>NC_133121.1:174270376-176670376 GCF_033568475.1 Henckelia pumila
ATGATGTAACTTGTATAAAAGGCTGTACATTTTCAGTAGAAAAGTAAGCAAGATATACGAAATTCTTCTTGTTTCAATTGCTAATTATATTTTGTTATAGTTAGATATGTGAGTCAATTTGTTTGTTATGAACATGAATAGTGTATGATATCTTATTCGGATTAGTTTTTTTCCAACAGGAATACGATGTAGAAGATTCTATTCTTCCCCTCCAGCCATCAATAAATTACACTGCCCCTGAATTGGTTCGGAGTAAAACATCTTCGGTTGGGTGTGCATCTGATATTTTCAGCTTTGCATGCCTTGCTTACCACTTGATAGCTCGGAAGCCATTATTTGATTGTCACAACAATGTGAAGATGGTATTTTCTTATTCTCTCTTTAATTTAATTATGCTACACTACTGAATGATCTTCTTGCATTTGTTATGTATGGACAAGTTGAATATTTTTAGTATCGTCTCCTTGATCATTTTTTGCATCCATTTCATTACTGAATATTCTCTCTTTAATTTAATTATGCTACACTACTGAATTCTTTTGATTTGTTCCTTTTCCTGAAGTATATGCTTGTGTTCTCTCTTCCCTGTTTTCTGTCAATATGGCATTAAAATGTCTTCACATTTGTCTATCGATTTAGGACTAGATGTAGTGACTTTGATAAAAAATTTCATGTACTCCTGTTGAGAGATAAGATGGGAGCTTGTCAGCTAGGGTTTGGAATATTCAATTTTGCGGAACAGAATCTCGACAATGATAGGGTCTTAATTTGAAATGCACTTATGGGTGACCGATAGGTTTTTGTATTTAGCTTAAAATACTGAATATGGAAGCATATATATACAGATTTCTTACTTTTTTTTGTCACTATTATTTGAATTTTTTTATTTGAAACCAATTTCCTCTTGTTACTAGCATTGGTCCACGCCGTCTTGTTTTTATTGAGTTTGGCTAGTCCAGGTAGCCACTAATGCCCAAATAATTATTGACTAGTTTCTAACTTTCTGAATAAATTCCGTAATTTTCACCGATTTAAGGCAGTTATGATGAAATTTATTAGATGTGGGCGCCAAACATTTTAGTTTTAGTTAAAAACAAAACAAAATTTGGAAAATATTAACGCAGGGGAACTAATCTTGATGCATTTATAATTTTATTTATTATTTATTTGTGAAAACCCGAGTCGTTTTCATGCTGGGAAAATTCTCTGTAATAAGCATATTCTTGTTTGAGATTAATTACTTCTGGCCGACTTATTGCTGCAGTATACGAATAGCTTGACTTATCTAACCAGTGAGGCGTTCTCCTCCATTCCGAAGGAGCTAGTTCCTGATTTATTGAGGATGCTTTCTACAAATGAAGCTTTGAGGCCAACAGCGTTGGATTTTACAGGTTAGGGTTGGTGGTGCGTTGGCTGTTCCTGATATCAAGATTAGGATAATTGAATTCCCTTGTTTTGTTTATTGCATGTTCTTCGGATGAGGAAAACCATTTAAATATCTTTCTGCACTAAGAGTGAGCACATCATAAGAATTAATTTTCAGATTCAAAGTGTTCTATTTTTAAAATGCACCGTAAAGAAGATTGCTTAGTGGTAGTTTTGGGAATATGATGTCTTTAAATATTTATCTGTATCTATTACTGTATCTTAATTTCTGTTATAATCTATACCGATGTATTAAACTACAGCATCCCTTTGTAGTAACTACCCGGTCTCTTTTGGTATGCTAATATCTGAAATTGCACTGCTACTGTCCTCTTCTCTGTGCTATATATCAACCTTGCTACTTCTAATTCTAAACATTATTGTGGTTTCACTTAAAAATATATTACTACATATATTGTCAGAGAATCTTATAATAGCCATCATAGCTTCTTTAGTAAACACAAAATGTTATGTACCCTATTACTTATGGCCCTGCAGCTAGTATATATCAGGGGCTAGAAAAACTAATTTGGTTAAAGTGTAAGACTGGAAAAGATCCAACTCAAATTGTAAAAATTTCAATGATGAAAAAATTTAGGTACAATCTTTTTATTTATTAGAACATATTAGATGAAGTGCATTATGTTGTTGAACTAAACAATATCAAGTGTATACAATCAAAATTCAAATAATTATCAAGTATTTACAGTTTTATCTTGTTTCTTCTGATAAATTATTTTTCACTTTCGTCTTGCCATTACATGCATCAGTGTCATAAAAAATTATCATATGTTAATATTATTTTACCATTATTTAACTTGATTCTTTGACATGTTACTGAATAAACAATGAGTATATAATATCATATATATAATATAATATTTTAAAAATACAAGTATCAAACATTACATTTTTAAATATTCTTTTTATTTTATCGTTAATAAATATGATTGTTTTAATTTAATTTTTATATTACAACAATTGTGTAACTAATATCTTTTATTTCTTTATTAGATAATTTCGTTTCCTATCCCAAAAAAAAAAGAAAAGAAAATTGTTGTAATTTAATTTCATTTGATCATTCTTTGATTTGTTCGTTTAACATGGTTTAAATAACTTTGTGGCAAAGAAAAGTGCAATGTTGTGCTTTGTTTCACCTGTGGTTGAATAATCGAGAGCGGACAATCAGTAGCTTTATTATGTGTTGCGTTTAATAAGTTATTTTGGAGTTGTGTTGTATGATATAAGTGAGATTCTTGTACTCTGTATACAGTAGACTATAACTTTACTATACATGCTCCTGGATTGCAGGTTCATCTTTTTTCCGGGAGGACACCAGGTTGCGAGCTCTTCGCTTCCTGGATCACATGCTTGTATGGAATCCTCCGATTGCATATTTGTGGCATGCTTTTTTTAATGTTACATGATACAGCTGTATGAAATGAAACCCGGAAACATCTCTGATTGCTTGCAGGAGAGAGACAACATGCAGAAATCTGATTTTCTAAAAGCATTATCTGACATGTGGAAAGATTTTGACTCCCGTGTACTGCGGTATAAGGTTTGAGATTGTGTATTTCATAAATGCAGTTCAAATCTGAGTAATTCTTTGTCACGTGTTTTTGCTGCCACAATTCAGTGTCTATTCAGTATTCCATATTTGATTTTGTTTGATGGTGGCTTTCAAGATGCTTTTCTATTCAACATGACTTTGGCAGCCTTTCTTACTAAATCCCAAAAGGATGTCCTAGAACTAGCTCTACCTTATCTTTTCACGGTCTCTGGTCGTGAAAACTTTGAAGATGCAATGATTTGTCATGTTTTTTTAAAAAAATGTATTTCTTTGCCCTATGGAGAACAGAGAAGTACTGTAAATTAATCTGCACTTCTATTATTATTATGCAGGTTCTCCCTCCACTTTGTGCAGAACTTCGGAACTTGGTGATGCAGCCGATTATTCTGCCAATGGTTCTTACAATAGCAGAGTCTCAGGTACTTCAACATTGTATTCTGAAGTCCCTTTGGCTTGATTATATTCATTGTAGTACATGAGACTTGAACTATGCCTGCTAGGCAGATTAATTCTGCATTTATATGCTTTTCATAACTGATTATGGCATGTTAAAGCTTAAATATATTCGTACGAATTTTATCATTTTGAACTATGATAGTGGAATAGTATTTTTTTTGCTTAATGGTACTTGGTGATTAGATGATGTGAGTGATTTTAATTTGGAATGAAAAATATCATTTTGCATTTATTATGCATGAGGTGGTTGACTGTGATCTGATCTCATGCCATAATTGGATCATTCACTCTGATGATTTGCTAATATTTACCATGCATAGTTTATAACGATTCTACAAATCTAAAAGCCAGTATCTTAAAACTGCTACAGGATAAAAGTGATTTTGAGATATCGAGCCTACCAGCTCTTGTTCCAGTCTTGAATACGGCCTCAGGTGAGACATTATTGCTTCTCGTGAAGCATGCTGAGCTTATAATCAACAAGGTAATGGAAATATTTTTTCCCTGAGTTTTGAATTGTCTGAAGAACCATTACTCCAGTTTAGATTTGATCAAATTTTATGGATAACTCATGTGAGCAATGACAAAGCCTTTCGTTTCATGTTTACATGTTCAAAGTTGTTGGGAATTAGACACAGTTGCATGTTATCGGACTTCCATTTGCGTAGTTTGGCTCTGGATGTGTTGGTATTTTGATCACTTTAAACAAATATAGTGAGAAACTGTAACAAGTAAATGATGGAACGGTACTACCTCAGTGGAACGGTACTACATCAGTGGTAAAAAAAAAGCAGTTGGAAATAAAATCATAATAAGCTTCTCTTTTATACATAAAAACCTGAACGCGCCTTTCTTTACTAATAGTTAATATATTACAAATTTGATGAACAATCAATGAGTGAATCAGTGAATGGTGGATAAAAATCATTTCTATTTTATACAATTAGACTGATATTCTGAATTAATGTAGTATTTAACAAATTTGTCTATAATTGAAAGAAAATAACAAAAGCAGTTAATTAGGTGGCATATCTTTTTCTTTATGAAAGACTGACTAACTGAATAATACTCAATTTCAACAGAACAATGTTTAGCAACATATTTGAATTTTTCGAAGTTGACAGAGACAATTATGCCACAAGAAGAGATAAAGCTATAAAGTTTATCTGTTCTTTATTCTTGTTTATGCATGAGTATGGATTGAGTAGTTGTGTTAAAATTTGAGCAAAATTTAATGGAGTTATGTAACAAAAAATGGGGCTCATATGAGTCATTTTAGGTTGTGCATGCGATTTTGTGTGAAATGAACTCTTCTTGTCTAAGAATGAATACATTATTGTCTGTATGCATTCTATGTATCCAAGTAACTGCTTCAGTGGTTCAGAAAATTTGAACTTCGAAACAAAAGTGTCAGAATCCATCTTCAATTTTTGAACTAGTATTTTCTTGTGTTTCTCTAGTTGAGGCTTGAATCTGTGGCAGGATTTTTTTAATCTGACAGGCTAGCCAGGAGCACCTTATTTCACATGTGTTACCCATGCTTGTTAGAGCTTATGATGATACTGATGCCCGCTTGCAAGAGGAAGTACTCAAAAAGACTATCTTACTTGCAAAGCAACTGGATGTTCAGGTAGTATATAGTTATATTCTAGTTGATAGTTCTCCATATTTTTTTTGCTACTTGCAGAGTTGTTATTTTACTTCATTTGGATGGCTTAAGGCTGTGTTCAATTGGGACCTCTCAATATTTACTTGATAAATACTTTTCTTTCTACATTTGCAAAGAACTGTATTACAACATCAGTCTATGCTTCTTACATCAACATTGAGTTCAAATACCATTTCCAAGTTTTCTCTTCCCACCATTTTGTTCCTTGTCATCTAAGTGGAAATAGTTTGTGAACAGTTATGAAAATATCCGAAGACGGCTTGTGAATTGAGGTTAAATTTTATCCAACACCTTAGTTCTTCGATTAAGATTGACCTGGCCTTTAAAAAGGATTATCTGATTTTAGGTTTGTTCCTTCATTATATCTTCAGTTATCTCTTGCAGATGGTCAAGCAGGTTGTATTGCCTCGTGTTCACGGCTTGGCACTTAAAACAACTGTTGCTGCGGTACGTGATATTTCTGATTTCAGGTTTCCGACTTACGATTGACAAATAGTTCAATGTTTTTCGAAGTCTAACATGACAACTGTCTCCAACTTATTATGTTTCTTTCTTTACCAATTGAGATACCTTTGTAAGTACACTTGTGGGCGGCATATTAGGCCTATGCTGACTATGAATTTCTGCACATGCTAGTGTTGTGTCGTTCTTATTTGGTAGCCACTGGCCATGAGTACTTTAGAGTCTTTCAGTACTTGTGTGTTTCATTCACTAATTAATGATGTAATCAAGAGCACATCAAACTATTGAAGATCGTTCAAGAATCTTATAATTGGTATTTCTTCACCGTTGGTATTGTGATATGATGCTGGAGGAAGCAGGGGAACTGTTGTAGTCTTGGCTGATTGTTGCAAAGAGCTATTATGATGGCTGTTAAATAAATCTTTGTCAATTTATTTTCTTTTTGTGAAGAAAAACATGTCAATGTCTTAGTCTGTGCATTCGCAACATGTTCTCTTGTTCGGATAAGTTCTGAACTTCTCTGTTGTTTAGATTATCCCACTCCTTCCCTATATGCACACAATTATCCAGAAGTGATCAGCCTATCCTGATCTTGTTCTGTTTTCAGGTGAGAGTGAATGCCCTTTTATGCTTTAGCGACATGGTTCACATACTGGATAAGAAATCTGTTTTAGATATCTTGCAAACTATCCAGCAGTGTACTGCTGTTGATCATTCTGCTCCTACACTGATGTGTACCCTCGGTGTTGCAAACTCAATTTTGAAGCAGGTTTGTGATGTTTTAACCAAGTTGGGAGTATGAATGGTTTTGCATGGCCACTTTACCTTCTGCTCTGAGCTTACAGTGGCTTCTTTTGTTTCTTTCTACCAGTTTGGCATTGAGTTCGTGGCTGAGTTTGTTCTTCCATTGCTCATACCACTTCTCATTACTCAGCAACTAAATGTTCAGCAGTTCGCAAAGTATATGCTTTTTGTAAAGGATGCGCTGAGGTAGCATCTCGTCCCTTGGTGGTAGCTATGTTGGTTTCAATTATTTTCATTGAATATTTACTTCAGTTACCAACATTCTTTTTGAATGTGTGTGTGATATCACCCCTCACCAGAAATCAATTTACCTGCTGCTGCACAGGAAAATTGAAGAAAAGAGAGGAGTAACTTTGACAGATGCTGGAATCTCAGAAGTAAGAACATTGCCTGCATCTGAGGGGCATTCATCAGGACAAATGAATAAAGCGGCTTCCAATACCCCATCTGTTCCAAAGCGCAGTTCATCATGGGATGAAGATTGGTTGCCTGCTAGAGTAGCTCCAATGGCCATCCAGTCTATAACCACGACATCAAAAAACACTCAGCGTTTGATACAAAGTCAGCCTGTTCAAGTCAACTCGAGATATTCCATGTCCTCAACATCATCTATCGCCTCCGCTCAGGAACCACCGTCTTCATGTCCTGCAGTTGATGTTGAGTGGCCTCCTCGATCATTATCAGGTGTTACAACTCAATTTGGTGATATAGAAAAGCTAAATGTAAACAAAGGTGCATCACCAAATTCAAGTTTGGATGCAATCGATCCTTTTGCTAACTGGCCACCACGGCCTAGTGGCACCTCAAGTGTTTTAAGCTCTTTAAACAATGGCACCACCACATCTTCGGCTAACAATTATGGTCTCAGCAATAGTGCAACTACCAATGGTGTGAGCATGCAGTCTGCTTCTTGGCTGCCCAGCTTGCAATCTTCTTCCGAGTTTGATAAACAGAATCAAGGAAGTAGTAAACCGGCAAGTGTAGGTAATCTTAGTGGAGGTGGTCTAAATTCACAGAATTCACTCGGGTTTATAAAGCAAAATCATGGAATATCAGCAATCGGTTCATCCTCTGACAGAGCTGCAGATTTGGGATCGATCTTTGCGACAAACAAGAATGAGAAAGTTGCACCAAGACTTGCTCCTCCTCCTGCGGCTGCTGTTGGTAAAGTTAGAGGACGTGGGAGGGGAAATGAAGGGCAGGTTGGGTCATCCAGCCAAATGAAATCCCAGCAGCCTCTATTGGACTTGCTTTAGTTGCTGTGTTGACTACAATTATTTCTCCTTGTCTGTACGAGACAATGTGCGTTAGAAAGTTGCAGATGAACATGGTTTTAAGTGAGATCATATTCTTGCGATCTGATTATGTGAATGGCTTCTTCAGATGGTGATATGCGTGTGACTGAGTGGCGTCAGAATTCTCGTGTTCTTTCTTTATTTTTTTTGTTTATAGTAAATTGGTTTATTGTTGTTTTGTAACGAAATGTAATAGGTTGCAGTAAGTACCAACTCTTCGATTAAAGTTCTAGCTTGTTACTTGACGCTATACCCGCCAAAAAAGTCGTATTTTAATATAATTTTTTTTTATTAATTATTGAGGTAGATAGCTTTGTGATTAAGTTAAATTTATAGTGAATATGACAAATTTATGTTCTTCAAGTTTAGTCTTTAAATAGGATACTCGGTTCAAAAAAATTTCTGATTAAATTTTTTGGTTTTTCGTTACGAGGTTGTTCTTTGGTTTTTCCTTTTGTAGTCAAAATCATGTAAGTTGTTTATTTATGTATTTTTTCTACGGTAAATTCGCATTCAGTACCTAAACCCAAACACATATACATATTCAGTTCCCTGTCAGAAAAAATGTTTGTTTAAACTCTTTGGGCCTACATTTTTTTTCGGATGAAAATCGGTACAAAACATTGAAAATAAGGTACGAATACATGATATTTCAGTACAAAACATTGAAAATCTGGTATAAATGTATGATTTTTATACCAGATTTTCATTGTTTTGTATTGGAATATCATGTATTCGTACCTTATTTTCAATGTTTAGTACCGATTTTCATCCGAGAAAAAAATGTGGGCCCGGAGAGTTTAAACAAACATTTTTCTGACGACAAACACTTGTTTACAAAATTGATCGCTCTGCTTACAAAAGTGAACGACCAAATTCCAGCCCTACGTTCGATTTCACTTTCACACAAAATTGAACAGTGAAACTCCATTGTCTGCGTTCGATTTCAACAAATAATTCCAAGCCCATCTCGAAGAAGCACAACTCTGGTAATTAGTAATTATTTTTCAAGATTTGTAAAGTTTTTAGGCTTAGTCGATTGTTGATTTAATTTGTTTTTACGGTGCTTTCATGCCCTTGTTTTTAATTTATTTTCTTTTTTTGGTGTATGGGATTCGATTCAGATTCTGATTGCTTTTGATTCCTACATATTTGTATGCCGATTGGCAAAATCATAAGCCTAGATAGGGAATGCTAATAATTGATAGCCGACTGTGTCAATGCTATCATCTCAGCGTGTAAATCTTAGTCTTCTTTATGTTGGTTGATGAAGAAAGGAAATTTTTTGCCTTCTAATCCTCGTGCCTTTATTTGCGTTTGACGGCGATCCGCCAAGAGTTTGAGGCGAGGCAGCGGGGTGGGGCTGCTGCTCGGATGTTTCCAAGGATCCAGAACTCGATCAGTTTATGGTATTCATCTTTGCTTGATTTATAATAGCGTGTGAACTTAGTTTTCCTAGCTAATCTCTTTCTTGTTACTAAAATATTTTGAATTTTAGGTATAACGGGTCATTATTTTATTTTCATACATATTGTTTCATTGGATCTGACATTATGAACTCTTGGTCTCGAAATTCTGTTATCTGCCTTATATATACGAGGCTTACTATGATATGCTAGTGAAGTATCGGGAGGAGCTAACCAAGACTTTTCAAGAAGACATGGAGTTCATGAGACGGATTGAATCACAACTTGTGTCCATGTAAAATCAGACTAGCTAGTTATCGTTGGAGTCTCTACAATTACTTTGTGCTAAAGATATCTTTCATTTGATGATTAAATATAATGGCCTCAATATAGTTACATCTATGATATCAAGGATTGGGATTCTATGTATCTTTTGCACGTGATTAGACAAAAATAGTTGAATTGAAATCGATCATCTTATCATTTTTAATGTTTTCTTTCACGTCGTATTCATTTTTTTTGGTGCATTGTTGGACATGTAGAAAAAGGATACGGCTATCATAAATTAGAACAACATGCTTTAAACATGCTTATTGCTGGTCCAGTTCTATGGTTGCTTGGATCAATCCAAAACTTATGTCAAATCTATGAGAAGGCGGATGGGACTATTCAAATCTTGCAGAAGAGTGTTCATATTCCATTGATGATGGCAAGCTTGTTGTTCCTAGTAGGCGATATTCTCAACAGCCGAGAGCAGATTTGATATGATCACCATGGCGTGGATCTTCTGGTAGTTTATTAACAAAGTTAAAGTGATTGAACATGCTTAATATTCTATATATTTAGTTATGTCATGCTGCTCTTTAATTCGCAATTCCTCTAAGAAAATTGTATTTCCATGTTTAATTTTTCTTAGTTCAAGTTTCAGCCGCCTCATCCCGCTCTTGTACTTGGCAGTAAGTTTAGATTGACTAGTAGAAACCTATATCATTTGCACGTGATCTTAACATGTTAACTTAATTACCCTTTGCATTCCTTTTAATATTTGGCTTTTCTGGATTTTCTTGAAAAACTCTCGATAATGTAGAATTTGAGGTTATGCTTCATGTGACGCCTAAAATCCAATCTACTAAATCGCATGCATTAATAATATTAGGATTTTTATTTTTTAAAAAAATTTAATTGATTTAAATTCTTTATCTGGATTATGTGCTATTAAAATATTTTATTATTTATTCAAATAATTTTATTGTGCAATTTGTTTGTTTTAGTTATTTTTAAGGTTTAAGCTTGCATATTTAAATGATTTTGATTAATTATTTAGTTTATTCTTTTAAATGATTTTAACTGTGTAGTTTATTTGTTTAAATATTTTCGAGTGTCCAACTTATTTATTTTTAAATAGTCTTAGTTTAGCGGTTAATTATTTTAAATTATTTTAAATGTCTAGCTTATTTATTTAAATCTTTTTTAATTGCCCAAATTATTTTAAAGGTTTTTATTTTCGCTTGTGTATTTATTTAAATTGCTTTTAAACGTTAGTTTAGTATTTTTAAATTATTTTAATCGCTCTACTTGTTATTCAAATATTTTACTCGTTGCCGTGACATCAGAATATTTAAAGTGTTGTATTTTAATTTCTGAATTTTTAGCTTGTGTTTTATTTTAGTGCAATTTAATTCATGGCCTTAAGTTTCTATTTTGAGAGTGGCACTTTTAATTAATTTTGAGTGACACTTTTGCACTTGGAATTAAATCTAACCCTAGCCCCAAATTACACCCTCATCCTCACTCAAAACTCACGCACACTCACACTCACACTCAAACACACACAAGAGTCGATTGCCCTGCTCTTCAAGAAACCATCGGCAATCTCCATTTCTTCTTCATCAAACTCTTCAACTTTCATTTCTTTTCCGTCAAATTGTTCCTAGGCTAGCTGGTCGAGGCTATTAAGCTCATTTCCAGCTCGATTTCAACCCATTCGAGCAACATTATCCCAGCTTCAATCGGCAGTATCACCCTTCGATTTTGGTAGCTAAGGCAAGGATATGGATTCCTTGCTTCGTTACGTGATTATCATGTGTTGTGTGTTGCTTTTCTTTGAGCATTCGAAATTTCCTATGTATGATTGTGCCCTGTTTTTGAAACGTGAATGAACAGATTTCTCTTTTGACTTCCTTACATCACGATGCTTAATCCTTGTTTGCGAAGTATGAAAAGTTGCTGGGCATTTAAAAAGGGGCGTCAAGAAAGCTACATTACCATCGAAAACTCCATTTCTTTTCCATGCCTGTGATTTTCAAAAATGCAGAAATGTGCTTAGCATCGGCTTAGCATCTCGAGATTTATTTACATGGTGTAGTTCGAAAATTTCCAGGTTATTGCAAGTCATGATGTTAAAATTTTCAGAGGTTGCATAGCATATGATTTGAGCATTTTTCCAGCTTTCCTTCATGCCTTGAGTTCGAAAGTGTAGTAACACAGATTCCATTTTAAGATAATAATATGTTAAACATGATTAAGGGTTTGTGATTAACCAATTTCGAGGTTTAATCGGACTTCAGAATCAAGAATTGGATTTTCATTTTTCTGAGCCAGTTCGGATGGTCCGAAGAGAACTTCGGACGGCCCAAACTCAGCAACTCGGGGGCTCCGAAGATGGCTTGTTGACTTCGGAGTTAAGGCAAGTTCGGACGATCCGAACTAAGGATCGGACGGCCCGAACTCCCTCATGCCATGCAAGCAGGATTACTCAGCCATGGATTTTGACAAGTGTCGGACAAAGAGAAGTTCGGACGATCCAAACCTGAGTTCGGAGGCTCCGAACCCGAAGTGGCTTGCATGCATGCATTAAACTGGAACGGACGATCCGAACCCCAGTTCGGAGGGCCCGAACTCGACCAGAAATTTTCCTATAAATAGGACTCATTCGATTTCAATTTGAATTACAATTTCCGAGTTTCCTTCTCCAGTTATATAGTGTGAGTTATACACTTGAGGGCCCTATCGATTATAATCGAGGTTCTGGAATAACCAAGGTGTGGTTATAGTCATCCGGGACCAGCGACTCCAAAGGGCTATCTACAGACGAAGGTATGGTCCGGGAATCTATTTAAGTTTTGGGAGTACTTATTAGCTTATTTAAGGCTTATAAAACTTGTGTAGTGATACGGTGAACTTTTGAATATAGGCTTGAAACCTAGGATCTATTATACTTGAACTAGCCTAGAGGTACGTACACATTGACTGAGATTTCCAGCGAGTATACATGTTTATATGTTGCATTTATTTGACATTATTATATGGCATGATATATGATTTACCGTTTTCCATATTCATATATCATGTTCATATACACGTTGAGCCTATATCTTGATTTACCTGATTATAGAGCAGTTCAGTCTATACTCGATAGTCTGCCACTGAGAGTACCGCGACGACGGTGACATGTATGCCTGACTACTCTGGTGTACTAGACGAGTGTGGTTGCACCCAGAGGTTGATCCGCGCGGTGGCAGCACTCATGTGACGCCGGTACTGAGCATGACTTTTCAGATGACCTTTTACCAGTCATCATGTTGCATGCATTATATACATATGTTTACTCATTTTTATGTACTGGGCGTTAGCGCTCACGTCCTAGTTGTTATCTTGGACACCCTATTCCATGGGATAGGTCGCAGGATGGACGGAGCTGGTAGTTCAAGGCAGGACTAGGGAGCAGGAGCCTTGAGAAGTTAATTGTACAACAGGATTCGATATAGCTGTATAATGTTTACTTTTAAGTTTTTCGATATGGTTGTATCACTACAGTATTAAGCATGGATATATTTTATTAAGCTGATATGTAATTTATGGATTATGTTTACGTACGTTTTACTCTGTTAAGTATTTTGCTGTATTAAGTTTAATGCATGCTATTAGTTGCCAGTTAGTAGGTGATTCCATGCAGGGTCACTACAATTTTTGGTATCAAAGCATGCATAGATTTTGGGAATTAGTACTTGGGATTTAGTTTAGTCTTGAGTAATTCTTGCGCATTTGAGATTTTAATGTGCAATTATTTTCAGGATATGGCTGACGAGAGTCACGGTAGTGTTGGCCAGGGAGGTGGTCATCATCGTCATCATCGCCATCATGATGATCGATATCGTCCTCATGAGGGTAGACGTCATTACTCTATCAAATCATGCAAGTAGGAACGAAACCCTTGGTGGGAGGAGAGAATCCTGAACAGGCAAGAGGTTGGATGTCTAAACTCGAGAGTGCGTTTTGAGCTTTCGATTGCACTGAGGAGCAGAAAATGGAAGTTTTAGAATTTGTTCTAGAGGATCGAGCACGCTTATGGTGGGATTCCAAAGCTACTCAAGCACGTACGGAGAAAGGACAGGTGACTTGGGGGGATTTCTGTCTGCAGTTTCAGAAACTGTATTTTCCTCCAGCAGTTCGACAGGCACGATCTATGGAGTTGCTGACTCTGAGGCAAGGATCAATGACTATTGATAAATATCAGCAACGATTTCTTGATCTGCTACCTTTTAGTCCTCATATCAATGACAGTGATGCGTCCAAGTATGATATCTTTCTGCAAGGCCTGAATCAAGATATCTACTCACAAGTTGTCGTATGTGATAATCCGACATCTTATGAGACTTTGGTGAACCGTTGCCGTCAAGTGGAGAACAACAATAGGCGGGCACTGTTGATGATGCCAGAACAGCCTAGTCGATCTCTTGGGCCTAGGGCTCAATGTGTTGTGCAATCTGGACCTATGTCTTTTTCTACTCCTACTACTTCGTCTGGTTCTCGTGGCTCACGAGGTACATTCCGCTTTGGGAAGAAGAAGAAGAAGGAGGAGTTTTGCAGTCACTGTGGTGGGAAGCATCCTGTAGCTTCATGTAGGAAGGCTACTGGTGCTTGTTATATTTGTGGTGAGCAGGGACATCTGCGGAGAGATTGTCCTCAGTGCATGGGTTCTGCTAGTGGATCGGGATCACAGGTTGGATCTCAGGCTTCTACTTTTCCACGTCAGCAGCCAGCACCTCAAAGTTCTTCTGGTTACCGTCCACAGACTCAAGGGCAGGTGTTTGCTCTGTCTCAGAAGCAGGCTACTGAGGGAAGCGATCGCATGTTGGCAGGTATCTTTTTGTTATGTGGTATTCCTGCATTTGTCTTAATTGATACTGGAGCATCGCATTCCTTTATTTCTAGTCGCTTTGTTAAGAGACATAGATTACCTTATGTATCATTAGATATGGATTTAGTTGTATCTACTCCGCTGGAGCTGGAGGTAGTAACTAAGCGTCTAGTGATGGGTTGCCTTCTAGAGTTTGAGGGTCATGTGTTATCAGCTAATTTGATGATATTAGCGATGACAGATTTTGATTGTATTTTGGGAATAGATATGCTGACTTTGTATCACGCTACTGTGGATTGTTATCAACGTCTGGTACAGTTTCATCCGGATGAGGGTGATAGCTGGTACTTTTATGGTGAGGGTGCGCGACCTCCAATGCCACTTGTATCGGCTCTGAAGGCATGTCATGTCTTGGAGTCAGGTGGGGAGGGCTACCTCATTTATGCAGTTGATATGTCCACGAGTATTTCGAGTATTGATCAGCTACCGATTGTCAGCGAGTTTCCTGATGTATTCCCTGATGAGATTCCTGGTTTTCCTCTGGTTTGAGAGGTTGAATTTGGTATTGATCTAGTACCAGAAACGACGCCTATATCCCGAGCACATTATCGTCTAGCACCGTCAGAGATGAGGGAATTGAAACAGCAGTTGCAGGATCTGCTTGATAAGGGATATATTCGTCCGAGTGTTACTCCGTGGGGAGCACCTGTTTTATTTGTCAAGAAGAAGGATGGATCGATGCGATTATGTATTGACTACAGGCAGTTGAATCGTGTCACCATCAAGAATAAGTATCCTTTGCCGCGGATTGATGATCTGTTTGATCAATTACTGGGTACTTCTGTTTACTCGAAGATAGATCTGAGATATGGATACCACCAGATGCGGGTACGAGACTCAGATATTTCTACGACTGCTTTCAGGACCAGATACAGGCATTATAAATTTGTGGTGATGCCATTCGGTTTGACGAATGCACCGGCAGTCTTTATGAATCTGATGAATCAGGTATTTCGAGAATATATGGATAGATTTGTCATCATCTTCATTGATGATATTCTTGTCTATTCTCATGACAAGGATGAGCATGCACAGCATCTGAGAATTATTTTACAGACGTTACGAGATAAGCAGTTGGTCAAAATTGAGCAAGTGTGAATTCTGGCTTGATCGGGTAGTGTTTCTCGGTCATGTGATTTCCAGTGAAGAAATATCTGTTGATCCAAGTAAGATAGAAGCAATGCTGAACTGGTCTCGTCCGACGACGGTTGTTGAGATTTGAAGTTTCTTGGGTCTAGCGGGTTATTACCATCGGTTCATCGAGAATTTCGCACAGTTGGCCAGGCCTTTGACACAGCTTACACGGATAGATGTTGCCTTCATATGGTCCTCGAATTGTGAGGAGTCATTTCATGAGCTGCGTAGACGTCTTACTACTGCACCTGTGTTAGCTCTACCTTCTGGATCAGGATGTTATGTTGTCTATACTGATGCCTCTGGTCAGGGGTTAGGATGTGTTCTTACACAGCATGGACATGTTATTGCTTATGCTTCTCGACAGTTGAAGACGCATGAGAATAATTATCCAGTACATAATCTCGAGTTATCCGCCATTGTATTTGCACTCAAGATTTGGAGGCATTATCTTTATGACGAGAAATTTGAGATATTCACGGATCACAAGAGTTTGAAGTATTTATTCACTCAGGCGGGTTGAATATGCGACAGAGACGCTGGATGGATCTTTTGAAGGATTATGATTGTGAAATCAAATATCATCCAGGTTCTGCTAATCTTACTGTTGATGCCTTGAGTCGGCAGGTGAGACTTTCTGCACTTCAGACTAGTGAAATATCTCATTTGGTTCAAGAGTGTTGTTCATTGAGTTTTTGTGAGACCTCGATTCTAAACATCTAATTAAGGAGTAAACAAAAACTAAGCAACCAAGATCTAAGAACTAAAAGCAAAGCAGAGGAAAAAAAAAATTTAAAGAGGGCCGCGCTCGGGCGGCCAAAAACCACCGCTCGAGCGCGCCCTGGACAGAGGCGCTACTGATCTCAAAGTGGGGTGCGCTCGGGCTACTAAAAATTGCAGCTCGGACGCCCCCTACAGCAGAGACAGAACAGCAAAAAAACATGCTTGCAACTCCATCTAAAACTATTCCAATGCAATCCAAATCAACACATACATTATAAATGCAGTTCGTCCGATTAATACATGAAGTTCTAGAGTTTAACAACTACTCCAAAATAGAACATGCCATGATAACAACACGGCAAAGCTTGCATGTCAATACAACATAATAACGAAGTTCGATATCTAAACATGTTCTAACAACACTAGGTAGACATGCTGACACGACTTCTAAACCGAGTCTCACTGCTACAACTTTCTCTCGGAGCTAACCATGCCTCTTCTGACTTGATTCTGCCCCACCTGTTTCCAAGTACACATACAAAACAAAGCAACAGCCGGATAACCGGTGAGAACGACATTCCCAGTAAAAGCAACATAACAATTTATACAACAATCAACATACTTTCAATACAACAATTAAATTAATAACAACGTAATGAATGCATGTCTTTTAAACCGGGATATCAATCTGATAAACGAGGGATTGCTGCTGTGCTTTTGGGATCCCGAGGATAAGATCACGTAACAACTCACCGACCCTCCCAATCGAGGTGGTGCCACGTATCCCACTCCTCTAGACTTTGAGCAACCATAATGAGTATGCTAGCACTAGGCAAAATACTACAACCTAGGCCACTCAATCATAGTTCCCAAACGTCTAAACAAAAAGGGCGGTTCTGCCCGCTGAAAACAAGATTGGCTCAAGATGAATGCATAACATAAAAATAACACATAAGTCATTTAACAAAAGCCAATACAATCAAACAAGACACAAGTTCCTCATGCTAGAACAAGTGTAAATGCAAGTATGTGATTTCAAAGGGAAAACTCGAGAACCACAGTCCCGAGTATGCTATCCCGCTACGATGACTGCTTTTACCTTTCAATGCAGTAGCTCCCAACTCTGGATACGCTACAAAAGAGATTGTATCAACAACTATACAATCTAAACAACAACAAGGCAACGGTTCAAGGAAATTCTCTATACCGTTCTTCGTTCAAATCTCGGAAACGATCAAACAGCTGCTAACTCTGGGCTTGGTACCTCCAAACGAATCTGTTACGGAGACAAAAGAATGATCAAAACCACGATCAACTTACAAGTCTAGTTCAACAACTCAAATACGGTTCGAAATCCCTAAAACTCAAACCGACGGCATAACGGCTATAAACCGAACAAACCGGCAACGCAGACAGCAGTTCAATACCGATAACAACTCAATTCAATGCTAATACAACAACAACAAGGCAAACCCAACAAATCTCAAAAGCTAGATTTTCGAAAATGGCTTCCAAAAATCGTAACAATTCCGAACGTCGCTCTATTTCAAAACCGACAGATAATAAACGATCAGAACTCCGTCAAGAACAACATACTAGAATCTAAATCGATTCTAACAACCTCCGAAAATCAAAACATATCTGATCGGAGAAATACTTACGGTATAACGGAGCTCTCACTGCTGTGATCACTAATCTGCCTTCAGAATTAATTTTCAACGGACGGATCGAGCCCGGAATGAAATCACAAAGCTCAAAAAGCTCAAAAATGGCGTCTACAATGGAGGAGGCGTGCTTGAGGAAGGAGGAGAAGACTTCTCCCATCAAATCCAAGTGTAGATAATATATTAAAATCAATATTTGCATTTTAGTCCCTGAAATTTCCAAAATTTGCAAAAACGACCCTGATCAAAATCAAACCGGCTCGAGAACTCTGTAATCTCTGATTAACTCAAATAAACTCATTTAAGATAAAAACGGGGCGTTACAATTCTCCCCCACTAAGAAGAGATTTCGTCCTCGAAATCAATGAGAACCACAACTCATAAGATAGAATAAAGTACTAAAGACAGTAAGAAGAACTCACGTCATCCGAATAACTCTGGAAAACGCTGTCTCATGCTAGACTCTGTCTCCCAAGTTGCTTCCTCGACGCCGTGTCGGCTCCACTGCACTTTTACCAATGGAATCAACTTGGTTCTGAGTTGCTTTTCTTTCCGATCAAGGATCTGAATCGGTCGTTCAAAGTAGCTCAGAGTCTCGTCTAACTCGGCTTCGTCAGGCTGCAGAACATGAGAAGGATCTGGATGATACTTTCGCAGCATAGAGACGTGAAAAACGTCATGAATACCAGATAAAGACGGAGGAAGTGCAAGTCTGTAGGCAAGATCGCCTATCTTCTCGAGAATCTCGTACGGCCCGATGAATCTCGGAGATAACTTCCCTCTCTTACCGAATCTGACGGTGCCTCTGAACGGAGAAATCTTAAGGAAAACACGGTCTCCCTGCTCAAAACTCAGAGGTCGACATCTGACATTCGCATACTTTGCCTGTCTATCTTGAGCTGACTTCATTCTGGTCTGAATGATCTTAACCTGCTCTGCCATATCTCTAAGCATATCCGGTCCCACATCTGGTGACTCGGACAAGTCATCCCAAAACAAAGGAGATCGGAATTTCTTACCGTACAATGCCTCAAAAGGCGCCATACCGATACTCGCTTGGAAGCTGTTGTTGTAAGAAAACTCGACAAGAGGCAAAGAATCCTGCCAACTAGTGCTAAAGTCTAGCACTACCGCTCGCAGCATATCTTCTAACGTGTGGATAGTCCGCTCTGACTGTCCATCGGTCTGAGGATGATAAGCTGTACTCAGATGCAATCGAGTACCAAGTGCCCCCTGAAGACTGTGCCAAAAGTGAGAAGTGAATCTATGATCTCTGTCTGAAACGATCGACTTCGGCACACCATGCAATCTCACAACATTGCTAACATACAACTCAGCCATCTGATCATGACGATACGTCATCCTGTACGGAATAAAACACGCAGACTTCGTCAATCGGTCGATCACTACCCAAATGGCATCGCATCCTCGAACGGATCGTGGTAGCTTCGTGACGAAATCCATAGAAATGTGATCTCATTTCCATTCAGGAACAGATAAGATGTGCAATAGACCACCTGGTCGCTTTCGCTCTGCTTTTACTTGCTGACAGTTCAAACACCGAGATACAAACCTCGCAACATCGCCCTTCATTCTCTTCCACCAGAACTGACTCTTCAGATCGTTGTACATCTTACGACCTCCAGGATGAACACTGAACCGACTGCAATGAGCCTCTCGGAGAATACGCTGTCTCAACTCCGAAATATCAGGCACAACAATACGGTTATTCACAAACAAGACGTCATCTCTAACCTGGAATTCTGACTGATGCCCAGATCTGACTTTCTCTACTGAAACCTGAATGCTCGGCTCAGACTTCTGTGCTTCTCTGATCGCAACAAACAACTCCGGTTCGGCTTGAATAGCAAACACTCTGATAGTCTCCCTATCTGTTTCAAACTCTAAACCAGAAGTGCAACAATCATCGATCAACTGAGAAACACCGATAGTAGAAAGAGATAAAGAACAAAGCTTTCGGCTCAAGGCATCTGCAACTGCATTAGACTTCCCGGGATAATACTTGATTTCACAGTCGAAATCCTTCAACAGATCTAGCCATCTTCTCTGTCTCATATTCAACTCTGCCTGAGAAAACAAGTACTTAAGACTCTTATGATCAGAAAAGATCTCGAAGGACTCACCATAAAGATAGTGACGCCAGATCTTCAAAGCAAAGACGATCGCAGCTAGTTCAAGATCATGAACCGGATAACGAGTCTCGTGCGGTTTTAGCTGCCTCGATGCATATGCCACCACATGCTTATGCTGCATAAGAACACAACCCAAGCCTCGGTTAGAAGCATCACAATAGACTGTGAAACCTCCAGTACCCTTCGGAATAGAAAGAATTGGAGCACTGGTCAGTCTCCTCTTCAGATCAACGAAGGTAGCCTCACAATCTGGAGTCCAAACAAAAGGCGCATTCTTCTGAGTCAGCTGGGTAATTGTCTTGGCAATAGACGAGAAACCTTCGATGAAACGACGGTAATAACCAGCTAAACCCATGAAGCTTCGGATCTCAGGTACTGATGTCGGTCTAGGCCAATTCATAACCGCTTCGATCTTGCTGGGATCGACAGAAATCCCATCTTCAGAAATGATATGACCGAGAAAAACAACTCGATCTAACCAGAATTCACACTTGGACAACTTGGCAAACAACTGCTCAACTCGCAAAATCTGCAAGACGATTCTCAAGTGCTCTGCATGGTCAGTAAGGTTCTTCGAGTAGATAAGAATATCATCGATGAAAATAATGACGAACTCATCTAAATAACGCTGAAAGATACGGTTCATCAAACCCATAAAAACCGCTGGGGCGTTGGTCAAACCGAACGGCATGACTATAAACTCAAAGTGACCATACCTCGTCCTGAATGCGGTCTTAGGAACGTCTTCCTCTCGCACTCTCAGCTGATGGTAGCCTGACCTCAGATCAATCTTAGAATAGACAGAAGAACCCTGCAGTTTATCAAAAAGGTCATCTATTCTGGGTAAATGATACCTGTTCTTGACTGTAGCCTGATTCAATTGGCGGTAGTCGATACAGAGCCGAATAGAACCATCCTTCTTCCGAACGAATAGAACAAGAGCACCCCAAGGCGATACACTAGGTCTGATGTATCCCTTGGAAATCAAATCCTCAAGTTGCTCCTTCAACTCTCTCAATTCAAAAAGTGTCATACGATAAGGAGCTTTTGAAATAGGTTGAGTACCTGGCACTAAGTCAATGCTGAATTTGATTTCTCGAATAGGTGGCAATCCAAGAACATCTTCCGGAAACACATCCGAAAAATCTCTAACCACTGGTATATCGACCAAAGCTGGGCTAGATTTCAGTACATCAACTGCATACACCAAAAATCCTTCTGCACCTCTCTGTAGCAAACGAGTCATAGATAACACTGAAATCAAAGGAATTCTAGATCGAGAACCCTTACCAAAGAATTTCCACTCGTCGGCCATTTCAGGTATGAACCGGACAACCTTCAGAAAACAATCGACTGTTGCCCTGTACTTGGTCAAAGCACCTATACCGACAATACAATCAAAATCTGACAACCCAAGCACAATACAGTCGAATTCTAACAAATTCCCCTCAAAACAAAGTTCACAGTTCCTGACTAGTCTGACAGAAACAATTCCTCCACCCAAAGGTGAAGTAACAGCTACTACTGTAGGCAACAATTCAGTTGGCAAAGCATGCAATAACACAAATTTCTCAGATATAAAGGAATGGGAAGCACCCGTATCTATCAAGACATGAGCAGAATAACCGAAAATCGAACAGTTACCTGCTATGACATCGTCAGGTGCTGCCTGAGCCTGATCCTCTGTCAATGAAAAGACTCGTGCTTGCTGTCTCGCAGGCTGATTTGCACTAGAGTTACCTCCCTGTCGGTTCTGCTGCTGAGGCTGGAAAGAGTGCACTGCAGAAGACTGCCTCTCAGGCTGAGCTGCAGGTCTAGACGAACTCCCACTCTGAGCTCTATCTCTGTTACGTTGAGGGCACACCTTAGAGAAGTGTCCCGGTTGCTGACAGGTGTTACAATTGCCGAAGACTCCCACACACTGATCCGGTGAGTGTCTTCCTCCATACTTGCTGCAGTACAAAGATGAGGATCCAGAACTCGGTCCTGAACCGAATTGCTTCGAACCACTGGAACTGGACGAACTGTTTCCTTGCCTCTTAAACTGCTTACTCTTGCCTTGTACTGATCCTTTCTGTTTTCCCCACTGCTACCACCTTCATACCTCTGCTGCTGGTTCTGATGTTGAGGTGGCTGATTCTGGTACTGAGATGGTTGGTTCTGATACTGCCTCTGCTGCTGAGGTGCCCCCTGATTACCTCTTTGCCTCCACAAGCCTGCTTCTGCACCCTTTGCGTAATTCATGGCATCCGCAAAGTTGCTAGGCCTGTTGGTGTTAACCAACATGAAGACATCGGGGTTCAACCCGTTAATAAACTGATCTGCCTTTGCTTCTTCATCTCCGGCAATTAGCGGTGCAAAACGCAACAGACTATCGAACTTAGCCACGTACTCTTCAATGTTCAGATTCCCTTGCTTCAGATTTGCAAACTCTGCTCCCTTATCCTTATGATACGAGATAGGGAAAAACCGCTTATAAAACTCAGATTTAAAAAGAGTCCAAGTAACCTCTGTACCTCTACTCTCAAGTGCTTTCTTTGTCATGATCCACCAACTCTTAGCACCACCACGCAGCTGATGAATTACTAACCTGATTCGGCGGTCATCTGTGTAGTCAATGGAATCAAACAACTGATCCATATCATCCAACCAACTTTCACAGTCAACTGGATTTTCTGAACCCATCAACAACGGCGGATTGAACGACTGAAACCTCTTCGAGAAGGTTTCCATAGGAGTCGCTGAAGCATCCAACTGATCAACTTCAGTGCTAGCTTGCTCAGTCGCAGGGATAACTGGCGGAGTGTTTTTGTTTATTACTCGACGAGGACCCATCTGATAATCAAAGGTTAGGACACGAGATATTTCAATCGCTACAATCAGTGCCCTTACAACCGCTTGGAATACCGGATACCAGTCGATAACAGAAACAGTTATATTTCAAGTAGATCATGCTTTATAAATTAAATCACACACCATGTAATTCAATTACTGCTCAAACAATAAAGCATGCTCACATGGAATTAAGTACGCAATAATTAATTCAAACACATGCGAGGAGTCAATGCACACAGACTCGATCTACCCCGCTCGCTCTAGTTCGACCAAGAATCTTAACTCTCTGATACCACTTAATGTGAGACCTCGGTTCTAAACATCTAATTAAGGAGTAAACAAAAACTAAGCAACCAAGATCTAAGAACTAAAAGCAAAGCAAAGGAAAAAAAAAATTTAAAGAGGGCCGCGCTCGGGCGGCCAAAAACCACCGCTCGAGCGCGCCCTGGACAGAGGCGCTACTAATCTCAAAGTGGGGTGCGCTCGGGCTGCTAAAACTTGCAGCTCGGGCGCCCCCTACAGCAGAGACAGAACAGCAAAAAAACATGCTTGCAACTCCATCTAAAACTATTCCAATGCAATCCAAATCAACACATACATTATAAATGCAGTTCGTCCGATTAATACATGAAGTTCTAGAGTTTAACAACTACTCCAAAATAGAACATGCCATGATAACAACACGGCAAAGCTTGCATGTCAATACAACATAATAACGAAGTTCGATATCTAAACATGTTCTAACAACACTAGGTAGACATGCTGACACGACTTCTAAACCGAGTCTCACTGCTACAACTTTCTCTCGGAGCTAACCATGCCTCTTCTGACTTGATCCTGCCCCACCTGTTTCCAAGTACACATACAAAACAAAGCAACAGCCGGATAACCGGTGAGAACGACATTCCCAGTAAAAGCAACATAACAATTTATACAACAATCAACATACTTTCAATACAACAATTAAATTAATAACAACGTAATGAATGCATGTCTTTTAAACCGGGATATCAATCTGATAAACGAGGGATTGCTGCTGTGCTTTTGGGATCCCGAGGATAAGCTCACGTAACAACTCACCGACCCTCCCAATCGAGGTGGTGCCACGTATCCCACTCCTCTAGACTTTGAGCAACCATAATGAGTATGCTAGGACTAGGTGAAATACTACAACCTAGGCCACTCAATCATAGTTCCCAAACGTCTAAACAAAAAGGGCGGTTCTGCCCGCTGAAAACAAGATTGGCTCAAGATGAATGCATAACATAAAAATAACACATAAGTCATTTAACAAAAGCCAATACAATCAAACAAGACACAAGTTCCTCATGCTAGAACAAGTGTAAATGCAAGTATGTGATTTCAAAGGGAAAACTCGAGAACCACAGTCCCGAGTATGCTATCCCGCTACGATGACTGCTTTTACCTTTCAATGCAGTAGCTCCCAACTCTGGATACGCTACAAAAGAGATTGTATCAACAACTATACAATCTAAACAACAACAAGGCAACGGTTCAAGAAAATTCTCTATACCGTTCTTCGTTCAAATCTCGGAAACGATCAAACAGCTGCTAACTCTGGGCTTGGTACCTCCAAACGAATCTGTTACGGAGACAAAAGAATGATCAAAACCACGATCAACTTACAAGTCTAGTTCAACAACTCAAATACGGTTCGAAATCCCCAAAACTCAAACCGACGGCATAACGGCTATAAACCGAACAAACCGGCAACGCAGACAATAGTTCAATACCGATAACAACTCAATTCAATGCTAATACAACAACAACAAGGCAAACCCAACAAATCTCAAAAGCTAGATTTTCGAAAATGGCTTCCAAAAATCGTAACAATTCCGAACGTCGCTCTATTTCAAAACCGACAGATAATAAACGATCAGAACTCCGTCAAGAACAACATACTAGAATCTAAATCGATTCTAACAACCTCCAAAAATCAAAGCATATCTGATCGGAGAAATACTTACGGTATAACGGAGCTCTCACTGCTGTGATCACTAATCTGCCTTCAGAATTAATTTCCAACGGACGGATCGAGCCCGGAATGAAATCACAAAGCTCAAAAAGCTCAAAAATGGCGTCTACAATGGAGGAGGCGTGCTTGAGGAAGGAGGATAAGACTTCTCCAATCAAATCCAAGTGTAGATAATATATTAAAATCAATATTTTCATTTTAGTCCCTGAAATTTCCAAAATTTGCAAAAAGAACCCTGATCAAAATCAAACCGGCTTGAGAACTCTGTAATCTCTGATTAACTCAAATAAACTCATTTAAGATAAAAACGGGGCGTTACAGTTTTACACTCAAGCACAAGAAAGGAAGAAATGGAATTCGTTTGTATACTATATTATCTGAGCCAGCATTGTATTCTCGGATCAGAGATGCTCAGATATCTGATGTTAAGACTCAGCATTTGGCACGTCTAGCCAATGGGGATAATACATCTGGATTCCATTTTCACGCAGATGGTTTATTGTGCTTATCGAATCGAGTGGTTGTACCTGATGTTACGGAGCTCAGGAATGATATTCTATCTCAAGCTCACAGGAGTCGATTGTCTGTTCATCCTGGAAGCATGAAAATGTATAAGGACTTGCGAACCAGATTCTGGTGGAAAGGGATGAAGCGGAGTGTATATCAGTTTGTTTCAAGATGTTTGGTTTGTCAACAGGTCAAGGTTGAACACCAACAACCAGGTGGATTACTGCAGAATCTTGAGATTCCCGAATGGAAGTGGGAGCAGGTGACTATGGATTTTGTCACCCAATTGCCTATAAATTCACGTTAGTGTGATGCTATCTGGGTCGTTGTTGACCGTTTGATGAAATCAGCACATTTTATTCCTTACAACCGAGAATATTCTTATGATCGTATGGCACGCTTATATGTCCGGGAGATAGTGCGATTGCATGGGGTTCCAGTGAGCATAGTCAGTGATAGAGACCCGCGATTTACCTCACGTTTTTGGGGTAGTTTTCAGCAGGCGTTGGGTACCACTCTGAGTTTGAGAACTGCATATCATTCAGAAACTGACAGGCATTCAGAGCGAACTATTCGTACGCTGGAGGATATGCTACGTTCTTCTATCATGGATTTTAGCTTATCTTGGCAGGATCAGTTACCTTTGATCGAATTTGCCTACAATAACAGTTATCATCATAGTATTGATATGGCACCTTTCGAGGAATTGTATGGTCGACGGTGTCGTACTCCGTTATTCTGGGATAAAGTCGGGGAAAGACAAGTCGAGGGTCCTGAATTGGTGCAGCAGATTGTAGACAAGGTAGATTTGATCAAGCGGAGGATCAAAGCTGCTCAAGATCGGAAATCCAGTTACGCTAATATTCACCGCAGGCCACTTCAGTTTGAGCCTGGTGAATATGTATTCCTACGAGTGTCACCTTTTAGGAAGGTGATGAGGTTCAGTGTGAAAGGCAAGTTGACACATCGTTTCATTGGGCCTTTCTAGATACTGGAGAAGATTGGAGATGTTGCATATCGTTTGGCGTTACCGCCATCTCTTTCCAGTATACATAATGTTTTTCATGTGTCGTTACTTCGACAGTACATAGCTGATGAATCTCATATTATCCAGCATACTGATATTCAGCTAGAACCAAATCTGTCTTTTGTTGAACGACCACTCCGTATCCTAGACAGGAAGGAGAAAAATCTTCGGAACAAGACTATACCACTTGTGATGGTACAGTGGCAGCGGCGAGGCGTTGAAAAAGCAACTTGGGAAACCGAGAGCTATATGCGGGCTGAATATTCTGAGTTGTTTGCTTTGTACTTTTGATTACCATGTAAAGATTTAATTACAGTTGTTGTAATAAAACATGGTTTGATGTTTCATATTGTTATCTTGATTTGTCTTTAGATTTTATTTTGCGGATGAAATATCTAAAGGTGGGGAGAATGTAGTAATCCAGATTCCATTTTAAGATAATAATATGTTAAACATGATTAAGGGTTGGTGATTAACCAATTTCGGGGTTTAATCGGACTTCAGAATCAAGAATTAGATTTTCATTTTTCTGAGCCAGTTCGGATGGTCTGAAGAGAACTTCGGACGGCCCGAACTCAGCAACTCGAGGGCTCTGAAGATGGCTTGTTGACTTCGCAGTTAAGGCAAGTTCGGACGATCCGAACTAAGGATCGGACGGCCCGAACTCCTTCATGCCATGCAAGCAGGATTACTCAGCCATGGATTTTGATAAGTGTCGGACGAAGAGAAGTTCGGACGATCCGAACCTGAGTTTGGAGGCTCCGAACCTGACGTGGCTTGCATGCATGCATAAACTGGAACGGACGATCCGAACCCCAGTTCGGAGGGCCCGAACTCGACCAGAAATTTTCCTATAAATAGGACTCATTCGATTTCAATTTGAATTACAATTTCCGAGTTTCCTTCTCCAGTTATATAGTGTGAGTTATACACTTGAGGGCCCTATCGGTTATAATCAAGGTTCTGGAATAACCAAGGTGTGGTTATAGTCATCCGGGACCAGCGACTCCAAAGGGCTATCTACGGACGAAGGTATGGTCCGGGAATCTATTTAAGTTTTGGGAGTACTTATTAGCTTAGTTAAGACTTATAGAACTTGTGTAGTGATACGGTGAACTTTTGAATATAGGCTTGGAACCTAGAATCTATTATACTTGAACTAGCCTAGAGGTACGTACACATTGACTGAGATTGCCAGCGAGTATACATATTTATATGTTGCATTTATTTGGCATTATTATATGACATGATATATGATTTATTGTTTTCCATATTCATATGTCATGTGCATATACACGCTGAGCCTATACCTTGATATACCTGATTATAGAGCAGCTCAGCTCTATACTCGATAGTCTGTCACTGAGAGTACCGCGATGACAGGGACATGTATGTCTGACTACTCTGGTGTACTAGACGAGTGTGGTTGCACCCAGAGGTTGATCTACGCGTTGGCAGCACTTATGTGGCGCCGGTACTGAGCATGATTTTTCAGATGACCTTTTACCAATCATCATGTTGCATGCATTATATACATATGTTTACTCATGTTTATGTACTGGGCGTTAGCGCTCACGTCCTAGTTGTTATCTTGGACACCCTATTCCACGGGGTAGGTCGCAGGATGGACGGAGCTGGTAGTTCAATGCAGGACTAGGGAGCAGGAGCCTTGTGAGTTAATTATACAGCAGGATTCGATATAGCTGTATAATGTTTACTTTTAAGTTTTTTCGATATGGTTGTATCACTACAGTATTAAGCCTGGATATATTTTATTAAGCTGATATGTAATTTATGGATTATGTTTCCGCACGTTTTACTCTGTTAAGTATTTTGCTGTATTAAGTTTAATGCATGCTATTAGTTACCATTTAGTAGGTGATTTCATGCAGGGTCACTACAGAAAGTTTCATTTGTTGCATAGCATGATGGTCGAACAATTTCCAGAATTTTCCCTTAGCTTGTTGGTTCGATTATTTACAATGTTTTATGGTTTTGATTCGGATGGTGATTTAGAGCTACTATGGTTGATATGTAGTTCAAATGGTAGCGTTAGGATGTGTGAAGTTAGAACGTGAGTTGGGTTGGAGAAAATTCGAAGTGTCTAAGGGGTAGGGGCTCGGTTAGGGTAGTGTTTGAGGAGCTGCCTTCAAGTTGGATTTAAGGTGATTCAAGGTGAGTGGTAGGGGCTGGAAACGTGGTTGATTGTTGGTCTTGAACCTAGACTAGTGACTTGGAAGATGGGAAGATTCATAGCTAAGTTTTGGTTGGGTTTGAAAGTGAAGCGTGCAGAATTTTAAGACTGTTGGGGGCTGTCCGGAAATGTATATCTAAGGCGAGGTTAAAATCAGAATTTTGATAAGGGCTAGGGTCTGGAACTTTTCCTAGATGTTGGGAATATGTCGGTTCAAGCGGGAGTCAATTCGGTTAAGTTTGGGTCGAGTTTTAGATTTTTACTTTATAAGTTGCAGAATTAATTTTAAGCTAAAAGGCTGCTGCCCGGGATTTGCTTTGTTGTAAAATGATTGCTTAAGAAATAAATTCCGAGGATGATTTTTCTACTTAGTTCTAAGTGTCATGGAGTCGTGGTTTCAAGCGAAATCCCTTTTGGATAAGAATCGAGCAAGTAACAAATTTTACGAGCAAACTGCTCAAAGTTGTCTTAAGTGCAAATTATGGGTTAAATCTCCATCCTTTGGTTTGGCTCCTAAATCACCATACCGATCATCCATGTGTGAGTCATATGCATGATTATTTATTAACATTTACATGTGCGTCATATTTACATATGCATGCTAAGTTCATATATCAAGGCAAGAAAGAAAGTATGAAAGAAAATATTTTTATGAACGAAGTGAGATGATTGTGACTATAGAAATGACGTGTATGTATGGGGTTGGGAGACGTTCTGACCTACCTTACCAAAGGATGTGTATGTGTGGGGTTGAGAGACGTCTTGGCCTACCTTACCAAATATAGACGTGTATGTGTGGGGTTAAGAGAAATCTTGGCCTCCCTTACCAATCACAGGGCAAGATGAGTTTAGGAGACATCCTGACTTCCTTGCAGCATAGTGCACTGCAGCCATGATTATGATCGAAACCACAGGGTCACAATCAAGGATCTAAGTTTACAGTTACAGATTCAGATTCAGTTTATGCAGTTTCATTGATTATACATGACTTAGCCATGCATATGTTTCATTTCATGTTCTCTCTTTAAATTTGAAGTTTATTCACTTGTTTAAAGTAAGGGCACAAAACAAAGGTATTTTTAGTATCAGTTAATTTTAATCTGCATGTGCTTGTATTTATGTAGTACTCGTTATCACCCCCATATTCTTGTTGGGTCTTTTAGACTCACCCCACTTCTTCCTACTTTCAGGTGAGGTGCTTTTCCTTGAGATTGAGGGGCAAGAATATCTAGTGGACTGCGATGTGGGCACGGCACATCCCTCCGACCTATGCTCGCCTTCCGCATATTTATTAGAATTTCTATGTTATGGATCATTTATTTTGCTCAGTTGTCAAATGCATATGTAATGTTTCGATAGCTTTGTTTATGAGCATGTAAATATTAGATTCCTAATCTTGTGGATATTTGATATGTCGAACCTCTCTCTTGGGCCTCGTTCTTGTCTCGGCCTAGTTTCTGGTGTCGTCAGTATCTATTTCTTTTATTTTTATTTTGGATGTTGTCTGAGATAGGTTGGTTATAATATAAACAGAGAGGTCATGCCGAAATTTTAATAAAAATTTTAAAAATTTCGAAAACCCGTATTTTATTTAGTTATTATTTAAAAGTTGATTCAGGGTCGTTTCAGTTGGTATCAAAGCATGGTTTTGGTTTGGGTGGTGCCTACTGCCGGTTGCAAGAAACTCGAGAAGTCTCGCCTCAAAGTTTGTAAGTTTTAATGAATTTTATATGATAGTCGTAATTGATTTACTACTTTAAATATTTTGATGTCACCTTTTCCTAAAATATTTTCAAAACTAGATATTTAATTTAATTAAGTGTGTAGCTTGGTGTTTATTTTTGTTTCAAAATTTCTTTTAGTAGTTTAAAGTGTACTATTTGACTGTTTATTTATATATCATGCGATTCCATGTTAAACGGAGTTGGTGTACCAATATTCCTTCCAGTTTTAGGCATTACGTGGGTGTTGTTTGAGTTATTATGTAGTGCTAATATTTTTATGAGATTGTAGGAGTTGCTGGGAAATATTAAACCTGCGTATTAGGATATTTTAATTGTGTGCTATTATTGTAAGTTATTTTCTTAGATTCTAGTCAGATGTCACTAAGTGCATAGTTTGCTTAGAAGTTGATAGATGTGTGTTTGTCAGTTATGTTAGTGAATCGGACTCGTGTGAAGACTTGAGATACATACTTGGTTTTATATTATTATGGATAATTTGAGCTTCCCTTTTTGTTATTTGGGCAAATTTGATTTCGAGTATTAGTGAGTCGGTTATTATGAGCCTTTCAATTTTGTGAACTATTATTCCTATCATTATTTTCTTATTCTTCAATCGTGCTTGTATCTATTGCAACATAAAATTTTGAGCATCCGAAATTTCTTTGCACATCCTTTGTTCATTTATGGATTTGTATGCCATCAGTCAACGTTCTATTCTGCTACTTTGACATAGGTTGAACTTTTAATAAGACTTTATTCTTATCTCACACTTCTTGAAATTTTTCTTCGGTTCTAGAGTCACATGTTGATGTGAGTGAGATTCATTTTGTCCTTATTTTCGGTGATCTACTTATTTTGTGGTTGGCATTTGAATATGTCTTGGGACCGTTGTTTCCCCTGATTATTGACTTGTGTGGACTTCTCTCGACTGAAGTCACATCGATTGCTCTCAATCATGCTTTGATTGTTTGAACATGATTTCATTACTCATGGATGAATGATCACGAGATTTGTATCTTGTTGGCTCATATTCATTATTCTTGGAGCCTCCATTATCATTCACTCATCCCTAGAATTTAATTATGAGTTGGTTGTTTTCACTTATCTAGATTTTCATTTTCATCTCGTTTTGTTTGTAATGCTTGCATCATTTCATTTCACATTAAGCAGCATTACTTGTATGTTGTTTCCTTTCATGATCCATCATGATGAGGATTTGGGTGGATCATAATTTCAATTATTATTTCAAATTCTTGTGTAAAGAGTTGGCTCGTAGCCGCTTAGTGAGCGTTTAGACTGTTAGAATTTAACATTTATACTAGATAAAATCCAAAGTTATTGTTGTGATCCTAGGAGTAGCGATTATCAATTGTATCAAGTTCTAGTGATTAGATTGCTAGGTAGTAAATTATTTGATTGGGTTGTTTAAATTTTAAATAGGATCGTTAAGAGTAAACATATTATTTTTGGTAAGCTGATTGGGTGAACAGTTGCGAGATAGGAAATAGAGTTGTCCCTAGAGACTTTTGGGTACTTTATATTAGCATTCTAAGATTTTGTGAACGTCAACCGATAAGATTAATGCACCAACTATGGGAACAGAATGACGAATAGAATATTTAGGAAGTTTTTTCGGATAAGCTGTAGATTTATTTATCGATGAAATGCTAAGGTACTGGAGGATTAATTAGAAAGCCTTTACGATCAGGTTACAACCTCTTCGAGGTGTCTAATTGTATATTAAGTTCTTGAAACATGAAGTCATGATGTACATATAATAATTTGGGAATTTATGAATTTTTCAGACTTGCTGTCAAGAGGAACTAGGGATTTGAGATATGTCTTCATGAGATATGGAAGAATTGTTTGGGTACTTAGAGACCATCTAATCCAATAAGTGGATAATAGCTCGTGATATATTTTGACTTGAAGTGCAAATATGGATTTCTTAGTCGTTGTATCTGGGATAGAAAAGTGGATAAATCTGTTGGGAAATTTTAATTATCCTTAGAAGCGTTGCGAGTTATAGTAACTAATAAGGGGTTTGAGCATAGTTCAAGAGCATTAAGCGTAGCATTGCTAATAAATGGCGTAGACCTTTAGAATTTCAAATTGGATATTAAGTTGTTCTTGAAGATATCATTGTTCCGTAATATTAACGATTTGGGAATATAAGGAAATTAACTTGTTTTGTCGGCCCTTATGTGACTGTCGAGGTAGAATTGTATAGTCCCTTAGCTATACTATTTAGAAAAGTTTAGTGTTAGTTGCTAAATAAGTTGTGAACTTCTGAATTTTTTAAGAGCTTAAGTTGTATATTTTATGAGTTAAGTTTAATTGGTAAATAGACATTAAGCATAGTTTCGTTGTTAGGAAGCTTTTAAGTTATGAGTAAGGTCGACATAAATTATTTATTGGTTTTACGAATATTTATTGCTTGGGATTTCAACGTAGGATATAAGGTTAGCAAAATATAAGTTGTGCAATAACTTAAAGATCTAAGAATTTGTAGGATGGAGAACTTATCAGTGGCAGTAAGATGACGTTTCTGAGTTTGTAAATTTAGATTGAAGTAAATTTGAGGAGTCATAGAATTTCCTTGAGGATAAGACCACTTGGAAAGATGTAAGAATTGTAAGTTTTATATTGCAATAAGAGTTAATCAGATCTTTGATGATATAGATATCAGTAAGCATCAAAATGCGCAGCGAAAGCCGACTTGGACCAACTCAGGTAGGTGCTAAGCTGGAAAACTTAGTGTTGATCTGATCTTAGGTATTCGAACCTAGTTAGTAAGTCCTGAATTTCGAGGACGAAATTCCATTTAAGGGGGGAAGGAATTGTGACGCCTAAAATCCAATCTACTAAATCGCATGCATTAATTTAATAAATATTAGAATTTTTATTTTTTTTTAAATTTAATTGATTTAAATTTTTTATCTGGGATTATGTGCTATTAAAATATTTTATTATTTATTCAAATGATTTTATTGTGCAATTTATTTGTTTTAGTTATTTTTAAGGTTTAAGCTTGCATATTTAAATGATTTTGATTAATTGTTTAGTTTATTCTTTTAAATGATTTTAACTGTGTAGTTTATTTGTTTAAATATTTTCGAGTGTCCAACTTATTTATTTTTAAATAGTTTTAGTTTAGCGGTTAATTATTTTAAATTATTTTAAATGTCTAGCTTATTTATTTAAATCCTTTTTAATTGCCGAAATTATTTTAAAGGTTTTTATTTCCGCTTGTATATTTATTTAAATTACTTTTAAACGTTAGTTTAGTATGTTTAAATTATTTTAATCGCTCTGCTTGTTATTCAAATATTTTACTCGTTGTCGTGACATCAAAATATTTAAAGTGTTGTATTTTAATTTCTGAATTTTTAGCTTGTGTTTTATTTTAGTGCAATTTAATTCATGGCCTTAAGTTTCTATTTTGAGAGTCGCACTTTTAATTAATTTTGAGTGGCACTTTTGCACTTGGAATTAAATCTAACCCTAGCCCCAAATTACACCCTCATCCTCACTCAAAACTCACGCACACTCACACTCACACTCAAACACACACAAGAGCCGATTGCCCTGCTCTTCAAGAAACCATCGGCAATCTCCATTTCTTCTTCATCAAACTCTTCAACTTTCATTTCTTTTCCGTCAAATTGTTCCTAGGCTAGCTGGTCGAGGCTATTGAGCTCATTTCCAGCTCGATTTCAACCCATTCGAGCAGCATTATCCCAGCTTCGATCGGCAGTTTCAAGTGCTTGTTCCCTTCGATTTTGGTAGCTAAGGCAAGGATATGGATTCCTTGCTTCGTTACGTGATTATCATGTGTTGTGTTTTGCTTTTCTTTGAGCATTCAAAATTTCCTATGTATGATTGTGCCCTGTTTTTGAAACGTGAATGAGCAGATTTCTCTTTTGACTTCCTTACATCATGATGCTTAATCCTTGTTTGGGAAGTATGAAAAGTTGCTGGGCATTTAAAAAGGGGCGTCAAGAAAGCTACATTACCATCGAAAACTCCATTTCTTTTCCGTGCTTGTGATTTTCGAAAATGCAGAAATGTGCTTAGCATCGGCTTAGCATCTTCAGATTTATTTACATGGTGTAGTTCAAAAATTTCCAGGTTATTGCGAGTCATGATGTTCAAATTTTCAGAGGTTGCATAGCATATGATTTGAGCATTTTTTCAGCTTTCCTTCATGCCTTGAGTTCGAAAGTTTCATTTGTTGCATAGCATGATGGTCGAACAATTTCCAGAATTTTCCCTTAGCTTGTTGGTTCGATTATTTACGATGTTTTGTGGTGTTGATTCGGATGGTGATTTAGAGCTACCATGGTTGATATGTAGTTCACATGGTAGCATTAGGATGTGTGAAGTTAGAACGTGAGTTGGGTTGGAGAAAATTCGAAGTGTCTAAGGGGTAGGGGCTCGGTCAGGGTAGTGTTTGAGGAGCTGCCTTCAAGTTGGATTTAAGGTGATTCAAGGTGAGTGGTAGGGGCTGGAAACGTGGTTGATTGTTGGTCTTGAACCTAGACTAGTGACTTGGAAGATGGGAAGATTCATAGCTAAGTTTTGGTTGGGTTTGAAAGTGAAGCGTGCAGAATTTTAAGACTGTTGGGGGCTGTCCGGAAATGTATATCTAAGGCGAGGTTAAAATCATAATTTTGATAAGGGCTAGGGTCTGGAACTTGTCCTAGATGTTGGGAATATGTCGGTTCAAGCGGGAGCCAATCCGGTTAAGTTTGGGTCGAGTTTTAGATTTTTACTTTATAAGGTGCATAATTAATTTTAAGCTAAAAGGCTGCTGCCCGGGATTCGCTTTGTTGTAAAATGATTGCTTAAGAAATAAATTCCGAGAATGATTTCTCTACTTAGTTCTAAGTGTCATGGAGTCGTGGTTTCAAGCGAAATCCCTTTTGGATAAGAATCGAGCAAGTTACAAATTTTACGGGCAAACTGCTCAAAGTTGTCTTAAGTGCAAATTATGGGTTAAATCTCCATCCTTTGGTTTGGCTCCTAAATCACCATCCCAATCATCCATGTGTGATTCATATGCATGATTATTTATTAAATGTACGTCATATTTACATATGCATGCTAAGTTCATATATCAAGGCAAGAAAGAAAGTATGAAATAAAATATTTTTATGAACGAAGTGAGATGATTGTGACTATAGAAATGACATGTATATGTGAGGTTGGGAGACGTTCTGATCTACCTTACCAAAGGATGTGTATGTGTGGGGTTGAGAGACGTCTTGGCCTACCTTACCAAATATAGACGTGTATGTGTGGGGTTAAGAGAAATCTTGGTCTCCCTTACCAATCACAGGGCAAGATGAGTTTAGGAGACATCCTGACTTTCTTGCGGCATAGTGCACTGCAGCCATGATCATGATCGAAACCACAGGGTCACAATCAAGGATCTAAGTTCACAGTTACAGTTACAGATTCAGTTTATGCAGTTTCATTGATTATACCTGACTTAGCCATGCATATGTTTCATTTCATGTTCTCTCTTTAAATTTGAAGTTTATTCACTTGTTTAAAGTAAGAGCACAAAACAAAGGTATTTTTAGTATCAGTTATTTTTAATCTGCGTGTGCTTGTATTTACGTAGTACTCGTTATCCCCCCATTTTCTTGCTGGGTCTTTTAGACTCGCCCCACTTCTTCCTACTTTCAGGTGAGGTGCTTTTCCTTGAGATCGAGGGGCAAGACTATCTAGTGGAGTGCGATGCGGGCACGGCACATCCCTCCGACCTATGCTCGCCTTCCGCATATTTATTAGAATTTCTATGTTATGGATCATTTATTTTGCCCAGTTGTCAAATGCATATGTAATGTTTCGATAGCTTTGTTTATGAGCATGTAAATATTAGATTTCTAATCTTGTGGATATTTGATATGTTGAACCTCTCTCTTGGGCCTCGTTCTTGTCTCGGCCTAGTTGCTGGTGTCGTCAGTATCTATTTCTTTTATTTTTATTTTGGTTGCTGTCTGAGACAGGTTATTTGTAATATAAACAGAGAGGTCATGCCGAAATTTTAATAAAAATTTTAAAAATTTCGAAAACCCGTATTTTATTTAGTTATTATTTAAAAGTTGAGTCAGGGTCGTTTCAGTTGGTATCAAAGCATGGTTCTGGTTTGGGTGGTGCCTACTGCCGGTTGCAAGAAACTCGAGAAGTCTCGCCTCAAAGTTTGTAAGTTTTAATGAATTTTATATGGTAGTCGTAATTGATTTACTACTTTAAATGTTTTGATGTCACCTTTTCCCAAAATATTTTCATAACTAGCTGTTTAATTTAATTAAGTGTATAGCTTGGTGTTTATTTTTGTTTCAAAATTTCTTTTAGTAGTTTAAAGTGTACTATTTGACTGTTTATTTATATAGCATGCGATTCCATGTTAAACGGAGTTGGTATACCAATATTCCTTTCAGTTTTAGGCATTACGTTGGTGTTGTTTGAGTTATTATGTAGTGCTAATATTTTTATTAGATTGTAGGAGTTGCTGGAAAATATTAAACCTGCGTATTAGGATATTTTAATTGTGTGATATTATTGTAAGTTATTTTCTTACATTAGATTCTAGTCAGATGTCACTAAGTGCATAGTTTGCTTAGAAGTTGATAGATGTGTGTTTGTCAGTTATGTTAGTGAATCGGACTCGTGTGAAGACTTGGGATACATACTTGGTTTTATATTATTATGGATAATTTGAGCTTTCCTTTTTGTTATTTGGGCAAATTTGATTTCGAGTATTAGTGAGTCGGTTATTATGAGCCTTTCAATTTTGTGAGCTATTATTCCTATCATTATTTTCTTATTATTCAATCGTGCTTGTCATTAGATTTTATCCTTATTCATGGGAAAAAAATATTTTAAATCAATTTATTAATTTTTGTTTTAAAAAATAGATAATATTTATACTCAATGATTTTTGCCAATTAAAATAATTTACATGTGCATTAATAATAATTTACATTATTCAATAAAAATTACAATCTCAATTTTACAAATAAAAACTAAAAATAAGATTATATATTATAAACAAAAAACAAATTATAACTCGTCACTTAATCATAATATTCATAACAAAATTGATCCATGAAAATAAACATATGATTGTTTATGCATTATTATTTAACATCCTATAAAATTAGTTTAATAATCTTAGTATTATTTATCTATACATAATTAATCTTACTAAGTAAACATAACCTAAATGGATAATTAATCATCCGATATTATTTAGAAATCTTATCTTAATCTTAATTATAAAAATACACATTAAAATAAGTGCATTTGGTGGAAAAAATAAAAAGATTTAGTGCAAGATATCTATTGCGTAGGGACGGTATTATATCTTAAATTTTTTAAACAAAAAAAATCACTATACCTTGCTCAATACATAGGACCAAGAAGGATACGACATAGCGATAAATAAATGGTGCCATTTGCAATTTTAATCCAACGTACTACGCTGCATGTGTCTATTTATCAAAATTACCATTTTACTTGACACAAACTCTTAAAACAAAACATTTATCGTGACAACAATCTCATAATTTGTAATCCGAAACAATGAATATTCCAACGCCTATGAATGTATAGTTGCCATAGAAAATGGAGCCACAAATGGGATGAGTTAAAAAAGCCTTGATAGGGTGAGGGTGAGGGTGAGGGTGAGGGTGAGGGTGAGAAGTTGCTAATTCAAATTTCATTTGCTCTCGTCTTCAATCGATGGCTACCAAGGAACTGGGATTCATCACTTGGTCTTCTTCCCTTTATTATCCTTGCCCGGGTCATTCTTGAAAGGAAGGAAAGTCTTACCTCCCATGTAGTCTCTTAGAACATCCGGTATTTCGACCCCATCCTCCTTTTGGTAGTTCTCAAGGATGCAGCACAATGTCCTCTCGGTAGCTGTGAGAGTCGAGTTTAACATGTGCACATATTTAGGTTTGTCGTTACCCTGAACATATTTGTGGAAAAAAGGTTAGGCCTTTGGGAGAGAATAAGGATTACTGGACAGCAGCCACAAAAATAAATTCGATGGGGGCACAACCAAGAGAGACATGAATTTAATAGTGTTGAGGTCTCATATAAATTTAAGTTTTCTTGTTGATGCTAAAGATGCCCTGAAATAATGTCTTTCGGCGTAAAATTCATGGAGCGAGGCTGACAAATCCATGCATACTAATTTTACCTTTTTTTGACCGTATCGGGTTTCCAATCTTCTCGCCTGATAATCTGTACAGTTCGAGCAGGAAACCAGTTCTCTGTATGTATTTGATGAGGGGAACCAACCCTCCAAGTCATATTTTTTTGCAGCTGCATCATTTAGTGCCCCAGAGACGATGGCTACAACTTGATGAGGAATTTTCAGCTGTTCATATAATAAATGATCAATAAAGTTAATTGAGATTATTCATGGTGCGAATATAAACGAAAAATAAATTGTGAGCTTTAAATCAGCAGCAGGCATAGGGTTAGCTTCAAACATAATTTCAATGCACAGCCCATATAGTAAATTTTCATAGTTGGCGCATATCGCAACCATCTATAAAACAAGGGAAATTGAACCATATACCATTTTGTAGAAATCCTCGGAATTTTTTATCATTTCTTCGTGCATTTCCCATGATTCATTTTCATTTGGGCTGGTTATACAGAATTGTTCAATCTTCTCAAACTGATGAACACGAAAAATTCCAAGAGTATCTCGACCATGTGAACCTGCTTCTTTACGAAAGCATGAGGAATATCCAGCATATCTGATAAAAACACATTATTCACGAGTAAAAAAACAAATGGTAAACAAAAGAAAGTCTAGACTGACTGAAAAAGAATACGCTAAACCCAACAATCTAGGGCAAGTTATTCGATCGGTGATAAATGTATGGAGATAGTCTACCTCAAAGGCAGCTGTGAAGGATGTATCCAATCATCTATGTGATATGCACAAAGTGGTTGTTCTGCAGTAGCAATCAGATATTTGTCATCTCCCTCACCAGTTACCTGTTGAACATACAATCAGGCAAATTTTTAATAACCATAAAAATTTACTTTTTCCATTAAGACAGACATTAAGCGTATGAACAGAATTGTAAGCAATATCATCATCAGGTTAAACAAAAATTTCCAAATGTCGGATTCAGCACAATACTTTTAATCGTATCGTGGTTTGAAGAAACTCCAATCAAATAAAACACAAACCTGATTGGAGCCTCTCAAATTGAATTAGTTCATTCAACTGGTTGACAATATTATATGATATGATGTAATGGACCAACACTATATTAAAGTGAGAATTCATATGCTAAACCAACAAAACAATTCAACTCATTTCACACCCTAACTCAAGGTTCTCTGAACCACACTCAGATACTGCCTTTCTTCATTTTTCATACTATTGTTTGCGAGTACCCTCTAAAATTGACCTGTTTGACATTACTAACAAGGATTTCTCTTGATAAAATCGCTCGTTAAAGAACCTTCAAGATTAGGTAACTTCAAGTTTGCAACTATACCAGGGACAAAAATATATATTGCAAAAATTTGTATCACCCCTCGGATCATAATATAACAATAACTCTATTTTTCAGGTTATCTTTAGAAGCAAGAGGTGTGACGAAAACAATCCTCACAGTGTGTATTTAGGACAAAAAACTCAAATATGGTCTCCAAATTACATGCTTTGCCACTTCAGATTGCTCAAGTATGGTCTGTCTCCAGCCACTGTATAGATTTGTTATAATAATGACTCAAAGATCTTTGTTAACAAAAATATGCATTCTCTACAGCTCCAATTGTAGCATGAAATGTGTTTAACAGTTAGTTTTCGAGTTATAAACAAGTTAAAAATTACCTTGTAAAGTTCTTCATCAAATTGTGCCAATTGAGCACACTTGGCCATAATATCTTTTCTCATGAAGAATGGAGTCTGCAATGCAGTAAAGCCCCTCTTTTCCAAAAAATCAAGACCAAAATTGATCAGAGCTTGATTAAGTCGCACACCATCCCCTTTAAGATAGAAACCTCTGCCTCCGGCTACATTTGCTCCTAAAGTAAACCAAAAATCTAGTTGTATTAGTAGGTCATCACAATAACAATGTGCAATAATTGCGTAGTTTAAATATCTGATGGCGCGTGAGGCATAGCTGCTGCCAATGTGGGTCTGAAACACTTCTCTTCACGCATGATAATTAAGCCAATTATTTCCAAATCAATATTTTATAATCAATAAAACAGAATCAGACATAACATCAATCGAGTGAACTGTGGAAATAGAAATACTCAAGCTTCGTGGAGAAACTGATTTCATTCATTAAAAAGATAAAAAGAAAAATCAAAAGCAAGAATTAGTCAACAACTTAAAAGTCTCAGGATTATCCAGTTGCATAACAAGGATGCATACAATACATGATACTTAAAAAGCATAAAAATAATTTTTTTTAAAAAAACACACACACACTTTGTACCCTTTTTTGTATCCGCAATTCCCAGGAGCTCTACCAGATCAACGTGATTTTTCAGCTTTGGTGCAGTCCACCTCTCTCCCCATGATCGTTCGACAGCATTATTTGCCTACAAAATATTTATCTCTCAGAGAAATGTTTCATCAGGAAGAAAATATAAATTACCGGAAGATAAAGCTCAGTAAACGACATACCTCATCATTGCTGATGGGGACGGAATCATGTACAAGGTTTCCTATAATTTGCAATCTAGACTGCACTGCTGCAAGAGCCTCTTGCACCTCTGCCTCCTTTTTTGCCGTAAGTTCTTTGTTTTCCTCTGTACTTGCAATCATTCCACTGATATCATCACCTGCCTTTCAAGACCCAACAAAAGAATTCAGTCCGACAGTTAAACATATTAATGAGAGGAAGAACAAAACTCAGAAGCATTGATGAATCATAATAGATCTAAAGGGTAGTGTGAGTCAATGTCATGCGGAAATATAGAATATAAACAACCATATGCTGTGACTGTGATCTTCGAGAAGGTGGCTTAAATGCTCGGCTTTGCCACTTCAAAAACCATAATATTGTGGGATTTCCATATGGCGTAAACCGTACTGCACAAGGCTAGAGTGCAAGCCTCAGTAACAGCCAGTTTTTATGCTTACAGTTATTGCTCCTACTAGTGCATGCAATTTTTACATCAGAACCATATGGATACACTGGTTTAGTTAATGCACTAGGGAAAACAAAACATCAAATCCACCTCTGATATTAGAAAGAATAAGTATGTTCAAGAACTTTAGGCAACGATATGCGCTTATTCATATTTTAGTATTTCTTCTCTATCATAGTAGATATTATCAGTAGAGTCCTGGTTCTAAAAAAGCTCAACGGAAAGAAACAAACATAGTAAGTCAGAAAAACTAGAAAATCCGCACGAAAGAAAAACAAGGTTACATAGACAAGTATGAAGAAGTGCTCACAATTCTAAGGCTTGCTATTTTCTTGTTTATCTGGTTAAAGTCTTTCTTCAACCCATCCAGCTCAAATTGACCTACAATAATATCCCATCAAGGCTGCATATATCCACGTAATGAATAACAGCACAAAACCACAAACCAAAATGAATAAGGAACTACAAATTTAATATGATTAATTACGTTGCCGCCAAACTTTGTCGAGTTGAATGACCTCATCGACAAGATCAACATTGGCGAAACGACGTCGCTGAGACTCTCTGATTTTGTCCGGGTTCCCACCTTTCTCTTCCCGAAAGAGATTAATGTCCAACATGCTTAATTACCCCTCCTACCTATTTATATTTCTGCAACATTCAAACATTAGTCAAAAAAATTGGAAAGCGGTTACCATCTTTATTAAATTGAAATGCTAAATGACAAGTAATAAATACAATTTACAACAGTGTTCTAAAACTCGAGTTAGACGGCCGCCTAGGCGCTAGGCGCTGGGCGGCTGCACCGAAAACATGCTAATCAGTCAGCCTAGGCGGCCCTAGGCGCTGCGGAAATAGGGTAGGATTCTCAGATTTCTTTTAGTTTGGGTTTTTAAATTTGAAGACGAAATTTTTATTAAAAAAAAATTGAAATGTAACCTTTTTTGTGTTGGGCTTAAGTTTTATATGCCCCAAACTGATGTACGACAAGAAAATCTTGTCGTTGACTTGCCCTAGCACCAAAATTCATCTTCACCATCTGAGTGATTGAGTTTCCAGAGCATCTCGCGAATTAAAAGGTTGAGGAAATCAAAGCGAATGAAGAAGCCCACATTCTGAGGGCCATATTTGAAGAAAAAATTGTTGTCTGCTCTTTCCTCAAATGCACGAGGTTGGATTGTGGATGGTGGGGAAGATGATGAAGTTGAACCAGGTTCCGGGTTCATAGTTGATGAACCAACTGGAGCAGATGAAAATCTACAACCCAGAAGAAGTTCACCACAATAATAGACTTATCAACTTCAGATTACGACTTGTACAAACAATAAGAGATAAAGAAAGCTTGAATCCAAATGAAGCTAACATTTCTAAAATCTATCCATTTTGTAGGAAAGAAACACGACAAAGTGTTTCAGCCTCCACTTATTTATTACAACAATGCCTTGAACTTTTACAGAGAACATCATAATAATAATAATAATAATAATAATAATAATAAAAAATAAGATGATGGTAAGTGATAAAAGTCCACCCGGTGGAGGCTGTCGGGCTTCGAGAGATTGATACGTGAAAATGATCTGTGTAAATCTTACCAGGAAGATGAACAGAGGGATGGGATGTCAGGTTGTAGGCGGATGAAGGCGAGAGTAGTGGACACCCAGACGAGAGAGAGAACGACTGAAAAATTAGGGTTCAGGATTTTAAAATTAATTATTAATTAAAATATAAATATGTACAATACTATATTATAAATTATAAATATTTAAATTAAAAATTATAAAATAACATTACTGAATACATGGGTTAATTCGGTTAACCCATTTTAAAATTTTGAAAACCGTAACCGAATCGAATTAATCGAAATGACCGATTTTTTTGGATGTCAAAACCGAAATACCGAAGTAACCGAACCGAATTTCCGAATTGTCTCGGTTCGGTTGGTTATTTCGGTTTAATCGAAATATTGCTCAAGCCTAGTTATGATAATGGTATTGTGGAAACAAAAAATGGTATGTCATAACTTACCAAAAGTAGTTATTATCTATAGGGGTGGGTGTCAAAACTCAACTCAACTCGTCAATCCGACACGAGTCGACCCGAAAAATATCGGATTAGGGTTGGGGGTTTTTTGGTTCGAGTCGAATCGGATTGAACCGAAAACTAACCCGAAAAAAAATAAACGGGTTGGCCCAGGTTGACCCGAGATGACCTGAAAAAAATTTTTAATAATTATTTTTATATAAAATTAAGAAATATTTACTATATTTTTATATATTGTATGTTTGAAAAACATTTATTGTATATTGATATAATAGATTTTCTTCATTTAATGTTTATTTTGTACAATTTTTATTTTATAAAATAATATTTATTTTTTGTGTTAAGTATACTTTAAATTTTATACAACTAAACTTTCAAATTTAAATTATATATAAACTTAGATTTTGTTATTATGTGATTAAATTAAATATTATTATTATTATTATTATTATTGTTTGTTTACAAATTTTATTTAATTATTTTGTTAAAAATTTAAAAATAAAAAAAATAAAATCGGGTTGATCTGGTTAGTCGAGTTCGGGTCCAGTTAAGTTCGTCCAGTTGATCTACTTCAGATGATCTTCTTGACTGGCTTTTCTTTAGCTGATATTCATTCAGTTTTGAGTGTCCAATCTAGTAACTTGTCCAGTTACGATATTTCCAGTTGAGTTCATAGACATGATCAGTTACTGTGGGACCCCGGGTGCGAAATACAAAACGACAACACAAAACAATTTCGGGACAATTTTTTCACATAGGAACTCATAAATGAAGTTCAGGCGCTGGAGCTTTGCAAAACAAGTGCTGGGATGCTAGACCTTCGAATTATGGGCGCTGGAGCGCTTATTCTCTAGCGTTGGGGCGCTACCCTCTGAATCTGCTGCATTGAAACACTGCAGTTGCATCGGTTTGTTTAAACCACTGCTAGAATGTGCTCCTAATGTCGTAATTTTAAGGGCGGTTTCGTAAACGCTCTTGTTGAAAAAAATTTAGCAACGATTTGTATAAAACCGCTGCTAGAAAGAGCTCTTATTGATATAGTTGTTAGTAACATTTTTTAACCGCTCATTTTGGATATTTTTAACAGCAGTTTTTTATAAAAAAAATCGGTGCTATGAAACGCTTTTATTGTTCTATTTTTCAGGATTATTTTTTAAATTATACCTACTTAATACATTTAGGGTGCGTGTGGTTTGAATGATTAGATAACTGAGAGATTGATAATTTGGTTGATATGGAATGGATAATTTAAATAATATTTGAAGTGTTATGTATTTGGTTAGAATGATTATTAACATATGTTAGCGTGTATGTTATTTGGTTGATATGATAATTTGGAGGGATAGGTGTATAATATCTTTTAATGCCCAAAATGCCCTTTTAAAATCTTTCCTTTAAATGAAGCCCCACCACAGTTCATTATTTCTCATTTGGAAGAGACTGTCGGTGGGACTCCAATAATTCTCTTCGGAGCACTTGTAAAGGGTGCTTAGATCTCCCTCACCTCTCGTTTCTTCGACGTCAGTCCTTGATCCCTTTGTAAAGTGTGGCAAACGTTGCTCCAGGTAACTTAGATCTTGTGAAATGTTGTTGCACAGATCGTATTCAGTGCATACGGTTGAGTAAATATTTGAATATACACCTGTTTATTGAATTTTCTAGAATTATTACATGGTTATGGGTCTCGTAGCCCTTAGAATGTAAAATATATGGTTGATTGGATATTAATGTAATGGGCTCGTAAGCTACTGCGACATTCATCGATAATGTCCAGGAATTAGATATGTATTCTCTGTTTCTCAGTTCTGTTAGCTAAATGGCCTTGCAATTAATTATTTCTGCCGTGTTTGAAATTTATAATAATTGACAGATTACTTTTGAAAAATACCTGGAATTGATTTAGAAGTAAACGAATTAATGGTAAAGCTTCTGTTTTCATAATAATGAGTTACGGAGGAAAAATTTTAAGTAATTTAATTCACAATTTTGATAACATTTTCTTCAATTCAATGTAATTGAAATCATAATTAGATATATTTTGTGTTCCTCATATATGTTTTTACCTTTCTAATAATTATTGTCATAATAATGATTCAAAGAAGCTCATTCATTACCTCATATACTAATGCTCATTTACTTTTTGAAACAAACGTTTCTCATATGCTTTAATAATATGACATGATTCTATGGATTTGTGTTTAAACCAGAAAGCTCATTCCAACATCCATAAAGTTGGTTCGCTCAGTGGTACTTGAAGATTGTAAGCCGATTACATCGAATATAATGGTGACGTTTTAGACTTTCTTAATTTTTTAAATCACCATAGAATTGGTTAATTTACTAAAGTTTATTTCACGTTTTAGGTGAGAACATACGTCGTTTTCAAAGGACGTAACCTTGGAGTTTATGAAACTTGGGAGGAAGCGCAGGATGAAGTTCTCGGATTTAATAACGCAGTTCACAGGTCTTACCCTACACGACAAGAAGCATTGACAGCCTTCAACAAGTTCATGGAGAAAAGGCAATCTACATTCACCGGTTGTTCAAAGGGATCTGAGGGATCAAGTTCAACGACTGCTTCAAAACGTACTGAACACATTGAATCTGCTACTTTGGATAGGATAATTGATGCTCAGATACAACTAGCACATGAGCAACGTCAACATTCGTTAAGGGTTGCAGAGATTTACGAGGAAGTTGAAAAAAAACTACGGTCGATTCGATTAAGCCATAATGCAAAGTAGAAACTGAGTTGTATAAGTTAAGGATGCTTAATGGAAGAAATGTATGGAAGTGGCCGAAATATATATTGTAGACTCCTGTTTTTATTTGTGTGTGTTAAGACATATGTATTTGGTTAAGATATTGTTATGCTTGATCAATACATTTTCAAGGTTGTCATATGCATTCTACTAAAGCTTATTATAGATTACTGCATAATTAAGAGCTGGAAATGACATGGCTATGATACTTCCAAATGTGTGGTTGGTTGGAAATATAGATTAATGTCACTCTTTTATGCAAAGCATCACCAAATAATGAATGCAAGTGAAGGGTAAGAAAACACAATCTTACAGGATTTGTTCCTGTAGTGAATCTATTTCTTAGCAACTTTTGTCAGTGCTAAGATTTGATGGTTCCAACTATTCCAGAGAATATAATTGATGGTGATCAGATGCACAACCACCAAATTTATTCATTTCCCAAACTCTATTGACGGCAACACGGAATGAATGCATGTACTTAAATTAAGTTTGGTGGTTGGGAGGTCAGGATGAAAATTCTTTGTACTCCCACCTTTATATACATATACATTCTTTGTACTCCTCTCCACTAGCACTTACTTTTCCATTAATCGGCCAACGATAGGGACTCCATAATGTCTGGTGGAATCAGCTCTTCATCATCTAACTCTGTTCCAGCCAAAAACATGAAAAAATGTGTGCCACCAAAAATTATCATATTGTCAAGTGATTCATCAGATGGAGAAGACTTCGATGATGATCCAGATTATGCGGCAAATAAGGGAGTCGAAGTGATGCTGCTGTCTTCGGACGACGAAGACGATTCTATGATTGATAGCAAAACTGATAGTGAGTCAACACACGACACAACTGAGACTACTTCTGAACCAGAATATTTTGAAGTTGACAATGCAGGGGATGGTGCGAACTGTGAAGACACCCAACATAATGCTAGTTCCAGTGGCTCTTCAATGGAACTAATGAAAGATAACAGTTCTGAATCTTACATTCCAGAAAGCTCTGACTCATCGGCCTCATTTTTCTGAAATATGTAAGGTCGAAGGTACTATGGGAAGTATATGTTAATATTGTTCTGCTACTAGACCCTCCTCTTTTTGGTACCATTTTCAAGTACGGTATTTTCAGACCTTAATATGTGTCGCAGAAACAAAGTTAGAGCGGCATATGTACAAGCAAGGGTATATATATTGGAGAGGCCAAAGACGTAGCATGATGTTGTTAGGTTAATGTGGTGCAAATTGTATCTTCTTCGAACAAACATGAATAGTGCTAGTTGTTTGTATGGACCTTATGTTTGTGCTCGTATGGACCTTATGTTTGTTCTCGTAATGGATTTCACATTATTATGTGTGATAACTGTCTTCGCAAAAACACAACTTGATATACGAGACTTCAACCAGGTTCATGCACTTCATGGCTTCAGCTATGTGCAAGGTCAAAATGTCATATTCAACCATATGGGAAGTGTATCTGTATTTCTCATTGTTCAAGACTTCAACCAGTTTCATGCACTTCATGGCTTCAGGGAATATACATAAAAAAGATGTTCCAGTAAACTGGCAATAATACATAACTCAACTTATTGAAAATAACACATCACATAAATTTAGCAAGCAAGATATTAAAGACCGGGCATGATTTGGACTACGGACAATTTAGCAAACTACTATCACAAGCCTTGACAACCTTCATGAATTGGTGTAAAACTTTATAGCTTAATAATTTCATACTGACCCACTCTTCTACGACGATGAGGAAACGCTTCCAAAATATTTCAGAAATTAGAAGATACAAACAACAAATATGATCGTCCAACACATGTAACACAGTCTAACAATTTATAGACTATGCACAACTATACAAAAACTAGAAAACCCATGCCTTATATACATAAACAGATAAATATACATAAGCTCGACTTCAGTGAGCAAAATACAATGTAGGAAAGTACAAAAATTTGTCCCAAATACATGGTGATCATCACATGTATGGTATCTTCAAAATATCCCAAAAGAAGTACATTGCTGAGAACATCTAATTGCAGGTACAAATCCAGACAGAATAGAACTACGACATCAACCAGAAAATCCCCCTCCTCTTAAAAGCAGTCTTGCTAATCGCAATCTTCCGGGGGTATCGTAACGTAAGAACAATGATAATTTGGCATGGTTATCCACCAAAATATCGGTTACAGTTACCTTCTCGTCTTCAGTCAGTTCAGGAATTGATTCCATCACCTTCAACACATGGTCTTGCGCTACAGACATTTTCTCATCGTCTACTTGTCTCTTAGTTTCCATTTGTTTGACGATGTCTGTGAGAGTATCTTTCGTAATGATAGCAAAATTATTTATGGCTTCAACGACTGCATCATCATCATCGTCCACTTGCTTACGTTTCTTGCCTTTCGATTTAATAGAAGATGTTGGCATGGCCGAGGCCGTCACAGACACAGACATTGACTCAGCTGCCCCTTCATCAACAGAAAACAGATCCTCGAGGCTCATCCCTGTATTGCTTGGTATGTCGGGTATCATCGCGAATACTTCTTGAACTGAACTTACAAAGTTGTCACGTGTAACACCGTTAGCCCGATCATTTCCAAATATTTCTGCCCAATCATGGTAATAGATCCACCTCTTGTGCCTAAGGGTGTGTACACTGTTGTCCGCCTAAGAATTCCATAGAAACCCTCAAAATCAACATAAAACAATGCTAAGTAATGAAAACTTTAGTGTACCTAAGACTACCTTAATGAGTGCTTCCCAGATTTCATTTGTAGCTTCAATCGTCTTTTCGGTATCATTCCATCCCACTCCACTTTTGTTTAAAATTGCCACCAGAGCTCCATACAGTTTCTTCCACACGTGAACTTTGGAGTGAATATGTGGATTGCCACGCAGATTGGCTTCGGGGAATGCTGTTTTCAAACGATTTTCAAGAAAACCCAAGTACCCTGGCCGAAATCCGTTGCCGCTCTTCCAACCTTCCGTTGAAGCATCTTTCAAAGCTTGAACAAGGACCTCCTCTTCACGTTCACTCCAAGTACGTCTAGTCTTATCAGTTTTTCTTCCCTTGCCAACACAGCTCCCAGCAGTGGCTCCACTTTGCATGATTTAGAACTTGTATTCCATCGCTGTCCAAAGACTGCATAGAATACACTCCAAAGGTCATTATATTGTTCAAAGTATTGCGCTGCAAATTAAATTTATGCAAAAAAAAAAAACAATTAACACTTTAACAAAAAAATAAAAACAGCCTACGAAATTTCAACCATCAAATTCACTAATTAAAAGGGATGAAATCCAGTCAATACATTCACGGTGCAGATTAATACGAAAACATAAGAAAACAAGAAAAGAAATTTAAGAGTAATTGTTCCACATCGAAATGGCAAGGTTCTCCCTCCATATATCCCATACATCTGATGATTCAAAATTGTTTATGAATTCATCTTGTACATCGTGTGTTGGAGTAACAGCATCTTCAGGCGTTTCGTCAAGGGGATCATCAGGCATCTCAGACCTAATGAAGTTATGTAACAACATACAAGCCAATATGATTCTGTTTTGTGTTTTCAATGGATAGAACGAAGGACTTCGAAGTATGGCCCAACGTTTTTTGAGCAAACCAAATGTTCTTTCAATCACGTTTCGAGCTTGAGAGTGTCTCCAATTGAATAACTCCTTATAATTTTGTGGACCAATTGCACGGTTCCCCCAAGCATCCCTATGATAACGTACTCGTCTATAAGGAGTTAAAAATCCCTCGATGTTGGCGTATCCATTGTCACATAGATAATAACAACCTAAAAATGAAAGAAACAATGTATTAATTAATGGATGAGTACATTCTGATTTTTTTTAAAAATAAAATATGACTATGCTCACCTCTAGGAACTTTAAATGTCTCGTCACCGGTCAACGCATCACGAAGAACTCTAGCATCTGCTGCAGATCCCTCCCACCCCGTAAGTGCATATATGAACTTCATGTCACGGTCGCAAACCCCAAGAACGTTGACTGAAATTGTACCTTTTCTTGTTCTATATCGTGCCTTGTCAATGTTTGGTACATTAACACTGATATATGTTCCATCCAACGCTCCAAGGCATCCCTGTACAATCACAATATGAATTTCGATTAAAACATGAACGTCAATTTTGTATTAAAATTGAAACAAGTAGTTCAAGTTACCTTGAACCACTTCCAACTATCGTTAGTGCAAGTGTCGTCAACAGGAGAGGGTTTTACCAGTAGTATAGGATGCAACATCAGAATTGATCGGAGTACTTCATGGAAATGTGTGCTAATTGTTTGTCCACTACGCACATAGTCATGACCTACGACTCGGTTTTTCTTGTGGTGAGCCAAAATAGAAAGAAACATTGCGACCTTCTCTTCAATACGCACATATCTTGACTCCATTAGCCCTCCAACGTTAGTTAGCAAGTAACACAATCGTGCAAATGCATTTCTATTCAGTCTTAAGTTCACCACGCACTGCACATCTCCTATGTTAATAATCCTGTGCAAATGATTCATCTGCATACTAATTTTTTGGGTAATGCTGTACGAGGCTGCTGTTCTACGCATCTCACGGAGTCGTTTTGCAATTTTTTTTTTCCGATAACGTCTCAAAAGGAACAAAATTAGCATTGACTGACACATGATTTGGTGCAGCAGCACAAAAAGTACAATATGCCTACGCATAATGGCCAATCTCCCAAGATACTTCACACTAGATTATAAATAAAAAAAATAAGTTAACCATGCCGGAGAAAACAACAAACTATATTCTAATTTTTTAAACACAAACAAAGTCTTTAAAATATTCCTTCTGTAAAATGTCATACAAAAAAGTGTCACAATTATTTTAATTATTCTTAGAAGGGGTAAACATGCTAATTTTAGATAAGCTACGGCTCATGAAATCTATCTTATACAAATTGATCATAAATCTTAAAAAATGGTGAATCCAGCAATCATTTCTTCGCTCTATGGTTAACCGAAGTCTACACCTTCTTTCATCGTGAATCTCATTTTACAAAAATGATCAAATGTGCCTTTATATACACCAAATTACAGAGTGCGTATATAACAGATGATCTAAAAAGTGAGCACCATCATTAGTTTAAATCGAAGGAGTATAGTAGACAGAAAAGAAAGAAAATTGAATTTCACCGTTATTAAAAAAGATATAAAAAAGGAGAATCACAGAAAAGAAAAAATTTTGACATGAGACCACAATTCTTGTGCACAAAATGATTTTGGTCAAGTATTGTAACTCAGAAAAAATGAAGACGCTTTACACAACCAAAAAAAATAAGTCAAAAGCGATACCTTGAACAAATATTACCGGAGTTTGGAACCTATGCAGCAGAGCAGAGGTTCTTCCTCTTCCTACGAATTTCAGAAAAGAGAAAGAGATTAAGATATTAGAGAAATGAAGTTCTTCTACACATATGCTTGGATTGTTATTTCGCAACCCTATTGAGCATCAGATTTACCTGTAATCGTTGAGAGAAGCAAAACCCTAAACACAAATCTAAGAAGAAGTCGGGGACATGAAGCTGGAAAGAGGAGGGTATTGTTGGAATAAAGAGGAGGATAGAAAGATAGATTGATAATACACAAGGTAGACGTGAGTTTAATTAACTCTCCTTCAAACAACCCAATCTCATGTACGGTACATTAGCTCACTTTATTTGACATGCTACCAAACGAATGATAAACCCATTTTGGCACCCACTATCCTACCTAAACTACCTTACCAAACGGACCGTTAGTATCGTTTGTAAAAACCGCTGCTATAAACTGTTCTCTTAAAAGTTTGACATCATGAGCACTTTCAGGAGCGATTTATACATACTGGTGCTAAAATGTTCTCAACGAGTGCGTTTAAGAAACCATGCTTAAAAGTAAGATATTAGGAGTGCTTTCTAGTAGCGGTTTATACAAATCAGTGCTAAAATGTGTTCAACAAGAGTGCTTAATAAACTGCGATTAAAAGTACGACATTAGGAGCGCTTTCCAGCGGCAGTTTATAGAAATTGATGCTAAAATGTGTTCAACATGAGCGTTTAAGAAACCGAGCTTAAAAGTACGATATTAGGAGCACTTTCTAGCAGCGGTTCATACAAACCGATGATAAAATATGTTCAACAAAAGCATTTAAGAAACCGTGCATAAAAGTTCGAAATTATGTTCAACAAGAGCGTTATACATAAACCCCTTGCAAGGGCTTAACACTGCAGATGCCCTAAGAGAGAGCTGAGGGTGTTATATAGTGTAGGGCTAAATTTATTTTGGGCCGAAATGGAACCCATCCAATTTCAGATAATCCTTGCCTACATTGTCATCTGCAGCTAATTCCGGCCCAAATAATCATACCAACTTTGGAATATGTTTGAAATGCTAATGAATGATTTCCCCCAGTCTGTCAAAATTCCTTTTAACACACGTCGTTCTGTTTGTTTCCTTTGAAATTTTGATTTTGACACTTTCATTTTGAATTTTGGATCCTGGGTTGCATTTTGCGCATCTGAATTCATGATTTGTGCGGTAACTAATGTTATAAATTTGAATCCAAGTTTTGATTTATTGTATTATTTGGAACTTTTGCTCTATTCTTTTTCTTGATCTAGTGGTTGTTCAATCTATTAGTAATTTAACATTGATCGCTTCTGCTTACCGTGGAAAGCCTCATGTGCCTCGGCTAAATAGTGTGGTAAGTTGAAATTTTCCTGATTTGGTTTCTAATGTTTTTTTTTTGGGGGCCATTTTTGCTGTTTTGTGCACATTTTTTGTGCTATTATTATTATTTTGGAATTGTGTCTTTCAACGCACTTATTATGGATTTTGGGGGATAATGCCCATTTTAGTCCCTCTTGTTTGTGACTTATCCAAAAATAGTCCCTCGACTTATCGGGCCGCTTAAATGGTCCTTCGTCTTTCATAAATTTTCCGCATTTGGTCCCTCCCGTCAACTCGACGTTAAATTTTCACGGTGATGAAGGCCCACATCCATATCTCACATTATAGCATATTTACTTCTCATTTATCCCAATTTTTGTTCCTCTCGTTTTTCCCCAATCAAAACCCTAGAACACAAAATCCAAATTTGAAGCTCCTAACGTTAAATCACGCAAAGGTAATTTCCAGAAGACATCACGCGCACTGCTGTCTAGTTGTTGTGGGCGAAAGAGGAGGACAAATCCGATCTATTTCTTTCAAGAAAAACTTCAATCAATGGTGGTAAATTTTTATTCACATTCGATTTCATAATTATCGGTTAATTATATTCTTAGGGCATGAAAACAGGGAGCAAGCTCTAGTTTTAGCTTATTGATTGATTACCCCATTGCCAATGAACAGAGAAAGGGTACGACCCACCCCATTTTAAATGAACATATGTTTTTATTAATTATATAATCTGAAATTTTGGTTTTTGATTTATTGGATATTTAGAGAAAAACATATGTTGTTTTTGTTGGACGCAAACCTGGCGTCTACGAGAGTTGGGATGAAGCATACGCACAAGTTATTAAATTTGAAGACAATGCTCACAAATCATACTATAGTAGAAGAGAAGCTGTTGAAGCGTATGACGCATTTTTGAAAAGACAGGTTGCCGCAGCCGCTACTGCTACTGCTACTGTTGCCGCATCCGCTACCGCTGCTACCGCTGCCGCCGCCGTCTCTTCCTCTAGTACCGGGAATAAGAAGAAATATTCAAGTTCAAATTCGAGACATGATGAAGCCTCTTCCTCTGTCTCTGGTACCTCTGCCTCTGGTACCGATTATGAGAAGAAGAAATATGCAAGTTCAACTTCAAGCCATGATGAAAAAGTAGCTCAGCTATGAATTGCTCGACTGGAATTAGAACAGGAGAATCGTAGGCATGCTTCTCGAATTTCGGAGATAACTGAAAAGATGCGGCAGATTTCGGAATCCTTCTAGTTTATGTGTTTATGATGGTTGAAGTAGTTGTATGGTTATGTTTTGACAAGGTACTTGGTAGTTGCTCGAGCATATGTGGTTATTTATTGACTAGGTGTTTGAGAATTTTTTATTTTATGTAGTTGCTCGAGCATGTGTTTATGCTTGATGAATATGGTTATTGACTTGGTACTTTGAAATTTTCAATTTGTATTGGCATGATGTTAGCAAGTTTAAGAAACTATGTTGTTATTGGTATCAATAAGCTTGGTGATTCACATCTCATTCTTGTCTTTCCAGTTGTTGTTCGTCTGCAACTTGTCGAAGGCAGACATTTACGTATTATGCTTGATGAATATGGTTATCATTGTGACATATTTTTCTGCTCCAACGAAAAAAATATGTTGTGTGCGAATGTTTTTTTTCTTTCTGAAATACATATAAATGAGGTTGTGACTTCAATAACAATTACCAAAACAAAGAAATCGCAAAATCGCAACCAAAACAATTAGAGATGAAACTGTCTTCTGGGAAACTGAAATCCAAGTTTCACAAAAAAGTACTAGTATCAAGTTCATACATTAACTTATGCAAACGTCTTCGCAAACGATGTAAATCGAAGTACAAGTTTTGACAAAAAAAATACTAGTCCCAAGGTAAAGACCCTCTTCGTAACCCATCAATAATCTTGGAACGATGTCATCACATTCACTGGATTGATGCTGTTGTTTTCTCCTTCGTAACAGGGTGATCTAATCGAGATCCGCTTGACTCTGTTGGTGGTGTCTTTTTTTTATCATTCAATGAAGCTCTTAGATGAGATAATGTCACGAAATTCTTTTCATTTTTCACAATGAAATCATTCTTCACCACTGAATTCACCTGGCACATGAATTTTTTTTAAAAAAATTAAATATAACCAATGAATATATACATAAAACCGTAGCATTTATAGCCCGAAAAAAAACAACATATTATGGTCCATTCTGGCACTGATCCTGACATGCTCTTTTCGAACAAAAATAATCAGCAGATTGATGTTGCTGTCCATTCCATCTACACCTCATTTTCTCAATGTTGAAACAGAAAATTCAAGTCTAGAACATGCACAAAGAGTATAACATCAATCTAGCATGATCCTATGCCATTCTTACATTTCATTCCTAGTTCAATCATCAAAGAACTAAGCTATAAACTCAAGCTACATCAAATATACTATTTACATCAAATTCAACTCATTCTTACATTTCATTCCTAGTTCAATCATCAAAGAATGCTCCTAGTTCAATCATAAACTTCAATATATAAAACACTTACATTGATTGAAAATACGGCCTTCGAATTACCAGAAATATTGATCCCACTTGCTTGTTGTCGTATAACCTGTTATCATCGATCCATACAGCAAAAACAGAAAGGAAATAAAATATTAGTGTCATATAAAACTAAAAATTCAAAAACACATCAACATAAAAACCTGTAATTTCTTTCGTTTCTTCGACGCCAGTTCATCACGCATTGCTGCCTTATCAGATATGAATCTTTCATCACCATCTCCTTCTAAAGCTTCATCCCAGCTCTCCATTTCATTGCATCCCTGTGGAGCTGACTGCATCTCACCAATATCCATTTCATTGTATTCTTCCAATGTTGTTTCATTTTCGTTTTGCTCCATTTCATTGCATTCTTGTGGGATTGCTTGTTCCTGTTCCACAAATTTACTTTGTGGTGATCTAGGTCTGGTACAACTTCTCTGGTTATGGCCAAATCCACCACATCGCTTGCATTTGTTGTTTCTTTTTATCTCTTTCAGCTTTGTTTGGTTTGAAGCTGGTACTTCATCAGGTTCCCTTCTTCGCAACTTCGCTGGCCTACCAACTCTTTCCTTATAAACTGGTGGTAAGGGGGGGATTAAGTCACATGAAGGCCACAACTCTGGTCCATTTATTGGCATGATTGACCTTGCATAACATCGTTTGTATGCTTCAATGCTATAATAACGATGCACATAAGCCTCTGGATTTTCTCTTTTGCACCACATAGCACATATAGCATGTGGACATGGAATCCCAGTCATTTCCCATCTTCTACAGCTACAACTCATTTTACTTAGGTCAACAGAATGCTGATTGCGTGGACCAGAGATCTGAAAATGCATCTCATCAGCCATCATCGGTCTAAACGTAGCCGCATCCTTGCAATTCTTTGCCATCACTACTTTAATCTTTGGGCATATTGCACCATCCCACTTCTCTGCCTTTGACCTATTCAACTGAAATCTGACCATCAACATATTTCTAATCGATTCGAACATTGGAATTATTGCCTTCTCCCTAGCCTCTAAAATCATACTGTTGAAACATTCACACATATTGTTCAAAAGTATGTCACATTTGGGGATGGTGCTAAAGAATGCCTTGCACCAGTGATGTTCAGGTTTTTTGGCCAACCATGCATATGCATTTCCATCAATCTTCTTCAAATCTTCCATGCGTCTTTTGAACTCTTCAACTCTTGTTGCTCTTGCTGCAGCCCAAAGAGCATTTTTGATTGCCACACCTCTAAAACCAGCAGCTTTCATGTTGCTCAAGAGATGCCTAACACAAAATCTGTTTTCAGCATCGGGATACAAACTCTCGAAGGCAGGAATCAACCCTTTTTGTTTGTCGGACATAAATGTCCAGCCATGCTGATTTTCAAAGCCGATATCTTTATCTAACAACCGAAGAAACCACACCCAACTGTCCTTAGTCTCTCCTTCAACCAAGGCATAAGCAATAGAAAAAATATTATTGTTAGGATCTAGGCCAACTGCCGCTAATAACTGCCCCCCTGTCTTTGTTTTCAGAAAACAACCATCCACACCAATCACGGGCCTACATGCATCCTTGAAACCATCTTTGCATGCCGAGAAACAAACATAAAGTCTTTGAAATCTTGGCTCATCATCATCTTCTGTCAATTTCAGAATTACAGAAGCACCTTCGTCAGTCCTCTTCAATTCAGAGCAATAATCTCTTATTCGGCTAAATTGTTCTTGTATGCTGCCCTCAACTAGTTTCATTGCTTTTTTCTTAGCCAAATAAGCTTGCTTATATGAAATAGTTGTGTTCAAAGTGTTTTCTACCTCGACTTTGAACTCGCTGGTACCTAACTTAGGATTTGACTTGAATTTCTTCTCAAAAGTAGATCCCAACCAGCCTGCTTTGATGCTTCTGTTCTTGCTGTGCCAATAGCAATTGTCATGCTCGGGGATAAATGTTTTTATTTGCCAACATGAGTCTTTATTCATTGGTGAACAAAGAATACACCAATTACAACCTTCATTGATGCATATACCACGAAGTCTTTTGTTGTCATTCTTTACAAACTTCACTGTACGTCCTCGTCTGATACAATGACTCTCTATTGCAAATTTGGCCTCATTCTTTGAACTGAATATCATACCGAGCTTCAAATCAGGATTTTTAGAATCTTCAATAGGGTCATACATTGGAAAGGTTGGTGCATCGTCCTCATCAGATTCAAGAGCACTCCCAAAACCATCACTTTCTAGACAGTCATAATCCCCTTCATCCTGCCCCATCCTAGACAGCAAGTCATCCGAAATTCCAACATCTTCCACTACATTTTTCCCTTTCAAATTTTCAGCAGCATGATTCTTCAGATTCTCCGCTAACTGAACTTCTTCCTCAAATTCAAAATCACTATCATGAAAACCATTTGCACCGTCTTGAGTGGTTGCATCTTTCTGATTATTTGTAGCTACTTCAACATGTTCCATGTAAACTTCAAATTCAAAGTTATGTGGGATATGATCCTTAATTTCAAGCACACCAACATCATTTTCCAAATATCTCCCTTTGGTTAAACTTTTTCCGAGCTTGTGCCAGAGCTTGAAACTATTCTCATCTGTAAATCCCAACTCTTTTGCATACCCACGAAGTTCAATTATCCCCAACTTATCCAGATCAACGAAGTCGAAGTATTCAATATTACCACCTTTGTACACTTTTTTTTTGCGAATTGTTTCCATCGTACCACCGTAATATAATTTTAGTGTGAAACATGTAGGTTCTCCCATCACACCTGGAAAAAATACAGGTACTGAATTTCAAACCATAATACAACGGATAAACTTTTTTTGCTAACTAAATTAATACTGTGTATAATAAAGTAATACAAAAATTAATATCGTGCAGAAAAAATTACTATAATTTGGCGTGAAACTCAGAGAATGGGAGCTCCGTCTAGCCATAATTTTGCAAATGCTGCTTATAAACTATTGAGAGATGTTTGCCTCCATGATATTCAACAGCAGATTGTTTCCTCTCATGTTGAAAATAAGGAAAATCACCTACACCGTAAACAAACTATTATTTTATATCATATAACAACAATTTAATTCATGAAATTTTATATCATATAACAGGCTGCCTAGAACATTTTTTTTGGCATAAACTAATACTAAGCCACAATTTAATTCATTAAATTTTCATGTTTGATATTATTCTCACTTATTACAATAACTGTTGTACTAGATCAAACATAGAGCAAAAAATACATGAATTTGATAGAAAACAGAGTAGAACAGTGAAAAAGTGGGTATCAAGGGACTCAATTCAGCAACCACCTCATCACCATTTCCCTTCAAGATGTATACCTATGGTAGTTCTGGGCTTCAATTGCCATTTTCACAAAAACCAAAGAAATCCTAACTCAAATTTCCATCAAGTAATTTCTGACTCGTGAGGTGTTAGCTAGAATATTCATCTCAGTCAAATTTAATCTGCAGCTTCTACCAAATAATTATATATGCAAGCATTTACCTTAAGCGAGATTTGGATTTGAAAGAGATGACCCGATCTTCTAACTCAGATGGAAGAAATGGTGTGTTCTAGGGTTTTGAATTGGGGCAACACGTGATAAGAGTTAGAATTTGAGAAAAATGATAGAAATATGGATGTGGGCCTTCATCACCGTGAAAATTTAACGTCGAGTTGACGGGAGGGACCAAATGCGGGAAATTTATGAAAGACGAAGGACCATTTAAGCGGCCCGATAAGTCAAGGGACTATTTTTGGATAAGTCACAAATAAGAGAGACGAAAATGGGCATTAACCCGGATTTTGGAGAATAGGTGGATATATTGTTTTTTCTGGTTTCTCATTCGATGCCCTATTGATATTACCAAACAATCATCTATGAAAAAGATGTAATAATTAGGTTTTAGATATGATTTCAAAAATATTTATTGAGGATATAAGGATTGTGACATTGGCTTGCAATTTGGGCGAATTGAGGATATAAGGATTGTGACATTGGAAAATCGAAATTAATTTAGGGCTTTGTTCCCCACGTCGTGAGATTCATTTTGGTATCAGTATTTCGAAGAAAAGCCATGACCTCGAGTTTGGCCGTCGCACCGCCGCCGCCCTCTTCGTCAGAAAACATGAGAAAAACATCGGGTTTTGGTTGTTTAGGTTAGGCCTAGCTGTAGGGAGTAAGATTTCAAAAGGCCGACCAGTTTCCTACGAGTGTAGATCTGCCCAGCCGCTTTCTGTGTGCTTCCGCCGGTCTCCGGCTATCGTACTTCGAGTTGGAGGTGTTAAACTCGATTTTTCCATCCTTTGTATTTAAGTTTAGCTACTAGCTTGAAAGTGATTTTATTTTAGATCGAATTAAGGCAATTCTTGGTTCGATTTCGATTCAAATATTTGATAATTGTTGTATATTTGATGTAGGTTCGAACTTTGCATCGATTTGAGGCATCAGTTGAAATTCCAGAAGTCTGCTTGGTGTATTTCGAAAATTCAGATTTATAGATCAAAAATTTTCGAAGTATTGTGTAGTATGATGCGAGTATTGTATAGTTCAATCCCTTATATTTATTAAATATAATTATTGGAAACTATTATGCGAATCTTTTAAATAGACATGCAAGGTTGAGAATTTAGACTAACTTTAGACAATTATTTATTTCGATTCTAGTTCTGCGATGATTGATCTAAAAATAGTGATTTTGGAAATTTTTTAGTTTATAATCAGTAAGGTTTGGAAATTTTGAAGCCTAAATTGTGGATTTTGAACTTTTAGGCTAAATTTAGATTATTGAAATTAAATAGGAGTTGATACGAAATAAATAATCTGGCCACAGGTTTGGATTCTCCGAGATGATGGTAGGATATTTGTTGTGGTAAATTAAGCGTCAATTGAGGTACGTATGAACTGTTTTTCATTACTACGTCTATAATGACGTTGGATGATATTAAGTATATTGTGTTGAGTCATTATGTGTCTTGTGTGTTTATGTGGATGATATGATTGCATTCACGCATTTATGTTAATTGTTAACGTGCAGAGTTGAGAATAATCCCTATTTATTTTTATAAAATTAAATAAGTTCGCATTTATTTCAAATAAATTTTATTGAAAAATGTTAAGTGATATTCGTCAAATAAGTACGTTAACAGCATTACATAACTCGTTGAGCCTTGATTCCTTATACTAGTTAGTTATATATTTGCCGGAGGATGCCCCGTGTATCTGTACTGTTAGTTTACTTTGTTTTGGATTGATGTTTGTGTGATCGAGCCTTGCCAGCTTCTGGCCAGTGCGGCTATAGATTTGTGAATTTATTATATGATTCTATTTTCGAGTATATAGTGTTATTTGTGTTGTTCAGATTTTTGGGATGTCCTACTTATAGGGAAGTCATGCCGAAATTTATGTAGGCCCAAAAGCAAATTTTTAACTCGTTTACGTTAGTTAATTCTTGTTGTTTGGTCATTAAATGTTAATCAGGATCACTGGCCCTCACAGTGCATGGGTATATAAGTGCTAAATCACACATCACTAAAAAATATAAGAGACCATTGGATTGGCCAATAGGAGGGAATAGAAAACCAGAGTCCAGAAATAACTCATGATGCAATAATAATCCTGGCATACTCTCCAAAAAAGTGAAACTCAATTAGTTTTCAGCATTGTATGCAAGTGTTTGGGACTCATCTCCATTTTGCAATATATGCTCCATCACTTCCCCCTTCTTGACTGCTAAATTTCAATCAATTTTCTCTGTTTGCACAAATTCAGCATGCCCCCCTTTTTTTTTTTTTTTTGGTTTTTTTGCCTTTTTGACTGTTCTCTGTTATGTATGTTGCGCTTGTATTTCGCTTTTTGTTGGCATGATGTTCACACGAGCACTCATGATTTATGGTGTTTTTGAGATGTTACTCATGGTGTGGAGAAACTAAAATGTGCTATCTTTGTATGACAAAGGTTTATTGTTATTTTGTCGACAAATATTGGCTAATTCTTTTAAGAATGGGGTAAATGAACTGGTAGTCAGTCAATTAGTTGGTTGAATTGTTTATCTGGTGCCATATATCTTTTGTCAGCTATCTTCTAATACATGGAAGTTTTTTTTATGATAGTAAGCATTTAATTCTTTCTTCTTGGACCACTAAATGGAGCAATCCTATGGTAGAATCCTCTAAATATTGTCCTTCATGTCCATTAGAGCGTTTGTAATATTTTAATGTCATTTCAAGTTAAAACTTTATGGATTTATAACTTAATGTTGTGCTTGGTTGCATTGATAGGATTATTGAGTGACAAATTATGAAGTGATAAATAATCTGATTTGGTTGGATAAAAATTAAGATAATAATAAAACTGTTGTCTATGTTATTATTTTGAGACAAGAACTTTTGTAAAGTATGAATGCAATTTTTTCCCTTAGAATTTTTTTTAAAAAACAATGTCTCCATTGTTTATTTCCTTTGATAATATTTTAACCATTTTCATATTTCAATCCATCAGTTCTTCTGTTGAGAACCAAAATCAATTCCTCGTACTCTTGATCCAAATTTGTGAAAAATTATCAAAAGCAACCGGCAACTGCACTGAGTGCCGAAGCTCCAATAAATACAACATCCACACATCTATACCACATTTGTGCAAACCCTAACTTTTTTGAGGTCATTCATTCCCATACATTTTCAACCTTTACTTTCTGATGATTTTTTTATCGTATCAATTTTTTGGTAAATATTTAATTTTAATTTTAACTACCCTTTGCCGGTGGATGATGATCTCTTAAGCCCTCTGATCTTCTGTGCAACCTTGACTTTCATGTTGTTGCAAAAATTTGGAAATGAGTCTTGTTTGCATTTCGTACTTGCATACAAACTGGAGATGTTGGCTTTTGTGGAAGCAAGATTAGTATATTGAGAGAGAAATGATGGTACATATTTTGGTCTTCTGTGTTTCAGTTTGGGTTGTTAATTTGCAGTTAGTCATCCAGGCTACTCCCATTTTGAAGATAATTTTTTCACTTCTCACGAAGAATGCTCATTCAGCCTCTTTCTGAAATAGCATTACCTGTTGTTTCAAAGTAGGGTGTCAAGAGGTAAACCAGACGTGGGATAACATGATAATTCATAATTCAACATTCTGAAGGTTGTCAGAACTACCAATTACCAAACAACATCTAAAGAGTAGTTGAAATTTGAATGCATTTAAATTTGTTCTAGCCGTCTCTGAAATTCCGTTATAGACTTACATTGGGTAGGTTATTACAATTTGTTCCCTTCAAGTTATTCTGATAATGGAATGTTGAACATCTAATCGTTATTATCCAACCTTTGCTTAAATTGAGTACGAATGCAAACTACTCTGTTGTCTATGCTTTGGCGGTCTGGCTGCAAGTTAATTTCATTAGTAATTTGACAAAATCCATAAACTATAATGCCTTACATACACACAATGCAGGTAGTTCCAACCCTTGGCTAGGTTAAGAAAAACTTGGCTAGGCATTGCAATGGGAGGAGGTTCCAGCGGGCCGAGGCTTTCAGGGATGCAGAAGCAAGTGCTTGCTTTATATCGAGGATTTTTGCGTTCAGCGCGCACTAAATCCCCTGAAGTAAGAAGCAAAATCGAGTCAATAGTTTCAGCTGAGTTTCGCTACAATTCCTCTCAAATTGATCGCAAGAATTTTCTGTATATTGAGTACTTGCTTCGTCGAGGCAAGAAACAACTAGATCAGTTAAATAGCCCTGATACAGTTGGACTGTCATCCTTAAATGTTGAGGTTCCTCAGTCCAAATCATTTAACTGAAATTATTATATGACCATCACCCACTCATTTTTATTGTTTCCCCATTAATGGCAATAAGATAAGTAATTCCTTGTAATTTTGTTGTACACTCCGAGTCATATTGCAGGTTCATTATGAAATGAGCTTTCAAATTTCACACTTCAATGTAAATACAACATAGGACTTGGAGTGTACAATAAAATTACAAGGAATTACTTATGGTTACGTTGTATTTTACATATGGTTATATATTACTTTTTAAATTATAAAAGTGTCTTAAATGCACTTTAGTCGAAATACTTAGGATAGTTTATATTTTTAAATTAATGTATAGTAGTGTGTGTAACATATACATAGATCAATTTTCCATTTATGTTTCCTTGCTAGAAAGAAGAATATTGAGGTGTGCCATTACAATAACTCCTCACGTGTGCTATATTAATGCTAAAATTTGTAAATGTATATGATTTTACTGTGGGACATGTTGGAGCATCTTTCAACATATATAGGGAGTGTTTGCAATAGATTGTGATTTTGTAGAAGTGATTAATTTATAGATTATAAAAAAATTAATAAAAATCAAAAGTTGGTAGTGTTTGGAAACAAATGTGAAAATCTAAAAATCAAAGTTGGGTAGTGTTTGATAAATAAGTGATTTTAGCAATGACCTTCTTATTAGAATCACTTTTTGGAGAATCATAATCACCACATGACTAGCTTTTGAATTTCAATTAATTTAAGCATAAGCTAACACATAATCTAGGTTTAAGAAACACACAAAAATGATTTTTTTAAGCCAAAAGCTAACAATCACTTTTTTTTAGTGATTGCAAACACTCTCATAATGTGTGGGCGCGCGTGTGTATAGAATCGTCAATTTTTTTTTTTTATTTTTTTTTTTTTTATCTATCCCTTCTAAAAGTATCTTTCCATGGAAAGATTAATATCCAAATTTCAGCGATGGGAGTTGGTACGTTTGGGATGGATGGTGGCTCAGGAATCAGAATCCAACTCCGCTTTTTTCAGCTGATTGAGATTCTCATTTATCCTATTCAAACCTTAAAAAAAAAATTATATATCAGAATTTGATTTCTGCTACTAGGGGTGGCAAAAATTTTTGAATCCCGACATTTCTCGAATCTCATCTCATTATCGTCCCGAAAAAATGTCAATTTGAAATTTTTCCGACCCGAACTTTCTGGATTTTTTCCATCCCGATTAATATCGGGAGCGGGATCGGGAATAAAACCTTATCCCGACGGAATTATCGACCCGTCCCGAAATAATATAATAATATATTTTATTAATAACTTTATTAATATAATAAGCTAAATATTATTAGGTTTCAACTCATATAACACTTAATTGTGAACTTAATTCGCATAATTTTTATTGTTGGAACGATCAAATTGTAAAATCACGAAATGTCATTTTATTTTTGTGTATTTTTTTAATATTAAATTAATAATTTAATTAATTCATATTTATAATTATCTAATTAGAAAAAATATGTAGAACAAGACTCAAGAGATTAATTTGACAATCTATTTAACAAAATTTATTTAATAATTGTATCCGAACATTTTATTAATAATTATCCGATACATTTTTTCTCTTAACAAAATTTTGAAACATTATCCGGAACATTTTAATATTATATATTTTAAGTTGAATATTTATTTCTATTTATAAATATAAGTTTCTAAATAGTATATTTAATAAAATTATCACATTTTTTTTATTTTTTTGAACGAAATCTTGAACATGAAAAAAAATTCGAGATTTTCTCTCCCTATCCGACGGGATCCCAAACATTTGGGATCCCGAATAGTCGGGTTCTGAAATATTTTGGGTATGGGATCGGGAAAAAAAAATTTCCGATTCTTTTCGGGACGAAAATTGGGTAGAGGGTTTACGGGACGGGTCCCGACCCTATTCCACCCATATCTGCTACCGAACTTGAATTTAATGCTTGCTTTAAATACATATTTTCTCTTCGTGAATCTTAAAAAAATATGTTAAGCCATATTTATTATGTCGGCATAATATAACTACACAAGGGGAGTGTAATATTCCCTTAAAACATGTATTCTTTAAATATATGGTCAATTAGAAAGAACTCACGCATGTTTTCATGCATACATGACTTCTAAAGGGTTGACATTTCACATGAGTCAGAGGCTCATTGTCTCATGCAAGGTTAAATCGAGGGATGTGCACGAGTAGACAGAGACCTGAGGGAGGAAACAACATGATCCAACCCCCAGAGCATACCCCCAAATATTTCAATGTGGAATATGCTCCACAAGAGGATCGAACCCGCAACGCTGAAAAATTTCTTCTCATGTCACCTCAAGCTTTATCAACTCGTCTATGCCGCTGTGGGCTTCTTACATACATGACTTGGTTAATCAACGGATAGCTTCAGATTGGCAAATATATAAATATATATATATATATGTATATATCTTTAGATTGGAAAATATATAATGGTTTTCCATCGACATGTCAGCATTTTCGGTCATCACACCAATATTTTCAGATACTAATTTTATAAAATATTACAATTTTTTTAAAAAGAAAATACCAATTATTTCAAATGACTCCAATATTTTAAAGATTTACAATCTATTGTGATTAATATTATTATAATTTAAATAAGTAAAGAAATGTTTTTAATTTCTTTTGTATAAGTCATCTAAACCATAAAATATGTTTCAATTTATGGATTTCAAATCTTTCTATCCAAACACAACAGAATTCACGACTACAAACAAAATTAGGAATATAATAATCAATTACATATACATGAACAAAAAGAATAAACCATAGGTAAAAAATTAAGCATATATGGATCAATATTAGATGTATATGCTAAGTAATTTTTGTAAAACATTGATTGCCCATAAAAGTATAATAATTGAAGAAAATTAGGGAATAGGTGCAAATAACAAATGATATATATATTACATGCAAAAACTTGAGTATTCCAAAAAAAAAAAAAAAGAAAAATTAACGAAACACATATATTAATTTCATAGTTAATTACATATATGTAAGACAATGTACAACACACTTATTTTTTTACTAATATGTATGTACGTAGGGTAGTGACCCTACCCGAATTATCTCCTATTAACCTTTAAGCATGCAATAAAGATAACTTAAGCAATATATAAAACAACGAAAACTAAAACTGGGTTTACAAACCAAATCGAATAATAATAAATATCAAATAAAAGCTTAATCTAGAAATGACCGGCGACTCTTGCTATCAAGTCCTGGTCACCGACTAACCACTAATCTCGCTCCTGGTCCACTTGCAAACCTGCCCCATCAAATGGGGTGTCCAAGAAACACAATAACATGGACGTGAACGTTAATGCCCATTACAATAGTATCGAGTATACAGGTCTTTATGATGCATGCAACATGAATGATATAGGGAAACTGAAATCAAATATGGAATAAAATGCTCAGGACATAGGCGTCAGTATGCGCACACTACTCCGAAGATTTAGCGGGTACCACACACACTGAACCCGATCTTGGACTATCACCGTCCTGGGTAAACCGTACACGCTGCCCCTTCGGTACAGTGGGTGTCACACGGTACCCGATCGTATAAGAAAAATCCTAGGGCTGAGCGACCTTAGAAACAACTGGTTATCTCGAAAAGATAATTTTCTCAACATGATATGCCAATGCCGCATATAAATAATGAACAGTATAATATCATGCATCACATGTCAGATAGTAATGCAACACATATTATGCATATTCAGCTGGCTATCTCAGTCTGTACTTATGTATGTACCTTACTAAAGCAGTCCTAGTAGCACCAATCTAGGGTCCAAGCCTACAAGTCAATATTAATCGTATAACTAATACTGATCTAAAAATCTTGACTAGACTATTAGCTACTCCCAATAGCTTCTAAGAGTCTAGACTTATACCTGCGTCCGTCATCAGCCCGCTAAAGTCGAAGGTCCTGACCCAAGCACAGCTCTTCTACAAGCTCCATAGCACATCTCCATCGCCCAGCCCTCGAGAAGCAACTAAAACCTAAGAAATATACACTGAATCAGGTCAACACCTTAAACACATGTTAAATTGTGAGAATTCTTGGTCTATTTATAGACAAGGGTTCGGAAGCTCCGATCTCTGCATGCATGCCACGTTCCGAACTGTCATGTTCGGAAGCTTCAATCTACACTTTCGGATGTTTCGATCTCATGCATGCGATTACGTGTAAAAACACTGGCGACACGTCAATAGTGCGCATGGCCTAAACTCTTTGGAAACTCCGATCTCACGTTCGGAAGGTCCTACCTCACCCTTTGTTTCTGATCTCCAACTTCTAGGGTTCAGTGCTTTCGATCCTACTTCGGAAGTTCCGATCTTTTTGGTGGTTCCGAACTCGTGATTCCACATTACTGATTCGATTAATTCCTCTGTTAATTTAGATTAGAATCTCTTAATCATGTTCAACCACTAAGCTTGTAAAATGGGATATGAGTTACTACATTATTCCCACCTTACAAGGATTTCTTCTTCGAAATCAAGTCTAGGTCATACTTGAGAATGTAACCACAACATCATCTATCATTGATCTAAAACCCAAGAGAACAATCAATTCTCGAAGTACAAAAAAAAAATTGAACCAATACACGTTTCTAGTTCTTATTGGATGTCACTGTCCACGTCTACTGAAGTTAGAACTCAGTCTAGTCTAATCCCAATACAATTATATTGCACATTGTTTCTAAACTGTCGTTTGTCAAGAAATACCCTTGCAGACAATTCTGTCAACAGAAAACTTAATATGTATCTCTGACATAGTTAGATAAAAAAAAAAAATAGATCTCATTGGCACTAAACCCAGTACCAATCTAAATCTCATCAAGAAAATTCATCTAACACTAAAATTTTCCTGGTCACTATACCCTACTATGACTGTGTAAAACATCAAGACTGAGGTATCCTTCCCTGTACACCCTCTGAAGCACGAAAGTGTTCCAGAGCAACACTAGCATAGGGTCGCGCATCCTCAAATGTCTAGTCATAATCCAACACATTCCACAGTACTTGGTATAAAAATGCACATGTGCCCCTGATGCAACCAGACATCTCTAGCTAGCACCAGTTATCATGATCACATGCTGATCTCAGCTTGCCGACTCTAGTTCACCAAGCTCTCATAAGAGGTGTGAATATTGCAAACAAACACGCGTTCAAATTTCCCCTGATTCAACCCTTGAAAAAAATGATCATAGTTTGCTGTCAAACTCTCACTGATGTGGGGACAAAAAGGCAATAATTCGATGAACTTTTGTTGGTATTCATCAATCGACAAATCCCCCTGCTTCAAACTCAACAATTCCATCGATCTTACCTGACGGAGAGCTGGAGGAAAATGCAAGTCTGTAAACGCCTTGCGGAAATCTGTCCAGGTAACGCGCCCTCGCTCGGCCAACACAAATGCAGACGCAGATTTTCACCACTTGCGAGCTCTGCCCTCTAGAAGAAAAAAATGGCCTCCATCTTATGCTCTTTTGAGCAATGGAAATACCGAAAACAACGCTCCATACGTTCCAACCAATCTTCGGCAGCCTCCGGGGTCTCATTGCCAACAAGTGGCTTAGGTCCTATACGGATAAACCTATGCAAATAAAAACTACGATGATCGTCCTGATGATGGCGATCTCGGGGATGCCTATGTGCTTTGTCTTCCCAACGCCCGTCAATATTATCACTGTCATATCCAGCCATCACTCTACAATGATAGCCCAAGTTAACCCAAAAACACCATAACTATGTCTCAAAGAATCTTATTGCATGCTCTGATACCATAAATGTAGTGACCATACTCGGATCACCTACTATTAACTTAAATAAGCATGCAATCAAAATAACTTATGCAATAGATAAAATAGCAAAAACTAAAACAAGTTTTACAAACCAAATCGAATAATACTAAATACCAAATAAAAGCTTAATCTAAAATCACCCACGAATCTTGCTACCAAGCCCTGGTCACCGACTATCAACTAATCTCGCTCTTGGTCCACCTGCAATCTTGCCCCGTCGAATGGAGTGTCTAAGAAACACAATAACCTGGACGTGAGCGCTAACTCCCAGTACAAAAGTATCGAGTATACATGTTTATATGATGCATGAAACATTGGTAGCGCTTATCGCGTACGCCCAAATTACCCGACTCAATCAGATAAACAAATAATGCAGTAGCGTGAGTAGGGATCATTCCCACGAGGAAAGTGAAATTTATTTGTGTTCTTTAAAATAAAAAGGGGGTTTTGGAGTTTGGATTAACTACTAAAAACTTTAAGCAATCAAAATTCACTAACATGCAAAATTTAAATAAAAGATTGGAGAAATTCAATAAGAGATGAGACTTGGTATCGGTCGACTACACCCTTGATATCCATTCATTCAATCATCGATTCTCTAGAATAATTAATCTTATTAAATATTCGTCATTGGAAATTTAATTCCAGTCTCACCTTAATTTTAGTTAACTAGACAACAGCAGTCTAAGTTAACCCTTACCCCATAAACTAACCCAATACCATCGATCAGATTTAAATCCACGGTAGCATTCAAACTAGTAAAACTGACGAAACTAGACAACACTAACACCAGCGGTTGTATTTAGCCTAGTCAATTATTGACCCTACGAGATAATAAATTCAACAGCAGAAAATATTACACGCAGATGCTTCGCAAATTAGAGGTTTCAAACAATTACGGATTTGAATTCTAATTTAGCTTTTGTTTGTATAATGAAATCCTAAGATGGCCAATCTAAAAATCTCATACACAAGCATATCAATCAATTCAGAATAATTCTTGATACTTGATAAAAATCAAACATTGAAAATAAAAATCTCATGAATAAACTAAATCAAGGGTTTTGTCTTCCTCAACCAAGTACTAAAAACAAGAAGAATTAAAATCTAAGAACAAGAAAGATAAAACCTAGCCGCCAGATTATTCTTCGCGTTCCAAGCCGTCAAGAGTTCTTCAGAATCATCTTTTTTTCTCTAAAATTCGAGATATCTCTTTTAATTAAGGCTAGAGTCCTTAATAATAAAAATTCCTAAATTACAGAATTTTTCCCGAACAGCACATCTCGCTCGATCCGCAAGATGTTGCGGATTGAGCGAGCAAAAATTCCGAACCTACTGTTTTCATATTTTTTGGGCTGGCTCGATCCGCAAGATGTTGCGGATCGAGCGAGCAACTTTTCTCCCAGCGAGCAGCGATTTTGCAAAATTCATATCCGGAGATCTAGCCGTCGGATTGAGCTGAAATTTGGACGGTGGAGATCAGATTTTGACTTCTATAAAATTAAATATGATTTTTGGATCATTGCTGCTCCGTAATTCATTCTCGCGCAAAAGCTTTTCCATCTTTTCCTCGACAAAACGCTACGTCCTATACAATAAACACGGGATAATGTAATGTAGATGCGATACATGAAATATGAACACAATGTTTAATTAAAACACATAAATGCATGCAAAACAACAACAAAATGATATTAAAATATGCAACACAAACATGCCCATCAAACATGAATGATCTGGGTAAACTGAGATCAAATCTGGAATAATATGCTCAGGACATAAGTGCCTCCAGTATGCGCACGTTGCTCCAAAGATTCAATGGATGCCACACATACTGAACCCGATCTTGGAATATCACCGTCCTGGGTAAACCGCACACGCTGCTCCGTCGATCCAATGGGTGTCACACGGTACCCGATCGTACAAGAAAAACCCTAGGGCTGAGCGACCCTATAAACAACTGGCTATCTCGAAAGGATAACAGACTCAACATGATATGCCAATGCTGCATACAAATCATGAACATCGTAATATCATGCATCTCATCTCATATAGTAATGCAACACATAAACATGCATACTCAGCTGACTATCTCATTTTGTACTTACGTACCTTACTAAAGCAGTCCTAGTAGCACCAGTGCAGGTCCAAGCCTACAAAACAATATTAACCATATCACTAATAGTGATCTAAAAGCCTTAACTAGACTAATAACTATTGAGGATCGGTTCAGAATACTCTGTAGAACTTTGTGGAGTAGTTCAAGATGAAAATCTTCGAATGTGAGCTCAGTTTTTATTAGCAATTGGATTTGATCTTTCTCGTGTGTCGATGTTAATGAACCAGCAAATATATGTGCGAAAACAGGCCAACTAACAAATTGAACAGGTATATGGAAGTCATGATTGAACTGGTATGAAAATAACATAGATATTTTTATGGGTATTTGGAGATTTAACTGCTCCTACGTCACCCCTTCTTCCACTTAAGAAATGATCCACTAGAAGACTTTGGTTATTACAACGTCTTGTAATACACCCACTCTAATCATACGACTTATTGCCTAGATCAAAAATCCTAGCATACAACCAAGTTGAGACAATGCGTCCTAACAACAAAATACAGTATGATTGAATGAATCCGTACAGATTCAGACAGTAGATCAACTCCTTATAAACAGTAGGCAGTTGAGAGTTGATTCTTGGCCCTTAACGATCCTAAATATCCAATGCCGCATATAAATAATGAACAGCTCCGTTACAAGCCCCGTAGCACCTCGCTATCGCCCGACCCTCAAGAAAACGACTAAAACCCTAAGAAATATACACTAAATCAGCTCAATACCTTAAACACACACTAAATTATGAGAATTCTCGGCCTATTTATAGGCAAGGGTTTGGAAGCTCCGATCCTAGTTTGGAAGCTCCAATCACTGCATGTATGCCACGTTCCGAACTGTCTTGTTCAGAAGCTCCGATCTACACCTTCGGACGTTCCGATCTCATGAATGCAATTACGTGTCAAAATGCTGGCGACACATCACTAGTGCGCATGACCTAACACTTCGGAAGCTCTTATCTCACGTTCGGAAGGTTCGAACTCGCCCTTTGCTTCCGATCTCCAGCTGCTAGGGTTCGGTGCTTTCGATCCTACTTCGGAAGTTCCGATCTCTTCGGTAGTTCCAAAGCATTGATTCTACATTTCTGATCTCATTAATCACTCGGTTAATTTAAATTATAATCTCTTAGTCATGTTTAACTACTTAGCTTAAGTCAAATGAGATACGGGTTACTACACGTAGATATCACCTAAGATGTAGGCAAAGATAGATATCACCTAAGATGTAGGCAAAGACACATATCGACGAATAAATTAAATACATTTATGAAATATATATATATATATATATATATATATATATATCTTTATTATATTATAATAGCTAAATTATTAGAGAAACTACATTTGGTCATTTTAATAGATTTCCAAATTTACCCTTATCATTCTTTCAACATATTCAATAATTTAGAGATAAAAAAATAATTTATCATTCAAAAACTTTTCACTTCCTCATCCCACTATCCCATTTTGTCTAATTTATAATTACCACTATCCCTGTACCTATTATCTTAATTTATAAATAAATTCAAATTTATAAAAATATATTTTGTGCACATGCTTCGATGTACTAGTATATATATATATATATATATATATGTTGTATTTATTTGTTGTGATAAGCATATGATTATATTAATAATCGTATCAATCTCATGTTTATTTGCTTTTTTAGGATCCGTATTAACTCATAAAGCTCATCCATAGTACATAATTTAACTTTAAACCTTGATGATTTATCACAAATAAAATATGTGATAAATAATCATTTTTAACTAATTGTCTTTTCAATTGAGAAAAATTACATTAATATCCTTAACTTCCCAAAATATAATCATGAAAAACCCATTCAAAAAATTATAAAATATGAAACTTTAACATATATTTAACACATTTCATTTGATTTTAAGATATGAAAAATTAATTTAAAAATTATAAACATGAATAAAAATTTAATAATTTAAGATATTATTACTACATTTCATTAAATTTTATCCTATTCATGGAAATTTTTTTACTCAATTTATTATTTTTTTTAAAAATAATAAATAATATTTATAATCAATAATTTTGGTGAAAGAAATAATTTACATGTGATTCAATAATAATTTAAATTCTTCAATAAATCATAATCTCAATTTTAAAAAGACAAACTAAAATAATATTATATATTATAAGCAAATGATAAAATTGTAACTCGTCACTTGATCATAATTTCAATTAAAAAATTGATCATCAACCAAAGTAAATATATATGTTATTGTTTATCTATCATTATTCCACATCCTCAATATTTTTTTATCAATATAAAATTATTTTACTAAGTAAACACATTCATAATGTATATGTGTGTGTGATTAATAAAAGTACCTTGCAATTGAGGCTATGGAGCTGGACCATTAAACCACATGATCTCCATGTGATGACATGTGATATATATTGTATGTATAGATCTACCTATCTATTCGTAATTTTGAATAAAGAAACTCACCATTATTGTCAATCAAATAAATTATAGCTGTGGGTTTGGGGTGGTCCTGTATTAGATCAACCGGAATTAGCTTCCATTCACACACATATATGATATATTGCACAAGGACAGAAAAAATTCAAGACAATACACTCAATAATTATTAGGTTTCTATCTATTCTATTCCATTTATACATATGTTTGTCAAACTTTCTAATATATATGGATTTGAATTTGGAAACACTTCCATTATACAAAACTAGTCATCATGAATTATGAATTCGTTGTAAACTAGTTTAGTTCAACTTACCCTAAAAACATATATCCTCATGGTAAATCCAATAACCACCATTTGTTTTTTTGTTTATGTGAGGTCAATAATGGAAATCCACATGTTTGGACTAACAATGACGTTCGATTTGTAATGAGGGCAATACCACCATTAATATTGTAAGATATTCTTCCCGTAAATGATATACATACATACATATATATATATATATATATATATATATATGAATATGTATATATATATATGTACTATTAATTAAGAGAGAATGGTGAATAGTAACTAATTTTTGGTGAGGTTTTTTTTAATATGCCAATAATATCCTTAATTAGTTTTTTTGTTTTCTAAATTTTTATTTACCTTATTTTTTACAAATTTTTTTATTTTATAATTTAATTACAAATATTTAAAAAACAAAAATAAATTAAAAAATAAAATTATGATTTTCTCCGAGATGCTAGTATTTATCAAGTTGGCAACTTTGTAGAATATATATATGGATTTGAATTCGGAACACATTCGTTATACAAAACCGATCAATTATGAATTAGATGTAGATGTGTTTATATTAGTTCAATCTACGTTAGGAGTATTATTATCGTGGTAAATTCAATGACTATCAATTTATTATTATTATGTGAGTTCAATCATAGACTCCACATGTTTGGACCAATAGTGATATTGAATTTGTAGCGAGGAAAATACTACCATCGTAATATCTCGTTAACCCGGTAAATGATATACTAATGATCATATATATACATAAATATATATATATATATATATATATATCGTTGAGTTTCAATAGTAACCAAAAAAAAAAAATGGAAGTCAAAGAACATTAGTAATATAATATACATGCCTGGTTGAGAATCTTGAGATGGTGGCTGGAAATTGCATGCACGTACACTGAATGGTTTGCCAATTGCATAGGTGATGGATCATCTTTATATAACCGACCTCAAACTAGTCAAATATATATATGCAATATTGGTACTACAACTAGTTAATATATTTCATGGTCTTGCCGACATAATATATACATGAATTGAGACGATATATATTTGCTATCCTAACTTAGTCCCCCATCTAGCTACGTACGTAATATATCTAATTCTCATATTAATTTAAAGATTCCACTCATCATATATGCACATCACCAAAGATCCTCATCTCCATCTAATTATATCCATCATCATTTACGAGCTTGTGGGCACGTACGTGCATGATTCATGTGGGCACAACGACGTCGTTCTCATATCCATTCGTGATATATATATATATATATATATATATATATATATATTAAACTAGATAACTAATTTAATATTTATACGTATATATATTCCCAATTAATACAGATTATTAATTTATTGATGCTAGCTTCTTAAATGTTCATTCGTGTCCATTTTGTTTTATTTTCTTGGAGAAAAACTCGTGAAGGGTACCCTCATAATAATTAATGATCGATATGTAGTAAAATGGACCCAAAATAGCTATATATATCTAGTTTAATTATATACTATATATTATCACCATCGATCATTAACAATAAATGAAACGTTGAAGATATATATAGAGAGGTGAAGTATATGCATGTATCAACATCAGCCGTCTTTTCAATACATATTTTTGTTTTTTTGTGTCCCGTTACAAATATAAATACCCATATTCATTCTCGCCTCCTTTTCATGACAACCAGCACACACATATCCTCTCATCATTTGAAATAAATATTTGGCTAGCTGAGTGATCATCAATATCAATATCAATATCAATATTATATATAATATGTCTGGGGTTTGGTTATTCAAGACAAATGGAGTGATACAACTGGTCGAAAATCGACCTTCTGCTGCAGATCATCATCAGCACGGAGGGGATCATCAGGCCAGAAGAAAGGCGCTGATTCACTTGCCGACGGGGCAGACGGTGTCGTCTTACACTTGTCTCGAGCAAATCCTTAGAGGCCTGGGCTGGGAAAGATATTACGGAGGGGATCCCCAACTCTTCCAATTCCATAAGCAATCTTCAATCGATCTCATATCTTTGCCAAAGGATTTTTCAAGATTCAATTCTGTTTACATGTACGATATCGTCGTCAAGAACCCTAATATCTTCCATGTCCGCGACGTCGTCGTGTAGCTAGTAAATATATAATATTTATATATGCAGATGGTTCGTCTCAGTGTGCTTTGATGTGTTGGTTCCATATATATATATGAATCAGTTGCCTCGCCCTTTTTGTTTTGTCTTAGTTTTTTGGTTTTGGGAAGCATATATGGAGATTATATATATACATATAATTGTACTGCAGGTTGTAATTCACATGCATTGAGTGATTGATTATAACAATTTAATGTAATTAATGATTTGTTTTCCCATAAAAAGTTTAGGCATGCATGCATGCAGTTGCAAGTTTATAATAATCAAATGAAGTAAATTAAAGTAATAATAACCTTTTTCCGTACAAATTAAAAATAACGAAGATGAATTCAACATAGCTATCGAATTATAGCAATTAATTTAACCATTAATCCCACAAATTAATGAAGTACCAAGTAAAAGGTCCTGCCAGTAATATAATATTATGCAGAGGAAAAGGGGGCCATGCCAGCCCACACGTACCTTGCTCAATTAATTAGATGTATCCCATGATGTGTAAGAGGTCATGTAACAATCCAAGCAGCATCATACCCAGAATTTTCAATTAGGAGGTAAATTTTATAAATTTGAAAAATTAATCTATCTATCTATCTTTCTTCTTTTTAAATGTACCAATAAATCTCCACAACTACAATTATGAATTTACACTTTAACCCTTATCAAATTGGAAAAAAAAAAAAAAAAAAAAAACACTCACACAACCCATTGCTTCACACCTTTTCGCCCTTCACAACCCACACTCACAAATCTCCACCCTTCACAACCCACACTCTCACACCAAAATTGGAACGCAACCACAAACACTCAACAACAAACATTCCCTCACAATTGCAATTGCAAAGGTCCTAAGGCTTCGGATCAAGATCAGTCATCTACCTCCTTCCTCGTACGCCAACCAAGTCCGACAGGTAATTTTAATTTTAATTAAATACATTTCAAAGTATCCCCATATGAAATTCTGCAACTTCTATTAAAAAATTCTGCAAATACGTTATAATTATGCCACCGTATACCTCCAACTAAATGGTAAGCAAGATTTAATTCCCAATAACAAACCCATAGCATATTTTAATTGAATTCCACCACCGTTACCTTTCACAATGCCTAATTATTAATAGTAATAATTAATAAAGTTGTAGTGCCAAATTTCTTACTGATAAGTTTTACAAATTCCAATTCTCTAAACAATAATTAGTTTACATTGTTTAAGATTAAATGTTCAGTTAAATTTTCAAAGTAACGGTATAGACTAGGGGTATTCATGGTTTGGTTAACCGCCCGAACCGAGCCGAAACCGAAAATTCGGTTTGAACCGAAAACCGAACCGAAAATTCGGTTTGGTTTTCGGATTTTCGGTTTTCGGTTCGGTTCGGTTCGGTTTTTTTCGGTCGGTTCACCGAACCGAACCGAAAACCGATTTTTTTGATTTTTTTGAATTTTTAATTATTTTTTAATATTTTAATTAATATTTTTATTTGTTTTTATTAATAAATAAATATAAAATAAATAAAATAACTTAAAAATATATAAATTCGGTTAAACCGAACCGAAAAACCGAAAAAATTTCGGTTTTAACCGAACCGAACCGTTAAATTCGGTTCGGTTTTCGGTTCGAATTTTCGGTGAATTTCGGTTCGGTTAACCAAAATTTCGGTTCGGTTCGGTTCGGACTGAATGAACACCCCTAGTATAGACACATAATCTTGGACTAAGTGAATTGGTGTCTGAATGTCTATGTACACATTCAAATGGTCAGCCCTAAAAACAGTCGTACATGGTTAGGAAATTTAAATTAAAAAAAATTATAGTAACAAAAATAGAGACTAAAGATGCTATAAGATTAGTGGAATTAATGGCAAATGTTTATCCAAAACTGATTTAATGTGCTTTGTTTATTATTTGCTCTGTCTGTTATGTTATGTTATGTCTGTGTGTGTCACCTCTTGTTTCTAGAGGATCAACGTGTTGCATATGCTAGGCAATAGTGAGTGAACTCTTGTTTTCCTACAAAATAATTAAAATGATATATCTTAATAAATCATTGATATCAACAATCATTTTTCTTAAGGTTCAAAAATATAAATATGATTCAAAAATTTGCATCCCTATTCTCCATAATTATTCAAAGATTAATTCTCTTCACCATTTTCATTACAGGTTCCCAAGCTTCATCAAACTAAAATTAAAATCAAAATTCAGCATGTGCCGAAAAAATTCAGTATTCTCATATAGAAGGTATGATACAACATTTTACCAACTCATTTACTTTTTGGATTTTATCAGATTCCTATAATCATTTCTCACTGCAGCATTCTATATTTCTAACCTCAATCATGTAACGAAGTTCTTAATGGGTTGAAAGATAACAATTCCTCTTATTTCTAATCTGATTTTTTTTATCTACGGGTTATTCGAAAGTAGTAGTTATAAGGCTATCGATAATATGCCATCAAATTCTACCTCGCAAAGTACAATTCTCTTCACCACCTATTATGAACCTCACTTTAAAAAATTTTTTTGTTGCCTCGCAATTCTTACTTGATGTTGTCCACTGTGTTAATATCAGAGTCACTCGCAGCAAGTGCCCCAAAAGTAAAAAAAAAAAAAAAAAGTTTGATGACGTATTTAAGCCAAGCAAGAAAGTAACAGAAAGCGGTTCCATCTCAAACATGTTTCTCAAATTTCATTTCATTATTGTCCTGTCTATTTTCATCAATTGTTATTTTGTAAAAAAACAAATGATCTTTGCCCATATTTATTTACTTGTATATATCATTTTGTACTGTAACTTCTCAAAATCATTTCATGAAAAAATAAATAAATTTGATTAAAGTTCTTTTAACATTTCTATACAATTTCAGATTTGCTATGCAAGTTTAGAATGGATTAAAAATATCTATCACCTCTGAATTTATCACTTTTATTATTGTTATATGCTATGATATACGTTAATATGCATTTCATTATCCTTTATTTTTCCTCTCAGAAGGGTATCAATTTTCTCTTGTTTTATTATCGTCGTTATTGTGATACAATATAATATTTAGAAATTATTTTCACCAACAGCTTGTTATTCAAAGGTGGTCATTCTAAAGTTAACAATAGTATGCTATCAGATGTTACCTCTCAAGGTATATTTCTCCTTGCCACCTATTATGAATCTCACAGCTCGAAAAATAATTAGTTGCCTCCCATTTTCTACTTGATACCGTCAACTATATTAATGTCAGAGAAATTTGCAGAAAGTGCCTCTAAAGACAAAAAATGACCCAGGGACGCATCTGAGACAAGAAAGAAAAGAAAAGATAGAGGTTACAAATCAAGCAGGTTTTCGATAAGTCTCATATAATAAACTGTTAAATTGTAAATAAATATAATAATTAATTATCTTTATTTTCTTATTATTATTATTTTATAATTAATCTCCTCAAAAATATTCCAGAGAAAAAAATGATTACAATTGTTGTATCATTTCTATACAATTTCATTTTGGTTGCACACGTTTGTAACTTGCTGGAAAACATCTATTGCCTTTTAATTTTTAACTGTACTTATTAATATTTCTTTTTGTTTATTTTATCAAAAGGGTATTATCCAATGATGGTAGTCATGTGCCTATTGATTACATGTACACAAAACATATGCCCCAAGGTATATTTTTATGATAAGTATCATGTATCATAGAATTATCAATTACACTGTGTTTTAAATTTCATTCTGCTAACTATAATAATTATTTACAGACATATTTGCAGTAAATACTTCAAAAAAAGACAAGACAGAATCCAAACATTCAAATTCGCTTATTCAAACACGTCCTCAACAAATTCCGAATGCATTACATCCAAGAAAAAAAAAAAAGAGAAAGATAATGTCACGTCACTCATAGCTGTAAAATATCAAGGTAAAAAATAATTATTAGTAATTTATTTCTTCATGGATTTCCTATGCTATAATTTTATACATTTTTTGCTTTCAGAATTAACATATAATTATATTTTTTGATTGCCATAGCATGTAGGAACAATAGAATTACGTGAAATAAATTCAATGATCATGTGTCATCACTACGAGACAAAAAAGTTTGAATTTGAGAGCCCCACGTTCTGCTGTGATAATGGTAAAATCAGATTAGCGGCCACAACCATTCCAAATGAATTATTTGAATTGTTTACGGACACTCAATCTCAAGAAGCTGAGGATTTTCAAAAAAAAAATCAGAATATATAATAGTATATTTTTGTTTACTTCCTTTGTGTTAAAATGGATACAAATCTTGCTTCTTCAAGACGTGGAGTCTATACATTTAAAGTGTTAGTATATGCTTATAACAGATAGAAGATAGATTATATAAAAGATAAACCAAAGTTATTCCCAGATTCTCTCTGAAAAAAAAAAAAAAAGAACTGGTGGTTTTCTTTTAATAACGGAAATGGATAATTCTGTTATTTTTTCTATCAATTCACTTCAAACCAACCAAAAAAATGTAAGAAATAAAGTACTGGTTCTTAGACAAGGACATCAAACTTCCACAATGCAAAGTTCAACAACAATTCGGAAGATGATATTCATGGATGATGAAGTAAGTTGAAAGGTTTAATTTTAATTTAATTGTTTCATTTGTTTTTGGTAAAACAATTGTTTTTCTATACCTATCGATCTGTTCAATCACATTTTATAAATTTTGATGATTTGAATAATTTCAAATATCAATTTTCTTTCTTTTTAAATCGAGAGAGGCAGACAACATTTAAAAATGACCACTAAATTATGTAAATGAACGTGACACCTCTGTAGCACAACCAACATCTTTATAAGTATTCTTTATATGAAAAAGTGTTATTATATTTATGCAAAAATGTTCTGAAAATTATAATATATTCGCAAAAGTGTTCTGAAAAATGTAATACTTTTCATATTAGTTGTAATAACTCAAACTACTGAATTTGCTTCTGTTTTCTGTTTCAAGGGTATAATGATTCATGGTATAATGTTTGAAAACATTATACAAATATTTGAAGATCAGATCAAGGTCAGCAAGACTTATATCATCGAGAACCCAAATGTCCAACCCTACAAACAAAGTATCCAAATGTGAATAAAAAAATTGAATTGCGGCTGCATAGAGGGACAATCATAAGCGAGGCACAACCACAGTTGATATGTGACAGTTTGAACTTTGACTTCAAAGAATTTGCTTATATAAAAGCAAATCCAGCCACTGATAATGAACATGGTAAATGTCATTATAACTGTTGTTTTATATTTATGAGAAAATGATGACTTTGTTTAAAATCTATCCCCTTTTGTGCAGATGTTATTGGAATTTTGATAGAAGTCCGGCAACTCACCGTTATACAAAACAAGACAAGATCACTTTTGGTTACATAAGAAAAATAATTTTGATGAACTCAATGTAAGTTCGTTGAACATAATCACCTCATTCAACAATTATTTATAAGTATTTTTTTCTTGCAGGCTCCAAACTATCACAATAAACTTATGGGATGATCTGACACTAAATGAAGGACAACTTCTGGAAGCAAATCGTACTCAGAACTCAATTGTGGCCTTCTGCAATCTTAAAATGAATATATATCATGGTTTTGTCATTAAAATGTTTATCATTTATTTCTGTTGTGTTCATGAATAATTTGGGTCATCGTCTAATTAATAATACAGGATTTCCTAAGTTGAAATCAACATTTACAACCGGAATGCTATAGAACCCAAAATGCAGCAAAGCAGAAAGAATAAACTTATGGTACAAAATAAATCATTGTTCCTCTTTTAACAAAAAGTTATTTTCTGCTACTTATGAAATTTTTTTTTTGCATAGGTTGAAAATTATTGTGGAAAACAAGATTTAAATGTACTATGGGCAGAAAACAGAATCAAAGAATGCGAGAAAACCACACTAAAGTATTTGGTGGATAAGGATGCTTCTTTGAAATAGACACAAACAATATTAAAGCTTGCTATATGGTTTTCAAAAGTGATTTCCATAATATAACAGTCAATAAATGCTGGAAGTTTTATTATCTTAAACGGGACATGTATTACTGCTTTAAGGAAAATATATGTGAGATTGAAAATAAGTCAAAACCATGGTATGAAGCATGTGCCAATTGTATGAAAGCAGTCACTAAAACAACAAATGGAATTAGTTGTGCAAATTTCATAAACCAAACTGTTCAAGTCATTCAAAGGAAAAATCATACACTCATATGTTGTATTGATGTTGAAAAGTATCTGTCAATACTTTGATGCCATGTAAATATCTATAGGTATCGTTTAACAATAACGGTACAAGATAATGACACATCAGCAAGACTTACATTATTTGAAGATGTCGCTTCAGATTTTATTAGCTGCTCTGTGAAGAAATACATTGAATTAATTGATAAGGTATACATGATTGTAACCATAATTTTAAATTTTGAAGTTCTAAATTTATTGCTTACTGAACTGCCCATTGAAGTTATTTACTAATCTGTTCATTGAAATTATATATTAACAGGAATCAAATGAAACAAAATTTTTCATTGATCTTGACAACACAATCAAGGGACAACATGTGTTCCTTTTCAAGATGGATCAAAAAATTTATAAACAAAAAAATACACTATCTATAGTAGTGGAAGCCTTCTAAAAGCCACCGCCAGAATCTTCAATACAAAAATATGTGAAGCCCAAGAGGTGCTTGCCAGTTGCCGGAATCACAAAAGGAAAAAGAAGATAGATTCATTGAAAATTACAGAAAATCAAGATGACGTGAAGGTATCAAAATTACCGACAGATGAAACCATTGAAATTAAAGATGACGAGAACATAGCTGCATTTACTCAAAGAAGAAGACGGATGTTGAATCAAAGGAAGGATGGCGGAGTAAAGTTATTAGCATGAAAAAAAATATTATTGATTATTTATATTTTATGTTATGTGTACTATTAATATTTAAAAAATCTTCTCCCAATAAAACTGATATATATATATATATATATATATATATATATATATGAATGATTATTTAGAAATATGTTTCGGTATTTGTGGGTATTCTATGAATTTTTTTCTCAATAAAAATTGTTTATTTTCGTCGCAGTACTATCATATCTATTTTACGTGCAATGCATGTACACTTTTTCTAGTATAACATAAAATGTATATAAAAAGTCATATATTAACTTAACTTAATACATGTTTTGACTAAATAACATTATATGAGATTTCATACTTAGAAAATGCTGAATAATAGTTTCATTGTTAATTGTATCGAAACACATCTGGCTATGATATCAAACAAGCATTCAACATATCACTTCCTAACCGAGTACGAAGTAATGTTTTAATGATTTTCATTGTTTTTTTTTATGGTAAAACTTGTAACTTTATTGAGAATGAACAACGTCTTTAATTACAAGATTTACAAGCCAAAACGGAAAATTACCAAACTTTCACACAAAGAAATATCATGTATGGCGAAGAAATAGCAAAAAAAAGCAAGACTATGAGCCACTGAGTTAGCCGTACGACGCATATAATATTTTCATTCTTAGAAACATACCACATGCAATTTCTGTTGCAACGAGTAATAAATATAGCATAGGTTATAATTGATGTTTTTTCGATTGAAACAATATCAGCTAATATCCGCAACCTCAAAGAACTGATTGTTATTTCTCAAGTCAAAAAATAATGTTCTCAAGATGCATTAACGGGTATAACTCTCATCCTAATTTTATCATCTATTTTTTTGTTCTAATTTTTTAACTTTCGTTATTACAACAAAAATAGCAATATTAGAAACACTGAAAAAGCATGAAGTTAAATCATAAAAATAATTCTGCAATCCACCCAAAGAAAATCATTAAGTACAAATTAAACTCTACAAAATATATGACGCAAAATCCACCCGAAATAGGAAAAAACACAAAGAAAGCGGCTAACCTGGCGGCCTCCAAGCCTCAAGCTCCCAGCACTCCCCGATAGATCCTCTCCTCTAGGTTATTTGCATGTTACTAGCTAGGAATGATTCTATGATCTAATCACGTACAAATATTGTTTTGAGGATTTTGACATTTCCTCGTCCCGAATTCGGATATGTACGAGATTCTAATGTGCTTGGTGGCAAAACCTAAAACCATGGTTTCATATTTCGAAAGATGATATAATTTATTTATTTATTAATTTTTTTTTTATCTATTTTGATATAATAATCATATTCTTAAGTAATCTAGCTAAGATATTGTATTTAAATTGGTAATTTAATTTTTGTTGTTTAATAATATTGTGGACTGGTCAAAAAGAACATGGTTGCATGCCGCCTTTAAAACAAACAAAAAGCACAACCCAGTTCTTTAGTTAAGAAATAAATAAAAATAAACATTCAATGGAATCATGACGATAACATGCATTCAGGGACGGATCCAAGAATCAAAGTAAGGGTGGACTTAAACTTATATATATATATATATCACAAAAAAAGTCATTATATTATGTTGTTCAAAGAAGTTGTGTCCTACGAGATTTTAAAACATAAAATTCATCTATAATAGAATCTACATCTATATCCTTAGTTAAATCTCGCTCAATATAGAGTGTCAAGCAATCGGCAAGAAAGTCATCCTCCATTTTATTGCGAAGTGCCGTTTTCACATGCTTCATTGCTGAAAAAGCTCGCTCAGTAGTGGCGGTAGAAACAGGTAAAGTCAAAACAAGATGAATCAATCTAGTCAACATAACATAAACCTTTGATCGTCCACTCTCAGTCAATTGCTGACACAACTCAACAAGTGTAGAAACCTTCAAATTCTGCACCACATCAAGTTTATAATGTACCAATTCATACTCCAAAGCAACGATGTCTTGATCTGTGAAATATTTGGGATAAAACTTCGTTGCAAGCTTGCAAATATCATCACTCTTAAATGAGTCAAATGAATTTTTAGGATCTAAAGTTGTACTAAGAGAAAAAAGTTCCACTGATGACTCATTGAACCGAGTATTTAACTCCATCAAGATGAAATTTATTGTTGCATTAAAAACATCAAAGTGGTAATGATGCTCAACTGTAGTTTGCTGACGAGAACGACCGATCTTATATAGACACTGAAGGTTAGGCACGTCAATTTTATTTCTCGAACAAAAAACTTTCACTTCACTAAAAAATTCTTCCCACCTGAATTCTCTAAGTTCTTGAAGGATAGTTTTGGTAGTAGAGACAAATGTAATAGCATTCAAAATGTCTTGAGATTTTCTTTGAAGAATTTGGCAAAGAGTATCCGTTGTTCTCATAATTTTATGCATTAAGTGCAAAATGAATACAAATTTAAAGCTTGCCATGTTTCTGTAAATCCCCTGAACTTCAGCCCTAGCTCTTCCATTTGGAGAATGGTCACTAAGAACTTCAAAAACTTTGCAAGTTGCAGCGTACATACCTATCAAACTTTTTACTGAGTCATAGTGAGAACTTCAACGAGTAGCTCCTGCTTGCTGTAAATTACCAATCTGATTGGCTCCACTTCCAGAATCACGTTCTCCAATTGCCAACATATGCTCAATTTCATTTCTTTGCACAATATGTAACTCAGCAATGCGCTTAGTAGAAGAAGTAACAATATTGACAATATTATCCAAATGATAAAAGAATTCCCAAATAACACTAACATCCTTAGCTGCAGAAACCAATGTCAGTTGTAATCGATGAGCAAAACAGTGGACATAATACACATAGGGACAATCTCTGAGAAATAATGTCTGAAATACATTCCATTCGCCATACATATTACTAGCACCATCATATCCTTGGCCTTTGATTTTCTTAACTTGGAGGTCATAATGAACAAGAACATTTGATATCTCTTTTTTCAAATTCAATGAGGTTGTATCGCTGACACTTTTAATGGCAAAAAATCTTTCAGTCAAAATCCCATTATTGTTCACAAACCTCAAGATATTGGTCATTTGTTCCCGTTTAGATATATCTCGTGCTTCATCAATAAGAATACAGAAGCATTTGTCTCCAACTTCTTCACGAACCATCTGTCGTACTTATTGGTCATAATATGTAAAATCTCTTTCTGAATTTCTGGATCAATATATTGGGCATTTTTAGGAGCATTCTCAAATACAACTCCATCAATTTCTGTACTCATTTTTGCAAAAGCCTTCACCAATTCAATAAAATTTCCACGATTAGATGAAAATAGAGAGATTCATCGTTACCTATAAAGGCACAACCTTGAAGTGCTAGCCAGCGAACAGCTACAATTGAGGTACTCAAACGCAAACTATTTTTCTCTCTTTTCTCTTTATATTGGGCATGAATCACTTTATCAATATGTTGTGAAGGTCTCATAAAATTTTTGGCTCTTCTCTCACACATAGTATGAGGCGAAGAAGCTGCAGAACCAATATGAGCAAGAAATGCACATGTTTTTCCTTCATTTACTCTTATCCAATTGTCAAATCCTCCATTTAATTGATGAATGTGTTTGGATGAATATTATTTTGAAAGAGTGGGTGCCCGGTTAGCCAACTTGTGGCTAAGGGCTTTTATGACTCTATGTAAAACAATCTTTTGTTTAATATAATTTACACTTTTATAATGGTATTGACTTTATCTTTCTTCATATTGTTATATGATGATATAATATTGTTGTTTTGATAAAGACCTTGAATATACTATAGTGTATGTACGATGTGGTAGCACATGGGGATGACTATCATGAAACACATCTTATAGTCACTGTATATTCTAAACTGTTCCTAGTCAATTGAGCCGTCCGCAAATAAGGATAAGGATCGCTCGAGATAGAGACTAGCATTTGCGATGCCGAGTACCACGTTTCATTGGTATGGAACATAGAGATGTTCAAAGCATGCAAATGGATATTCATATGATGAATGATCGAACTACCCTATTCGGACTTTCCAAGTGGTTATCACTTATCGAGTGGATAAAGTTCGCGGTTTTGGTTGTACACCATTAGTCCATATTACTTGAAACATCATTGAGACTCTATATGCTAGTACTGTACTTTGACTCGTTTACCGACTCTATTGGGGTCATCAGGTGTCGGGATTGGGTACAGTTACGATACATATAGGAGTAGATGCTTTGTTGTCAAGGATTCACCACATACTTGTGAGTATGGATATCCTATGCGATCTGAGGAGATATTAGTGTGACGAATCTCTGGCCAGAGTACATGATGTGTTTTAGGTTAATTGGTTATCCTAGTAACACATGCGATGTCACTATTTGATCTCCAAGATGTAATGCATAGTTATCGAATCTCGAACGACTCTCGATATACCAATGGTTGTTGATTCGATCGGGATATATGGATGAAGGGACCGTACTGTACGCTAACCAAAATCTACTGGTTCTTGCAGGCACTATCAGTAATACCTAGGAAATCATGGGGCGATGTTGCTAGGCGCTCTTACCATGATTCGATGGGTAAGTCGGAAATTGTTGTTCCGAGTCACAAGGAGTTGTGAGCCCACGGCTAGCTGTATTCCTGAACCATTGAGGGTTACACAAGTAATGGATTACTAAAATCCCGTAGAGATAGTTAAATTTAAAGAGTTAAATTTAATGAAAGAGAAATTGGATTTCTCAACTAAAGGGAGTGGAATTTCCTAAAATGACATAGTGATGGGCATTTTTGGAAATCACTGAATTTGAATTCAGAAAAATTATCTTGACTCTAAAAGATGCAGAAATGGTTTCTGTGCACATTGGTGAAATCAGTTTATCAATCGGAGTCACGATGAATTTTATATTAATTTCTATAACAACGGGCTTGGCTTGTTGGGCTTGAGTTATGGATTGTGGGCTTTAAGGAGTTAGAGTCCTGATACAATTATAACTAGAAATTATCTATAAATAGAGGTGTTGGGTTCAAAAATCAAACATTTTGTGTCTTATAATTTTCGAAATTACACTCTAAATATTCTAAGGGTTTTTCGAAGTCCTTGTCCCGCCCGGAGAAAATTCAGACTTGTGATTTTTGTGAAAAATTACAATTCTGAATTAACAGATCATATCTGTTTATTCTCTACGCAAAACTTCTGATTGATTTCTAGTGCAGTCAATGAGAGGGTTTCTGTTTTCTGTTCGTGGACCTTATTCCGGTGATTGATCGTGACGCCATCGGTTCCCGGGATATACAAGAAGAGCAGATTAAATTCTGTTGGTGTCCATAATCTCGCTTCGAGATTGGAGGTAAAATATTTAATTAATTATTATTTATTTTACTTGTGTGATTTAATCGTTAAACGTTTTGATACCCATGATATGAAATTGTTTCATATCAAAGAAAAATAAAAATTTTAAACTTCCGCTGCACCGGGTATCGATTCAATTGATCTGAACACGGTTTTCCAACAGTGGTATCAGAGACAGGTTGCTCAGATCAAACGATTAAATTAATCGATTGTACAAAAATTTTTGGCCTCGGGTTTTTGAAACAAAACATATTTTTTAAAAAAATCAAAAAATTTTATTTTTCTGACGGGCAAGAAGCGATCCAAGGGCAGCGATCGTCGCTGCCCAGGGCAGCGCTGGGCGCTGCGCAGGGCAGCGGCGGGCTGCCCAGCCCGCGCCCGGTCAGGGCACGGGCTGCCCGGGATTGTCCCGGGCAGCCCGGAAAAATTAAAAATTGATTTTTGAAAATTTTGAATTTTTGAAATTCTAGTGTTTGATCCGATCGAAAAATGTTTTTGATAAGATCACGAGGCATCGGATCGAATTGTTCGAGTCCGAAATTTTTAAAATTGATTTTTGGATAAATTTGAATTTTTGGAAAATTTAAATATTTTATCCGTTAAATTGAATTTTGAAAATTGATTATTTTGGTACAATTGATGATAAGATGTGATCTTATGGATGGATAAGATAAAATATGATTTTATCTTTTAAATTATGATGCCACAGCATGTTTATCCAATTATTTAAATTTTGAATTTAAAATTGGATAATGGGATGATCGATTGCCATAACCAATTTTGTAGGTGTATGTTAGGAATTTACATTTGTCTTATTGTTGTTGGTGTTTATTAATGGGCTTGGTTTATAGCCCAATATGATTGTCATATGTAATAAAAGTGGGCCTGGTTTATGGCCCGTTCCCACCCCTACAAATGTATCCCATATTTGTCATCGAAATTTATTGTAAATTTATTAGACTTAGTGGGAGACAAAGATTTGAAGAAATGGTGGGCCCAGCAGACAATGAAGACTGAAGAAATGTAAATTGGAAGCTCAATGTAATAGGATTGCATTGCATACCTGCATATTACCTAGGATTGGACTTAGACTCGTGATTGGCAAGCACGGGTCGAATAGATAATGGGATCGATCATCCTTAAATAATATATGATATTATTGATGTATGCATGTTTAGAACAAATTGTATGAATCCCGCAAGCATACATAAAAATGAATTATGAGACAAATTTTCAAAATTAAAAATCCCTCATTTTAAATATGATTTAAAATTTATATCAAGATTAATAAAAGGGAATTTAAATATTGTTTAAATTTTCCTACCTTCCATCAACGATCAATGTATGAGATGCTACCCGCGGATATGGTCCGGATCATATTATTGGGGGGGCCCGTTCGTCGGAAAGCTGTACATTGGATCGACAAATGTTGTAAGTTGGGTGGAACTCCCATGTGATCGGCTCATATTATTGGGGGATCCACATGGCGACCGTCCATCACAACTTAATATTGATGGGTCATCTTGACATGTCACAATAAACGGCGTCATATTATTGGGCCCTTATTGGACATGAGATAAATACATGGGGGTTACTTTGGAAGTAATTGGGTTCTACCTTTTGAAAATTATGGTTGGCTGATATTATTCGGGACTATGATTTGTAAATTGGACTCCATGTTCTCACTAAGGAAAAAGTTACCCGTTTTCACTAGAGGGTGGTGAAATCGTTAAAATAGTGGGAGTGTAATTCATAAAATTAAAATTCGCCATATTTTATGTCTTAGTAAATTAATTAAACAATCACTGATTATTGTCTGTTTCCTTTTCAGTATATCGTTACAATGAATTCGCGTAATCCACTATTTGCAATTCTCGAACAAAACAAACTCACTGGCGCAAACTATACGGAATGGTTCCGTAAGTTAAAGATTATTCTCACTTCGGAAAAGGCTTTTTACGTGTTAGAGAAGCCGCCCCCGAAGGAAGCCCCGGCTAATACAAGTCCGGAAGAGTTGGACAAACTTGATTTATGGTGGGACCATGATATCAAGGCCAAATGCTACATGCAGGCTTCGATGTCTGATGAACTCCAGAGGCGATTTAAGGATGCCGTGAATGCTGCTGACATTCACAAAGCACTCAAGGAGCTATTTGGAGCTCAGTCAAGGTCGGAGAGGTATGCCACTGTCAGAGAGCTCATGACAAGCCGCATGCGAGAGGGGACTTCTGTCCGTGAGCATGGGGTGCGCATGATTGGGCTCATTGAAAAGTTGGTAACACTCGACTTGACTTTGGAGCATGAACTCAGCTCGGACTTGTTACTCCTTTCACTTCCTTCATCATATGACGGTTTTGTGGTGAACTTCAACATGAACAAGATAGAGGCCACCCTTGAAGAGATGGTCAATATGCTTGTCACATATGAAGCCACACTAAAGAAGGATAAACCGGTACTCTTGGTTGGGTCCTCTTCTAACTCGAAGAAGGGGCCAAGTGGAAAGGGTAAGAAGCGTTCTGCCCCGCCCAAGAAGAGTGTACCGAATAAGAAGGGGAAGGCCAAGGTTTCATATGAGAAGAAGGATGAAAACGTTTTCCATTACTGCAAGAAGCCCGGTCATTGAAAACGTAACTGCAAGGAATACCTCGATCAGTTGCAAACTGAAAAGGGTATGTTTTACATTGAAATAAATGTTTCTCTTAATACTTCTTCTTGGGTATTGGATACCGGATGTGGATCTCACATTTACAATGATTTGCAGGTGATGACAAGAAGTCGTAAGCTAAGGATGGGTGAGACCCAACTGAGACTCGGGAATGGTTCAAGAGTCGAAGCCAAAGCGATAGGAGACATTTATTTAATTTTGCAAAACAATTTTAAGTTATTTTTGAGAGATGTTTTATATGTTCCGGATTTGGTCAAAAACATTATTTCTATTTCTATGCTTGATAGAGATGGTTATTCTTGCAATTTTGTGAATGAGATTTGCAATATTTACAAGAATGAATGTTTGATTGGAAATGGACAACTTGAAAACGATCTATATAACTTAAAATTAAAAGATGTTTCAATGAATTATGTCGATAAACCGGTAACAACAAATAAAAGGAAAAACGATAGTCAAAACCCGGCAAATCTTTGGCATGCTAGGCTAGGTCATATTTCCTCAAGGAGGATGAACAAGCTAGTGGGAGAGGGCATGTTTGATATGTCTGATATTAACTCTCTACCTACTTGTGAATCCTTCCTGAAAGGAAAAATGACTAAATCTCCATTCAAGGGGAAACCTGAGCGTAGTCAAAATCTGTTGGATTTGATCCATACAGATGTTTGTGGTCCATTTAGAATTGGTACTCAATTTGGCCACACCTACTTCATTACCTTTACTGATGATTATTCAAGGTATGGGTATTTATATTTAATGAAATATAAGTCTGAAGCATTTGAAAAGTTCAAAGAATTCAAGGCTGAAGTAGAAAACAAACTAGGCAAAAGTATTAAGGCACTTCGATTAGATCGTGGTGGAGAATACTTAAGTGCCGAGTTTTTGGACTATCTAAAAGAGAATGAGATTCTCTCTCAGTGGACTCCTCCTATGACACCACAGCTGAATGGTGTTTCGAAGCGTCGTAATAGAACCTTGTTGGACATGGTTCGATCCATGATGAGCTTCACTGAGCTCCCACCATCGTTTTGGGGCTACGCGCTTGAAACGGCGGTTTTGTTGTTGAACAACGTTCACACTAAAGCAGTAGATAAAACACCATACGAGTTATGGAATGGCAAAGCTCCTAAGTATTCGTACTTGAGGATTTGGGGATGTCCTGCTTACGTGAAGCAGACAGTGGGAGATAAGTTGGATAGTCGATCTATCTTATGTTATTTTGTGGGGTATCCGAAGAATTCAATCGGATATTATTTCTATCATCCTGCTGAAACAAAGGTGTTTGTTTCAAGGAATGCCACCTTCTTGGAGAAGGAATTCTTATTGGATAAGAAAGGCAAGATGATGGAACTCGAAGAAATTCGAGAAGAACCCGAAATACAAATTAACGATCCTACACCTCAAGAATCATCACAAGACACGCCTATTGCTAGAAGATCCGAGAGGACTTCTAGGCCTCCTGTTAGATATGGTCTTCTTCTTGAAGGGGATCAAAGTGAACCCGATATTGGATGTGATCCAAGAAACTTCAAGGAAGCAATTTCTGATGCGGATTCTAATTTATGGCTTGAAGCAATGCAGTCGGAAATAGACTCGATGCATTCAAACCAAGTTTGGTCTTTAGTAGATCCTCCTGATGGAATTGTTCCAATAGGATGTAAATGGATTTACAAAAGAAAACTTGGGCCTGATGGCAAGGTGTTGACCTATAAGGCACGATTGGTTGCAAAAGGTTATACTCAAAGACAAGGAGTTGACTATGATGAAACCTTTTCACCAGTCGCAATGTTCAAGTCCATAAGAATCCTAATTGCCATAGCAGCATGGTATGACTATGAGATATGGCAAATGGATGTGAAGACTGCATTTCTTAATGGAAACATTAAGGAAGAAATCTATATGATGCAGCCTGAAGGATTCACCTCCATGGGAAGCGAGCATAAGGTATGCAAGCTTCAGAGATCAATTTATGGTCTAAAACAAGCATCAAGAAGTTGGAACCAGAAATTTGATGAAACAATAAAGGATTTTGGTTTCATTAAGAACCCGGAGGAACCATGCGTGTACAAGAAAGTAGTTAAGGATGCGGTAACATTCTTAGTACTTTATGTTGATGACATCCTACTCATTGGGAATGACGTAGGGATGTTGCAGTCAACAAAGATATGGTTTTCAGGTAGATTCTCGATGAAGGATTTGGGTAAGGCATCCTATATTCTAGGGATACAGATCTATAGAGATAGATCTAAGAGAATGATAGGACTCACTCAAGCAACCTACATCGACACTATATTGAAAAGGTTTTCAATGGATGAGTCCAAGAGAGGACATCTACCTATGTGTCATGGAGTTTCTCTATCCAAGTCTATGTGTCCCAAGACTGACGAAGAGATAGAGAAAATGACACATATACCATATGCGTCAGCCATAGGTAGTATCATGTATGGGATGATATCTACTAGACCGGATGTGGCCTATGCTCTGAGCGTCACGAGCAGATATCAAGCCAATCCAGGTCAAATGCATTGGAAAGCCGTGAAGGATATTCTTAAGTACTTGAGAAGAACTAAGAATATATTCATGGTTTATGGTGGAAGAGAATTGAAGTTGGAAGGCTACACCGACTCTAGCTTCCAAAGTACGTGGATGACTCGAAATCAACCTCTGGATTTGTATTCGTGCTCAATGGCGGTGCTGTCTCTTGGAAGAGTTCCAAGCAAGACACCACAGCGGATTCCACCACTGAGGCAGAATACATTGCAGCATCAGCTGCAGCTAAAGAGGCGGTTTGGATGAGAAAATTCATCCAAGAGTTGGGTGTGATTCCAGAATCTGTTGGTCCAGTCCCGGTGTACTGCGACAACACTGGTGCCGTTGCTAAGGCAAAGGAACCAAGGTCTCATCAAAGATCCAAACACATACTGAGGAAATACCACATCATCCGGGAGATCGTGGAAAGAGGAGACATCAGTGTCGAGAGAGTGGCCTCTACAGACAATATCGCTGATCCGCTTACTAAGCCCTTGCCAGGACCATTGTTTGACAAACATCGCGAAGCAATGGGATTACGTAGTATGACTAGTTGGCTTTAGGGCAAGTGGGAGATTGAAAGAGTGGGTGCCCGGTTAGCCAACTTGTAGCTAAGGGCTTTTATGACTCTATGTAAAACAAACGTTTGTTTAATATAATTTACACTTTTATAATGGTATTGACTTTATCTTTCTTCATATTGTTATATGATGATATAATATTGTTGTTTTGATAAAGACCTTGAATATACTATAGTGTATGTACGATGTGGTAGCACATGGGGATGGCTATCATGAAACACATCTTATAGTCACTGTATATTCTAAACTGTTCCTAGTCAATTGAGTCATCCGCAAATAAGGATAAGGATCGCTCGAGATTGAGACTAGCATTTGCGATGCCGAGTACCACGTTTCATTGGTATGGAACATAGAGATGTTCAAAGCATGCAAATGGATATTCATATGATGAATGATCGAACTACCCTATTCGGACTTTCCAAGTGGTTATCACTTATCGAATGGATAAAGTCCGCGGTTTTGGTTGTACACCATTAGTCCTTATTACTTGAAACATCATTGAGACTCTATATGCTAGTACTGTACTTTGACTCGTTTACCGACTCTATTGGGGTCATCAGGTGTCGGGATTGGGTACAGTTACGACACATATAGGAGTCGATGCTTTGTTGTCAATGATTCACCACATACTTATGAGTATGGATATCCTATGCGATCTGAGGAGATATTAGTGTGAAGAATCTCTGGCCAAAGTACATGATGTGTTTTAGGTTAATTGGTTATCCTAGTAACACATGCGATGCCACTATTTGATCTCCAAGATGTAATGCATAGTTATCGAATCTCGAACGACTCTCGATATACCAATGGTTGTTGATTCGATCGGGATATATGGATGAAAGGACCGTACTGTACGCTAACCAAAATCTACTGATTCTTGTAGGCACTATCAGTAATACCTAGGGAATCATGGGACGATGTTGCTAGGCGCTCTTACCATGATTCGATGGGTAAGTCGGAAATTGTTGTTCCGAGTCACAAGGAGTTGTGAGCCCACGGCTAGCTGTATTCCTGAACCATTGAGGGTTACACAAGTAATGGATTACTAAAACCCCGTAGAGATAGTTAAATTTAAAGAGTTAAATTTAATGAAAGAGAAATTGGATTTCTCAACTAAAGGGAGTGGAATTTCCTAAAATGACATAGTGATTGGCATTTTTTGGAAATCACTGAATTCGGATTCAGAAAAATTATCTTGACTCTAAAAGATGCAGAAATGGTTTATGTGCACATTGGTGAAATCAGTTTATCAATCGGAGTCACGATGAATTTTATATTAATTTCTATAACAACGGGCTTGACTTGTTGGGCTTGAGTTATGGATTGTGGGCTTTAAGGAGTTGAAGTCCTGATACAATTATAACTAGAAATTATCTATAAATAGAGGTGTTGGGTTCAAAAATCAAACACTTTGTGTCTTATAATTTTCGAAATTACACTCTAAATATTCTAAGGGTTTTTCGAAGTCCTTGTCCCTCCCGGAGAAAATTCAGACTTGTGATTTTTGTGAAAAATTACAATTCTGAATTAACAGATCATATCTGTTTATTCTCTACGCAAAACTTTTGATTGATTTCTAGTGCAGTCAATCAGAGGGTTTCTGTTTTCTGTTCGTGGACCTTATTCCGGTGATTGATCGTGACGCCATCGGTTCCCGGGATATACAAGAAGAGCATATTAAATTCTGTTGGTGTCCATAATCTCGCTTCGAGATTGGAGGTAAAATATTTAATTAATTATTATTTATTTTACTTGTGTGATTTAATCGTTAAACGTTTTGATACCCATGATATGAAATTGTTTCATATCAAAGAAAAATAAAATTTTTAAACTTCCGCTGCACCGGGTATCGATTCAATTGATCTGAACACGGTTTTCCAACATATTTGTGTTTGGATAAACAAATGAAAAGCACTTATCTAGAAATAAAATTATAAAAGCACTTAAAAAAGCCCTATTATAGCTTAATTAAGTGCTTTTTAAAGCACTTAGAAGCCCATCCAAACACTAAAATAATCACAAAAGTGCTTTTTTTAAAAAAAACAAAAGTGCTTTTCATAAATCATCTAGTATTTTCAAACGGGCTCTTAGATTATTTTATCTAAAAATTTTAAATTACAGATAAAAATGCAATTGAATTTACAAAAAAATTCAAATAGTTTTTTTCGTGAGCAAACAAAAATTAATTTTTTCTTTTAATAATGTAGGTGTTTTGCCTGTATACATATATATGTGTGTTACAGATATTCAAAAAAATATATGATTTAATAAGTGATAGAATATTTTATCCAAAAAATTTTAGATATAGGCAAAAATACGATTGATTTTTTTAAATAAAATAAAATAAAATAAAATATCCTTTTTCCAAATTAAAAAAATTATTTTTAGTTTTTAATAGCTGATTGTTTTACCAAGCAGTATACACATATATAGCAGAGATTAAAAAATGATATTATTAGTGATAAATCATTTGATCTAAAAAATTTTAAAATAAAGATAAAATAATATTAATTTTTTAAAAAAATTAATTGTATTTTTCCTATATGTATGGTTTATAATCAATTTTTTAGGTTGTATTTGGATTGAGTCATTTGAAATCAGTGACAGTCCTAAAAAATTGGGTGATGTGTGATGCCAGTGATAATGCTTTGGGAGCTGTGTTGGGAGAGAAAGAGACAAGATCCTACATGTTATTTACTATGCAAGTATCACACTATCTGCTGCCCAGCTAAACTATGACACGACAGAGAAAGAAAAGGTGAAAGAGGTTAGTGAAAAAAATAAGTTGAGAAAAAGATGAACATGTACGTATGAAATTTGCCAAAATTTTACATAACCAAAACAATAAAGTGAGACGGTAACAAAAAATGTACAATTGGAATCCTAGCATACCAAAAAACAGTTAATTTAAGGCACACAGTCTTTATAAAATAGAATAGATAAGTAAATATTAATTTTATAATATTTTATTAATATATTAAAATATAGTTTAAACGTCCATGTTTTTTATGTATGAGTCGTAATTTTATTAATGAGATAATTCTTAATTTAGTATTTCGTTTAGGTCATGTTTCTGATTTGGTCCTCCGTTTTTAATTGAACTGATTTGATCCTTCTTTTTTTGTCATGTTTCTGCAACTAGTCTTTCTGTTCAATTACACCAAATTTTATGGACAATCTTGCAAGTCTCCTCTTTTTGCACACTGTAGCCGTAAATGTTAAGAATAAGTAAATGTATAGACTAAAAGACGTGTTTGATAATAACGTTTTCTTTTTTCTTTTGTATACTTGGGTATAAATACAAGAGTAGTTGTACATAAAGTCAGTTACTATTCTGCAAAAATGGAGATATTTTTTTCTCTCGACTTCTTCTTCTTCTTTGCACATTTTTGCTCTTAACATGGTATCAGAGTGCTAGGTTTTCTTTCTGATCATTTTTTGAATTAATCAATCTGTTATATTTTCTTTTGATCGAATCAATGGCTTCTGCATCTGGTAATTCCCCGGCAACGACGCCAAAATTTGGTAACGCTTAGTCGTATCACACCCAAATTAACCCAACTCAGATTAACTAAATAAACATGTAGTAGCGAGAGTAGGGATCGTTTCCACGAGGAAAGTGAAATTTATTTATGTTCTTAAAAATACTGAAAATAAATAAAAGGGGATTTTTGGATTTTAAAAACTACTATGCATGAATTAAAATAAGAAAGATCAAATAAATAACGAGACTTGGTATCGGTCGACTACACCCTTGAAATTATTCATTCGATCATCGATTCCCTAAAAATAATTAATTCACATTGAATATTCATCATTGGAAATTTAATTCCAGTTTCACCTTAATTTTAATTAATTAGAAACCAGCGTTCTAGATTAACCCTTACCCCATAAATTAATCCGATATCAGCAATCTAGATTTAAATACACGGTAGCATTCAAACGAGTAAAACTGATGAACCTAGACAACACATACACCAGCGGTTGTAGTTAATCTAGTCAAATGTTGTTCCTATGATTTAGCAAATTCAACAGCAGAAAATATTAATCATAGTTACTTTACAAATCAGATGATTCAAACAATTACGGATTTGAATTCTAATTTAGCGGTAGATTGTACGAAAGAATTATCAAGTGATCAATTTAATAATCAAACACACAAGCATAAAATAAATCAGAACAACTCTTGATACTCAAATTGAATTAAACAAATAAGATCTAAATCTCCAGAATATAATAAAATCAAGGGTTTCGTCTCCCTCAACCAAGAATAAAAACTAAAAATATTAAAATCTAAGAACAGAAAAGAACTTAGCCGCCCAGATGAATTTCCTCTGCAGCCGTCTCAGAAATCTGCTCCTCTCCGTCGATCCCCTCCTTTCTGCGTCCAAATACTTGTATTTATATTGCTTTAAAAGCCCATGAATTAAAGCCCGCAAAATAATATTTTAAAATCTCGAAATTTTATTTTTTTCTCTGCGCGACTGGCTTGCTCGATCGGACGAAGTTAGCGGATCGAGCGAGAGAATTATGCCAACTCTCTGCCTTTGATTCTTTTCTTCTTGCAAATCTGTACACACAGATCATTATGCGCACTTCATTCTCCCCAAGCGCGTTTGCGCTTCTCAGCAGTGCAGACCACATTCCACCTTGCGCGTTTGCGCATCCCAACTGCACTTCAATTCCTCAACCGCACTCCAATTAGCACAATCGCGCTTCACTAATCTTCAACTGCGCATGAATCTTCTTCCTTCCTCAATAGCGCTTCACTTGTGCAAACAACTAGTGCGTTTGCACAAGAAGTAGTGCAAACAAATCTTTCTTGTGCAAACAAGTTGTGTGTTTGCACAACTTCTTGTGCAAACAATATCTTTCAAGCGCAAACGCTCTTATATCTTCTGTTCTGCACATCATCATTCCTTCTTCAACACTTCTCTTTTTTTTTCAGTAAAATGCGACGTACTACACAATAAATCCGGGAGTATGTTATGCAGAAATGATAAATAAAATAAGAACAAAATGCTAAATTACAACATGTAAATGCATGCAAAACAACAACAAAACGATATTAAAATAAGCAACACAAACATGACTATCAGATCCACTCTACATCCTTCTGTCTGATGCACCAGGTATCAATCTAATATTCGAACAATCGATTGTGGAATTTGGAGTCGAGCTATGATAATTGTGTTACGAGCTAATAATAAATTGGCGATTATTGATGGAAGTTGTACACGTCCTGAATTAGATGCTGCTAATCTCAAACAATGGGAATGATGCAATGCAATTGTGTTGTTTTGGATCATGAATGGTGTCTCGAAAGAGATTTTTTATGGTATTGTTTACTCCATGGATGCGAAGAGTGTTTGGGATGATTTGAAGGAGCGCTTTGATAAGGTGAATGGATCTCGAATTTTTTCATTGCACCAAGAAATTGGACGATTGTCGCAAGGCCAAAACACAATTTCTGTGTATTATTCAAAAATACGGCAGCTATGGGATGAGTACTCTTAACTCGTGACTTTGCCTTCTAGTTCATGTGAATCAACAAAGAAATACGTGGAACATGATCAACAATAGAAATTTCTTCAATTTCTCATGGGACTGAATGACAGTTACTCACAAATTAGGAATCACATTCTGATGATGCAACCACTTCCATCTGTTGGGCAAGCCTTTGCTATTGTTACACGAGAAGAATCTCATAGAGGTTTGTCCAGTATGGATTCGATTTTAGGTGAATCACCTAATGCAGCATTTTATTCATTGCAAGTGCGAAAAAGGAGCACTATGTTTTGTGAACATTGTAATTAGCATGGACATACAAAATCAGGATGTTACAATTTGGTAGGCTATCCACCTGATCATAAGCTGTATAAAGGAAAACCTCAAGGATGGAATCAAAATGATCATAAGGCTACACATCAGGAACATGGAAAATTTGGCAAAAACATGGCTAATATGACAGTTTCAGATGCAGTATCAGATGGAGTATCAAATCAGGAAAATGTGTCTGAAATCTCTTTTACACCAGAACAATATGCTGCTCTTTTGAAGTTGTTGGAGAAGGAATCATCATCTGATACTGTGATAGCTTCATCAAATATGGCAGGTGTCTCTTAAGACCATTTATGTTCAAATTGGATAGTAGACACTGGTGCTAATGACCATATGATTGGGCGAGATGCAAGACTATATAATATTGTATCCTATGTTGGTTCCAATGGGGTTGTTCAGTTACCAAATGGTAACAAAACTAGTGTTAATAAACAGGGATATGTGAATATCACTCCTACCACGGCCTTACACAATGTCCTATATATTCCTAATTTTAGTTTCAACTTGTTGTCAATCTTCAAATTCACCAAAGATCATCATTGTTCCGTCACATTTCATCCCAAATTTTGTCTCTTTCAGGTCCTATGCACTGGGAAGAAAATGGTGATTGGTAAAGTGAAGAATGGGCTTTATCACCTAGACATCTTCAGATTTAATTTCAGAAGTTCTGATTCAACTTTTTCTGTTAAAATTTTTTTCCTTCATATTGTAATACTCTAGTTTCTGACATGCATGTAGCAACTTATGATATATCAAATGAATTACTTCGGCATAAACGCCTTGGTCATGTGTCTTTATCTCGTATGAAATTGCTACCATTCTTATCACATGATTTTACAATGCATCATTGTCATATATGTCCTCAATCCAAACAAACTAGGTCGAGTTTTCCAAAACTCACATCGTTCGTATCCACTCATGCTTTCCAATTAATTCACATGGACATTTGGGGCCTTTTTCAATCTGCTACTTATAATGGAGAGAAATATTTTCTTACCATTGTGGATTATTATACCTGTGCTACTTGGGTTTACTTGATGCATTGAAAAATAGACAATTTTTCAATGATTAAAAGCTTCATGGCTCTCATCAAAACTCAATTTTCTGCTTCTATTCAAACACTTAGAACAGATAATGGTGCTGAATTTTTCAGCACTGAGTGTACCAATTTTCTTACCTCCTTGGGCATTATCCATAATAGTTCTTGTGCTTATACACCTCAATAAAATGGGGTCATTGAGCGGAAGCATCGATATATATTAGAAATGGCTCGTTCTTTGAAATTTCAAGCTTCTTTGCCAAACAAATATTGGGGAGATTGTGTACTTACGGTTGTCTATTTGCTTAACCATATACCCACTCCTTTACTGTCAAATAAAACACCATTTGAAATGTTATTTCATCAACCTCTCTCTTATTCTCACATTCGAACACTTGTGTGTCTTTGTTATGCATCTTCCCTTCCACGCAGTGATAAATTTGCACCTAGAGCAACTCAATGTGTATTTCTTGGTTATCCAAATTCACAAAAAGGATACAAAGTTCTTGATCTTAGTTCTCAAAAATTCTTTGTTTCACAAGATCTTTCTTTTCAAGAGTCCATATTCCCATTTTCTGATCTTGCACCACCTTTACCTGTTTTTCCTTCTCCAGCCCCTGTCTTAGAGCATACTCCAGATCCACCTTCAGTGTCTCCATTTCCTCTGTCTACTGAACCAAATTCCTCTTTGACTATTCGACGAACTTCTCGGTTGTCTAGACCTCCTATCTGGTCACATGATTATACTTGCCCTACCATCCGTCATTCCAGCTCCACACCATATCCTATCACAAATTATGTTTCTTATTCTCAGTTGTCTCCTTCATATCAAGCTTTTATTTCTTCTATATCCCATGTTAAGGAACCTAGGAGTTATCATGAGGCAATGAATGATCCTCATTGGCAATCAGCAATGGATGCTGAAATTGCGGCCTTGGAAGCTAATCGAACATGGGAAATTGTGTCTTTGCCACTTGGTACATCTGTTATTGGGAATAAATGGGTGTACAAAGTAAAATATAATCCAGATGGTAGTGTAAATATATTCAAAACTCGGCTTGTTGCCAAGGGATATACTCAACTCCCTGGCATTGATTACCATGATACTTTCTCCCCAGTGGCAAAAATAGGTACTGTTCGATGCTTGTTAAGTGTTGCTGCTGTTTTGATCAATTGGCCATTGTATCAAATAGATGTCACTAATGCTTTCTTGCAAGGTGACCTTGACGATGAAATCTACATGTCCATTCCTCAGGGATTTGATAATCAGGGGAAGTTACAAGTCACCAAAGTTTGTAGATTACTCAAATCCCTTTATGGTCTTAAAAAGCCTCGCGACAGTGGAATTTGAAATTTGCTTCAGTTATGAAAGGTGCTGGTTTCAGTCAGTCGAAGCACGATCGTTCACTATTTGTTAATAAATAAGGTACATCTATCACCTTGTTGTTAGTATATGTAGATGATATTGTGATTTCGGAGAATCATGAAGCATCTATTTTGGCTCTTAAAGAGTATTTGCATGCTGAAATTCATATCAAGTATTTGGGGAAGTTGAAATATTTTTTGGGCATCGAAGAAGCTCGCTCTAAAAAGGGTATATGTTTGAATCAAAGGAAATATACTTTGGAATTGATATCAGACATGGGCTTATCTGGAGCAAAGGTTATTAATACACCTATGGAGCAAAACTTGAAGCTAACCACGACAGAATATGATGATTCCAGTAAGAATGATAATTCTAATAACAAAGTGTTAGAAAATCCTGGGGAATATGGAAGATTGGTGGGACGGCTACTGTATTTAACAATTACAAGGCCAGATATATGCTTTGCTGTGCAAGCTTTGAGTCAATTCTTGAGTGAACCAAAGGCATGACATATGGAGGTAGCCATTAGAATTTTGAAGTATTTGAAGCGTGCACCAGGACTTGGAATTTTCTTGTCATCTCAGAGTTCATTTATGTTGAAGGAGTATTGTGATTCAGACTGGGCAACGTGCCCGATGAGCAGAAAGTCAGTGATTGGTTATTGTATAAAGCTGGGAGAATCTTTGATATCCTGGAAAACAAAAAAACAGTCCACAATATCCAGATCATCTGCGGAAGCTGAATATAGATCAATGTCTTTAACAACGTGTGAAATTGTGTGGATTATAGGGATATTGACAGAAATGGGAGTGAAAGTTGGTTTGCCAACAACTCTTTATTGTGACAATAAGGCCGCAATGCAGATAGCATCAAATCCGTTATATCATGAACGGACAAAACACATAGAGATAGATTGTCATTTAATAAGAGAGAAGATCCAGGAGAATCTCATTAGAACAGCTTATATACCAACAAAGGAGCAAACAACGGATATATTCACAAAGGCTTTGGGAAGGCATCAACATCATTATTTATTGTCCAATCTTGGCATGTTAGACATACATCAAGCTTGAGGGGGAGTATTAAGAATAAGTAAATGTATAGACTAAAAGATGTGTTTGATAAAAACGTTTTCTTCTTTCTTTTGTATACTTGGGTATAAATACAAGAGTAGTTGTACATAAAGTCAGTTACTATTCTGCAGAAATAGAGATATTTTTTTTCTCTCGATTTCTTCTTCTTCTTTGCACATTTTTGCTCTTAACAGTAAATATAGATTTTGGAATTTAAACTTTCACACCCCCAAACACGAGGAAGGACGATTCCACATCCAATAATGGCATCGACAAACCACTTTCAATGAAATGAAATAGAATAGAATATAATAGAATAGAATAATTTCATCACCAGTCAAAACACTTTCATGTCTAATTCTTGAAAAATCGGAAAAAATTTTAGCTTAAATTGAGAAAATTAGACAAATTTTAAATCTCCTTCTCTTCCTCCGTTCGCAAATCGTGGATGTGTGTTTGCGGCTGAAAATTGGGGACAAAATAATAATAATAATAATAATAATAATAATAATAATAATAATAATAATAATAATAATAATAATAATAATAATAATAATAATAAAAATAAAATAATAATAATAATAATAATAATAATAATAATAATGTTCTTCAATAATTGTTGTATGAAAATAGTGGATCAGAAAGCTCATAAACGAGAAAGGCTGGAGCGAGTGGATTAGTGCTTGAAGAAAATTGGGTAACACTTGTCAAATGAGAATGAGTACAACGAGTCATATTCAAGTCATTCCATTTGTTTTAACATCAAAATTGGATAGAATGACCAATCGCAGAAATATGATAAAAAATAAAAGATCAAATTGAGTTAATTAAAAAATGAAGGACCAAATCAAGAATGAAATCTAAAATACTATAATAATATTTTAAATATATATTATTTTTAGTATATAATTTATCGGTTGTTATATGTATATATAAGTTATTCGTTTTAATTAAATTTTTTATATTGAGTATGATATATTTATTACAATATAAATTTTAAATGAATTTAAATTTATTTTTATAATTTTAATCAATAAATAATTTTGAAAAGTAAAATATGTATCTCATTGTAATAATAATGTTGAACTTAAAAAAAATTTAAGTAAAAGTAAAGTTGACTTTATAACTTGATCATGTATCAATTAAATTATTTTTAATAATTCATATATATACTAATTTGACAATCTATTAATATCTCATATATCAAAATGAAATTTTAATCATACGTACAAATAGTAAATAAATATTTTAAAATATATTTATGTTTGAAAATGTATTTAATGGATTGGACTTTGTTGGATAATGGAACAAATTGTTTAAAAATAGTAAGATTTTATAAATAATAACTAAAGAGATTGGAGAAAATTTAGGGACTTCCATTTCCCTCCAAATGGAAAAAAGATCATCTGCTGTGGAGAGAGAAACAGCAAAGTATATTGTGCATTAAAATATACATGATTTCAATATTTCATGTGTGTAATTAATTAAATAATTAATTATTTAATCCTGTGATATAAATTACAGAAGTCTATATATTGCACAGTATTCTGTGTTGTTTCTCTCTCCACAGCAGAGGATCCAAATCCCTCCAAATGGCAGATTCGTGTCATTTTTACTTCCTCAAGCCTTATTTTCAAAATAATGTTGCTCACGTTTGAATATTGATAGGTTTTCATTTATTTATCGACTTTCAAGAGATGCTTGATGTTACTTTAATTAACTAAACTAGTAGAAGCGTTAGGTGCTATGTGATATCCATTGGGCATGTGTTAAGGTTTTTAGTGCAAGATATCGCGTGTTATATCTTAATATTATCTATACTCTACACTATAATTGGCATTACTAGCTTGTTGATTGATTTGCTGATAAGCCAATAGATTCAGAGGAAAGTTCAGCAATCTTTCCTGGAAAAATTACTACGGTGGTTATCTTGTTTGTGTCTTTGATATATTTCTTATTTTCATTTAAAAAAGTTGAGGTTTTGTATCATAAAACCGATTTAAAAGGCAGAGTATGTATATAGAGAAGAAAAATGGGACAAGAGGATCAGTGGCTATGAACTTACTTTATCAACCAATCAACTGAGTAACATCTTTAGATACCCCAAAATTATCACAATTAGACATAATATTTTGCTATTCTTTCGTAGATTAGTTCTGCAAGTTTATGATTTGGACACCTGTCCAATGATCTTTGTGAGGCCACAAGTCTTAAATATGTGTTTGATTCATTTCATTGATGGTATCTGGTGTTCCTTCTAGCAGAGGAGGAAAAAAACCACGAGTAAGGACAAATAAGAGGTGGAACTTGTAGCACAAGGATGCGATGATCCATGTGTTTTTCCTCAACGTCAGTCACTCTGCATCCTCTTTTTTAAATCGTTTACTTTTCATCCAAAGTTGTTACTTCTTATATGTCTGAATTCGATCCCAGCAGGCTTCTCTATTCCCTAATTTCGTGATGCTCGATCAATTGATGGCTCACCATGCACAATGTATGTTGTTTCCAATTAATCCTGAGCTACAGGATCCTCTTTGAGTCGTCCAAAACTGCAAGAGGACAGTTTCCCCTTCTATAATGACTGCTCCCTTAGTCCATTAATATCGTTGAGTATATTATGTAGTTGAACATTTTATTTGTTGCTTCTTGTTAAAACAAACAGGTATATCTTACCATTGGTTTAATATATTTAACTCACTTTTCCACACAATATATAGGGTGAGTTATTTGTATTATTGGCTTGGGTTTCTTCTCTGAAAACTTTTCAAAAAAATAGATGAGGAACACATTTGAAGACAATGAATGTCGGGTTCTTTTAATACTAGAAAGGTACGAACAGTTGCTTTCATACTAGGGTAGTACCATAGCCCTAAATCTAAGATCAAAAAAAGATTCGAATACGTGGAGTCCGTGTCCCGAATTCGGATATGTACGAGACTCTGAGGTGCATGATGGCCAAAACTAAAACGATGATTTCATATTCGAGAAGGAAGAGAGGAGAGTTTTGTTGAGAGAAATTACATACGATATGTATCAATGAGAACGAGCGCAACTCACGATGCATGAGCTCGTGGACTCGGTTATTTGAGTTCAAATTAGATTGAAAATTTCAAAAATATAAATATAAATTTTTTAAAAAATAATAGTTATAAATTTGGCTCGATTAATGCATCTGGATTTATTTTATGTATACAACATTAGGGTTAATTGCATCCACACCCCATGTGAAAAGTGTAAAAGGCATAAAACCCCTTAAAAAATATTAATAGGCTAATGCATCCCTCAGTTTTTTAAAATGTAGCACATTTCACCCATATGTTATTCAAACTCGGGCACATTTATACCCTCTCATAGGGGTTTTTATGCTAATTTTTTTAAAACATAGGGTCTAACATGCTATTAATTTTACACATGAAGTTTTATGTCTTTTAAACTTTTCACAGGGGGCGTGGATGCAATTAGCCCCAACATTTATGTATAGTTGACATTTTTTTAATGAAATATGTTGATATCGGAAATGTTTTTAAAGATGTTGAAAATACTTTTAGAATTTTCTCATAAAACTAAAAGAATTCTTTGAGCCAGTCTTGATAGTTATCAGCTTTACAAGACACTTTAATTTTCTCAATTTGCAGAACGGCTAAACTACTTGAAAAGTATGGAAACAGTCCAGTAGATTTCACTGATATTGTGAACTCAAATGGGCTAATATCCTTGATACAATTAATAAGATAAGCAGTAAAATTAGTTCAATGAATAAGGGTATGTGAGATCCTATCTTTATAGGATTGTGGGGGCCTCGGGTTGCTAATCTCAAATTTTAAGGGGCAATTAATAAATAAGCATCATTAATCTAATAAGGAAAGAATAAAGATCAATAAATTTTATTTTTTTTTTCAAAAGGGGGTGGGCTCGGGCGGTTAAAAACTACCGCCCGGGCGCCCCTGATCTTTTCCAAAACAGAAGGCTCGCGCTCGGGCTGCTAAAAACTGCAGCTCGGGCGCTTCCTGGGCAGAATTTCACCCTGTTTTTCAGCAGCCATTCTTGATCCTTTTCATCCATTCCAAGCTATCAAATTCAAGTCTAAAACATGTTATAAAATCTAAGAACATGCATACATTCATATATCAAGTTCCTAACATCAAATCATGCATTTATTACATCAAATAAATAGCTCAAAAGGCATGAAACTACAAGCTACACCAAGTCTCAAAAGTGAGCTTCTAAAACATAAGTTTCATGTCAAGTTTTTCAACTTAAAACCCGAGTCCACACTTGCTAAATCTCGCTCCCGAGCTATCAACGTCCTCTCAGACTAGCTCCTGCCCCATCTGTTGCAATGCACACATACAAAACAAAGCAACAGCCGGATAAACTCCGGTGAGAAATCATCTCAGTATAAGCAACATATCAATAGCGTTAAATAAATCATATCGACTCTATTTAACTCGACTCAACAAATAGAGTAAATAAAGCTTCTTTCGATCGATCGAGAATTGATTCATTCAACTTCATTGCCATCAAGATTCGTATCCGATCTTGACATGAATATTCATCTAACGTAGCCATTCTGGCTAGAAAATAAGGTTAACCGCAACCTTGGCATAGAATCAATTCAATATAGTCTCGTATCATAATCATATCGACTCAAATCAAAGATCCACTACCTGGGATGGATCGACAACATCAAAATCAAATCAAAACAATAAATACGTATGTGATTTTGGCGGGATAACTCAAGAATAGTCGTTCTTGAGTTTCAAAGTCCCTGACTCACGATGTCGTCATTATACCTTCGTATTTCTTCTGTTTTGAACGCTTCAAATCTGAAACAAAGCATCAAACATTCATATCAATCTTCATTCTATTCAATCATTTCAATATCGATTCAAAATCATCAATATGTCATCAATCATATCGCTTCAAACCTCAACGTATTCTTCTTCGATACAACTCGGAGTCGTGAGTCGTTAGCCTTCGAAACTCATCTGAAACTAAGAAATAAAAATGCTATATCATTGATAACATTTCAAATAAGGTCTTATCTCAGTCATTGGCTATCAAAACGGCTTCAAAACATCAATCGACGGTGTAGCGATTAAATATCGGTAACCGACGAAATATCGAATTCGACGTTAACTTCTTTAATTTCATAAACGTGTGATATATCATCACTATAACCTCATACACCAGCATATTAAACACAATCAGCTGATATAACTCCTTATATACATGCTGGAAATCATGACAAGTTCATTCAACATCAAATCGTCGATTCGGTTTCAATATCGAAATGAATGAACATGCATGAACACAAAACTAACATCAAGTTCTGATCTCTGCTCATAACTGATTTCGAAATCTATCAAACATATCATAATACTTACATCAAATTGAAGTTATCGTCGTAATGATTCCAGAACATCTTTCGGAATTTAAATCGGACAAGCGGATCAAAAGTTACGAGGATTTGAAAACAAGAACTCAAAAGAAAATGAAGAGGGTTCGGCCTCTGTTCGATTTTCTCCCTTTCCTTTTCTGAATTTCCTATGCTACAAACACGTTTCATGCTGATAATCTAATGTAAAATCAGATATGTATTGCATATTTGCAATTTAGTCCCTCAAGTCTTCTTTAATTGCAATTCAGTCCTCGGCCTTCGTTTTAATTCAATTTCAATCCAAAATAATTTAAGAATATTAGAATTTAAATTGAAACTCTAAATATTCCCAAATTAAATATACTCGGATTAAAATTAAATAAATTTGGATTAAATCAATAATCCCGGCCTATTGCTCTTTAGTCCTCGAATATTCGATATTCTCAAATCAGTCCCTGATCGGGTTGTATCTTCAAAATTAATCTTATTTAATTCCCGAAATATGGAATTTAATCTCAAATTCCATAAATATTCAAATCGAGAATATTTATTCTTTTAATTTAAGAATTCTCGGAATTTAATTCTCAAAATCCAGAAAATTCCAAATTAAATATTTTCAGCTCGAAAATTAAATCTATAATTTCTTTCACTTCTAAAATAAATATTAGCCCATAATATGGAATTAAATTCCCAAATCCCATAATTAATAATTTAATATTTTCGGGCCTTATAATTCCTCCCCTCTAAAAATGATTTCGTCCTCGAAATCACATTCAATCGAACTATTCAATCTAATAGACTGAATAATTATCTACTTCAAGCATATAGCTCTGAACTTCGTATCTCATCTCTTCATCTCTTATCAGATTCTTTCTTCGAATCTGCTTCTAGTCTCTTGTATTCGATATCTATTCAGTTGTACTTTAAATAATTGAAAAGAAATCTTTCAGAGATGTCTTTTTCCCAAATCAAGGATCTGTCGAATAATCGACTTAACTCAGAATCTTTTCGATATCTAACTCATCTGATTAAAGTACATGGGAAGAAGTTAACTGACACTTCCGTATACTAGATACGTGGAACAATCTGATCCTTCATATCAAATTGGAAATAATAAATCATTCAATCCCATCATCAGATCGGTCCGACATCTCAGTCAATGAAATTCATCTTCAGTGACGACTTGTTTCATTCTCTTTATCATTCTATGTTATGCATAGAAAATATATCAAGACTATACTGTCATTCAGTTCATCGTTTTAAGATCAGTATTCAACTTCATATTCTGAATCTGTAAATTAAGCTCTGCTCTTTTCTATTCTGAATGGAATGATGTTTCAAGAATAACTTCTCCGCTTAACTAATCAGTTTCAACTTCAAAAGTTATATCTATCATTCAATTACTACTTCTGTTACTTCGTCTCTGTTTTTATTTCGTACAGATTCATCTTCAAAATCTTTATATGTCTCAAATCAAATCTGATCTGATATCGACAACTCATGTCTGATCTAACGTCGTATACTTCGGTAGTATCATTTCAACACAAAGAAATTTGATTTCTTTTCATCGGATTATCATAACATTTTCTCAAGATAAATTCGATAGCTGTTACAGGAATTAAATTCATCCAGTGGCAATACATCAATTCAATTAATACCGAATCAGGTATTATTCTCAATAACTGGAAAATCAACTCAGATAATCCATCAATCGAAAAATAGGATAATGCAATCACATCAACCAACTCTCAGAACATCAATCAATCAATCGATGCCACATTCTGTCGAATAAATCTAAAGTCTTAATCCTGACTATAGATTTTAATCATTTCTGTAATTCATCATATCTCTATCTTCTTCACAGATCTGAATAAATAGCTGTTATTCACATCTCAGACAGTATATTCTGCAAAATCTGATTAGTCTATTCGGACTATTCATTAATCAAATTATAATCTATTGTATCCATAGACTTCAAATTATTCAGAGTTGTTGATAATCGGTATCATGTCAGATAAAGTTCAGTCTCAAAAATTCGATTCATCTGCTCTGATTATTCTTTAATTCAAGAATAACATCTCGTACTTTTACATCCAAAAAGTACTCAGAGCCTTCTGATTGTCTGCATTACAATTCACTAGTAAACCTAATGTCTCACTTGAAACAATAATTCTTGGCTTACTTTGACATCTCACACCGTTCTGATCACGGATCAGTGATTCATTCGTACAGACAAATCACCTTAGTCAGTAACTTCAGTCAATTTAATCATAACTACTACCTGTTTACCTCATATATACTGCTTCATCATGGTAGTTTCACAAAATTATTCTTTCAAATCATAATCTCGTTTCAATTTCTGGAGTTTCTAAACTATCACTGAACTCATCTAGTCAGCAATTTTCCAACTTCATCAGAAACTCTCTATACGTTTAACTTCGAAAACGTACTGATTCTGTTACATCTATTTGCTTTATCTTCTGATAAAACAATTAGTGAACGAATATTGAATTCATTGTTGTGCAATTCTTCAAATTCTGATATTTCTTTTCGAAAATATCAAGCACAATCAGATAATCAAGTATAATAAAATTCATCCATTCTTGTCTGAGACTTTAATTCATATCTCAATATGACATTCTTTACTGAATTCTCATCGCTTCAGTTTACTTTCTGTGTTTCTTTCATCTTTGTATCAATTCTGATGCATTTTCAATTGAAAATCATTATGATTGGTTATATATTCATCAGAATATTCAAACCAGAATACACATAAATCTGAAATCAATTCATCAAATGTCTATCTCATTCCTCATTCCTATTTCTCAATCGAATTCTAATCACATGATTTCATCTCCATATGCTTTAATCTTTCCCAATCAATTCTAACTGAGCTTGAATTACAGTAATTCTTCTTGTGTAAGTATCTATCTCGACACTCAAGCACATAAATCAAAGATTAATCAATCAAATATTCATCTCGTCTCTTCGTTCTATTTTCCAATTCTCAGCAAATTATATCATCAACTCAAATTTTGCCGATAATCAGAATTGGAAATTCTATTAGTTACGAGCCAAAACATCAAAATATACTGAATGTATACATCAAACAATCAATAATTCTTGAAATTCATAATCAAAGGAACTCACTCAAGTTAAGGTCATCCAAAGAACAATAGTATGAATGACAATCTGCTAAGTGAAAACAACTCACTAGCATCTCAACTCAAGACGAGTAAAACAAGTCAGACTCTACCAAAGAATAAGAGTTCATCAAAATCAATTGAGATCGAATACAAAACCTCAGAATCGATATCAAGAATTTCAAAAATCATGATCTTATGATGTAATAAATTCAGTAATATCATAAAAGACTCATTTGTAACTGATTTTTCATATCATCATCTATTCTATAAACCTCAAAAGCAGCATTCAATTCATCAATTCATCAAGTCGCTATACAATTCCAATTCACAACTTAAACTAAAGTCGAATTCTTATTGGAATCTATCTGTCATCTCTATTCATTGACATATCTATCAATGCTGATTTAGATCTTGAACATATCTAGTGCATCGAATATACTGATTTCGGAATATTTCTGTAATCAAACATCATATATCAAACCGAAATCACAAAATCTTAATTCGAGATTCTATTTCATATCATCATATTCATATGCACATTATGTTCTTGCTGATCTAATTTTATAGCTTCTTATCCTCAATTCCTCTGCTCATCTGTATTCTATGAGTGCATCATCATCTATCATGCAGCATAAACAGATATTTCAATATGAACACAATCATGTTCAGTTTCAGTTCATCGAAGCAATAGTTCCATTCTTCAGTTCAATTCACAAATTCTCTTTTTTGATACAGAGATCATCATATAATAAGCTTTCCGCTATCATATATCTCTTACACCATTTAACATAAACAGGTTAAAACAAAATAAATCTGTTACCTGCAATTTCATTCTCAGGTGCATTTTCATTCTCTTACTCTGTATATTTCTGGAACTGTTCTTCATTCAAATCAACTTAAAACCTGATTTGCTACAAATATAATCTACCACATCTGCTTGTCCAGATAACTCCCTCTACAATGTATGTTATCTGTATCGGTCTACTAGAGGTAAAGAACTACTTTCATATCTCTTGTGGAAGGAAAATTGCAGCCAATGGTGATTATCTCATACACTGTGGCATATCTACAATTTCATTCATTCTACTTCATCAGTCAATTTCAGTTCTCGTAGTCCTGTCTATGTCTTTCATAAAATGTTTCAGTCGTCAACATTTAATCAGACATAATATTCAAATTCAAGCCATTAATTACTTCACTCAATCCTGAGCTTTTTCATCATTTACAATTCAAAGAATTATAGTAGGCTTGAAAATTCTAATAAAACATTCTTCAATATTCAAAATATTCAACTTCGAGATGGTATATTTTTCTTTCTCATCATTTCTATCTGTTGTGGCAAAGAACTATAAACAAAAATCATGTTCTAAGCATTTACCAACAAATTAATATACCTCTGTTCTTTCATCATTTTCTTCGTCAAAATCTATCAGCTGGTTGCTAGGTCTTGAAGTTGGTAGACAGTCAATCTGATACGTCATTCATCTGTATCTTTCAGGTATTTGAACAACTGGTCAAGTTCTTCAGGCCAACTTCTACCTGCAATAACATCTATTCATTCGCTGATATTCTGTTATGTTCAATCAGAGATACTTCTTTCAGCTGAGCAATACTGTTCTGTTCAATCTGACCATACCGATCTGTTTCGTTTGGCCATACTATTCTGTCAGTCTGGGGTGCTTACGTCACCCAAAGAACAATGTTCTCTTCGATTCTGGGTGCTTACATCACCCGAGAAAAATCTTATAACAAAATCAGTAAGAAATTCAAAAATTTACAAATCAGTAAATCAGGCAGTTGAATTTCAAAGATAGATCACGCTCACATGCAATTTATCAAATCATTAAATCAAGTAATGCACAATCATGCAATACTATAAATGCATGTGACTCAATCTACCCCGCTCAGCTTCTATCTCAGTCCAAGAAACTTACGCTCTGATACCACCTGTTGTGGGGGCCTCGGGTTGCTAATCTCAAATCTTAAGGGGCAATTAATGAATAAGCATCATTAATCTAATAAGGAAAGAATAAGTATCAATAAATTTTATTTTTTTTTTCAAAAGGGGGTGGGCTCGGGCGGTTAAAAACTACCGCCCGGGCGCCCCTGATCTTTTCCAAAACAGAAGGCTCGCGCTCGGGCTGCTAAAAACTGCAGCTCGGGTGCTTCCTGGGCAGAATTTAACCCTGTTTTTCAGCAGCCATTCTTGATCCTTTCCATCCATTCCAAGCTATCAGATTCAAGTCTAAAACATGTTATAAAATCTAAGAACACGCATACATTCATATATCAAGTTCCTAACATCAAATCATGCATTTATTACATCAAATAAATAGCTCAAAAGGCATGAAACTACAAGCTACACCAAGTCTCAAAAGTGAGCTTCTAAAACATAAGTTTCACGTCAAGTTTTTCAACTTAAAACCCGAGTCCACACTTGCTAAATCTCGCTCCCGAGCTATCAACGTCCTCTCAGACTAGCTCCTGCCCCATCTGTTGCAATGCACACATACAAAACAAAACAACAGCCGGATAAACTCCGGTGAGAAATTATCTCACTATAAGCAACATATCAATAGCGTTAAATAAATCATATCGACTCTATTTAACTCGACTCAAAAAATAGAGTAAATAACGCTTCTTTCGATCGATCGAGAATTGATTCATTCAACTTCATTGCCATCAAGATCGTATCCGATCTTGACATGAATATTCATCTAACGTAGTCATTCTGGCTAGAAAATAAGGTTAACCGCAACCTTGGCATAGAATCAATTCAATATAGTCTCGTATCATAATCATATCGACTCAAATCAAAGATCCACTACCTGGGATGGATCGACAACATCAAAATCAAATCAAAACAATAAATACGTATGTGATTTTGGCGGGATAACTCAAGAATAGTCGTTCTTGAGTTTCAAAGTCCCTGACTCACGATGTCGTCATTATACCTTCATATTTCTTCTGTTTTGAACGCTTCAAATCTGAAACAATGCATCAAACATTCATATCAATCTTCATTCTATTCAATCATTTCAATATCGATTCAAAATCATCAATATGTCATCAATTATATCGCTTCAAACCTCAACGTCTTCTTCTTCGATACAACTCGAAGTCGTGAGTCGTTAGCCTTCGAAACTCATCTGAAACTAAGAAATAAAAATGCTATATCATCGATAACATTTCAAAGAAGGTCTTATCTCAGTCATTGGCTATCAAAACGGCTTCAAAACATCAATCGACGACGTAGCGATTAAATATCGGTAACCGACGAAATATCAAATTCGACGTTAACTTCTTTAATTTCATAAACGTGTGATATATCATCACTATAACCTCATACACCAGCATATTAAACACAATCAGCTGATATAACTCCTTATATACATGCTGGAAATCATGACAAGTTCATTCAACATCAAATCGTCGATTCGGTTTCAATATCGGAATGAATGAACATGCAGGAACACAAAACTAACATCAAGTTCTGATCTCTGCTCATAACTGATTTCGAAATCTATCAAACATATCATAATACTTACATAAAATTGAAGTTCTCGTCGCAAGGATTCCAGAACATCTTTCGGAATTGAAATCGGACGAGCGGATCAAAAGTTACGAGGATTTGAAAACAAGAACTCAAAAGAAAATGAAGAGGGTTCGGCCTCTGTTCGATTTTCTCCCTTTCCTTTTCTGAATTTCCTATGCTACAAACACGTTTCATGCTGATAATCTAATGTAAAATCAGATATGTATTGCATATTTGCAATTTAGTCCCTCAAGTCTTCTTTAATTGCAATTCAGTCTTCGGCCTTCGTTTTAATTCAATTTCAATCCAAAATAATTTAAGAATATTAGAATTTAAATCGAAACTCTAAATATTCTCAAATTAAATATTCTCGGATTAAAATTAAATAAATTTGGATTAAATCAATAATCCCGGCCTATTGCTCTTTAGTCCTCGAATCTTCGATATTCTCAAATCAGTATCTGATCGGGTTGTATCTTCAAAATTAATCTTCTTTAATTTCCGAAATATGGAATTTAATCTCAAATTCCATAAATATTCAAATCGAATATTTATTCTTTTAATTTAAGAATTCTCAAAATCCTGAAAATTCCAAATTAAATATATTCAGCTCGGAAATTAAATCTATAATTTCTTTCACTTCTAAAATCAATATTAGCCCATAATATAAAATTAAATTCTCAAATCCCATAATTAATAATTTAATATTTTCGGGCCTTACAAGTATTGTCTCAATGTAGATTCAAGGGTTGAGAATCCGAGATCGATCAATACATATGGGTTCTAATATTTTTTCAGTAGATCTCACAAATATTGATAAATCCCCATCTTTGAATACATCCTTGGGGTCCTATAAAGCTAAGTCGAGAACGTTGGAAATTGGTTCACAAATTCCATCGTGATAACTCTCATTTTCTCTCAGGAACTGATATTTATGAAACAAACGTTTAGGTTGTCGATGTTCAGTCTAAATCTGTTGACATACTCCACATACTGATACACAAAACATTTCATTCCTATCCAACAGAACCGAGTACACAAATATTCGTACATCAAAAGGATTCTACTACCAATAGCAAAAATGACTAATACTCCGTCATATTACTAACACATGAGAAAATGTCATTGTCCATAATTCTATGCCTTTTGAACTCTTCAGATTCTCAGTGAATCCTAAACAATTGTTTCGTGATATCATCATTTACAAGCAAAGTCATTCGATAATTACAAAATCCTTCACTCTGGTCGCATTGACTCTATATATCCAATCCCATGATGATCTAGTGCATCCAATAGGAAACCTGAGAAATTAGTGATAACAATCTCATTAGACCCAAAAACTATAGGTCTCAGCTGATGTCTTTCTCCTATGTCCAAACACTTGATGCAATTCCGCTAGATTCCATTGTCAATCATATGTTCATCAGATATTTCAATCGATATCAATGATTCTTGACCCTCAATGTTCGTAACAAAGCGCAAGAAACATGATAATTCCATCGCAGTGTCATCCCACCGATCCGAACACTGCTCAGCATCACTGGACATAACTGGATTTCTTTAATCCAACAATCAGATTCCGAGTCAAATCTCTAATGATCCTTCCATTGAGCTAGCACTCGTATCATCATATCTCATAACAAGAGATATTTCTTAACCATGATACTATATCCTCAATACTGATAACGCAAGTTTGTCAATTCAGATGTATTTATTAGAATAAACCAACCTGATAATCCTATTACATCTCAATCACTGTCTCGGAACATATACTTGTACCACAATATCTGATATTTATCTCAGAATCAACCATGTCTATTTCTGACTGAATCAGACGATAGTCACGATTACTCACTGGGCACAAATCTTGCACCAGTCTAAACTAATTGAAAGAATATTTCGTGCACATGTCTTTTAAATTGTTTGCTTATTGCATTCAATTTTTATATTTATAGTTTTGTCTTTCTTAGACAAGTTTTAAAGTTGGTAATTTTTATTATTACTTATTCGACATATTTTGATTTCTGATGATATATTATTTCCATGCTTTGTAGGTTCTTATTTATGGAAATATATTGAAGATCTATAAAAGATGATGCATGGACCGATCAGAAACAAGGAAGAAAAAAAATAAAATCGAGAGATTAAGAGAGAGGAACATAGAGAGCAAAATTCACAGAGAAATTACTGAAGAAAATACTACTGCTACGTTGTATTGCCGAATAGTGTTGGAAACACTGAAAAACACACGAGTGGAATGTTGTTCTGAAAGTGGATCCTTGGTTTTTGTTTTTCGGTTTAGAACTTCCTATTGGCCTATTATTCTAGTTCTTACTAGTTTTTAGGAAGTCTTTTATTTTCTCAATCTGTTGAGAAAATTAGATTTTTCATAAACAATCACTAGTTGGTTTTTTGTAAATTGATTTGATTTTTTAGTGATTATTTCGCCATGAGGCATCGCACAAGTATTTAATACTTGTGCATAAATATCTTCGTGTTATTTATTGTTATTTATTTATTCTGCTGCATAGTGTTTTCGTGAAGTGTTGACAACACTGAAAGATAACACAAACTCTTAAAGTAAAAAAAAAAAAGTTATTTCTGGTATTTCTGTGATTTCAGACTGTCCAAACCTAACAAGTGGCGTCAGACACATTCACTTGACAATACTAAGTGTGATTCTGTTTTTGTGTTTGACAGGACATCACAATGGAGATACCTTATTCAGGAACTGCTCAACGTCCTCCAATCTTGGATGGATCTAACTATGCTATTTGAAAAGTCAAGATGTGTGTCTACATCAAATCGATTGATGAAAAGGTCTAGCAATGTGTGCTACAAGGCTGGAATCCACCAAGGAGAACTGATGGAGAAGGAGATTTTCTCCTCAAACCAGAAATGGACTGGAATGCCGATGAAATTGCTGCTTCGAATATGAACAACAAAGCTCTTAATGCTATATTTACTTCTCTTGATTCTAATATGTTTTCACTGGTCACTAACTGTGTTTGTGCTAAACAGGCCTGGAAAAAACTTCAAATGCACTGTGAAAGATCTGATAGTGTGCGTCGAACCAAAAGAAGGATTCTCACTACTCAGTTTGAAAACTTGAGGATGGAAGAAAGTGAGACAATTGATGATTATGAAAGGCTCTTGAGGAAGATCGAGAACGAGGCAATTGATCTTGGTGATGCTATTTCGAATGAACGCCTGGTGAGCAAAGTGTTGAGATCACTGCCGAAAAGATTTCAAATGAAGATATGCGCAATTGATGAATCAAAAGACACATCAATTCTGGGATTGGATTAATTGATGAGTTCACTGCGAACATATGAGTTGGAGATGAATGTGGGGAAAAAGGACAAAGGTAAGTCTATTGCACTTCAAGTTTCTAATGACTCATATCATGATTTTGTTGATTTAACACAGGGAGTAAACGAGTCTGATCTAGGAGATGATTCCATTGCCTTTCTTACCAAACAATTTGGTACCTACTTGAAGAGGATGAGAGATTCAAAGAAACCTGGTCAGAAGCCCAAAGTTTTGAATGCTCCTGCTGTTGGAAAACCCTTGAGAATCTGTGAACCAGAACAGAATACCAATCAAAAAGAAGGAAAAACACTGAATAACTCAAAGAGATTTGAGTCTGTGAAGTGTCATGAGTGCACAGGCTTCAGTCACTATGCTAATGAGTGCCCAACCAGACTTCGCAAAGGAATGTGTGCTTCCCTAAGTGATGATGAAGATGAGGAGGGTACAGAACAAGGAGAAGAAGAAACTCACAATGCACTGTCAGTACTGGTACAACAGAAAAACAGTGTTGTCACAGGTGTCACAACACTTGGCCACAACACTGACCAAAAGTTATTCTGTCTGAATGCATCTGTTTCTGGAGACAAATCAAGAAGCTGGTGAAGTAGAACTTTCTTGGGATAATGCTCAGAAGATGTATGAAGAATTGTATAATGATTGGATATTAAGGAACAAGTCAAATTATGCTTTAACAAAGGATAACAGTGAACTGAAATCTTCAGTTTCTAGTCTTGAAGTTGTTCTGAGCAAGAAGGATTTAGAACTATGCAAGGTCAAAGAAGAGCTTGGAAGAGCCAATGCAACTCTCGCAAAGTTTAATTCGAGCAAGACCAAGCTGGATTCAATTCTGATGATGGGAAAAGATGATAGAGCTGGTCTAGGCTTTCATAATAGCAAGTTTGAAGAAGGGGAGTCGTCAAAAACTGTTTTTGTCAAGGAGAACAGTAACTCTGCTAAGGTTCCAAATGCAATTCCTAAGGCAAAACCAATTCCATTGAAGACACAAGTTCTTGTTCAGAGGACCAAACAAAGGAAGCGTATATTTGTTTGTCATTACTGTCACAAGCAAGGACACATCAAGTCTTATTGTTTTAAGCTCAGGTATGACTATATGTACTGGAATACCAGGCAAGTGTTGCCATAAGTGTTGTCAACACTGAACCAGAACACTGCAAGGTGGAATAATACTGAGAAAAAGGTTTGGGTTCCAAAAGCTAAATCCAGTTATAATGTTGTTTATACTTCCTTGAAAACTAATGTTGCAGGTCATTGGTACTTCGACAGTGGCAGTTCACGCCACATGACAGGATTAAATAAGTATCTTTCTAACTATGTTAAACAGGATAAAGAAAAAGTGACATATGGAGGAGGAGCCAATGGAAATATTGTTGGGAAAGGAACTTTGAATGTAGAAGGACTGCCTAAGATTCACAATGTTTTACATGTTGAAGGATTAAATGTTAATCTTATTAGCATTAGTCAACTTTGTGATGATGATCTTTATGTGAAATTTGATAAAAAATTTGTGTCAAGTATTTGATAAGAGTAATTATTGTGTTTTGACAGGCTCTAGATCATCGGACAATTGTTATCAACTTGGAGAGGAAATTTCTTGCAAATTCACCAAGGTTGATGATTTCAATTTATGGCATCAAAAGTTAGGACATGCTAACTTCAAAGCACTGAAGAAATTGAGCAAGTATGAAGCTGTATGTGGAATGCCAAATCTAAATTCTGGAGTTCTATATGTGTGTGGAGACTGTCAAAAAGATAAGCAAACTCGTGTGTCACATCCAGTGTTACAACACGATGTCTTGAACTCCTACACATGGACCTAATGGGACCTATGGAGGTTGAAAGCTGTGGAGGTAAGAGGTATTCATTTGTGTGTGTTGATGACTTTTCAAGGTACTCATGTGTAAGTTTTTTAAGAGAAAATTCTAAGACTTTCGATGCTTTCAAAAATTTGATAAATCAGATCACTAATCTGTATGCTTTAAAAGTTACCAGGATTCGAAACGGCCATGGTAAGGAATTTGAAAATTCATTGTTTGATCAATTCTGTGAAAAGGAAGGTATATCACATGAATATTCAGCACCTAAGAAACCTCAGCAAAATGTCATTGCTGAAAGGAAGAACAGAACCCTCCAAGAGATGGCAATGGTTATGTTAAGCTCAAAAAACATTGCAAAAAAATTTTGGGCTGAGGCTTTAAATACTGCATGTCATATATCCAATAGGGCGTATTTAAGGAAATGTTCTACTATGACTTTATATGAAATTCTCATGGGAAAGAGGTCTAACCTTAAATATTTTCATGTTTTTGGATGCATATGTTATGTTTTGAATGACAGGATGCGGTTGGCTAAGTTTGATTCAAAAAGCGATAAGTGTTTATTTCTTGGATATGCTTTAAATAGTCGAGCTTATCGTGTGTTTAACTTGAGAACTAGAACTATCATTGAATCTATTAATGTGGTATTTGATGATTATGCAGATCTAAAGGGGAAAACAATTGAAGACAATATTGATGATCTGTTGGATTTTGTTACTCCCCAGACTGATTCCAGTGTTGTCACTAGTGTTGTCCCACCTGAAAAATCACACATCACAACACTTAGTCCAACACTGAATCTGAATGAACAGAGTACAGAAGATCAGGATGATTCTGAATAAACATCACAAGATGATGGATATGATGTACCAAGCAGAATTCAGAAAAACCATCCTACTTCACAAATCATAGAAGATGCACAAGGGATGATGCACACCCGAAGAAAAAGAAAAAGTTGATTATCAAAAGATGAGTGGGTTAGTGTACATGACTTCCGCATACTCTCAGGTAAGATATTCTTGCTTTGTGTCTAGTATTGAACCAAAAAATGTTGTTGAGGCTTTAAAAAATGAATTTTGGGTCAATGCTATGCATGATGAACTTGAACAATTTGTTAGGAATGATGTCTGGATCTTAGTTCCTCCACCTGATCATAGTAATATCATTGGAACAAAGTGGATTTTTAAGAACAAAACTGATGAATCGGGAAATATTGTAAGGAACAAGGCTAGGTTGATAGCTCAAGGGTATACACAAGTTGAGGGGGTGGATTTTGATGAAACCTTCGCACTTGTAGCCCTAATAGAATCCGTTCGATTATTGTTGGCTATTGCATGTCACATGAAAATGAAACTTTTTCAAATGGATGTCAAAAGTGCATTTTTGAATGGAATTTTGAGTGAAGAAGTTTATGTAAGACAACCTAAGGGATTCGAAGATCCACACCATCTTGATCATGTTTATAAGTTGAAGAAGGCCTTATATGGATTGAAACAAGCACCTCGTGCTTGGTGTGGGAGGCTCACAGAGTATTTGCTTGACATTGGATTCAAAAGAGGTGAGGTAGACAAAACACTTTTTGTTCAAAAAGTACAAGGTAACATTCTTATCTTTCAAATCTATGTTGATAACATAATTTTCTGTGTTTCATCTCAAAAACTTGTGAATGATTTTGTTGAAAGCATGACTGCTACCTTTGAAATGAGCATGGTAGGTGAGTTGAATTACTTTCTAGGATTACAAGTGAAACAAATTAGTGATGAAATCTTTTTGTTTCAAAGCAAATATGCTAAGAATTTGGTAAAAAGGTTTTGTACTGATCATGTTAGACATATGAAAACACCAATGGGAACTAATGAAAAACCGTGCAAAGATAGTGTTGCTGGCAGTGTTGACAATACTCTGTACAGAAGCATAATTTGAAGTCTGTTGTATTTGAGTGCAAGTTGACCTGATATTATGTTCAGTGTGTGTTTGTGTGCCCGATATCAATCTAATCCTAAAGTCACACATATGAAAGCTGTAAAAATAATTTTGAAGTATGTTGCAGGCACTTTAGACTTAGGTTTATGGTACATTAAAGAAACCAATACTAATTTGGTAGTCTATAGTGATGTTGATTGGGCAGGAGATGTTGATGAGAGAAAAAGCACCATGGGTGGTTGTTTTTATTTGGATAACAACTTGGTTTCATGGTATAGTAGGAAGCATAACTGTGTGTCACTTTCCACTACTGAATCCGAATATGTGGCAGCGGGAAGTTGTTGTTCTCAATTAATTTGGATGAATCAAATGCTACAAGACTATAGTCGTAAAAGTGAAACTCCAATTGTGTACTGTGATAACTCAAGTGCTATAGATATATCAAAAAACCCAGTACAACACTCTCGAACTAAACACATTGACATAAGACATCACTTCATTCGAGATTTAGTTGAGAAGGACATGATCCATATGGAGTTTGTTGGGACCAATAACCAACTGGCCGATATTTTTACAAAAGCATTAGACTTTGAGAGATTCTCCAGTCTTAGGAAATCTCTCAATATGTGTTCATTATAAGCACTCACGGTTTCTGTCCCTAAGTGTTGCCAACACTCAAGGACAACACCAAACATGCATGTGCATTTTTAGGACTAGGCATACTGCATATTCATAATGTTCTATGTTTTGCACTGTTTGATGACACTGATCAACATGTTGTAGTTCTTCTGCAAAAATTTCTTTAGAAAACACTTGCCATGAAAATGTGTTCTATCTAAACCACGAAGTAGTTGAGGGATGTTCATGTATTTCATGATCTTGTCTCATGTGAAAAGTGATTTTGCAAATCTAGAATCCAAGTTTGATAAAATTTCAGTGACCAATGTCTTGAAAATAAAACTTAAATCGGAAGAAGATTGGAAAAAGCTACCTAAAAAAGTCCAATGAAGACCGTTCTTTTAGTGTGCAGGCTACCACTTCTGAACTAAAATAAAAAATAAGGATAACACGGCTCTCGAAGAGTGAAAAAATCAAAAATTATTTTGAAGACTACAGTGTTGTTGGGAAGTGTTTTCAATACTGGTGCTTAACACGTGTTGCACACACTTTGCATGCATTATATTTTTTTATCTAATCTCATTACATTCTGTTTTATACATATATTAGGTCATGCATTTTGCATTTACTGTGATCATATCGTGCTCAAGGTTAAAATTTCAAAGACGAACAAAATTGGAAAAATTGTCCAACTTGCTAAAAATTGAATTGTTTGTGATTGAACATGTTTCAGTGGAGTTTAAACTCGATGTGGAGTTATTTTTTTTGGGGGAATATTGATTTATTTTTAAGTAAGAGTTTTCAGGGTATCCTTAATTAATCAAATTTAATTTTCTTAATTAAAAGATGTTTTTACCCGTTGAGAATTGTTATCGTTAGGGTGAGATTTCAAGTCTGAGATGATAGATAGGGATTGTGATTTGTTTTACTGTTTGAATTCCTTATCCCTATATATTTCTAGCACTGTAGAAATTGATCTCATCATATTATATCTTTCTAAACTCTCTTTGCAAAATACTCCTTGAAACCCTCACTGTAAAATTGTTTTGATAATGGCAGGAAAAGCTTTCGATTCACATGATATACGATCGGAGATGGGTCATCAAGAGGAAGACAAGCCTTCGGAGGTTTCCTCTGAAAACCCTACCCTCGCAATCGTACCAGCTGCCATTCAACCTACACCGTTGGCAGAACTTGCTCCAGGAGAACCCGGAAACGAGATCGACCTTGAGAATCCTCCTAATTTCACAGTGTTGAATCGTGTGTTTTCAACACAGCCAATAGCGAGGAGGTCTAAGAGTCAAGCGGGTTACAACCCCGATATTACTACCAACAAGATATTTCGTGGAAAGGGGGAGACTTCTCGTCCTATTTTAGATGATCCAGATTTTTCCTCTGGAGATGATTCTGCAGATCAAGATTTTGAGGTGGTTACAATACCAATACCAAAAACCTTTGTTGCTGAAAAGACCAAATCAAAGAATGATGATTCGTCTACTGATAGGAATTCTTCTGATGTGGGTACTGTTGAAAAAGAGCAATCTAGTGCTCATGTTGATGTTGATCAAACAACCAAAAAGGATATTATTCCTTCTGAGGCTCCAGTGTCTACTGATGAAAAAATTTCTTTGGCCACATTCATGTCTAATATTCGGAAGTCCAAGACTAAATCAGTTGTATCCTCACGTGTTCCATCTGATGATGATGAACCCGATGCTGAAATGATGCAAGAGTATGAGGATAACAAGACCCAAAAGTCTGATAGTTCATCTTCTTCGAGTTCTGAGGAAGAAGATTATGAGGATGCTGCTTTTGATGGTTCTGGAAGTTCTGAGAAAAAAGTTGCTGATGACAGTGTTGCCAACACTGAGGACAACACTGCTGAAGAATCTGACACTGAGATTGATCCTGCTAAGGCATACAATCTTCAGTTTTATTCAAAGGAGTCTGCAGATGAATGAGAAGTTCTTTATAGTAAATAATGCTAGGAAGAAAGAAATATCGGTGAAGCATCCTTTGAGAAGCAGAAACTTGGTGACATTCTTGAAACAACAGAATTTATATTCTACTGTCACCACTGCCGGTCCATTTTAAAGAAGAGCTGTGCTAGAGTTTTACTGCAATCTGAATACAAAAACTGGAGATGAAGAATCATTTAAGTTTGGAAGAGTGTACATCCTGGAAAAGGTGTATGATTTCACTCATATTTTGATCAATGAGCACTGCAATACTTCTGATTTGGAAGATGATGCAGTCTCTAAGGATATTGATCAAATCACTAAGGTGATCACTGGAGGAATGGTTCAAAAATTTCCACTTCATCCAGATAGATTTTCAGCTGCTAAGCTTACTTCCTTCTTTTCTGTGATTCATAAGATCGCCGCAAGGAAATGGACGCCATCTACCAATATAGCAGTGGTTACTAGACCACAAGCACTTGCACTGTTTGCCTTTGGAACTCAAGATCCTTTGGATTTTGGAAAGTTGGTGTTTGACAATATTATGTCTTTTAGAGATGGTGGTTGGAAAGGAACCAAGTTTCCTTTTCCTTCGTTGATCTATGGTATGCTGGAATCTCAAAGCTTCAAGAAAGAGGATGATGAAGAGTTGATTGGAGGAGATGAGCTTATCAAGATTGCACCTGGTTTGCTGAAGGGAAATAGGAAGATTGATCTACCATGGACTGGTGTTGTACCCAGTGTTGCCAACACTGAGTCTATTCCACCAATGACCATTCATAATACTGCTCTGGTTATGTTGAATTCTACAGCAATTCGGGCACAAATTGCTCATGTTGAACTAAAAATTGTTCAAGTCAAAGCTGATCTCATGTACTATGAAGCCTTAATCGCTGAGTACAGGAATAAACTTTGACTACCAGGACCCTTTGGACAAAAAGGGGGAGTAGGATCAAGTGCTGATCAAGCTGAAGAGGAAGATGTTTAGATAATTGGTTTTAGGATTTTTCTTTTATCCTTATCTTATCTTTTTTTTTTTGGCTCTAAGTTCGTAATATATTTCTGAGTTGATGTTATTATGTGCTCCTTACTATACTCTGATATGTTATTAAACTAATTGCTACTCTGATCTAGTGAGTGTTGAGAGTCTGTGTTTCCAACACAACCGCACAACACTTTGTTCTGAATTGATCAAATTCAGGGGGAGCTTTAGTTGTATAATTTAGGGGGAGTTATTTGCACATGTGTGTTTGTTTTGTCTAAAAAGGCAAAAAAAGGGAGTTTTAAAGAACATGTCATGCATATGTCTTTTAAATTGTTTTTTTATTGCATTCAATTTTAATATTTATAGTTTTGCTTTTTTTAGACAATTTTAAAGTTGGTAATTTTTATTATTACTTATTCGATATATTTGATTTCTGATGATATATTATTTCCATGCTTTGTAGGTTCTTATTTATGGAAATATATTGAAGATCTATAAAAGAGGATGCATGGACTGATCAGAAACAAGGAAGAGAAAAAAAGAAAATCGAGAGATTAAGATAGAGGTACTGTAGGCCCGGGATTATTTAATTTTAATCCGAGAATATTTAATTTGGAAATATTTAGAGTTTAGAATTAAATTCTAATATTCTTAAATGAATAAGGATTTAAATTGAATTAAATCGCTTTTCTGGGGACTGAATTGCAAATAGCCAAAAGTTCAGGGACTAAACTACAAATATGCTTATATTTATCTACTTTTCCACCTTAATTTTATCAATCACACGTGAAACCTTCAGAAAAGAAAGGAAAATAACAGAGAGGGTGGAACCTTCACCAAAACTCCATTTTCAAACGTTTCAAGCTACGATATCTCGTGATCCGGCAGTTAGAAATTCAAGATAAATATATATTTGCGATCACCGCTCCGAGACCTTCGTTTTGGTACAACTTTTATTGAGTTTTCTCATATTTGATTTTTATGTTGAAGATGGGTTTTGATGATTCTTGGATATATGCATATATGAGCTGTACCGATTGTATATTCGCAGACGGTTCTGTAAAAGACTGTCGTTCGGATTTTATATGAATTTTTGAAGCAAAATTCAAAATCTACAATTCTGATATGTTGCTGAAAGTATATGTATATTGATTATATGCTGAAGATTATGGTGTGGTTGGTTTGGTATATTACTTTGGATATTGTTTCGGTTGCCGTTTCTTAGCCGTTACGCCGTCAATTTCAGAATTGTTATACGCTCAAGCCTATTGAATTAGCTATGCTCTAGATTGAATAGTTAGTTGATCTTTGAGCTTATGATACTTCATTTTCAGACTTTTTTTGAAGTGTTCGAACTCGGGAATTCAACGTTCAAATTGGATTAGAAAAGCTTGAGGTTTGAAGTAGTTTGATTAATTGAATTGCAATGACTTCGAACAGACTTTGATATGCAATTTTGATCTTATGTTTTCAGATTTGACGTACTTTCAGACTCTACATTGAAAGGTATAAATGACAGCATATCTAGATGGGATAGAACACTTGAGATATATATGATTCTCGAGTATTCCCTTGTCAATCACATACTTGTTTGATTATATGCTTTATGTGATTAGATGATTTTCTTGCTTTGTTTGCTTATTTGATTAGATGTTCAATATGTTTTACAGTCTTTAATGCATACAGATTATGTTGCATTCATCTTGAACTCTAGATTGAAAAGCACAGAGGACTGAAAGGCCTAGAGTGCAGATGACGTTTGGAGGGCTATAGTTGAGTGACACGGAATGTAGATTTACTTCCAGAGTTAGATGACTCGCTATAGTTGCACCAAATTCAGGGAAAATAAGATACTTGACGTTGCCTCAATTGGGTGAGTTGGTGATTAGTTGAGCATGTTATTCCCCGGGATCCCAAGAACCGAAATTCTATTGTTATCAGACTTGATAGCTTATTTTGGAACATGCATTGCATTCATGTTTATTATCTCGCATGTTATGTTCTTTATACTGGGAATTGTATTTTTCACCAGAGTTATCCGGCTATTGCTGTGTTTTATATGTGTGCATGGCAATAGGTGGGGCAGGAGCTGGACAGAAAGGTCGTGAATAGCCCGAGATAGCAAGATTAGCACGTGGTGACTTCAGGCTATGATTAGAGTTGTTGTTAAATCTTGTATTGCTTAGTTGGACCTTTCTTGTACATATACTAAACCTTGTAGAACACTTGGTTTTGTTTGTATCTAGCATGTGTTTATGTTTGGTACCAACTTTGGAAAGATTGGAGTAGCAATACATGATTAGTTTGTGTTTTTGATGTGTTCTTCCTTTGTACATCATATTTGGCATGTATAGATGCATTTACATAATTTAAACCATAAGGATCAGCAACAGAACAATAATTCAGCAAGCCGGGCAGAACTCAGCTCGCTCGAGCGCATCCTGGGCTCGCTCGAGCGAGCCAAGGGTGTTTGAACCCGAGTGGTGCTCGCTCGAGCAAGCCACCATAGTAAAAAAAAATTGTCGATCTTTTTGCAACATGATTTTGCGTCGCAAAATGCCCGGTATTTCATATTAACTATTTTAGTTATTAATTGCCCCTTAAGATGAGATTAGCACCCGAGGTCCCCACAGGAACATAGAGAGCAAAATTCACAGAGAAATTACTGAAGAAATTATGGAGAGTTGAAGATCAATCATTGAAGAATTTCTGAAGAAAATACTACTGCTACGTTGTGTTGCCGAATAGTGTTGGAAACACCGAAGAACACACGAGTAAAGTGTTGTTCTGAAAGTGGATCCTTGGTTTTTGTTTTTCGGTTTAGAACTTCCTATTGGTCTATTATTCTAGTTCTTACTAGTTTTTAGGAAGTCTTTTATTTTCTCAATCTGTTGAGAAAAGTAGATTTTTTATAAACAAGCACTAGTTGGTTTTTTGTAAAATGATTTGATTTTCTAGTGATTATTTCGCCATGAGGCATCGCACAAGTATTTAATACTTGTGCATAAATATCTTCATGTTATTTACTGTTATTTATTTATTTTGCTGCATAGTGTTTTCGTGAAGTGTTGACAACACTGAAAGATAACACAAACTCTTAAAGTAAAAAATTTATTTTTGGTATTTCTGTGATTTCAGACTGTCCAAACCTAACACTAATCACAATTGTGCTAATCCAATCATACATGAATACCTAAGTGCTCACCTTTTACTATCCAAGTGAATTCTCATATTGCTGAATTTCATGTTGTAACTTAGCAAGCTCATGACATTCGTCAAACCACTAGCTAGATCTATCTATCTAGTAGTTCTCAATAACCTAACGGTACATAATGCTCATAGTCAGGAGACACTTATCCCAACATCGTTTTGTCCACCAAAAATAAAATCAAGTATCTTTTACATGGTTATCAAACTGATACTTAGTTATAATTTAACGTTACTTTTGCAATGATTTTTATACTAGGGTAACGTTTTCCATATCCTCTGAAGTTCAAAAGACTTCTAGAGCAACACATGAAACACACACCACCACGTCTAGTCCTGATCACAATTCATGTCTCTCAGTATCAGTCATCAATGTGTCCTGAAAATTGTTATCACTTGATGATCCCAAAAATCATATTTCAATTCCTTCAAAGAAATCTTCCTAAATAAGTATTTCTATCACTTAGTAAGAATTCCCAATTCGTTATGATGATCATGTCCTAATTATTTTTCTATATTTTTTATAAAATCAGATAATACGGGTCAAATCTCCTGGTTCTCTCCAATACCACGTACGAAAACTATCCGTTCAGAATATACACTTGTCAAGGAATCTTTTCCAAAACTATTTTATCAACGAAACTAAAATATGTATCTCCGGTGAAGTCAGATGATAATTCATCACACCCTTGGCACTAACCCAGAATCAAGAATAAACTTTTGCAAACTCAAAGAAAACCTGAACATCCTTCTGGTAGTTATACCCATTGCTATGACTACACATACATTGAGACTGAGGTAATCTTTCCCTAAAATGCCAAACTAGAACGGAACAATCCTCCTAGAGTACATTGGCATAAGGTCATACTCAATATACCATCTCGGAACCCAACAGTCATCAGCACCTGGTATAATTTACCTTTGAATTTATGACGGAGTCTATCATTACTAGACTACATTCCTATCCGGATCAAAATCCCATAATTGGTATAAGAAAACTCCTATAATTATTAGGGTGTGCAAAACAAAATTCTTGGTGTGTGAAGGAGTGGAAAATTAATTTCTCTGCCATAGATACGGAAGATAAAAATCAATTTGTGAATGGGTATATATTTTGAATGAGATTTTTGCAGTGACCTCCCCTATATTTTATACATTTGGTAGATACCTCCCTTGTAGTTTATAATTTTGGCATTAACCTCTCTTCTGTTAAGTTTTCGTTACATTTACCATTAAAAATAAGGGCAAAAGAGTAATTTACAATTTATTTAAATAAAAAAATTAAAATAAAAACATAAACTATTCCCCTTCCAAAATCCCAAAACCCACGCCTTTTTCACACTTTCATTTGTTCCTTTGTTCGGTATTCATGAGAAAAAAAAAACCCTCATCGATCATTCTCCTCGTGTATGTCATCAACTGGCTGGATTTCCATCTGGCACTAAAGTCTTCGATCAATATCTGCAAAGGTAAGCTTCTTGGCAATGAAAAGTGGTTTGTATAAGTTTATGAATAAAGTTTGGAATTTTAGAAAATCAAAAACAAAAAAAATTTGATAAATACTTCATAAATATTAATTAGTTTTGATTTGTTAGGTTTAAATAATTTAGTTCAGATTTATAAATAATTCTTGTGATTCAGAATTCAGATTCATAATAGTTCTTGTGATTCATTATATTAAATTTATTTATTGTTAATCACATTTTATTTATTTTGAATTTTTATTTTTCGGAGCATAATTCCATTAGATAAAGTTTGATATCCTTTCTTGCAGGATGCGTGTAAATTTACTTGTCGATTTTATGAAACAATCTTATAAAATTTTTGATGTAGAATTAAGTGGGTACAATATTTCTTGACTCATAGATGATTCATGTTCTATCGCAAAAGGTCAAGGCTATGGGGATGTAGGAGAGATTCCTATTTTGGAAGGTTTTATTCCAAATAGTGAGGAAACCATTATGATAAACAATGATGAAGATATACAAACTTGTTTTGATATGTATAGTGCAGTTGGAGAGAGAACAATTCGTATCAAATTGTGTTTGTTAAAAGCAAATAGTATCGTGGGAGGTGATTATAATGAAGGGTCTGATGGGAATGATAATTATAGAGAATAGTGTGACTGGAATAATGATGATAAATAAAAGAAATGTGGGGATGAATTGTCAGATTATGACTCAGAGAATGAATTGAATTGTTTAGAAGATAATGACAGTGCAAATGATGATAAACAAAGCCATGGTGATATGAGTGATGATATCTTGGTGAATTATTTCAAGGAAACTGATCTAGGTCATTTGGAATTAAGACAAGGTCAAACTTTTGATAATGTTGATCATTTCAGAAAAAATAGTGAAGGAATATGCTATACAAGAAGATTTTCCATTGAAAAACATTAAGAATGAAAAAGCTAGAGTCACTATAAAATGTGGTAGATCTAATGAATGCCCATGGAGAATCCATGCATCACCGATTGGGATCGATCATGTTACATATCAGATTAAAACATACAATTCAATTCACACATGTAAACCTTTTGTTGGTTCTTGTAAGGAAGCTATTTTAAATTGGATTGCTGATAAAATGATTAACGAGTTTGAAGAAAATTCTTCTTGCAATTTGAATTTATTAAGAGTAAAATTAGCAAAGAAGTTTGGGGTAAAACCAAGCATTTGGCAGTTATATCGGGCAAGAAGAAAGGCTCTTGAAAGACTTTGTGGAGATCATAAGGATAGTTATGCACAATTGCCCACCTATATTCAAATGTTAAGGGACAGAAATCCTGATATTACCATTGGACTGAAATGTGATGAGTTAGATGTGACAAATTTGAACTCCCAGGCTATTTTTCAAAGGTTGTTTTTTCAGTTTTCCAGCACAAAAAATTGGATTTGTTAATGGTTGTAGACCTTTCATAGGTAATGATGGCTGTTTTTTGAAGGGTCCCTACGGCGGGCAACTACTAGTTGCAGTTGCACTAGATGCAAACTTTGGCATATTTCCATTGGCTATTATGTTTGTTGAAGTAGAGTCAGAGGATAGTTGGAGTTATTTTTAACACTTCTCAATCAACATATTGGAGATGGTAGGCATCCTACCTTTATGTCGAATAAGCAAAAATGTATTTCTCAAGGCTTTAAAGAATATACACCCCGAAGATTCAAGCATGTATTGTGCTAGACATAAATATAATAATTTTAGGAAGGTGTATCCTGATCCTAAGTTAAAAGGCTTGTATTGGGATGCAGTGAGGGCAACAAATGAATTTGATTTTAAACATGCAATTGATTCTATCAAGTCAGTTAATAAAGATGCATGGAAGTGGTTATTACAAGATGAGCCGAAGCACTGGCCTCTTCATGCTTTTGATCATCATGTGAAGGTTGATCACGTCACAAATAACATGACTGAATCATTCAATGCTTGGATTGAAAAAAGTAGGCAGTTTCCTATACTTACTCTTTTAGAGTATATAAGAAGAAAAGTAATGAAAAAAATTTATAAGAGGTTTGAGAAAGGAAATGCTTGGGAATCTGAAATCCCTCCCATGGTGAGAAAAAAGTTAAACCAAGCTAGAAAAAATAGCAGGCACATTCAAGGTTTGTCAAATGGGGATAAATATGAAGTCTATGATAATGAAAGAACATGTTTGGTCAATCTGGATAAAAAGACGTGTCAGTGTGGGATGTGGCAAATTAGTGGGCTGCCATGTAAAGAATCAATAGCTTGTATTCACAACAAACAAGTTGACCCACTTGATTATGTGGATCCTTACTTTACAAAATCAGCTTACCTTAGAACCTATAGTGGTAGAATTAACACGGTTGAAGATTCATCAGCATGGACTATTGTTCAACATCCAACAATTCTTCCCCCAAAGAAAAGGTCAAATAAATCTGGAAGGCCTGCCATGAATAGAAAAAGAGAAGCTGATGAACCTTTGCGAAAGAAAAAAAAAAAGTTTGTGGTGATCCATTGCAAGTTTTGTCATGAACATGGACACAACAAAGCTGGTTGTCCTCAAAGATTGGAAAATCAAGGGAAAATGATAGGTGTATTTTATACACTTAATTTATATATGATTTTAATTATTAATTATTTCTTTCGAGCAGATTTATGCGCAAGTTGTGTTGTTTTTGTGGGTGTAGGAATTGATAAATTATTAAGAAAATAAGAAGAAAATTAATAAATGAGAAGAGAAAAGGAAGAAAAACAAGTAAGCTGTGAAGAAATGAGAAGTGGGCTAATTGTTATTGGGCTGAGTTAGAAGTTAGCGCTTGGAAGAGAGCAATCGCGCTGTATTTTGTGAGATTGAAGATTAAAATTCGAACAATGTGCGCGCCCGCGCCTACCAACTGAGCGCCCGCCCTGATCGCAATCTTAGAGTTTTAATTATTACGGGCAAGGAAACTTTGGTCTTTTTAATGGGCTTTTACTGTGACGTATAAAAAGATTTCTGAAGTCAGAAAAGAGAGGAGCCGCTACACACACACGTCGCAGACATCAGAGAGAATTTTGAGAGCTGATAGTGAGATTTCTGGGAGAAAAAGTCTGTGCCTACTTGAAGAACAAAGACAGAGATCGATAGTCCGGACACGGCATCGCAACGACGGATTTGTTTTATTTCTTTTATTTATTAAATTCTGAATTCATGTCTGGATTTCTAAATATGTTTTGATTTTATCAGAATTTTATTATGAACTAAATTTTTAGAGTCTATAGGTTAGATGGAACCTGGTGTAGATACAATTATGAATTTTTGATTTTGTTGGATTGAGTTTCTTCTAGATTAATTATTTTTTTCTAGAATTGATTGTCTTTTCAATTACCTGATCGATAATTGAATTATAATATTTATTTGAAATCTGGCACTCGAGAGAGGGGATTTTGAATAGAACCAATAGAAATAACACTGTTAATTATTTATATAGCTCGGGAGAGTGTATAATTTTAACAGAGCTTTTGAAAAGAACATTGTTTTACATAGATCACTGCAAGTAATTCTTAATAGGGATATTGGAATTGAATTTTAGTTGATAAACATTATTTTTTGCTCGGGAGAGGAAAATAATAAACTTAAGTGTTCTTGGCTATTAATTGACTGAAATTCATGAAGATAAATTAATTAGGATTGATTGTTGTTGAAACCAGGTGAAATCTAAACCTCTAGACCATTTTTCTTTGATTGATATTTTTCTCTGAAAATTGTGTTCGTGCTGCCAAGAATTCATTGATTATTTAATTTTCTGCAAACTTCTCAAAATTTGATTTTCTAGATAAAGTTTAGACTATTATAATTACAAGCACTGAATATTTTCAATTTACTCCTTGTGAAAATGATACTTGATTCATCACTTTATTAAAACTTGACACTCGTACGCTTACGAGCATTTTTCACAACAGAAAAAACAAAGATCAAGGGCTTTAAAGAATGCATCTTCATAGGTATTGTCTTATTGACTTATAAAAATTTTATAATTTGTATAATTTTACCAACAAGTAATGTATATTTTTTGTTATTTCAGGAAAAAGAAGTTGACTCAAATTTGCCATTATTTGAGGAGATGTCTATTTGAATTTATCACAATATTTACCTTTTGTTTTTGTCCCGAGAAGTTTATTTTGTTAAGTTTGGATGCAACTCATGCATGATAACAATTTTAGTTGTACTTCTGGATTATTTAAATTTTGTCTGCTATTTAATGAAGCTCCACTTCAGGATTTTGTTTTAATTTTTCTCAAATATTTTTTTGATGAATATTTATTCATTGAAAATCCATTGTTTTGATTTTTGAGTGACATGAAGTTGTTAATGGATATTTCTTAACAATCATATATGTCGAGCCTTATATATTAGTTGTCGTGATTTGAATTAATTCTTTGTACAGTAACAATATCAATTGAGTGGCGAATGGTGATATATTTGTATTTAATTTATGTAATTAATGTCTTATTTATTGAATATGATTAATATGCAAATAAAATAATTTTTTATACGTTAACCGTTTGTAAAGGAAAATTAAAATTCTAGATTTTATTTTTTGTGTCAATCATTATTAAAAAGATATAAAAACAATTTTTATGAAATAATTTATAATCTGAACATGATTTCAATGCGTGTATATACACAAATGGTGAAATATATATATATAAATATATATATATAGAGAGTTTTGCTATGCTGCCCACTTTCCGTGTCCACCTCCATGGCCACCTATGAGGTGACAATCATCCAATGCATGAGATGAATCATATACAAATGGTTCATCCAATGGATGAGTGTCACCTCATAGGTGGGCATGAAGGTGTGCAGGGAGGTAGACAGCATAACAAAACTCTATATATATATATATATATATATATATATATATATATATATATATATATATATATTATATTATATACTTAGGAACCGTTCTATTCACCATATTACTAATATATGTATAACACATTTCATCTCATCTCACGTTCTTCTAATCACATTATTTATCTATATATTAACTATTTATTTTTCATCAATCAAATCATTAATTATTTATCTCACATCAATCAAATCATTGAATTTAAATTACTATATTAGCCCTTATAAATAATATAAATTTTATTTTATTTATTGTTAAAAGGACAAAATAGTCATTTAACATTTTTATATAAAATTTAATCAATCAAATCAAATAAACCACAATCTATCAATCAAATATAATACTATTTTAACTATAATTTTTTATTTATTTTTTATTATATTATACTACTTATCTATATATTACATATATCATACATCAAACCAAACGGTGCCTTAATATTATAAGGGGTATTTAAGTGAATTGTGTAAATTTGGATGGAAAACTTAACTTTTTATTTGACACAAGAGGTGTAAATGTCAAATTATAAAATATAAGGGATGTTTGTGCCAAATTCATTAAGTATAGGGGAGGTGGGTGCAAAAATCCCTATTTTGAGTTGAGTAATGCTACATGTACATGGAGGGTTACACGTTGGGTTACACAATGCACTTTAAATTACATGATTATCTCTGCACTTTATTTGGAACAAATCTTTCAAAAATGCATGTAGGATAATCATATAATTTCAAGTACATTGTGTAACCTAACGTGTAACCCTCTATGTACATGTAACATTACCCTTTTGAGTTTTCCCTAGGGGCTATTTGGGAATCAGTCCCTAATATCAAGTATAAATTAAGAATCAGTCCATGTGTCAGGAATTTTTGTTTGAACTCCTCGATCTCACTTTTTTTCATGGATAAAAAACGGTACAAAAAATTAAATATACGGTACTAATATACAATACTAATATACAATATTTGAATACTCATAGTTTCAGATCTAGTACAAAAATCAAGATTTTGAATATAATATTTGAATTACTTTATTACTACCAAAACTTATTATACATACATGTTTATGTACAAAATATTTATATTAAAATATTTGTTCATCATTTTTTTTACATATATTAGTATTTTGAAAATCACAAAAAATAACAATTTTTTTGGTATTAATTTAAGATATTTGAGTACAAAAATATTTAATTTACGTATTGATTTATATATTTTTGGCATTAATTATTTCAAATTGAGTACAAAATCATGACACATGGATTGATTTGTGGGCCCAGAGAGTAGAAACAAACTTTTAATGGATCAGAGAGTGCAGAAAAAGAAAAAACCTGACAGAGACTGAATCATAATAAATCATGTGATGAGGGGATTTTTTAACAATTAACCGTTTTCCTAGTTATAATTTACTAGTATCCATGCACACACGGAATATAATATATAATCCTATGTATTTACATATATATATATATATATTATCGTGATTTATTTCTCATCATTAAAAAATAGGTGGTTAAGAAAATAACATGGAGAATTCTTTGAGAAAGTGAGGTAGTTATATGTTTGTGGGGTAATTTGATACAACCATTAAAATGACCAAAAACTCTTATTCTAGCACCCTCATTTATTATAATATAGAATAGAATAGAATTGATAAAATAGATAGAATAGATTTGTTTATTTAATTTTATTAAAAAAAATTATGTAACCCCTAAGTACTGCTAAATGCTTGCCCGCTGAAAAATCACCAAAATTTTCTTACATAATTTTTCCTCCCGCCTTTAATCGTTCTCCCCCAACTCTTTCCTTCTCTCTAGGTCACCACATTTCTCCCCAAAATCAACCGTTGTTTCACTCTCAATTGACTTCCGCGAATGTCAAATTCCGATAGTGGTGATGTTCCCTGTGGAATAAACCTCTCCAATACAGTCCACTCTGAGGTGGCGCCGTGCTTGCCGCTGCCGTCGCTTCCTGTGTTCTGTGGTGCACTGGATCAGGAACTCCGCCTCTTTGATGATGGAAGGTCCAGGTGGTCATCTAATCAAGGTGATGTTCCTGGAAAGATTGCTGATCTCCTCCGAAACACTGATGTTAGTTACCTGTAAGTTTGCTTTAATGTTTCTTTCTCGTTTTGGTTATGGACTTGTAAATGTTTGGTTTTATGGATTTTAGCTTAGTGAGAGTATGATAATTGTTATATTGGATTTGGAGCTAGATTGGTTTAAATTCATGATCTACAGTTACTGGATTAGGGGGACAGCCTATCTAATTTACTCCTGGGAGTAGTGATGTTGATTGTGAGAAGAATTTTACCGTTTTAATGTTCCTGGCACATATGAACTATGAACACAACCACATGGTTTTGTATTTAGATGTGCTTTAGGAGTAAGAAAAGCTGACGGCCTGATGGTATGTACGTCTGAGTGAGGGTTCTGACAAGCTGATGGAATTTAAGCGAGTCTTTTTTTTTTTTTTAAAAAAGAAAAAAATTCAATTCTATTTGTATTCATCAAGCATAAAATGCTAATTTTTTTCAACCATCTGCTGAGAATTTTTCCTTTGCCTTTAGTAAATAATTCAAATGCAAGTTTTATATGATCGATCTGATGCCTTTATTTTCCTCAACACAATTAGTATGTTTGGTCATTTAAAATTCGAAATTGGTCCATGAAAAACCTTGCTCTTTACATAGAAATTTTTTTGTGGAAACTTTGTAAAGGAACTTCTTTGCTTATATGTTGCTTTTCCCATGTCCTGGGCTTTTCATATTTCACCTGCCAGGAAAATGGACAAGTATGAAATCAGTTGGTGAGAGTGAATTTTGTTTAAATTGCCAATTTTTTTGATTTTGTTATCGTATATGGAATTTACTTTGTGGATTGTGACATGTTCACTCAACATTCTAAAACTGTGTTTTATCTATGAGAACTGGTGTGATGTTTTTTATTCCAAAGCAGGATAGTTGTTGCTACAAAGTTTAGGAGTAAATAATTTTAGATTTATCCTGGCAGATTCCACTTGAATTGCATGTTTGAAAATTTGTTCATAGGAATCTCAAAGACCAATCAAGCATTCAACCAGGTGCTGCTATTGGGAATTCTGACCTTTTCAATGAAGTTTTGAGGCATGATCCTGATGCATTTGAGTGTGTTGCTCCAGGTAAAATTGTTCATGAATGGTTTCAAGTATTTTGTATGTTGCAGCAAACAGCAACTTTCTTGTAGGGCATGGCACGCTCTTGCCTTTTTGAATATTTTTCTTTAGTTTCATAACTCTGGATTGATAATTTTGTTTTATGGACTTGATACTATTGAGTATACAGCACTATTTAGTATACAGTAAATAATTAGTGAGCGTTGTTGTTTCAGAGCAGCATGTTGTTTTCTATGTGCTTTTTCATGAATCCAGCTTATAAACAGACCAATAGCCCCATTTCTTATATCATCAAATTTCTATTTTTCATGAATTAAATGGCCGCAAATGATTAGATATAGTTAAGTTTAAGCATTTAGGCTGGAAGGAGTTCAATGATTCTCTACCCTACCAGTCTCACCACTGCCAAGATTTGTTGAATTCTAAATTTTGCTCTCATTTAACCCAGTTTACCAATTTCAAGTTTTATTTGATAATTCTTGAAAATTTTGCTATATGATTATTGATCCATTGCATGTTGACATTGGACAGCTTACCCTACTTTTACCCTGGGAGTTGCTTATTTATAATTTTATTTCATTCAACCAGTTTGCTGTAGAATATTTAAATGAAATTCTGCTATTACCAACTTGGCCTTCATTGAGAGAACCTTAGTTACAGCTTTTCCTGTTTTCTCTCCATCTTTTATAAAGGATTCCCGGAATATTATGTAATTGCAAACTGTTCACTTTTCTGAAAGGTGTCACGTGTGCTAAAATCGGCAATGGCTGCCTGGCTCATGCTTATTTTACTTTTCAAGTTTCTCAGGTTCTTTTGAGGAGCCGATGTATAGAAGTGATTTAACTGAATCAACGCCCTTGGAGCAGCACATGCCTGTGCAGAGTCAGTTGCAGAGAGACTCGGATGAAATGAGGAGAGATGCCAACCAAGTTCAGACAGACTCCATCGGAACTAGCAAAAACCAGCAAGACCATTATGTTGACAAAGTAAGTTATGATACCTACTTCAACTGTGATGTAATGTCTTTTTGTTAGCTAAATGCTTTTTTTTGCGGGTTTATATACAGAAAACTATAAGTTCTTCCAGAAAGACAAAAGTGAAACAGAAAGGAAAAGATGGTTTTTTATCAGCGACTTGTCCTGATTCCCGTGACTTTCAAGGTATTAACTTTTAGTTTCTACATCATTGTGTTAATCATGTCTTTATGTATATGCTTTAAGGAGCAGACCATGATCGCTTTCCACAGACGCAGCTATTGCAGGCTTTTGTGAAATGTTGGAGGAATTATGTGGCAGAGCAGAAGTTTTTGGCGAGGATCGAGATGAAGCAGAATTGATACCATTGTCTTTTGCTGATCTTAAAGCACTTACCAATGAAATTATGTCCATGCGAGCCAAAAAAATTCTCCATATGGTTCATATAGATCTTCTTTCAAGGACATTGAAGGTTTTAGACTACCAGATTCACCGAGCAGAAGGACTATCAATAAATTATAATGACCACGTAAGTTTGCAATTTTATTTCCATGCTGAGGTTCTTGATTTTTTTCGAAGAAGTTGCCAAGGGTGATCATTCTGGTGTGCAGTGGGAGGGGTTTCTTGTTGGTTTGATGTACCGCTGTCTAGCTGACATGTAATTCTTTTCAACTATTTGGCCTAATCCCTGTACAATGGTGTGGTCTGGGAGTCATATTTTTTGGCCCAAGTTCTCATTATAAAGTCTAATAATTACCTATTTCCTGGGCACTGGTGTGGTCTTGGAATCCCTTATTTGCTGGCTCAAGTAATTTCATTTCTTTTTGTGAAATATTTGTGAGTTCCTATTACTCATTTCCTTGAATCATTTTGATTTGAACTTTGTAAAAGGTCAGTTAAGATTCACGGTGGCTCTCCGCAGATTTTTCTTTAGATATTTAATTTTAACTCTTTGATGCTTATGCTTTTGAGCTGCCTTTTTTTGGTACCGTAAAGCCAAGTGCAAGGTGCGAAGGGAGTTTGTTCTTTAGTGAAGTGAAGCTCCCTAAATGACGATATGCTAGAATATGTACATCTGGAGAAAATTTCAGTACATATCAGACATCATGTACTCTACAAATTATTAAAGAACATATTAATTGAAAAAATGTCCATTATCTTGCATTTTGTCTTTGATTACCATCTACATATTGAAGGTGCGCTTAAAAGTGGTCTTCAGCCTCTTAGCCACACCACGAACTTGGCTTATGGGCAAGGCCTGGGCTATATTAATGGCTATGCCTTACCTTGGGTTGAGGTGCAATGGCAGAGCCTTGACAAGCCTAGGCATGCCTTGTGCAGTTTCATTAACTAAGATAAGTAGTGTTCTGCATTTGCTTCGCTTCACCACTTTTGCTGGTTGACTGACATATTTTTATGGGACTCAAGGACTGTCCCACTGACCTGATATTTTTGTTTGGATCTATCTGTGATTTAACATGCAAAAACTCTTGGCATGCCTGTGTAAGTGTTGAAATTCATAATTTAAACTATGTGCACACATAATTAGATGTTCGCAGGAAAAATAATTTGTTGTTGTGAACTCTCGCTGTCCTTTTACACTGTCAAAGTTTGTGGTGAAATGAGTATTAATCAATTGATGCATTATGTTATGCTGTTGAAATGTGTTAGGGCCCTTAGGAACTCCTCGCAGTTATGGCTATGTTAACCATATGGCCTCCCGGAGTTCAGAGAAGATATCCAAACTGAAATTTGTGTCATGCTCGAGCTAGCTGTTATGACAGATCTCAAGAACCTGCAGCACGGTTATGTTGGACTAATTAAGAAGTAACTTAAATAAATGTAGAAACATAATTACTTGGTTTGTGTGGTGGACAAATTGATTTATGCCCAACTTATTCTCCATAGTGATCACTGGGTTTTGCTATTGGTATTTTTTTTGTTGTTCTGCACCACCCAAAAAATATATCTTGTAGTTGAATGAGGTCTGCATGCATTAAAGCGGTTCCTTCTTTACTAGATAATATGTCTCCTTGTTTGTGTTCTCTATCCATTTTCCCGTGGTCTTGATTTTGGCATGAATTCCCCTATTTTTTCTATTTCAATAATAATAATAATAATAATGATGATGATGATGAGATGATGATGATGAAGTGATGATACCAATTGAAAGTAGAAAGAGAGTTTTGTTTCTATGCATCAGTTTGTTGATGTTTAAAGATTGATAAACTCAAAAGCATTACACCAATTTTGTAATCTTCATGCTAAGTAATTCTACAAAATCACCAATCATGATGGTATGGAGAATTTGTTTATTTGAGTTATTTCATTAAACACTTTTCAATGGTGTATCAAGTCTTTAATATTCTTAGATTAGATTCAGTAATTTAAATTTTCAAAAGAATGATATTCAATCTATGCCAGTCAATTTTGCATTTCATGCATTTGAATTTGCCTGTTACATATAACATGCCTAGCTGATCTATTCTGTAGTCTGCAGTTTGTGGTTTATTAGCATATAAAAAGTATCAGAAAAAATCCCCCATAAATGTCTACCTTGGTGATCTTTTCATCATTAATGGTCGTTCTGACCCCGGGGCGGATACGACCTTATTTGATACAGCTTGAGATACTACTCCGAATGGGCTTGCCTTGGCACAGCTCTAAAGGCTTTCACTTTCATACACGTTTCGATTTCATAACAGAAATCCTTCTTGTCTTAGTAACCAACTCCAATAAACCCTATCTCGCATATACAATTATAGAGCATGGGCAACGTAAATGCTAGATTGCACGGCTGTTAGATTCTCTTTTTTGAAGATCTTAGCACTGGTTTCTCTTCGAGGAAACTAAACCACCATGCGTTGATACTCCTATCCCATATACATGGTTTCATGGCTGCTCAGTAAAATCTAGGCATGTCAAAACTGATGCCTGATTTTATCCGAAGTAACCAAGTCATCCACCAATGACTGTTTGCTCAGCTCCACATCGGTTGTTGCTTTTGAGACTCTGCCATGGATGAAGGTTGACGTCAAGTATTCTATGTTGGGTCAGATTTCTATCCACATTTTCCAACCATATTGTGAGAAACTCACGTGATGAGGATCTTTTATGTAGTAATAGTGCATATTCTAATTGAGCTTTACTGAATCTACTATGGAATGTTTTGCGCTTTTCATAAAATCAGATTGTTTCTTATTTTTATGTACCTTTGCTGGATAGTTTACGGTTCTGGCCTTGTTTGCTTAGGGATTTAGTTATTGATTGAGTTTCAATAACCCTTTCTAAGAACTAATAGTGGGGTGGAGATTATGGACTCCCTATAAACGATTCCCGAGTTGTTCTTTTCCCCTACCTTTGTCTAAGCTCCCTTCTCCACTTGTCAAGTTTACGTGGTTAGCTTTCATTTACCTATGTTCATGCTTGATGTTCATTAATTATTTTCCCTGTTTTCCAGCTGGATGCTGACATTGTATCATCCATTTATTGCTCTCTCGAGTCTATTCATGGAGCTTTAGCTATTATGGCTCATGATGATATGCCTAAACAGCTTTACAAAGAAGAGGTATGCATTAAAGTTCATTTGGTGTGATAGTGTGATAGATAATCTGGGGATGTAATCTTGCTTTCACATTCTTGCTGCATAAAATTCTGTTTAAAGCTACCAAATTATCGATCTTTTCCAATAATTTGCTCTCTCCATATCAGAATATTGAAAGAATCCTGGATTTCTCAAGGCATCAGATTTTGGATGTTATGTTTGCTTGTGATCCAGCATACCGTGCTATGCATAAGCCAACTGATAATGGAGCCATTGATGGTATGCTATGCTGCTAGCCTGTCTGTTCTTTCTGTTACTTGAGTTATTTACCTTGTTATACAACAATAATGTAAAATGACTGCTTCAGCCAGTGATTTATCTCCTCCAAAATTGCTCCTTAACTCTCTTGGATTTGAATTTATCCTAAAGATCAAACTCCCTTATTTTATTTTTTTTCCTGGTGTTCTTCATTTGCCTTTTGAATATTAGACGAAGAAGATGAAGCGGCTGATTTTGGTTCAGCAAGTAAAAAAAGACGAACCTCCAAGAGTGTAAAAGAAAAGAAATCCACAGCAAACAAGTACAATGATGACTTATATCTTTTTTTTTCCCTGATGTTGATGTTTTAGCTGTTTACAGAGGTTTTTCTTCCCAGAATAATTTTACTTTTCTTCCTCAGGGGGCTTTCTGTCGTGAATACTGTAACTCAGAAGTTGTGCACTATTCTTAGTTTTCTAAAGCAGTTTCTGTCAATAGAGCGCCTTTCTGATAGTTGCATTCTCCAACTCGTGAGAACTAGTTTGCAGACACTTTTGGTTGATAACATCCCACTTTTGCAGCTGAAAGCAATCAGTTTAATTGGTGGGGTAATGAAATCAGCTTACCTAGTACCTGTTCTGTTCTATCTCTAATTTCCTATATTTTCTGCTTGTTCTTAGTCACATTTTTGTCGAATTGGCATGCAGATATATTACACGTATACTCAGCATAGATCTTATGTGATGGATGAAACCGTTCAAATCATTCTAAAGTCACCGCTCTCTAAGCGAGTGCCAAGAACCTATCATCTTCCTGATGAAGAGCATAGCCAAATTCAGTTAATCACAGCTCTGTGCATCCAAATGGTTCAGTATAGTGCCAATCTTCCTGAAGCTGTTAGGTCTGAAAATCCATTGCTGGAGGTTTCGGTTGACCCTGGATACCCTGCCAAATGCTATGAGGCTATTACGGAATCTTGCTGCCTCTTTTGGACTCGAATTCTTCAGAGACTCTCCAGCACAAAAAGTCAGGATGCATCTGAGCTAAAAATGATAATGGAAAATCTTGTCATGGATTTGCTCACTACTCTGAACTTACCAGAGTATCCTTCCTCAGCTGCTATTCTTGAGGTACCCTTTTTACAGTTAGTCCTTGGATGGACATTTTTATCTGCTTGATACATGTAATATTTTTGCAGGTTCTTTGTGTGTTACTACTTCAGAATGCTGGGCTAAAATCTAAAGATATAACAGCTCGGATAATGGCCATTGACCTACTGGGTACAATTGCTGCAAGGTTGAAGCACGATGCTGTCCTGTGCAGGAATGACAAATTTTGGATTTTGCAGGAGTTCATTAACAGTGGAAGTGTTGATCCAAGTTATGAAAAGGATGCATGCTCTGTTTGTAGGGGTGCAATAAGTGAAAGGTCTTTATTTGTGTGTCAAGGTTGTCAGAGAACATTTCATGTCGATTGTATGGATGGAATGGAGAGTGAAGTTCATTCTCGCAACTCAGATTGCCAGATCTGTCAGTGCGAGAGACAACTTCTTGTCTTGAAAACATACAGTGTGTCCCAGGACAAGGATGACCAAAAAAAGAATCGGAATCAGTCGAAAAAGTCTTCTAGACATGACACAGTGACAAAACAGGAGATTGTTCAACAAATGCTTTTCAATTATCTGCAGGATGTGCCATCCGAAGATGACACACATCTCTTTGCGCGATGGTAAGAAACTAAAGAAAAATTATTGGATATTTATCCTTTCAAATTTCATAAACCTATGAAGATATATTGACTTGCAGGTTTTATCTTTGCCTATGGTATAAGGATGACCACCCTGCTTCTGAACAAAAAATCTACTACTACCTCGCTAGGCTAAAATCTAGAGCACTTGTGCGCGAGTCGTCTTCATTTTCATACACTCTGACACGGGATTCGGTTAAAAAATTAGCTTTGGCGTTGGGACAAAATAGTTCTTTTGCTAGAGGGTTTGACAAGATTCTTCAAGTGCTCCTGGTAGGTGAACTTTGATTCTTTAATGAGTAAGCATTTGGATGTTTATTCTTATGATTCTACTATTATCAGGCAAGTCTAAGGGACAACTCACCAACGATTCGTTCTAAAGCGATGCGAGCGGTATGTTACAAATCTTTTTTAGATACCACACCTCGTGGCTTCCTTTTCTTCTAGTTTGTTATTTTCACCACCACCTGAGATTGGAAGATGAGAATCCTTGACTTTGTCCATTGTATACTCTTTGGAACAACAGGTTAGTATCATTGTAGAAGCTGATCCAGAGGTTTTGCGTGATAAGTTTGTCCACATGGCTGTTGAGGGGAGGTTTTGTGACTCAGCTATATCTGTTAGAGAATCTGCTCTCGAGCTTGTTGGTCGTCATATTGCGTCTCATCCTGATGTTGGTCTAAAGGTATTTCAGTTGCGGATACTTGGTTTAATATTCAAGGGGTTTTGATTTCTAACTTCTGGTTAATTTTTCTAGTATTTTGAGAAGGTTGCGGAGAGAATCAAGGATACAGGGATTAGCGTGCGAAAACGTGCTATCAAAATCATAAAGGATATGTGTGCCTCTGATAGTGGATTTTCACTATTTTCCACTGCTTGCGTTGAAATAATATCTCGCATCAATGATGAAGAATCCAGCGTACAGGTGTTTGATTCTATTTTGTTAGATGCTCTCGAAGCTACTTTTTCTTAGATGTTGAACTCTTGTAGTTGTATGTATGTTTCTTTGTTAAATTATGTCACCAAACTCATCTTCTTCTGGGGATAGGCGCCATTGCTCTGTGAATCAGGCAATGCAATATAATCCTCTACTTAAGATAATATTTTGATTAATTTCCTGATTGCATCTTTATTCTTATTTCTCTGATCAGTGTTTTAAAAAGCACTAGCGCTCTGCCTTTAGCGATTTACACAGATTGCGCACGCAAATAGCGTTGGTTATTTGGAAAAAAACGTGATTGCGCAAGCTATTTGCGGGCGAGGCGCGCCTTAGCGCAAATAGCGTGCGCTATCATGCTTTTTTTTCCAAATAACCATCGCTATTTGGTCCCATAAATAAAAGCCCAGAATTGATTTATTTGACCTACAATTTAACGCACAAACCGATTCACAAATCCCAAGCCCTACAGATTCACAACTCCTCAAGCGAATAAACATAGAGCCGGTTCACAATTCAAATTGCAACTTCCATTTTTCAGATTCACAAATTTCAACTCTAGATAATCTTGATAATGATAGCTATGTAAAGTTGGATGATACTGATTATTTTCAGATTATGTCGTTTTAGTGGTAAATGGTAATACTTTCTAAATTATATGGTTTCATGACTAATTATCTCACTTATTTTCTTATATAAGTATATTTCTATTTTCTCTACTTAAATAATTGACGTGCACAAATAGCTTACGCTATGCGCTGCTCTATTTACGCTACGCTATCACAGGACAAAAATGCTACAGGCCAATGCTACGCCTTTTAAAACACTGGTAGTGATTGGAGCACAATGATTTAAACACTTGTAAATTGGTGTGATTCTCTGATTGCTTGAACATTAGTTTGTATGTTGATCTTTAAGCTGTTTTTAGGTCCACTGTTGTTTCATTCAGGTGTGTTCTTGATGTCATTCTCCTTTCAGGACCTTGTCTGCAAGACTTTTTATGAATTTTGGTTTGAGGAGCATTTGGGATTGCAGACCCATTCATTTAAAGAAGGCAGTTGTGTCCCATTGGAAGTGGCTAAGAAAACGGAACAAATTGTTGAGATGCAGAGAAGGATGTCTAGTCATAAACCACTTGTTACTGTTATTAAAAGAAACTTAGCCCTTGATTTCTTTCCACAATCAGCCAAAGCTGCTGGAATAAATCCTGTATTACTTGCTTCAGTACGCAGACGCTGTGAGTTGATGTGCAAGTGTTTGTTGGAAAAAGTACTGCAGGTAGTGTTTTTTGGAGAAAGTGGGTTCGTATCTTGTATGCTATCTGGTTCCTTGTGTATGCTTATATTGTTTTGTTCCAATTTATGTAAAATTCACTTGAATATCTTCTCTACCCGGGAATTACCAAGTTCATGATTTTGGAAATTAATACGTCCTTTGCTTCTTTGATGAAATAATGCAACAGGAAATTATCAAGGACATAAATATCCTTATGATATCGAGCAGTCTCACTCATTTTTTTTTCTTTAAGTAATCTTTATCTGGCAAGGCTAATTGGCTAATTGGCCATGTTCTTCCAGGTTACCGAGGTAGGTAGTGAGGAAGGAGAAGAGCTCATGCTACCATATGCTTTACTATTGCATGCCTTTTGTCTGGTGGATCCTACTCTATGCGCGCCAGCTTCTGATCCTTCTCAATTTGTGGTCACCCTGCAACCATATCTGAAAAGTCAGGTCAATCAAAAATTTTTCCCCGTACCACAACTTGTACAAATGAAGATAGTTTATAATACCTTTATGTTGTGGCATGGATCAGGCAATGAATGCGTAGCAAAAATCTTTCATGAATAAATATGATGGTTTTAACCTATCAATTTTGAGATTCTTGTCGACTGCTCGCTAATCCATGTTTATTGTTGGAATTTCGCATTTTTGTTTATTGGATGTTTCTTATCACTTTTTAAAGTTGGGTGGCGGTAATGTCATCAACTAGTAAGTAGGAATCAACCTATGTTGTAAGAAATGTCTTGCAGTTACCAGTTGGACTTAATGATTTTCTTATTTTCTTACCTGCTCAACGAGTGAGTAATTGGATTTATTTTAAACATGGCGTCACTGATGTTTTCAGCTGTTGGTGATTTTAAAATCTTTTAGGACTGAATAACTATTGCAAGGTGTCTGATGTTTTTCTTTTCCCTTCTCTTTAACTTTGTACTTTCTATGAGATCAGATCCCAAGCAAATAATACTATTTATTTGATGTAAAGCTTAGTAGATTGTATAGAGTGCCTCGTGCCCTTGTCTAGATGATATTCAATTGTATGTTTTGCTCATGCATATCATATGTCTGGATTCTTTTTTGTCGTAAACAACACGCTGCTTAGTGATGTATAATTTCTTTGTTTGTTAATTACTAGCTACAGGGGTTAGATAGTTTGGACTATTGAATTCTCACTCGATTTTACTTCTATATTCATGTTAAATGCATCAGCTTTTAAATTATTAGTTTAAACTTGAGGATAGGCACAAAGGACTGAATATACATTTTATTTATTTATTATTCAGGAAACGAAATTATATCATATAAGAATCAGCTATTAATTACAAAATGCGGACAAGATATCCGTGCACCAAGCCCTTAAAGCTCAAGTTATATTAACAATTAACAATATACAAAGGCTCAATCCCTAGCTAAATCTGAAACCAAAAATCTAATAAACTCCTTTTGCTTCCTTATACATGTAGACGTCCGAATCTTGATCTTTTCCCAACACTCTTGCCTGACTTGCTATATCATAAAAAATCTTGCTATTTCTCTCCAGCCAAACCGACCAGCAAATACAATGTACCACCATTGTCCAAAAAATTATCTCCCTCCAACCAAGATCTCACCTATGATCAGTAACATATAAGTCCCTCGTTGTCCTTTGAACAACCAAACCAGACCCAGCTCTTCCAATGCTCTGGACCACAGACATCTCGTGAAAGGACAATGAATAAAGATAATGGTCCTGTCTCTCCACCTCATCGACACAACATGCACCAACTTGGGCAAAGAGACAAGCAGGCCACCACTTTTGCAATCGTTTCACAAGTTGACAGCTTTCCTTGCACCGCTAACCAACAGAAAATTTGTACTTTCGATGCATTTTCTAGATGACATGAAAGAAAGGAAATGAAGGAAAACCAATATCTGGAAAGAAAGATTCATAGAATGATTTTACCGAGAAAATCCCTGAAAGATCCCCAACTGATGCTCTAGTATCTGTCACCCCTTCGACTAACCTGATCCTTTCTAGAGACCCTAACAAAAAGCTCAGCTTGTTCACTTCATCGTCTCTCGAATCCCGCCTGAAATGCAAATCCCGAGAGATAACTGAAGAGATGGAGGAATTTTTTGATTGAGCAAAGTGGGAGGTAGGTTTGTTGTGGACCGATGATGACTGGAATAATGATGGATAAAGATTATTAAAAGAGGAATAAACCCCCCCCACCCCCCCCCACCCCACCACCAACTGTCCTCCCAAAACCTGATCAAGTTACCCCTTTTTACCACTGCCCTCACTGCTTGCAGAAAAACCGGGTAAATACTAGAGATAAATTTCCAAGGGTTTCTAAAAGTGACGTTTCTTGCTAGGCCTGCATCCCATCCATTTTCCTGTAGCTCATATTTACTCACTAAAACTATTTTTCATAATGAGTCTCCTTCATAAGATAGCCTCCACCACCACTTCTCCGAAAGATCCCTATTCCGTACATAGATGCTCCGCTCCCAACACCCAAACCCCCTTTTTCCTTCGGTTTACAGATATTCTCCCATGCAACCAAATGACAATGGGAGACCCCATCAGCTCTATCCCAGAAAAATCTCACATAATCTTCTCCATAACGTCCGCTATACCTTTTGGTATTCTAATGACATCAAATACATCGGCATAGCATTATGCACTCTGAAATCAGTGTCTACCCACCTCCTTTAGACAAAAAACGCTTTCTTCCAACTTGCCAATTTTTTCGACATATTAGAAAGAACAGGTTCTCAAAACGAGCTCTTTAGCAGATTTCCACCCAGTGGAACCCTAGATATTTGATTGGCCAAGATTCTCTCCCACATTCAATCTCCGTAACCAAACCTTCCACATCTACTTCTTCACGGTTAAGGCCCACCAAAGTACTTTTGTCCAGGTTGATCTTTAACCTGACATTTGACCGAATTGGCTTCAATAAATCGACCAAAAACCTAAAATGGTCAACATTCTTTACAAAGACTAGAGTGTCATCCGCAAATTGAATATGAGAAATCTCTACTCTCTCTCTTCCTACTTGCAAACCCCTGATGAGGTACATTGACTTAACCATTTTAATCAACCTGTCTCAACACATCTGCTACCGAAATAAACAAAAATGGTGACAGTGGATCATCTTATTGAAGAATTTTTCACCTTTAAATTTTCCCTGAGGCCTACCACTAATAAAAATTAAGAATGACAAATTCGATCCACATCCCTTGATCCATTTCTTCCATCTCTCACCAAACCCCTTCTTAAACAAGACAAAATCTAAGAATCTTCAATCCACATTATCGTAAGCCTTCTCAAAGTCGACCTTAAAGTCCCACCCCTACTTCTTTGCTCTCATCTCCTCTACCACCTCGTTAGCTATTAGACAATACTCTATTATTTGCCGACCTTCGATAAAAGCAATTTGATTTTCAGCTATTATGGAGGATGGAACTTTCTTTAATCTGAGAACTATGGCCTTTGCATAATCTTGTACATACTCGTTGTCAAGCTAATAGGCCGAAAATGAAAATCTCTTACCTTAACCGACTCTTGTTTCTTGGGGATCAAACATATGTATATCTCATTAGCAATACCACCAGTAATAGCCCCTTTCAAAGAATTCATCAAACACGTTCATCAAGTCCCCTTCGTTTATCTCCCAACATGCCTAGTAAAAAGCCATCGAAAGTCCATCTGGGCTCAGGGCCTTGATCTGTCACTCTCAAACACCGTTCTTTTAATCTCTTCCTCGGCGAAAAGTTTTTCTAGTTCTAATCCAGTCTCACCATCAATACTGCCGTAATCCACGCCTTCAATGCCCTGCCTTTCTCCATAAGGTTTATTATATAGATTCCTGAAGAAATCCAGTATTATAGCCTCAATCTGCTCACCATCTGATGTCATCAACCCGTCATCCCGTTCCAGTTTATGCTCTTATCAGCCTATGTTGTTCAACCATGATGCAACCGTCGAAGTAAAATTCTTATGCTCTAGCCACAAGTTCTCTGTTGGACCGCCCATGATTGGGCTGCCTATAGTTAGGCCACCCGTTAATATCTCCACGCTTCAGATGTTCATTCCTGGGGGTGTGTTGAAATATTGTCGCACATCGGTAGGATAGAGTTCCTGGGAGCACTTAATATAGACAAGGGCAACCCTCACCTCCAGAGCTAGCTTTTGAGGTGAGTTAGGTCCAAGTTTCATTTCTAATATGGTATCAAAGCCCAAACCCTCCGTGTGTGTTGGACCGCCCATAATTGGGCTGCCTATAATTAGGCCACCCGTTAATATCTCCCACGCTTCAGATGTTCATTCCTGGGGTGTGTTGAAATATTGTCCCACATCGGTGGGATAAAGTTCCTGGGAGCCCTTAATATAGACAAGGGCAACCCTCACCTCCAGAGCTAGCTTTTGAGGTGAGTTAGGTTTAAGTCTCATTTCTAACATTCTCAAATCTGAAAGGAGTTGGATCCCATTCCGCCTTTGCCGTATCTAAAATTCCGGTAAATGATCTGAAGTTACCCTGGGCAATACTGTTTGTCTATAGGATGGAAAAAGGTCCGACCAACCCCCCAAGAACAAAAATTTATCCAACCTGCAGCAAATGGGGATAACCCTGAAGTTCGACCAAGTAAAAGTTACATTCTACAAAGGTGGATTTCACAGTTCCAACTCTCTAACCAAAGAATCAAAGCATCTCATGCTATTAGTCAAAGAGCTACTATTCAAATTTTCACTTAGAGTCCTGACAACACTGAAAGCACCCCCTACACACCAATGCTCACCGCAAATTACTCTTTGCCCTGCCAATTCATCCCAAAACACTCATTATCCCTTTCAATTTCTATTGAGACTGAAAAATCTCCCATCAGATTAGCCCTAACCAAGACCGATCTCGAGTCCCATACCACCAAAATTCCCCCTGATCTGCCAGCAGCTGGTACACTCAACAAATCTAGACCTCCAGATGCTTGCAATAAATCTTCTATCTACCACCTGTCTTTTAAGTTTTAACTTCCTTAATAGCAACTATATCCGGTCTCTCCTTGCGTAGAATTGCTTTAATTAAACTCCTCCTTCTAGAACCCCCTCTCTTTATGTTCCAAGACAAAAATCTTCATTTAACCGCTTTGGATTTCCTGTGAGTCACTCATAATTGATTCCGAAATTCAACTGTTTTAATTCCTTGGAATTATTAGACCTAAACTTTCTCCATGCTTCATTCACTGAGGCCTTAGCCAAAAGATTTAGGCCCCGTTAAGTTTCAAAAGCCAGGCCAAAAAAGCACTTTTTTAAGTGCTTTTCAGTTAACAAGGTGTTTGGTTGACCAAAAAAGTGCTTAAATAAGCACTTTTTTAAGTCAAAATTAGAGCTTTTTCAAAAACTAAAAATTGCAGCTTTTAAAAGCACTTATTTTAAAAAATCTCTACAAAATCCAAACGGGCTCTTACTGCCCGAGCTAGCCTCCTTTTCTTTAAATCTTTCCCTGTCTTGAATATCATTAACAAACACATCCAACCTTTGGAGATTATGCGTGCGGCCAAAACCAAATGGGCCAGCCTCCTCTGGAGTCTTTGATCTAACCTCATCGTCTGTCTTCATTACCCTCTCATCACCTGCATTTCCATAACGTCATCCACATCTCCAGCCTCATTGTCACTCCCAAAATCTGCAATGTACTTGTTCGAGCTCTTGTATGATCTCTCCATTAGGTCCCTCAGATACACCTCCCATATTTCTCCACCCTACTGTCACTTTACTCCATTTCTTACCCCTGGAGCGTATGAGTGGCTTTCATAGCTCTCATATGCTGCAACATTAACAGAGTCAACCACTATATGAATATAAAAGATGCCAAATTGCGTTTGGACCTTCATCGAGCTATTAATAAAGTCACCTTCCAATCCTACAACTTTGATTTTAATAGCAGAGAGATCCTTAAGCGCAACAGAGTCCTGACTTATTTCCAGAAGACCCCCACACTGATTTCCAATAGACTTAAACATCTCTGTCGACCGCAGATTCCAAGGAATGCCAAAAATCCTGACCCAACTGCTGCAACACTCAAATATTGTTTACTTTGTGTTAATCTCCTGCCTCCATTTTTCGAAAGACAATGTGACTCTCTTTGGAAGAAAACATCTCCCCAACCTCAAATAGAAAGCAGTATCCTCTTCATTGTTCGGCCACCACACCACCATGTTGGCTGGAAACGGGAATAATTCAATATGCTGCTTTACTGCCTTTCCAAGAGCATCCCTAACCAAGTCCCATGACATGATATCTCTCTCTTTAGTGATGATCATTGCTTTGCTCCAAGTCTTATCCTTGCAACTATGCTGATTTCTTTAACCGAGTGATTTGAAGGGGCTGGTTTGCTCTCTCCATGACACACAACCTTGGGCTGTTGACCATAGCGACATCGACCAATATATGGATGTGCTGAAATTCCTTTATTCCCTCTTTAACGGTTTGGGCAAGTGAATTGCCAAGCATCTCCATCCCTATAGCGCACTTCCTCTCGGAATTATGATGCATTGCTTGTTTCCTTGTTGGAAAAATCTAGTCACTTCCAAAAAGCTTCCTCTGACATATACAAATCTTTGAACCATAAAAATTGTATTGCTGCCCCTGAGCTTGTACTTGTTGAAAACCTGACAAGATTTGGGATTGTTGACATAATCCAAAAAAATGGTACACATCCACTGGGCACTGCCGAAGTCCATTCCCATAATGTAACTTGCATTCCTAGTTCTCTCTGTCAAGCAAATTGAGGATCCTCCAACACCCAATCTGATTAGAAACAGCTTCTGCTCCATGTTAAATTGTTCCTCCCATTTAAACATAGTGAGGATCATGAATCACCCAACGAACTGATCCTTACTCGGATAGCTCTTCACAGGAACCTTTTTAGGACCCATCCGTAACATCTCTGAATGAGAAACAGAAACTGATGGAGTACAGGATGTAATCAGTCGAGAGCTCAGAATCACAGCAATGGAACCACAGCTAGGAGTATTCACAAGCTATCTGCAACACAGAACAGAAGCAACAGGCCTCTGCGAGACACCACTGAGGCTAGACGACCAGGGAAGCTAAGAAACCTAAAATAGATACATAAGGGAAGGGCATGGCCAAGGAAGGACCGGAAGGCTAAGAAAGGGCCAACGAGGCTAGAAATGAGGAAAGGAAGAGAAAGCGAGCTAGGGCTACGGGAAAACTGGGAAAAAAACGATGTAGGGCAAAATTGAAGGAACAACTAAGCTGAGGGGGCTCGGCGGGGACCGGCGAGGCTAAGGGATGGTCGGAAAGGTGATACAGACGGCCGGCGAGGTTAGGCTAGGGTCGAGGGGAAAGTACAGGTAGAGGCGAAGACCAAGCCATCCCCTTTCCTGTAGAGAGAAAAAAGTAGAGGACGCTCTAACATGTATTAAATATTCAAAATCCACCTTGCAGGTTTTCTGTAGTGAATAGACCACAAGCTTTCTGATGGTATATTTCCCAACCTTTCTCAAAATTTTATCTCGAGCAGCCAAAAGCACAACCAAAACTCCATTTTATTTTAATTGAAACTGGACTTGCTATCCTAAGGTTGAGATGTAATCAGAAATCGGGTGTCTTAAGAGAGTCATGTTTATAATTATTGAAAATAGTCATTAGCATAGACTCGTGAATGGGAGATGCAAATATTTGTGTGAGGCCGCTGGTATTTATTTCCCGATCTTGCTGAAAATCATATTAGCAAAACATTCTCGAAAGTTTTAATCAAATTGAGAATGAGTTAACACGGTTTTTTTCCTTTTGCAGTCTGACAATCGGATGACCGCACAGCTATTGGAGAGCATAATATTTATAATCGACTCTGTCTTGCCTTTGTTGCGCAAGCTTCCTCAAACTATTTGTGAAGAACTTGAACAAGATCTAAAACAAATGATTGTTCGACATTCTTTCCTGACAGTTGTCCATGCTTGCATCAAGTATTCTACTTTTCTCTTTGATTTGTCTTTTGGTTTCTATCAATAGAAAATGCATTTACTCCAAGGATTTTGTGCCTCAACCTCTTCAATAATCAGAACTTTTACTACATCCTGTATGTTCCTTTCTGATGATTGAAGGCTGTTTAGTTGAGAATGATAAAAAATTTTTGGAGACTTTTAAGTATAATAATCTATTACCAATTTTTTGGGTGAAGGAAGGTATTCAAGGCAGCTTTCTAATATTGGGATTCGCTGTATTTTTTTTTTGAGAAAAAGTAACTATTTTGGTTTTTTTGGAAGGTTTGATTTTCAGTATGTGAAAATATGATTCTTTGATCTCTGCACTGTTCGTGCTTTGAATTTCTCAAAAGCTTTTGTAACTAGAGTTTTATGTATTTTTTGAAGGCATTAGTTTCAATGTTTTTTCCATCTTCCACAGCACAACATTTTTAAGAACAACAATTTATAGATTCTTGGCATCATCTAGCATTTGTTATGGTTAAATTATTAATGTTCTGGGTTGTATTACAATTAAGGCAAAAATTTCCTTGAATAGATAGACATGTGAAACAGTGTAGATATTTTGGAAACTTTTAAGTATAATAATCTATTACCAATTTTTTGGGTGAAGGAAGGTATTGAAGTCGGCTTTCTAATGTTGGGATTCACTGTATTTTTTTAGAGAAAAAGTAACTATTTTGGTTTTTTTGGAAGGTTGGATTTTCAGCAAGTGAAAATATGATTCTTTGATCTCTGCACTGTTCGTGATTTGAATTTCTCAAAAGCTTTTAACTAGAGTTTTATGTATTTTTTGAAGGCATTAGTTTCAATGTTTTTTCCGTCTTCCACAGCACAACTTTTTTAAGAACAATAATTTATAGATTCTTGGCATCATCTTGCATTTGTTATGGTTAAATTATTAATGTTCTGGGTTGTATAACAGTTAAGGCAAAAATTTCCTTGAATGGATAGACATGTGAAACAGTGTAGACAGTTGCTTCATCCAGTGAAAATTCTTTTAATCTCTCTTCTAGTCCTTCCCGTTCTGAAAAATGACTGAAAATCTTGTTTGCATGGAGCTTAACCGAATAACATAGCTTTTTCTTATAAAACTGAGGGCCTCTACATGGATTAAGAATCATAAAGAGAGTGCTATGCTCTAGTGGGTAATAAGGGTTCCGTTTGCGGATATCTTATCCTCTTTTTGTATCACATGATCTTATATATATATATATATATATATATATATATATATATAAAATATGATCTCGTTTCTTATCAAACAAAAAAATATTCTGTTAAATAGGTGATCTGTTAGACATGTTACCTGGGGATTGTTGTTAGGGAATTTAAGATTAGTTCACTATTAACCTGAATGGCGGCAACATTATTTTGAAAGGTAATTTGTTCTGTTGACCTGGTGGGGAGACTTTCCTTACACTACATATTTTTTTCTCTGTGGCTCTTGAATACTATACTTTGTTCTTAAATTTGTGAGTTGTATGGTAGCTGAAGGATATGACTCTCTCTAATTCTTAAATAGATTTTATAAGATACGGATCAGTTTCAGTTCTCGGTAATGCTACATTTTCTTGCATCTGTTTTCTGAGGTCTCGATTATCAGGTGTTTGTGCTCCGTGGGCAAGATAGCAGGAAAAGGAGCACTTGTGGTTGAATATCTTATTCAGTTGTTCTATAAACGCCTTGATGCATTGGGATTTGATAATAAGCAGGTTCCTGTTTGCCATTCAAATTTTAGGGTTTCAATTGCCTGCCTTTTGTTCTATCTTAACTAATTATACTCATTTCTAATGCTTAAGAAAACATTTTAAAAAATATTTTTGGTTAATTTACCTGCTTTGGGGTTGCCCCTTAGATGCTCTATTTCTTTTTCTATTATCCGTTCCTTTGCCATATCGTACATTAGTTTTTGCAATGCCATTGCACACACGTGCATCAACTTCTCCTTTACAGTGATATTTGTGATTTGTATTTCTTGATTATTTTTCCTAGGAAGAGTGATTCCTGATATTTTTCAGATAGCAATCATCACATGTTATCATTTCTCGTTGTTCCAGAGTAACATACTTTTCTAATATAACCAATTATTTATGACATAGCAGATTGTTCCTCTAGGACACAGTTGTTTTCAACTTTAAATTTGTTAAATATATGTAACATTTATTGAAACACATTAAGCTTAGTCTTGTCTTGGAATGATAGATGTTTTGCTGCTTGTGCATTTATGCTAACCTAGGTACATCAACCCAACTGCAATTGCTGCTAGTTTTAGTCATGTTCTCAGCCAAATTATCTTAAATTGTCTTGCCATTCATTCCTTCACACAGTTGTTACTCTTTTCAGTTTTTCACTTGCTTGAATATCTCAAGTTTCGTGAGCATATGGTCACTAATGTTTATCTTTTCAGCAAGTAGGTCGGTCACTTTTTTGCCTGGGGTTGTTAATTCGCTATAGTAGTTCTCTGTTGGGCGCATCTTCTTCCAACACGAGGATGATTGATGTCACAAGCAGTGTGGACTTGTTTAAAAAGTATCTTCAGGCGGATGATTTTATCATTAAGGTCCGCTCATTACAGGTATCCACTGTTCTGCTGAAGTTTTGTAACATATTTTAAATATTATAAAGTTCATTTTGTAATTTTGTATTTTCTTCAGGCCTTAGGCTATGTTTTAATTGCTCGGCCTGAATTTATGTTTCAAAAGGATGTTTGTAAAATCTTGGAAGCTACACTTTCCTCTAATACCGATGCTCGTCTGAAGGTATTCTTGTTTTTGTCCATCCCGCCATGGCACCATCCCTTTTTTCTATATTTTGTTAATGATTTTTTTGGTTTGCCAGTTGCAATCGTTACAGAACATATATGAATACCTTCTCCATGCGGAAAGTCAACTGGAACCTGATAAAGTTAGTAAAAATGAAGTTAGTCATTCGACTGATGGTGCCCAAAGTGTGCCTGTTGCTGCTGGTGCTGGTGATACTAACATATGTGGTGGTATAGTTCAGCTGTATTGGGATAACATCCTAGGGAGGTGTTTGGATGTGAATGAACAAGTGCGCCAAGCTGCTCTAAAGGTCTTATTATTTCTTTGGTTCCACCTTGTAGTCATGAGATACTCTTGACACGCCACTCCAACGCAGCACACGCACTCGCACCAAATCCAAATGAATAAAATAAAATAACCTAAAAGTTGTTTTTCCTTAATGTTGCCATGATGGTGATTGGATTGATAGTTCAACACCTGAAAAACAGTTGCAACATTTTGGTCCACAACCAACTTTGGGAACTCATGCTTTAACCTTGATGATATATCAGAATTTCCCACAATAATCATTATTGATTCAGTTTTGTTTGTTTTTCTTTTGTACACAGATTGTGGAAGTTGTGTTGCGTCAAGGTCTTGTACATCCAATTACTTGTGTTCCATATCTCATAGCTCTTGAAACAGATCCTCAGGAGGTTAACTCAAAGCTTGCTCATCATCTGCTGATGAATATGAATGAAAAGTATGTTCATTTATGTAATATTCATTCATTACTCTCTGCATCTTGAACTGTTGTTATTGATTGCTTTCTTCAGGTATCCAGCTTTTTTTGAAAGCCGTCTGGGAGATGGGCTTCAGTTGTCATTTATGTTCATACATAGCATGAATGATTCTATAGCAGAAATCCCAAACCATAAACTTCATTCCATTGTATCCAATAGTGTGAAGGGAAGGTCTGATGCTGGTACTTCAGCTTATGCCCGTCTAGGGGTTTCTCGGATTTACAAGCTCATTCGCACAAATCGTGTTTCGAGAAATAGGTTCATGTTTTCAGTTGTTCGCAAGTTCGAAATGCCTAGGTTCAATAATTACGTTATACCTTTCCTCATGTGAGTTATGTTACTTGAACTATTGTCATTTTTATACTTGCTCATACATAGAAAATACCGTTCAGATTATATTTGCTTCCACAGGTACTGTACTGAAATTCTTGCTTTGTTACCTTTTACCGCCCCTGATGAGCCTCTTTATCTGATATATACTATAAACCGATTGGTACAAGTTCGAGCTGGGATATTAGAATCAAACATGAAAGATTTCTTGCATTCGTTAGAAGGAATTTATCCAAAATGTAGTGGAAATGGGATAGTGCAGCCTGATCAAACTATTCAATCGGCCAGCGAAAGATCCATGTCCGTCGATGGGAACCACAAAATATCTGAAGAGTTCCCAGGTCGTCAGTTATCTGGAGATCCTCAATCCAAGAATTCAGATATCATGGAAGATTCCGATAGCATGCCCAAAATTGATTTGCAGAAAATCCAGGTACATCATTACTATTGTGATGAATACAAATACCGCCTTTGACTACTCTTGGGTCAGACTTTAACCTTCTCGACTATGACAGTCCTCCTTTACACACATCTTTCAAGCCACGAAGCCTACGTGTTTGTACAGAATAGATACATGACTTGAAAAATGCATTGCTGAGTGTGCCCAGTGGTAATGGATTTATTTTTGAAACAGTGGAAGTTAATGTACGTTATGTTTTAGTGTTTTACAATGGAAGTTATCTTTTCTGTTTGCACTTGTAAAATTCAATTCACAGTATGCTATCTGTTAATTGATTTTGTTCCTTTGAATTTTTGCATTTTCAAATAGCTTAGGCTTCTTCATTTTCTGACCTGTCACAGGCTGATTGTCTGGCAATCGGTGCAATCCAACTTCTTTTGAAGCTGAAACGGCATCTCAAGATTGTTTTCGACCTCGATGATGCCCGCTGCCAGGTAATGTTCTTTACATGACCCGTCCTGCTATAATATAATCAGAAAGATTGTCATTTGATTTTAAATATATTTGTTCCAAGTCTGGCTTTTTTTTTTCTTTCATTAGGCATATTCGCCAAATGAACCCACTAAACCTGGGGAGAGTTTGTTGCGGCAGAACATTTCATTTAATATTAGCGACATAAACATAGACCCACCAAACACTAGTGAAGATTTCTTGAGGAGGTATCAGGTAATACAAATACTGATTTTAAACCATTGCCCCAAATGTATTTTTCTGCATGCATTTTAGACCCAAGTTAACTAGATGTTTTGTTCCCTTTGTATATTATGCTTCTCAGGATTTCAAGAATGCATTGAAAGAAGATACTGTTGATTATTCAACCTACACCGCCAATATCAAAAGGAAACGACCCCATATAAGAAGAGGTGGGAAGGCTAGCCGAATGGCAGATGCCGAAGATGAAGATGACAATGACGATGAAAATTGGACGGGAATGAACAGGATAAATAGGAGTGGCAAAAAAGGTGGTATAAGAACTAGGCAACGGTATTAGTAGGAATACTTGTGAAAGTTAATCTAACTTGTACAGTACATAGATAGGAGAAACAAAGCTAAGTGGAGATAGAATGTGCAGAAAATTGAAATTTAGAAAATTTCTGAAGGTGGAATGTGATTTTAGATATACTCTAGGGATGAGGGGCAATTTTTTGGTGGACGGTCTCGCAGCTCTACTCGTACCAATTGAGGCTATGACTAGCACCGAAAGCTCATTGCTTGTTGGTAGTAATTTGTACAGTATTTTTACGTTCTGTCTCGTTTTTGAAATGAAATCTATGTTGTTTTCCAAGGAATGTGTTGCTAACGAAGGATAGCAGGGTCGAACCGGATCATCATTTGTAGATGTGTATTGTTATGTGAACAAGATAAAGCCCATAATTGGTAGATGGCTCGTTAGCTTTTAAAATAACTTCTTGGCCCATTGTGCTTCTGCGAGTGAGATCTCTATTCATTGTACTTTTTGAAAATTTGAACTGGTGAATTCTCATCGATGAGTCATGATTTGAGTTCTTCACGAGTATCACTGATATATTGGGGATATGAAACCGGTGATTCATGATTGACAGTTGAAATTCAATGCAAGATGTCCTGTTCTTTTTTTGGGGTTATATTTCAAGAAATATTGTAATATGAAAGGTTTAGTTTTATGAGTAATGCTAGGTGTATACTTCGGTATACACCTTCGCTTACACTTTGCATTTAAATTACAATTTTTTTTTATCTAATTAGATATTTTTTTTTCTTTTTATTTTTATATTCCCCATTGTCTTTTTTTCTTTCTTTCTAGATTTACATTTTTGAGACTCTATTTGCACAAGCGAAATTTTTATTTCTCGATTTGATGTTCTTATTTCAATTGTTTGATTTTTTAAATTTGATAAAAAAAATATTATGAAACAAGAGTTTTTAATTTGATAAAAAAAAAAACTTATTTAGCCACAAATTAAATGTCCGATGCAGCAAAGAAGGCGAAAACATGTACGAAATGCTTTTATCATACCGTATCTATATTACCAAGTTTTTAGACCAACAATTAAAATCATTAAAAGATATTCGATGATCAAGCCAAACGTAAAGTTTTATAAGAATATATATGAGAAGAGCAAGACTTATTGGTAAAAATTCATAACTAAAATAAAATCATGAGCAAGAAGCATCGATAAAGAGAAAAAAAATCAATATTTTGGTCTTCCAATATGCAAATGGACACAATCATACCAATACTTGCAACAAATCAATTCGTAAATCCAAATAACTAACTACATGCATATACTATATAATATATAGAATTTTAGATTGGTTTCAAATTTCAATGTCATTCTTGATCCTCAGAATTAGGGACTAAAAACTTCACCTAATGAATTGAGTACGTTTAGATGATCCCGAACATTATTGGCATACTTAATCATCATTCTTGCATGTTTAAATGATCCCGAAGAGGATTGGCGTTTAGATGATCTCGAACAGTATTAGCAGTTGTAGACAACCAACCTATTGAGTCAAGTACGAAACGCCACAAGCGTTGGAATGTCTATCTGCCTATGGACATATGCTAATTTCATAATTTGTAGAACTCTTGCATTGCGAACCTTGGTGATGAACTGCTGGGTATCGTTGGAAAGAGACTCCAATTGTGCCCGATGATTAATCTACTGCACTTGTGGCTGATCAGTTGTAGTGATCCTGCATGGAATCACCTACTAACTGGCAACTAATAGCATGCATTAAACTTAATAAAGCAAAATGCTTAACATAGTAAAACGTGCGGAAACAAAACCCATAATTTACATATCAGCTTAGTAAAACAAGTTCAGGCTTGATACTGTAGTGATACAACCATATCGAAAATCTTAAAATAAACTGTCTAAAACATGTATACAACTAAACAAATCCTGCTGTATTAAATCCCCTGAAAAGCTCCGGCTCCCTAGTCCTGCATAGAACTACCGGCTCCGTCCATCCTGCGATCTGCTCCGTGGAATAGGGTGTCCAAGATAACAACTAGGACGTGAGCGCTAACGCCCAGTACATAGACATGAGTAAACATATGTATATAATGCATGCAACATGATGACTGGTAAAGGGTCATCTGAAAAGTCATGCTCAGTACCGGCGCCATATGAGTGCTGCCACCGCACGGATCATCCTCTGGGTGCAACCACACTCGTCTAGTACACCAGAGTAGTCAGACATACATGTCCCCGCCGTTGCGGTACTCTCAGTGACAGACTATCGAGTATAGAGCTGAGCGTCTCTATAATCAGGTATAACAAGGTATAGGCTCAACGTGTATATGCACATGACATATGAATATAGAAAGCGGTAAATCATATATCATGCCATATAATAATGCCAAATAAATGCAACATATAACATGTATACTCGCTGACAATCTCAGTCAATGTGTACGTACCTCTAGGCTAGTTCAAGTAAAGTAGGATCCTAGGTTCCAAGCCTATATTCAAAAGTTCATCGTATCACTACACAAGTTTTATAAGCCTTAACTAAGCTAATAAATACTCCCAAAACTTAAATAGATTCCCGGACCATACCTTCGTCCATAGTAAACCCTTTGATGTCGCTGACTCTGGATGACTATAACAACTTCTTTGTTATTCCAGAATCTCTCACTATTACCGATAGGGCCCTCAAGTGTATAACTCACACTATATAACTGATCGAAGAAGAAAACTCGAAATTCGTATTCAAAATGAACTCCGGAGACCCCTATTTATAGGCAAAATTCCCGGACACGATCGGAACTACCGATATTGGATCGGAGCTTCCGATCCGTGCATGCATGACACATGGCGATCGGAACTTCCGATCCGACGATCAGAGCTTCCGATCTGCTCTTCGTTCAACACTTGTCAAAACTCGTGGTTGAGTCATCGAACATTGCTCGCAGCTAGAGATCGGAACTTCCGTTCCTGGATCGGAGCTTCCGATCTCTGTGCTTCCGATAGGCTTCAGAAGTGGCTAGGATCGGAGCTTCCGATCTGGGTTCGGAGCTTTCGATCCGACCCAAAATTCAAAAGCCCAAATTTTGCTTCTGAAGTCCAATTATACTCAGGGATTGGTCAATTACTAAACCTTAATCCTGTTTAACATATTATTATCTTAAAATGATTCTGGGTTACTACATTCTCCCCACCTTTAGACATTTCGTCTGCGAAATAAAATCTAAAGATAAATCAAGATAACAATATGAAACATCAAACCAAGTTTTATTACAACAACTGTAATTACATCTTACATGGTAATCAAAAGTACAAAGCAAACAACTCAGGATATTCCGCTCGCATACGACTCTTAGTTTCCTAAGTTGCTTCTTCAACGCCTCGACGTTGCCACTGTACCATCACAAGTGGTATAGTCTTGTTCCGAAGAACTTTCTCCTTCCTGTTTAGAATACGGAGTGGTCGTTCAACATACGACAGATCTGGCTGTAGCTGAACATCAGTAGACTGAATCACATGTGATTCATCAGCTATGTACTGTCGAAGTAACGACACATGAAAAATATTATGTATACTGGAAAGAGATGGCGGTAACGCCAAACGATAAGCAACATCTCCAATCTTCTCCAGTATCTGGAAAGGTCCAATAAAACGAGGTGACAACTTTCCTTTCACACCGAATCTCATCATCTTCCTGAAAGGTGATACTCACAGAAAAACATATTCACCAGGCTCGAACTGCAATGGCCTACGGTGAATATTCGCATAACTGGCTTGTCGATCTTGAGCAGCTTTGATCCTCCGTTTGATCAAATCTACCTTGTCTACAATCTGCTGCATCAACTCAAGACCTTCGACTTGCCGTTCCCCGACTTCATCCCAGAATAACGGAGTACGACATCGTCGACCATACAATGCCTCGAAAGGTGCCATATCAATACTACGAGGATAACTGTTATTGTAGGCAAATTCGATCAAAGGTAACTGATCCTGCCAAGATAAGCCAAAGTCCATGACAGAAGAACGTAACATATCCTCCAATGTACGAATCGTCCGCTCTGACTGTCCGTCAGTCTCCGGATGATATGTAGTGCTCAAACTCAGAGTGGTACCCAATGCTTGTTGAAAACTACCCCAGAAACGTGAGGTAAATCGCGGGTCTCTATCACTAACTATGCTCACTGGAATCCCATGTAATCGCACTATCTCCTGAATGTATAGTCGTGCCATGCGATCATAAGAATATTCCCGGTTGTAAGGAATGAAATGTGCTGATTTCGTCTAACGGTCAACAACGACCCAGATAGCATCACACTAACGTGAAGTCATAGGCAAGTGGGTGACAAAATCCATAGTCACGTGCTCCCACTTCCATTCGGGAATCTCAAGATTCTGCAGTAATCCACCTGGTCGTCGGTGTTCAGCCTTGACCTGTTGACAAACCAAACATCTTGAAACAAATTGATATACACTCCGCTTCATCCCTTTCCACCAGAATCTAGTTCGCAAGTCCTTATACATTTTCATACTTCCAGGATGAACTGACAATCGACTTCTGTGAGCTTGAGAAAGAATATCATTCCTGAGTTCCGCAACATCAGGTACAACCACTCGATTCGATAAAACACAATAAACCATTTGCCTGAAAATAGAATCCAGATGTGTTAACTCCATTGGCTAGACGTGCCAAACGCTGAGTCTTAACATCAGATATCTGAGCGTCTCTGATCCGAGAGTATAATGCTGGCTCAGATAGAATAGTATACAATCGAATCCCATTCCTCCCTTTCTTGTGCTTGAGCGTAAAACTCAATGAGCAACACTCTTGAACCATATGAGATATTTCACTAATCTGAAGTGCAGAAAGTCTCACCTGCCGACTCAAGGCATCAGCAGTAAGATTAGCAGAACCTGGATGATATTTGATTTCACAATCATAATCCTTCAGAAGATCCATCCAGCGTCTCTGTCGCATATTCAACTCCGCCTGAGTGAATAAATATTTCAGACTCTTGTGATCCGTGATTATCTTAAATTTCTCGCCATAAAGATAATGCCTCCAGATCTTAAGCGCAAATACAATGGCGGCTAACTCGAGATCATGTACTGGATAATTATTCTCATGCGTCTTCAACTGTCGAGAAGCATAGGCAATCACATGTCCATGCTGTGTCAGAACACATCCTAACCCCTGACCAGAGGCATCAGTATAGACAAAATAACCTCCCGATCCAGAAGGTAAAGCTAGCACAGGTGCAGTAGTAATACGTCTACGCAGCTCGTGAAATGACTCCTGACAATCCGAGGACCATATGAAGGCAACATCTTTCCGAGTAAGCTGAGTCAAAGGCCTGGCCAACTGTGCAAAATTCTCGATGAACCGACGGTAATATCCAGCTAGACCCAAGAAACTACGAATCTCAGCAATCGTCGTCGGACGAGACCAGTTCAGCACTGCCTCTATCTTACTTGGATCAACAGATATTCCTTCACTAGAAATCACATGACCGAGAAACACTACCCGATCAAGCCAAAATTCACACTTGCTCAATTTCGCATACAGCTGCTTATCTCGCAACGTCTGCAAAAAAATCCTCAAATGCTGTGCATGCTCATTCTTGTCATGAGAATAAACAAGAATATCATCAATGAAAACGATGACAAATCTATCCAGATATTCTCGAAATACCTGATTCATCATATTCATAAAGACTGCCGGTGCATCGTCAAACCGAATGGCATCACCAGAAATTCATAATGTCCGTATCTGGTTCTAAAAGCATTCGTAGAAATATCCGAGTCTCGTACCCGCATCTGGTGGTATCCCGATCTCAGATCTATCTTAGAGTAAACAGAAGTACCCTGTAATTGATCGAACAGATCATCAATCCGCGGCAAAGGATACTTATTCTTGATGGTGACACGATTCAGCTGCCTGTAATCAATACATAATCGCATCGATCCATCCTTCTTCTTGACAAACAAAATAGGTGCTCCCCACGGAGAAACACTCGGACGAATATATCCCTTATCAAGCAGATCATGCAACTGCTGTTTCAATTCCCTCATCTCTGATGGCGCCAGACGATAAGGTGCTCGGGATATAGGCGTAGTTCCTGGTACTAGATCAATACCAAATTCAACCTCTCAAACCGGAGGAAAACCAGGAATCACATCAGGGAATACATCAGGAAACTCACTGACTATCGGTAACTGATTAATACCCGTACTACTCATGGACATATCAACTTCATAGATGAGGTAGCCCTCCCCACCTGACTCCAAGACATGACATGCCTTCAGAGCCGAAACAAGTGGCATCGAAGGTCGCACACCCTCACCATAAAAGTACCAGCTATCACCCTCAATAGGATGAAACTGTACTAGCCGCTGATAAAAATCCACAGTAGCATGATACAAAGTCAGCATATCTATTCCCAAAATCTAAGCATGCTCTGATACCAAAAATGTAGTGACCCTGCATGGAATCACCTACTAAATGACAACTAATAGCATGCATTAAACTTAATAAAGAAAAATGCTTAATAGAGTAAAACGTGTGGAAACAAAACCCATAATTTACATATCAGCTTAGTAAAACAAGTTCAGGCTTGATACTGTAGTGATACAACCATATCGAAAATCTTAAAGTAAACTGTCTAAAACATGTATACAGCTAAACAAATCCTGCTGTATAAAATCCCCTGAAAAGTTTCGGCTCCCTAGTCCTGCCTCGAACTACCGGCTCCGTCTATCCTGCGACCTGCCCCGTGGAATAAGGTGTCCAAGATAAAAACTAGGACGTGAGTGCTAACGCCCAGTACATAGACATGAGTAAACATATGTATATAATGCATGCAACATGATGACTGGTAAAGGGTCATCTGAAAAGTCATGCTCAGTACCGGCGCCACATGAGTACTGCCACCGCACGAATCATCCTCTGGGTGCAACCACACTCGTCTAGTACACCAGAGTAGTCAGACATACATGTCTCCGCAGTCGCGGTACTCTCAGTGACAGACTATCGAGTATAGAGCAGAGCGGCTCTATAATCAGGTATAACAAGGTATAGGCTCAACCTGTATATGCACATGACATATGAATATAAAAAGCGGTAAATCATATATCATGCCATATAATAATGCCAAATGAATGCAACATATAAACATGTATACTCGCTGGCAATCTCAGTCAATGTGTACGTACCTCTAGGCTAGTTCAAGTAAAGTAGGATCCTAGGTTCCAAGCCTATATTCAAAAGTTCATCGTATCACTACACAAGTTTTATAAGCCTTAACTAAGCTAATAAATACTCCCAAAACTTAAATAGATTCCCGGACCATACCTTCGTCCGTAGTAAGTCCTTTGATGTCGCTGACTCTGGATGACTATAACAACTTTTTTGTTATTCCAGAATCTCTCACTATTACCGATAGGGCCCTCAAGTGTATAACTCACACTATATAACTGATCGAAGAAGGAAACTCGGAATTCGTATTCAAAATGAACTCCGGATACCCCTATTTATAGGCAAAATTCCCGAACACGATCGGAACTACCGATATTGGATCGGAGCTTCCGATCCGTGCATGCGTGACACATGGCGATCAGAACTTCCGATCCGACGATCAAAGCTTCCGATCTGCTCTTCGTTCAACACTTGTCAAAACTCGTGGCTGAGTCATCGAACATTGCTCGTAGCTGGAGATCGGAACTTCCGTTCCTGGATCGAAGCTTCCGATCTCAGTGCTTCCGATCGGCTATAGAAGTGTCTGGGATCGGAGCTTCCGATCTGGGTTCGGAGCTTCCGATCCGGCCCAAAATTTAAAAGCCCAAATTTTGCTTCTGAAGTCCAATTATAATTAAGGATTGGTCAATTACTAACCCTTAATTATGTTTAACATATTATTATCTTAAAATGGTTCTGGGCTACTACATCAGTCCGCTGACGTCTTCGATTTTTCACCTCTCGAACTAAAAATAAAGCAAATTTCCAAGCATAATAAATGCAAGAAACTATGAGCCTAGCCCTACAGTGATTGGGGAATATCGGACCACGTGGAAAGATGGACAGCTTCTAGCATGTCGATCTTTCCACACTTCTCGTCTTCCACGAACATTAGCTCCAAGAAGAAGCTCGAGACCGCCAAAGACCCAACTATCACTGTCCCCTTTCTATTGTTGAAATAGGTACTTAGATACGCGGATAGAACAGGAAAGACGGTTAGTCCACGTGCTGCTATCAACAGCAGTGCCAACCTAGCCCAAACATGGGTTTGTCGATCCAGATAATTTTGGAATGCAAGCAACACCATAACAATTACAATCCACCCACACCATATATATCCCTAATCCTCCAAGCAAATAATAAACCACCAACACATCATTCAACTCTTGGTTTTCTTTGTTTACCATGAGCTGTCGGGAAGCATACATTTTCATCCAGTAAACGAAAGCAACCCCCCAAAAAAAACTAAAGATAGACTTGCCGCAGCCATATGCCATCGATTTACATTCCTACATTCAACAAATTAAACATTTTTAATTCCCAACAAATAAATAGCCCCAAGAACAGATAAAGAAAAACAGAACAGAAAAGTTTCGAACTTACCTTGCCCGCTCAACGATAGACCTCCATATGCGTTTAAACACCATGGTTCACAATGAAAATAAAAATGATAGATTGAATGGAATGCGATTCCACTTCTGTGGGCATGGAAAAAATGCCAAATGTTGTGCTCGCTCACTTTAGGGAGCCGTCAAAATTTTTTTTCCCGTTTTTTTATTTCCGTCAAATAAAAAGAAAAGAGAATTAAAATAAATATAATATTGAACTTTAGATTCGTTTCAAATTTCAATGTTATTCCTGATCCTCAGATTTAGGGACTAAAAACTTCACCTAATAACGTTTAGATGATCCCGAATAGTATTGGCATACTTAATCATCATTCTTGCGTGTTTAGATGATCCCAAATAGTATTGGCAGTTGCAGAAAACCTATTGAGTCAAGTACAAAACGCCACAAGCGTTGGAAGGTCTATCTGCCTATGGATATATCCTAGGTTCATAATTTGTAGAACCCTTGCTTGCGAACCACGGTGATGAATTGCTTTGTATCGTTGGAATCAATGCATTTAATAAACGCACTTTAATTGTCGAAGAATCAATGCATGTTGTATTTGATGAATCTATAGTTTCTCTCACTAACAATGATGATGTAGAAATACTCGAAGAAGAGATGGCTTCATCAAGCTTAAATGATATAGATGTTTCTGTTGAGGAAACACCACTTCCGAAGGATTGGACGCATCACAAAGATCATCCTATGGATCTTATCATTGGAAGTCCTTCGAAGGGAGTAATCACTCGATCTTCACTTAATAATATCTGCAATCATCTTGCTTTTGTTTTGCATGTTGAACCTAAGTGCATTGATGATGCTTTATTAGATGAATCATGAATTATTGCTATGCAAGATGAATTAAATGAATTCAAGCGCAATGATGTTTGGTGTCTTGTTCCTAGGCCGCATGATAAATCTATTATTGGTACTAAATGGGTATTTAGGAATAAACTTGATGAGCATGGTACTATCACTAGAAATAAAGCTAGACTTGTAGCAAAAGGATATAGTCAAGAAGAAGGCATTGATTATGATGAGACTTATGCGCCTGTTGCTAGACTAGAATCTATTCGCATGCTACTTGCTTTTGCCTGCTCTAGAAATTTCAAGTTATTTCAAATGGATGTTAAGAGTGAATTATTGAATGATGAATTAAACGAGGAAGTTTACATTGAACAACCTGGTGGCTTTGTTGATTCTTTATTGCCTGATCATGTGTATAGATTAAACAAAGCTTTGTATGGTTTGAAACAAGCTCCTAGAGCTTGGTATGAAAAACTATCAACTTTCCTTCTTTCAAATGGTTTTTCGAGAGGAAAGATTGACATTACTTTATTTTTAAAAAATATCAAAGATGATTTATTGATTGTGCAAATTTATGTTGATGACATAATTTTTGGTTCTACTAATGAAACTCTTTGTCAAGAATTTTCTAAGTTGATGCAGGATCAATTTGAGATGAGCATGATGGGGGAACTTAACTATTTTCTTGGATTGCAAATCAAGCAATGCAAGGATGGGTTTTTTGTGAACCAAAGCAAATACATCAAGGAGATTCTAAAGAAGTTTGGGATGGAGAACACAAAATTATCATCTACACCGATGAGCACAACAATCAGACTCGACAAGGATGAAAATGGTAAATATGTAGATCAATCTTCCTTTCGTAGTATGATTGGCTCCTTACTTTATGCTACTGCTAGTAGACCGGACATTATGTTTAGTGTTTGCTTGTGTGCATGATTTCAATCATGTCCAAAAGAATCACATTTGTTCGCCTTAAAACGCATTTTCAAATATCTTTCAAATAGTCCAAATCTCGGCTTGTGGTATTCGAAAAATTCTTTCTTTGATTTAAATGTGTATTGTGATGCCGACTTTGGTGGATATAAGGTGGACAGGAAAAGCACTAGTGGAACTTGCTTCTTTCTAGGAAATTGTTTAGTTTCTTGGTTTTCAAAGAAATAAAATTGTGTTGCGTTGTCAATGACCGAAGCCGAATATATGGCTGCCGGTAGTTGTTGTGCGCAAATTCTTTGGATGAAGCATCAATTGCTTGACTATGGTGTATCTTTTTCAAAAATCCCTATTTTTTGTGACAACACTAGCACCATATGTCTTACAAAGCATCCGATTCAACATTCGCGTACCAAACATATTGGCATTCGTCATCATTTTATTTGTGACCACATTGAACGAAATGAAGTTGAACTTCAATATGTTGACACAACTAATAAAATTGCTGATATTTTTACAAAACCACTAGATGAAAATACTTTTATTCGTTTGCATGGTGAACTTGACATAATTGAGTTGTAATCGCTTGTAGACATAAGTTTAAATTTAATGTCGTATTAAGGGGGAGCTTAATATTAAATTCGAGCAATTTAATGTTGGATAATACAAATTAATTGTATTTATTCAAAGTTATAAAGCTCACATTTTTATGTGAAATTTATGTGTTGCTTTTTAGAAATCATATTTCAATTTTCTTGTTTTGCATTTACTTTTATAGTCTTTTTGATTATCATAAAAAGGGAGAGAATTAGTTTGGTTAAATACTTTAACTAAGGGGGAGAGTTAGTTCGGTTAAATGTATGGAGAATAAAATTGGTTATTTGATAAACAAATTTTTAATTCTCTTCTTAGCTAATTGTTTAATTTAGGGGAAGTTTTATTCATGCAATTATATTGTGCAAATTTAAATTGTTTATTTAATATTGTACATTTATTTCTCCTATTTAACCAAGTTTTGTGATCATCAAAAAGGGGGAGATTGTTACGCCTTAAACGCATACAAATCTCGTGTGATGAGATTAATGTTTTTAATGCATTAACAAGTCTCATAATATTATGTTTTGATGATTACAAAACTCGGTTAATTGTTACTAACCATTTAAAACGAGATTTTGCAGATTAGATTTATTGACAAATAAATTATTGGAAGTTATTTTGAAGCTATCAATGTATTTATGAAGTCTCATATTGCTCATATAATGGACACAATGTTATGTGGATGCCATGAAACATTGTTATGATGATATGAAGAAAGGGACAAGAAGAAGCCAAAGTATGGAGCAGCAACTTCCGAAAATTACTGGGCATTTTATATGCATAGAAATCCAATCTCCACCAGTCATAATCCAGATCAGGAAGTTTTAAATCTTCTGTCCAAATTTGAGAGAAATCCAATGGCTATATTGAGAGTTATGATTTTTTCAACTATGCTGCACAATACCTACTCCGGCAAGAAACGAAACCATGATGATTCAACTTCAAAAAATAACTGGGAATGATTGAGACATTCAAATGAAATCTCCACCTATCAGATTTAGGTTTAGGATGTTTTACAACTTCTATCAAAATTTCAGATCAATCCAACATATGGATTGGGAGATATGTATTTTTCAAATGTGTTGCGTAGAACAAGATGCGAAAACATGATGTAGCGACTTCCGAAAATTACTGAAAATGTTTGACTCATTCAAATCAAATCTTCACGGTTTAGAATGAAGATCAAGATGTTTTAAAGCTTTAGTCAAAATTTTCGATCAATCCAACTTTTAGATTGTGAGATATTATTTTTCCACAAAATCCGCACAGTGCTGTTTTTGAAGGGGACAGCGGCGCCGAACACTTTTTGTCTCTCCTTGACTTTCCAACACACGCTCTATGCACTCAAATCAGATTCAAATCCTTACCAACTATAAATAAAGGCTTTCCAAGGTCATTTGGAGATATCTCAACTCATCCTTCTCTACTTTGCAAGCAATCTTCTCTCTATCAAAGTGTGTGTGTGATATATTCAAGTATTTGAGAGTGTTTGTAAAAAATAGTTTGTGAGTTGGTTGTGCTATTGTTGTAAATACTTGAGTGTGAAGCCAAGTGTGTTGTGTTATCGTTGTAAACACTTGAGTGTGAAGCCAAGTGTGTTGTGTTGAGGCTATCCTTGGAGTCCTTAAGGCCAAGTGTTCGAGTTGTATCAGCGCAGTGATCGTGTTAAGTTGTACGGCTATCCTTGGAGCCATCAAGGACAAGACATTGAAGTGCTAGTGGATCCTTGGTTAATCGATCTTAACCAAGAAGGGGAGACGTAGACGATTTATCGTCGAACTTCCATAAACATCTCTTATCCCTTTTACTGCTTTATTTACATTACGCATTTATTTACCGCACTTATATTTGATTGCTTTAAGTCTTTCGCTTGCGTACTAGCATAATTGCTTTAAATTGCTAAAGTTGCCAATAGAAACTAAATCCCCCCCATTAGGTTCTAACACATACCCACCCCATTGACATCCCTACTTTCGGGTACCAAGTCAATTTGGTGCTCAATCCCAAAGGTGGTAATCTTTGACGTAGCTCCTCCGGAAATAAATCATCGAACTCCTACAAGAGAGAAACAACAATGCTCGAAAGATCTCCGGCTATATCACTTGTGTTAAGGAGTAACTCCTTATAAAACATCAACACAAGTGGAACATGAGAATTCAAAACATCTCTCAACTCACTCTTTTGAGCCATATATTTTTTTTTCAGCCTCTTTTCTCTCAATTATTTTTTCATCTATCTTTTTATCATTCTTTTTTTCTAAGCCATCTCACTTTTTTGTTCACTCTTTTTTGGCCTCATCTCTCCTTTTCTTTTTCATGTGATCCTCCAACATTTGCTTTGGAGTCATAGACAACAATACAATATGTTCTTTTTTCATTACAAAAGAATATCTATTTTTAAACCCATCGTGCATCACTCGCCTATCAAACTGCCATGGTATCCCCAATAAAATATGACACGCTTGCATAAGGACCACATCACACAAAACTTCATCAACATACTTGCCAATAGAAAATGGCACCACAACTCTCCTATTAACTCTCACCTCCGCGCAATCATTAAACCATTGTAACCTATATGGATGAGGATGCTTTACAAGAGCCAACCCCAATTTTTCCACAAGTTCGCAACTCGCAACATTGGTACAACTACCCCCATCAATAATAAGACTTCACACCTTCCCATTCACAAAACAACGAGTATGAAAAAGATTTTTCCTCTGGCTCTCTTCCTCGTCCTTATGTTGTGTATTTAAAATTCTCCTAGTCACCAATAATTCACCAACAACAGCCCCAAACCCATCCTCATCATCAGGATCTACTAACGCAGGCATATCATCATAATTTTCCCCATAACTTTCAGACTCCACATCACCACAAGCATTAATAATCATCAACTTCTTATTAGAACATTGGCTAGAAATATGGCCAATACCTTGACATCTAAAACATTTAATATCTCTAGATCAAGTACTAAAAGTTTCATATGTACCTTTTACCACTTGATTTGGTTCCTCTAATTTGGTGTCAGATTTTGATTTGTACACCGGCTTGCTATCCTCCTATTTTGCAACGTTTGGATGCCAAAACGTTGACGATCCCCCATCGGAAGGTAATCGACCAGCTCCTTTTCGCTTGAGCTGCTGTTCCATCTTCATGGTCGTCTGCACCATCTCATCCAAATCAATACAGTGACGAAGATCCACTTGATCTTGTATTTCTCTATTCAAACCACACAAGAATCGAGCCATTGTAGCTTCATTATCTTCCTCAATGTTGGTCCGGATCATCATGGTCTCCAACTCCTTGTAGTAATCCTCCACGCTCCTTGGACCCTGCCTCGAAGTCTGTAGACGCTTGTACATTTCACGATAATAATGGTTATGTACAAAACTCTTCTTCATGACATGCTTCATCTCTTCCCACGTTTCGATGGGCGGCTCTCCACACCTTCTTCTAGTGGTCACTAATTGATACCACCAGATTAATGCATAATCTACAAACTCAACCACTGCCAACCTCATTTTTTTAAGATCAGAATAGTGATGGAAATCAAACACAAACTCCACACGCTTCTCCCATTCCAGATACGCCTCCGGATCCGATTTCCCATGAAACGCTGGAATTTTCATCTTAATGCTACTAATATTCCCATCCTCCTTACTGCCCTCCATATATTTTTCATGCACCACTTCTCGCCTATGTCTACCCATGTACTCTTCTCTCCACATCTCAATTCTCATCAAAACTCTCCTCATCATCTTCAAAATCATTCCCCTTCCTACTTTTATTTTTTTTCCACTACCACTACTCTCCTCCAATCTACTCATCCGTTCATTAAGAGGTTCCAACTCCGACCTCATCACTTTAGTAAATTGCCCCCATCAACGCCTCCATTTTAACCTTGAAAATTCCTTGGTTCACACCCCACTAACGTCTTTATTAGGATTCATGGTACCTTCAAGAAAATCGTTAGTAATAAATTTTCTCACACAAATTCTCACAGTTCACTCCAAACGAATCACTCAATCACTCTTTTTTTTAACTCAAATTTGTGATAAGGCCTTGATTTGTAGAGTAAATGTAAAGCCCCGTTTTTATCTTAATTGAATTTATTTGAGTTAATCAGAGATTACAGAGTTTCCGAGCCGGTTTGATTTTGATCAGGGTCCTTTTTGCAAAAATTGGATTTTTCAGGGACTAAAACGCAAATTTTGATTTTTATATATTATCTACACATGGATTTTAATTTGGAGAAGCCTCCATCTTCCTCTCCAACTGTGAGCCTCCATTAGAGCCGCCCCTTTGGAGTTTTGAGCTTTCAGATTTCCTCCCGAGCTCGATCCGTCCGTTGGAATTTATTTCTGAAGGCGGATTAGTGATCACTGCAGTGAGAGCTCTGTTATATCATACGTTCTTCTTCGATCCGATACATTCTAGTTTTTGGATGTTGTTAGAATCGTTTGAGATTCGAGTATGTTGTTCTCTACAGAGTTCTGATCGTTTATTATCTGTCGGTTTTGAATTAGAGCGACGTTCGGATTTGTTATGATTTTTGGAAGCCATTTTCGAAAATGTGGATTTTGAGATTGATGGGTTTGCTTTGTTTTGGTTGTCTTAGAATTTTTATGAGGTTATATCGCTATTGAACTGCTGTCTGCGTTGTCGGTTTGTTCAGTTATAGCCGTTATGCCGTCGGTTTGAGTTTTGGAGATTTGAACCGTTTTTGAAGTTGTTGAACTTGGCTTGTAAGTCGATCATGGTAATTGATCTTTGATTGTATCTGAACAGATTCGTTTGGAGTTGTCAAGCCCTGTGTTAGCAGCATTTGGTCGTCGAGAATTGGACGAAGAACGGTAAAGAGATTACCTTGAACCGTTGCCTTTGTTGTTGGATTGTTTAGTTGTTGATTAAACCTTTTGTTGTAGCTTATCCAGAGTTGGAACTACTGCATTGAAAGGTAAAAGCAGTCATCGTAGCGGGATAGCATACTCGGGACTGTTGGTTCTCGAGTTTCCCTTTTTAAATCACATATTGCATTGATACTTGTTCTAGCATGTGGAACTTGTATTTGTTGATTGATTGAGTTTTTGTTATGTGGCTTATGTTTATGTTTCTGTTATGCATTCATCTTGAGCCTACTTTGATTTCAGCGAGCAGAACCGCCCTTTTTGTTAGACGTTTGGGAACTATGATTGAGTGGCCTAGGTTGTAGTATTTCGCCTAGTGCTAGCACACTCATTATGGTTGCTCAAAGTCTAGAGGAGTGGGATATGTGGCACCACCTCGATTGGGAGAGTCGGTGAGTCGTTACGTGATCTCATCCTCGGGATCCCAAAAGCAGAGCAATACTCCCTTGTTTATCAGAATTGATATCCTGGTTTTAAAGACATGCATATCATTAACTTCGACTTGAATATGTGGTTTGATAGCATGTTGTATATTCATTACTTGATATGTTTCTTTTACTGGGATTATCATTCTCACCGGTTATCCGGCTGTTTCTTTGTTTTGTATGTGTACTTGGCAACAGGAAGGGCAGGATCAAGTCAGCATAGACCTGATTAGCGTCTAGAGCAAGAGATAGAAGTGAGACTCGTTTAGAAGTCGAATCAGCATGTCAACCTAGTTATGTTTTGCGATCATGTTTAGTCATTCGAACTTCTCGTATATGTTTTGTAAGCAAGAAACGATGTAGGTGCTATCGAATTGAATGTTGCTCTCCCCTAAACCTTTCTTGTATTGTTATTGGAATATCAAATACTCTTAATGCTAGTGTTTAGGTTTTGATTGAGTTTATTTCAGTGCCTTAACTTCTCTGGGCGAGGGGACGGCGCGAGCGCGCGGCCTCTTTGCGAGGTGTGGGTGCAGGCGCTCTTACTTAGAGCGCGGGCGCGCTAGTTTTTGCGCAGTATAAGCGCGGGCGCGCTTCCTTAGGTGCGGGCGCACTGGGTTTTGCGGGGCGTTGGCTCGGGCGCGCTGATGTCAGCGTGGGCGCGCGAGCCTCCTTTTAAAAAAAAAAAATACTTTGGGTTCTTGTTTACCTATCGCTTGTCGTCTGATATTAGTTGATTAGAAACGAGGTCTCACATTAAGTGGTATCAGAGAGTTAAGATTCTTGGTCGAACTAGAGTGAGCGGGTAGATCGAGTCTGCGTGTATTGGCTCTTCGCATGTGTTTGAATTATTTTAACTATGTACTTAACTCCATGCGAGCATGCTTTATTATTGAGAATTATTGAATTACATGATTATGTGATTTAATTTATAAAGCATGATCTACTTGAGATATAACTGTTTCTGTTATCAACTGGTATCCGGTATTCCAAGCGGTTGTAAGGGCACTGATTGTAGCGATTGAGATATCTCATGTCCTAACCTTTGATTATCAGATGGGTCCTCGTCGAGTAATAAACAGAAACACACCGCCAGTTATCCCTGCGACTGAGCAAGCTAGCACTGAAGTTGATCAGTTGGATGCTTCAGCAACGCCTATGGAAACCTTGCTGAAGAGGTTTCAGTCGTTCAATCCGCCGTTATTGATGGGTTCAGAAAATCCAGTTGACTGCGAGAGTTGGTTGGATGATATTGATCAGCTGTTCGATTCCATTGATTACACAGATGACCGCAGAATCAGGTTAGTCATTCATCAGCTACGTGGGGTTGCTAAGAGCTGGTGGATCATGACAAAGAAAGCAATGGAGAGTAGTGGTACGGAAGTTACTTGGACTCTTTTTAAATCTGAGTTTTATAAGTGGTTTTTCCCTATCTCGTATCGCAAAGATAAGGGAGCAGAGTTTGCCAATCTGAGGCAAGGGAATCTGAACATTGAAGTGTAAGAGTGGGTGCCCAGTGAGCCAACTGTGTGGCTATGGGCTTTGTTGACTCTTTGTATAAACAATCTTTTGTTTAATATTATTTACACTTTTATGGCAATGACTTTATATTACTTCATATTGTTATATTGTGATATACTATTGTTGTTTTGATAAAGACCTTGAATATACTATAGTGTATGTAAGATGTGGTAGAACATGGAGATGTCTATCATGAAATACATCTTATAGTCACTGTATATTCTAAAACCGTTCCTAGTCGATTGAGCCGTCCGATAATAAGGATAAGGATCGCTCGAGTTTGAGACTAGCATTTGCGATGCGGAGTACCACGTTTCATTGGTAGGGAACATGGAGATGTTCGAAGCATGCAAATGGATATTCATAGGATGAATAGTCGAACTACCCTATCCGGACTTTCCAAGTGGTTATCACTTATCGAGTGGATAAAGTCCGCGGTTTTGGTTGTACACCATTAGTCCTTACGACTTGAAACATCATGGAGACTCTATATGCTAGTACTGTGCTTTGACTCGTTTACCGACTCTGAGGGGGTCATCAGGTGTCGAGATTGGGTACAGTTACGACACATATAGGAGTCAATGCATTGTTGTCAAGGATTCACCACATACTTGCGAGTGTGGATATCCTATGCGATCTGAGGAGATATTAGTGTGACAAATCTCTGGCCAGAGTACTTGATGTGATTTAAGAAATGGTTTCTTAGTAGCACATGCGATGTCACTAATTTGATCTTCAAGATGCATTGCATAGTTATCGAATCTTGAGCGACTCTCGATATACCAATGGTTGTTGATTCGATCGGGATATATGGATGAAGGGACCGTACTGTACGCTAACCAAAATCTACTGGTTCTTGTAGGCACTATCAGTGATACCTAGGGAATCATGGGGCGATGTTGCTAGGCGCTTTACCATGATTCGTTGGGCAAGTCGGAAAGTGTTGTTCCGAGTCACAAGGATTTGTGAGCCCACGGCTAGCTGTATCCCTGAACCATTGAGGGTCACACAGTGTAATGGAGTTTTAATCCCCGTTGAGATAGTTAAATTTAAAGAGTTAAATTTAATGAACTAAGGAGTTGGACTTCTTAAATAAGAGTAAGGGAGTAGGATTTCCTAAAATGACATAGGGATGGACATTTTTGGAAACCACTGAATTCGGATTCAGGAAAATTTATTTTGACTTTAAAACGTGCAGAAATGGTTTCTGTGCACATTGGTGAAATCGTTTCATCAATCGGAGTCACGATGAATTTTATATTAATTTCTGAACGAGTGGGCTTTGCTTGTCGGGCCCCAGCTTATGACTAATGGGCCCTAAGGTGTTAGTGGCCTGCATTATAAATAAGTTATTTCAGTACAGAAATTACACACAATAGGTCATAATTTTTGAGACAGGATTTTCGAAACCCTAGCCCCTCTCAAAAACGTTTTCGGCCGCCTCTCCCTCCCTCTGCCCGAGAAAATTCCGGTCTGTGATTTTGAATCGCAGTAAGGAATAACGAATCAAATTCGTGTATTCTCTTCGCAGAAAACTTCTGATAGATTTTCTAGTGCAATCTATCAGAGGGATTAAACCTCTGTTCGTGGACCTGATTGAAGGCGTTCATCGGTTCCAGGGAGAGACAACAAGAGCAGAATTGTTCTGTTGGTGTCCATTAATCTCGTTGCGAGATTTGAGGTAAAATTTATTTAATTGTTATTTAAATTTTACACACACGTAATTCAATCGATGAACGGTTGATACCCATACCATGGAAACGTTCCATGAAAAAAATTTTAAACTTCCGCTGCACCGGGTATCAATCGTAATTGGTCTGGGAACTCGCCAGTTTTCCAACATGAAGAGTACGTGGCTAAGTTCGATAGTCTGTTGCGTTTTGCACCGCTAATTGCCGGAGATGAAGAAGCTAAGGCAGATCAGTTCATCAATGGTTTGAACCCCGACGTCTTCACGTTGGTAAACACCAACAGGCCTAACAACTTTGCGGATGCTATGAATTATGCAAAGGGAGCGGAAGCAGGCTTGTGGAGGCAAAGAGGTACCAGGTAGCACCTCAGCAACAGAGGCAGTATCAGAACCCACCATCTCAGTACCAGAATCAGCCACCTCAACATCAGAACCAGCAGCAGAGGTATGAAGGTGGTAGCAGTGGGGGAAACAGAAAGGATCAGTACAAAGCAAGAGGTAAACAGTTCAAGAGGCAAGGAAACAGCTCGTCCAGTTCCAGTGGTTCGAAGCAATTCGGTTCCGGACAGAGTTCTGGATCTTCAGCCTTGTACTGCAGCAAGTGTGGGGGAAGACACTCACCGGATCAGTGTGTGGGAGTCTTCGACAATTGTAACACATGTCAGCAACCGGGACACTTCTCTAAGGTGTGCCCTCAACATAATAGAGATAGAGCTCAGAGTGGGAGTTCGTCTAGACCTGCAGCTCAGCCGGAGAGGCAGTCGTCTGCAGTGCACTCTTTCCAACCTCAGCAACAGCAGAACAGACAGGGAGGTAGCTCTAGTGCAAATCAGCCTCCGAGACAGCAAGCACGAGTCTTTGCATTGACAGAGGATCAGGCTCAGGCAGCACCTGACGATGTCATAGAAGGTAACTGTTCGATTTTCGGTCATTCTGCTCATGTCTTGATAGATACAGGTGCTTCCCATTCCTTTATCTCTGAGAAATTTGTGTTATTGCATGCTTTGCCAACTGAATTGTTGCCTACAGTAGTAGCTGTTACTTCACCTTTGGGTGGAGGAATTGTTTCTGTCAGACTAGTCAGGAACTGTGAACTTTGTTTTGAGGGAAATTTGTTAGAATTCGACTGTATTGTGCTTGGGTTGTCAGATTTTGATTGTATTGTCGGTATAGATGCTTTGACCAAGTACAGGGCAACAGTTGATTGTTTTCTGAAGGTTGTCAGGTTCAGACCTGAAATGGCAGACGAGTGGAAATTCTTTGGTAAGGGTTCTCGATCTAGAATTCCTTTGATTTCAATGTTATCTATGACTCGTTTGTTACAGAGAGGTGCAGAAGGATTTTTGGTTTATGCGGTTGATGTACTGAAATCTAGCCCAGCTTTGGTTGACTTACCAGTGGTTAGAGATTTTGCTGATGTGTTTCCGGAAGATGTTCCTGGATTGCCACCCATTCGAGAGGTTGAATTCAGCATTGACTTAGTGCCAGGTACTCAACCTATTTCAAAAGCTCCGTATCATATGGCACTTGTTGAATTGAGAGAGTTGAAGGAGCAGCTTGAGGATTTAATTGCCAAGGGATACATCAGACCTAGTGTGTCGCCTTGGGGTGCTCCTGTGCTTTTTGTTCGGAAGAAGGATGGTTCTATGCGGCTCTGTATCGACTACCGCCAATTGAATCAGGCTACAGTTAAGAACAGGTATCCTTTACCCCGAATAGATGACCTTTTTGATCAACTGCAGGGTTCTTCTGTCTACTCTAAGATTGATCTGAGGTCAGGTTATCACCAATTGAGAGTGCGAGAGGAAGACATTCCTAAGACCGCATTCAGAACGAGGTATGGTCATTTTGAGTTTATAGTCATGCCGTTCGGTTTGACTAACGCTCCAGCGGTTTTTATGGGTTTGATGAACCGTATCTTTCAGCGTTTTTTAGATGAGTTCGTCATTATCTTTATCGATGATATTCTTATCTACTCGAAGGACCGTACTGACCATGCAGAGAACTTGAGGACCGTACTCCAGATTTTACGAGCTGAGCATTTGTTTGCCAAACTGTCTAAGTGTGAATTCTGGTTAGATCAGTGTCTTCTCGGTCATATTATTTCGGAAGATGGGATTTCTGTCGATCCCAGCAAGATTGAAGCGGTTATGAATTGGCCTAGACCTACTTCAGTGCCGGAGATCCGAAGCTTCATGGGTTTAGCTGGTTATTACCGTCGTTTCATCGAGGGTTTCTCGTCTATTGCCAAGCCTATTACCCAGCTGACTCAGAAGAATGCGCCTTTTGTCTGGACTGCAGATTGTGAGGCTAGCTTTGTTGATCTGAAGAGGAGACTGACCAGTGCTCCAATTCTTTCTATTCCGAAGGGTACTGGAGGTTTCACAGTCTATTGTGATGCTTCTAACCGAGGCTTGGGTTGTGTTCTTATGCAGCATAAGCATGTGGTAGCATATGCATCGAGACAGCTGAAACCGCACGAGACTCGTTATCCGGTTCATGATCTTGAACTAGCTGCGATCGTCTTTGCTCTGAAGATCTGGCGTCACTATCTTTATGGTGAGTCTTTCGAGATCTTTTCTGACCATAAGAGCCTTAAGTACTTGTTTTCATAGGCAGAGCTGAATATGAGACAGAGAAGATGGTTAGACCTGTTGAAGGATTTCGACTGTGAAATCAAGTATTATCCGGGGAAGTCGAATGCAGTTGCAGATGCCTTGAGCCGAAAGCTATGTTCTTTATCTCTTACTACTATTGGTGTTTCTCAGTTGATCGATGATTGTTGCACTTCTGGTTTAGAGTTTGAAACAGATAGGGAGACTATCAGAGTGTTTGCTATTCAAGCCGAACCGGAGTTGTTTGTTGCAATCAGAGAAGCACAGAAGTCTGAGCCGAGCATTCAGGTTTCAGTAGAGAAAGTCAGATCTGGGCATCAGTCTGAATTCCAGGTTAGAGATGATGTATTGTATGTGAATAACCGTATTGTTGTGCCTGATATTTCGGAGTTGAGGCAGCGTATTCTTCGAGAGGCTCATTGCAGTCGGTTTAGTATTCATCCCGGAGGTCGTAAGATGTACAAAGATCTGAAGATTCAGTTTTGGTGGAAGGGAATGAAGAGCGACGTAGCGAGGTTTGTATCTCGGTGTTTGAATTGTCAGCAGGTGAAAGCAGAACGAAAGCGACCAGGAGGTCTGTTGCACAGTCTATCTGTTCCTGAATGGAAGTGGGATCACATTTCCATGGATTTCGTCACGAAGCTACCACGATCCGTTCGAGGATGCGATGCCATTTGGGTAGTGATCGACCGATTGACGAAGTCTGCATGTTTTATTCCGTACAGGATGACGTATCGTCATGATCAGATGGCTGAGTTGTATGTTAGCAATGTTGTGAGATTGCATGGTGTGCCGAAGTCGATCGTTTCAGACAGAGATCCTAGATTCACTTCTCACTTCTGGCACAGTCTTCAGGGGGCACTTGGTACTCGATTGCATCTTAGTACAGCTTATCATCCTCAGACCGATGGACAGTCAGAGCGGACTATCCAGACGTTAGAGGATATGCTGCGAGCGGTAGTGCTAGACTTTGGCACTAGTTGGCAGGATTCTTTGCCTCTTGTCGAGTTTTCTTACAACAACAGCTTCCAAGCGAGTATCGGTATGGCACCTTTTGAGGCTTTGTATGGTAAGAAGTGCCGATCTCCGTTGTTTTGGGATGAATTGTCCGAGTCACCAGATTTGGGACCGGAGATGCTTAGAGATATGGCAGAGCAGGTTAAGATCATTCAGACCAGAATGAAGTCAGCTCAAGATAGACAGGCGAAGTATGCGAATGTTAGGCGTAGACCTCTGAGTTTTGATCAGGGAGACCGAGTCTTTCTGAAGATTTCACCTTTCAGAGGCACTGTTAGATTTGGGAAGAGAGGAAATTTATCTCCGAGATTCATCGGTCCGTACGAGATTCTCGAGAAGATAGGCGATCTTGCCTACAGACTTGCACTTCCTCCGTCTTTATCTAGTATTCACGACGTTTTTCACGTCTCTATGCTGCGAAAGTATCAATCAGATATTTCTCATATCCTTCAGCCTGACAAAGCCGAGTTAGACGAGACTCTGAGCTACTTTGAGCGACCGATTCAGATCCTTGATCGGAAGGAGAAACAACTCAGAACCAAGTCGATCCCATTAGTGAAAGTGCAGTGGAGCCGTCACAACGTCGAGGAAGCGACTTGGGAGACAGAATCTGACATGAGACAGCGTTTTCCAGAGTTATTCAGTTGACGTGAGTTCTTCTTACTGTCTTTAGTTCTTTATTCTAGCTTATGATTTGTGGTTCTCGTTGATTTCGAGGACGAAATCTCTTCTTAGTGGGGGAGAATTGTAAAGCCCTGTTTTTATCTTAATTGAATTTATTTGAGTTAATCAGAGATTACAGAGTTCCCGAGCCGGTTTGATTTTGATCAGGGTCCTTTTTGCAAAAATTGGATTTTTCAGGGACTAAAACGCAAATTTTAATTTTTATATATTATCTACACATGGATTTTAATTTGGAGAAGCCTCCATCTTCCTCTCCAACCGTGAGCCTCCATTAGAGCCGCCCCTTTGGAGTTTTGAGCTTTCAGATTTCCTCCCGAGCTCGATCCGTCCGTTGGAATTTATTTCTGAAGGCGGATTAGTGATCACTGCAGTGAGAGCTCTGTTATATCGTAAGTTCTTCTTCGATCCGATACATTCTAGTTTTTGGATGTTGTTAGAATCATTTGAGATTCGAGTATGTTGTTCTCTACAGAGTTCTGATCGTTTATTATCTGTCGGTTTTGAATTAGAGCGACGTTCGGATTTGTTATGATTTTTGGAAGCCATTTTTGAAAATGTGGATTTTGAGATTGATGGGTTTGCTTTGTTTTGGTTGTCTTAGAATTTTTATGAGGTTATATCGCTATTGAACTGCTGTCTGCGTTGTCGGTTTGTTCAGTTATAGCCGTTATGCCGTCGGTTTGAGTTTTGGAGATTTGAACCGTTTTTGAAGTTGTTGAACTTGGCTTGTAAGTCGATCATGGTAATTGATCTTTGATTGTATCTGAACAGATTCGTTTGGAGTTGTCAAGCCCTGTGTTAGCAGCATTTGGTCGTCGAGAATTGGACGAAGAACGGTAAAGAGATTACCTTGAACCGTTGCCTTTGTTGTTGGATTGTTTAGTTGTTGATTAAACCTTTTGTTGTAGCTTATCCAGAGTTGGAACTACTGCATTGAAAGGTAAAAGCAGTCATCGTAGCGGGATAGCATACTCGGGACTGTTGGTTCTCGAGTTTCCCTTTTTAAATCACATATTGCATTGATACTTGTTCTAGCATGTGGAACTTGTATTTGTTGATTGATTGAGTTTTTGTTATGTGGCTTATGTTTATGTTTCTGTTATGCATTCATCTTGAGCCTACTTTGATTTCAGCGGGTAGAACCGCCCTTTTTGTTAGACGTTTGGGAACTATGATTGAGTGGCCTAGGTTGTAGTATTTCGCCTAGTGCTAGCACACTCATTATGGTTGCTCAAAGTCTAGAGGAGTGGGATACGTGGCACCACCTCGATTGGGAGAGTCGGTGAGTCGTTACGTGATCTCATCCTCGGGATCCCAAAAGCAGAGCAATACTACCTTGTTTATCAGAATTGATATCCTGGTTTTAAAGACATGCATATCATTAACTTCGACTTGAATATGTGGTTTGATAGCATGTTGTATATTCATTACTTGATATGTTGCTTTTACTGGGATTATCATTCTCACCGGTTATCCGGCTGTTGCTTTGTTTTGTATGTGTACTTGGCAACAGGAAGGGCAGGATCAAGTCAGCATAGACCTGGTTAGCGTCTAGAGCAAGAGATAGAAGTGAGACTCGTTTAGAAGTAGAATCAGCATGTCAACCTAGTTATGTTTTGCGATCATGTTTAGTCATTCGAACTTCTCGTATATGTTTTGTAAGCAAGAAATGATGTAGGTGCTATCGAATTGAATGTTGCTCTCCCCTAAACCTTTCTTGTATTATTATTGGAATATCAAATACTCTTAATGCTAGTGTTTAGGTTTTGATTGAGTTTATTTCAGTGCCTTAACTTCTCTGGGCAAGGGGACGGCGCGGGCGCGCGGCCTCTTTGCGAGGTGTGGGCGCGGGCGCTCTTACTTAGAGCGCGGGCGCGCTAGTTTTTGCGCAGTATAAGCGCGGGCACGCTGGGTTTTGCGGGGCGTAGGCGCGGGCGCGCGAGCCTCCTTTTAAAAAAAAAAAAAATACTTTGGGTTCTTGTTTACCTATCGCTTGTCGTCTGATATTAGTTGATTAGAAACGAGGTCTCACAGTAAAGGATTAAAACTTCAAGTTTAAAACTTTTAGATGTTTGAAAATTGACTCACAAAGATTGCACAAACACAAGTAAGGAATTTTATGGACAAATTAACTTTGACTTGCACCCAAGGATGAACAACGACAAAGAAATTGGCCACAAGTTACTTTTCTTTACTTTTTCATTTTCAAATTTTCGGCCCTCTCAATTATTTTTGACCGATTTTTTTCTCTTTTTTTTTGAATTTATAAATTGTAGCACAAGACACGAGACTTGGATAACAAGTTTGAAAGAAAAGACATAGAAATTTGATATGAGGTAGACGAAGAACGAAGAACACGGAATGATGAACAAGGAACGAACAGAAGAGATTCAAAGTTATTGAAACAATCACTTACTTGTCTCAAAACCTTGCTTTGATACCAAATGATATGAATCTTAATGAGTAAGATTAGCAAACACGATTATAAATTAAATCGCACCCTCTAATCAATAAATAAAAGATCCAAAGTGTTTTTCCCAATATTTAAAACAAGTAAAATTGATAGAATTTTGGATTTCCACCTTTAATCAACGGAACGATAACAACTGAAATCACGACAATCGAAACCAAAGAAAACCTTCAGATAACTTGTATCTGAAAATCTTCTGTAAGAAATCAATTGACAAACGTTTTCAAGTAATTAACTGAGAAAGTTTGATTTGAAAAGCCAAAAAAAAAATTTGAATAAAATTCTAGAGAGAATTTCAATAATTTGGGTATAAACTGAATATGAATTATTATTAATGAAAATAACAAAATTATTTATAGTTTACAAACAAAAATAAAAGATAACGCAAAATATAGTCTAAATATATCAAAGATATCATCTAGAAAATTTCCTAATATAATTAGAACTCTCAAAAATAGGAAAATAACATCAAAATATCAAAATCCCGCACACACATACAACATGCCGAAGTGTGTGTAAATTTCAGAAAAAATCTCGCTCGCTCTAGCGGACGCAACCCGCGCTCGAGAGAGAAGCTCTCTGGTCTCGCTATTTCCTGCGCTCGCTCGAGCGGGCAAGAAATAGGCTCGAGCGAGAAGGCCTCTGCCCCAAAATTATTTATGCAGCTCACTCGAGCGACAACAAAGTGCGCTCGTGCGAGAGGGTCTCTGTCTGAAATTTATTTTCTTCATTCCTTTTGACTTCTAACACTTCAAGAACACATAGACAACTCCCAAATTGATCTTCAAGTGCTCCAATTCCATCTTGATAGTTTAACATCAACACTTGAAGTGCCTTCCTGAATTTGTTAGCTCGGCTCCTTGTCATTGGCCCACGTGGCAACTCCAATGGATGTCGAACTCCCCTTGCCACCTGATCCACATGCGAGCTATCCATGATCGCATCACATAGCCCTCCAATGATTGGGAATATCGGACCACGTGGAAAGATGGACAGCTTCTAGCATGTCGATCTTTCCAAACTTCTTGTCTTCCACGGACATTAGCTCCAAGAAGAAGATCGAGACCGCCAAAGACCAAACTATCATTGTCCCCTATCTATTGTTGAAAAAGATACTCAGATATGAGGATAAAACATGAAATATTGTTACTCCAGGCGCTGCTATCAACAGCAGTACCAACCTAGCCCAAATATGGGTTTGTCGATCCAGATAATTTTTGAATGCAAGTAACACCATAACAATTACAATCCACCCACACCATATCTATCCATAATCCTCCGAGCAAATAATAAACCACCAATACAACATTCAACTCTTGGTTTTCTTTGTTTACTGATAAGTGTATTTTATATACTTAATTTATATATGATTTTAATTGTTAATTGTTGGTTTCGAGCAGATTTATGTGTGGGTGTTGTTGTTTTTGTGATTGTAGGAAATTATTGATCTTATGTGGAAAAGAAGAAAATGAAGAAGAAAATAAAGGAAAAGAAAAGAAGAAAGAAGAGAAAAGAAGAAAAGAACGTACAGACAAGAAGAGGAATAGTGATGGGCTTTCTTATTGGGCCTAAAGTCAGCGCATGTTTGAGCGCTAAAGGAGAAGAAGGAAAGCGCTAACGCGCAAGACAAGTGAAAGGCGTGAGAAACTGGATTCCAGATAAGTATGCGCGCTCGCGTGGATTGCTGGAGCGGCTGCTCGTCGCCAATTCTGAACTTGGAAATTTTTATCGGGAAGGAAGTCTCTATTTTCTTGGGCTTGATTTTGTGGGCTTTTGTGAACGATATAAAAGGGATTTTTATCAGACATGAAAGAAGAAGCCGCCACACACTAAAACACTTTACGATACATCAGAGAAATATTTTGTGGTTTTGATCGTGAGATTTTTCTGGGAGATTTCTGGAGCTTATTTGAAGAACGAAGACTGAGTTTGATAGTCCGGACACGGCGTCGACGACGGATTTGTTTCTTATCTTTTATTTTATTCTGAATATGTTTGGATTTTTGAACATGTTTTATTTTATTCAGAATTTTATTATGAACTAAATTTTTATAGTCTAGAGGTCGGATGGAACCTGGTGTAGAAACTTTCATGAATTCTTGATTTTATTGAATTGAGTTTCTTCTAGATTAATTATTTTTCTAGAATTGATTGTCTTTTCAATTATCTGATCAATAATTGATTTGTAATATTTATTTGAAATCTGGCACTCGGGAGAGGAGATTTTGAATAGGACCAATAGAAAATACACTGTTACTTATTTATATTACTCGGGAGAGTGTATAATTTTAACATAGCTTTTAAAGAGAACATAGTTTTGAATTGATCACTGCAAGTAGATTCTTAATAGGGATATTGGAATTGAACTGTAGTTGATATATTTTATTCGGCACTCGGGAGAGGGAATAATATACTTAAGTGTTCTTGGCTATTAATTGATTGAAATTCATGAAGATTAATTAATTAGGATTGATTGTTGTTAAAACCAGGTGAAATCTATACCTCTATACCATTTTTCTCTGATTGATTTTAATCTGAAAGTTGTGTGCGTGCTTTTAAATCTCTTAATTATTTTATTTTACTGCAAAATTCTCAAAGTTTGATTTTCTAGATAAAGTTTGGACTATTTTAATTACAAGCACTGAATATTTTCAAGTTACTCCCTGTGGGATCGATATCTGATTTAATCACTATATTAAAACTTGACACTCGTACGCTTGCGAGGAATTTTCACAACAAGTTTTTGGCGCCGTTGCCAGGGAGTAAATTTGATTATTTTTTTTAGTCTTGTTACCAATTAGTCTAGATTTTAATTTAGAATTTTTTTTATTTTATTTTAAGTTACTACTTAAATTCTTCTTATTTTTAATTGCAGTTTATGCGACGATCTCAAAGTGCGAATTCGTTACCTTTTGATCCGGAGATCGAGCGCACTGCACGTGCTTTGAGAAGAGAAAGAAGAGAAGAAATTAATAACATGGCTGAAGAGAATGTGAATCAAGCTCCATTGGTGCCAATTAGAGATCACTTTCGGCCGGCGATCCAGGCTCACTATTCTGGAATTGCTCGTGGAACTATCAATGCAAACAATTTTGAGCTAAAGCCATCGTTAATCAATATGGTTCAATCGAACCAATTTAATGGGAGTGCCACAGCTGATCCTCACCTGCATCTCAGGACATTCTTAGAAATTACTGATACGGTAAAATTTAACGGTGTTTCTGAAGATATTATTCGATTACGCTTGTTTCCGTTTTTTCTCAGGGATCAAGCCAGAAGTTGGTTGCAGTCACTTCCGCTTGGAAGCATTACTACTTGGGAGGGGATGGCAGAAAAATTTCTTGCAAAATATTTTCCACCTGCCAAAACCACCCAACTGAAAATCGAGATCAGCACCTTCAGGCAGATGGATTCTGAACAGCTCTACGAGGCGTGGGAAAAGTATAAAGAATTATTAAGACGTTGTCCTAACCACAATTTTGCAGATTGGGAATAGATCGAGTGGTTTTACAACGGACTGAATGCACCTACAAGGATGAATGTCGATTCTGCTGCTGGAGGCACCATTTTTGCTAAGGAACATGTGCAGGCTTATGATATGTTGGAGGAGATGACGGCCAATAGTTTCCAATGGCCATCTGAGCATATGGGAGTAAATAAGCCGGCTGGAGTGTATGCTGTGGATCCTCTCACGTCCATCACCGCTCAATTATCTGCACTGACTACACAGGTAGCTTCTTTGAATAAAATTAATGTTGCAGATTCAACTCGAGTTGAAGGATCACATACACCAGAGGAGGTTAGTTATATCAATCCTAATGGATACCGAGGTTATGGAGGCTATCGAGGTAACCCTGTCCCAAATACTTATCACCCTAATTTGCGGAATAATGAAAATTTTTCTTATGCTAACAATACTAATAAGGGTGATAGTAAGTTGTCTTTGGAGGATTTTTTTAGTACCTTTGTGCAGGAATCAGGTGAGAGAATGGCGAGAACTGAGTCTCGCCTTGACAGCTTGGAAACGCACATGGCCAACATGGGCGCGGTGTTGCAATCCATGGAAACCAGCATAGGGCAGTTGGCGAACGCACTGAAGGATAATAACAGAGGCCAGTTTCCTAGCAATACTGAAGTGAATCCCAAGGAACAGTGCAATGCTATCACGTTGAGGAGTGAGAAGCAAATAGATAGAGAAGAGTGCCAACCTGAGAGCAAGACACCTGAAAAAGCTGTAGTTGAAGAGAAGGAAGTCGAGAAAAAGGAGCCTGAACTGGAGCCGAAACCGATGTAAAAGCCTCCACTTCCATACCCGCAGAGGTTCAAGAAGAAGGCGTTGGACGAGCAATTCTCCAAATTCTTGGAGATTTTCAAGAAAATTCACATCAAAATCCCCTTTGCTGAAGCTTTGGAGCAAATGCCAAATTATGCGAAGTTCATCAAAAAGATGATGTCCAAGAAGAGGAAGCTGCTAGAGAATGAAATTGTAAATTTGACTGAAGAATGCAGTGCGGTGTTACAAAAGAAGATGCCACAGAAACTAAAAGATCCAGAGAGTTTTACTATTCCTTGTTCGATTTATGGTTCTTATTTTAATAAATGCACTTTGTGATTTAGGAGCCAGTATTAATTTAATGTCATTATCTATTTACAGGGCCTTGGAGTTGGGAGACATGAAATCGACTAAGATTTCATTGCAATTGGCGGATCGGAGCATTAAATATCCACTAGGAATTGTTGAAGATGTTCTAGTCAAGGTCGATAAATTCATCTTTCCAGCAGATTTTGTGGTATTGGATATAGAAGCAGATCATGGTGCTCCGCTAATTTTTGGGAGACCATTCTTGGCCACGGCGGATGCAAAAATTGAAGTGATGAAAGGGGAGTTGTCAATGGCTGTGGAGTGCGAACGAGTAATCTTCAACTTATTTACGAAAGCACCTAATCCACCCATCGAAGAATTATGCTTAATTGAACCGGTTGTGAAGTTTGAGAGCTGTCAAAGAGCTGATTTTGCAGTTGATTCATCGAAGGAGAGAGCGCCAAAATTACCAAAGAATAAGTCCACGAAAAAGAGAGCGAAATTTAAAAGTCGGCTCGTGGAATTTATTTGGCGTGTGAAAGAGAAGGAAAAGACTTAACACCGGTGAAAGTCGGGCTGGCGACTATAAACCAAGCGCTTTTTGGGAGGCAACCCAGAATTTTTGTTTTTTTTTTTTTATTTTTTTTACTTTTTTTTTTATTTATTTTATGCTTTTATTTTTATTTTTGTTCTTCGGTTAATCTTTTGTTTTTTTTAATTTTGGAGGCTTGATTTTATAAATTTTAAATTTTTTTTCCAGGAATTGAGAACTCTTGTCAGAGTTCCATGCGCGCTCGCGCATTCTTAGAGGCGTCCGCTCAAGATTTGGAAGTTGATAACAGAGGTTCATGTGCGCCCGCCTCACCTCTACGCATCCTTAAGTGCATAACCATGAGCTATCGCGCAACTCAGCAGCACCTCACCTTGCGCTATCGCACAATATCTATGCGCTATCGCGCTAACCAACTCCTCAGCACATTCTATGCGCTATCGCGCTACAAATCCTTCTCCATTAGCGCACCATGATGCGCTAACGCGCAACCCCATCCACCAACTGCTCTCCCACCTGCGCTATCTCTCCTCCATCTCCCCATCAGCGCTAGAGATAGAGCTATTGCCCTTCCCATTAGCGCTTCACTTAGTGCTAACGCGCCTCCCAGCCTCCCCATTGCTCATCTGCGCTTCACTATGCCAAATGCTCCTACCAGCTGCTGCAGTTCTTATGCAAACCATTTCCCTATCTGCTACCTCATGCGCTCCTACCAACTGCTACACCTCCATGTGCTTACAACCTCAACAGCACTTGCCATAGTTCTATAGCCTCTCCATTTCCTCATTAGCACAGAAACATAGCACAATCGCACTCTCTATTCCTCATCTGCACTTTACCATGCGAAACCGTGCAGCCTCCTGATCTCCTCCAAGAGAAAACAAGCATCCTATAGCGCATCTATCCTAACACTTTACAGCCCACAATCCTAGCATGAAATCAAATCAAGATTACACCTTGAGCAATCGCCTATCCGAAGCATGCCATGTCATGGATTTGTGTTTCTTCTAGCAATATTGACTTGACTGATTACTTCGGGTTTCATTTGCATCTTCTCTTATGGCGTGCATGTATTATTTTCAGGTTCATTCGGATGTTCATGTGGTGCTTCTCAACCATTTTAACCATGGCATTGCGGCTGTGAAATTACTTTACATGGAGTCGATTTTGGTAACATCGAGTCCTGATGCTCGGTGTCAAAGGTACGTGTTCCTTGTTCTTTTTCTAGTTTTTAATCATTAGGGACAATGATTATATTAAGTTTGGGGGGATGAATCATTAGTTTTTGGTTTGGTTGATAGGTTGAGTTTTATTGTGTGCTTCATAGATAAATTTTTGTTTGAGTTTAGTAGTGTGAGTTGAGTTGAGTTTGAAAAGAAGTTGAGACTGATGTGGATGTATGGCCAATGATGAAACTTTTTTGTTTTGTGCAATAAAACTGAAATCCATGATTGTCCACCTACCTGACAAATATTTTTGAAAAAATGGAACCAATTGGATGAACAATTTCCTATATACTCTATGATTAATACTTGAATCTGATTTTTGAGACATACAGACATAGATATGATTGAGGCATTGTTTGGATTTTTTTGGGCCTAATTTTCATTGAATAATTTATCCTTAGTTGCCAGTTGAGCCTACACGTATATTATTACAGTGAGGTACGAGAAAATTCTGAAATTTGTTGAAAATCATCGTTAACTGCTGATGATTATCTTTTCTGCACTGATTGAATTTGTATGATTTAATTGTGGATTGAGACTTGTCTAGAACTAGTTCGAACACTCTTCGAGGCGCAATACGGGCAAAACTGTGATTAGGGATGATTTAAGCAATTTTTTTGAATTCGTTTGAGCCTTTCAAGCTACCTAATTAATGTATTTTATCCCTAGTACCTTGTTTGAGCTTTATTGAAAATCGAATGGCATGCGTGTAGATGTGTGATAAACCTCCATTCGTCATTATTTCAAGGTCCTACATTGACTACCTGAATAGCCTAAACACTATTTCCTACCTTTAAGGGAGTAATTTGAATGCTAAAATGTTATATGCTCCTAGTTAATATTTGTGAAAAATGGAATGGTGTGGTGGATGAATTGAAAAGATGAAAAGAGGTAGTAGAAAAAGAGTTGAAAAGGTTTTGAAAAGAAAAGAAAATTTGTGAAAAAAGTTGAAGAAGTTGTGAAAAAGTTGAAAAATCAATGAAGTGAAGAAAAAGTATAAAATTGTGAATGAAAAGGAGTCGAAATTAGATTTGAGCATAAGTATGAATTACTCCTTATTTTTGAATTCTTATCCTTCATTTGTAGCCGTGAGCCAGGCCTTACATTATGAGCCAATTAAGTCCCATTGACCGAGTCTCAGTTGTCCAATATACTAGTGGAAAAGAGTTGCGAGAATTTAGCCTATGGACTGTTGATTGATGCTTTTAATGATTATGAATTTTGATCGAAACACGCACACACTATTATTCTTTGAATTAACCTATTTGTGAGTGTTTTTGATTTTATATCCTATATTTTGATCATATGCTACCCTGAAAAGTCCTCATGATCTATGAACGTGTGAATTGAATTTGGATAAGGGTGTTTTGAACGTGAGTTGCGGAGATTGTGAGTTTATGCGGTTATTTTGCTTATGATTAAAACTTTCAAGTGTTAGTAGGTTGGATGAGATTGGATTTGAAATTTTTTTGAAATCATTGCCGAGGCCATTGATCCATATTATTTCTTGGCTATTCTTGTTGGTTTGATAGAATGAGTTTTTGGAATTTATTAGTTTTGCTCGGGACTATCAAAATTCTAAGTTTGGGAGTATTTAATAAGTATATTTTATACACTTAATTTATATATGATTTTAATTATTAATTTTTGGTTTCGAGCAGATTTATGTGTGGGTGTTGTTGTTTTTGTGATTGTAGGAAATTATTGATCTTATGTGGAAAAGAAGAAAATGAAGAAGAAAATAAAGGAAAAGAAAAGAAGAAAGAAGAGAAAAGAAGAAAAGAACGTACAGACAAGAAGAGGAATAGTGATGGGCTTTCTTATTGGGCCTAAAGTCAGTGCATGTTTGAGCGCTAAAGGAGAGGAAGGAAAGCGCTAACGCGCAAGACAAGTGAAAGGTGTGAGAAAGTGTATTCCAGAGAAGTATGCGCGCTCGCGTGGATTGCTGGAGCGGCCGCTCGTCGCCAATTCTGAACTTGGAAATTTTTATCGGGAAGGAAAGTCTCTATTTTCTTGGGCTTGATTTTGTGGGCTTTTGTGAACGATATAAAAGGTATTTTTATCAGACATGAAAGAAGAAGCCGCCACACACTAAAACACTTTACGATACATCAGAGAAATATTTTGTGGTTTTGATCGTGAGATTTTTCTGGGAGATTTCTGGAGCTTATTTGAAGAACGAAGACGGAGTTTGATAGTCCGAACACGGAGTCGACGACGGATTTGTTTCTTATCTTTTATTTTATTCTGAATATGTTTGGATTTTTGAACATGTTTTATTTTATTCAGAATTTTATTATGAACTAAATTTTTATAGTCTAGAGGTCGGATGGAACCTGGTGTAGACACTTTCATGAATTCTTGATTTTATTGAATTGAGTTTCTTCTAGATTAATTGTTTTTCTAGAATTGATTGTCTTTTCAATTATCTGATCAATAATTGATTTGTAATATTTATTTGAAATCTGGCACTCGGGAGAGAAGATTTTGAACAGGACCAATAGAAAATACACTGTTAGTTATTTATATTACTCGGGAGAGTGTATAATTTTAACAGAGCTTTTAAAGAGAACATAGTTTTGAATTGATCACTGCAAGTAGATTCTTAATAGGGATATTGGAATTAAACTGTAGTTGATATATTTTATTCGGCACTCGGGAGAGGGAATAATACACTTAAGTGTTCTTGGCTATTAATTGATTGAAATTCATGAAGATTAATTAATTAGGATTGATTGTTGTTGAAACCAGGTGAAATCTATACCTCTAGACCATTTTTCTCTGATTGATTTTAATCTGAAAGTTGTGTGCGTGCTTTTAAATCTCTTAATTATTTTATTTTACTGCAAAATTCTCAAAGTTTGATTTTCTAGATAAAGTTTGGACTATTTTAATTACAAGCACTGAATATTTTCAAGTTACTCCCTGTGGGATCGATATCTGATTTAATCACTATATTAAAACTTGACACTCGTACGCTTGCGAGGAATTTTCACAACATTTACCATGAGCTATCGGGAAGCATGCAATTTCATCCAGTAAACGAAAGCAACCCCAAAAGAACTAAAGATAGACCTGCCGCAACCATATGCCATCTATTTAATTTCCTACATTCAACAAATTAAACATTTTTAATTACCAACTAATAAATAGCCCCAAGAACAGATAAAGAAAAACAGGATAGAAAAGTTTCGAACTTACCTTGCCCGCTCAACGATAGACCTCCATATGCGTTTAAACACCATGGTTGAAAATGAAAATGAAAATGGGAGATTGAATGGAATGCGATTCCACTGTTGTGTGCTTGGAAATAGCGCCAAATGTTGTGATCGCCTCGAAGTTTAGGGAGCCGTCAAAATTTTCTTTTTTCGTTTTTTATTTCCGTCAAATAAAAAGAAAAGAGAATTAAAATAAATATAATATTGAACTTTAGATTCGTTTCAAATTTCAATTTCATTCCTAATCCTCAGATTTAGGGACTAAAAACTTCACCTAATGAATTGAGTACGTTTAGATGATCCTGAATAATATTGACATACTTCATCATCATTCTTGCGTGTTTAGATGATCCCGAACAATATTGGTAGTTGCAAACAACCTATTGAGTCGAGTACGAAATGCCACAAGCGTTGGAAGGTCTATCTGCCTATGGACATATGCTAGGTTCATAATTTGTAGAACCCTTGCATTGCGAATGCTGGGTATCGTTGGAAAGTGACTCCAAATATGCCCGATGATTAATCCGTTGCACTTGTGGTTGATCAGTCTGCTGACGTCTTTGGTTTATCACCTCTCGAACTAAAAATACAGCAAATTTCCGAGCATAATAAATACAAGAAACTATGAGCATATCCCTCCAATGATTGGGAATATCGGAACACGTGGCCAAAGACCCAACTATCATTGTCCCCTTTCTATTGTTGAAAAATGTGAGACCTCGGTTCTAAACGACAATTAAAGGAGTAATTCAATAAGTAAGCAATTAAAAGCCAAGAGCATTTTTTTTTAAAAAGGGGACGCGCGGGCGCGCATGGCGTCCTGCCCAAGCCCTCGTGCGGGCGCGCCACCCGAGGCACGGGCGCGCCTGAAGCTCTGCCCAAAACTTCCGAAACGAAGTGTGGGACGCGCGGGCGCGCATGGCCTGCTGAATTGGCTCAAAACAAGCCTCCAAAAGTGCAATAACATAACCAAAAGAACTCTAACATGATCCAACAAATATATATCCAACAACGTAGCATTTAAATACATAAAAGTGAAGAACACGCATCGATGCTAGCTATTACAAGCCGAATACAGAATACAAGAGTTCTAACCGCAAGCAAGACCACTTCCAATCCAAGTTCAAGTTCTTAACATGATTCAAAACATAAGCTAGATTGTCATGCTAACAAGATTTCTAAACCGAGTCTCACTTCTACATCATTCCCTCAAAGCTAACCATGCCTCTTCTGACTTGATCCTGCCCCACCTGTTGCCAAGTACACATACAAAAACAAAGCAACAGCCGGATAACCGGTGAGAATGATAATCCCGGTAAAAGCAACATACAAGTAATACAACAACAAACATGCTTTCAAAACAACAACGAAATCAATAACAACGTAATGAAATGCATGTCTTTAAATCGGGATATCAAATCTGATAAACGAGGGATTGCTGCTGTGCTTTTGGGATCCCGAGGGTGAGATTACGTAACGACTCACCGACTCACCCAATCGAGGTGGTGCCACGTATCCCACTCCTCTAGACTTTGAGCAACTATAATGAGTATGCTAGCACTAGGCGAAACGACTACGACCTAAGCCACTCAATCATAGTTCCCAAACGTCTAAACAAAAAAGGCGGTTCTGCCCGCTGAAAACGAGATTGGCTCAAGATGAATGCATAACAGAAACATAAAACATAGCCATATAACAAAAGCTCAATCAAAACAATAGAACACAAGTTCCTCATGCTAGAACGAGTGTAGATGCAAGTATGTGCTTTTAAGGGAAACTCGAGAACCAACTGTCCCAAGTATGCTATCCCGCTATCGATGACTGCTTTTACCTTTCAATGTCGTAGATCCAACTCCGGACAAGCTACAACAAAAGATTGTATCAACAACTATACAACCTAAACAACAAACAACGGTTCAAGGAAATATCTTTACCGATCTTCGTCCAACTCTTGACGAACAATGCTGCTAACACGGGCTTGACACACTCCAAACGAATCTGTTCAGATACAAATCAAAGATCAATTACCATGATCGACTTACAAGCCAAGTTCAACAACTCAATCACGGTTTGAAATCCCCAAAACTCAAACCGACGGCATAACGGATATAAACTAAACAAACCGACAACGCAGACAGCAGTTCAATAGCGATATCAACTCAATTCAATGCTAATACAACAACAACAAGACAAACCCAAAAAATAAACGATCAGAACTCCGCCAAGAACAACATACTAGAATCTAGATCGATTCTAACCTTCGAAAAACAAAACATATCTGATCGGAGAAATACTTACGGTAAAACGGAGCTCTCACTGCAGTGATCACTAATCTGCCTTCAGAAATAATTTCTAACGGTCGGATCGAGCTCGGGAGGAAATCTGGAAGCTTGGAAAAGCTTGAAGGCGTCTTCAATGGAGGAGCTCGATTTGGGGAAGAGGATGAAATGATTTCCAAGTCAAACAAATGTGTAGATAATATATAAAAATCAATATTTGCGTTTTAGTCCCTGAAATTTCCAAAATTTGCAAAAAGGACCCTGATCAAAATCAAACCGGCTCGAGAACTCTGAAATCTCTGATTAACTCAAATAAACTCATTTAAGATAAAAACAGGGCGTTACAATTCTCCCCCACTAAGAAGAGATTTCGTCCTCGAAATCAATGAGAACCACAACTCATAAGATAGAATAAAGAACTAAAGACAGTAAGAAGAACTCACGTCATCCGAATAACTCCGGAAATCGCTGTCTTATGTCAGACTCTGTCTCCCAAGTCGCTTCCTCGACGCCGTGACGGCTCCACTGCACTTTCACCAACGGAATCGACTTGGTCCTGAGTTGTTTCTCCTTCCGATCAAGGATCTGAATCGGTCGCTCAAAGTAGCTCAGAGTCTCGTCTAACTCGGCTTCATCAGGCTGAAGGATATGAGAAGGATCTGGATGATACTTTCGCAGCATAGAGACATGAAAAACGTCGTGAATACCAGATAAATACGGATGAAGTGCAAGTCGGTAGGCAAGATCGCCTATCTTCTCGAGAATCTCGTACGGCCCGATGAATCTCGGAGAAAACTTTCCTCTCTTACCGAATCTGACAGTGCCCCTGAACGGAGAAATCTTAAGGAAAACGCGGTCTCCCTGCTCAAAACTCAGAGGTCTACGTCTGACGTTCGCATACTTCGCCTGTCTATCTTGAGCTGACTTCATTCTGGTCTGAATGATCTTAACCTGCTCTGCCATATCTCTAAGCATATCCGATCCCAAATCTGGTGACTCGGACAAGTCATCCCAAAATAGCGGAGATCGGCATTTCTTACCATACAATGCCTCAAAAGGCGCCATACCGATACTCGCTTGGAAGCTGTTGTTGTAAGAAAACTCGACAAGAGGCAAAGAATCCTGCCAACTAGTGCCAAAATCTAGCACTACCGCTCGCAGCATATCCTCTAACGTCTGGATAGTCCGCTCTGACTGTCCATCGGTCTGAGGATGATAAGCTGTACTCAGATGCAATCGAGTACCAAGTGCCCCCTGAAGACTGTGCCAGAAGTGAGAAGTGAATCTAGGATCTCTGTCTGAAACGATCGACTTCGGCACACCATGCAATCTCACAACATTGCTAACATACAACTCAGCCATCTGATCATGATGATACGTCATCCTGTACGGAATAAAACATGCAGACTTCGTCAATCAGTCGATCACTACCCAAATGGCATCGCATCCTCGAATGGATCGTGGTAGCTTTGTGACGAAATCCATGGAAATGTGATCCCACTTCCATTCAGGAACAGATAGACTGTGCAACAGACCTCCTGGTCGCTTTCGTTCTGCTTTCACCTGTTGACAATTCAAACACCGAGATACAAACCTCGCTACGTCGCTCTTCATTCTCTTCCACCAGAACTGGTTCTTCAGATCATTGTACATCTTACGACCTCCAGGATGAATACTAAACCGACTGCAATGAGCCTCTCGGAGAATACGCTGTCTCAACTCCGAAATATCAGGCACAACAATACGGTTATTCACGAACAAAACATCATCTCTAACGTGGAATTCAGACTGATGACCCGATCTGACTTTCTCTACTGAAATCTGGATGCTCGGCTCAGACTTCTGTGCTTCTTTGATTGCAACAAACAACTCTGGCTCGGCTTGAATAGCAAACACTCTGATAGTCTCCCTATCTGTTTCAAACTCTAAACCACAAGTGCAACAATCATCGATCAACTGAGAAACACCGATAGTAGAAAGAGATAAAGAACAAAGCTTTCGGCTCAAGGCATCTGCAACTGCATTAGACTTCCCCGGATAGTACTTGATTTCACAGTCGAAATCCTTCAACAGATCTAACCATCTTCTCTGTCTCATATTTAGATCTGCCTGTGAAAACAAGTACTTAAGGCTCTTATGGTCAGAAAATATCTCGAAAGACTCACCATAAAGATAGTGACGCCAGATCTTCAGAGCAAAGACGATCGCAGCTAGTTCAAGATCATGGACCGGATAACGAGTCTCGTGCGGTTTCAGCTGCCTCGATGCATACGCTATCACATGCTTATGCTGCATAAGAACACAACCCAAGCCTCGGTTAGAAGCATCACAATAGACTGTGAAACCTCCAGTACCTTTCGGAATAGAAAGAATTGGAGCACTGGTCAGTCTTCTCTTCAGATCAACAAAGCTAGCCTCACAATCTGGAGTCCAAACAAAAGGCGCATTTTTCTGAGTCAGCTGGGTAATAGGCTTGGAAATATACGAGAAACCCTCGATGAAACGACGATAATAACCAGCTAAACCCATGAAGCTTCGGATCTCCGGCACTGAAGTAGGTCTAGGCCAATTCATAACCGCTTCAATCTTGCTGGGATCGACAGAAATCCCATCTTCAGAAATAATATGACCGAGAAAGACAACTCGATCTAACCAGAATTCACACTTAGACAGCTTGGCAAACAACTGCGCGACTCGCAAAATCTGCAGTACGGTCCTCAAGTGCTCTGCATGGTCAGTACGGTTCTTCGAGTAGATAAGAATATCATCGATAAAGATAATGACGAACTCATCTAAATAACGCTGAAAGATACGGTTCATAAAACCCATAAAAACCGCTGGGGCGTTAGTCAAACCGAACGAAATGACTATAAACTCAAAGTGACCATACCTCGTCCTGAATGCGGTCTTAGGAACGTCTTCCTCTCGCACTCTCAACTGGTGATAACCTGACCTCAGATCAATCTTAGAGTAGACAGAAGAACCCTGCAGCTGATCAAACAAGTCATCTATTCAGGGTAAAGGATACCTGTTCTTAACTGTAGCCTGATTCAATTGACGGTAGTCGATACAGAGCCGCATAGAACCATCCTTCTTCCGAACGAATAGAACAGGAGCACCCCAAGGCGATACACTAGGTCTGATGTATCCCTTGGAAATCAAATCCTCAAGCTGCTCCTTCAACTCTCTCAATTCAACAAGTGACATACGATAAGGAGTTTTTGAAATAGGTTGGGTACCTGGCACTAAGTCAATGCTGAATTCGATTTCTCGAATAGGTGGCAAACCAGGAACATCTTCCGGGAACACATCCGCAAATTCTCTAACCACCGGTAAATCTACCAAAGCTGGGCTAGATTTCAGTACATCAACTGCATACACCAAAAATCCTTCTGCACCTTTCTGTAGCAAAAGAGTCATAGATAACACTGAAATCAAAGGAATTCTAGATCGAGAACCCTTACCAAAGAATTTCCACTCTTCTGCCATTTCCGATCTGAACCTGACAACTTTCTGGAAACAATCAACTATCGCCCTGTACTTGGTTAAAGCATCTATCCCGACAATACAATCAAAATCTGACAGTCCCAGTACAATACAGTCGAATTCTAACAAATTTCCTTCAAAACACAGTTCACAGTTCCTGACTAATCTGACAGAAACAATTCCTCCACCCAAAGGTGAAGTAACAGCTACTACTGTAGGCAACAATTCAGTTGGAAAAGCATGCAATAATACGAATTTCTCAGAGATAAAAGAATGGGAAGCACCTGTATCTATCAAGACATGAGCAGAATAACCGAAAATCGAACAATTACCTGCTATAACATCGTCAGGTGCTGCTTGAGCCTGATCCTCTGTCAGAGCAAAGACTCGTGCTTGCTGTCTCGGAGGCTGATTTGCACTGGTACTACCTCCCGGTCTGTTCCGTTGCTGAGGCTGGAAAGAGTGCACTGCAGAAGACTGCCTCTCAGGCTGAGCTGCAGGTCTAGACGAACTCCCACTCTGAGCTCTATCTCTGTTACGCTGAGGGCACACCTTAGAGAAGTGTCCCAGTTGCTGACATGTGTTACAATTGCCGAAGACCCCCACACACTGATCCGGTGAGTGTCTTCCTCCACACTTGCTGCAGTACAAGGATGATGACCCAGAACTCGGTCCTGAACCGAATTGCTTCGAACCACTGGAACTGGACGAACTGTTCCCCTGCCTCTTGAACTGTTTACCTCTTGCCTTGTACTGATCCTTTCTATTTCCCCCACTGTTTCCACCTTCATACCTTTGCTGCTGGTTCTGATGTTGCGGTGGCTGATTCTGATACTGAGATGGTTGGTTCTGATACTGCCTCTGCTGCTGAGGTACTACCTGATTACCTCTTTGCCTCCACAAGCCTTCTTCTGCTCCCTTTGCATGATTCATGGCGTCTGCAAAGTTGTCTGGCCTAGCAGTGTTCACCAAAGTGAAGATGTCAGGATTCAAGCCATTTATGAAGTGATCTGCCTTAGCTTCTTCATCTCCGGCAATTAGTGGTGCAAAATGCAACAGACTATCAAACTTGGAAACATACTCTTCGATGTTCAGATTCCCTTGTCTCAAATTGGAGAATTCTGCTCCCTTGTCCTTACGGTACGAGATAGGGAAAAACCGCTTATAAAATTCAGATTTAAAAAGAGTCCAAGTAACTTCCGTACCTCTATTCTCTATTGCTTTCTTTGTCATGATCCACCAGCTCTTAGCAACCCCACGTAGCTGATGAATGACTAACCTGATTCTGCGGTCATTTGTGTAATCAATGGAATCGAATAGCTGATCAATATCATCCAACCAACTTTCACATTCAACTGGATTTTCTGAACCTAACAACAACGGCGGATTGAAAGACTGAAACCTCTTCAGCAAGGTTTCCATAGGCGTTGCTGAAGCGTCCAACTGATCAACTTCAGTGCTAGCTTGCTCAGTTGCAGGGATAACTGGCGGTGTATTTCTGTTTATCACTCGACGAGGACCCATCTGATAATCAAAGGTTAGGACATGAGATATCTTAATCGCTACAATCAGTGCCCTTACAACCACTTGGAATACCGGATACCAGTCGATAACAGAAACAGATATATCTCAAGTAGATCATGCTTTATTAATTTAAATCACACAACCATGTAATTCAAATAATGCTCAAATAATAAAGCATGCTCGCATGGAATTAAGTACACAATAAAATAATTCAAACACATGCGAGGAGCCAATACATGCAGACTCGATCTACCCGCTCACTCTAGTTCGACCAGGAATCTTAACGCTCTGATACCACTTAATGTGAGACCTCGGTTCTAAACGACAATTAAAGGAGTAATTCAATAAGTAAGCAATTAAAAGCCAAGAGCATTTTTTTTTTAAAAGGGGACGCGCGGGCGCGCATCTTGAGGCGCGGGCGCGCATGGCGTCCTGCCCAAGCCCTCACGCGGGCGCGCCTGAAGCTCTGCCCAAAACTTCCGAAACGAAGTATGGGACGCGCGGGCGTGCCACCCTAGGCGCGGGCGCGCATGGCCTGCTGAATTGGCTCAAAACAAGCCTCCAAAAGTGCAATAACATAACCAAAAGAACTCTAACATGATCCAACAAATATATATCCAACAACGTAGCATTTAAATACATAAAAGTGAAGAACACGCATCGATGCTAGCTATTACAAGCCAAATACATAATACAAGAGTTCTAACCACAAGCAAGACCACTTCCAATCCAAGTTCAAGTTCTTAACATGCTTCAAAACATTAGCTAGATTGTCATGCTAACAAGACTTCTAAACCGAGTCTCACTTCTACATCATTCCCTCAAAGCTAACCATGCCTCTTCTGACTTGATCCTGCCCCACCTGTTGCCAAGTACACATACAAAAACAAAGCAACAGTCGGATAATCGGTGAGAATGATAATCCCAGTAAAAGCAACATACAAGTAATACAACAACAAACATGCTTTCAAAACAACAACGAAATCAATAACAACGTAATGAAATGCATGTCTTTAAACCGGGATATCAAATCTGATAAACGAGGGATTGCTGTTGTGCTTTTGGGATCCCGAGGGTGAGATTACGTAACGACTCACCGACTCACCCAATCGAGGTGGTGCCACGTATCCCACTCCTCTAGACTTTGAGCAACTATAATGAGTATGCTAGCACTAGGCGAAACGACTACGACCTAGGCCACTCAATCATAGTTCCCAAACGTCTAAACAAAAAGGGCGGTTCTGCCCGCTGAAAACAAGATTGGCTCAAGATGAATGCATAACAGAAACATAAAACATAGCCATATAACAAAAGCTCAATCAAAACAACAGAACACAAGTTCCTCATGCTAGAACGAGTGTAGATGCAAGTATGTGCTTTTAAGGGAAACTCGAGAACCAACTGTCCCGAGTATGCTATCCCGCTATCGATGACTGCTTTTACCTTTCAATGTCGTAGATCCAACTCCGGACAAGCTACAACAAAAGATTGTATCAACAACTATAAAACCTAAACAACAAACAACGGTTCAAGGAAATCTCTTTACCGATCTTCGTCCAACTCTTGACGAACAATGCTGCTAACACGAGCTTGACACACTCCAAATGAATCTGTTCAGATACAAATCAAAGATCAATTACCATGATCGACTTACGAGCCAAGTTCAACAACTCAATCACGGTTCGAAATCCCCAAAACTCAAACCGACGACATAACGGCTATAAACTGAACAAACCGACAACGCAGACAGCAGTTCAATAGCGATATCAACTCAATTCAATGCTAATACAATAACAACAAGACAAACCCAAAAAATCTCAAAATCATGATTTTCGAAAATAGCTTCCAAAAATCATAACAATTCTGAACGTCGCTCTAATTCAAAACCGACAGATAATAAACGATCAGAACTCCGCCAAGAACAACATACTAGAATCTAGATCGATTCTAACAACCTCCGAAAAACAAAACATATCTGATCGGAGAAATACTTACGGTAAAACGGAGCTCTCACTGCAGTGATCACTAATCTGCCTTCAGAAATAATTTCTAACGGCCGGATCGAGCTCGGGAGGAAATCTGGAAGCTTGGAAAAGCTTGAAGGCGTCTTCAATGGAGGAGCTCGATTTAGGGAAGAGGATGAAATGATTTCCAAGTCAAACAAATGTGTAGATAATATATAAAAATCAATATTTGCGTTTTAGTCCCTGAAATTTCCAAAATTTGCAAAAAGGACCCTGATCAAAATCAAACCGGCTCGAGAACTCTGAAATCTCTGATTAACTCAAATAAACTCATTTAAGATAAAAACAGGGCGTTACAATTCTCCCCCACTAAGAAGAGATTTCGTCCTCGAAATCAATGAGAACCACAACTCATAAGATAGAATAAAGAACTAAAGACAGTAAGAAGAACTCACGTCATCCGAATAACTCCGGAAATCGCTGTCTCATGTCAGACTCTGTCTCCCAAGTCGCTTCCTCGATGCCGTGACGGCTCCACTGCACTTTCACCAACGGAATCGACTTGGTCCTGAGTTGTTTCTCCTTCCGATCAAGGATCTGAATCGGTCGCTCAAAGTAGCTCAGAGTCTCGTCTAACTCGGCTTCGTCAGGCTGAAGGATATGTGAAGGACCTGGATGATACTTTCGCAGCATAGAGACGTGAAAAACGTCGTGAATACCAGATAAAGACGGAGGAAGTGCAAGTCGGTAGGCAAGATTGCCTATCTTCTCGAGAATCTCGTACGGCTCGATGAATCTCGGAGATAACTTCCATCTCTTACCGAATCTGATAGTGCCCCTGAACGGAGAAATCTTAAAGAAAACGCGGCTCCCTGCTCAAAACTCAGAGGTCTACGTCTGACGTTCGCATACTTCGCCTGTCTATCTTGAGCTGACTTCATTCTGGTCTGAATGATCTTAACCTGCTCTGCCATATCTCTAAGCATATCCAGTCCCAAATCTGGTGACTCGGACAAGTCATCCCAAAATAGCGGAGATCGGCATTTCTTACCGTACAATGCCTCAAAAGGCGCCATACCGATACTTGCTTGGAAGCTGTTGTTGTAAGAAAACACGACAAGAGGCAAAGAATCCAGCCAACTAGTGCCAAAATCTAGCACTACCGCTCGCAGCATATCCTCTAACGTCTGGATAGTCCGCTCTGACTGTCCATCGGTCTGAGGATGATAAGCTGTACTAAGATGCAATCGAGTACCAAGTGCCCCCTGAAGACTGTGCCAGAAGTGAGAAGTGAATCTAGGATCTCTGTCTGAAACGATCGACTTCGGCACACCATGCAATCTCACAACATTGCTAACATACAACTCAGCCATCTGATCATGACGATACGTCATCCTGTACGAAATAAAACACGCAGACTTCGTCAATCGGTCGATCACTACCCAAATGGCATCGCATCCTCGAATGGATCGTGGTAGCTTCGTGACGAAATCCATGGAAATGTGATCCCACTTCCATTTAGGAACAGATAGACTGTGCAACAGACCTCCTGGTCGCTTCCGTTCTGCTTTCACCTGTTGACAATTCAAACACCGAGATACAAACCTCGCTACGTCGCTCTTCATTCTCTTCCACCAGAACTGGTTCTTCAGATCGTTGTACATCTTACGACCTCCAGGATGAATAATAAACCGACTGCAATGAGCCTCTCGGAGAATACGCTGTCTCAACTCCGAAATATCAGGCACAACAATACGGTTATTCACGAACAAAACATCATATCTAACCTGGAATTCAGACTGATGACCCGATCTGACTTTCTCTACTGAAATCTGGATGCTCGGCTCAGACTTCTGTGCTTCTCTGATTGCAACAAACAACTCTGGCTCGGCTTGAATAGCAAACACTCTGATAGTCTCCCTATCTGTTTCAAACTCTAAACCAGAAGTGCAACAATCATCGATCAACTGAGAAACACCGATAGTAGAAAGAGATAAAGAACAAAGCTTTCGGCTCAAGGCATCTGCAACTGCATTAGACTTCCCCGGATAGTACTTGATTTCACAGTCGAAATCCTTCAACAGATCTAACCATCTTCTCTGTCTCATATTTAGCTCTGCTTGTGAAAACAAGTACTTAAGGCTCTTATGGTCAGAAAAGATCTCGAAAGACTCACCATAAAGATAGTGACGCCAGATCTTCAGAGCAAAGACGATCGCAGCTAGTTCAAGATAATGGACCGGATAACGAGTCTCGTGCGGTTTCAGCTGCCTCGATGCATACGCTATCACATGCTTATGCTGCATAAGAACACAACCCAAGCCTCGATTAGAAGCATCACAATAGACTGTGAAACCTCCAGTACCCTTCGGAATAGAAAGAATTGGAGCACTGGTCAGTCTTCTCTTCAGATCAACAAAGCTAGCCTCACAATCTGGAGACCAAACAAAAGGCGCATTCTTCTGAGTCAGCTGGGTAATAGGCTTGGAAATAGACGAGAAACCCTCGATGAAACGACGATAATAACCAGCTAAACCCATGAAGCTTCGGATCTCCGGCACTGAAGTAGGTCTAGGCCAATTCATAACCGCTTCAATCTTGCTGGGATCGACAGAAATCCCATCTTCAGAAATAATATGACCGAGAAAGACAACTCGATCTAACCAGAATTCACACTTAGACAGCTTGGCAAACAACTGCTCGACTCGCAAAATCTGCAGATCTCAAGTCAATCTTGGAGTAAACCGAAGTACCCTGCAGCTGATCAAACAAGTCATCAATGCGAGGCAACGGATACTTGTTCTTCACAGTAACTCGATTCAGTTGCCGATAGTCAATGCACAACCGCATAGACCCGTCCTTCTTTTTCACAAAGAGAACAGGAGCTCCCCAAGGAGATACACTAGGACGAATGTATCCCTTTTCCAACAGATCATGTAACTGATTCTTCAACTCACGCATCTTTGACGGAGCCAGACGATATGGTGCTCGAGAAATAGGCAAAGTACCCGACATCAACTCTATGCCAAACTCGACTTCCCTAGTAGGAGGAAAACCCGGAATCTCATCTGGAAATACATCTGGTAATTCATACACAACAGGAATACTCTCTATCCCAATACTTTCAGCGGACAAATCAACTGCATAGATAAGGTAGCCTTCCCCGCCAGACTCTAGAGCTCGACAGGCTCTCAAAGCTAATACCAAAGGCATCGGGGGTCGCGCTCCCTCACCATAGAGAAACCAGCTATCACTCCCATCCGGATGAAAGCGTACTAATCTCTGATAGCAGTCCACTGAAGCTCGATGGGTAGTCAGCATGTCTATCCCCAGAATACAATCGAAATCGTCCATCGCAAGGACCATGAGATTCGCTACCAGAATATTCCCTTCAAACTCTAAAGGGCAACCCATCACTAGACGCTTGGCCAAAACAGATTGACCCGTCGGAGTAGAAACAGAAACTACTACGTCTAGTGCAATGCATGGTAACTTATGCCTCTTAACAAAACGTGCAGAAATGAAGGAATGAGATGCATCAGTGTCAATAAGTACGATAGCAGGTATACCATAAAGTAAAAATGTACCTGCGATGACCTTCTCATTCTCCTCCACAGCCTGATCAATCCTCAAGGAAAACACCTGACCAGAAGCCCGCGGCCTCAAATGAGAACTCCCAGCAGACTGTCCCTGCGACCTCTGATGAACGGTGGCCTGAGAAGCTGATCCTGAACCAGAACCGCCTCCCCCAGATAGTGGACAATCCCTTCGGATATGACCAACCTCTCCACATCGGAAACAAGCTCCAGAAGCTCTACGACACTTGTCTGGCAGATGGTTCTTCCCGCAATGGTCGCACTTGTCCTTCTTCCCAAAGCGAACAACACCTCCAGAACCAGAGGAAGAAGTAGATCCAGACTAGGGGTGCAAACGAGCCGAGCTACTCGTGAGTAGCTCGGTCAAAACTCGACTCAAGCTTGAGAACATACAATCGAGCTCGAGCTCGAGCTCGAATTATATGTGGTCGAGTAGCTCGCGAGCTACTCGATAACACATATAAAAATAAAATATAATATAAATATATATATATATATACATATAATGTATATAATATTTTATTTATTTATTTATTCATATAATTTTTTATTTATATATGTTTATATATAATTATATATAATTTTCGAGCTCGAGCTCGAGTAGCTCGAAATATAGACGAGCTCGAGCTCGAGTACGAAATTAAGTACTCGATCGAGCTCGAGCAAATAAATATGAGTCGAGCTCGAGCTCGAGTAGTGTGCTACTCGACTTGGCTCGACTCGATTACACCACTAATCTGGACTTCTTGAAATATTGGGCACGGGGACCCAAAGAACTAGCAGGCCTCGACTGAGAGAAAGACATGTTCCGCCGAATGCTATCCTCTGCCTGGTGACAACGGCTCACCAAACCCTCGTAGGACATGTCATCGCCGACCGCCACACGCTCGTGGATCTCAGGGTTAAGGCCCTGAAGGAACAGATTATACTTCATCCCAGAGCTGTCAGCAATCTCGGGCAATAGGATAGCAGATCAAAGAACTTCTGCTGATATTCGTCAATAGACATGGCTCCCAGTCGCAGACTCAGTAGCTCACCCGCCTTCGACTGACGGAGTGCAGGAGGAAAATATAGCTTCTGAAAAGCATTGCGGAACTCGGCCCAGGTGGCCACTCCTCTCGCCATAACAAAGGGTGCAGAAGTAAACCTCCACCACCTACGAGCTCGCTCATCCAAAAGGTAGCCAAGGGTCTCCATCTTCTGCTCCTTGGTGCAGTGGAAAGTCTGAAAAGTCATCTCCATGCGGTCTAACCAGTTCTCCGCATCCTCCGGAGACTCACCTCCAACCAAGGGCTTCGGTGCCATCTGTAAGAATTGGCGAACGCTAAAACGTTCCTCATCACGACGAAGATGATGACGGTCCCGACGACGCTCACGATCGTCATCTCCCCAGCGTATACCTCCAATACCATGGCTACTCTGGTCATCGTAGTTCGCCATCTACAAAAGTACCTCACGGTTACCTTATGCAGAATCTAAATCCCAAGAATACTATGCATGCTCTGATACCATAAATGTAGTGACCCTTACCCGGATCACCTACTAAACAGAACTTAGGCATGCAATTAACTTAATTAAACAGAAATCAGAATTCAACTGCGGAAACCATAAACATTAATACAATCCCAAGAAATGGAATCTGTAAATATCCAAAATAATATACAACCAAATCGAATAGTTGTATAAACTCAAAACAACAGAATAAAGACCTAAACAAATCTCCAGCTGATCAACCACTGCCTAGCCCCTCTTGGATCCACCCGTCTCGTCCAATCGCAAACCTGCCCCATGGAATAGGATGTCCAGAAACACAGAGTACGAGACGTGAGCATAAAACGCTCAGCACGAGAGTATGAGTATACATGCATGCAAAGTGAACTCCCTATAAACTCGAGGTCAAGGATCAGATAACCAAGACAGACCGGGCCCTGGTATGTAGCACGCTGTGCCGTCGCTTCAGGAGGTGGCTCCCATACCAAAATACCAGTGGATATGCCGGACCCAAATCGATGGAAGTCCAATCACTAATAGGATAGGGTAAAACCTACTATAGACATCTCGAACGAGATAGCTCAATATGCAAATGAATGCAGCATAAATCAATGACATATAAATCATGCAGTCACATAATACATGCATACTCAGTCAGGATATCTCGAACAGTACTTTAGTACCTCAAATACTAGGCAAGTGCTATCAGCCCTAGGTCCACGCCTATAATCCGCGCTACACTGCCAAATGATACTACTATCATTACAGCGCTCTAAAAGTCTTAACTAAGCTAAAGCATACTCCTAAATATTTTTAGAAAGCAAAAGCTATATCTTCGTCCGTCGTTAGCCCTTTGCTGTCGAACGCCTCAAAACTAGGCCACAGCTCCGCTACGATGCCTGGATCGCTATGCCACTTTCAGATTCCCAACGGGACGCCTAGAATTCCCTAGATCTAAGTTAGAAGGCTAAGGAATCGAGAGAGAAGAGAGGAATTGGTGCACTCAAATGTGAGCTCGGCACCCTCTATTTATAGACAGAGTTCCGGCCCTCCGAAAACGTTCGGATCGTTCGAACTGGACTTCGGATCGTCCGAACCCAATATTACGTCAGCATAATGATGTCATCCATGACGACTGTCGGCAGCACGTTCGGAGCGTCCGAACCACCCTTCGGATCGTCCGAACCCTGACTTCGGACCGTCCGAACTCACCAACTGAGCCTCCGAACGCGACTTAAGTAAATACGATTAGTTCCTTAATCTCTTCGTTTTGTTACGGGCCACTACAACTCATAACATCATCAATCCATCAAAATCTCAACACATTTCAAGCCAAAACGTGAATCTCATATTTGGACCATTTCAAAAATTCTTCCAAAAATCATAACAATTTCAAACGTCGTTGTTTTTCCGATCCATCTTGGAATATACAATCTATGCTAGCTCAAGGACAACATATCCAATAATAATCATAATCCATCAACATCCAAAAAATGAAATAGAACTGATCGATGTAAAACTTACGGTATAACGAAGTTCTCGCAGCTGTGATCGCGAATATACCTTCAGAAACAAAATCTAACGGACGGATCGTGAAAACCGAAGAAATCAAAAGCTTGGAGAAGCTTCAATGGAGGAATCGGTCTTGTAGAGAAAGAGGAAGAGGATGACACGCCTAGTCCACAAAAATAACTCCAAGTGTTATATGAAATCCACTTATTGCATTTTGGTCCCTAAGTTCTTCAAATTTTGCAAATCAGCCCCTGATCAAATATCAACTTAGCCCTCGAATTTCATAACCTCATAAATTCATAATATCAATATCAATCTCTATTTAGATAATTTTGGGGCGTTACAATTCTCCCCCTCTAATAATTGATTCGTCCTCGAAATTCCATACGAATCGATCACATAATATAAAAGATAGATCAAAGACTGAAATAAGAACTCACATCATAGAAATAAATCTGGAAAACTCTGTCTCATATCATGCTCTACCTTGTCTGGCTAAAGAACATGAGAAGTATGAAAGAGTGGGTGTCCGGTTAGCCAACTTGTGACTAAGGGCTTTTATGACTCTATGTATAAACAATCTTTGTTTAATATAATTTACATTCATTAATGGCATTTTCTTTATCTTTCTTCATATTGTTATATTGTGATATACTATTGTTGTTTTGATAAAGACCTTGAATATACTATAGTGTAAGTAAGATGAGATAGTGAATAAAAAGAGATCACTATTATGAAACACATCTTATAGTCATTGTATATTCTAAATAGTTCCTAGTCAATTGAGCCGTCCGCTAATAAGGATAAGGATCACTCGAGATTGAGACTAGCATTTGTGATGCCAAGTACCATGTTTCATTGGTAATGGACATGGAGATGTTCAAAGCATGCAAATGGATATTCATATGATGAATGATCGAACTACCCTATTCGGACTTTCCAAGTGGTTATCACTTATCGAGTGGATAAAGTCCGCGATTTTGGTTGTACACCTTTAGTCCTTACTACTTGAAATATCATTCAGACTCTATATGCTAGTACTGTACTTTGACTCGTTTACCGACTCTATTGGGGTCATCAGGTGTCGGGATTGGGTATAGTTATGACACATATAGGATTCGATGCTTTGTTGTCAAGGATTCACCACATAATTGCGAGTGTGGATATCCTATATGATCTGAAGAGATATTAGTGTGACGAATCTCTGGCCAGAGTACATGATGTGTTTTAGGTTACTCGGTTTTCCTAGTAACACATGCGATGTCACTATTTGATCTTCAAGATGTAATGCATAGTTATCGAATCTCGAACGACTCTCGATGCACCAATGGTTGTTGATTCGATCGGGATATATGGATGAAGGGACCGTACTGTACGCTAACCAAAATCTACTGGTTCTTGCAGGCACTATCAGTGATACCTAGGAAATCATGGGGCGATGTTGCTAGGCGCTCTTACCATGATTCGATGGGTAAGTCGGAAATTGTTGTTCCGAGTCACAAGGAGTTGTGAGCCCACAGCTAGATGTATCCCTGAACCATTGAGGGTCACACAAGTAATGGATTACTAAACCCTGTTGAGATAGTTAAATTTAAAGAGTTAAATTTAATGAAAGAGAAGTTGTACTTCTTAACTAAAAGGTAGTGGAATTTCCTAAAATGACATAGGGATGGGCATTTTTGGAAATCACTGAATTCGGATTCAGAAAAATTATCTTGACTCTAAAAGATGCAGAAATGGTTTCTGTGCACATTGGTGAAATCAGTTTATCAATCGGAGTCACGATGAATTTTATATTAATTTCTATATTAATAGGCTTGGCTTGTTGGGCTTGAGTTATGGATTGTGGGCCCTAAGGAGTTAGAGTCCTAATACAATCATAACTTAATCTAGTCTAGAAATTATCTATAAATACATGTGTAGTGTTCGAAAATCATAAGAATTCCTCTCTTGCAATTTTCGAAATCACACATATATTTTCAAGGGGAATTTTCGAAAATTCCTCTGTCCCTTTAGAGAAAATTCGGTCTGTGATTTTTGTGAAAAATTACATTCCGAATTAACAGATCAAATCTGTTTATTCTCTTCGATAAACATCTGATTGATTTCTAGTGCAATCAATCAGAGGGTTTCTGTTTTCTGTTCGTGGACCTGATTCCGGAGGTTGATCGTGATGTTGAAAAACGGTGTTCAGATCAATCAGAATTGATACAAGGTGCAGCGGAAGTTTTAAAATTTTATATGGAACGATTCCATATCATGGGTATCAAAACTTTACGATTAAATTGTGCGTGTAAAAATTAAATAACAATTAAATTTTTACCTTGAATCTCGAAACGAGATTATGGACACCAACAGATAACTCTGCTCTTGTTGTATATCCCAGGAACTGATGGACGAACAATTCTTCAATCAGGTCCACGAACAGAATTCGAATCCCTCTGATAGATTGCACTAGAAAATCTATCAGAAGTTTCTACGAAGAGAATTAACGAATTTGATCCGTTAAACCAGACTGCAAATTCGAAATTCACAGACTGGATTTCAGAGAGAAAAACACAGAGGGGGGGCGGCCACTCTAGGTCTCAAAACCCTAGTGTTCAAAAATTATGACCTATGTTGTATAATTTTTGTACTGCAATAACTTATTTATAATGTGGGCTGCTAACAGCTTAGGGCCCATTAATCATAAGTTCAAGTCTGACAAGCAAAGCCCGCATGTTCAGAAATTAATATAAAATTCATCGTGACTCAGATTGATAAACCAATTTCACCAATGTGCACAGAAACCATTTCTGCATCTTTTAAAGTCAAGATAAATTTTCTGAATCCGAATTCAGTGGTTTCCAAAAATGTCCATCACTATGTCATTTTAGGAAATCTTACTCCCTCTACTCTTAAATAAGAAGTCCCACTTCTTTATTCACTAAATTTAACTCTTTAAATTTAATTATCTCAACGGGGATTAGAAATCCATTACTTGTGTGACTCTCAATGGTTCAGGGATACAGCTAGCCGTGGGCTCACAACTCCTTGTGACTCGGAACAACAATTTCCGACTTGCCCATCGAATCATGGTAAGAGCGCCTAGCAACATCGCCCCATGATTCCCTAGGTATCACTGATAGTGCCTGCAAGAACCAATAGATTTTGGTTAGCGTACAGTACGGTCCCTTCATCCATATATCCCGATCGAATCAACAACCATTGGTAAATCGAGAGTCGTTCGAGATTCGATAACTATGCAATGTATCTTGAAGATCAAATAGTGACATCGCATGTGCTACTAAGAAACCATTTCTTAAAACACATCATGTACTCTGGCCAGAGATTCGTCACACTAATATCTCCTCAGATTGCATAGGATATCCACACTAGAAAGTATGTGGTGAATCCTTGACAACAAAGCATCGACTCCTATATGTGTCGTAACTGTACCCAATCCCGACACCTAATGACCCCAATAGAGTCGGTAAATGAGTCAAAGTACAGTACTAGCATATAGAGTCTCAATGATGTTTCAAGTAGTAAGGACTAATGGTGTACAACCAAAACCGCGAACTTTATCCACTCGATAAGTGATAACCACTTGGAAAGTCCGGATAGGGTAGTTCGATCATTCATCGTATGAATACCCATTTGCATGCTTTGAACATCTCTATGTTCCATACCAATGAAACGTGGTACTCGGCATCGCAAATGCTAGTCTCAATCTTGAGTGATCCTTATCCTTATTAACGGACGGCTCAATTGACTAGGAACTGTTTAGAATATACAGTGACTATAAGATGTGTTTCATGATAGCCATCCCCATGTGCCACCACATCTTACATACACTATAGTATATTCAAGGTCTTCATCTAAACATCTTATAGTATGTCACAACATAATAATATGATAAAAGATAAAGTAAATTCCATTATAAAAGTATAAATTATATTAAACAAAAGATTGTTTATACATAGAGTCATAAAAGCCCTTAGCCACAAGTTGGCTCACCGGGCACCCACTCTTTCAATCTCCCACTTGCCCTAAAGCCAACTAGTCATACTACGTAGTCCCATTTCTTCGCGATGTTTGTCAAATAATGGTCCTGGCAAGGGCTTAGTAAGTGGATCAGCGATATTGTCTGCAGAGGCCACTCTCTCGACAGTGATGTCTCCTCTTTCCACGATCTCCCGGATGATGTGGTATTTCCTCAGTACGTGTTTGGATCTTTGATGAGACCTTGGTTCTTTTGCCTGAGCAACGGCACCCGTGTTGTCACAGTACACCGGGACTGGACCAACAGCTTCAGCAACGGCAACTCTTGGACGAAATTCCTCATCCAAACGGCCTCTTTAGCAGCAGCTGATGCCGCAATGTATTCTGCCTCAGTGGTGGAATCCGCTGTGGTGTCCTGCTTGGAACTCTTCCAAGAGACAGCACCGCCATTGAGCATGAATACAAATCCAGAGGTTGACTTTGAGTCATCCACGTCACTTTGGAAGCTAGAGTCGGTGTAGCCTTCCAATCTCAATTCTCTTCCTCCATATATCATGAACATATTCTTAGTCCTTCGTAAGTACTTAAGAATGTCCTTCACGGCTTTCCAATGCATTTGACCGGGATTGGCTTGATATCTGCTCGTGACACTCAGAGCAAATGCTACATCCGGTCTGGTAGATATCATCCCATACATGATACTACCTATGGCTGACGCATATGGTACATGTGTCATTTTCTCTATCTCTTCATCAGTCTTGGGACACATGGACTTGGATAGAGAAACTCCATGACACATAGGTAGATGTCCTCTCTTGGACTCATCCATTGAAAACCTGTTCAATATAGTGTCAATGTAGGTTGCTTGAGTGAGTCCTATCATTCTCTTAGATCTATCTCTATAGATCTGTATCCCTAGAATATAGGATGCCTCACCCAAATCCTTCATCGAGAATCTACCTGATAACCATATCTTTGTTGACTGCAACATCCCTACGTCATTCCCAATGAGTAGGATGTCATCAACATAAAGTACTAAGAATGTTACCGCATCCTTAACTACTTTCTTGTACACGCATGGTTCCTCCGGGTTCTTGATGAAACCAAAATCCTTTATTGTTTCATCAAATTTCTGGTTCCAACTTCTTGATGCTTGTTTTAGACCATAAATTGATCTCTGAAGCTTGCATACCTTATGCTCGCTTCCCATGGAGGTGAATCTTTCAGGCTGCATCATATAGATTTCTTCCTTAATGTTTCCATTAAGAAAATGCAGTCTTCACATCCATTTGCCATATCTCATAGTCATACCATGCTGCTATGGCAATTAGGATTCTTATGGACTTGAACATTGCGACTGGTGAAAAGGTTTCATCATAGTCAACTCCTTGTCTTTGAGTATAACCTTTTGCAACCAATCGTACCTTATAGGTCAACACCTTGCCATCAGGCCCAAGTTTTCTTTTGTAAATCCATTTACATCCTATTGGAACAATTCCATCAGGAGGATCTACTAAAGACCAAACTTGGTTTGAATGCATCGAATCTATTTCCGACTGCATAGCTTCAAGCCATAAATTCAAATCTGCATCAGAAATTGCTTCCTTGAAGTTTCTTGGATCACATCCAATGTCGGGTTCACTTTGATCCCCTTCAAGAAGAAAACCATATCTAATAGGAGGCCTAGAAGTCCTCTCGGATCTTCTAGTAATAGGTGTAGGATCATTATTTTGTATCTTGGGTTCTTCTCGAATTTCTTCGAGTTCCATCATCTTGCCTTTCTTATCCAATAAGAACTCCTTCTCCAAGAAGGTGTCATTCCTTGAAACAAACACTTTTGTTTCAGTAGGATGATAGAAATAATATCCGATTGAATTCTTCGGATACCCTACAAAATAACATAAGGTGGATCGACTATCCAACTTATCTCCCACTGTCTGCTTCACGTAAGCAGGACATCCCCAAATCCTCAAGTACGAATACTTAGGAGCTTTGTCATTCCATAACTCGTATGGTGTTTTGTTCACTGCTTTAGTGTGAACGTTGTTCAACAACAATACCGCCGTTTCAAGAGCATAGCCCCAAAACGAAGGTGGGAGCTCAATGAAGCTCATCATGGATCGAACCATGTTCAACAAAGTTCGATTGCGACGCTCCGAAACACCATTAAGCTGAGGTGTCATAGGAGGAGTCCACTGAGAGAGAATCCCATTCTCTTTTAGATAGTCCAAAAACTCGGTACTTAAGTATTCTCCACCTCGATCCGATCGAAGTGCCTTAATACTTTTACCTAGTTTGTTTTCTACTTCAGCCTTGAATTCTTTGAACCTTTCAAATGCTTCAGACTTATATTTCATTAAATATAAATACCCATACCTTGAATAATCATCAATAAAGGTAATGAAGTAGGTGTGGCCAAATTGAGTACCAATTCTAAATGGACCGCAAACATTTGTATGGATCAAATCCAACAGATTTTGACTACGCTCAGGTTTTCCTTTGAAAGGAGATTTAGTCATTTTTCCTTTTAGGCAGGACTCACAAGTAGGTAGAGAGTTAATATCAGACATATCAAACATGCCCTCTCCCACTAGCTTGTTCATCCTCCTTGAGGAAATATGACCTAGCCTAGCATGCCAAAGGTTTGCCGGGTTTTGACTATCGTTTTTCCTTTTAATTGTTGTTACCGGTTTATCAACATAATTTATTGGAACGCCTTTTAATTTTAAGTTATATAGATCATTTTCAAGTTGTCCATTTCCAATCAAACATTCATTCTTGTAAATATTGCAAATCCCATTCACAAAATTGCAAGAAAAACCATCTCTATCAAGCATAGAAACAGAAATAATATTTTAATCAAGTCTGGAACAAATAAAACATCTCTCAAAAGTAACTTAAAATCGTTCTGCAAAATTAAATAAACGTCTCCCACAGCTTTGGCTTCAACTCTAGAACCATTTCCGAGCCTCAGCTGGGTCTCACCCATTCTAAGCTTGCGACTTCTTGTCATCACCTGCAAATCATTGCAAATGTGAGATCCACATCCGGTATCCAATACCCAAGAAGTAGTATTAAGTGAAACATTTATTTCAATATAAAACATACCCTTCGCAGTTCGCAACTGCTCTAGATATTCCTTGCAGTTACGTTTCCAATGACCGGGTTTCTTGCAGTGATGGCAAACATCCTTGGACTTTTCCATGTTTAAAGCCTTTGTCTTGTTCTTCTTCTCGGGTTCGGTTTTCTTGGATGGGGTAGAATGTTTCTTACCCTTTGTACTTGGCCCCTTCTTAGCAGAAGAAGAGGAGCCCACCAAGAGAACCGGTTTATCCTTCTTTAAAGTGGCTTCATAAGTTACAAGCATATTGACCATCTCTTCAAGGGAGGCCTCTATCTTGTTCATATTGAAATTCACCACAAAACCGTCAAACGATGAAGGAAGAGAGAGAAGTAATAAGTCCACATTGAGTTCATGCTCCAATACCAAATCAAGCGTTACCAACTTCTGAATGAGCCAAATCACGCGTACCCCATGATCACGGACCGAAGTCCCTTCACGCATGCGACACGTCATTAACTCTTTTACAGTAGCGAACCTTTCAGCTCTCGATTGAGCCCCAAAAAGTTCCTTGAGTTGTACGTGAATGTCAGCAGCATTCACGGTATCTTCAAATCGCCTCTGGAGTTCATCAGACATCGAAGCTTGCATATAGCATTTGGCCTTGATATCATGGTCCCACCATTTATCAAGTTTGGCCAACTCTTCCGGACTTATATCAGCTGGTGCTTCCTTCGGAGGAGATTTTTCTAACACGTAGAGCATCTTCTCCGAGGTCAAGACAATCTTCAACTTACGGAACTATTCCGTATAGTTTGTGCCAGTCAGTTTATTTTGTTCGAGAATAGAGAATAGTGGATTGCGCGAATTCATCTTAATGAAATACTGAAAAGAAACAGACAATAATCAGTGATTGTTTAATTAATTTACTAAGACATAAAATAGGCGAAATTTATTTTATGAATCTCACTCCCACTATTTTAACGATTTCACTACCCTCTAGTGAAAACGAGAAACATTTTCTTTAGTGGGAACATGGAGTCCAATTGACAAACTATAGTCCCGAATAATATCAGCCAACCATAATTTTCAAAAGGTAGAGCCCAATTGCTTCCAAAGCAACCTCCATGTTTTTACCTCATGTCCAATAAGGGCCCAATAATATGACGCCGTTTATTGTGACATGTCAAGATGACCCATCAATATTAAGTTGTGATGGACGGTCGCCATGTGGATCCCCAATAATATGAGCCAATCCCATGGGAGTTCCATCCAACTTACAACATGTGTCGATCCAATGTACAGCTTTCCGACGAATGGGCCCCCCCAATAATATGAGCCGGACCGTATCCGTGGGTAGCATCTCATACATTGATCGTTGATGGAAGGTAGGAACATTTAAACAATATTTAAATTTCCTTTATTTATCTTGATATCAATTTTAAATCATATTTAAAATGAGGGATTTTAATTTTTGAAAATTTGTCTCATCATTTAAAATTTGTATGCTTGCGGGATTCATACAATTTAGTCTAAACATGCATACAACGATAATATCATATATTATATTTTAGGATGATCGATTCCATTACTAATCGACCCGTGGTTGCCAATCACGAGTCTAAGTCCAATCCTAGGTGATATGCAAGTATGCAATGCAATCCTATTACATTGTGCTTCCAATTTACATTTCTTCAGTCTTTATCATTTCTTGTTGGTCCCACCTCCATCTTCAAAAACCTCCCACTATTTCTAGTGAATTTACAATAAATTACTATGACAAATAAAGGGATACATTGTAGGGGTGGGAACGGGCCATAAACCAGGCCCACTTTTATTACATATGACAATTCATATTGGGCCATAAACCAGGCCCATTAATAAATCCAACAACAATAAAAACAAATGTAAATTTCCTAACATACACCTACAAAATTGGTCATGGCAATCGATCATCCTTATCCAATAATATTTAATTTAAAATTAATTTATTGGATAACATGCAATGGCAATTAAATTAAAAAGGATAAAATCATATTCCATATATAAAATCTTATTTTACATACAAAATCATATTTTACCTTTTTATCAAATAAAATCATATTTTACATATAAAATCTAATTTTATACATAAAATCATATTTTACTCAATATTTCCATAAGATCATATCTTTTCATCAATTGTACCAAAAATAATTAATTTCATAAAATCTGATTTAACGGATAAAATCTATAAATTTTCCAAAAATTCAAATTTATCCAAAAATCAATTTTAAAATTTTCGGACTCGAACAATTCGATCCGACGCCTCGTGGACCAATCAAAAAAAAATTTCGATCGGACCAAAAATAGAATTTTAACATATTAAAATTTTAATTAAAAATAAAAAATTAATTTTCCCGGGCCGCCCGGGACGATCCCGGGCAGCCCGCGCCCCAAAAGGGGCTCGGGCCGGGCAGCCCGTCGCTGCCCCTTGGGCAGCGACGATCGCTGCCCTGGGCAACGATGGACTCGCTGCCCTGGGTTTGCCCATTAATTTTAAATTTTTAAAATCCTTTTGTTTCAAAAAACCAAGGCTTAAAAAATTTGTACAATCGATTAATTTAATCGCTTGATCTGAGCAACCTGGCTTTGATACCACTGTTGAAAAACGGTGTTCAGATCAATTAGAATTGATACCCGGTGCAGCGGAAGTTTTAAAATTTTATATGGAACGATTCCATATCATGGGTATCAAAACTTTACGACTAAATTGTGCGTGTAAAAATTAAATAACAATTAAATTTTTACCTTGAATCTCGAAACGAGATTATGGACACCAACAGATAACTCTGCTCTTGTTGTATATCCCAGGAACTGATGGACGAACAATTCTTCAATCAGGTCCACGAACAGAATTCGAATCCCTCTGATAGATTGCACTAGAAAATCTATCAGAAGTTTCTACGAAGAGAATTAACGAATTTGATCCGTTAAACCAGACTGCAAATTCGAAATTCACAGACTGGATTTCAGAGAGAAAAACACAGAGGGGGGGCGGCCACTCTAGGTCTCAAAACCCTAGTGTTCGAAAATTATGACCTATGTTGTATAATTTCTGTACTGCAATAACTTATTTATAATGTGGGCTGCTAACAGCTTAGGGCCCATTAGTCATAAGTTCAAGCCTGACAAGCAAAGCCCGCATGTTCAGAAATTAATATAAAATTCATCGTGACTCAGATTGATAAACCAATTTCACCAATGTGCACAGAAACCATTTCTGCATCTTTTAAAGTCAAGATAAATTTTCTGAATCCGAATTTAGTGGTTTCCAAAAATGTCCATCACTATGTCATTTTAGGAAATCTTACTCCCTCTACTCTTAAATAAGAAGTCTCACTTCTTTATTCACTAAATTTAACTCTTTAAATTTAATTATCTCAACGGGGATTAGAAATCCATTACTTGTGTGACCCTCAATAGTTCAGGGATACAGCTTGCTGTGGGCTCACAACTCCTTGTGACTCGAAACAACAATTTCCGACTTGCCCATCGAATCATGGTAAGAGCGCCTAGCAACATAGCCCCATGATTCCCTAGGTATCACTGATAGTGTCTGCAAGAACCAATAGATTTTGGTTAGCGTACAGTACGGTCTCTTCATCCATATATCCCGATCGAATCAACAACCATTGGTAAATCGAGAGTCGTTCGAGATTCGATAACTATGCAATGCATCTTGAAGATCAAATAGTGACATCGCATGTGCTACTAAGAAACCATTTCTTAAAACACATCATGTACTCTGGCCAGAGATTCGTCACACTAATATCTCCTCAGATTGCATAGGATATCCACACTAGCAAGTATGTGGTGAATCCTTGACAACAAAGCATCGACTCCTATATGTGTCGTAACTGTACCCAATCCCGACACCTGATGACCCCAATAGAGTCGGTAAACGAGTCAAAGTACAGTACTAGCATATAGAGTCTCAATGATGTTTCAAGTAGTAAGGACTAATGGTGTACAACCAAAACCGCGGACTTTATCCACTCGATAAGTGATAACCACTTGGAAAGTCCGGATAGGGTAGTTCGATCATTCATCGTATGAATACCCATTTGCATACTTTGAACATCTCTATGTTCCATACCAATGAAACGTGGTACTCGGCATCGTAAATGCTAGTATCAATCTTGAGCGATCCTTATCCTTATTAACGGACGGCTCAATCGACTAGGAACTGTTTAGAATATACAGTGACTATAAGATGTGTTTCATGATAGCCATCCCCATGTGCCACCACATCTTACATACACTATAGTATATTCAAGGTCTTCATCTAAACATCTTATAGTATGTCACAACATAATAATATGATAAAAGATAAAGTAAATGTCATTATAAAAGTGTAAATTATATTAAACAAAAGATTGTTTATACATAGAGTCATAAAAGCCCTTAGCCACAAGTTGGCTCACCGGGCACCCACTCTTTCACGTGAGGCCATCGGTTCCCGGGATTTACAAGAAGAGCAGATTAAATTCTGTTGGAGTCCATAATCAAGACTTTGCTTGAATAGGTAAAAATATTTAATTGTGTATTTATATTTTTACTTGTAACAATTTTAATCGTTAGGATTTGATACCCACGATATGGAATCGTTCCATATCAAAAAATAAAAAATTTTAAACTTCCGCTGCTCCGGGTATCACATCCGTGTGATCAGAGAACGCATGTTCCAACAGTGGTATCAGAGCCAGGTCGTAATCTTTGATCAAACGATTAAAATTAATCGATTGTACAAAATTTTTAGCCTCGGTTTTTTGAAACAAAACGGAAATTTTTAAAATTAAATTTGAAACAAGGGCAATCGGACAGTGCACGTCGCTGCCCACCTCCACGTGGGCAGCCCTGTCCCACGTGGAGGCGGGGCTACCCGAGAATGTCCCGGGCAGTCCGGAAATTTAAAAAAATTTGATTTTTTGAATTTTTGAAATTTTTGAAATTTTAGATTTTGGTCCGATCGAAAATTGTTTTTGATTGGTCCACGAGGCATCGGATCAAATTGTTTGAGTCCGAAAATTTTAAAATTGATTTTTGGATAAATTTAAAAATTTTATCCGTTAAATTAGATTTTATAAAATTAATTATTTTGATACAATTGATGATAAGATATGATCTTATGAAAGGATAAGATAAAATTTGATTTTATCTTTTTAAATATGATGATAAAATATGATCTTATGAAAGGATAAGATAAAATTTGAGTTTAAGGATAAGATAAAATTTGATTTTATCTTTTTAAATATGTTGTCATTTACAAATTTGATTGCCATGACCAATTTTGTAGGTGTATGTTAGGACATTTATATTTGTTTTTATTGTTGTTGGTTTTTATTAATGGGCTTGGTTTATGGCCCAATTTGAATTGTCATTTGTAATAAAAAGTGGGCCTGGTTTATGGCCCGTTCCCACCCTTAAATATGTATCCCCTACTTGTCATCGAAATTTATTGTAAATTTATTAGACTTCGTGGGAGATAAAGATTTGAAAACAAAGGTGGGCCCAGCAGACAATAAAGACCGAAGAAATGTAAATTAGAAGCTCAATGTAATAGGATTGCATTGCATACTTGCATATCACCTAGGATTGGACTTAGACTCGTGATTGGCAACCACGGGTCGATTAGTGATTGGGATCGATCATCCTTTAAATAATATATGATATTATTGATGTATGCATGTTTAGACTAAATTGTATGAATCCCGCAAGCATACAAATATTGCATGATGAGACAATTTTCAAAATTAAAAATCCCTCATTTTAAATATGATTTAAAATTGATATCAAGATAAACAAAAGGGAATTTAAATATTGTTTAAATGTTCCTACCTTCCATCAACGATCAATGTATGAGATGCTACCCGCGGGCACGGTCCGGCTCATATTATTAGGGGGGCCTGTTCGTCGAAAAGCTGTACATTAGATCGACACATGTTGTAAGTTGGGTGGAACTCCCATGGGATTGGCTCATATTATTGGAGATCCACATGGCGACCGTCCATCACAACTTAATATTGATTGGTCATCTTGACATGTCACATTAAACGGCGTCATATTATTGGGCTCTTATTGGACATGAGGTAAACAGTTTCCCGTTTTCACTAGAGGGTAGTGAAATCGTCAAAATAGTGGGAGTGTAATTCATAAAATAAATTTCGCCATATTTTATGTCTTAGTAAATTAATTAAGCAATCATCGATTATTGTCTGTTTCATCTCAGTATATCATTATGATGAATCTTCGTAATTCACATGTTTCAATTCTCGAACAAAACAAACTTTCTGGCGCAAACTATACGGAATGGTTCCATAAGTTAAGATTGTTCTGAGCTCGGAAAAGATTTTCTAAGTGTTAGAAAAGACTCCTCCGAAAACAGCCCCGGCTGATGTAACTTCGGAAAGGTTGGCCGAACTAGAGAAATGGTAGGACCATGATCTCAAGGCCAAATGTTACATGCAAAGATGGACAAGTCTAAATAAGTTTGCCATCACTGCAAGAAACCCGGTTACTGGAAGCGCAACTGCAAAGAATGTATATCGAGTAGTTACGAACTACAAAGGATATATTTTATAAATGTTTCACTTAATACTATTTCTTGGGTATTGGATACCAGATGTAGATCTCACACTTGCAATGAGTTGCAGATGATGACAAAAAGTCGTAAGCTTAGGATGGGTGAGACCCAGTTAAGGCTCGAGAATGGTTCCAGAGTTGAATCCAAAAAGCTATGGGAAACATTTGTTTAATTTTGCAAAAACAATTTTAAGCTATATTTTGAGAGAGATGTTTTTATTTGTACCAAGATTTCATTAAAACATTATTTCTTTTTCTATTCTTGATAGAGAAGATATTTCTTGAAAATTTGCGAATGGGATTTGCAATATTTACAAGAATGAATGTTTGATTTGAAATGGACAATTTAAAAACGATCTATATAACTTAAAATTAAAATACATTCCAGTTGATTATGTTGATAAACCGGTAACAACAAACAAAAGGAAAATCGATAGTCAAAACCCGGCAAACCTTTGGCATGCTAGGCTAGATCATATTTCCTCAAGGAGGATGAACAAGCTAGTGGGAGAGGGCATGTTTGATATGTCTAATATTAACTCTCTACCTACTTGTGAGTCCTGCCTAAAAGGAAAAATGACTAAATCTCCTTTCAAAGGGAAGCCTGAGCATAGTCAAAATCTGTTGGATTTGATCCATACAGATGTTTGCGGACCATTTAGTATCGGTACTAAATTTGGTCACACCTACTTCATTACCTTTACTGATGATTATTCTAGGTATGGGTATTTATATTTAATGAAATATAAGTCTGAATCATTTGAAAAGTTCAAAGAATTCAAGGCTGAAGTATAAAACAAACAAGGTAGAAGTATTAAAGCACTTCGATCGGATCGAGGTGGAGAATACTTAAGTACCGAGTTTTTGAGCTATCTAAAATATAATGCGATTCTCTCTCAGTGGACTCCTCCTATGACACCTCAGCTGAATGGTGTCTCGGAGCGTCGCAATCGAACTTTGTTGGACATGGTTCGATCTATGATGAGCTTCACTGAGTTCCCTCCTTCGTTTTGGGGCTCTATGCACTTGAAACGGCGGTATTGTTGTTGAACAATGTTCACGCCAAAGCAGTGAATAAAACTCCATACGAGTTATGGAATGGCAAAGCTCCTAAGTATTCGTACTTGAGGATTTGGGGATGTCCTGCTTACGTGAAGCAGACAGTGGGAGATAAGTTGGATAGTCAATCCACCTTATGTTATTTTGTAGGATATCCGAAGAATTCAATCGGATATTATTTCTATCATCCTACTGAAACAAAAGTGTTTGTTTCGAGGAATGCCACCTTCATGGAGAAGGAGTTCTTATTAGATAAGAAAGGCAAGATGATGGAACTCGAAGAAATTCGAGAAGAACCCGAGATACAAAATAACGATCCCACACCTCAAGAACCTTCAGTGGACACGCCTACACCTAGGAGATCCGAGAGGACTTCTAGACCTCCTATTCGATATGATCTTCTTCTTGAAGGGGATCAAAGTGAACCCAACATTGGATGTGATCCAAGAAACTTCAAGGAAGCAATTTCTGATGCGGATTTGAATTTATGGCTTGAAGCTATGCAGTCGGAAATAGACTCGATGCATACAAACCAAGTTTGGTCTTTAGTGGATCCTCCCGATGGAATTGTTCCAATAGGGTGTAAATGGATCTACAAGAGAAAACTTGGGCCTGATGGTAAGGTACTTACCTACAAGGCACGATTGGAAGCAAAAGGTTATACTCAAAGACAAGGAGTTGACTATGATGAAATCTTTTTACCAGTCGCAATGTTCAAGTCCATAAGAATCCTTATTGCCATAGCAGCATGGTATGACTATAAGATATGGCAAATGGATGTGAAGACTGCATTTCTTAATGGAAACATTAAGGAAGAAATCTATATGATGCAGCCCGAGGGATTCACATCCATGGGAAGCGAGCATAAGGTATGCAAGCTTCAGAGATCAATTTATGGTCTCAAACAAGCATCAAGAAGTTGGAACCAGAAATTTGATGAAACAATAAAGGACTTTGGTTTCATCAAAAACCCGGAGGAACCGTGCGTGTACAAAAAAGTAGTTAAGGATGCGGTGACGTTCTTAGTGCTTTATATTGATGACATCCTACTCATTGGAAATGACGTAGGGATGTTGCAGTCAACAAAGATATGGTTATCAGGTAGATTCTCGATGAAGGATTTGGGTTAGGCATCCTATATTCTAGGGATACAGATCTATAGAGATAGATCTAAGAGAATGATAGGACTCACTCAAGCAACCTACATCGACACCATATTGAAAAGGTTTTCTATGGATGAGTCCAAGAGAGGACATCTACCTATGTGTCATGGAGTTTATCTATCCAAGTCTATGTGTCTCAAGACTGACGAAGAGATAGAAAAAATGACACACATACCATATGCGTCAGCCATAGGTAGTATTATGTATGAAATGATATCTACCAGACCGGATGTAGCCTTTGCTCTGAGTGTCACGAGCAGATATCAGGCCAACCCCGGTCAAATGCATTGGAAAGCCGTGAAGGATATTCTTAAGTACTTGAGAAGGACTAAGAATATATTCATGGTTTATGGAGGAAGAGAATTGAAATTGGAAGGCTATACCAACTCTAGCTTCCAAAGCGACGTGGATGACTCGAAATCAACCTCTGGATTTGTATTCATGCTCAATGGCGGTGCTGTCTCTTGGAAGAGTTCCAAGCAAGACACCACAGCGGATTCCACCACTGAGGCAGAATACATTGCAGCATCAGCTGCTGCTAAAGAGGCCGTTTGGATGAGGAATTTCATCCAAGAGTTGGGCGTAATTCCTGAAGTTGTTGGTCCAGTTTCGGTGTACTGCGACAACACTGGTGTCGTTGCTCAAGCAAAGGAACCAAGGTCTCATCAAAGATCCAACACGTACTGAGGAAATACCACATCATCCAGGAGATTGTGGAAAGAGGATACATCACTGTCGAGAGAGTGGCTTCTATAGACAATATCGCTGATCCACTTACTAAGCCCTTGCCAAGACCATTGTTTGACAAACATCGCGAAGCAATGGGATTACGTAGTATGACTAGTTGGCTTTAGGGCAAGTGGGAGATTGAAAGAGTGGGTGCCCGGTTAGCCAACTTGTGGCTAAGGGCTTTTATGACTCTATGTATAAACAATCTTTGTTTAATATAATTTACATTCATTAATGGCATTTTCTTTGTCTTTCTTCATATTGTTATATTGTGATATACTATTGTTGTTTTGATAAAGACCTTGAATATACTATAGTGTAAGTAAGATGAGATAGTGAATAAAGAGATATCACTATTATGAAACACATCTTATAGTCACTGTATATTCTAAATAGTTCCTAGTCAATTGAGCCGTCCGCTAATAAGGATAAGGATCGCTCGAGATTGAGACTAGCATTTGTGATGCCAAGTACCGTGTTTCATTGATAATGGACATGGAGATGTTCAAAGCATGCAAATGGATATTCATATGATGAATGATCGAACTACCCTATTCGGACTTTCCAAGTGGTTATCACTTATCGAGTGGATAAAGTCCGCGGTTTTGGTTGTACACCATTAGTCCTTACTACTTGAAACATCATTGAGACTCTATATGCTAGTACTGTACTTTGACTCGTTTACCGACTCTATTGGGGTCATCAGGTGTCGAGATTGGGTACAGTTACGACGCATATAGGAGTCGATGCTTTGTTGTCAAGGATTCACCACATACTTGCGAGTGTGGATATCCTATGCGATTTGAGGAGATATTAGTGTGACGAATCTCTGGTCAGAGTACATGATGTGTTTTAGGTTACTCGGTTTTCCTAGTAACACATGCGATGTCACTATTTGATCTCCAAGATGTAATGCATAGTTATCGAATCTCGAACGACTCTCGATGCACCAATGGCTGTTGATTTGATCGGGATATATGGATGAAGGGACCGTACTGTACGCTAACCAAAATCTACTGGTTCTTGCAGGCACTATCAGTGATACCTAGGGAATCATGGGGCGATGTTGCTAGGCACTCTTACCATGATTCGATGGGTAAGTCGGAAATTGTTGTTCCGAGTCACAAGGAGTTGTGAGCCCACGACTAGCTGTATCCCTGAACCATTGAGGGCCACACAAGTAATGGATTACTAAACCCCGTTGAGATAGTTAAATTTAAAGAATTAAATTTAATGAAAGAGAAGTTGGACTTCTTAACTAAAAAGGAGTGGAATTTCCTAAAATGACATAGGGATGAGCATTTTTGGAAATCACTGAATTCGGATTCAGAAAAATTATCTTGACTCTAAAATATGCAGAAATGGTTTCTGTGCACATTGGTGAAATCAGTTTATCAATCGGAGTCACGATGAATTTTATATTAATTTCTATATTAACAGGCTTGGCTTGTTGGGCTTGAGTTATGGATTGTGGGCCCTAAGGAGTTAGAGTCCTAATACAATCATAACTTAATCTAGTCTAGAAATTATCTATAAATACATGTATAGTGTTCGAAAATCATAAGAATTCCTCTCTTGCAATTTTTGAAATCACACATATATTTTCAAGGGGAATTTTCGAAAATTCCTCTGTCCCTTTAGAGAAAATTCGGTCTGTGATTTTTGTAAAAAATTACATTACGAATTAACAGATCAAATCTATTTATTCTCTTCGATAAACATCTGATTGATTTCTAGTGCAATCAATCAGAGGATTTCTGTTTTCTGTTCGTGGACCTGATTTCGGAGATTGATCGTGAAGCCATCGATTCCCGGGATTTACAAGAAGAGCAGATTAAATTCTGTTGGAGTCCATAATCAAGCCTTTGCTTGAATAGGTAAAAATATTTAATTGTGTATTTATATTTTTACTTGTAACAATTTTAATCGTTAGGATTTGATACCCACGATATGGAATCGTTCCATATCGAAAAATAAAAAATTTTAAACTTCCGCTGCTCCGGGTATCACATCTGTGTGATCAGAGAACGCATGTTCCAACAAAGTATCTGGGTGGTATTTCCGCAACATAGAGACATGAAAGACGTCGTGAATACCAGAAAGAGACGGAGGAAGTGCAAGTCTGTAGGCAAGATCGCCTATCTTCTCCAGAATCTCATACAGTCCGATGAATCTCAAAAACAAATATTTCAAGCTTTGATGATCAGAAAAGATTTCAAAAGTCTCACCATAAAGATAGTTACGTCAGATCTTCAAAATATTTCGAGTCTCGTGCGGTTTCAGCTGCCTTGATGCATAAGCTATCACATGCTTCCTCTGCATAAGAACACATTCCAATCCTCTATGAGAAGCATCGCAATAAACTTTAAAATCACCAGTACCTGAAGGAATAGATAAAACTGGAGCACTGGTCAACCGCTTCTTCAAGTCAATAAAGCCGGTCTCACAAGATTTGGTCCAGACAAAAGGCGCATTCTTCTGAGTTAGCTGAGTAATCGGCTTCGTAATAGAGGAGAATCCCTCGATGAATCTGCGATAGTAACCCGCTAAACCCATAAAACTTTGAATCTCAAGCACAGATGTCGGTCTAGGCCAATTCATAACCGCATCAATCTTGTTGGGATCAACAAAAATCCCACCTCCGGAGATAATGTGACCGAGAAAGATAACTCGATTCAACCAGAATTTGCACTTTGACAGTTTAACAAACAACTGTTCAGCACGCAAGGTCTGAAAACGATTCTCAAATGTTCTGCATGATCAGTACGATTATTCGAATAGTTAAGAATATCATCAATAAAAATAATCACAAACTCGTCCAAGAATTTCTGAAAGATTCGGTTCATAAGACCCATTAAAACTGCTTGAGCATTTGTCAAACCGAACGGTATGACTATGAATTCAAAATGGTCATACCTTGTTCTAAAAGCAGTCCTTGGAACATCTTCCTCTTGAACTCTCAGCTGATGATATCCTGACCTCGGATCAATCTTTGAATAAACCGATGAACCTTGCAATTGATCAAACAGATCATCTATTCGAGGCAATGGATACTTGTTCTTTACCGTATCTTGTTTCAATTGACAGTAGTCGATACAGAGTCGCATTGATCCATCTTTCTTTCGCACAAAAAGAACTAGAGCGCCCCAAGGCGAAACACTATGTCTGATGTAACCCTTTGCAATCAAATCCTCGAGCTACTTTCAATTATTTCAATTCAACAGTTGTCATTTGATAAGGAGCTTTCGAAATTGGTTGAGTACCTAACATCAATTCAATGCTGAACTCGATCTCACGAATTGGAGGCAATCTAGGAATCTAATTTGGAAAGACGTCAGCAAACTCTCTAACCACTGGTATATCAACCAATTCGGGGCTATATTTCAGGACATCAACTGCATATATCAAAAATCCTTCTGCACCTTTCTGTAACAAATGAGTCATCGATAAAACAGATATCAAAGGAATCTTGGATCGAGAACCCTTACAAAAAAATTTCCACTCATCTGCTATTTTTGGTCTGAATCTGACCACTTTTTGAAAACAATCTACGGTTATCCTATACTTGTTTAGAGCATCTATACCAACAATGCAATCAAAATCTGATAACCCAAGTACAATACAGTCTAGTTCAATCATATTTTCTTCGAATCGAAGTTTACAGTTTCTGACTAATCTCAAAGAAACAATTTCTCCACCCAAAGGTGAAGTAACAACAACTACAGCAGGCAAAGGCTCGGAAGGCAAAGCATGCATCATAACAAATTTCTCACATATGAAAGTATGGGAAGCACCCGTATCTATCAATACAAGAGCAGGATAACCAAAAATGGAACAGTTACCTGCAATAACATCGTTGGATGCTGCCTGAGCCTGATCCTTGATGAGAGCAAATACTCGTGTCTGTTGCCTTTGAGGTTGATTCGCATTTTGATTACCTCCCTCTCGATTCTACTGTTGTGGCTAAAAGGAGTGAACTGCAGAAGCTTGCCTCTCAGGCTGAGCTGTCGGTCTAGAAGAACTCCCACTCTGTGCTCGTTCAGAACCACGCTGAGGACACACTCTGGAAAAGTGTCCAGTCTGATGACAGATATGACAGCTTCCAAAGATTCCTCTACACTCATCACTGGGGTGGCGACCTCCACACTTGCTGCAAGACATACCTGAAGATCCAGAACTATGTCCCGAAACAAACTGCTTCGAGCCACTGAAACTAGAAGAACTGCTCCCTGGCTTTTTGAATTGCTTCCCCTTCGATCGAAATTGATCTCTTATGTTACCACCACTGCTTCCTCCCTCATACCTCGGTGGTTGATTCTGATACTGAGAAGGCTGATTATGAAACGGTCTCGGTTGCTGGGATGCAAACTGAGCTCCTCTTTGTGTTATCAAACCTGCTTCAGTTCCTTTGGCTTGATTCAGTGCATTAGCAAGATTATCTGGCCTTCCAATATTTACCAATGCAAAGATATCGGGATTCAAGCCATTTATGAACTGATTGGCTTTTGCTTCCTCGTTATCGGCTATATGTGGCGCAAATCTCAACAGACTATCGAACTTGGCCATATATTCTTCAATATTCAAATTCTCTTGCCTCAGAGTAGCAAACTCGGCCCCTTTGTCTTTTTTGTAAGAGACTGGGAAGAAGCGTTTATAAAACCCAGTCTTAAACACACTCCAGGATTATTTGATATTGATTGACTATGTGCTCTTACATGATTTTTAATGTATTAATTAGTCGAATGCATTACGATTCATATTTTCATTCATACTGAGCCTGAATGATTTGATTTAAAAGGGCCGAGTTGCCCAGTCTTGAATTAGATGTTTGAGAACTGTATTTGAGTAGCCTGGGATGTCGAGTCACACCTAGTGTTTGAATACTCATTATAGTTGCATCAAAGTCTAGAGAATTGAGGTACGTGACACCACCCCGATTGGGAGTGTAGGTGAGTTGTCACGATATCTTGTTCTTGGGATCCCAAAAGAAAAAACCAGATTCTTTGATTATCCGTTTTGATAATCCCGATTTTAAAGACATTCATTTCATATTTATTTATTGTCGAAGAATATTCTTGTTATATCATGATTTTTGATATATTATTTGATATTGCATGTTATGTTGCTTTTACTGGGAATATTATTCTCACCGGAGTTATCCGGTTGTTGTCTTGTTTTGTATGTGTACTTGGCAACAGGTGGGGCAGGATCGAGTCAGAGGCGACATGACTAGTTTGGGTTGAGATTGATATAAGTGGAAAGTCGTTTTAGAAGTCGAATTGGTATTTCGAATTTGTATTGTATTTTGAAATGTAGCAAACCTTGAATTCGATGCATGTTCTACCTTTTGAGTATTTGAACAACTCTTGATATATCATGTATTGTAATATGTTAGATTGATATATCATTATTACATGTTATGGTTTGTTATTCGAGTTGGATATGGAATTTTTAGTATTGAATGCCTTAGTTATTTTTCTTGTTTTTAGCAGGGCACGGACACCCGTGCCTACATTCGTGCCTGGGTCCGTGTACCCTCGCATTTTGTTTTGTTCTGATTTTGGTCATGCACGGACCCCGGACATGCATCCATGCATGGGTCCCTGTGAGAATTTGGTTGAGGCAGTAAGTTGGGAATTTTGATATGTTGTGCACGGACCCCAGCATAGAACAGGCACGGAGTCCGTGCAAAAAATAGAGAGTTGATGTTTTAGTGTATTTGTTGTGCACGGACCCTGACACGGAGGGGGTCTGGGGTCCGTGTACCTGGCAGCTTTTGAGCCTTGACTACAGGTTAATGCACGGACCTGAGCACGGAGGTGTGCACGGAGTCCGTGCATCTTTTTTTAAAAAAAATTTCTTTACTTTATGCCTTGGATATTTGTTGATGCTCGATTGATTTATTTTTAATTAGATGATTAGAACCGAGGTCCTCACAGTCCGAGTCTGTTAGATTTGTGTTAGATTATGCTGACGACACATCCTCAACATCTTCTTAAATCTGATGCAAGCTGCATTCAGCGACTCTTCGTCTTTCTGCTTGAATGATATGATGTCAGAAAACAGCTGTGTCATCTTGGTTGGCGGGAAATACTTGTTCAAAAATGCTTGAACAAGTTCTGTCCATGTCGTGATAGACCCGGCAGGAAGTTCCGTCAGCCACTCAGTTGCGTCCCCTTGTAAGAAGAACGGAAATAATCGCAGTCTCATTGCATCAGCTGTTACTCCATTAAATTTGAAAGTATCGCAGATATGAAGAAATCTCTCCAAATGAGATCTTCCACAGCAGTGCCTCCAAATTGCGCTTGAAGTTGGATCATCTGAATAATAGCAGGCTTAAGCTCAAAGTTGTTCGCCTCAACAGTGGGGTGAACAATACTGGATCCATATCTTTCGACTGGAGGTCTGATCAAATCCAACACTGTGCGATTTTAATTTGCATTGGCCATCACTCTTTCTGATTTAGTATCACTTTCACGCTCTTCTTCCGAATCTAATTCAAGCACCAGGTTTATATTCTTCTAAGTTTTCCGTATGTTGCGGAGTGTGCTCTCGATTTCCAAGTCAAGTGGAATGAGCTCCTTAGAGTGCCGAGTGCGGATCATGCAAGAGAATAAAACACCTGAAATCAAAATAAAAAGAAAATTTATGTTTTCAAAAATAAAGTTAACAAGAAATAGAAATATAGTCTCAAGCAAATAATCTATCCTAATATTAACTAAAAAATCCCCGGCAACGGCGCCAAAAACTTGACCGACTATTTCGGTTATGGATAATAATTCTAGCAAGTGGACTAGGTCAAGTAGTAGTAAATGGACAATGAGTTCAAGTATCGATCTCACAGAAACTGTATTTAATGCTCAAATTTTGATTATTTAACTTAATCTAGAATAAATAAATAAAAGGAATTTGATTCATTCACTTCAAGTTTGACTAATTAATAAATTGACAAAAAATTAAATTAAACACAAACGCAACTAGAACTTGGATTATAAATTCAATTAAAAGAGACAACCAAACTACACGAAGGTATCGAACTAATTTATGCATCCACGTGGCACAGACTGAAAATTATGTTTATTCCTATCACGGTGAATTTTCTTATATTATTCAACAATCTATTTCAAGAATTGCTAAACATATTCAAGTTGGACGGATTAATTATTTCTAATTAATTCTAATCAAACTCAAACACATTCAATATTTATCAAAAATCAGTTTTCACCTAAAACCGCATATTGAAACTGATACTATTTCTAGTCGGTTTAACCATATGTTGATTGACATCTATGAAGCTATCTTTAATCAATCCTCTTCGATTCGTGATTAATCAACAAACATGTGACTAGGTGATCAGGATATTCATAAGAAATATTAAACTAACAGCAATCAATAATTGAAAATATTCAAAATATCTCAAACATGCAACCACGTTTCAAACATAAATTAGTTTCGACTCAATCTCGTGATTTTAGTTGAAAAGAAAACTACTCAATAAACAAAAACATAATTCAAAAAGTAGTTTGAATCATCAACAAAAATGGAATTGAGAAAAAGAAGATGGAAACGATGTAGCGTTCTTCAATCTTCCAAGCCCTAGTCGCCGTCCTCGCTCTCCAATCTGAATCCCCTCAAAAATCTGATAAAAATCTAAATATAGACCCTAAAATCCATGATCTTTTTGTTTCCTTTTAAAGAGTCCATCCGATATAAAATTTATGTCCCGCGATCGCGCTCGAGCGGCTAAAAGTGCCCGCTCGAGCGCAAAAGTTCTGTCTTTTCTCCTTCGAAATCCCTCGAACGTGCTTGAGCATTCAAAATACCCGCTTTGAGCGCAAAATTTCTGTTTTTGCTTCGTAATTTTTCGCCGGGCGCGCTCGAGCGGTAAGAAATAACGGCTCGAGCGCCCAACTTCTGTCCCAGCGCGCAGTATTTTTGAAAAAATCATATCTGGAGTTCTAGCCATCGTATCGAGCTGAAATTTGGATAGCAGCTTTATAACATCTTATAATTCATTCTGAACGGTGAAGATCTGTTTTTGATCTTTTTATCATCATAACTATTTTTTTGGACAATCGTTGTTTCGTAAGTCTTTCTTGCGCCTCTTCTCGGTGCTTAGGCTTTTTTTTTTGTGCTACAAAATCATGATTTCTTCATTGTACCTACATTCAAACCAGAAAAACGAGAAGTAGACCACATGCATAAATAATAAATAGACCAAACATGAATGACCCCAAAAATATAACAAGTGCATGCAAAATGGACTCAAAACTAATATGAAATAATGCATGAAAACACACTTATCAGGTACCTATAGAGGGAACTCTTTTCTGGACTGTGGTTTGATGCTTTCGAAAGAGTATGCGAAAGATGAGTTTGAGTTATTTGCTACTTTGTGTTGGGCTGTTTGGTATGATATATGTAAATATTTGAATGAACCCAGAATGTAGCATACTTTTATTGATGTAGAATGGGGCTTCTCTTTCTTTAGTGCATTTCGAATTGCATGCAGTGGGTGTATTGTGTTCTCTAAAAAGAATATAGCTTCCACATAACAGAATTGGAAGAGACCACAGCAGAATCATCTGAGGTTAGACGTGGATGCGGGTTGTGATGGTGTTAGAAATTTGTTCAGTGCAGGGGTTGTAATTCGAGATTTTAAGGGGTCTATTCTTGGTGCAAAAGCGGGGATCTTTCGGGGCCTGGGATCGGTTAAAGAAGCTATACTGGTAGCTATAATGTTTGGAATGGATTTTTGTGTGAAGCAGAGATTCTCTAATGTGTTTATTTTTTCGGATTCTCTCTCGACGGTTCAAGCTACAATCGAACCGGGAGAAGAACTAGGATCTGCTGGTGCTTTAGCCTTGGAAATTCATTCCATGCTTCGGGATCATGAATTCACTTCCATTCATCATATGAAAAGATCGGCCAACGGAGCAGCCCACTTGTTAGCCCGGAAAGCGCTTATATCTTAATTGTGTTTGGTTTCCCCGTGACTTCCCACCTCAGTTGTTTTAGAGCTTTTAAGCTCTAAATTTTTTTTTGACAATTTTTTTAAAAAACAGTTTATAAGCTGTCAAATTTTTAAAAAACAGCTTATAAGCTGTCAAATAAGCTATTTGACAGCTTATAAGCTGTTTTTTAAAAATAACGGGGGAGATACTTTTTTCAAAAAAAATCTTATTTTAACATTCTATCTATCTAAAATATCCTTAAATATTTTAATAAATTTTTATCATATCCTCCACCCATTAAATATTATTTTTTAAAAAATTCCAAATCATATAAATTTTTCTAAAATAAAATATTAAAAAAAATTATTTTTCAATCTATGTTTATTCTAAAACTATTTTCATATATGTATAAGTCGAAACATTATTTTCATATAATTATACTTTTTTTGGTAATTTCGACAATAAAAAGATTTTAGAATCTTAAACACATCAACTAAATTCTAACAGCTTATAAGCTCGTAAAACAGCTTTTAAGCTCTAAAAACTTATTAGCTCCTTTTAATAAATTTAGTCAAACACCCTCTTGATGTCTCTTTCGTAATGGTATTTCTTATTTATTTTCAAATAATAATAATAAAGGATACCAATAGAATTCGATTTTTGTATTGTATCTTTCATTCAAGTAAACCAAGAAAAGAAATAACAAGAGATGTAGAGCAAAAACTAGCATAAACTTGGCTAACATAGTAGTGGTTATGAAAATGAAGAATTGTCATTACTTGTCACTGATTTATTTACAAATGGAGGGGCGAGACCTGGGAATGTTTCAATTTCTATACAAAGAATCCACTACAAGCAAAAAGTTTAGCATCCTCACTTTCTCCAGAAACGCAGTGCCGCCAAATATAGCAAAAAATTTAACAATATAGTAAAAAATTTAACTGGCGTCTCAGTATACATATTTACAAGTCCAATTAAAGCTAGAAGGAATCTTCTAAGATCACAATCACGAGGCTCTCATCTCTATTTCATTTTCGTAACTTCGCTTCTGTAACACAAGCTGAACGAACCATCTACACACCATCTTTATATAAAGGGATTGACGTTATCATAAACCCAACATCCTTAAAATAAATTCCACCTCGAAACAGTACACTCATCAACTCATCCCACTTCCTTTCTTGCACCTGAAAAATTATTGTACTGCAAAGCAATCAACATCAATGTATACATTTCAATTTCAACTTCTATCATAAGCTTTTATCCAAAATAAAAACGAAATCATCCACAACCGAAACAGAAAATTCCTCGTGCTTTTCTAAGAAATTTCACTTAGAACAACAGACAATAATAGCAAATAATAAAATTAGTTTCATAGCTAAGAGTCAGTAAAATTGAGGTATATGTATCATAAAAGAACAAAATTACCGCATGTTTTACTTTATGGAAATAATTTCTCGTCCCTAGACAAAAAACCATTTCTTGACACATCCCCCACATAAAATTTTCCCCATTTTTCATATCTCTAACACGTTTCTTTTAACTTATCTTTATTTTCCAAATATCCTCCATTAAATATTATATTCAACCCCTGGTATAACTATTTAGAGATTTTGTAATAACTTTATCCGCCCATTTCTGACATTATTTTTAGAGATTTTGTAATAACTTTATCCAACCATTTCTGACATGATTTAGCATTTCGAGTAGCAACTGTGTTTCCTCAAATCAAAAGTAAACATTTTATTTTTCCAAAATATTTTCTGATGCACTTCCTCAAAACTCTCAAATTAAATCGAAAACCTCATATGCACAATTGGTTAATAAAAATTAAATATTTTTTAAAGATTAACACATACATAGATTTGAAAAGAAAACTTGCTCTCTAAAAAAATGAACACACACAAACAAAAAGAAATTAAATAACAGACGAACAGGTAGACAGCACAATTATACAATTCGCTTGTCAGATAAAACACCCAACTCAACATGCACACCAAAGTGAAACTCAAAATAAAGTACTTTAACCGATATTCACTCATAAATCCACCTTTCCGGTCCATGTTTAAGATAAAGTACACCTACACGTCACCGGTTCAAAACATCATCATAGATGAAAGAAGTTGATATTCTGCCAAAAAATTTTAAATTAAAGGGACTTTAATCCAAGAAAATTGAAGTCCCAAAATAAATAATATCATACCTTCAAGTATCCGTCCACTGCTCAGCTTTTTTCCTCAAGCTACGAACAAGGCTTCAGTCTTTGATTCTGCAGTTCCCCTCAATTCACTGTACAATTTTACATCGAATTTAAATATTCTTCTTTATCCTCTTCATTTTCATTTCTCAAATTCAAGAAAATTAGTACAACTCACCATCTTATTCTCAGCATGGGCTAAGTGCCTACAAAACTGACACAACAAATTAAAAACTGCGTAAAATATAGGTTTCTGTGATTGGGCCGTTTTGAATCAAGCTTTCAAAATCCAAGGAGTAAAAGGGTCAAACAAAAGGTCTTGTGTCAATTAATTTGGATATAAGAAAATGTTATTTGAGTATGCCAATCAAACAGACTCTTCAAGGAGTCTGAAAACTCAAAAACATTGTGACTTTAAGACCAAAGCATATAAGAATTACGAGGCAGACCGCTTGGTGCGGATTCTGCTTACACCAGCAGAATTTTGAAATGAAAATATCGACATACCGTGACAAAGAGAAAGCCATTGTGTGCAAAACCACAACATAGCTGGACTCGTCAATCGTCTAACCGTTGTATCTCACCCATCATGATCCGATTGCTCGTAACCTTGAATCCAAGAAGAGCAGGATCAATCTGCCTACCTTTTTTCCCCTTCTTTTTGTTGCTTCTTGATCCCTGAGCCTGCATCGCCCCATCCGGTAACTCTGAAATTCCAGTAGCCTGGGCTTGATTTTCTTGATATATTGGGGGTTTCTTAGCATTGCTTTTAAGCATGTCACTGAATGATGTCTCCAGGACATCAGCAATGCTACCAGATGAAGTGCGTCCAAATTGAGCATCTTTCTTCCCAGATTCCTCCAGAATCTTCATATTATTCCCTCTTGTTTCTCTCCTCGTCCCTACAAGCCAAAAAAACAGTAGCAAGTCAACATAAAAGAACGGCCTAAAGTAGTTAAGAGCAATAAACCACGAGGATAATATACAAATTCCAAAATGGCAAAATCAAAGATCTTTTTTTCTTTTAACACCAAAATCAATGATCTTTAATTGTGTGCAAAAACAGAAAACAGTGGACAATGTTGTTACTATGATTGATGTGATTAAATGTGTCATCCTATCAAACATGCAACCAATCCACTAGGCAACCAGTAACATCAACATGCCTACTAGCAACCTAAATAGTCAAAATATAAACATAAAGATTCAAGAGAAGCAACAACCTATCGTCAACAAACCCAGTTGAAATATCAACTATATCAAGATCAAACCAACAAATGGGGAAAAACGAAGACTACAAAAGAAAAGAGGGGTGCCCAACTGAAATATCCAGGTACTATAAAAATTACAAGGATGTAAAATCACGTTCAGGAGGAGAAATACTTCCTGAGAAGAATGTTAACAAACAGCGAAAATAGTTCAAGAAATTACTAAACCTACCATCCGAAGGTGCAGTGTATAAGAGACCTTTTCCTCGAACGCCTGGATCAGCAACCACCTCAGACAACCCCTCTAAAGAAGATGAAGTTAGTGAAACAGGTTGATGCCTCATAAAGGAGTTTTCAGGTTCTTTGAAACTGAGTGACCGTAACCTGGTTAAAATAACAAGGGTAAGAACAGCATGATTAAAAGGTTCCTAGACAAATGATGAAATTATCAATAAAGAAAGATATGCAAAAATAGTAAGTTCACATGCAGCCATAAAAATCAATTCATATCATGAATTTCATCAAATCATGCACACAAAATAAGCTGTTATTGCACAAACATCAGATTCAACAAACAACTAAACAGAAGTGGTCATATAGGATGTTTCTAGATTCAGTAGTTTCAATTCCATACATATCCGACAGAAGCCACATCATAGTTAATGAACAGATCTTAAAATACTTCAATACAACAATTTCCGTTGTTAAAGAATAACTGAGGCAGTATACTCACAAAAGCATGATCTTCATTTGTCAAAATCATTCTAAAGAATCTGAAATCAAATGCATAAATCTAAGCAATTTCAGGATTTTCGATGTCAGTACAGTACCCCAGCACAGCAAAGGTTTCTTACCTGTCCTTGGCGGCATCGTCCAAAAAAGAATCAGAAATTCCAATCTTTTCATTGTGAAATCCTGAACATTATTAGGATAGTGTTATCATGAACCGCTTGAAAAGTTGAAGTCAAAATAAAAATAAAATAAAAACAAACAAACAAAAATGACCAAAACACCAAAGAGGAGAAAAATACCATCAGAACCAACTGAAGAGATTCTGCTTAGGGCATTGACTGGTATCATTTCCCCTTTTTTTAAACCTGAAAGACCATCCTGCTCAACTATGTCCTCTAGAACATCTGTAAATGTCCCCTACATACAACCACCATTATGAATCAGAAAAATGTGCTTACTCCTGCATCATAGGTCAAGTTTAATCAGGATAACTTATAATTCATACTAGAATAATTGTAAATTACCAGAGAATTTTCTTCAGCCTCGGAAGCAATTGCACCTCGTTCAACAAAAGCTCCAGCTTTGGACCTAAAAGGCAATCCACCAGTATCCGGAATGCTGCTTGTCCCATCAGCCAGTCGACTCTGAGGGGGCCCACTTGAATAACCATACAAGCTAGCATTGAAGGGCTTTCCAAAACTTGTTTCTTGATCTAGAAGAAGACCGGGTGAATTATTTGTCATGCTTGAACCAGAATAGTCACCTGAAGGTATCCTTTTCTTGGGTGGTATCCCATTGGTCACATCAAGCCTTTCGGATGACAGATTGCCAGATTTCTGATTAAGTAACTCCATAAGCAAACGCTTTGAGCTGTCATCGTTGGCTCCAGCTGACATCCACAAGCTAGGATCTTCGACACTCCTTTTGGCATCTGACTCCCTTTTCAGTCTTTCATTGTGAAGGTATATCTGTTGTAGTCTTGACTCCATCCAGTCATTGGGTAATTGACCATTATTCTCATACCAATGTCCATCTCCCGTTTCCAAGTGAGAAGAACGGAATTGATTGGGCATTAAAGGGTGATGCTGAGAGTAAACACCATAAGATTGACCACCATCTTGACCTCCAAGGTTAGCGGTCATTCGAGCGATCTGTTCATGCATTTCTAAACCTTGCGTGCGAGCCATGGAGTTGACATCATCAAAATTAACCCCAGCAGCACCAACAGGCAGTGACATTGAGCGCTCAAAGGGCGTCATTCCAGGGCCAAAAAAACCATGTTGAAGCCTATTTTGTAAAGAATAGTTGCGTTCAAAATGGTTCAGATGCTCCTCAGTAGTTGATATTTGCTGAGGAAAAAAATCCAAAGGACCAAATCCCATAGATATTGCTTTATGAGCAGCAGCCGCATTTCCATAGAGCTGGCTGGTTCCATCATGCGGCAAACGAAGAACCCCTTGCCTTTCATCTTCCATTTCCAATCCATGCATCAGGCCCAAAGGCAGCTGTCTTCCATGCATATGATCTTGTTGAGGAATCTGCTGATCTAAAGGATGAATCTGTCCATGCCTCCCATGCGACAAGAGATCCAACAAATCATTTTGCTGCCGTTGATGGGCTGTTTGACCAAATTTAGCTTGAATTAGCTGCTCAAGGGATTGATCAGCTTGCCTGGATGGATATCGAGAATGCTGTTGAAGGTTATTTAAAATCTGTTGTTTTAACATTGCATGTTCAAGACTACTGTTAAGTCCAAGAGCATCACTATGAGACTGTCCATGGCCGGACTCACGCATTTGATTCCGAAGCATCTGCTCAAGAAGAACCTGTCTGGCCTGAGACAACTGTTGCTCTTTAAGCACCATTTGTTGTTGATGTAATTGTTGTTGCAACTGCTGCTGCTGTTGTTGTAGCTGCAATTGCCTCTGCTGCTGTTGTTGAAGAGCCAACATGTGTTCCACATCTTGCCCTGCTTGGATGGAAAACTGTTTGTGGTGCATCAAATTCATACTAGGCCCTCCCTCCGGCAGAGCTTCATTAACAACAAAATCAGACAGCTGCAAGCCAGAACCATCTAATGCAATAGGTGGAATAGGTTCACGGAGATGAAGACCAAAACGCAAACTTGTGTCCAATGAACCCTCCATTGCAACAGATTTTTCTATGTCAGAACTTAAATCATTTAGATCGTCACGGGCGCCTCTAAATTTCAAGTGGGGCATAACATCTCCCAACTCCAGGAAAGGTGAGTCATCAGAAGCATCTTGCAAACGGACACGCAAATCAGTCCCAAAAAACCCTTGTTCAAACCACGAAATAATGTCCACTCCAAGAAAGGGTCCCTGAATTTCCTCTTGTGGGTCAAGATAATACAAACTTATTTCTTCTGGAGGGATTCCTCTATCAAGATAAAACTCATTAGGACTGCTCCCAAACTTATTTTGACCATCGTTGGAATGTTTCTCTGAAGACGGCATTGCAAAAAGGGAATTTGAATCATCCGGAAGTCCATTGTTATCATCAATTAAAGGGATCTTGGTAACAGCAGCATCTAAAACAGTCAGCATGGCGGGATCAAACTGAGCACCATCAAGGAACTGCATGCCATCGTTATGTTCCTCTCCATATATAGCCTCTGTAACTCTACATATTTCTGCACAAATTACAGTTTTTACAGAAACAAAGTAAAGAAAATCGTTCAGACATTGTAGCATAAATCTCATTCTCAAAAATACTTCAGTAATCCAAATCTCACCACCCATGAAATTTGATCTTTTTGAGTTATCCATTATCTCTTCAGCAGCAACAGAGAGGGCAGATTCTCTTCCATTGGTGGATTCCAAGTTTCCGGACTCTAAAAAAAAAACATGAACGTATGATATCACTGGTAACCAACAACAGCGATAATAATAATAATAATAAACACAGTCAAATACATATTTAGTTAAGTGACCAAGCTTAAACCACCTGCAACACCATTGGTTGATCCATCCATCCTAAAGGAACTGTGAGAAACTCCACTGCTGTTTAATTTGCCTTTCCACATGTCACTTACAATGGCCTGCAAAAAAGGAGGATGCTTTAGATTTCAACATACATTCGAGCTAAAGTACTTGACATTGCCGTGCATAGGTAAAAAAAAAAAAAAAAGCGATACGACGCAAGATATTAGATTTGTAGCTCACCTCCTCCTCCTCAGTAGGAGCAACAAAAGCTAGAGGCTCAACAGTAACTAATTGAGTAACATGGGTCACTTCCTCCAAATTGTCAGGCATGTTATCCAAATAATCTTCAACATTTAGTCTACGGTAAATGTCAAGGAGTTTTGCCCTCGGATACCAATATGTTCCCATAGAAAGGTTGTGTTTTCCTGAAACAATTCCAGTCTCATCATAATGAGCAGCACCAATTATACCTACTGATGGAGGTCTTGCTGCAGCAGCACTAGCTCGACCACGCCCTACTGCAAAACCAACAGTCGAGCCCTCCACTCGTCCCCTCTCAAGTCCAAATCCTGGTGCAGAACGAAAAGAAGAAGACCCACCAGGAATTCCCTCCATCCTGTGGCGTGGCCTCCACTTGTCACGAGACTCAGAATCACGTTCAGGAACTGAACGGGCATGTGAAACAACTGACTGACTGTCACTCTGGGATTCTTCCTTCTTGACATTAGTTTTTTTATCCACTTTGGCATCCTTTTCTTTCTCATCAGGACCCCATCTTGAAGACCATTTGCCATCATGCCTTGCCTCATGCCCAGGGCCAGTACTACGACTGCTAACATCATGCCACCTGTCAATGGTAGGCAAAGCTCTGTTATCAGAAATTTCTCTGCCAGATGCATTGTCAACACGTCTTTCTATCTTCCTGCGATCCCTTCTACCAAGCAATCCAGTTTCCCTTTCTTCTTCACGCCAACGGCCACCAGAATCAGGCTCAGGAGCAATTCTTATCCAATCCTTTTTTTCTTCAGGTGCATCAGGGCGCCAAGCATCCTTCTGGTTCAAATCAGCGGGATGGCCAAGAGTCAAAGAGTTTGCCCCGCGTGTTTCCTATATATAACAATACCCATAATGATAAATGATGATGCCTTGTAATATTTTTGGTAGAATATTTGTCAATAAGGAAAAATAAGCAAATACATCTATGACACCATGATCAGATGTGACATATTCCAAGCAATAACACTACAAATACCATGATCCAAACAAAATTCTTTTTGATCACATCAAAAGTATGTTACAGGTTACAGGAAACATGTTGGGTTCGCTTTCTAACCAGCATTGACATGATCTTATGCTCTAGGCTCCTAGCAGCATCCAACGCTAATGGTTGACAAGATTCATTTAATAGACATTATAGTTGATCAAATGAATACCTAATGCAAACAAGTAACCCTGATGTGAAGTGTACAATAAAACATAACACAAATGAACATTTTACAGAATTCATGGTACTACATTACTCTGTCATGTGTGTTGTACTCGATTCAAATTCCTAAAGTATTTTCCTTTTAAGTTCAAAATTCCGACAAAAGGAGCCTATCTTCAACCACTATAGAGAGAAGTGCGAACAAATGGAATCAAGGAAAGCCTTGTCATCAAAAAAGTCATTCGCTTTGACAAACCAAAAACAAATAGTGAAGCCACACAAATTGTGCATTATATGCGATTGACATGGTTGAGGATCATATCATGCCATTCAATTTAATCAATGAATTGCTAGATATTCACATCCTTAACATAAGCCATAAGTTTAAGAGTCCAAGAGGAGAAAACATTAATTCATGTTCAGAGCACAAGTGAGAAAGGTAATCCTGCATCAGTACAGAGATGACAGGTTCTGCAAATTTTCCAATTAGTTAAAGTTTCAACAAAAATGTGATTTCCTGAATGTACAACTACACCAAACGAGATTTGAAAACCTTGAGCACTATGATGATATCAGTTGGCATATAACTAAGAACTAAACACTGTTCACCGATAAAACAATTCTCGAAAGCAAGTATGTTACTCCAGGGCATTGGCACTTGCCATTTTAAGCTCATTTGGCTTAGCATAGAGCCATTGTGGAGACAGCGGAATGGTGTTCTCTGGCACTGACGGATCTGTAGCAAATATGGACAAAGTAAAATTAAGAAAAACTTTCATCACATGAAGTATTTAACAGAAGAAATTCATCAGGTAATAACGTGGGGATAGTAAAAACACAATTACCCTTTGAATCATCCAGCATATCAGCCAACGCATTGTCCTCATCATTCCCCATTGAACCTTCATTACGAAAACACATCAAAACGTCCAAAAGAAAATGAGATATCATAAGACTATTCAATATGCAACCAATTGATGATATCAATCAAGAGCCATACAGCGACAAACTCGGCAGACACTCAAAACAAGGAAGACTGGAATTCAATTCAAACTTGAAGTGAGGTCGAATGCAAAAAAAAAAAAAAAATTTAATTTGGAACAGTCATGATTCCCCGAAACAACCTTATAAAAAATAACTAATGCCCCTAAACCCCACAAATTTACAAACTTAAGAAGCGAAGATAGAGACAATTATCGTATCCAAAGTCAAAAACCCGATCTGCAATTCAATCGACAAGCCAAAGTTAAAAAACCGAAAGATCAGCATATCGTAGTTAAAAAAAAACCCCAATTCAAATCAAAGTAATTGATCGAAACAGTAAAATGGTATGACGAAACACAAAGTACCTTTGAGGGTCAAAGATCGGTTGGAAGACTTTGCTGAGATGAGATCCTCCGGTAGATCAAGCTTTCTATCGGCCATCACCCGAATCGGTGTTTCAAAAAAGTGGCTGAAAATTGAAAGGAGAGAAAAAGAGAGAAGAAAGCTCGCACGAAACCCGCGACGAGAGCGAACGAAGCTCTAATCGAAGCCTGGAAGCAGAAATTTGAGAGAGAAATGCAATTCGATAGCAATTGGAGAAGCGTATGGATTCAATGTCGTATAATCAAGAAGCAAACTAGGGTTTGCGGATTGCGAGAGGAGAGTGGGTTTGAGTGGTCGAAGAGCCTAATCAACATACGCAGATTTGTGATTTCTCCTCTCATTTCTTGGCTTTTTATATTTGTAGTTTGTAATTAAATTTAATTTAATTTAAATTTAAATAAATATCTTTTGGCACCGTTATGTTCACCATATTATTAATATATGTATAACTCATCTCATCTCTTCCCACGTTCTTCTCATCATATTATTTATGTATATATTAACTATTTATTTTATATTAATCAAATCATTAATTATTTATCTCACATCAATCAAATTATTAAATTTAAATTACTATATTACTCCTTTTAAATAATATAAATTTTATTTTATTTATTGTTAAAAGGACAAAATAGTCATTTAACATTTTATATAAAATGTAATCAATCAAATCAAATATACTATAATCTATCAATCAAATTCAATACTATTTTAACTATCATTTCTTATTTATTTTTTATTACATTATATTATTCATCTATATATTACTTATATCATACCTCAAACCAAACGGTGTCTTTATGTTTTATGTTATTTTATTATTATTATTATTTTACTATTACTATTATTATTATTTATTTTTATAAGTTAATTTTATTTTTTTTCACGGAATTTTTTTTTTAAAGGTTTTTTTCACGTATTCAACACTTTTAATCCTGTATGTTTTAGATGTGGGGACCTTTTATAAAAGATTTGAAATCCATTATTTATTGGTTACAATTATTATAATTATAATTATAATATAGTAAACATGATTGTTCTTTGAAATTCATATTTTAAATTTGTTCTTAAATCAAAAAATTTTTTTAATCAAGTTACTTTATCCCAATCTGGAATGATGTGAGTACACTGTAGTATATTTTACAATCTTTAAAAATAAGTGTGAAATAAATATGACCTCAGTGATATTTTTTTAATTTTAATTAGATTTAATTTATGAGTTTTGTCTTTCTAGTCTCGTTATCTTCTAGATTTATTATTACTTAGATTTGTTGTTTTCTATATTTATAATTATTTTCTATTAAAAAGATCTGATCGGTTATTATCTTTAATTATCAAGATATGATTTCTTGTGTTTAAAATAGTTTATTCTTATTAAACTATTGTATTCATCTTATATATAGGAATCTAATTAAGGAAACTTCATTGGGCTTTCGAGACTCTATAAATGGAGGGAAGACGGTTGCATGCAATATACAAGAGAGATGGACGTTTACTATAGAAAATCAAGAGCTTTAAGTTGAATATCATTGAAGAATTTTTGGAGTATTTTTACAGCCGATCGTTGTTGTATTTCTGTGTTGTATCGTGGAGTGTTTAGAACACCTGAAGACAATATTTGCAAAAGTGTTGGTTGAAGACGTTCTCTTGATTATCATATTTCGGCACTCAGGATTAACATCATATTAGTTTTATTGTTTTATTCTTTGTTTTTAGGGTGTTATTTATTTTCTCACTTTGTTGAGAAAAGTAGTTTTTCATAGAAAATCAACACTATTGTTTTTTGTAAATTTTCAATTTTTTTCTAGTGATTATTTTGCCATGAGGCATCGCACAAGTACTAGTTTTTTTTTTTTGATAAAATTGCATGTTGTGGAGGGTGTTTAGGCAGACCCCTTGAACAAACTACTACTGAATTTTTTATTTTTTTAAAAAATAATTTACTTTAAAATATTGCTGCTACATATATGCCCATGCATGTATGTATAAATTAATACTTAAAATAGTTTTCTTTAAAATATAATATATACTTACTAGCAACGGTGCACACGCATTTGCGTGTGTAAAATAATAACTACAATGCATATGAATTTTGATGCTTAACATGTTAGGTTAATTAGAAGAAAAAAAAAAGAGAACTGAAATTGACAAAGAGTGTTATTGAAGATGTGGGGAGAATGAGTAAGAAACATGGATAAAACAAAAAATTACAAAGAATGGTATTTTGGGTATATTGAAAAATAGACCATGACACCAAGTTAGTTATTCTAATATGCCTACACTTAATAAATAGTAAAAGATTAACTTTAAAATATTTATACTTAATATACGTTTCTCATAAAATATAATATGTAATATATACATTTGCATGCAATTAAATTAAATACTTAAACATACTAAACTATCATGCATGAAAACTTCATAACATAAATGCTTAAATCATAATCCATCATAAAATCTCATTTATACTTTACAAATCTCAAACCATGCAAACCATATTAATAAATAATATTCATGTGCGGAATAAAATAATATTGTATCAAAAATCCCATAAATAATCATATCATAAGCGTGCGATGGTCACGGGTGTACTAGTTGCATTGGATACTCAGATGTCCTCACTGTCAGTAGGGATCACATCGTCAACTATAAAATCATTTTTATGTGCATATCATTTAAATATAATAAGCCTAGAGTCTCAGCACGTTCTATCCTTATATAACAACAAGAAACCACATACAAGTACTCGTCTTATAAAATATCGTAAATATAATTTATACATCCATGATCTTAAAAACATTACATATAATGGTGCATCTTAAACATCATCATCATCATATCTCACCATAAAGATTATCATCATAACTTTATACTTAATAATCAACGTAATATTGCATGTTTTACATTCTTTAAACTTCATAGGTTGTATCCATGTCGATGGCTTTAATCTATATCAATTGATCAATCATAAAACCAACATACATGGTGGTGGGTTTTCACCTCGATGCTACCACTTCACCAGCCCTCTCAACTGGATCCACAAGTTCATTATAACATTAACAGGAAGGTCATCGGGCTCAGGTAACCCGACCTCCAACCACATCACTTTCCACATTCACTTCAACTTCCTTAAAAATTTTATTTTTCTTAACATGCCCTTAAATTTCTCATTAAAATTCTTACATGATGCATGAACTTAAAAATTCATCATTATTTCTTTATTTCATGAAAATTCGCCCATAAATATATAGTTAATTTATTTTCTTAAAAATATTACTTATATATCATAAATATTCATGCATGAATTAAATATATATTTACGGACCATTTATTTTTCTCCAAGGACGTGTTCGAACTGCTGACCCATTAATTTAAGCCCATGAATTTTATAGTGGCCCAATAACATCTTAACCCATTATAAATAGTTCATTAACCACTTAGATTGACTCATTAACTTAAAGTTGATTCCTCAACTTAATCAAGCTCATTAATAAATCACTTAAACAACTAATTAAATTATCCGAGTCCGAAATAAAATAACTCGAACCAATGTCCATATAAATTATACCCTGAAACATCCTAACCTGACCCAGAAACACCCTGGCCAAGCTCCTGACCCAGCTGCCCAACCAGCCCAAAAACAAAAACCCTAGCTCCCATCCAAGCCCTCACGCGCAACCTCCACGTTCAGCCTCAAATCGCCTTGCTCCGACGACCACTAGCCGGAGCCCCGCGGTAGGACCTCCCTAGGGTCTTACCGGTCACCATGGACCAGGCCCTGGTCCAAGCCAAGGCATGCATGGCTCGTCGGCCAGATCTGTCTTACCCTAGCCCTGCCGCGCAACCTGACCAGCCTGCACATACCCTCAATTTCCGACCTGCTTCGGCCACCACTGGACGGAGCCCCGACGACTGGAACTTCCTAGGGTCCAAGCGCAACTTCTGACCCAGCCCTGGCCCAAGCCATGCATGGCTCAGCCAAGGCCCCTAAATCCCATGCAAAATTCTGCTCGCCTAGCTGTTGAACCAGCTTGGTTCCAGCCCTTGTCCAGCCACTCCAGGGACGATCCACCTATGAAAACCGACCCTTATGGACCCTAGAACGACCCTTGAACCCTAGGTCAGCCCCTCGAACCAGTCTTGATCAGAAAACTTACAAAAACCAGCCACCATGTGAGAAAAACATGAACCATGATACACGAACATGAAGGTTTGTATTCTAAATCACATACATATGCAACATCAGACTTTTAATCATTAAAACACTTTAAATATGATTTAAATGGTGATAAAGAATGAATAAAAATGTGTCTTTGCGTTCTATACGCTCAAAAATACTATACCATAGCATAGATCGTTGTTCGGGACGAATGAGGCGTTGAATCTTCAAAATTTTCTTCAAATTTACGTGAAAAAATGTGTGAAAGTGTGTATGAGGTGTCTGTAATCTGATATGAGGGATTAGGGTTGGGATACCGAACCAAAATACCGACTTTTCGGGATACCGTACCGAAATATTTTTGATATATAGACATTTGTTTGGTATATCAAATTTTTTTTTCGATATCTATACGGTATTAGTATGGATTTTTTCATACCAAAATTTTGGAATTTCGATATCGGTATCGATATGAATTTTTTTCATACCAATATTTTTGATACGGTATACCGAAAACCCACCCCTATTGAGGGATGATGGTAGGTGTGAGAATGGTTGAAGAAGAATAGGGTCAAAATAAACTATTTATTTGTATAGGCAAATGAACTAGGCTTTAATATTTAATTATAAAGTTTAAAACTTTTAAGCCATTAATTTATTAGATTAAAAACTCTAATTTTCGTAATATATACTTATGGACTTTTGAAAGTATCTTAAAAGTTCATAAAATAGCCTAATTATGTGAAAAACAGGCTTTTAAACATATATATATAGCCCATAATTTTTTTTAAAATAAGTATTAAAATAATTATTTTAGACTCTTAAAAATCATAGACATAATTTTGATGAAAAACTTTTATCTTGTTCGTCCACGATCCCATCTACGCGATTGTAAATCAACTTTTTCTTAAAATCCATAATCCTCAACATAATAGGATTAAATACCATAATTAACTTTAAAACATATAAATATATCACATATTTCACATAAAATATCATTTAACCTCTTTTTAATATATTTTTAAAATAATTAATTCCCTACTTATGCATGCTGGTTTACGTAACGAATTTTCGGGTGTTACAATTCTCCTCCCTTAAATGGTATTTCGTCATCGAAATTCTATTTAACTTACTCGTCTAATAACACATGACTAAACTATTTTAAAAATAATTTTCAAACTTAAATCCCAAAAAACATAACTTAATTTGCAAATCTAAAATTCAACTTAAATCTCTAAAATCATAATCCTAAGTTGTCAAACTTAAATCTATAAATCATAACTTAATCTATAAATCTGAATGTCAAACTTAAACTCAAAGAATCATAATGCAATTCCCAAATATTTTTCCCAACTTAGTGAAAACTATAGTACTCATATGATTTTTTTATTAAATTCTCACTATCATAACTTATACGGGTAAACCATTATTAATCCAAAATAATTCCCTATACACCTCAAAATCACAACTTAATAATTACATCAATGATATACTCTAAGTACCAATCTCAAAATCAATCTAACTTAAACTAATAATTCACCCATAAAATCATGATAACTTAAAATCAATAAGTTACTACCAAAAATCCAAAGTCAAACTTACATCTTATAAATTCTCAAACTTAGTCTCCAAAAATATAACGTTCTGGTCATCCTCGCGTGTAACACGTCTTAGAGGCATACTGTAATTTCTATAGATTTCTCACATAATCGGCATGTATAATTAAACATTTTAACTTAAATTCTCACTCTCATAACTTAAAATTCTCATAACATAAATCATTGAAAAAATAAATCATGTGTCTCATATGTAAAAACTTAATTAAAAATATTTAAAAATCACAGACTGACTATGCGGCTTCTGAGCTCCACGTAGCAGGCTAGTCACCTTTCAAGGACCATGGCTCTAATACCAATTGAAACGACCCAAACTACTACTGAATTTTTTTAAATACTTTACTTTAAAATATTTCTGCTACATATATGTATGAATACTTAAAAATAGTTTTCTTTAAAATATAATACATTTTAACTTTTCGGATGAATAATTTCGAATTCTGAATCACAGGAACAACAGCAACACAACAACTTATAAGATTAGTCGAGGCGAGAGATACTCTCTTTTCGCAAGACTAATTGCCCCACAACAGTGCTTCAACGGGTAATGGCAAACATCCATAAGATATAATGACTAGCGTTCGAGATAGTGCAGCATGACAAATATCTCGAACTTCAGCGAACAAAATAATGCAGCAACTTTTGTTTGTGAGAGTGAGGAAATCAGAAAACTAGTTATCTGTTGTTATCACGTTAAGTTATCTTTTTTCGGTATACACGAGTACTCCTTATTTATAGACTGATATCCAAGGAGTGTGTTCTTTAACGAAAGATGCAACCCATAGAGAAAAAAAGCCCATAAAAGGTTATACCTTTTCAGAGACAACAGACGGTGCGCTTGAACGGGCAAAATTGCGCGCTCGAGCGCAAAGTTTTTGTTTCTTTTTTTTTCAACTTTGGCCAGGCACGCTCGAGCGGGCAAAATTGCGCGCTCGAGCGCGAAGTTTCTGTCTTTTTTCAATTTTGGCCAGGCGCGCTCGCACCGCACCGTGCCGAGCTGAGCCGACCGGCAGCGTGCGCGCGTGTGTTTGTTGCATTAACTAGCGTCTTGCCCCTTTACAAAACATCCGGTGCCCTAAGGGCCCAATCCCATAATCCAAATTTGGACTAGTTAAGGAGTGATTCACATTGGAATTCTTCCAATGTGGGACAAGCTAAATCTTCATTCACAGTTATCTTTCCAGCAATCCCCCACATGAATAAAATTTACATACTTTAGCATACTCACTTTAAAGTTCTTGTGAGTTAATATTGCATCAGGATAGATAGCTTGTGACTTTGAACCTACCGTAGTAATATACTATCAGATTTACTAGTTTCATAGTAATGCGATGACTTGAACTAGTCAACCATTTATGTAAAACAAGTTAAGAGTATTTACACAACAATAACTCTAACATATTTTGTTCTCATGTTGTGTCCATTTTGGCCCTGGACCATATCTTACATTCATAAGCGTTTCAAACAAAACGGCCAATACTTTACACTTACATAGGTGATCTCCTATCTAGAGTATCATGTTTTACTCTACCTTATAGGTATATGAACCATTAAAAGAAAACTTAACCTCACCACATGTTGCAGGTCTTTTCTACTTGGATGTTCTAGGAATGAGCGAGTAAAGATTCCAAGTACTCAAACTAATATTTATAACTTAGTTGTACCATTGAATCAAGGTTTTGGGATCTCCAATTCTCAAGGTTGGGTTACCGCTATAAATATTTTATTTTGTGGATTGTAAGCTCATTCATCTTAGCAGTTTGTAAATTTGATCTCTATTTATACTCTTAGTAAGCGGATCCGCTAGGTTTCCTTTGACTTTACATAGTCAACCGAAATAACCCCATTCGAGATCAATTGTCTTATGATATTGTGTCTCCGACGAATATGTAGAGATTTACCATTGTACATACTACTTTGTGTTTTTCCTATTGTTGACTGACTGTCACAATGAATTGTAATGGAAGACACTAGTTTATTCCAACAAGAAATATCTTCTAAAAAGTTTCGAATCCATTCAGCTTCTTCTCCAGCTTTATCCAAAAAAATAAAATCGGATTCCATAGTCGACCGAGCTATGCAAGTTTGCTTAGATGATCGCCATGACACCACTCCTTCATCGATTGTGAATACATATGCACTAGTAGACTTGGAGTCTTTCGTGTCAGAAATCCAATTTACATCACAGTATCCTTCTAAGACCGCGGGATATTTTGTATACATTAATCCACAATTTAAAGTTTCTTTTAAATATCCAAGCTCTTTCATTAAGGCTTTCCAATGATCCTTGCTCGGATTACTTGTGAATCGGCTTAGCTTATTTACTGTATATGCCAGATCAAAACGGGTATAGTTAGTTAGATACATTAAACTTCCTATTACCCTTGCATATTTCACTTGTGAAACATGTTCTCCTCGGTTTTTGGCTAAGTGTGTACCTAAATCCATAGATGTTCTAGCCGAATGATGATTTGTAGCATTAAATCGTTCAAGAACCTTTTCTACATAATGAGTTTGTGATAAAACAATTCCTTCAGTTGTTCTAGAGATTTTAATCCCCAGTATAATATCACATATTCCCAAATCTTTCATACCAAAATGTTGTCTTAACATTTGCTTTGTTTTTACAATCAATGCATGATTGCTTCACATAATTAACATGTTGTCTACATAAAGGCATACAATTACATAAGCATTTGTAGTACCTTTAATATAGACACATTTGTCACATTCATTGATTTTGAAATCATTTGACAACATTGCAGTGTCAAACTTTTGATATCACTTCTTAGGTTCTTGTTTGAGTCCATACAAATACTTGACAAGTTTACACACATTTTGTTCTTTTTCGGGTACAATAAACCCTTTTGGTTGTTTTATATATATTTTTTCTTCCAACTTTCCATTCAAAAATGCAGTTTTGACATCCATTTGATGAATATCAAGATCATGCAATGCAGGAATAGCTATGAGGACAAGAATGAATGTTATTCTAAAAACCAGAGAGTACGTGTCAAAGAAATCATATCCCTTCTTTTGTCTAAAACCTTGAACCACTAGGCGAGCTTTATATTTATCTATAGATCCATCTTCTTTGTATTTTCTTTTAAGGATCCACTTGGATCCCAAAGGTTTACATCCCGGAGGTAGATCAACCAACTCCCAAGTATGATTATACATGATGTAATCTATTTTGTTTTGTATAGCTTCCTTCCAAAAGGAGCATCTGGATTTGAAAACGCTTCATGAAGAGTTCTTGGTTCATTATCTAACATTTATGTTAGAAAATCAGGACCAAAAGACTTTTCAACTCTTGCACGCTTGCTTCGTCTTGGTTCTTCATTTTTTTGTGGAGTTTCAATTATATTTTCATAAGTTCGCTTGTTCAAACTTATTTCTTTCTTTTATTTACAAGGAAATATATCTTCAAAGAATACAACATTGCTTGATTCCATGATTGTTCTTTCCTTTACATCAGGAATTGTGAACTTATGCACTAAGAATCGATATGCACTACTATTGTATGCATATCCAATAAATATGCAGTCAATCGTTTTAGACCCAATTTTTATTTTTTTGGCTTAGGTACTTCTACTTTAGCCAAACACCCTCACACTTTGAGGTATTTGTAAGAATTTTAAGGACTTTTCCACTGTTCATATGGTGTTTCATCTCTCCCTTTGGTTGGTATCTTGTTTAGAATGTGATTTGCTGAGAGAATCGCTTCACTCCACATATTTTGAGGTAATACAAAATTTATTAACAACGCGTTCATAATTTCTTTTAAGGTTCGATTCTTGCGTTCAGCAACGCCATTAGATTGAGGTGAGCCCACTACAACAAATATGCTAATTAACCACACTAAATAGACAACGATTTTATACACAAACTGTTGTCTTTTCGCATATAACAACAATTTTTACAAAAACCGTTGTCGTTAATCATATTTTAATTAAAAACAACAATCGTGAACCATTGTCTATGTGCGTTTTTTTGATCTCTACAACAACAGTTTTTTTAAATGTTGTCTTTTTCTTTTGTTTTGTGTAGTATAAGACAGCATATTTGTTAAACCATTGTCTTTACTCTTTTTTCTTTTTAATTTTTTTTTAAAACATACATATACACACACGTACGCTTAAGTCTTAATGGAGGAATGAAAAAAGAAATAAAGAAAAGGGAAACCCAAGCCCTAGCCTCTACCTGTCGCCCCTTCAACCCAGCACAGATCCGACATCCTAGTCGTCGATCATCGCCAAAAACAGGTTGTCCGACCTCCTTTCAGCTAGCCCAAGCATTAACAACTCCAATTGTGACTTGAATCTCGAGTTTACAGCTTGAATCGAAGCTTCCCTGTCACTTTAAATCTGAGTTTTGTCTTCTGGATCTGGGTTTTTCTCCATCGCCTCTGCTTTTCCTCTGCCTGTCACTGCTGCCCAGGTCGAGTTTTGAATCTTTCTTTAGGCCAATAAATCTTTTTATTTACGTACAACTGAATTGATTCTGTTTGCTCATATGTTGTGTATGCATTTATATATGCTGATTTACGTTTTCTTTCTTTTTTTGTGTAATTGTCGAGTAACGTCTTTTTTTTTTTTTAAATGAGTAGGTTCGAAGAGATTTGAACCATCTGAAATCTGTGAATTTGGAGGATATATTGGACGCCTCTTTCTTGTTAATCAACAAGAATAAACCAAACCAAAAGTTGCAGCATTTGTAAAGGTCTTATATTCATTTGTTGTTGTTTTCTTTTATTTATTCTCAGTTTTTCTTATATACATTGCTTATGATATTCAGCCATGAAAAGAAACCTGTTTATTTGATATGCATTTTGGCAATTGCTGATGTTGGATCAAGTATGTCATCCTTTGGCCCACACTAAATTCTTTTTGACTTGGCATCTTCTTCATTGACTTTTTGATAGTTTCTGTCACTGTACTAATTGTTGTCTACTGGCTTTAGTAAATGGATTTGACCAAAACAATGTTCTGCTTTCGACTTACTATCTTGTTAATGAATCCTTTGAAGTTGGCATCCTTACTGTTTTTGTATGATTTGCAGCTATCTCTTTCTGCTTCAATCTTGTGTGATCAGGATGTGCTCTCAAAGGTTTGTCTGATGTATCATATCGACACATGAAGTATACAAGTTGAAGTTTCTACCAATTCATAGTCAGATATATTATTTTGTTTGCCAACCAATTATCATGCCACTATTCCCTATGCAAATCTCTTTGTTTTGTGTTCACAATTTCACGAATAATTCTATGCATATGTCTGCACTAGACTTGTAACACCCAAAAAAAATTATTACTAAATTAATTGGCAATTAAAATAATTATTGAGTGGATAAAACAATTATTGTGGTCAACTGAGTTACAGAGTGTATTTATAAAATACACGTGTCAATTAGTCAATGAGTTTGACTATTTTTTGATATCTGGTAATATTGGCATTTTGAGATGATTATTGAAATAATGAAAATAAAAATAATTAATTATGCCAGATATTTTTAATTTGGAGAAATATTGACTGAGATGACTGGTCAGAGTCTAAGTTGGACTTAGTAATTGATTTGAAAAATTATGAGTCCAATCGACTGGTCAAAGTCAATAATTTCAGAAACTGGTGTTAATAGATGTTGAGTGTGTGTAAAGGAAAATATCAGATTTATGACTAATTTTTACCAGTTGTGTATCAAATAAATTAGTTCGAGACCCAAAAATATTGGATTACTATAAATAGAAAAACAAGCACGGGAACCTCATAAAAGAAAACACAGATTATAGATTTTTTCCCAATTTTTCCCCAATTTTTGGATTCACTGTAGCCGTCCACGTTTTCTATTTTTCTGGCCATTCACCGGAGTCCGATCGAATATCCAAACGATCACTTTGTAGCCAACATCAATAAAAGTCTTTTGGTACCAAGAAATCAAAGATCGGACGGTTGGATCGTTGGGAAATTGAGTTAGAACAGACGGGTTTTGCACAGAATTTCGTCGGCACTGTTCATCGTCTTCTTCGGTGAGATTTTGATGTTTTGAGCTCGTTTTTGTTGGTTCTAAAGCTAGTAATCGATTTTTTGAGTTGTGGAGAGTATTTCCCTAGCTCATGGGAGCATTTTGGTGCAGAAATGGCGTAGATCGGATCCCGGAAAGTATATCGCCGCCGCCTGGTTTTTCTCCAATCGCCGGCATGTCGGACCTTCCGTTCCGGGCGTGGCTTAGATGGTTGGAATTGTCTCGTCGAGCTCTACAGATCTGGAAAATTTCATAATTTTTGGAGCACGTTTGGATCACCGTCGCCGCGTCGCCGCCGTCTCCCCCACTTTTCCGGCGACCTCCGACATGTTAACCATTTTTTATTGCCTCGACGTGGTAGATCCAAATATCCAAGTTTCGATTCGAGATTCAAAATCGTTAAGCGGTGAGAGCGCAATAAAGTTTGATAATTTTTTGTCAAAGTTTGACTAGAGTTGACTGGGGTTGACTTTTGACCGTTATGTAATTTTTCGCAGATCGGAAGCTAGTTGAGAATAATTAGATGGAAAAATCAGCAGTTTAGGGATTTGAGCTTTCAAAACTGGATGATTATGAGATTTCCGAGTCCCGATAAACGCAACCGCAACCGTATAAGTTTTTCGTGCGTTTTAAACGCAAAGACATGTTATACCTTTCCTTGATCACCCATTTAGATCAGTATATTCATTTTTTATGATTAAAATTGTGTTATTGCATTTGTATGTGGTTATGATAGTTCAAGATTTAATTCATGCATCATTCACGTTTTTATGCATTGTGACTTGATTGTGAATGATTTTTCTGTCATGGCTGGGTCTTAGTTGCTGTTCACTGGTTGATGACTGAGTTAGGTCCCTTTGGGTCTTGGTTTAAGATGTTTTGAACTAGTGTCGGCTAGGTGAACAGTTGGATGGTTGTAAGGGTGGTCTATCTAGCGGACAACTCAAACATGGCTCGGGCAAGTGGGTTGTCCGGGTCGGGTCAAGTGTATTAGGGTCATATGTTATGGTTTGGGTCCGGATTATTTTATTTTGGGCCGGATAATTTACTTAAGAGTCTAAGTGTTTATTTCTTTGGGCCAATTTTTTTATTGGGGCTAAGATGTTCATTGGGCTTAATTTAGTTATTGAGTCTAAAATGTTTATTGGGTTTAATTTATTTATTGGGCTTAGTTGTTTATTTGGGATAAAGTGTTATTTGGGCTTGAATGAATTTATTTAGTTATTGAGTCAATCTTATTGTGTTTAAGATAATTATTGGAGGTTTAATTTAATAATTGAGCTAAATTTGTTAATGGGCTAAGTTCTAAGTTGTTTAATTATTTGGTTGGGCTAAGTTCTAAGTTGGACTAAGTACTATTGGGCCAATCTATGTCTGATTGAGTCATTTTAAGTGTGATTGAGCAAGTCTAAGTATTTTTGGGTCAGTATAAATGTTAATGAGCTAGTTTAAGTTTATGAGCTTTAGTTAAGGGGCAGCAACTCGAACTAGCCAGCGACAAACAAAATAGTCCGTAAATATATATTTAATAAATGTATATGTATATTTTGATATAGTATGATTTTTATGAAAAATAAATTAAATATATATTTACGGGCATAATTTTAAGGAAAATGATATTTTTAAGTTCATGATTCATGCATGTAATTTATGTTAAATTGATGACATGCGAAGAAAAATAATTTTGGGATAATTGAAGTGATTTGTGACAAACACGGGACTGAGGTCGGGATACCAGGCCCGATGACCTTTCCACTTATGATTATGAGCCTATGGATCCCCAAAGGTTGGGTGAAGTGACATAGGGCGTTAGGGGTATACCCCACAGGCCGCCACCACGTACGATGAATTTAGATTGATCAATCAAATTATGTTACACTTCACTGATATGACCCACAACAAAGATTTTATGATTATGACATGTCATATTTATGTTATGTAATTATGTTATGATTTTGCCTACAACACAGTATTATGCATACGATTTTACGATCAAGCATGCATTAGAATCCTTAGGTTATTTTTATATACGTTATGTGCTTGCATGTTGTTTTATTTAGTAGTACTCGTTATTAAAGGTAGAGCATGTTGAGCCTTTAGGCTCACTAGATCTAAATGGTGTGCAGGTGAGTTTTATGTTATTCAGGAGGTTGTGGTCCCGACTGGTGGTGAAGGCCTCTGTGCATCCGTGGAGAGCTAGCACACCCATGACCTTCTCCAGCTCATGTTTCAATTGATTTAGTTTATGATGAAATATTTTATGTATTGAGCTATTTTCCGCACATGTTTACTATTTTTCATTAGTTTGCATACTTTTGAGATTATAGTCGTTTGCATGGATTTTAACCTGTTCGAGTTTTTAAACTTTTAAGATGCAATCGATTTTTATTATGCATTAAATTTTATGAAAATCTATTTTATAGATGCATATATGTATGGACATATATGTAATATTTTTTAAAAAAAATTTACGAGTTAGGTTCATTTCATTTGGTATCAGAGCAAGGTCCTTTGAGGGTTAGCTAGCCTGCTACGCGGAGCTTAGAAGTCGCACTGGCAGTCTGTGAGTTTTGAATGCTTTTAATTATGTTCTAAGAATGGGACCCATGAGTTAGATTTTTTCACTGAATTTTTGTTAAATGGTTTTAAATTAAAATACTTAGTTAATGCGGTTGCGTGAGGGATTGTTGGGAATTACAGTATGCCTCTCAGTCGTGTAGTTTGCGATTCAAGTAATCAGGATCCGCCTTTGCCTTTACGTTCACCTGCAGCTTTAGCACTCATAGCTTTTGAGAGGGCCAACATGGACATGTTATTTGATACCATGAGGTTACTTGAGCATCAGGCTGGGCAGCATAGGAGGACGCACGAGGAGAACATCGTCGAGAGGCTCTGCAAGCATATACCAAAGGAGTTCGCGTGGACCAGTGAACTACTTGTGGCAGAGTAGTGGATTCAAGCGTCGGAGATGATCTTTGCCTACATGGTGATCTAGGATGCCGATTGGATCATATGCGCAATCTACATGCTGGAGGATGAGGCAGCACTTTGGTGAGAGGGCGCAATGAATGATATTGACCTGGCTAGGATTACATGGAAGAATATCAAGATGGATTTCTTTGAGTAGTACTTCACAGAAGATGTGCGAGTCCAGCTTATTCGTGAATGCACGAGTCTCCGACAGGAAGACAAGGTTGTGGCTGAGTTTGTGAGGCAGTTCGAGCGGGAGTGTCACTTCGTGCCCATGGTTGCTACAAGGGAGAGACGCTGCGACATTTCACTGGGAACTTGAGGTCCGACATCAAGCATATGTTTTCATGGCAGACGTGACAAAGCACAAGGCGGTTAATTGAGCGTGCCCGTTTTTAGAAGGGATGAAAGAGATGCAAGCTGACTTCCAGAGGAACAGGCGGTTTCAGCAGTCATCTAGAGGACAGTTTTTCAGCAAATAAGTTTTATCTTGGATCATCTAAGGGATCAGATTCTCCTGGACCGCGTCAGCAGCAGTAGAGGCCGCAGGGCCTGTAGAGACAACGATGATAGGGGTAATTGCCCCTAGATTTGGAAGGGTACCTTTCTGCAGGTAGTGTTAGAGGTCTTATGTTGGACGGTGTTTGGTCAACTCAGGCAAGTGCTACCATGACAAGGAGCCGGGACATTTTTTGAAGAACTGTCTCAGGAAGAGGCAGACCTCGGGACACTTGTTTGTGATGCAGGCTGAGGAGGCAGACCCTGGTACTTCTCTTATCACGGGGTAAAAATTAGCATTGCGTTGTTAGATTCTGGAGCTATGCATTACATGTATCTCTCAGTCGTTCATTTAGTAGGTAGGCAATATACTCGAGGTGTCTAGTACTGGGTAGGATATTATCATACCATCTGGTGAGGTACTTTATACCACCAGGGTTCTCAGGGGATTAGAGTTGGAGTTTCAGGGGCATGAGGTTATAGCCGCACTGGTTGTGTTGTCGATGTTAGGATTTGATCTCATCTTAGGTATGGACTGGTTGACCGTTAGTGAAGCTTTGATCGACTTTTGGAAGAGGAATGTAGAATTGAATTCTACGAGTGAAGATGTAATTATCTCCTATGCAGCACGGAGCAGCAGCGTGCTGCACGTCATCTCTTGTGTACGTGAGAAGAAGTTATTACGTAGGGGTTGCCAGAGATTTCTCTCTAGTGTGGTTGCAGTGGCAGAGCCGTCTACTAGTTCTGTTGAGGGTGTGGACGTTGTATGCGACTTTTCAGACATCTTCCCGGAGTACGTAGCTCGAATTCCACCGGTTGGAGAGGTTGAGTTCAGTGTTGATTGATGCTTAGTTGATTTTGTGAGGAATTAGAAAAGTGCTTTTGGGATAGCGGTAAAGCAGATACTTGAGTCATTTCATCGATTGTTTCTAGAAATATTGGAATCTTTCTTGTAGTTCATGCATTCCTTGATTCGCATGACATTGGTCATTGAATATTCAGTCAATTTGGCATCGATTGATATTTCGATTATAAATTCCAGAAATTATTATTTCTTGAGAACTTGAATTCTAATTCTGAACATGTACATGGTTTTGGGTGAGTATGACTATTCTATTACATTGTAATCTCGATTCTATGTTGTTGACATCAGATTATGCCTTGAGACTTTGTTTCTTTTCTATGAGTGCATGTGAATTTTCTCGTAAGTGAGGCCGCACTAACAGCCTTGATTTTGATTTTTCTTGATGATGGGCATGGTGTCATACCTGTTGACAGGTGGTCACCTGATTCGATATTGATTGATTGGCTCGTATCCCTTGTTCATGGAGTCTTGAGTTTGATTCGCTCACCCCTTGCATTTAACCGCTAGTGAGTTGTTCCTTTTTAGAGGATTGTATTTCAAAACATTGTGTTTTGTTATTGTTCTAAATCATATCCCTTCGATTTTGATTTGATTATGACCCAGCAAGTTATTGATCGAGCTGAGTAATATTGAACGTCGTCTTGACATTTGTTTTGGTTCGTAACTGATAGTGATTGTTAGAACCATTAGAATTTAGTGTTTGGCGGATACCAGATAAAATCATGAGACTATTGATATCAAGGATTGTAATATTTTGAGTTAGAATTTTTAAGGAGATTCGCAGTCGATTCGAATAGATATGTCTTGATATGATTTGATCATCAGAAGAGTTTATATATGCAGCCTTGGGGACAAAGTTATTGATCAGTACTGATTTTCATCCCCAGAAAAATGGACAGTCAGAGCGGGTTATTCAGATTCTCGATGATTTGTTGAGATCTTGTGTGATCGACTTTCAGGGCTCGTGGGAGTTGAGACTTCCTCTAGTGGAGTTCACTTATAACAACAATTATCGGGTGTCTATTGTTTAGTTTCCATATGAGAATTTTGCGGTAGGAGGAATAGATCTCCCGCGCATCGGGACAAGGTTGGTGAGAGGATTATCTAAGGTTCCGAGTTAGTTCAGCAGACTACAGATATCGTGGTCTGGATTCGAGATAAGTTGAGAATCGCGCGGAGTCGTTAGAAGAGTTTGCTGTTGTTGACCATGTATTTGTAAGGATTTTATCCTTGAATGGCGTGATGCGTTCTGATAAGTAAGGAAAGCTCAATCGAAGGTTTATTGGTCCGTTCGGTATTCTGGGGAGAGTTGGTGCGTTGGCCTACCGAATAGCACTACTGCCTAGACTCATTGCTGTGCACAACGTGTTCTAGGTATAGATGTTGTGGAAGTATATCTCCGATCCATCTCACGTATTGGATTATGAGTCTCTGCAGTTGACGTCAGACTTGTCGTTTGAGGAACGACCAGTGCCGATCTTGGCATGAGAGGGGCGGAAGTTTAGGACGCGAGTTCTTCCCATGGTCGAGGTCTGGTGGCTGAATTATTTCAGAGGAAGAGGCTACCTGGGAGGCCGAGGCAGATAAGTAGACGTGTTATCCAGAACTATTCGGTGCGTACTTCAATTTCGAGGACGAAATTTCATTTAAGGGGGGGAGAGTTGTAACACCCAAAAAATTTATTATCGAATTAATTGACAATTAAAATAATTATTGAGTCGATAAAACAATTATTGTGGTCAACTGAGTTACATAGTATATTTATAAAATACACGTGTCAATTAGTCAATGAGTTTGACTATTTTAAGATATATGGTAATATTGGCATTTTGAGATGATTATTGAGATAATGAAAATAAAAATAATTAATTATGTCATATATTTTTAATTTGGAGAAATATTGACTGAGATGACTGGTCAGAGTCTAAGTTGGACTTAGTAATTAATTTGAAAAATTATGAGTCTAATCGACTGGTCAAAGTCAATAATTTCAAAAACTAGTGTTAATAGATGTTGAGTGTGTGTAACGGAAAATATCAGATTTATGACTAATTTTTACAAGTTGTGTATCAAATAAATTAGTCCAAGACCCGAAAATATTGGATTACTATAAATAGAAAAACAAGCACGGGAACCTCATAAAAGAAAACACAGATTATAGATTTTTTTCCCAATTTTTCCCCAATTTTCGGATTCACTGTAGCCGTCCACATTTTTTATTTTTCGGCCATTCACCGGAACTCCGATCAAAGATCAAAACGGTCACTTTGTAGCCAACATCAATACGAGTCTTTTGGTACCAAGAAATCAAAGATCGGACGGTTGGATCGTCGGGAAATCGAGTTAGAACAGACAGGTTCTGCACAGAATTTCGTCGGCACTGTTCATCATCTTCTTTGATGAGATTTTGATTTTTTGAGCTCGTTTTTGTTGGTTCTAAAGCTAGTAATCGATTCTTTGAGTTGTGGAGAGTATTTCCCTAGCTCATGGGAGCATTTTGGTGCAGAAATGACGTATATCCAGAAAATATATCGCCGCCGCCTGGTTTTTCTTAGATCGCCGGCACGTCAGACCTTCCGTTCCGGGCGTGGCTTAGATGGTTGGAATCTTCTCGTCGAGCTCTACATATCTGGAAAATTTCATAATTTTTGGAGCTTGTTTGGATCACCGCCGCCGCGTCGCCGCCGTCTCCCCCACTTTTTCGACGACCTCCGACATGTTAACCATTTTTTATCGTCTCGACGTGGTAGATCCGAATATCCAAGTTTCAATTCGAGATTCAAAATCGTTAAGCGGTGAGAGCGCAATAAAGTTCGATAATTTTTGGTCAAAGTTTGACTAGAGTTGATTGGGGTTGACTTTTGACCGTTATGTGATTTTTCATCGGAAGCTAGTTGAGAATAATTAGAGGGAAAAATCAGCAGTTTAGGGATTTGAGCTTCCAAAATTGGATGATTATGAGATTTCCGAGTCCCGATAAACGCAACCGCAATCGTATAAGTTTTTCGTGCGTTTTAAACGCAAAGGCATGTTATACCTTTCCTTGATCACCCATTTAGATCAGTATATTAATTTTTATGATTAAAATCGTGTTATTGCATTTGTATGTGGTTATGATAGTTCAAGATTTAATTCATGCATCATTCACGTTTTTATGCATTGTGACTTGGTTGTGAATGATTTTTCTGTCATGGCTGGGTCTTAGTTGCTGTTCACTGATTGATGACTGGGTTAGGTCCCTTTGGGTCTTGGTTTAAGATGTTTTGAACTAGTGTCGGCTAGGTGAACAGTTGGATGATTGTAAGGGTGGTCTATTTAGCGGACAACTCAGACATGGTTCGGGCAAGTGGGTTGTCCGGGTCGGGGCAAGTGTATTAGGGTCATATGTTATGGTTTGGGTCCGAATTATTTTATTTTGGGCCGGGTAATTATTTAAGAGTCTAAGTGTTTATTTCTTTGGGCCAATTTTGTTATTGGGCCTAAGATGTTCATTGAGCTTAATTTAGTTATTGAGTCTAAAATGTTTATTGAGTTTAATTTATTTATTGGGCTTAGTTGTTTATTTGGGATAAAGTGTTATTTGGGCTTGAATGAATTGATTTAGTTATTGAGTCAATATTATTGGGTTTTAAGATAGTTATTGGAGGTTTAATTTAATAATTGAGCTAAATTTGTTAATGGGCTAAGTTCTAAGTTGTTTAATTATTTGGTTGGGATAAGTTCTAAGTTTGATTAAGTACTATTGGGCCAATCTAAGTCTGATTGGGTCATTTTAAGTGTGATTGATCTAGTCTAAGTATTTTTGGGTCAGTATAAATGTTAATGAGCCAGTCTAAGTTTATGAGCTTTAGTTAAGGGGCAGCAACTCGAACTAGCCAGTGACAAAAAAAATAGTCCGTAAATATATATTTAATAAATGTATATGTATATTTTGATATAAGTATGACTTTTATGAAAAATACATTAAATATATATTTACGGGCATAATTTTAAAAAAGATGCTATTTTTAAGTTCATGATTCATTTCATGTATGTTATGTTAAATTGATGGCATGCGAAAAAAAATAGTTTTGGGATAATTGAAGTGATTTGTGACAAACACGGGACTGGAGGTCGGGATATCGGGCCCGATGACCTTTTCACTTATGATTATGAGCCTATGGATCCCCAAAGGTTGCGTGAAGTAGCATAGGGCGTTAGGGGTATACCCCACAGGCCGCCACCACGTACGATGAATTTAGATTGATCAATCGAATTAGGTTACACTTCACTGATATGACCCACATCAAAGATTTTATGATTATGACATGTCATATTTATGTTATGTAATTATGTTATGATTATGCCTACAACACAGTATTATGCATACGATTTTACGATCATGTATGCATTAGAATCCTTAGATTATTTATATATATGTTATGTGTTTGCATGTGGTTTTATTTAGTAGTACTCGTTATTAAAGGTAGAGCATGCTGGGCCTTTAGGCTCACTAGATCTAAATGAGTGCAGGTGAGTTTTATGTTATTCAGGAGGTTGTGGTCCCGACTGGTGGTGAAGACCTCTGTGCATCCATGGCGAGCTAGCACACCCGTGATTTTCGCCAGCTCATGTTTCAGTTGATTTAGTTTGTGATAAAATATTTTATGTATTGAGCTGTTTTCCGCACATATTTACTATTTCTCATTAGTTTGCATACTTTTGAGATTATAGTCGTTTGCATGGATTTTAACCTGTTCGAATTTTTAAACTTTTAAGATGCAATCGATTTTTATTATGCATTAAATTTATGAAAATTTATTTTAAGTATATATGTAATATTTTTTATGAGTTAGGTTCGTTTCAAGACTAATCAACTCATTTGTACATCCAATATGATGTGTTAAACGCTGTGGAGATATGCCTGCAAATTTTATTGCATCTGTTCCAGAATAATACGTGTAAATCTTTCCATACACTTTACGTAACTTCCTGCTCTCTAGTATTAATCAAACATATCTGATCATTCTTGCCACTCAGAGTTGTTGTTCCCTTTCAGAGTGATCCTATGGCGGTTCTTTATATAAAAGGAATAGTTGGTTTGCTTCAAGAGCTTCGACGCATCGAAGTATTTTTGAATTCATTGAATCCCAAATGGATTAGAAAGCAAATAGTCACATATCAGTTTGAGATGGTGCAAAATTTGAGGCGGAGGAGGAAGAAGCATCCACCACCACTGCCGCCGAAAATTCCAGTCCCGCCACACCACTCTCTTTCTCGCCCAGTGAGTCTGATGGAAAGTTCAAACGTTCTTCCAAGAAGATTTCAAAGAAGAAGTGCGTAATTGTTTCTCTCCCCCTTTTGTTTTCAATTTATCAATGGATTTTCATTAATTACATCACCTTTTTTTAACTTTTTTTAAAAAAGAAATTAAATAATGGGTTTGTCTTTTTCCTTGCAAATTTATCTTAAATTAATCCCTTGATTTCAGGTTTTGTTAATTCCTTAATTTATAATTTTACAGAAGAAAATGTTGTGTCATGCAATAGATTCAGGACCTTGGTTATGCATATAATTGGCGATTGCAGTTTATTCGAGCTTGTATCCTCGTTTTTAACCTTTCATCCATGAAACTTTTCACATTTTTATGCTGTCAGCATTCATATATTTGAGTTTTTTTATGCTTAATTTATCGGTATTTTTTAATTAGTTTATGCATATGCATTTTTTGAGTTATTTTCTATTCATATTTGAATTGTGTTTATGCATATTTGCAGTTGGTTTATAGAAGATGTTTAGTGCGATTTGGGAATATTGTCACAAGAATCTAAACATGTTATACGATGTTTTATGCCAAAAATTTTCCAGGCCAAAGCCCTTGCCGAGAACAACATGTGTGATCTTCTTGCCTAGAAAGAAACAGGCAGAGAGAAATGTAACTTATCTGATTATATATTTGTTGTGACGATGTGGTATAGATTTCTAGTTGTCCTGTTAATGAATATCCTTTGTTTTTTATTGCAGAGGTTAGCAGAATCTCTTGATGCAAACCACATGTGCAGCCCTTCCCTTTTTCTTTTTTTTTTTATCCCAAATGATTCTTAGATGATAATAGTTGAATGTTAGACTTCAAGAAGTATGTAACATCGCGTTCAAATGCACTGCCATAGTTTCTGGATGGTCGTTTTCATGCATTTGCTACTATTCTAATTTGTACTTTATTTATTCAATAGTTATACTTATTGGATTACTGTTATCGAACTTTAAGACATGAAATAGTCAATAATTTATTAGTATACCATTTATTAGTTATTGAATGTGGGTTATTTAATGGAAAGCTTGCGGTGCACCTTCAGCTTCTTGCATGATGTTTGTAATTTTTATGCCTTCATATTGTTTCAAGTAATGATGATCTTTCACTCTCTTATTTAATGTATTGCACCAACTTTACAGCTACATGCACCAAAAGCATGAAAATGTTGGATATCGTTCGTCTCTCTTATTTCTATATCTTGCATATGTGTTTTTGCAATAATCATCTGTGTGTTTTGGATGTTTGATATTTTCTCCCATTAGCCTTTCTACCTTTGTGCTGATTATATGAAAAGTTTATTTATGTGATGAAGTATTGGTTGTTTATCTTCATGTTTGTGTAGTTTTATTACCCTATATTTGAAATTGTTTTTGCGGTTTTTGGTCATGGGCAACGGGTGGTTGGATTTTTTTAAGCTTTTCTATTTCAGGTATTTCAAGACTTGCAGAAAAGTTATTTGGGATATTTATGAAAATATCAAGTGATTCTTTTTTGTTGGTGTACATGATTGCACTGCTTCATTGGTATTTTTGGAACAGTGAACACCTCAATTTGTTCAATATGTATTAATCGGTGTATATTAATGAAAACACCTTATGTGAATCCCTTTGTTGGAGTACATTATTGAACTGCATTCGTATCTGGAATAGATATTATCTCAATCTGTTCAATATGCCCTTCTTATGCAATTGTCCATTTTCTTGAAACGAGATTTGGGGGTTTCTTTGCTTAATGATTTCCTCGTTATTTAATTTGTGTTCTTGTCTGAATGCATTTTTAATGACTTAGGGGAGAGAACTCAGAGAAGAAGTCCCGTGAATATCATACTCTGTCTCAGGGATTTACTTTCAATATTTTTGGTTATTACTTTTTGGTTATGAGTTTACTGCTTTCTTGAAACCATTCAATTGGAAGTGCCAGGTTTTTGGATGCTACAGAAAATCAAATCGCGTTTATTTCTATATTTTGAATATTTTATGAAAGAATCCAGATTTCCTACATTTGTCTTGAAGAAGAGTAACACATTTGTTTTTGTTTTCTCGAGTAGGAAGTGAAACGGAAAGAACAGGCTGCTTCACGGGGTAATATCTCTGCTCTAGTGTTCTGGTTTTTTATTATTTCATCTCCCGTTGCACTTTATCAACCTCTAAAAATACTTTACCTTGTTTAATTGGGAAGATAGATTCCCTTTTTTGTTTTTCGTCTCTGCTTAGTCGTTTATTTTGTTTCTTGCTTTATGTTAGAATATACAAACTGCTACTTCAGAAAAATAAACAAGGGATATATAAACTGCTAAAGGACTTAAAGAAGAACCTTCTTTGCCTTCAGAAATTCATGCAGCAAACCTAATGAAGGTTGGAAAGAAGTGTTTTATTTTTTATACAATTATCAACCATTTTCAAACATCACTTTGTTATAATGTTAATATTTTCTTCTAGGAAATTGGAATTAAAATGTCTTGTGATTCTAATAAATCAAAACAGCTAAAGATTATGGGGAAGATCAAGAATGAGAAACCTTTAGGCTGCAGACATGGTGCAGATGCTGGACTAAGCAGGAGCAAAGATGGCAAATAATTTTTTTTGTATTTTTCTATAGTGTGCATTACATTAGAATTTAATTTCGAGTGATTTGTAATACTAAAAAATTGTATATTAAATTTTATTTTTGAAATTTTAAATTTTGGTTTATTTATAATATTGAAATTTGTATATTATTTTTTTAATTTTTTTTGTTTTTTATATAAAAAACGACAACGGATAAAATCCGTTGTCGTAGGGGGTCTAAAACTGTTGTAATTGATGGTATTGTTAAAAGCACATCCCTACGACATCGGATAAAATGGATTTTATCCGTTGTCGTAGGGGTGTACTTTTAACAACACTATCAGTTACAACAATTTTTAACCCCCTACGACAACGGATAAAATTCGTTGTCTTTTTGAGTTTTTCTTGTAGTGGCTCGAAACTAAATTTTTACGAATGTCTGGAACATGTAGCACATTCTTTAGCGTCATCTCCTTGCCCGACATCATTTTCAGCACTACATTACCAATTCCAACGACATCCGAAGTTGCAGAGTTTCCCATAAATAGCTTTTTATCTCCAACGGTGGCGTAGGTGGAATAAAAATCTCTTGTTGCACAAATGTGGCTCGTAAAGCCAGTATCGATCCACCATATGCTTGGATCATCCACCAAGTTGGTCTCTAAAATGACAGCACTTAGATCAATTTCAGAAATATCTAAAGGTACATACCTTTGTTCAACCACGTTTGCTTGCTTTTGCTATTGCTTTTTATTGTTTTTCTACGAAAGTCGGCAATCCAAGCCATGTGATTCGGTTTGCCATAGTTGTAGCAACTTCCTTGGAACTTCTTTGCTTTCCCCCTTTTCTTTCCATTATGGGGGTGCTTCCTCTTGTGACTCGTACTTGATTCTGCCATATTTGCTTTGGCCTCGGTTTCCATCATCTTTTTATGTGACTTGGCCTCGGTGTTTTTGTTATCCTCCTCAATGCGAAGTCTCACGATCAGATCTTCAAGTTTTAACTGATTACATTTGTGCTTAAGGTAGTTCTTGAAGTCCTTCCATTGCGGTGGCAACTTCTCAATGATATAAGAGGCTTGGAAAGATTCATTGATTTTCATCCCTTCGGCCAATAAGTCATGCAATATAATCTCTATTTATTGCACTTGACTCATCACTGTTTTGAGTCTATCATCCTGAAGTTCAGAAATTTTTCAACCACGAACTTCTTTATGTCTGCATCTTTGGTTTTATATTTATTTCCAAGGAATCCTAGATTTCTTTGGCAGTCTTGACAGAGGAGTAGTGTAGTAGCCCGTAACCATGTAAAGTAATTAAGGAACTAATCGTAATTAAGAATCCTAGGTTCGGACGCCCGAATGGAATGATCGGAGGCCCCGAACGAGATCGGACGATCCGAAGCCAGGATCGGAGGCTCCGAACGTGTTCGGACGCTCCGTCGGCAGGTTCGGACGGTCCGATCAGGATCAAGTATTACGTCATTGATTATGTCAGCAAAGTGACGTCATGACTGACGCATTGATGGGACTTCGGACGACCCGAAGACCAGATCTAATGGTCCAATCATGTTTGGACTCTCTAAAGCCGGTTCGGACAGCCCGAACTCCGTCTATAAATAAAGGTGCCGAGATTCATTTTCAAGCGCACCGATCACCTCTCTTCTCTCAATTCCTTAGCCTTCTAACTTAGATCTAGAGAATTCTAGGCGTCCCATTGGAATCCGAAAGTGGCATAACGATTCAGGCGTCGTAGCGGAGCAGTGGCCTAGTTTGAGGCAAGCAACATCAACGGGCTGACGACAGACGCAGGTATATCTCTTGCTTCCTAAAAATATTTAGGAGTATGCAATAGCTTAGTTAAGGCTTTTGGAGTAATATAATGATATTAGTATTGTTTCGTTGTGTAGTGCGGATTATAGGCGTGGACCTAGAACTGGTAGAGCTTGCCTAGTAGTTGAGGTACGAAAGTACTGTTCGAGATATCCTGACTGAGTATGCATGTATTATGTGACTGCATAATTTATATGACATGATTTTATGCTGCATATATTTGCATATTGAGCTATCTCATTTGAGATGTCTAGTAGTAGGGTTTTTGATAAGTGCATTTTGTGCACTTAATTTGTATATGGTTTTACTTGACTTTTGGAATTTATTGGTAGATATTGCGTGAAATTGTTGTTGTTTTTGTGTTTGTAGGAAGTTTTGGACTTTGATGTGTTCAAGTGGAAATAAGCCTAAAAGATGAAAGTTTAAAGGGAGATTGAAGAGTTGGAACAGAGAAGAAAAATGTTAAATTCGAGCTGAGGGCGCGCCCGCGCTGACCCTAGGCGCGCCCGCGCCGTTGAAGAATATTCAAAGGATTGTTTTGCGAAGTGGAGGCGCGCCCGCGCCGTCGTCTGTGAGGAAATAAAGAGTCCGACTGTTTATGGAAACTTTGGGGGATATCTTTGGTATTATTTTGGACGATTGTTAGGTCATATTTAAGGGATTTTTCTGAGTTATTAAACTATCTATCAGCCGCCAATACACACAATATTCTAGAGAGCACTTTTGTGAGTTTTTGGAGTTGAAGAATTGAAGATTGCTTGGCACGAAGACGAAGACTTTTCGACCGGACACGGAAGAAAGACTACGGCTTTGTTTCTTCTTTTTATTTTCTTTTGATTGTTGAATTATGTTTGAGATATTAAACATGATTTGGTTTTTATTGAATTTGAGCATGAACTAAACTTTTCTAGTCTAGAGATTGACGTAGCTTGGTTGAGACATATTCATGAATCTTTGATTTTAATAAATTAAATTTCTATAGATTAATTGTGTTTCTAGAATTGAATGTCTTCTTAATTTACTGGCCATAAATTGAGTTGTTATATTTACTTAGAATCATTGCTCGGGAGAGGGGATTTTGAGTAGGATCAATAGAAACTACACTGTTAATTGTTTATATAGCTCGGGAGAGTATATAACTTAAATAGAACCTTTAAGGAACATCATTTTATACATATCACTACATTTAGATTTTTAATAGGGATATTGAAATCGAACTGTAGTTGATACACTCTATTTATTGCTCGGGAGAGGGGAATAGAATAATCTAAGTGTTATTGGTTATTAATCGAAGGAAATTCATAAAATAGATTAATTAGGATTGAATATTGTCGAGACCAAGTGAAATCAAAACCTCTGGACTATTTTTCTCTGATTGATAATTCCTTGAAATTTGTGTGTGTGTGAGCTTGATAATTCCTCATTATTTATTTTATTTCTTCTGCAAAATTCTCGAAGTTTGATTTTCTAGATAGAATTAAGACTATTTTAATTACAAGTATTAAATATTTTCATTTTACTCCCTGTGGGATCGACACTCTCTCTTTCACTATACTAAAACTTGACACACATACGCTTGCGAGTAAATTTTCACAACAGTTTTACCCTATCCAGTTAGTGGATGGACTTCCATCGATTTGGGTCCGGAGTATCCACTGGTATTTTGGTATGAGAGCCACCTCCTGAAGCAACGACATAGCGTGCTACATACCAGGGCCTGGTCTGTCTTTGTTATCTGATCCTTGGCCTCTAGTTCAGTAGGCGGTACACTTGCATTCATGTATTCATATGTACGGTATACTCATACTCTCATGCTGAGCGTTTTATGCTCACGTCTCGTACTTTGTGTATCTGGACACCCTATTCCATGGGGCAGGTTTGCGATTGGATGAGGCGGGTGGATCCAGGATAAGGGATTTGTTGATCCTGAATCACATGGAGATGTGAACCCACTGCTAGTTGTATCATTGAACCATTGAGGGTCACACAAGTATCAGCTTTCTAGATCCCGTTGAAAATAAAATTAGTTCAATGTGTTGAACGACTTATAAAGGAGTTTATAAGTGAAATAAATTAGAAGTATGACTTCTAAAGGAGAATAAATGGGAAAATAACTTTTATTTGTGAATGTGTTCCAAGATTAAAAGTTGACTTGAAAATAATTATTTTTGAAAATTGTGATTTTCAAAATTATTATTATGAACTTAATTAAATTAATTCAAGAGTTGAATTAATTAAACACCAGTGGGTCTTGTAGAGTCCAAATAATTAATTCAAATGTTGAATTAATTAAACACTATTAGGTCTTGTAGAGCCCAAATAGAAATAGTGTTGAATAATTATTATACTAGTGGGCTTGAATGAGTTCAAGTTGGATTTAAATAATTGATTAAACTTAAATGAGTTTGAGTTTGATAATTAATTAAATATTAAGTTCATGGGCCATGTAAATATATATGTTTGACATATAATATATGACATGAGTCATTTTTACATGTTTTATTGCATCGGTTTGCATTTGTTTTGCATTTGTTCTGCATGATTCCATGTCTTTAAGGTCATTCATGTTTAGTTATTACATATTTGTTCCATTCGGATGAATCCTCATGATCTTTAGTTGGTTATAGGCAAAAGGTGGAGAAAAGAAAGAGTTTGAGCACGGAGAAATGACACAAGTAGGAATCACAAAGCATTAATGATCCAAAATTTATTTTTGACTCTTTAGTGATCCAAATCCAATCTCCACCATTCAGATTGTAGTTTGGATGTTTTAAAGCTACTGTCAAAATTTTAGCTCGATCCGACGGTTAGAACTCAAGTTATGAATTTTTCAAAACTATTGCGCGCTAGGACAGCAAGGGACACGCCCTAGCGGCCAGATTTTACCGCCCGAGCGCGCCTGCGATGAAAATTGACCCTGGGATAGTGTAGGGGGTGCTCGGGCGGCCATTTTTTACCGCCTTAGTGCACCCGCAAAAAGGAAATTAAAAAAATATTTTTGATCGCGTTTCAGAAAGGAAGGAGTTTTGGGCCATATAAATAGAAAAAATACTGACATTTTGAAAAAAGAACATCATCAGAAACGCAACAAAGGAGGCGGACATCCAAGGAGAAGAACGAAAAGAGTGAGAAAACTTGAAGAACTCAAGAACCGCACAAACTAGTTTTCTCTTTTCCTTTTCTTTTATTTGTTGGGATTTCGGAAATCCTACCCCAACACTATGTTTTGATTTCTTCGTGAAGATTGAATTTGGTTTTTAAACATTCTTGATTATATTATTGTGTTTATTGAAATTTTGGAGTTTGATCAACTTTTTATTGATTTTATCTGTTATAATTGATACCGAGAGGAGATTTTATGACATGATAGGGTAATAAAATCCATTGATCTACAACTTGTATAGAGATATGAGGTTGTGTACATGTTGATAGTCATAGAACACCAGATTGAAAGCTAGAGGATTCCACAAATAGTTAATCAATTAAAATTGTTAAATAACACAAGGAGAATTGGTTATTACAATTTATTAATTAGATTAATATAGCTCGAGAGAGTATATTGATAGATTAGGGAATTCCGTCAAAAGCATGACTTGAGAATTAAAATCAAATCATTAGAGAAGAAAAGAGGTAGGTGAACCGAGATCATAACAATCATTTATTTATTTTCTGAACTTAATTTATTGTTTCGTTGTTATTTCATCCTTTTATTTTAGTTTATTAATTTATTCTCTTTATCGATTTAATTAACTAAAGAATTATACTTGAGGTGAATTTGTCAAATTTCAATCTCTATGGAACGATATTCGTACTCATGTACACTATATTATTACTTGACTCGTGCACTTACGATTTATTCGAGCTTAATTTATAGACATATTTGAGTTAATTTTATGTGCTAGTATTGGCTCGATCAATATATACAATACATGAGAGAGAATGAATATGAAAAGTTAAAAGATAAGATGCACACTTTTCTATGCATGCTTTAACTTTTTCCATGCATGTTTTGTCTTTTGTCATAACACACTTTTTAAGTACCAAGACAAGCAAGCAATATTCCTCTCCTCATTCCATGAAGTGGCCGAACACTACTCCACATTATTCTCCAAATTTTTTTCTTTTATCTTGGGAGAAAAGACAAAAAATTCTCAATAAAAAATGCTATAATATTCTAGTGCATATTTGAAGTGGATCTAGTTTGCCTAGTCGTGGACCTAATTTGAAGAGGAGTCCATTTTTGAACAAGGTGTCTTCTTGGAGGCTTGAATCCTTTTGAGCAATGTGTGCTCTTGGAAGCTTGTAGATAGTGTCTACCATTTCAAGAGCTAAGTTCTTCACAACTTGGTTGGAGCCATAAATCAATCTTTTGAGATTGATAGGTAAAAATTTCTTAAACACACTATGAATGTTTAATATTTTTGAATGCTACACATGTGATCATTTTTTACATAAAATTTTAAAACTTTCGTTGCGCTTTCGAGCACAAAAGAACCGATCCAACAGTCACTAGATGTTGATAACATCTTACACAATATGCAGCGGAAATAATTAAATCGTGAATAGTAACAACAAACCTGTAGCTACCCAAATCGGATCCACTACTAATCAGATATTAGAGCTTAATTAAGCATGCAATTTAAAATATAAGCACAGATATGCTACGAAAACCCAAATAAATATTGGACCGGCAGAATACAACCGGTTAAACAATTTCAATAAGTACAACCCAATCGAATAAATTTTAATAGCAATAAGTCCTGCAACTAATCATGTTGTCTTTCTCTGGTCACTGACTACTCCGATTCTTTGGGGCATTACCTACACCTGCAACTGCCCCGTCGAATGGGGTGTTCAGACAACAACAAAATACTGGATGTGAGCGCTAAAGCTCAATACGCTAGTACGGGTAAACATACAAACATGATGCATGCAAATGAATTTCTGGGTATCTTACTGGAATAATATCCTGCTCAGTCTAGGGGCTATGGTATGTAGCACGCTGGGCCATTGCATCAGGAGGTGGCTCCCATACCATATAACCGTGGACATATCCAAAACCAAAACCATGGTATCCATCCACACATGCAATGGGGCTGAGCAATCCCCTATACTAGGTAAGCCAATAACACCGGCTAAATCAAGATATATGCACATGTAGCATAACATAAACATGAAATCATGGCACATAAATGCAATATATAATGATGCATACCCACTGGCAATCTCAGTCAGTACTTACGTACCTTACTAAAGGCAGTCCTAGAAGTCCCATACTGTTCCTCAATCCTATCATCAGCTCTACAATGCAAAGTACTCATGCATCAATAAACATGTTCTAAAAGCCTTAACTAAGATATTGGATACTCCCAAATATTTTTAGGAAGCAAAAACTATACCTGCGTCCGTCGTCAGCCCACTGATGGCGACAATCCCAAAACTTAGACACGGTTCCTCTACTATCCCCGTAGCGCCTAGCCACTTCCGGCCCTTCAGTAGGACTCCTAGAAAGCCCTTAAACTATCTAAAAGAAGAGAGGAAAGAGGAAAGGTTCATTTCACAAATGAGCTCGGCACCCCTATTTATAGACATCTATCAGAGCGTCCGATCCCACGTTCGGAGCGTCCGATCCTGATCAGAGCGTCGATCCCTGCATCCAAACTCTCTCGGCCAACCACGTGTCTAGCTTCTAGAGGACGCCTGCTGACACTAGTTCGGAGCCTCCGATCTTGCCTTCGGAGCATCCGAAGTCCTCTTAGTGATGTCATCGATGAAGTAATATTTTGAACAGCTGGCCCTGTGCAAGATCGGAGCCTCCGATTTGAGTTCAGAGCCTCCAAACTCATCAGAACTTTCGATCTTGGGCATTGGCTCTGATCTTACTTCGGACCTTCTGAACCCTGTTCGGAGCCTCCGATCTCTCCAAAGACTCGGAACCTTCTCGGTTATTTTCGAGTGTTTTGGATCCATTTTTGAACTCCTTAGACTCTTTTGGAAGTCTCTTAATCATGTTTTACTTAATCTAAACATGATCATTTTATTAATTATCAATTAATTCTTAATTTTGGATATGAGTTACTACATTCTCCCCACCCCCTTTCTTAAAATCTTTCGTCCTCGAAATCTAGGAAAATCCCAAGAACATGCTCTAGCCCCTTCCTTGAATTTCTAGTCGAACAGCTTTCGACAACTCAGACTCTGGCCAACATCCATAAGTCTACTTACTCTGAATTGCTTCAGCATCTCCAAACCCAAAGTTCGTCTTTCGCAGAAGCTAAATCCTGCTGAGCAATTGATGCAAATCAAACTCACTTGGAACTATGGTATCCCAAACCTGTTACACCATTCGTCCTTAATTCGAATATCTAAAAGATTCTTCTACCATGCTGACTATCGCACGATCATATATCACAACTAGAGATATATTGAACAATGAAATTGGTACCTTGTTGCAGTTCGATGTCAGTATGTCAATTAGATGTACGTGTCAAGATAAACCTTCTTGATTACCTCCATACATCTTCTACCTCATGAAACACGAACTTGCTCTCGATACCTGATTTCTATGCCGAAATCATTCAGATCTATCTTTGATCGAATCAGACGACAGTTCACAAAACGCAATGGGGCACTGACCTCACATCATTCGAACTAACCACGATCTCAATGGTCGAATCAAACGCAAACACCTGTTTGTTCAAATTTGTCATCCCAAATGAATCTTATACAAACGAACTCTCGCTGTAAATTATTTGGCTCATAACTTTCGTCGAATCACTAACTAGATTTCACCATCTAGTGGTTCCAAGCTCTCAGTGCATAATACCCATCCCGACACTGTTCTGATACAAAAATTCTTTTATCTCTCTACAAGAGAATCTCACTGACACTAAGCTATACTTAAACGTAACTGCTTACTACGATTTTCAAATTAGTTATCCTTCCCAAGCTCTTCTAAAGAAAAATACAGCTTTTAAAGCAACATTGGGAATTCAATCCACCATGTCTAGTATAAATCACAGTTCGCGTTTCTCGGTATAACTTATCACTGTGTCCTGATGAAACTATCATCACTTGACAAGCCTAACACAAATTCATCCCCTTAACCACTGGTCTGCAAAGCCCTACACATACACCGCAATGGAAAACATCATTCTCTGATGAACTACATCCCCTTGTTCATAGGTTTCTCACCCATTAATCTCAATCGATTGACTATTCAAATATCTTGACAATAATCCAGCATCAACACTAACTTTATGGGATTCACCCATCGTTGGACCTCCTCTTGATTAGCTATACCTCTTGCAATAACTATACATATATCGAGACTAAGGCAAGATTCCTAAAATTTTTGAGTGGAGCGAACCTTCTACAGTAAAACGACATATGGAAACGCTTTCCATTCTATCTCGAAACCTAACAGTCAATCGCACCCGGTATAACCTGTTTCGGAGTCTCTGATGAAGACCATCATCGTTAGTCCCAACCTCACAAGATCGAACAATTGTTCTTAAAGAAACTGATCCTCAACTAATTCTACGCTTTCGTTATCTCATGTACTTACCGAAAATACATCAGCCTTGACATCAAACTAGAATACAGAGATTCCTGACGAACACGTCATATAAGGTCCAAAAAGTCCACTAGCTTAATCACAATAAATTAATTAAATTATATGACTTATTGCATGTTATTTTAAAATATTTAATTGTTATGTTTGATTATGTGATTTATTTGAATGCCTTAAATTTTGTGTGATAGGAATAATTTTTTAAAGTTTCAGGTTGGTATTTAAGTTGGGTCGTAGAGATGAGTTTAACCTCGGAATGAGTTAAGAAAATATTTTTATTTAAATTAATTTTAAGGAGATGTAGTGAATTTTATGTATGGGGAGAGTTAAATATTTTTAAATTTTTAATTGTAATTAATGGACCATTATTCACAAATTAGAAATCAAGCGTTCAGATTTCTTTTCTCTTCATTTACCCTCTCTTTCCTCTCAAAATCTCTCTCGCTCAAACACTGCGATCTCAAGGCTAGGGTTCTCGTGAGATTCTCAAGGCTAGATCGTCCTATCGCTCAGGTTAAATCCAATCGATCGATTCAGGCAAGTTTTTACTGTTGTGTTCGGCACTATTTAATTTATTACATTATTATATATGCAACGATTTAGGTCAAATTGCGACGGTTCAAGTGTAAACGTCGCAATATTTCGACGGTTAGTTCACAACCGTCGCATTTGTTTCATTTTTAATTTTTAATGAACAATATTATATAATATTAAATATTTCGTTACCAATATTACCAACACAAGTTAAAATAAACTTATTCAAAGAAATCTAACACAAATCCAAAGCTGCACTAATAAATCAAGGTTACAATTTAGTTAATTATTTGTACACTGTATTGGCTGCGTACTACATGATAATTGTGTGCTCGTCATTATTCACTATCTTTAGACTGGTTGTTAGTTTCATCATCTGTGGATGCCTGAACATCGTCTATATCACTATTTTGAGTTCCGACGTCGATGTCGTTGTCGTACATCACAGTGACGTCAACGAGGTTTTGTGTGTTCAGCAATAGTTGTGTCTCCAATCCATGACTTTGAATCTCGTGATTCCGAAATGCCTCGTTCGCGTTACCGTCGACCTGGTCGGTGTCACCTTTGATTTTTGGAATGTAATCGTGTTTTCTTAGGTCACTGATGTAGACCCAATAAAAGATCATTTTCTTCGTCAAAGGATATGTTAAGTACACCACCTGTGAAGCTTGGGTACAAAAACAAATTGATCGTAGTAATGTAGACTTCTCTTGATTGACTTCGATTATTTTGTACTTTGGATGAACACGCGTACCCAATCTGGGATGCGTATCAAACCACATACATCTGAAAAGTACAGTCTTTCTCGGTGAATCACCAGAGTACTTTACCTCGATTATTTCATCTATGATGTCGTAATAATCCGTCGACGTCCCATCACCAGCCACACCTCATTCATGGACCCCTGAATTATCTGTGGCTTTGTGAGTAGTATCTTCTTTCGTGTGAAAATTGAAACCATTAACACAATAACCTCGAAGACACTTTAATTTGGCTAGTGTCCCAAGAGCAAGTTGTTTTATTAACTGGTGAGATGTTATAATCTTGATTTGCAGTTGCCTACATGTGCATTTGATTTTGGAGAAACAGTTAGTGTCAATGAAACAAAAATGACAATATAATAACATTGAGTTGACCAAGTGAGTTTGTATAACATATTTTTTGAACCACGGGAAAAAATGTTGTTGTAATTGTGTATCGACGCCAACGTTACTAATGCCTGGGATACTTGATCTCAGATGGTTCTCATACATTATGCATCCATTAAATAAATCAAAAATAAATTTTCATGTGATATTATGTGAAACACGTGTGTATTAATAAGTATATTTTAATAAGGTAATTACTGAACAAAGGATCTCGTCTCAGCATAATTTAACAGCATATATGTCGCAAGAGCATGATATTCATTGTTCTGAAGATTTCTAGACTTAGATGTACCAATAGACATGTCCGCAACTTTGAACACCGATATAGTATCTTCCACTCCCTCATTCACATCAGCTGTCGTGTTTCTCATTGTCCTCATATCCATATTTTTGATTGACTCACTGAAATAATGCTAACAAAATATGGATACTTCTTTGACCAGATAAGCATTGCAAATCGATCCTTCTACGCGTGCTTTGTTCCGAACTATTTTCTTCAACTTACGTAAATATCTCTCAAATGGATACATCCATCTGTCTTGCACTGGCCCACAAACAAGGGTTTCGTACGGGAGATGTACGCATAGATGTTCTATCAAATCGAAGAAACTTGGTGGGAATATATTCTCCAACTTGCACAACATAAGTGGTATTTGCTCGTTCATTCTTAGAACGTCACTTACTTTGATATTACGTGTAGTCAGGTCAACGAAGAATAAACTCAGTTCCGTAAAAACCTACCACATTTCTTTTGGTAACAACGCTTTGAAGGCGACATGTATAAGTCGTTGCATGAACACATGACAATCATGACTTTTCAAACCAAACACGCGTAACTTGTTCATGTCGACGCACCTAGACATTTTGGAAGCGTAAACATGTGAGAATCGAACATCTTTCAACCATCGACAGAGATCGCGTCTTTATTCTTTTTCAAGAGAATATATTGCTTTTGGATATATGCCGCTGCCAAGATCGAAATGCAACTCTGTTCTTATAAACATGTCAATAGGTCTGCCCTAGATTTTGCATTATCTTTGCTCTTTCCTGGGACATTCATTATCTTATTGAAGATGTTATCAAAAAACATTCTTCTCGATATGCATCACGTCCAAATTATTTTTGACTGTGTTCGAGCTCCAATAAGGCAACTCCCAAAAAATACTTCTCTTCCTCCACCTGCTTGTCACCATTTTGGATAACTCTTTGTTATGCTCTTCAGCGTCCACTTCGTACGATGGTAGAAAACCATATGAGTCCAACTCTTTGAGTAACACATTGCAATCACTTCTGAAAAGGTTTCTACTCCGGCGCAATGGATGCTCGATGGGAAGAAACTTTATGTGATTGTCAAACCAACAAGTCTTCTTGCTATGTGGTAGTGTAAACGCCTTTGAGTCTGATATACAGTGTGGGAATTCTCGTTTACCAACTGTGCTCCAATTGGATAACACTGCATATGCGGAAAAATCATTGATCGTCCACATCAGAGCTGCTCTCAAAGTGAATTTCGTACGAGAGTGAACGTCGTATGTAACAGCTCCGTCGAACCAGAGTGACTGATGTTCTGCGACGAGTTGTTGCAAAAAACATCAAGTTTGTCCTTGGGGTTCTTTGGACCAGGAGCAAGCACAGTAAGGAACATGTATTCATATTTTATGTACATCCAAGGCGAAAAATTATATGGAGTCAAAATCACAGGCCACGACAAATACTGCTAACCTGAGTGCCCAAAAGGCTAGAACCCGTCATCAGAAAGTGCTAGCTCACATTCCTAATCTCGGTTGCAAAAGTAGGGTGTGTTTCTGTGAAATTACGCCAAGCAGGTAAGTTCGATGGGTGAGTCATCGTTTCTCCATCATACACATGGTCGTGGTTCCATCACATGTGTGACGTCGTTGCTTCTGAGGTATACGAGCGTTGGAGATGAAGGGCGAGTGAGAAGTAATACATCCTCTTGTACGTGATTAGCTTCTTATTCTTCCTAGATCCATGGGATCAACTTTGTTTGTAGCGCGGATGCTCAAAAAATCTGCATGCGGTCAACTCGCTGTCTGGACCCCAATATATCATCCAGTTGTTGTTGCAACAATCAATTTTCTCGACCGGCATCACCATATCCTTAACTAGTTTCTTGGTTGCATTGAAGTCTTTTGGAAATTTGTGATACCATAACTCTGTAATCAATTGACACATGTCATTATAATTTCTTTCAGACATTCTATCTCATATTTCATCTTCAACAACCTTGCAAGAACAAACAACAAGTTATATTCGTGTGCATTTCCTTCCCAAATATCATTTTCCATCGATTTGATCATATCATATAGAGCCCTGGCAATGATGTTAGGATCCTCCTCGATTATGCTGACGTTGGGATCTTCGAAGACATTGACGTCATGATCCTCATTCAATACCGCCTCCTCAATAACATTTTGGTAATCATAATAAAGTTGTTCGAATCCGAATCGATATTCACTGTCAGAATATGTGTTTGGATTCATTGAAGTTGCGAAGTTCGGTGGAAAATCATCTGTGGTTGTACGCCGACTACTTTGAGACGAAGATGATGCATCCATATTAACTCCTAGAAACGATGGGCGGATGTAATCTTCCCCATGAAAGAACCAATGTTGTAGTTAGGAACAAACTCATATGTGCACAAGTGTACATTCATCGTGTTCTCGTCTAAGTAAGTTAGATTCTGACATTTCTTTTGGTTGTATGGACATCTTATAGTTCTGTCAGGTAAACATGTCGGATTACTCTTTTCAAAAGTAACAAATACCTCGATCTCATTAATGAATTCATCAATCAATAATCCATTAACAATTCGCTGATCCATCCAACTCCGGTCATAAGCCATGCGGTCCTACAGTAAATTAAATATAATATTTGAAATCAGACTATAATTTGGTGTCAGAGACTCTTTTTATACAATAACATGATATTATATATTAAATATGTACACAATAAAAATGACTAAATAATAAAATAATATAATCACATAACGTTATATAATGAGGTGTCAGAGACTCTTTTTATATAATAACATGATATTATATATTAAATATACATAAACAATAAAAATAACTAAATAGTAAAATAATATAATCACCTCACGTTATTATAATGAGGTGTCAGAGAATCCTTTTATATAATAACATAATAATATGTATTAAATATGTACACAATAAAAATGACTAAATAGTAAAATAATATAATTATCACATCACGTTATTACAATGAGGTGTCAGAAACTCCTTTTATATAATAACATGATATTATATATTATATATATACACAATAATAATAACTAAATAGTAAAATAATATAATCACATCACGTTATTATAATGAGGTGTCACATACTTTTTTTATATATAATAACATGATATTATAAATTTATTATATACACAATAAAAATGACTAAATAGTAAAATAATATAATAACTTCAATTTATTATATTGAGGTGTTAGAGAATCCTTTTATATATAATAACATGATATTATAAATTTATTATATACACAACAAAAATGAATAAATAGTAAAATAATATAATCACACCACGTTATTATAATGCGGTGTCAGAGACTCCTTTTATATAATAACATGATATTTTATATTAAATATATATAAAATAAAAATATAAAAATTTTAATTTTTGTATTCAAATTATGTACCTCTTCTTTTAGTTTTCCAAATTTGATGCAGCGAATAAGAATTATCGATGGTATAATAATGATTATAAATATATATATATATATATAATTATTATGTATAATTTGTTCCGTGAAGTTTATAATGGTCAATGTTGTAGTAACCCAGATTTTATTTTAAGATAATAATATGATAATCATGATTAAGGGTCCAGTCTAAACTGCTGAACTGTTGAGCTGCTGAACTACAGCTAGGGAATATGAGCAGCTAGGGAAACATGAGCAGGGAATATGAGCAGCTAGGGAAACATGAGCAGCTAGGGAATATGAGCAGCTAGGAAAACATGAACAGCTAGGGAATTTGCTGCTAGGGATTATACAGCTAGGGATTCTACGGCTAGGGAATTCTGCTGTTAGTCTGTTAGGGAATTTCGTTACCAGGAAGTTTGAAAAGCTGCTAGGGAATCCCAAACTGCTATTAAGGAATCCCGACCTGCTGCTAGGGAATCCCGAACTGTTATTAGGGAAGACCGAACCCTCCAGGACAGGTAGGCAGGTGTGTGGACGCTTGCATGAATGACAGTTGGCGCCTAAGCATGAGCTGTCAATAATGGTAGTGACTCAGCTCAAGCATCTGATACGTGGCGTGATTATAGGAGCTCGGACGTCTCGACGTCAGCTCAAGAATCCCGATCACCCAAATATTTTTCTATAAATAGGAGCTGGGGATTCAGTTATTTTTCACATCACTTTCATCTCACTTCATATCTTAGCTCGGGAAAGAGTAGTTTGGGAATTCGGGAAGGAATAATTCGGGAAGAAATAGCTCGAGAAGGAATAGCTCGGGAAGGAAGAGCTCGGGGTCGGACCAAGAGACCAGTTCGGGTCAAGCTTGAGACCAGGTCGGGTAGGGAGTTGACCTAGGACAGCTAGGGGTTGTCTTTTTCCAGCTTAGTTCAGACTTGGGTGTTAGGTACATACACATTGACTGAGATTGCCAGCGAGTATATATATTTATATGTTGCATTTATTTGGCATTATTATGTGGCATGATGTATGTTTTATCGTTTTATATATTCATATATCATGTGCACATACACGTTGAGCCTATACCTTGTTATACCTGATTATAGAGCCGCTCAGCTCTATACTCGATAGTCTGTCACTGAGAGTACCGCGATGGCGGGGACATGTATGTCTGACTACTCTGGTGTACTAGACGAGTGTGGTTGCACCCAGAGGTTGATCTGTGCGGTGGCAGCACTCATGTGGCGCCGATACTGAGCATGACTTTTTGGATGACCCTTTACCAGTCATCATGTTGCATGCATCATATATATATGTGTACTCATGTTTATGTACTGGGCATTAGCACTCACGTCCTAGTTGTTATCTTGGACACCCTATTCCACGGGCAGGTCGCAGGATGGACGGAGCCGGTAGTTCGAGGCAGGACTAAGGAGCAGGAGCCTTGAGGAGTTTTTTTTATGCAGCAGGATTCGATATAGCTGTATAATGTTTACTTTTAAGAATTTCGATATGGTTGTATCACTACAGATTTAAGCCTGGATTTTATTACTAAGTTGATATGTAAATTATGGTTATGTTTCCGCACGTTTTACTCTGTTAAGTTATTTTGCTGTATTAAGTTTAATGCATGCTATTAGTTGCCAGTTAGTAGGTGATACCATGCAGGGTCACTACATTTTTGGTATCAGAGCATGCATAGATTTTGGGAATTAGTACTTGGGATTTAGTTTAGTCTTGAGTAATTCTTGCGCATTTGGGATTTTAATGTGCAATTCTTTTCAGGATATGGCTGACGAGAGTCACGGTAGTGTTGGCTAGGGAGGTGGTCATCATCGTCATCATCGCCATCATGATGATCAATATCGTCCTCATGAGGGAGTTGAAACAGCAGTTACAGGATCTGCTTGATAAGGGATATATTCGTCCGAGTGTTTCTCCGTGGGGAGCACCTGTGTTATTTGTCAAGAAGAAGGATGGATCGATGCGATTGTGTATTGATTACAGGCAGTTGAATCGTGTCACCATCAAGAATAAGTATCCTTTGCCACGGATTGATGATCTGTTCGATCAACTACAGGGTACTTCTGTCTATTCTAAGATAGATCTGAGATCTGGATACCACCAGATGTGGGTACGAGACTCAGATATTTCTACGACTGCTTTTAGGACTAGATACGGGTATTATGAATTTTTGGTGATGCCATTCGGTTTGACGAATGCACCGGCAGTCTTTATGAATCTGATGAATCAGGTATTTCGAGAGTATCTGGATAGATTTGTCATCGTCTTCATAGATGATATTCTTGTCTATTCTCATGACAAGAATGAGCATGCACAACATCTAAGAATTGTTTTACAAACGTTACGAGATAAGCAGCTGTATGCGAAATTGAGCAAGTGTGAATTTTGGCTTGATCGGGTAGTGTTTCTCGGTCATGTGATTTCTAGTGAAGGAATATCTGTTGATCCTAGTAAGATAGAGGCAGTGCTGAACTGGTCTCGTCCAACGACGGTTGCTGAGATTCGTAGTTTCTTGGGTCTAGCGGGATATTACCGTCGGTTCATCGAGAATTTTTAGTTGGCCAGGCCTTTGACTCAGCTTACCCGGAAAGATGTTTCCTTCATATGGTCCTCGGATTGTGAGGAGTCATTTCACAAGCTGCGTAGACGTCTTACTACTGCACCTGTGCTAGCTCTACCTTCTGGATCAGGAGGTTATGTTGTCTATACTGATGCCTCTGGTCAGGGGTTAGGATGTGTTCTGACACAGCATGGACATGTTATTGCCTATGCTTCTCGACAGTTGAAGACGCATGAGAATAATTATCCAGTACATGATCTCGAGTTGGCCGCCATTGTATTTGCACTCAAGATCTGGAGGTATTATCTTTATGGCGAGAAATTTGAGATATTCCCGGATCATAAGAGTTTGAAGTATTTATTCACTAAGGTGGAGTTGAATATGCGACAGAGACGCTGGATGGATCTTTTGAAGGATTATGATTGTGAAATCAAATATCATCCAGGTTCTGCCAATCTTACTGCTGATGCCTTGAGTCGGCAGGTGAGACTTTCTGCACTTCAGACTAATGAAATATCTCATATGATTCAAGAGTGTTGTTCATTGAGTTTTACGCTCAAGCACAAGAAAGGGAGGAATGGGATTCGTTTGTATACTATTCTATCTGAGCCAGTATTATATTCTCGGATCAGAGATGCTCAGATATCTGATGTTAAGACTCAGCGTTTGGCACGTTTAGCCAATGGAGTTAATACATCTGGATTCCATTTTCAGGCAGATGGTTTATTGTGCTTATCTAATCAAGTGGTTGTACCTAATGTTGCGGAGCTCAGGAACGATATTCTTTCTCAAGATCACAGGAGTCGATTATCTGTTCATCCTGGAAGCATGAAAATGTATAAGGACTTGCGAACTAGATTCTGGTGAAAAGGGATGAAGCGAAGTGTGCATCAATTTGTTTCTAGATGTTTGGTTTGTCAATAGGTTAAGGCTGAACATCGACGACCAGGTGGATTACTGCAGAATCTTGAGATTCCCGAATGGAAGTGGGAGCACGTGACTATGGATTTTGTTACCCACTTGCCTATGACTTCACGTCAGTGTGATGCTATATGGGTTGTCGTTGACCGTTTGACGAAATCAGCACATTTCATTCCTTACAACCGGGAGTATTCTTATGATCGCATGACACGCTTATATATCCAGGAGATAGTGCGATTGCATGGGATTCCAGTGAGCATAGTTAGTGATAGAGATCCGCGATTTACCTCACGTTTTTGGGGTAGTTTTCAGCAGGCGTTGGGTACCACTCTGAGTTTGAGTACTGCATATCATCCGGAGACTGGCGGGCAGTCAGAGCGGATGATTCGTACGTTGGAGGATATGCTACGTTCGTCTGTCATGGACTTTGGCTTACCTTGGCAGGATCAATTACCTTTGATTGAATTTACCTACAATAACAGTTATCATCGTAGTATTGATATGACACCTTTCGAGGCATTGTATGGTCGACGGTGTCGTACTCCGTTATTCTGGGATGAAGTCGGGGAACGACAAGTCGAGGGTCCTGAATTGGTGCAGCAGATTGTAGACAAGGTAGATTTGATCAAACATAGGATCAAAGTTGCTCAAGATCGGCAAGCCAGTTATGCTAATATTCGCCGTCGGCCATATCAGTTTGAGACTGGTGAATATGTGTTCTTACGAGTATCACCTTTCAGGAAGGTGATGAGATTTGGTGTGAAAGGCAAGTTGTCTCCTCGTTTGATTGGGCCTTTCCAGACACTGGAGAAGATTGGAGATGTTGCTTACCGTTTGGCCTTACCGCCATCTCTTTCCAGTATACACAATGTTTTTCATGTGTCGTTACTTCGACAGTACATAGATGATGAATCTCATGAGATTCAATCTACTGATATTCAGCTAGAGCCAGATTTGTCTTTTGTTGAACGACCAATCCGTATCCTAGACAGGAAGGAGAAAGTTCTTCGGAACAAGACTATACCACTTGTGATGGTACAGTGGCAGCGCCGAGGCGTTGAAGAAGCAACTTGGGAAACGGAGAGTCGTATGCAAACGAAATATCCTGAGTTGTTTGCTTTATACTTTTGATTACCATGTATCAGTGTAATTACAGTTTGTTGTAATAAGACATGGTTTTCCGTTTCATATTGTTATCTTAATTTATCTTTAAATTTTATTTCGCGGACAAAATATCTAAAGGTGGGGAGAATGTAGTAACCCAGATTTCATTTTAAGATAATAATATGATAATCATGATTAAGGGTCCAGTCTAAACTGCTGAACTGTTGAGCTGCTGAACTACAGCTAGGGAATATGAGCAGCTAGGGAAACATGAGCAGCTAGGAAATATGAGCAGCTAGGGAAACATGAGCAGCTAGGGAATATGAGCAGCTAGGGAAACATGAGCAGCTAGGGAATTTGCTGCTAGGGATTATACAACTAGGGATTCTACGGCTAGGGAATTCTGCTGTTAGTCTGTTAGGGAATTTCGTTACCAGGAAGTTTGAAAAGCTGCTAGGGAATCCCGACCTGCTGCTAGGGAATCCCGAACTGCTATTAGGGAAGCCCGAACCCTCCAGGACAGGCAGGCAGGTGTGTGGACGCTTGCATGAATGACAGTTGGCACCTAAGCATGAGCTGTCAATAATAGTAGTGACTCAGCTCAAGCATCTGATACGTGGCATGCTTATAGGAGCTCGGACGTCTCGACGTCAGCTCAAGAATCCCGATCACCCAAATATTTGTCTATAAATAGGAGATGGGGATTCAGTTATTTTTCACATCACTTCCATCTCACTTCATATCTTAGCTCGGGAAAGAGTAGTTTGGGAATTCGGGAAGGAATAATTCGGGAAGGAATAGCTCGGGAAGGAATAGCTCGGGAAGGAAGAGCTCGGGGTCAGACCAAGAGACCAGTTCGGGTCAAGCTTGAGACCAGGTCGGGTCGGGAGTTGACCTAGGACAGCTAGGGGTTGTCTTTTTCCAGCTTAGTTCAGACTTCGGTGTTAGGTACATACACATTGACTGAGATTGCCAGCGAGTATATATGTTTATATGTTGCATTTATTTGGCATTATTATGTGGCATGATGTATGTTTTACCGTTTTATATATTCATATATCATGTGCACATACACGTTGAGCCTATACCTTGTTATACCTGATTATAGAGCCGCTCAGCTCTATACTCGATAGTCTGTCACTGAGAGTACCGCGACGGCGGGGACATGTATGTCTGACTACTCTGGTGTACTAGACGAGTGTGGTTGCATCCAAAGGTTGATCCGTGCGGTGGCAGCACTCATGTGGCGCCGATACTGAGCATGACTTTTCGGATGACCCTTTACCAGTCATCATGTTGCATGCATCATATATATATGTGTACTCATGTTTATATAATGGGCATTAGCGCTCACGTCCTAGTTGTTATCTTGGACACCCTATTCCACGGGCAGGTCGCAGGATGGACGGAGCCGGTAGTTCGAGGCAGGACTAGGGAGCAGGAGCTTTGAGGAGTTTTTTTTATGCAGCAGGATTCGATATAGCTGTATAATATTTACTTTTAAGAATTTTGATATGGTTGTATCACTACAGATTTAAGCCTGGATTTTATTACTAAGTTGATATGTAAATTATGGTTATGTTTCCGCACGTTTTACTCTGTTAAGTTATTTTGCTGTATTAAGTTTAATGCATGCTATTAGTTGCCAGTTAGTAGGTGATACCATGCAGGGTCACTACAAATGTGGGTATATATAGCCAAATTTTTGCGACGATTTTAAGAAAATCGTTGCAATATAAAGATCTGACACTGACACGCATAACGACACACGTACAATTATTTTGAGACGCGTATTGTAGAAGAAATTTGCGACGGTTTGACTTTAACTGTCATGATAGCGACGCTTTATTTTTTGAACCGTCGCTGTCACGATGGTTTACATAACCGTCGTATAATGCGACGGTTTTACAAGAACCATGGCAAATATCTACAACGGTTCAACGTAAAATCGTCGCAAAATGCAATGGTTAGTAAATCGTTGTTGGAAATATATTTAAATAAAATTTTTGAATGAAAATAATGGATCATGAATGTGAGAGTGTCATTTGGCTCTCCACATTCTTGAATTAATTTGAGATTTTTGGCTCTCCACATTCTTGAGTTAAATGAAAGATTAATTGAGTTAATTAATCTTATGACTCTTGGTGTGCTTTTTGAAGCTTATAAACAGTGTGCTCATTTTCCCAATTCACAAACTCAATATTCAAGATCTCACTCAAGTATTCTCTTGCATTTCATATGGTTAGTTTTTCATTTGGCCTCCGTTTAGTTTTGGTGATAAAGTGAAGGTACTATTCGAGTTCGCCGGAGTAGTTAATTGGTGCTTAGTTTGCTACTGGTTTTTTCGTTGTATCCTGGAAAATAGATGTCTGTACGTGTTGATTCTCAAGCATCTTGTGGAGGCGACGAATCTGTTTTAAGAAAACTGTACTTGTTACAGGCCTCGGTTTGTTTTACAGTTTTCTTATTATTTATCATTTGCTTTACTGTTTCCTTGTTGTTTAATCAGTTGTTTATTACTGTTTAGTAGTTAAGTACTCGTTATACTGTTATATTCTACTATGATCATTTTTTGTTATTAGTATATTGTTTCTTTTCAATTCACGTTTAGTATTTGGCTAACAACCGTCGCAATATTTTTGCGACGGTTTTGTATAAACCATCGCAAATTACGATTGTGTTTAAAAACCATCGCAAATAATTCGTAACGAACTTTTGCGATCTCAAAGTTCCGTGTTTTGTTGTAGTGCCAATGGACCTAGAGAAGATTCATGGCAACTTTCGTACTTCAGTACGTTGTTTTCTAATCATACATTTTATGGAGAGAGAATGACAAACACAAATAGTTGAGGAGATAAGAACTTTTACATAAATAGTTGAAAAACACAAGTTTTGTACTTCAGTGCGTTCTTTTACATGTCTTGTTTGAGTTATTTTGTCAGCAGAATAAGAACTTTGTAATATTATAACGAGATTGAAGAATAATAAATAGATATAAGGGCAATTTGCTAAAAAATTCCCAAATGCAAACATGTTTTGCTTTGGGGTCCCTAGTCATAAAATGTGGTACAAAACAATACAAGATGTGGTACAAAACCATACAAAATGTGGTACAAATTAACAAAAAATGTGGTACAAAAAAGTGGCTAGGGAGTTAAGAGCAAAACATGTTTGCATTGGGGATTTTTGAGCAATTTGCACTAAATATAATGCCATCTTTTAATTTATATTTAGATTCTTTTTTTTTAGATTCTTTATATTTAGATTCTTTTAAGGTTGTAATTTTTGAACATTTTATATATTGGATTAAAATGAGTAATTTTTAATAATCTCTCATACGCTTTATGTTTTTTGCATTAAGTTCATGTTATAATTTTTACTCGTGATAAGGGATGTGGATGTTAATTGTATAAAGTACTGGGAAAGTGAATGCATACAAATGAACCGATTAAAAACAGGTGCAATTTCTACTGTAAACTAGTTTTATGAATTTGTTTTTCAGATGTGTTCTTTTGGATTCTTGCGTATTTCTCATTTTAAGCGATCATTAATTACTTTTAAATTTTTTTTGGATAAAAATAATTTTAAAAATTGCAAAATGCTTTTTGATTGTAACACATTCGAACAAATAATTTCAAAATGAAGCCATACATGATACATAGGAATGAGCATTCGGTTAAAATTAAACTAGCTGGATTTTTCATTGAGAACCGAAATAAATTAACCTAATTTAAATCGATAATTTTATTCGATAATCGAAATAACTGAATTTTGAATATCAGTATTCATGGTTAAATTTTGTGAAATAGATGTTTTATTTGGGTCATCTATATAAAAATATTAGTTTTTTTATCTATACTATTTAATAATAGTTGAGACATGTATAATAACTGTTCATATGAGGACACCATCTTTTGTTTTAATATTACCCTTCTTTTATTTACCCTTAAGTTAAGCTCTTTTTTTTCTAAAAAATTCAATTTTCATTCAATACTCATATTAAGTTTGCATTATATTTTATTCACTTACTATATAATGTAAATTTAATAATTTTACACACGCAACGCATGTGCCTAGTCGCTAGTTATAATTAAGTATGAGTAAGGTGCTCCGTCTCATAAAAAAAAATATTCTACAGCAAAAAAAAAGAATTTTAAAAAGTAAAATATAAACACAATCGGTTAAAAGTTGGGTTTTTATTAAAAATAATTTAAAATTAAAATGAAATTTCAAAATTAATTTAAGTGGTGGCTTTTTACAAAAATATCGTAAAACATCATCACTGCTGCCAACAATTTGTTAATGGGTTCCCCATGTACCTGAAACATTTTTTATTTTTATTTTTTTATTAATTATATTATATAATTTACAAAATAATATTATACTTTATATCGTTTTTTGTTATCACTTTTTATAATTTTTTTGTCTAAAATCTTCCAATTTTTTATTTTAATTTTTGACTCAATAATTAGCTAAAATTATTTTAGAAATATAAAAAAATATATAATATAATTTTAAATATATATATATATATAAGTACAATTAACACAAAAAGTAAAAATTAATATTATGTCTTTAATGCAGTGTTTTCGGAATCGGATCGGACCGGCCGGTTCGACCGGTTCGACCGGTTGCCGGACCGGTCCGGTCCGAACCCAAAAATCGGAAAACCGATCCAACTGGTCAGAATCGGTCAAGAACCGGTTGGACCGGCCAAGAATCGGAAAACCGGTTAAACCGGTTGAACCTGTTTTTTGAATTTTTTTTTATTTTTTTATTTTGAAAATTTAAATTTTTTTATTTTTAAACCTTAGATTTAATATTTTTATATATAAATACATTATTATTTGAAATTTCTACTTCATTTAATTTTTTTTTAATAATTATTGGTTTTTTAAAAAATAAATTATTTATTATTTAAATAATTTATAACTATAATTGATATTTTAAATATATTTACATTTTATTTATCTTTTAAACTACGTTAAATATATATTTTATATCTATTTATATAATTTTTGAGTTTTTAAAATTCCAAAATATATTATTTATTATATTAAATTATATAAACGATTTTTCGGTTCGACCGTCCGGTTAAAACGGTCCGACCAATTGTACCATTTTTTTAAGTAAACCGGTCGATCACCGATTCGATTATGAAAATACTGCTTTAATGTATTCTAAATCAAATGCATGCATTGTCAATTATTGTGCAACAAATATATCTTGTCGAGTGGTTTGAAAACAAAAATATTTTATTTTTAATATGTTTTTATAAGTAAAAGTTGTAATAATTTTACATTCAGATAAATATAGTAAAATCCTTTTTTTTAATTTGAGTTATTTAAAAAATATTTGAAAATCTATATTGGGTTTTAGAATTGCACTTATTTTAGTTTAATTAAATATTTTTAAAAGCACTACAAGATCAATCCAAACACATCAAAAGTTGTTTAAGCACTTTTTTTAAAAAATAAAATAATAAACACTTTTCATAGTTTATATCTTCGATCCAAACACACACAATTGTTTGTTTTTAATTATATTTATAAAAAGTGTAGTTAAACTAAATAAACATTTTTTATCAAACTCGTTTTTAAATATTGTAGTGTTTTCAATCTTTAAAAATAAGTTATTATGGATTTTTTCTTCACAAATTTGTTAAGAAAAAATCCATAATCACTTATTTTTAAAGGTTGTAAACACTAATATAAAATTTAAATTTAATTTATATTACATTTTTAATATAAATTTGATTTTTAAGTTAAAATTTTCGTTAGTGCAGCACTAATTAAAAGAACTTAATTAAACTAAAATAAGTGTTTTTATAAAAACCCAAATTTATAGCTTTTCAAATCTTTTTTAAATAACTTAAATTAAAAAAATGTTTTTAGTATATTTATTAAATGGTAAAACTATTATAACTTTTATTTAAAAAAACACTTTCAAAATATAATATTTTTGTTTCCAAACTCCCTCGACGAGATATATTTGCACACACGATGTATAATTTATAATTAGCATATTTTCACACACGATGTATGTGACGAAAGTTTTTTTTATACTTAATTTCAACAAAAAAAATATAATAACTTTATAGCAGTAAAAATATGTTTTTTTATTAAGAATGATAACCATAAGTAGTTTGAACATCATTTCTTCTATTAGGTATTTCTTATTTCATTAGTTTTTTCAAATAATTTGAAATTTGAAAATAGATAAATAATTAAATAAAAATAAAAGAAATAAAAATAGTGAGAAACAGTTTTAGTGTGTGTGTGTGTGCGCGTGTGTGTGTGTATTTTAAATATTTTTTAATATTATTGGCATACCAAGAGACTAATTAAGGGTCTCTTACATAATAATAGTAATAGATGCATGCATTTGATTTAGAATACATTCAAGACATAATAACAAATTTTACTTTTTGTGTGAATTGTAATTATATATATTTTAAAATTATATTAGATTTTTTAATTTTGTTTTTTTTTAAATATTATTTATAGGGGTGTTCATCGGTCGGTTCGATTTTAATTTGTCCAAATTTGGTTTGGTTTTTCGGCTTTCGGTTTATGAAAAATGTAATCCGAAGGCAAACCGTTTTACTTCGGTTCGGTTCGGTTTTGTACTATAATGGACCGGTTTATACAGTTCGGTTTGGTCGGTTTGATCAATAATACATAACACAATAAAATGTAGAGGCGTTCATCGGCCGGTTCTATTTCGTTTTCGATTTTTTATTTTGGTTTTTTTGGTTTTCGTTTTAAAAATATATAATCCGATATCCTAACCATTTTTCTTCAATTTGATTCTATTTTTTGCCAAAACTGTTCGATTATTTCGGTCGGTTATTTCGATTTTGATATGATAATTAAAATTAATAATATAAATATATTGTAAATATAATATGTTATCTTTTTTACACGATTTCTTAGTAAAACTTTAAAAATTAAGTTTAAATGAATTACATAAATAAAAATCAACTAAAAATACATTAAACAATCATCAATTAATCAACTATGAATTACAAAAACAACAATAAATTACATAAACAACAATCAACTAAGAATTATTCAAAATGATTATACATTCACTAAGTATTATCTCATAGCATATATAATATAAATGAAAATATAAATATAAATAAAATTATTAATTTAATGAAATTTCAGTTTTTTCGATCGGTTTTGAACTATATAATCCAAAACCGAACCAAACAAACTTCGGTTTTAAGAATTATATCCAAATTAAAAAAATACGGCATTCGGTTCGGTTCGGTTCGGTGTTTGATTTTTTCGGTTTGGATTTTCGGTTTTTTCGGTTTTATCCTAAATTTAAACACCCTTAATTATCGAGTCAAAAATTAAAAAAAAAATTGAAAGTTTTTGGAGAAAAAAATTATAAAAATTGATAACAAAAAAAATTTATAGTATAATATTATTTTGTAAATTATATAATATAATTAATCAAAAACTTTTAAAAAAAAGTTTTGGGTACATGGGGAATTATGCACGATCCCCAATGCACAAATGGCTGGAAGCGTCCGCTGTTAATGATGACGTTTTACTGTAAAACACCACCATTTAAATTATTTTTGAAATATCATTTTAATTTTAAATTAATTTTGTTAAAAACCTGTTAAAAGTTAAAACTGATTATATATAAATAAAATAAAAGTAACCGCGGACCGCGATGAATCGGATCCATTTAATTAATGTGAACTTTAAAAAAAAAAAAAAAGAAAACTAAAACTGAATTTATACGGCTAGGTGAACTTCACGCATTTTTTTACCCCATGCCATTTTTCTTTAAGTTTCAAAACCTTCTCTTAATTTTTAAATTTTATCCCAGCATCCTCCAAAATGGTCGGCGGACGAAGATCGCCAAAAAAAATCGTATATACCGAAAACTACCGTGCATATCGATATTTTTTTTAAAAATAGTTTTAAAAATATTTAAAATGTCGGTATACACGGTATTATATCGATACCGTACCGAATTTTGGTATACCGAAATTTTTCGGTAAGAATGGTATGGATTTATGTCATACCAAAATTTTGGTATACCGACATTTCGGTATACCGAAATTTTCAGTATGGTATTGGTATCGAAATTTTTGGTACGGTATGCGGTATTCGTTGAATACCGCGGTATACATACCGAACCACCCCTATTGACAACAGCAGAAAACACCTCGATTATTTTTGTTTTCTTAGTTTTTTAAACCATTATTTTTTGTGAAATATAAATCTATTAAAGATTTGGATAATTTGTGTATTGGTATCAGAGAGGTTCTTGCTTATCACCTGAATCGTCTCTTAGCTATGGCATCTTTAGCTATGACATCCTTTAGTAAAATTTCTACGTTCTCAAAAAAAAGATTATAATGACTGAAAAATTCGTATGTAAGCACATTTATCAGCACTGGATGATGATATGTGCTTCGTGGTAACAGATGAACCAATGAAGATTATGAAAATTAACACTGTCGTTGCCATTACTGGTGGTGCTCCTCAAATGATAGAAAATCCTCGAGCTGAATGGACTTCTGAAGATAAGCAGAAAGCCAATCTGGACAATGTAGCCAGAGATATATTATACAATACTCTGGATAAAAACATGTTTAGCAAAATCAAAAGTTGTTCTACTGCCAAAGAAATATGGGAGAAGCTCACTCAACTATGTGAAGAAAATGATCAAACAAAGAAAAACAAACTCATGGTGGCCATCCAAAAGTTTGACAACATAAAGATGAAACCAGGAGAGACAATGAATGAATTTGACGAAAGATTCAGCAGCATTATGATCGAGCTGAATGCACTTGGAAAGAGTTATAGCAACCGTGAAGTAGCACTCAAAGTCATGAGAGCTCTACCACGTGAATGGGATGTGAAGACAGTAGCTATGAGAGAATCCAAAGATCTCAATAAGATCGAATTACATGATCTATTTGCAGATCTCAAAGCCTATGAATTCGAGCTGGGAGTTTGAACTGAGGAAGAGACATCAACATCACAAGTTACCAAGGCTCTCACTGCAGGAGATGAAATCCCAGCAACCAAAATCGCAGAACAAATCAGTACTGATGCAATGTTACTATTTGTTAAAAAGTTTGGAAGATTCATGAGGAAAAATCACAGGAATTTCGAAAGAACAAACAGATCAAGCTTTCAACTAAAAGAACCAGCTGAAGAAAATCGAGCTTGCTACAACTGTGGAAAGGAAGGACACTTCATAGCTGACTGTACCAAACCTCGGAAAGATGAGAAAAGAACATCACACAAAAATATTTCCAGAGAAGAAAGGAAGAGATTCATAAGAAAGAAAGTGCAAAAGGCTCTGTTAGCAGATGAAAGCAACATCAAATGGGCTGAATCAGACTCTACTTTATCTGACTCGGAGACATAGTCAAGTGAAAGTGAAGATGATGCTGTCAAATGTCTTATGGCTAATGACTCTGACATTCCAGATGATGGAGAGGTACTTGACTTTACTTCCGATGAATTTAGTAAAGAAGATCTTATTAATGCATTAAATGAGATGGTTAATGAATATCGTATACTGTCTCACAAGTTTGATGAAGTCAGAACAAATGAAAAAAGTCCAACAGATAAGTTAGATCAAAGTAACTCAGATGAGTGCACTAGATCAGACAGTCTAAAGGCTCAGATAAGTTTGTTAATGACCGAGAACAATGATATGAGAAGTAAGATTCAAGAATATTTATTTGAAAATCAGAGATTAACAGATTTAGTAAACTCTTGGAATAAGACATCGATATCCATAGATAAACTTACTGGAATACAGAAGCAATCTGGAGATAAATGTGGCTTAGGCTACAGTATAAAGGAAGTTCATCTACCTCAACCACTCAATCTTGTCTGGAAAACAACAACTCTAAATATATGAAGTTTGTGAGATCCAACACGATATATGAACCAGAGATCCCTATGACATAGTCAATACCTCAACAGAGTAAACTCTTACACAGAGGGCTGGGATATGTTGAGCCAGATGAATCTAAGTCACGAGGGACTAAATCTAGATCAAATTGGTCTGGATATGGTCTTGAAAGACAAAGAATTTCATCAACTCAACATAAACCACATTTTAATTACTCTTATAGAAAGTATTAAAAGTCAAATAGGAACAATCGATCTGATTACTACACTTGGCATACACAACACAATGCACAAAGATCATCAGATAGATTTGCTATTCCCAAAGGACAACTTCATGGAATGTCTGTAAGGATAATCTAAGTATGGATTCCAAAGGGATTAATCCAGCATGGACCCAAGTAGGAATGGGGAACAAAGTTATTTTACTTTATTTTTGCTGGTAAACAAGAGTGAACTTATTAAACAAGCAGTCTGGTATTTGGACAGTGGATGCTCAAGGCATATGACATGAGACAGAAGAATGCTATCTGAATAAATACCATGACCAGGACCTAAGATCACTTTCGGAGACAATTCTAAAGGTACAACCATGGGTAAGGGTAAGCTTATCCATGGAAATATTACTATTAAAGATGTTTTACTTATAGAGAATCTGAAATATAATCTGATTAGTATCAGTCAATTATGTGATTATAATTATTGTTTAGAATTCCAGAAGCACACTTGCACAATAAAAAATTAGTCTGGACTAATCATTATGACAGGAGAAAGAATTGGAAACACTTACAAAGTAAACTGGTCGGATCAACCACTCACCTCAATCTGTCTGGTAGCAACAAAAATGAACCAAAATTGGTTATGGCACAAAAGATTCAATCACTTGAACTGCAAAGCTTTAGCCAATCTGAGTAAACATGAATTGGTTATAGGTCTGCCTAAGATCGAGTTTTCAAAAGATAAAGTTTGTACTGCTTGCCAGCTAGGTAAGCAGGTCAGATCAACTTTTAAAAACAAAGGTTGTAATTCCTCTTCCAAAAGCTTAGAACTATTGCACATGGATCTTTTTGGTCCTATACCAGTAATGAGCTTAGGGGAATGAAGTATATCTTGGTTATTGTTGATGATTTTTCAAGATTTACTTAGGTGATATTTTTAAAATTCAAAGATCAAACTGCCACCCAATTGATTAAACTTCTTTTAAAACTTCAAAATGATAAGTCTCAAACGATTGATAAAATTAGAAGTGACAGAGGAACCGAGTTTACAAATCAAACTCTGTCTACTTATCTGAAAATCATGAAATCAAGCATGAGTATTCTGCAGCTAGAACGCCACAACAAAATGCTGTTGCAGAAAGGAGGAATAGAACTCTAAAAGAAGCTGCTAGAACAATGATTGATGATTCAGGTATTTCACAAAAATTTTGGGCAGAAGCTGTAAACACAGCTTGTTATACTCAGAACAGATCAATGATTAATAAAAAAATCGAAAAAACACCTTATGAGATCTGGTATGGTAAAGTTCCAGTGATATCATACTTCAAGGTATTTGGTTGTAAGTGCTTCATTCACAACAATGGAAAGACTCATCTGACTGCCCTTGATGTCAGATCAGATGCTGGTTTGTTTCTCGGATATTCATCTGTTAGTAAAGCTTATAGAGTATTCAATAATAAAACTCTAACAGTTGAAGAATCAGTTCATGTTGTTTTTTATAAACATCTGTCACTAATGAATCTCCAAGCTTAAATGATCTTAGTAACAGAATAGAAGATTCGAAGCTTGATACAGATGATGAAGAAGAGACCCAGATCAGACGGAATAGAGAAATTCAATGTGAACCAGATCAAGTTGAAGAACAAATACCAGAAGAACCACCAATTGATAATGAGGTTCCAATAAACACAGATCATATTGAAAATCAAGATGATCAAGATCAATAAGGAAACACAGATCAACTTGGCCTACACCAAACTTGGTAATAGGTAATCCATCTGCACCTTTGAGAACCAGAAGTCAGATGATAAATGAATTAATGCATGTTGTTTTTTATTTCTCAAATAGAACCTAAGAAATTAGAAGAAGCTTTACTTAACACTAATTGGATAGAATCTATGCAAGATGAACTGAACCAATTTGAAAGAAATTCTGTTTGGCATTTAGTTCCTAGACCCTCAGATAAATCTATAATAGAAACTAGATGGGTATTTAAAAATAAACTCAATGAAAGTGGTATTGTAGTAAGAAATAAGGCCCGCTTAGTAGCACAAGGTTACAGACAAGAAGAAGGTATTGACTTTGATGAAACTTTTGCTCTTGTAGCTAGACTTGAAGCTATTAAAATATTTCTTGTTTATGCTGCCTTCAAGGATTTTAAAGTATTCCAGATGGATGTCAAATCCAAATTTCTCAATGGTCTTCTTCAAGAAGAAGTGTTTGTTGAACAACCCCCAGGATTCGAAAGTCAAACTTATCCAGATCATGTTTCAAACTGGATAAAGCTCTTTATGGGTTGAAACAAGATCCACGAGCTTGGTATGATACTCTTTCATTTTTTCTGAGTGATCATGGTTTTACTATTGGCTCTGTAGATAAAACTCTTTTTAAATTTGTCAAAGACGATCATACATTATTAGTTCAAATATATGTTGATGATATCATATTTGGGTCAACTAACCCCAAATTATGCAAGTTTTCTAAGATGATGCCGGATAAATTCGAGATGAGTATGATGAAAGAATTGACATTCTTCTTGGGATTACAAGTCAGACATATGGATAAAGGAATATTCATAAATCAGGTCAAATACAATTCTTTTGAAGAAATTTGAAATGGAGAATTGTTCTGCTGCTAGTACTCCAATGAGTGCTTCAATAAAACTGGACAAAGATGAAGCTGGACCTTCAATATATCAAACTATATTCAGGGGATTAATAGGATCCTTACTTTATCTGACAGCAAGCAGACCAGATACTATGTTCTCAGTCGGTCTGTGTGCAAGATTTTAATCTGATCCGAAACAATCTCACTTTATTGCTGCCAAAAGGATTCTAAAGTATCTAAAGGGAACTCAGAATGTTGGATTGTGGTATCCAAAGGACTCAAGTTTTAATCTGATTGGATACTCAAATGCAGATTATGCAGGTTGCAGAATCGATCGTAAAAGCGCAAGTGGGACTTGTCAATTTCTTGGATACAGGCTTATCTCTTGGTTTAGTAAGAAACAAACATCTATTGCTACATCTACAGCTGAATCAGAATACTTAGCCGCAGGAAGTTGTTGTGCACAATTACTCTGGATTCAACAACAACTCAGAGATTATGGTATTGATTCATCTGAATCACCAATTTTCTGTGATAATACAAGTGATATTGCTATCACATACAACCTTGTCCTAAATTCCAGAACAAAGCATATTGACATTCGTCACCATTTCATCCGAGATCATGTTCAAAAGAAAGATGTTCGTCTGGAACATATATCAACTGATTCGCAAGTGGCTGATATTTTCACCAAGTCATTATCCGACGCTAAGTTTTCTTATTTTCGAAATGTTCTTGGTTTAATTGATATTGATTAATTATGTACATATCAAGACGGAATATTTTCTTAATATATGCTTGTTCACATGCACACGAACAGATAAAAAGCATAAATTCATTGCATTTCACTTATTGATCTGTATTATAAGCTACACGGGCAAGTGCTATTCTACTACACATCTCATGACTCCAATTGATCATCCACACACTTAGGGAACCCTGACCATTGTAGACGTCATCTTCAAAGCATATGTTCTGCATCTCATCTTGTTCTGTAAGAAGTATGGGCAGCAGGACACCAGAAGTCTTCAACACATCTTGATTCCTATTTGTTCTCAGTTTCCTTTTACATTGTCGCTTTCCTACTGCAAAACGGTGACGCATCTCAGGAGAACATGGAGGCCTGTTGAATGACAGATGACGACGGAGAGCATCCAGGAAGTTCCACATTCTCATACCTATTTAAATCACTCTTATTCTATATTTCTCCTTTCTGATCTCGTACTGCTGTTCATCAGATGGAATTATTTCATTACCATTTATGTTTGTCATAATACTTGCTTATTTTTGTATACTAACTTCTTTCACTTAGCTGTGTTTTATAGGAATATATCAAGAAGATAAAAGGTCATGATACACCTCAGCCTCACAAACGTTCAGTCAATGTTTGCTTATTTAATGAGGCTAATTAAATTTGATCTGCATATCTCACATATGGATTGCATCAATCCTCCTTGAGATTCTCAAAATATATCAGCTTTATTTTGACTTTAATTCTATTTCCTGTTTTATGGAAGAAGTGAAACAGTCACGAATTTATTTCACAGACAGCATGTCCAGTCACCGCTATTTTTTTTTTACTTTCTGCATATATGCATTTATCTATCAAATCTAGTATTGAATATATCAAATCTCATCATTATTATTTTACTATACAATAAAATTATTATTTTTTCAAATTTCTAGGATAATCTTTCATCTGATTATTTGAAACTTTCATCTGCCTTAATCTTATCTGATTTATCTGACCGTATTTGATCTTAAACTTTTATGATCTGCATCAGAATTTTGTGCACACATAAATTATTTTCATCTGCACAACACAATATCATACATACACAGAAACAGAGGGTAAGGCAAAATACTTCATTTCATAAACTTGAACATGTACATGATTCATATTACACTTCTTTTACATAATTTAATCACTTTTTATTACTCCTTTCAGGGGCTGCTCCCCTCTTCCTTACACCCGCTTCAATTCGCCACTTGATCAACCACTCATGCAACGGTGGATCGAAGTGTTTGTCCTTGTATTCATCTGCATTTATCAGATGAGTGAGGACTCTATCTTCCTTTCTGTACATCAGAAAAGACAACCCCTTGTCAGAGAGGATGTCCTCAACCTTCTCAGACCCTAACAACTCCAGATACTTGTCTTTGCGATCTTCAAGTTCACATACATTCTCTTGCTTGCGTGGATGAAACAGAGCTTGATGATACATCCGAATCTCTTTGACCTTGAACCAAAGCCTTATCATCCATTTAAGGATGAACTCTTGAATTTCCCCCTTAAACTCTTCGACAGATTGATCTGCACTCATAGTGAACTTATCTGAAGCTCTGTTTTGCAAATGAAAATTTAATCGGAATTTTCATCCGAGTGTCCTATTTAAAAAGGATACTTGTCGCTTTGTGTTTCCAAGACCACATTAAAATATTATTAATTTTACCGCGTGTTTGGACTTAATAATTATCAGCCGCATTTTTTTTTGAATTTGAAACATTGCTTACGTCATATAGCCACGTATTTGGGCAAAATCTTCTAAAACTTATCTGAAATTTCTTTCTTCGACACTTAACATTTTTTTGAGCCCTAAGAATTCTTCCAAATGAACAAATTACTCTCATCCTATCTTACTTTATTTTACCGGAACAAGATGATGCCAATCACCCAAAATGTTCTTCTCCATTGATTTCCACACAGTGTTCGATCTTCCAGATCAAGGAATGGTGGACATGTTTAGAACGATTGAAGCTTCTGGGCTGCGAAAATTTCTCGAAGGAAGGAAATCGATTTACAAGAAAGCACTTCCCAAATTCTTTCAGACAGCAAAGTTTGAAGATGGTGTTATTTCTGCTACTCTGGGTGGAGAATCAGTTAGGATTACATCTGCTCTATTCATTTCCACTTTTGATCTGCCCAGACAGGGATCACTGATTTCTCGGAGATCTCTGCTGAAACGAAGAAACAAATGAATAGTATGTACTCTTTGACAGACAAGCCAATCAAAATCCCTTGCAAAAAGAAGGAACTGAAGGTGGAATTCAGAATATTACACGAAATTGTGGCCAAATCTCTTCTGGCCAAAGCAGGTTCTTTCGATGCGATTACATCTGAAAAATTTAAAATTATGGTTGCAATTTCTGCTGGTATTAATGTAAATTGGTCTACTGTTCTGTTCGATATTTTATCTGCTATGATCACTGCACCAATCGTTCAATCTCAAGGCTTCGCTCAGATCGAAGAGATCCTGAATGACTTGAATGTTCATCTGGGACCCTCTTTCAATCTTCATCCGCACAAGACTTTGAATGAAAGAACAATTGAGGTGTACAAGGGGAAGCAACTGATAATATTCAAGCATGGTACACCCAATCCAGATGAGATCGAAGAGCACTTGACCTTACCAGATGAATCCAAGCCTCTGGAAATTGAAGTCGCTACAGCCACTAAATCTCAAAAGCCAGCTGCACCGAGAAGAAAAACTTCAACAAAAAGAAAAATATTGATCTATTCTTCTGAATCAGAAGCTTCAGAATCAGATAAAGTGAATCTGACAGAGATTATTGAACCTCATCCACAGAAGAAAAGGAGATCAATTAGACCTCCTCCTCGTATTCCTCAAGATATTCAATCTGCACCTGTTCCAGCTATTCCTATATCAATGGTGGAAAGTGTTGTTCCTTCAGTGACCCAGATGAACATCACTACTCTTCAGTATGGATTATTCAAAAATCCCGATGATGTATATGATCCATCCTCCAATGCTCAAAGGATAATTGATCTAACTGCTGATTATATCATCAAAAGTGCAGAAGAAAAGATGAATTTTTTTTTACAGATGGGTATTTCACCGCACTGATAAGCATTTTTCAAAAATCAAGACATTAGTAAAGCTGGAGAATATTGCAAATCTTGAAAATAGAATACTTGAGTGGGCTGAGACTCATGTTATTTCTCAAGCACTGGAAAGAAGAAAGTTTTTCAAGCTCAGATTAAAGGAAAGTCTCCTTCGAGATCATCTGAGATTACAGAGAGCAAAGTTCAATCCAGCAAGTTTAGATGTTTTTGATCAAACTGCCGCACTTAGCCAACTGGAGAATGATGCTCATCTTATGACCGCCTCTGCTCAAATGATAAGACAAGATTTTCCTTCTGAGGCTTCATCCAACAAGAAAGCACAGCCAACTATATCTGAAACTCTGACTGATGCAGATCTTTTAGATGAAATCAGTATGCCTGATGATCAAACATCACCACCTGTCTCACCGGTTCGTTCTTGTTCTCCTCCAAAGGAAGCCCCTGTTGTTGACTTTGCTCCTGAAGAACCTTTGGAGGTAGGATCATTTATTGAGGAACTCCTGACTACCCCTCAAAATGAAGATCCATCCAATGATCCAACCATGGAACAATATATTGAAACACCCGATTCTCAAGAAATTTTGATTTCAGATGTTACAATTAAGAAACCACTGATTGAGCATCAAGTTTAATCTGCAAATCAAACTATGGATGAACCACAGTCGAACATTCCTGTTCTTGAAGACTCCTTATCTGAAGAAGTTTTAACCGAACCACCAGAACAGATGATGGCCTCTAACACTGTTGGAAACAATGTTGATCTGAATACAACAATTGTTCCATTTGTTCCAGTTGCAGAACAAACTCAAGTATCATCTACAGAATCAGTGGAAACAGTCTCGCCAGAACATGTGGTAATGGATCTGCCTCCTATTTTCAAAATAGTTAGGACTGACCTAATCCAAAGTTTATTCAGGACTTTTATGGTCATGTTCAGCGATAAGTTGGCTCTCCCTTCTGCGACTCTATTGGAGATATCCATTTCAGATCATCTTGATTCATATGAAGATATGGAAGATGTTGTTTTTGAGCCTCTTGTTGTTACTGCTCCACTGCTTCAAATCTGTGACTCTACTCATTCTGAAGATGTTGCTCCTTCTACCTCTCATCCGGTCGATATCATACCAGATAAATTTTTATCTGAATCTTTTACTCAGCTGTTCAATCTAGTATCTGAGTTGCAAATCAATCAAATTCAGATCTCTACAGAGCTTCGCGATTTCAAGTCACACATGCTGACAATTGTCAGTAATATCAGTGAATCAGTATTACATGTTCAAAGGAATCATACTACGGAATATATGAACATTCTTCGGAAAATCGAAAGTCTACAAGCCTCCATAGAAGCTCACAATAAGCAGATTAATGATACTTTTGGTACCCAACTCACGGTTATTCTGGACCTCTTATCCGAGAATGGTGATACCAAAAGGGGGGAAAAAGCTACCTCATCAAAGGCTAAAAGCAAAGGAAAGAAATGAGAATAATCAGATCAAAGAGAAGCATCAGATCAAAGTTATATTTTCCAAGGAAATTAATTTTTGACATCTATTTTGTCTAAAAATTATTATTCGATCTATGCAAGAATATTTTTGGAAAAATTTGATCTACCATCCTTATCTTAAATTGATCCGGACATTGACTTGGTTTTGACATCACCAAAAAGGGGGAAATTTTTGGAGATCAAACTATAAAGTTTTGGTGATAATGAGTCAAAACAAAACCAAGTAATAAAGAAATCAAACTCATCCAGATCAAAGATTTACAAAGCTTCCAAATCAAATGTTCAACAGATCAAATACACTAGAACAATCCAGATCGTTCAAACCAGTCAAGTAAGCCATCAACAAGATCAAAGTTTCATTTTAAAGTATCTGTTGCTAAGGTTGTTGAACTAAAAGACAAAAGCATTTAATGGAATTTTGAACGTTCGTTGGCTTTTCTCTAAAGTCAAGATTTGTGAGCCAATTTATGAGATATGTTGGTGGCTCAACTTCAGAAATTGTTGGCGGCTGGTAGCGCTTAGTCGTATCGCGCTCAAATTAACACGACTCAGATTAACTTAATAAACATGCAATAACGAGAGTATGGATCGTTCCCACGAGGAAAGTGAAATTTATTTGTGTTCTTAAAAAGTACTAAAAATAAATAAAATAGGGTTTTGGATTTGAAATTAACTATCAAAAATTGAAAGAAAATAAAATAAATTTTATCACTAGCATGCAATATTAAAATAATAACAAAATAATTAATTAAAACAAGTCTTGCTATCGGTAGACTATACCTTTGAAATTATTCATTTGATCATCGATTATCTAAAAATAATTAACTATCATTGAATATTCATAATTGGAAATTTAATTTTTATTTCACCTTAATTTTAGTTAACTAGACACAAGCGTTTTAAATTAACCTTTATCAATGAATTAACCCAATACAAGCGATTAGATTTAAATTCAAGGCAGCTTGCAAACTAGTGAAATTGATGAACCTAGACAACACATACACAAGCGGATGTATTTAATCTAGTCAATCGTTGTTCCTACAAATTAATAAATTCACAAGCGGAAGATTATTAATCGTAGTTGCTTCAAAAATTAGATGATTCAAACAATTATGAATTTGAATTCTAATTTAGCTATAGTTTGTATGATAAAATCATAGGATGATCAGGCCAATAATCTCACATACAATCATAACAATCAATCCCAAACAACTTTTGATATCCAAATAAAAATCAAACAATGAAAATTTGAATCTCACAAAATAAATAAATTCAAGGCTTTTTCTTCCTCAACAAGAATTAAAAACTTAGAAGAATTAAATCTAAGAACAAAGAAGAAGAACCTAGCCTCTAAGCATGTTCTCTGCTTTTTCTGCCGTCTAAAATCTGCTTCCCATCCCTACTTTTGCCGTCTAAAATTCTATTTATATGGTTTTGAAAGACCACGAAATAAAGCCCGCAAATTAAGAGTTTTAAATTCCAAAATTTCTATTTTTTTATTCTGCGCGATCTCTCGCTCGATCGGTAGAAAATGCTCGATCGAGCGAGAATTTCTCTGTCTCGCTATTCCTCACTTTCCCGCTCAATCGGTAAAAAACTACAAATCAAGCTAAAATTTCTCTGCTCCGCATTTTCTTCTCACATACCAACTTAGCGCTATCGCGCTTCTCACAAGTGCAAGTGCTATCGCGCTTATTCTTCACTCCTTACCGCCTCAACATGCGCTATCGCGCTTCCCATTATTTTCTATCTTGGAGTGTTCACAAGGGCTAACACGCTTCAATCTCCTTCAATAGCGCTTCAACCTTCTTCAATAGTGCTTCCTTCCTTTGCTACAGGTAGAGACCTTCGTTAGAGCGATATCACTCCTCAAAGGCTGTTTGTTAGAGTTGTTGAGTAGAGATGTACGTTAACAGCTCTAACGAACCGCTCTACTTCTTCCATCTTCTTTTTTTCTTGCTTCTTTTCTTCAATTATTTTGCACCATTTTTATATTTTCCTATATCAAAATACAAACAATTATTAGGAACTATAAAATGAATTTAATCAATTCAAATTATCCTAATCATGCAAATTAACACAAATAAAATTATAGGAAAATATAACCACATCAAACTTCCTCATACTTAACCTTTACTTGCCCTCGAACAAGTCATGCAAAAACAACATGCAACCATAACAAAAAACATAAGCAAGGATGGTTCATGAATATCATAGCCTCAGAGAATTCCAACTTAAAAAAACAAACTTACGACTACTCTTGATTTCCATGATACACCTCCAGTCAAGTGTGAATGTGCGTGTGTGTCATGTTATTCCAGCTACATGAAACTTCAAAAGACATAGTTTTAAGACTATTCGCCGACCTATGACACATCAGTGCAAGTATCACCATCAAGAGCCCCAACAATCCTTAAACACAACACAAATCTCTTGAGAGTGTTTGTTCTGCTTCAAAAGAGAGTATTGCTAGGAGTTCCTCTCAAAGGAATGATTGGATTGAATTTGTAAAAAGCGTTGTATAAATCAAAGTCTTCTAATCGAATCCTTCTAGAAACAAAACAAGGGGTGACGTAGGAGAATTCATCTCCGAACATCCATAAAAATTCTGTCCCTCTTTACATACTGCATTTATATCATTTTATCTGTCTTAGTTTTCTCTCTGACAATTCAAATCTGCGAGGAAGATTTTTTCCGCCTGATCACTTCAGATCTTTGGAGAAAATTTAAGTTTTTAAGCAACAAAACTTCTGTCTGATTTTCACAAATCAGATAGAAGAATCCTTAAAATTTTAAATAGTGTATTCCCCCCCCCCCCCCCACACCTATTTTCGATCCTAAAAATTGGTATTAGAGTGGGTTGTTCTTGAAAGAGCATTTGAAATTGATTTTGATCATCAAAATTTCGTTTTCCAGATTTTTCTAACATATATATGCATAGTTGAGTTTTCTGGCAGCTTGCAGCGACTTTGGGAAAATTAGCATAACTCCTTGCTCGAGTGTCCAAACGATGAACCACTTTTTGCGTTGCAAACTAGACTCGTAGAGGAGCACAACGATATAAAATTTTCAACCTGGTCATGCGTGATAAAATGCAGTTTATTCGATGAAGTCAGACTATGTGTGCTGCAGCAGAAACTGGACATGGACATAGAGTTGGTGTTTTGTCAAGAAGCTCAAGGATGTTGCACTCATCAATAGAAGGGACAAAGAAACTCAAATTTCATCACACGTCATCAAAAAAACTTGGTACACTCGTTCTAAATTAGCTTTAAAAGAGCTTTTTGAGTTTGATTGTCATCTTGATCTGCTACTTGTGCTGGCATGTCTTGAATTAAGAATGTCTAGTCATTTTACTTACAAATGTGATTGTGCTTAGTGACTAAAGGGATTCTTAAATGCTTTATGAATATTTCAATTGACATGTCAATCTTGATTTTGTGATGTTTGCTAGTTTGAGTTAATTTGGTTCAATCTTGATGAAGCTTGCTAATTGTCAACTTGTTTATTTATGCTGGAAATTTTTATGCATTGCATATTTTGAAAGTGTCGGTTAGTTATCCCTCTAACTTTATCGATTTCAAAGTTTCAAACATATAAGGGGAGAGCTAATTATAATTTTAAGGGGGGAGAAAATTTTGTGGTTAATTTGTACATTTTTTATTCACACAAAAAGGAGGAGAAATATGTTAGATAAAAATAATGTTCATATTTTTATCCAATTTTTGTGATCATCAAAAAAGGGGAGATTGTTGGGTTGTGAAACACAAGCAATCTTGATTTTGATGATAACAAAACTTATTATTGTGTTTCTAACATATTTAATCAAGTGTTGTAGATAGTAGATCAAAGTTGGAAGGTTTGAGCTGGAAATACAATCTTGATTTTGATGATAACAAAACTTTTTATTCTGTTTCTAACATATTTAATCAAGTGTTGTAGATAGTAAATCAAAATTGGAAGGTTTGAGCTGGAAATCAAGTTATTCAAGCTAGCGCAGTTTATTAAATCAATCATATCTCATAGCTCTTTGATCCAAATGACTTGAGGTCAAAACGGTTGAAAAGCTTACTCAAATATCTAAAAGTCATATTTCAGGCCATATCAGTTAATTCGGACGTTATCTAGGCGAAAAGTTGGTTGAAACATCGAGCTGGATGCAAATAAGATCAAAGCTACTGTAACCAGATCAAACAGACCAGCTCTGGTAATTTGGCTATAACTTACAGCTACATTATCCAAATGAGACGACTCAGTATGAGTTACGAAGCTAAGAGAATGATCTACAAATCATTTTCAACAAGCTTAGTCTTTATCGGAGTGTAAGAAGCTGATAAAGCACGATGAAGTCTTGGGATCTGCATTGCAATTCTGTAGAACAAAATTTCTGTCACAGCTTAGTATTTCGAGTATATATTTCACACAAAAACTCAAAATCGAGCAATTATTAATTCTGTGGAAAGACAAGAGAAAGAGCTACAAATTTTATGTTCATCACTTTGCCCAGAAAATAGTGCATCAAAAGCTATAAGCAACTGAACAGATCAGATCAAACATGGCTAGACCAGATCAAGTGAACAAGACCATATCGAAGTTGCTCTATACCAGATCAGTTGGACCAGACCGGATCAAAGTTCGACCAGACCAGATCAAAGTCGTACCAGACCGGATCAACAAGACCAGATCAATCAACTCAGCCCGATGAACAGTAAATTCAGCTCAAACTCATAAAAGTGCCAGCTACTCAAATATGGCAGTTGCAATTTCAAAAAGTGTCCAGAAGCATCCCAAACGGTCATATTCTTGAATCTAACGTTCAAATCATTCTTGGAGATATAAATACAAAACTTTGAAGACAAAACAAGAGAAAATAATGGGGATTAGAAGCATGGGCAGATTTAGAAGCAAAACAAGCTAGAAGAGAGCAAGCCCAAGGTGTGAGGAACAAGAAGAGGAGATAAGCTTTCAATGTTAAATCCTTCACACCAAATCCACTTTATAGAACACTCTTTTCTGAAACGACCCTAAACTTCTACTGAAAATAAACTTAAATAAAAATGCGGGTTTTTCAAATATTTCGATATGACCCATCTGTTTATTTTAAAACCCACCTGACACAGATAGCAAACAACAAAAGCAATCAACAACACAGATAAACTAGTCCAGAATAAATGAAATAGAAACTAGGGAAAAAACTTCAACATCACAAACATCAAAATTTTACAATTTAACCCTCACAGACCAAGAAACAAATCTTAAAAATCATTTCATTTACATTTGCCAAATAAATAAAATAAATATTTCATAACATTTAAGTTTGAATAAACTTCTACGGAAGAATAGCATAGGTCGGAGGGATGTGTCGTGACCACATTGCAGTCCACTCAAGAGTCATGCCTCTCGATCTCAACAAAGTACAACCTACACCAAGCATAGTAGTGAGCCTAAAAGTCCAGCAAGATTAAAATAATACAGCAAGGGTTCAAAATAATGCATCATACTAAAAATAGTACTAAGTACACTTATGAATCTCACACGAAGAGAAAAAAGTCATAACATGTCCGAAGTAAGAACAATAGAAATATGAGATGTAAAACACATTCATGAATCAATTATCCTTTACTTTTACTTTTGAATTTGGATCCTCGATTGTGACTATGGTTTTGATCGATCAATGGCTATAGTATACAATGCCGGCAAGGAAACCGAGTTCTCTTATCGGCCCCATATTGCCCCTCTGATTTGGTAGGGAAATCGAGATTTCTCCCAACCCCGATCTACACGTCTAATTTGGTAGGGAAGCCGAGATGTCTCCCGATCCCGATCTACACGTCTCATTTTGGCAAGTGACTCAGGGCATCCCCTGACCCATCATTGCACGTCTAAGTCACAATCAACTTACTTAATTCATTAATATTTCCTTTCATTCAACAATTTCTCATTTCAACATTTATCTTTACAAGCATTCTTTAAATAAGACTTTGGGACTAGAATATAAATGAATTTTGAAGTCACACACGCGAATAAATGGGCGTTGAATAATTTAAATGACATAAACTCAAAAGATATCATGACATAACTTTTATGGATGATTGGAGTGTAGGAGAGCACTCTCGGCTTAAAGGCTTTCCTCCTTCCACTTAAGTTTACGCTCACAAGGACTTAACTCGAGCGGTTAACCCATAAAATCCATAACTCATCCTATTAAAATTCAAAAGACTTTCCGTTCGAACCGGCACTTCAAACACACCTTAAAATACTCCTATGACCAGTATTAACATTTTATAATGGCCCAAAAAACCAAACAATCTAGACTCCCGGACAGCCCATAATCAATAGAAAAAAATCTGCTCACAACACTCCAACTTAAAACGTACATAACTTAATCGATTCTTATCCGAAATAGGCCCAATTTACACCGACACGATCCTAACATCACATAAAATAAGAAAATCAGAGGTATCCCCTGTCCAGACCTCAAACACCGCCCTTATCAGACCTGTTTTCCCGAGACAAGATGAAGTGACAAAAATTCTGTTTTGGTCATCCTCCAACTATAGCTACCCAAACTCATCCCTCAAACTATTATACCTCAAAAACCTTCAAGAAAAACTATTAAACATGCTCATACCACCAACTAGGGCCCTTGGACAAGGCTCTAGCCCGACGCTACCTTACTTCTCCCCTTTTTCCCAAAACAATAGACAGACGCCTATAAAACTCCATGGGGCGACCATCCAACCTATTTGCCCCATGACCAGCCCTATAACTCATCTCTAACACATCCAAATACACATGTTTAATCCCAAAGAACATACCAAGGCAGCCCATCCACTCCTTCCATCCATTCATACAAAATATTTCAATCCAATGCCACAAACTCGATTCAATTTACAACATTTCAAAGCATAAGCATTAAACAACTTGGCCAACACCATGAGGGGCTTAAAAACCATCATACACACACCTCAAGTGACCGAACAATAGCAATATACATACTGAATTTTTATCAATTCGCCAATACATTTCAATTTATGCAAGATTCCCACCTCATTTCAATCCATAAAACATTCTAGCAATGATAGAAGCAAAATTTCGAAATTCAAAGCCACCCCTACTGAATTTTCGGTCGATACACAACCCACATGCACAAAATATTTGCAAAAATTTGAAATCAAGGTGAAGAACCAAGAGAAATATATATCATATGCTTGTGTTTAAAAGAGAAGAGAAATTCTTGCCTAGATTTTGCAAATCCAAGAAAAGAATGGGGCGGCCAAGGGCTGTGGCTCACGACCAGCAGCAACTTCAGATACTCAAGGTGGTCCCGGGGTGGCTGCACGACGGCTGACGGAAGGGGAGGACAGCCGGCGGCTAGGGAGGTGAAGAAATGGTGAAAAACGTGAGAAAATGGGGAGGAGGAAGAGAAGGCGTGAAGTGAGAGAGAATGGGAGAGAGAGGCGGCTAGTGAGTATTTAGGGGGGCTAGGGTTTAAGTTGTGGTGTGATACAATAAGTATATGTATATATAGGTGTGAGTGTGTGAGAGTAGGGCAAGTCCAACAGTGCTTTTTGTACTACATAAAGGTGCTAGTTTAAGTATTAAAATTTTAGCTTGTAGAATTGCCCATATTTTAAATTTATAAGTCTAGAATATTTAAATTTAAATGTCAAGAATAAAATTTCACAAGTTCGGGTCCAAAAAGGCTAATTTGGGAAATATAAAAAATTACGCGCGAAAATGCGCTTACGCGATTTTTTTCTTGAATGAAAAATCTAAAATAAAGATTTTATTTTATTTTCTTCACTTATCATGAAATTTAGGTCACCTATATTTAAAATGAAGGATTTTTCCCGCCGTATCCGCCGTTGCCGCGCGCCGAAGCCGGAAGTCCCCAATACAAGCAATTTAAGCAATTAAATTTAAATATTGGCGAAATTAAATTCTAAGAAAATTTAAATCTTTTAAATCACCATGAATTTTATAAATTAAATATTAAAGCTAATTTAGACATGGAATTTAATTTATGGAATTTAGCCGTTACAAAAACAAATAAACATTTGAAGAAATTTAAACACTAACTTAAAAATTAAAATCAATACTTTAGTTATTTTGATGTCACGATGTTAAATAAAATATTTAAATAATAAACAAAGCGATTAAAAAAATTTAAATAAACTAAATGATTGTTTAAAATTCATGTAAATAAAATACACAAGCGGAATAAAAATCTTTAAAACGACTTGGACGTTTAAAAGGTATTTAATAAATAAACTAGACATTTAAAATTATTTAAAATAACTAATCGCTAAACTTAAGTAATTTAAAATAAATAAGTTGGACAATAAATATTTAAATAAATAAGCTAAACAGTTAAAATCATTTAAATAACTATCCAATAAACTTAAATCATTTTAAATAAATAAGCGAGATAGTTAGGATCATTTAAACAAATAAACTAAATAATTAAAATCATTTAATTAAGCAAATTTAAAAATTTAAAATATTTAAAACAATTAAGTTGCACAAGAAAAATCATTTTGACAAATAAATTTAAACAATTAAAAGAATTAATTAAATAGTTAGTATAATAAAAATAGCTTAAATAAATAATTAATATTTTATTAACAAATAATTAAGATAAAGAATTTTAAATCGATTAAACTTAAAAATAATAATCATAATATTTATTTAATTTAATGCATGCGATTTAATAGATTGGATTTTTAGGCGCTGCACTTCCACATCCAAATATTGTTGAATATCATTGAAGAGAGCTCACTCACACACATACAAGAGACTTGCTTTGCAAAATTAGTTGAGTGAGAGTCTTAGCGCAGAGACGTTAAAGATTGTATTTGTAGTTTTGACATAAGAGACGTTAAACATTATGCGGATTGTGAGGTTGAGGCCTACAATCGAGAGTTCTAGGAGTTATTGTTTAGGCAAAGGGTAAGCTCTAAATCGGATTTGGTTTGTACAAATGAGTTGTATAAATTAAAGTCTTCTAGTTGATCCATCCGAGGTGGAAGAAGGGGAGATGTAGAAGGATTTGGCCTTCGATTTCCACAAACAAATCCATATCTATTTATCGCATTACTTTTGCTACTGTTTTTAGTATGCATCGTTGAAGCATTTTATGTGTTCTTCATAGATAAAAATATTACATACAAAGTGTTTGATAAAATGCTTCAACCAAATGGCAATTAAATATATAGGACTGGTCTTGTTTTTAATTCAGTAGAAGGGACTCTTGACTTTTTAATTCAGTCAAAGGGTCTCAATTTATGGGTAGTTTGGTCTTTTCATAATATATACTGTTTTTTTTTAAAAAAAATAGCAATCATTTATCAATAACTACCTTCCTTTCTCTCCACCACAGGATTCGAACCTGACTCTCCTCTCTCCTCCCTGGTTTTGACCACTACACCACCAATGCTTTTATTTATTATTACTAACAAAATAATATATATACAATTATAAGACAGTTGAGACCGGTCGAGAAGCAGTGAAAAGCGGTCGACACCGGTCGAGATTTTTTCAAAATCAGTCAAAATCAACATAATTGGTCGAAATCAGTCGACAAGGCAGTCGAGACCAGTCTAGAAGCAGTGAAAAGCGGTCGACACCAGTCAAAATTTCTTCAAAAGCAGTCAAATTTAACATACTCGATCGAGATCAAATCAATTCAAGATCAATCAGATCAACTACGAACACAACCAGATCAATTGGAAGAGATCAAATCAAAGTTGGACCAAACCAGATCGAAGTTGTACAAGACCAGATCGACCAAACCAGATCAATTAGAGAAGAGGAAAAGGAAAGGAAAAAAAACGCAGAGACAAGGAAAGAAGAAGAGGGAGGAGAGAGAAAAACACATATCTACACTCTGTCATATCTAATATTTTAAATGAGTGACAATATAGTTTTTTTGTTCAGAGGTCTATCTATTGAATTAAAAATCAGACCCGGTCTATATCCTTCATTTTTCCCTTCAACCAAACTATTTTTGTCATTTGAACTTGCTTCTTTTAAAATGACTTCCAAAATGTTTATTCGGTTTCCACGAAGGATTATTTCGAGTGTATTCCGCTTAATTTGAAAACCAAACTCAATTTAATTCATCGATGCTCGGTATATTTTTGAACATTTCAAGAACGAGCTATTGTAACTCTAAAATATTTTTAAGTGTGTATTCACCCCCCCCTTCTACACACGTTTTTCAATCCTAACATTGTGTATATCTATTACTATTTTATTACTATATAATAAAGAAAGAAGGCAGTAGAATAACAAAATTTAGTACATTTATGTGAGCTTCCAAATGTACTTTACGAATTAAACTACCATTAATCCAAATTTATCCTTCTTAACTTACCAATTAATTTTCTCATATTTTATTTTGGTTAAGTTAATTAATTAATATCTAAAAGTAATTTCCAACACCAAGTATTTGTTAATTAACTTGGTCGATTTATTTTCTATTTTAAAATCAAAATCTTAGTTTTTTCCAATTGATAACAAAATGCAACTACAAAATACAATGCCTTAAAATTTCACGGGATTGTTGCATCGGATGATGTGTCAATCTCTTGGCAAGATAGATATATATATATATTGATAGGTTACACCTAAAATTTTCACTGGGCCTGAGCCAATCATGAAGGTCCAGTCCAAATATTTTTAAGGCCCAAGCTTATTTAAATATTATATATATTTAATTCAAGCAGGCCTTGAATTTTACAAAAGCCCATAAGAGGCTCAAGCCCGTAAAACTCTTCGAATATCTATAAATAGCTCAAGTCACCTCATTATTAAGGTACACACTTTCTTAAGCACTATTTCGATATATTCTCGATTATTATTCCTTGAGTAATAACTGACTTGAGCGTCGGTGTGCCTTCACCGGGAATCCTCTCAGCTCCTCTGACTTTGTTTTGTGACGTAGGAACAACCCACTGAAGATCTCCACCGGGAACATACAAGGACTTATTGATACTCCGGACTTTGCGGAAGAAACGTGTCGAGTACAAATGATTTTTGGCTACATCAGCTTGGAGCCGTCTGTGGGAACCCGTTCACTATGTCATTGAGAACACATATTACTTCAAAAATGTCTCAAGGAATTAATAACAATGAAAACGCACCGCCGAGTATTACTCTCACCCGTGAAGACTTGACTGCGCTAATGGAAAACACAGCAGTACTCGCAGCAAAAGATGCAGTTGCTCAGTACCTAGAAACCCGCAAGCACAAAAGCAGCAAGAAAAAGGCTCAGATTGAAGGCTCGTCATCTCTTGACCCTAATAACAAAGACCTAAATAAAGATAAGTCTAAAGTGAATGATAAAGATCAAGGGAGGACCAAGAAAAATATTACTCAGAAAGATGGTGAAGCAAGTGTTCACACAGTTCATGACACCTCTGGCGAAAACAAAACCACTAATCCAAAGGATGGATCTCGCACACATGTAACTGGAGAGAATTCGTCAGCAATTTTGCCATCACGTCGAAGCCCTTTCACTGATGACATCCTATCTGAAGCGCTACCAAAGGGGGTCAAAATCCCCAGCTTACCTGAGTTCGATGGAACGAGTGATCCCCAAGACCATATTGACAAGTTTTACGTGAAAGCGGATTTGTATGATATCACAGATTCTGCATACTGTAAAATCTTCCAAACAACATTATCAGGAAGAGCACTCATATAGTTCAATAAGTTACCCTCTGGATCTATTGCCAATTTGGAGCAACTTACTGACTGCTTCCTCCAGCAATTCTCAATTAACAAGAAATACCCAAAAACAGCAGCATATTTGTTCACAGTCATTCAAAAAGAAGGAGAATGTTTAAGGGACTATGTTCGACGATTTACTCATGCGGTGCACAAAGTCTTACACGTGAACCATGATTTGTTAGCTAGAATAATGCAACAAAACTTGCGCCATCGGAAGTTCAAGGAATCAATAGCAGGAAGGCCGCCCAAAAACTTAGAGGAATTATTGGAAAGAGCTGAGAAATACATACGAGTTGAAGAATCCGTAGAGTCACACTACTTGAATAAAAGAAAAAGAGAAGAATATAAATCAGATATTAGAAAGCGAGACGAGAAGCGAACAGCACAGAGCCTCCGTCTCCAGAATACACCCCTCAATGCACGTCTGACCGATATACTGGTAGTGGCTGATAAACAAGGATTGTTATGTCCCCCTCGCCCAATGCAAAATAACCCAATGCGCCAACGTTCGGAAAAGTACTGCCATTTTCATAAAGATAAAGGTCATACTACAGAAGATTGCTTCAGTTTGCGAGCAGAAATTGAAAAACTCATAAAGCGCGGACACTTGGGGAATTTTGTGGACAAATCCCGCGGTGAGAAGCGAGATGACAGGCATCAGGACGAACAACCAAAACATGACTACCAAAAGTGCCATGATGAAACTGGGAAACAACATGAACGAGCTGATGAAAATTTACCCTCGGGAGGGGTAATCGCCGTAATCACTGGGGGCCAGCTTGTGGCGACTCGAACAATGCAAGAAAAGATATTCTGCGGGTAGCAAAAGAAACCAACAATTTATCTAGCCCCACATCCTTGTCGATATATGAAATTGGAACCATCCAAGATGGATTATCATTCAGTGACAAAGATCTGGAGAACCCTCGCGGTACCCATAATGATGCTTTAATCATCTCAGCCACAATCTCCAATTTTTGGGTAATGAAAATCCTAGTGGATTCAGGAAGTTCGGCCGTCATAATTTTTCATGACGCGTTCGTGAAGTTGGGTATTAGTAATGCACAGTTAACTCCAGTCAACACTCCACTAGTCAGATTTTCCGGAGAAATAGTTGAAGCTTTGGGAGAAGTAACGCTTCCTCTTTCCTTGGGTTCTTACCCCAAACGATCTACTAAGATGGTGAAATTCCTTGTAGTAAAGGCTTTATCTGCGTACAACGTAATATTGGGACGACCAAGTCTCAATATATTCCAAGCCATCGGATCGACCTATCATATGAAGCTGAAGTTTTCGACTCTAGGAGGAGTAGGAGAAGCCATTGGTGACCATCGTCTAGCCAGAGAGTGTCATGCGGTAACACTACGGGGTTCATCAGGAAATCGTAAAAGACAAGTTTCTAGTAAAGAAAGAGCCCCGAGACCAGGAAAATTTTTTCGTGAAAACGGGATACATTTGGTGGATTAAGAAGCTGAGAGCAAAGAAAGAATAACAGCAACCAAAACTCTAAAGCACATAGAAATTCTTCCAAATGATCCCAAGAAGAAACTGAAAATCGGGACCGAATTACCTCCTGAATTGGAAGAAAAGCTGAAAAATTTTCTTGGTCGCAATTTGGACGTGTTTGCTTGGGGTGATGAGCCTCTGCCCGGAATACCTCATGAATATGTGCTCCATCACCTCTGGGTTGATCCGAAAATGAGACCGATGAAGCAAAAAAAAAGAGCATTTGGCCCAGAGAAAAATCGGCATATAGCCGCTGAAGTGGAAAAACTCTTAGCAACAAGATACATCAGGCTAGTTACATACTCATATTGGCTTGCAAATATTGTCTTAGTGCCAAAACCTGGAGGAAAATGGTGTTTGTGTATAGATTTCACTGATCTCAATAAAGCATGCCCCAAAGATCCGTTTCTACTCCCACGAATTGACTTGTTAGTCGATTCGACAGCAGGATGCGAGCTGCTCACTTTTCTTGATGCGTATCAAGGATACAATCAGATTGGTCTAGCACCAGAAGACCAAGAAAAAGCAAGTTTCATCACCGATAGGGGGATTTATTGCTATGATGTTATGTCGTTTGGGCTGAAGAATGCTGGAGCTACCTATCAACGTCTGGTAAATACCATGTTCGAACGCTTGATCGGACATAACATGGAAGTTTATATAGACGACATGCTCGTCAAAAGTACCCAAGCATCTAATCACTTGAAATATTTTGGGGAATGCTTCAGTATACTCAGAAAATACAGGATGAAGCTCAATCCGGACAAATGCACTTTTGGCGTACGAGGAGGCAAATTCCTTGGTTACATGGTGTCAGAACGAGGAATAGAGGCCAACCCTGAAAAAATTAAAGCAATTTTGAACATGAATCTTCCGAAAAGTGTGAAAGGCATCCAGGAATTAACAGGACGTTTGGCCGCCCTCAACCGGTTTATTTCAAGATCTGCAGACAAGGGGTTACCATTCTTCAAACTGTTGAGGAGTGGAAAAGGTTTTCGATGGACAGAAGAGTATCAGCAATCATTTGACGAGTTGAAAAGACATCTGACCTCTCCGCCGTTGTTAGTAAAACCAAAGGAGGGTGACACCCTGATGATTTATCTAGAAATATCTGCGGAGGAGGTAAGTGCAGTATTGGTATCTGAAGTAGGACGTGAGCACAAACCAGTTTACTATATCAGCCGAACTTTACACGGAGCAGAATTAAGATATACAAAGATCGAGAAACTGACACTGGCTTTGGTAACTGCAGCAAGAAAACTACGTCCTTACTTTCAGTTTCATACAATAATTGTACTCAACAATCATCATCTCAAACAAATTATCTCGAGTCCTGAAGCATCAGGAAGAATGGTTAAGTGGGCTGTCGAATTGAGCCAATATGGAATTGAATATCGCCCGCGTCCAGCGATTAAAGCACAGATTCTGGCCGATTTTCTAGTAAAGATTACAGTAACTCAAAAAGAAAGCTCCACCCCGATATGGATGGATTATGTCGACGGGTAATCAACCTCTACAGGAAGCGGTGCAGGTATAGTCGTGGAGAACCCGCAGGGAGATAAATTTCAATATGCCATCAAATTTTTATTTCAAGAAACGAATAATGAGGCAGAATATGAAGCTTTCATCATGGGAATTAAATTGGCCATGTCAGTAGGAGCAAAGAGACTGACGATACACAGTGACTCCCAACTGATCGTCAGTCAAGTTAATGGAAATTATGAAGCGAAGGAAGATAAAATACTTGGGTACCTCACTCAAGTGAATGAGCTTCTCTCACGTTTGGACAGCTACGATGTAAATCAGATACCTAGAATGGAGAATGAGTCAGCGGACCGTCTCGCCAAGTTAGCAAGCTCCTTGGCCAACATTGATAATAGAAAAATTACTTTCCTAACATATGGCAAGGAAGAAACTGATGGAAGTGATGTTACAATCTTCTGTGCTGACAGCGAATAACCTAGTTGAAAAGATGAAATAATCGACTATTTGATGCAGGGTAACCTACCTGCTAACCAAGTCGAAGCTCGAAAACTTAAAGTGAGAGCTGCTCGGTTCACGGTCATTGACAGAGAACTTTATAAAAGAGGTTTCTCTTCACCTTACCTAAAGTGTCTAACACCAGCCAAAGGAAACTATGTGCTCCGTGAAATTCATGAAGGAATATGTGAAAATCACCTAGCCGACAGAGCTCTCACGGGGAAAGCATTACGCCAAGGGTACTTCTGGCCAACGATGAAGCAAGACGCTATCGAATTAGTGAAACATTATCACGCATGTCAAGAGCATGCTAACTTCCATCACCAGCCGGCTACAATCTTGCAGCCCCTAGAAAGTCCTTTACCGTTTGCTCAATGGGGAATGGATTTGGTAGGTCCTTTTCCTCCTGGCACTGGACAAAGAAAATTTCTAATAGTTGCTGTGGATTATTTCACCAAATGGGTCGAAGCTGAACCATTGGCCAAAATATCTGAAAGAGACGTAATAAATTTTATGGAAGAATATAGTATGCAGGTTTGGCATTCCCCAAACCTTAGTTTTGGACAATGGAACTCAATTCTCGGGAGCGAAAATAAAAGATTGGTGCAAAGGACTCTCCATCAAGAAGTTCTTCACTTCTGTCGCGAATCCTCAAGCCAATGGGCAAACCGAGGTCACGAACCGAACCATTTTACAGCACCTCAAAACCCGCCTAGGCAATGCCAAAGGAAAATGGGTGGATGAGTTGCCAAGTGTTCTATGGGCATATCGAACCACTCCACGCTCTTCAACTGGAGAATCTCCTTTCAACCTGGCATACGGAGCGGAAGCTGTGGCTCCTGCCGAAATTGGAGAGCAATCATGGCGAGTGAAACAATACATTTCATCTGGGAATGACCAAGCCCTCCGAATTTCATTGGACTTGGTGGATGAACTGAGAGATGAAGCTTTGACACGAGCCGAGAGATATCGAGCTTGTATGACTAAAGCATACAATGACAGAGTCAAACCAAGATCTTTTCAAGTAGGAGACCTGATCTTGAGAAAATCTGACGTCTTGAAGTCTGTGGGTAAATTGGACCCAAAATGGGAAGGCCCATACAAAGTAATTGAGATTGTGAAGATGGGAACATATCGCCTCCAACATTCAGATGGAAGAGTACTTCCCAGACCTTGGAACGTGGCCAACCTGAAGAAGTTTTATGCATAAATTGCAACTATCTCCAACATTAGGCTAAATTTATCTTTATGTTATTAGCATATTTTTCTTATGTTTTCATATTACAATTTTGTGATACATTTTTCAACTAATTTGAATATTTTGTTATATAAACAGATTACTTTGTCGAAAGCATGTCATATCTCCTCTCTTATACTAACGCTTACTTACGACATAAACGTCATAGACCCTAGCAATCATAAAAAATTCCCAACAATAAGAGGCTTGGCCAGCCCCATGGGACATTTGAACTTATGATGCTGTAAGAGGTCAGAACGACTTAATAATATTATAAGTCCCGGGATACCTCACCATGCACCAAGTGGGTTTAGGAATTCCCCATGAGACAAAATCTTGGGAGATTGATCCCCTCCCAAGTACTTCAATATTAAAGCGATAGTATTTTATTCATCAAACAAGTATGCAATAGCAAATTCAAAATGCAAAAGAGATATGATAATCGACAAAATTGATTATATATATGTGTGTATATATATATATATATATATATATAAATGAATTATTGTTTTTTCTTTGCTCCTCCACCAACTACTTACTTACTCAAAAAAAGCAAACAAAATCTAAGACTTCAAAGTTTTTATTACAAATAAAAAATATTGCCCAAAAGTGGCAAGAAATAATAAACTAAACTGCTCCACAGCTCCTAAGAGTACTCTCCATGTAGCTTCGATACGCACCCGTCATCGTTATTCAAGCTAGAAGTTCAAACGCAAAGCTTCGATCATCTCCTCGTCACCCAGACCTCCCAATAAATTTCCTAAGTGTGGGTCTGAATCATCTTCAACTCTTTCAGACGCAGTCCTAGGCTCCGAAATTTTAGGGTAAATCTTCATAATAATTTCCTCCGGAACTAATTGTGTTTTTCGCAGTTCTTTGCGACAATCCACTGCAACTTCATCATGAATAACGATCGCTCGCTGAATCACTTTATCTCTAAAAGCTATGGACTCTCGGTATCCTTCAATTGCTTTTTCTCCGGTACTTCGCAAAAGATTTTTTCCTACTGATGAGTTGAGAAAAGCCTCTCCGGTCTCCGATTCTCGGGAATATATCCCCCTAAGTTCCTCCATCTGTTGGCACAAGACATCATACCTTTTGGTTTTTTCTTCAAGCTCCTTTTGCGACTTGAGAAAATCATCTCGCGTCTTAATGTTTTCCTCGCTAAGTCTTTTGCACTCACCCCTTAATGACGCCAGCTCGTCATCAAATTTTTTCCCGGAATTTCGAGACCTCTCTTCTCAAAATTAAAAAGTCTGAGCAAGCGATAAAATCTGTAAACACACATAAATAAAAAAAATTTATTTATTATGTAAAAATCATAATAAATAACAAAAAAACAAGTAATAATATACCTGAAAGGCGGACGAAGCAAGAGACCGAGTTAACATTTCGGTAGGTTGAGGGAGTAAATGCAACCTATCATGATCTCCAATCAGGTCCGCTCCCGTTCTCCAACCAATCTCCGGATCTTTCAAATCCCAAAAAGATCCAGCATTATTATTTTGGTTCACTCCCTCCAAGAACAAGTGGCGACCTTCACGAGTGTCGGGAGGAACTGTTCGTTCATCATCACGTTTTCTTTTTGGATTTATTATACCATTATCACTCTCCCTAATACGGGTATCACGATCAACATCATTTCTTCTACCACCATTCCTTCGGTCACGAGCGTCAGTATTTCTATATGGAGGACAAGAACGATTGACACGGTTAGATGGCCCGGGAGAATTCCTCCTCCTTGGAATCCCTTGGGAATTATGATTACCTCGATCCATTGGTGACTCTTTTCTCGACATCTTTGATGAAGTCTTCTCGTTTTTCTCTATGCAAGCGCGAACCTCTGCCAAACTTATTTTGTCACCTACAAACAAACACAAAGAGAAAAGAGAGAATGATCAATAAATAAATTTAATAAATTTTAAATTAACACGGGTAGAAGAATCCCAAGAAGACGCAAAATACAGTTATCAAAATTCAACTTGGACAACATTACCACTATAATCCCAAACGAAAAAAATTTCCGATCTCCACGCACTCTTTGGAGACGAAAAACGGGATAAAAATTTACAATCCACACAAGGTTGAAAATAAATATAAGAGTCGGGTATGGAACGACGCACCACGAAGAGCGAGAAAAATAGCTCCGCAGTCGGAATCAATTGAATTTCGCTCATTCTATGGAGAAAACATGAAAATACAAGGATAGCCCCCGGGTTCAATTGACTAAAACTCACACCAAGCCTACAAACAATTTCTATCAAAATGGCATTAGGAGGGAGCGAAAACCCATAATTAAAATACTCTAAGTAAACGGCGAAATATCCCGCGGGAGGGCACTGACAAGAATCTTCTTTTTTCGGAATTTTCATAATATGTTTTGTCAATAAGTCAAGTTTCTCGCATGAGGTTGAAATTTTCGAATTTCCCAATACACACTCCTCAACCCCCTCCGATAAACCTCCGGATCTACTCCTTTTGCAATAGTCAAGTTTACTAACAATTTTTAAAGGGTTCGGACTCTCCGGATCACGTGGCAAGGGGGTGTCTAAATCACTCAAAGGCGAAAGACAGTCATCAAAATCAATATTGTCACTAGACTCCGTGTGCGGAGATAGATCGTTACTCCGATTCGCCATCAACAAGGATAATATCTTACCCCGAGATGGACACCCTGCAAATATATATATATATATATATATATATATATACTTCATACTCCTACAAATTTCACACAAACAATTAATCAAGTCATAATATTTTTAACATTTTACAAACAATATGAAAGTGAGAAACAGAAAGTTATCACGATTTTATATCAAAATTGAGTAATAGATTAAACAAAAACATAAAAAATTATTGTTCACAGTTCACATAAGAATTATATAGCACAATAAAAAATATATGCGTATATACGTATGCGTGTATTCCTGTATCTATCTATCTTTCTCACGGCCCAAAAATTCATCGGCGCCATCTCGCCGCTAACTGGCCGCTGATTCGACGCCAATTCGTCGCCAACTCGCCGATGGCACGCCGCAGATTCGCCGCCGTTCCACCACCGGAAACAATCGCTGGCCGCAACTCTTCCTTCTTCGCAGATCTGGAGCCGCCGTTCGTCGTCGCCATCTCATTATGGATAGATCGACTGGTGCTTCTCCTCCTCCGCAGGCACAGATCGGTCGCTGCTGCATCTCCTCCTCCGCTGGAATAGATCGACCGCTACATCTCCTCCTTAGCTGGACAAGTTTGCCGCCAAATCTCTTTCTCTCCAGAACAGCTGTGTGCCGTCTTTTCCCTCTCACGACCTGCTTCAATCGTTTGTTTCATTACTCGATCTGTCGTCGCTCTTGCTTCCTTTTTCTCACCACCGTTGTGAGGCCTCGATTCTAATCATCTAATTAATCGTAATCCAATTAATCAACTCAATTAAACAATAAGGATTAAGAAATAAAAAAAAAATTAAAAAGGAGTGCTCGCTCGATCGGTAAAATCTTACCGATGGAGCGGCCAAAAATTTCCAAGACTCTGTCGGGAAAATAAAAGGCCTCCGCTCGATCGGTAAAATCTTATCGATCGAGCGGACAAGAAATGCCCAACTCTCTGCCTCGGTAAAGGGGTGCTCGCTCGATCGGTAAAATTCAACCGATCGAGCGAGATGCTCTGTACCAGAAAATAATTCTGGTTTTCTTTCAAAATTTCAAATCCCAATTCAATCAAAACACAAACCAACAATATGCATAAACTTATTCAACATGCATAATCCATACAAAGTAGTTCCAGAGTTAAACATTCATCCAAACTAATAGAACATGCTTCAATTCTAGGTTTACAATACCAAAATATATATTGAGTTTGAATTCAATGCAACTCCTAAAACCAAGGGCCTCACTTCTATTCTCTCATCCACCTATCCATGATGTCTCTGGCTTGATCCTGCCCCACCTGTTGCCAAGTACACATACAAACAAAGACAACAGCCGGATAATCCGGTGAGAATAATATTCCCAATAAAAGAGACTAGCATACAATATCACATAATATATCAAAACATGATATATAATCAAATTCCACATATACCTCAAGTAATTCATTCAATTGCGGAATTAAAATGATATGCATGACTTTAAAACTTCTGGATTATCAGACTCAGATAATCAAAAGGAATTCTTCTTTCTTTCTTTGTTTGGGATCCTGAGGTTAAAATATCCAACAATCACACCGAACTCCCCTTTCGAGGTGGATGAGGCATATTTTAATCCTTTAGACTCTAGGGCATTATAGTGAGTTAATCGACACTTGTAGTAAATCGCCTACCAAGGTCACTCAACTATAATCTCCAGATCATCTAATTCAAAATGAATAATCAATCGGCTCAAAATGAATGCATATGAAATCTCATGCATTCAATCATCAATTCAATCATAAGTTCAAATAAGCATATAAACATGCAATATGTGATTTCTTTTAGGACACTCGAATCAATCCAGATTCAAGTTAATCGTCCTATTTCATTCCAAAGTCGTCTTATACCTTCTTGTCGTTCACAATCTTCAATCTGTAAAACAACAAATCTCAATTCAATATCCATTCAAGTTCTACGATCGAAAGTAAGAAGTCGATACTATACCGGCTCAATCTTCCAAACTGATCGAAGCTGCAATCTCGCAACTCCAAGGACTTCGAATCAATCTAATAGAAGAAGTCACAAGATCAATATCGACATCAAAAACTCAATCAAACTCGATACGATCAAAACATCGAAACGATATCCAAAACTCAAACTGACGGCATAACGGCTGTAAATTGATCAAACCGAAATTGCAGACAACAGAATATAAATTCCAAATTATCAAACCAATCATCTAACATCATTTCCAAGTCAAACCCAACACATCTCAAAAATCTAAGTTTCGAAAATCATAAGAAAAATCATATCAAATCCAATCGTCGATAAATCTCCGAACCGTCTTAGATATACTATCACAGCAACTTCAAGAACATCCTCTCCGAATATCAATAAATTCTAAAGACATCCAAAAATTCAAACCTCGTAGAAATAAGAGAAACTTACTTCCAAACGGAGCACTCGATGCTGTGATCGCAGATATCTACTTCAGATCAAATTCCAACGAACGGATCGAGCTAGAATCGAAATCACAAAAGCTTGGAAGCTTTTTGATCACCTACAATGGTGAAGGAACGTTGTGGAGGGGATGATGGAGTGGTGCAAAAGACTTAGTCAAAGTCCAATATATAACAAAGATCAATTTTGCGTTTTAGTCCCTGAAATTTCCGAAAATTGCAAAAAGGCCCCTGATTAATAAAAACTGTCTCTCGAATTCTGAAATCACTTAATATCTCAAATAACATCAATTAAGATAAAAACGGGGCATTGCAACCGTTGCCGCCGCTTATCGGGTAGTGGGCCGAGGATCCTTGGAGATGGTGGATTGATAGATAGATAGGGACTTATACGTATACGCATAGACGACACACATATTTGTAGAAAAATTATTCTACACGGTTGGAGGGGCAAAGAACACTATACACATAATTTCACTATGCAAAAGCAGCAAAACACAAAACAAAAAGGGGAGAAGAGCGAGAGAAATAAAAATTGACCAAGAAGAGTAAAGGGCACGTGGTGTTTATACCTGCCATGGGACTGTTTGATCCTCGGTGTTAATTTTGGACACACGAATACTGCATTAAAACCTCAAAAACAAAATTGAGTTAGTAAGTTGTGATAAAAATATACAGCAGTGCTGAATTTATAATAGTTGTAGCTGATAGAGTTCTATTGGGTTTCTACAAGTAATATTCTGGCAGGTCGATCCCCGTAATTTTTTCAGTGGCAAACAATATTCGTTCTCGACAACTAAACTTCTGAAAATAATCCGATAAAAATTCTACTCTCGGTCCTCTCAACACACGCGACACGCCCGAGAGTGGGGGGCTTATGATAGGTCACACCTAAAATTTTCACTGGGCCTGAGCCCAATCATGAAGGTCCAGTCCAAATATTTTTAATGCCCAAGCTTATTTAAATATTATATATATTTAATTTAAGCAGACCCTGAATTCTACAAAAGCCCATAAGAGGCTCAAGCCCGTGAAACTCTCCGAATATCTATAAGTTGGTGGGCAGCATAACAAAACTCTCTCTCTATATATATATATATATATATATATATATATATATATAGAGTTTCTTTCAAGTGCCCACCTATTATGCCTACTACCATGCCCACCAATGATGTGACACTATTCTATTGGACCACATCTTTATCACATCCAATAGAATAGTGACACATCATTGGTGTGCATGGTAGTGGGCATAATAGGTGGGCACTTGAAAGAAACTCTATATATATATATATATATGCATTTTTATTTTCTCTTTTGTAACTCATCATGATTTTAGTTTTTAAACAAATTTCACCATAATATTTATTTATTTATGTATCATGTTACATAGATATATATTGTAAATTATTCTTTGCATCGTGTATTCGGTGGCTAGTTTCAATAACTAGTGGCAACATTACTATTTTTATATCAGAATCAAGGCAACCTAGACTTATAATTAAATGCAAGTTTTTCCTGTAAAAAAAAAATGCAAGTTTTTTTTTTAAAAAAAATGTATAGTCAGCGTGGTCCAATATGATTGGTGGGTGTAGGTGTAGCATTAATTTGTAGTGTCACACAAGTGCAATTTGAGTTTTGCATTAGTTTGTGAAAATTCAATGAAATCAGTAAATCACATGTAAAATATTCCAAGGCAATATATGTATCTTGATTTCATGGATCCGAAATTAATCTTGTGCGAGAATTGGTTAGGTGCCAAACTAAAGAATAATACTAGATAGGTAGATGAAACGATGATGATCCGCCACACAATATTTCCCTCCTCATCCTTTATCCCTTCTCTACACCACAAAACACATCATGATTTCAATCTCCAAATTATCCCCCCTTCGGCCACTAGTAATGTTAATGGTAAAGTGATCATGAGTAGCAAACTCAATGATTCGGCTTCCGGTGTGGTCAGCAAGTTTTACGAGGGAATCAACTACCGTGATTTGGCTCTGGTGGAGAACCTCATTGCCCACAATTGCGTGTACGAGGACCTCATCTTCGCCAAACCATTCTTCGGCCGCAAGGTAATTAATTAGTTTAATTTGAATATTATATATTCATTAATGCTTCATGAGTACTATATATAAATTAAATATATATCACTGCAGGCAATCTTGGAGTTTTTCGACAAGTTCATCAATTCAATCAGTTCGGATTTGCAGTTTGTGATCGATGACATGTCGGATGAGGATGCCTTAGCCTCAGCTGTTGGAGTAACTTGGCACTTGGGTACGTTATGTATGTTAATTATCTTATATAATTAATATATATATATATATATATATATATATATATATATGCCCATGTGCAAGAGGATTGGATATATCATATATATATATATATATAACTTTGTTATTTATTTCGATATGATGATCAATTATATCACGTACAGAATGGAAGGGGAAAAGTTTTCCTTTTAGCAAAGGTTGCAGCTTTTATAGGCTGGATGTGATCAATGGCCAAAGGCAAATAGTGTGAGTAGTTTATAATTAAGTTTCTTCTTAATTGGTTATGGGCATGGCATTTTAAAAAATAAAAATAAAAATGAAACAACGACAACTCATATATAATTAATCCATGGAATTAAATTAAAGTCTTTGTGTGGTTTTGCCCGCCCGAAAACATCAATATATATAATTAATATGCTTTTTGTGTACAGTTATGGAAGAGACTGTGTGGAACCAGCAATCAAGCCTGGGGAAACTGCTTTGGTATGTGTTTGTTTACTAGTCCGTGTTGTGAGATCCATATCGAAATTTAATTTTATATATGGTGTCGAAACTTGATATATGTTTACAAGGTCTATTTGATGCATGTGATCAGGTTGCTATCAGAGGAGTGACATGGCTGCTGCAGAAATTCCCAGCTTTGGCTGATAAGTTGTGAGCTAGGGAAGCAGTTAGCATCGACCGACCGCGGTTTCTGATCGGACCAAACTCGTTCGTGAGTACAACAATATATGTGTGGCCTCCTTGTAGGATTTTGTACAAAACAAGTAAAGAAAATAATTGTATTGTTGAACAGATTGATAACGTGGATGGGAAGATTGTTTTCATTGCATCCGGTCACTTTTTCCGCGCATAGAAAACACTAGGAAGTATCCGTTCTCATTTCTTATTTATATATTTATTAATTTACATAATATCAAAACTTTGAATTTGTTTCAAAAAAATTGAAATTGAAATTTTTTGTGATGGTTATGAATTTCAAATCATCTCCCTTACAAATCCATGTAGATGTAATACTAGTGTTCATTATATTATAACAAATCATTCTCCCAGTCAAATCTTCTGTTTCAAATCAAATCTAAAATGAATAAAATAAAATTTGGGTAAATCAATCCTCGTACACGATATAAAAATTGAAAGTATGGATTTTACAGTTATTGTAAACTAACTGTAAATTAAATAATTATAAGTTATTTTAAGTTGTTAAGTGGGATATATATGAATTGGGTGTGGGGGTGGGCATTCTTTCCAGACTCCATCCGAACCAATATATATACCAGGTCGAGTGGCAAATTTCTACCTGACGTGTAATTAAGGTATCCGAATTAATTGTTTATTTTTAATTTTTTTATCTTAGTTTATATTAAAGATATAGTTAATAGTATAAACTTATATATTTAAGACAAAAAACATGATCGATATATGTAATTGAGACGGATTTAGTATATAATACTATAACTGTAACTAAAATTGTTTTATTTTAGATGTGGTTTAGTGGATGATGCTAATATACTAATATTTTTGTATTTCTTTAGTTTAAGTATACTTTGATTAATTAAGAAATATAAATTAATTTAAAAAAATTTTAATTACTTTTTTTAAAAAGATTGGGTTATACCCGAATCCGAACCCAAAAACATCAGGTACCGGGCATCGAGGTAGTCGGATATAAAACCCCATATTCAAATAATTCGATCCTTGTCCACCTCTAACCGTGTGCGTTTGCTATCGGAACCACCAAGTCGTGTACCGACTTAGCATCATAAATATGAAAGAAACATCTTATTTATTTGACCTGGTGTCTCGAACAGACAACCGACTAAATTATATTTGGGGAGATGATGGATGGATGGATGGATGGATCCACAACACAGCACAATCTGAATCCTAACATAACTAATTATTAAATATGGTTATGGGTAAAGAAGAATGAGTCAAAATTTTGACAGTTGGATTCCGTACGAACCGACATGGTTTTATAAATGACGTCACCAATGATGTTATCATATTTTTTGGGGAATTCTTCTTGTATGTCCGATATTTGTTGTTTTTGTATTTAATTTTAATCTGTTATATTTTTTTTAGACGTGTTATTTGATGTGACATTAATATAGTGTTGATATATATTATTGTTTGTAGTGTCATGTTGACCTTCTTGATTAAAAAAATAATTAAAATGGCCAAAACTCAAAAAATACATGACTAAACTTATATTGACAATATAGATTACGAAAATTGCAAATAAGAAAACATACAAAACACAAATGCATGATCCATTTGGACAAGTAGTCAAGTACTGTAAAGACATTTTTAGTGTTTTATAAGTGAAAAAACTTAAAGTATGTATTTTGACAAAAATTTTGTACTTTTTTTAATTTTTTTTTAAAACATTGTTCTCTGAGTATAATTTTTAACAAATGATTAAGATATGTTTATTTGATTTTTTTAAGAATTAAATAATGAGGTCAAACCGGAATTTAAAGATTGTTATAAAATAATTTCTTAATTATTTTAAATTATAAATCTTTTTTAAAAATTAGTTATCAAAAAATTTTTTTGACTGTATAAATATTTTTATAAAATAGTTGTTAAATCACATATTTCTTTTCAAAATAACTTTTAAAAGTTTTCGTAAAAAAATATTTTTATAAATATTTATCTAAACGGATTATTTTTGCAAAGAATTATTATATATACGAGTCTATGACTTAGTTGAGACTTTTCTCTTTTGACCATTTCAAATGCTTAGCTGTCACTCCTAATCTAATTGTAATAACAATTATGATTAGTACATTCTTAACGGTGCAATTCTTACTTTTTTTTTTTAATTCTTCCCCTAGCGTACATAGCCGGGATGACTTTCAAACTTGGTAATATAATATACATGAAAAAAGTGGTTATAATTAACACACGTGAAATATCATTATTTACTTTAAGTCTTGCCTTTATTCAAGTCAATAAAGGTTAATTTAATTAACAGAAAATATTTAAGTGAATATACATCAATAGGGCATATGAAACATGATGTTCACCAGGAGAAAGATATACTTACTTTAAAAAATTTCGACTTTACTATATCATCCGATTATGCATTTTATTAATTTCAAATAAACAATAATACAGTTGTAGGGTAAATTTTCTCGTTTTTTTTAATCTTATAGTTGTTAGAAATGATTTTGAATCCACGTGGTTTAGAATTTATTTTTCCAATATATTTCATATCAAATTTTTTTCCAGATCAAATAATTTAATTCAACCCTGTATTATAGTTGTACGGTTAAATTTTGAGAAGGAATTTAAGACTTTAAGTGCATTTCAAATGACCTCCACATTAATAATATCTGAAATCTACTATAATTTTTGAAACAATATATGTTTTTATGGTGTCGATTTGACATATACTCCAATTTAATTCATTCAAAGAAATGAAAAAGAATATGAAATCCCCCGTCTCAAATCTATTGATCCAAAAGCAATTTTACTACGAAACTTAATTGTAACTATAGTTACAGTACGCATGGGTCGCTAACCACGAGTCAAAAGTAATCAAGTTGGCGGAAAATAGACAAACCCAACCTTTAGCCAATTTAAACCTGCGACGTATTTTGGAGGTTGGAATATTAACCTCAAAATCGAACTAATTAAATTCGTTGATTTGCCCCACCCGGCATTCCCTACCACCCACTAGTAATGCATTTCCCACTAAATATATAAAATATATCTTCTCCCACAAGTGGGATCATCGTGGCACACCCTCTAAAAACTTTGACCATTGAAAATCTTGACTTTATTATAATATTAATATTACTACAAGTTGGGAATGTCAATTATCATATATTACTCTGACTTTCTCCATCTTCAACCTATATATACCATTCCACCTTCATTCTTCTTCCCGCAACAACACTTTAGTTCAAATTTAAAAAAAAAAAACACACGCACAACAATGAGCAGCTCATCATCTGACGACAGCAAGAACGGGAACAACAGCAAGAACGGGAACAACAGCTCGAGCGCCACGTCTCAGAACAAGTACAAAGGAATCCGCCGCCGGAAATGGGGGAAATGGGTCTCGGAGATCAGGGTCCCGGGCACGTCGGAGCGTCTCTGGCTCGGCTCCTACACCACCCCTGAGGCGGCGGCTGTGGCTCACGACGTCGCTTTGTATTGTCTTAGGGGAAACTCGTCTCCCATTGGGAACTTCAACTTCCCTTCCATGTTGCCAGCGAATGTCAAGATGGGCATGTCCCCCGTAGAGGTGCAGAAGGCCGCGTCGGACGCTGGGTTGGCTATCGACGCTAGGTCGTTGAACTCGTCCTCATCCTCGTCCTCGTCCTCTTCCTCGCCCTCGTCGTTGCAGAAGCAGCAGCAGCAACATGATGAGAATGGAAGAGTAGTAGGGCAGAAGCAACCATGGGTGGGAGATCAGCACTTGAACATTTCAGTTGATGATTATCTGCATTGGAGCAATCAATAAATTAATCATATATAGTATTCTCCTTCTTGTTATTACTCTTTATTAGCTAGCTGGGAGCAAGTGATTTTGTGTTCACGTACAAATCCTGTTCCCAAAAGTGAAACCATGATTATGAAGTTGAACACACACACACACACAACTCCTGAATCATTGTTAGCCATAACAATTTATAATGCTATAGTTATATATGTTGTTATTACTCGCAAAAGTAGACGAGCCAACTGAGCTTCTTGCGTTTATTTCGATATATTTGATTTCAATGGAAGGATTTGATTTTGGGAAAGATCAATTAATTTCAAATAACATGCATAATCCAAACTATAGATATTTAAAATCTATCATTATTATTATTGAAAAAAAAATACTTAATATATTGACATAAAGAAGAGTGAAATTGAAAGTTATAATTTCAATCCAATTGACACACATGATTTTCTTTGATGTAACCACACAACATTGTACTTCTTAGTTTCTTGGAAGGATAGATAGAGGTTGAAACAAATGTTTTGTTTCTGGGCCGACATGATGTACCTTTCGAGATTCTAATAATTTGTCAGTTTTTATATCAAACACGGACGCTAATTATGTTACGTTGTTAATTAATAAGTACATATTTAAACTAAGATTGGACCAAAATTGATGAATTTTTGAGATGATAAATTTCAAATTTCAATTAATTGATACGAAGGGAAACAATTAAATGTTTTTCATTCGGATGGTACGATTTGATTTCAGATCCATATCTCAAATTCATTTGACTTAAAATTATAATGAAAATTTTGATTTTTTTTTTTCATTTTGTCAAAGTATTTTCTAGCTTTAATTTAAAATTTAATCCTCAACCTACTCATTTGAAATTCATGCATTTCCAATTCAAATAATTTCATCCTAAAATTTATAACAAATAAAGTGAAATTCAATTCCACTTCATACCAGGGTGGATTTCAAATATCACAAAAACTCTAATGAAACTATCGCACAATTCAATTTTATGAGCCGATGGACTCATTCTATGCATGAACCATTTAGAAAATATTTCAGGGTTTTGGCCTTACACAAGTTACACCGGTTAGGGGTGTTCACGGATCGGTTAACCGCCCGAATCGAGCCAAAATCGAAAATTCGATCTGAACCAAAAATCAAACCAAAAATTCGGTTCGGTTTTTTGTTTTCCGGATTTTTGGTTTTCTGTTCGATTCGGTTTCTTTTCCTGGTTAACCGAACCAAACCGAAAAACGTTTTTTTTTATTTTTTATTTTTAAAATCATTTTTGCATTTTTAAATTGTTTTTTTAATTTTTTATTAATAAAATAATAATAAATATAAAAAAATAACAAAAATAATAAAAAAATAGAATTTCAGTTAAAACCGACAACCAAACCGAAAAACCAAAATATTTTTGGTTTTAACCGAATCGAACCGTTAAATTCAATTTGGTTTTCGGTTTGGATTTCGGACGAACCGAAAATTCGCTTAACCAAATTTTCGGTTCGGTCAAAATAGGCAGCCTTAATTAACCAGTGGACCAGTGGACATTGGGCGTTGTTTTGAGAAAAAAGTAAGATATTTCTATTGAGATCAATCCATGTCACGAATATCACGTGAGATTTTTTTATCTTATATGAATGAATCATTAAAAACTAGTGATCCGAAGCACGCGTTGCGTGCTGTTACAGTGTTTTTTAATAAAATTTGTTTTTTATTTCTGGTTTGGGAGAAAGAACGTTCGTTTGAGAGACATGTGAGAGAGACGTGTGATAAAATTAGAATTATGGAAGTTGTCAAAATATTGTTTTGCCAAAAAAAGGGAAGTTGTGTAGAGAAACTCTCAATGAACCGGAGTAAAATGGGGAAGAAAATTGGTGTCATCTTGACACACCAAAAATAGTTATTAAAGAGTGCCCAAATTTTATATTATAATATATATAGTATAGATTATCATTTTTTAAATAAAAAATATTACTTTTTTCATTCTACATGTACAGTTCACACACATAATCTATAAAAGCGTGTCAAAAAAACTTTATATTCAATTACACCTAAAATTCACAAAATCAAAATCTCTACCTATATATAAAGAATCACTCCCTTAGATACCATCTTTTGTTCTGTCAAAATTGCCTTCACTTTAGTTTAGTTTTGTTTTATAAAATGTTGATATTTCAAATTACAGATTAGTCCTAAATAATTTTTATAACTATAACATTACTCATATTTGAATATAAATCAAATTAATATAAAAATATTATACAAGCACGCAACGCGTGCATCAATACACTGAGTAAAAATAAAATTTCTGTCTCCAAATCAAAGCAATCCAATCCAACGCTCCTAATTAAATGGAACAGATAGAAACTTATTTAATTCATCTTGAGGTAAATCTACCTTAATGTTGCGTTCATCAATACACGAGTAAAAATAAAATTTCTGTCTCCAAATCAAAGCAATCCAATCCAACGCTCCTAATTAAATGGAACAGATAGAAACTTATTTAATTCATCTTGAGGTAAATCTACCTTAATTTAATACATTATTATAGTTAAAACAAAAAAAAGGTCCCTTCCATGTTAAGGAGCTGATAATTGTCGCACTTGACCGAGTAAACTTTCTTCAAACGTTTCTTCCATTTTCGATCTGTTCATCATTATTAATTTTGTTTTGAAAAGAAGAGAGTTCAAAATTTGAAATATAACCTGCCCCTCCCCTCCCCAGAAAGCCCTAAATCCACGATATCCAAACGCATTCGCATCTGAATTCTGCCATTGGATCCCCGTTTCTTGTTGATCCGATCGATGGAGGCGATTGAGGAGTTGTCCAAGCTTTCTGATTCCATGCGCCAGGCCGCGGGCCTGCTTGCCGACGAAGATATTGACGAAAACTCATCTTCTGCTTCCTCTAAACGCACCTCCACTTTTCTCAATGTTGTCACTCTTGGAAACACTGTGAGTTCATTATTCTTACCTTTAATTCATCATTTTTTTTTCCTTTTCAATGTGCTTGGATTGAGTGGTCCTATTAGATCTCACGAGCTAGCTTAGTTTTGGATCTACAATTTCATTCTAAGCAACTGGCATGTGAGTTGACGTTGTTTTTCGTGTGATTCTTGATTGCCATTTTATTCCACGTGCGAATGCAGTTTTAGGTTCACTAATTTTGAATGAGGAATAATGAGGCGGACCATTATTTATTTGTCGATTTGTGGTTAGGTAGGATGGATTTGTTATGGATTATGTGGTTTTGGTTTGCTATATTAAGGTGTGATTGCACATGTTGGTGTTCTTTGTATGCTGTTGGTCCAGTGCTTAGCCTTCACCATGAATTTGTTATTTGTAGTTTGTCACAATGCTATGAGGTTAGAGGCCAGGCCTGGCCTGGCCTCGAAGAATACACCAATGTTCATTTTATTTATATTGTGATTTTGCCTATATGTCACATTGAATATTCTGAATGCAACAAATCTATGAATCAACAGTGTATTATAATGCCGTGAAATGATAAGTATTTCTAAGCATCAGCCTTCTTTTCTATGGATCCACTTTTCCACAGTTCAGACATTCAGGTTTACACGTTTAAACTTGGAATCCTCTGTCTGATACTCTGATTGCAGCTAGAAGTGATTCTTTGCTCTGTTGTTTTGTACTTCTGCCAATTTTTTTCCTACTCTCTTGTGGCAATGCTTGTATATTTTGAACAGTTGTGTGTTTAATTTTTGGTGTCCGATTCTAAAGCTGACAATTATTGGCCAAGTGTCCAGTGAGTTTCTTGTCTTGTCCTTTTACAGCTAGGTGCACTCGATTAAAGTCAAGTAATATAGCAATTGAAAAGGGGAAAGATAATTCTGTTTTTCTCAAGGAAATCACTTCTTACTTCTTAGCTGAGGAGAACAAGTAGTTCCTTGATTTATAAGTATGGTATAAACAATATTCTTGGGGATTAATAAGCATGGTACCACTTGTTTGCTTGAATTTCACTTATTTAACATGGATTATATCTTTGGGGTCCAGTGTTGAAGGGTACTGAATCAATTAACGGAGAGGCATAGGGAGATGGAGAGGAAGAGAGATATACCAAAGACTTCATGTTTCATGTCTTTCTATTGTATGAATACCATGCCACATGTCTTTCTGTTGTATCAGTATTCAGTACCTGTGGGCTTGAGTTTGGAAATAGTTGTGAATTGTGGTTTTGATTTTCTGCCAGGGTTTCATATTCTGAATCGATGAATCATTGATGGATAGACTCATACTTCTCTGAATCATAAAAAATTGCTGGAACTTGCCTGAATAAGTGTATCAGAAATTTAATAATATTCTAGTCATGGAATGCCTGTATTTAAATTCTTTTCTCTGCCATCATATTTGAATATATTGACAGTCGACAACAGATATTGAATCTGTGCTGATGTTAATCCTGAATCATGCATTTTTAGAACCTGCATCTGATAATAGTGTTCGATGTTGAACAATTACACAGGGTGCAGGTAAGTCTGCTGTATTGAATAGTCTAATCGGGCATCCTGCACTGGTAAGTATTTGTAGTTTGTTGATCCTTGATTTTTTTTTATCATGCACCCCTAAACTATTTCTGTGTGAACCATATTTCATAAGGTTAACTGTCAATTTTTCAGCCAACTGGCGAAGGTGGTGCAACACGTGCTCCAATATGTGTTGATTTAATAAAGGATAGCTCTCTAAGCAGCAAATCCATTATGTTACAGATTGACAGCAAACCTCAACAAGTTTCTGCCAGTAGGCCCTCTAACTGAACTTGAGCATATAGCGTAGTTATATAAGCATTAGTTAGCTCTTATAGGTTTCTTCTTTGTTCCATCATAGGTGCTCTTCGGCATACATTACAGGATAGGTTGAGCAAAATTTCAGGCAAGAGTCGTGATGAGATATACTTGAAGCTTCGAACAAGTACAGGTGCATTTGATTTAAAAATTTCTTGTTTAAAAAAATTGTACAGGACTGTAAGAGGCTTTTTTTTATGCTGTTTCCTGCATCTGGCGATCCAGTTGTACAATTGATCTTGTATTTTAGCTGATGCTGGCAGTGAATTGGCTAAACATGCCCATTCTGCCCAACACATTAAGCTTCCTAGACAAGTTACTTATTTTCAACTTCACCATTTCTCAAAGCATCAAATGTTTGATTTTCTAAAAAAAATTTCATTAATTGCTTTATATGTTCATAACCATTTTGTTCTTTGTCACATTGTTTTGCAGCTCCATCGTTAAAACTGATTGATTTGCCTGGGGTGGATAAAGGAAGTCTTGATGATGCATTGGTGAGTGTTTCCAAGGAGATTTTAATGCTTGAAAATTCACATCTAGTTGGACTTCATATTGCATCTTGGTTTTATACCATGTTCTGCTTTTTGCATCTTGCCTGAATCAGAATAAGAATTCGTAACCTGACACTTGGTTGTAATATAATCCAGTGGTCTGATGGATTGTTTTTCTCACAGGGTCGATATGCTGAACACAATGATGCAATATTGGTGGTTGTAATTCCTGCTTCCCAGGCTCCAGAAGTTGCATCAGCAAAAGCCGTTAGAATGGCGAAGGAGCTTGATGGAGAATGTAGGTTAAATTCATTTGTCAAGTGTGAATTTCTATAGGGATCCTGGTGTTGTAGCGTATTTGCAAAAATTCTATTTGTACGCTTGTATAACTTCTTATTGTTTATTAGGTACAAGAACTGTTGGTGTTATTAGTAAGATAGATCAGGTTGCTTCAGAACCAAAAATCCTTGCTGCTGTAAAAGCTCTTTTACTAAATCAGGGGCCACGAAGTACAGCTGACATCCCCTGGGTTGCCTTAATTGGACAATCTGTCTCCATAGCGTCAGCTCAATCGGGAAGCGTTGGAGCTGACAGCTCTTTGGAAACTGCGTGGGAGGCTGAGAATGAGAGTTTGAAATCTATTCTTTCAGGAGCCCCGGAGAGCAAGCTTGGGAGACTAGCCTTGGTAGAAACTCTTGCTCAGCAGATTCGAAGCCGTATGAAAGTCAGACTTCCAAGTCTCCTCTCTGGGTATACTCTTTCTTCAAGTTGCTTTTTTTCCCATTTGTGCTCCTCCATTTGGAAGGGATTGTTTCTTTCAATAACCTCTAACCACGGTATTACTTTTATACTTGTTTTCCTCTTAAACATAATTTATGCTGCATTTATTGGGAAAGATGATTTGATATCCATGAGAAATTGGCATTAGAATACTTCTGTATGTTATGATTTGAGTCTGAGAAACTTGGCATTAGAATACTTCTGTATGCTATGATTTGAGTCTGAGAAACTTGGCAGTTATCCATAATTATTATGTATGCAATAGGAGGATAAGGGAGATGTAGGTCTCATTTGTGATGTTAATGATCCCACAGAAGTATAAAATTCACATCTTACCTCTGTTTGATCTTCCATCATAAGATCACAGCATTCTTGAGAAAACTTAAATTTAGTAGGAATTTTTACCGCCGTAAGTTTTGTCGAATGCATAAAATTATTTTATTAATGATGTCGTATGCGTTTAAGCTGATCCTTACTTTCCCAGTCTACTTGCAGTATCTAGAACCTATATTTGACTTGTCGGTTATATTTTTAATTTGCTACTCCTTCAGGCTTCAGGGTAAGTCCCAAACAGTACAGGATGAGCTTTTCAGACTTGGTGCACAGATGGTTCAGAGTTCTGAGGGTACAAAAGCATTAGCATTGGAGCTTTGCCGTGAATTTGAAGACCAGTTTCTCCAACATATTTCTACTGGAGAGGTGAGATATGGGAATTAGCTCTATCAGTATCATGCAAACAAATGAGAAGGTGATTATTGTAAAAGGTGCCATTTGTAACTACTAGTGTTAGATTTGGCAGCATACTCGATTACTAATTGGTAGTGATATCAGGAATTGTTGGTGTTTCTACTCTTTTCTATTCAATTCTCAGTATCTCAAATTCATGTGATCTTGTACTTTAGCCCAACTTGCATAAATTACCTGGCTAATTTTGTGTTGTTTGGTGCTTTTGTTTTCTGAAATTGTGCATGTCGTAACATTTGATGCACTTGTCTTGTTGAATGGCTGTGATGCAAATTATTGACATTCACAATCATTATAGGGTGCTATTTCTGCTATCTTGAAAAGATAATCTCAACAGATGTTCAGATTATTGATACATCTTAAAATACTAAAGAATCTTGACTGGTTTGTAATAAGTTGGTCTGAATGTGGTTTGGAAATTGCTTTGTCTCACAATTCTAGGAATTCACTGGCTGTCAAATTATCTCTGTCTGCCCATATTTGTTTAATTTAATCTGATCGGTTCCAATGTCATGAAAAAATGATTCCTTTAAGATCGGCACTGCTGGTTAGATTTTTGTTGGATTTACACTATGAATTTCTTTTTTGGGGTTAGAGGGCTTATTGAATGGATGTTGCTTTTTTACACGCGAATTGGGTGATTTAAACTAGGATTTTGCCACATATTGAAGAGATCGTGGTCATTTTTCCCAGATGTTTCCCCCTTGTTATTGCATTATGAGGAAAAAATAGAATTTGGATCTTTTATGCATTTTCTCATTCTCCATGATATAGTGCTTGTGTAATGGTGCTCCTCCATTTATTTATGTCTGATGCCTCTTGCATCTGCATTTTGCTTGTATCATCATTACCCTTAATTTGTAACAATCTTTTTGACATTGTTTTTTATATTATCACGCAACTGTATATTTATACGGGAGATGATGTGAGCAGCAAAAGTATGTTTGTACATTGTTAAGATTATAATAACATCACTTTTCTTCCAGGGTGGTGGGTGGAAAGTTGTTGCTAGCTTTGAAGGAAATTTCCCGAATAGGATCAAACAGCTTCCACTAGATAGACATTTCGACATAAATAATGTGAAGAGGGTATGAGTTGTCTTACTTTGCTGCATGATCTCTAGGTATCTAATTTGGAAACCATGATTTCTATTTTGCATGCGTACTGGGATGATTTTTTTTTAATTGGTTCCAGATTGTGCTTGAAGCAGATGGTTATCAACCTTATCTCATTTCTCCTGAGAAAGGGTTGAGGTCTTTAATCAAGGGTGTTCTGGAGCTTGCAAAAGAACCTTCACGTCTTTGTGTTGATGAGGTGAACTAGTGTTGTCTTTTGTTTCCTTTCTTGTTGTTTAATAAATGTTTCCCTTGGATAGTTTCTGCTACATATATTTGATCCTTTTTCCTAATCAGCTATGTTAACAAGAAATACCCTCCTATTTACATTTTCCTGATTCTTACGATTGCAATGATCTAGTCAAATAATTTAACTTTCATTTTAACATCAATTTGATATGCAAGTGATATCAATGAATCCCGATAACTAAAATTTCAGGTTTGTTGCAAGCAGTGAGTCCTATAATGTTGGTGGTCCCTTACCTTCATTTTCTTTGGTCCATCTTTCTGTTCTAGACCATTTTTCATTCCTTTTCATGCAGTAAGAAATCCTGCTTCTTCCAGTTGTGCATTCTTTTGTTCTAATGCTAGGTTATACACAAAATCTTTGAATAGGTGCACCGGGTTCTTGTTGATATTGTCTCAGCTGCTGCAAATGCGACTTCAGGCCTTGGACGATATCCTCCATTTAAGCGAGAGGTAAACATGACTTGTTATTGTAGATTGCATCACGAAATTCAGATATTTGTTTGATTTTATTTTGTTAGTTCTTGATGGAATATTCACTGTTATTCACATAGGTTGTAACAATTGCCACAACCGCTTTGGAAGGATTCAAGAATGAAGCAAGAAATATGGTTGTTGCTCTTGTTGACATGGAACGGGCATTTGTTCCGCCACAGCATTTTATTCGTTTGGTGCAGAGGCGGTACGTTCAAGGGCTGGTCATGTATCGGAAATTTCCCTTCCCTCCCCCTTTAGTATTTTTAAGACATTGGAACTGTCTTGTGCCGCATGTCAAACACACTGCATCTTTTGTGAGCTCTTTTGACCCCAGTATTTTGTTTGATGTGTCAATTTCAGCCTAATAGCTTCCCACTTTTGTTAGCTGATTTAGGGATATCCTTACTGTTAGGAACTAAATTTCAATCCATTCAAAGTAAAAAGTATAACAATAATCTGAGCGAAACACTCAGCCAAAGGATTAAATCCTTTACAAAATACTCTAGCTCAAGCTAGTAACTCACTAAACTGTAAATCATGAATGAATGTCTCCTAACAAACTCCTCTATTTAATCCCTCTATCCCAATCTGGATTCTTCCAGTTATTTCGAGATATAGGAGGCTTGGGCCTCTTCTGGCCTATTTGATTTAGACCCAGTATAAGGCCTGGACCTCTCTGACTTTGAACCTCCTTCCTGGGCTTTTTCGGTCCAATACATGTGGGACCATAACAATACTGGCTTCTTGAAAATCAGTCTTGTCCTCAAGACTGAAACATGAACTTTCATTGTCTATGTCTCTATGATATCAACTTCGACAACAGTTTTCATCCTTAAACTGGGAACATTTAAAATCCACCCCAGAAGCTAGGTCAAGGGGGGAGGATTATCCAAGTCCATATAATATATATACAACTCCGAAGAACTTGATCCAACCAATGTTTGGCATTTAACATTTTTTTCACAGAATGGATCGACAAAGACGCGAGGAGGAGCTTAAAGGTCGGTCATCCAAAAAAGCATCTGAGGCTGAACAATCCATATTGAACAGGGTACATAGCATATTTTGTTTATTCATTATTTAACACATGAAATTTCACGAATGCCTGAGATTTGTTTTTTTTCATCATATTTTCATTGTAATTTGTAATGCAGTGCCATGTGTTCACAGTTCATAGAAGAAGTTTATTTTTAATTATCTTAGAATTTGTTATTAGCGTGCTCCTCTGAGTGTCTTGAGTGCTTGACTCAGGCTACTAGTCCGCAAACTGTAAGTCAACAAAGTGGAGGGAACTTAAAATCTATGAAAGATAAGCCCAACCAGCAAGACAAAGATAAAGATACACAAGAAGCGTCTGCCTTGAAGACAGCAGGGCCTGAAGGAGAAATAACAGCAGGTTCATTTTAACAGTTACCTCTTTGTTTCTATTGATGTCGTATGTGCTATGCCCAGTATGATTGAAGATTAAAGACCCGTTGTTTCCTTATTTGGAGTTTATTTTGTATTTTGCCAAGCTTCATCTTATTAACCCATGAAAGAAGTTGAATTTTGCCTTACCTTTTCTTCTCATTCTATAGGCGGTTCTGTGATTTTGTTTATCTAGTATATGTTCTGCATGATTATATTTCTGACCCGTTCTTGTTTGTCATTTTATAAAGTTTCAGTCCAATGCTGCAAATTGACCCCGAGTATGTGTTGAATTTGAATATTTTTTAAAAATATATTATGCGAGAACTGGTGGTAAAATCGAGTAAGAATCAGTTTGATGTATTGCGGGTTGGCAGAAGCCTGCCATTTGCATTTTCTGCAAAACACCAGCCTGAGAAACATCTCATAAATCACTGTAGTCACAATTGATCACATGAACGCCTTGAATAAGCTAGTATTTGTTTCAACCCGTGTGAGCCACCTGGAGGAGGTTTAAGTTGCAGATGGTGGGAAATCAAGAACACCATTTCTATTTTGTGTTAATTTTCTTCCTAGTTTTGTTCTGTAAATTTTTTTTATGGTTGACAGTTACATTGTTTGCTGCAAGTGGGTTGAGTGACAATTTAGTTTGGTAGTTCATTTTTTGGCAAAAGATTGTGGTTGACTTCTGGTCACTTCTGCAGGTTTTTTATTGAAGAAGAGTGCCAAAACCAATGGTTGGAGCAAGAGATGGTTTGTTTTGAATGAAAAAACAGGAAAAGTGAGTGGCTCAAAGTTTACTTGTTAAATTGCCACGGTGACTGATACCCCAGACTTTCTATCCGCTGTTTGTGTTTGGCGTGAAGAATATCTGAAAATTTATTTTGATTTTTTTGATTGCCTTCAAATGTTACATTGTAGTGTCATACCTTTTTGTTGTAGAAGAAAGATGGATATAAACTTTAAAAGGGTTGGGGGGGAAGGGACATTGGCATCAACACAATGTGTTGTCTGTTGATAATAGAACAGTGTACTTTGGTTTGTCAAGGATTCTTGTTTATCTCCTTTTTTATTACTGATTATCACATTCAATTGAATTGTCTGCATTTTGTTGCAGCTTGGATACACGAAGAAACAAGAAGAGCGTCACTTCCGAGGCGTCATCACGTTGGAGGTGTGCCCTGCATCTGATGACTTTTCGCTACCCTTATTAATTTTTATTTTTGAGAAAAAAACTACTAACTTTATGAATGTTACTGTTTGATGGGAATCCTCTCAGCTTTCCGTTTTGTTTAATTGTCTCTTGTCACTTGGAGAAAATGGTGGCAATGACATTTGAAGATGGCAATGCTTTTATTTTTGTGTCTTCTTAATACTTTTAGCAATAAGAGAATATTTATGGCGTACTTCAAAAACAGAAATACGTGTCGTATTTTTGTTTTTTTTTTATGTACCGATAGTTCAACAATCAACATATACGATACTTGTTTCAAAGTTAGGACATTTGTTGTATCTTGAATGCAATGAATTTCTTCATATTGTATAATTTTTAGTAGTTAAATTTTTAAACTTGATATGCTTGGATGAATTGGTGTTTGAAATTCTCCTTTGTGTATTCTGTTGCTGAAACTATCAGGAATGTAATTTGGATGATGTCCCAGAGGAAGAGGAAGCTCCTTCAAAGAGTTCAAAAGATAAAAAGGCAAATGGTCCTGATACTGGGAAAACACCCAGTCTTTTATTCAAGATAACAAACAGGGTTCAATATAAGACTGTTTTAAAAGGTATGTTATTTTACCTTTTTTTTTTTCCCATCATGCATATTTTTGTTATATTTCCTACCAAATTAACTAGTAATTCTTTGATGCGTAGCCCATAGTGCTGTTGTTTTAAAGGCTGAGAGTATGGCAGATAAAACCGAGTGGCTGAATAAACTGAGAAATGTTATTGGTTCTAAGGGAGGTCAAGTTAAGGGTGAATCTGCCCCTACAATGCGGCAAAGTCTTTCTGATGGTTCACTTGTAAGTGATTCATGAACTGCCTTGGACTTCTTGCCTTCTTGGTGCATCTATGGTCCCAACCAATTTTAATCAACGATGATTGCTGCGCGGTCGAATTTTTGCCTGCTCGATTCATTAGGATCTATGTATACTTCAATGGAGAGCTCTATAAGCATGTTTTCTTTTGGTTGTCCAATGTAGGATACAGTGGTCAGAAGACCTGCAGATCCGGAGGAAGAACTTCGATGGATGTCTCAAGAAGTGCGTGGTTATGTTGAAGCTGTTCTTAACAGTCTGGCTGCCAACGTCCCTAAGGTCTGATTTTACTGCAACATGTTCTATCTTAGCCCTTGGGCCCTGTTTTCATGTGTGTATCATTTGATGTCAGGCTGTTGTTCTATGCCAAGTAGAGAAGGCAAAAGAAGACATGCTCAATAAATTGTACATTTCTGTCAGGTAAGTTTCACGATTTGCGTAGAATAGAATTATATTAATTGGTTTTTGTTATTGATCAAATGTGAAGTTTTCTTGGAAAATTTATTTTGTCAATCTTGTTTTATTGATCAAATTTAGGTTCATGGATTCAACATACTCATTTAATATTTGTATTTTTCATTCTTATTCTCTTATCGAGTAACAATATATATGGGATTATAGTTCCCAAAGTGCAGCAAGAATAGAAGAACTGCTCCAGGAGGACCAGAATGTTAAGCGCAGAAGAGAACGCTACCAAAAGCAATCATCTCTACTGTCCAAGCTTACTAGGCAATTGAGTATTCATGACAATCAAGCAGCTGCAGCTTCCAACATTTCAAATGGTGGGGGTGCAGGTAATGACTGTCTTTATCGGTTCTCTCTCAGGATGAGCTATTTTATGACTTCTCAATTTTCAACTCACATCTCTTTTGTTCGGCTGATATGATAGTTAACTAAATCCAAAAATGCACTCTCATGGCATTGGAACTGTTTCTGTAGATGAAGTTTGACAGTAAGTGATAAAATTACTTTTTATGGATGAAGCACTATTGTGCGTTGTGGAGAATGCTCTTTGGAAGAGAATTCAACCAGAATGATTGCAATAATGAATGATTCATCATAATAGCGGGTAGAACACAAAAAGTGACTGGAAAAGGGTAACAAACTAACATTAGGCACGCAGAGGCATGCTTGTTTGACACCTATTATCATGTATGCTTAATCTCAATTCCTATTTTATCGTTTCAATGCAGTTGGGATCATGTTGAGAGCTTCACTGTTATTATGATTAATTTTATATCATCATTATCATTAGTGACATTTAGTTCACGAGTACATTTCTCTGTCGAGTAAATTGTGTTTGTGTCTAAAACTTGTAGTGAGTAGTCCAACTGCTTCTGGTACATCAGGCGATGACTGGAGATCTGCATTTGATGCTGCTGCCAATGGTCCATCAGATTCCTACTGGGATTCTAGGTCTAATGGTCACAGTCGCCGGAAAAGTGATCCAGCCCAAAATGGTGATTTAAGCTCTGGGGCCAGTTCCAGCAGTCGACGCACACCTGTTAGAGTGCCACCTGCTCCTCCATCTTCTGGACAACGCTCATAGATTTTAGATAATTTTGCTGATTGATTCTTGCATTGTTCCCGAATGGTTGCGTGTATTGCGGAACATTTTATTGAGTTCTCATCGAGCTCAAATCGTGCTCTATTGTATCTATAAAATCCGGTACATGCACACACCTTTGTAGATAAATATGAGGATTGATGATGTCTTCGTGGTGGCTGAATTTTTTGTTGTGTATTGTCAATTGACATTATGGGACATTCATTATTCCATTGGGAATTTGTCACTGGTTGTATTTTATATCAGAGAAAATATGGATACTCTATCTAGTAAGATGCGAGTCATTTCTCAAGCTCTTGTAACCATTGTAGCAAATTTGTTTTAATTTTATGTGTTTTTATGTGTGGTACATAGAACTGTTAGACGGGTCAACTCATGGCGGGGCGGGATGAGATGAGGAGCACCAATAGTCAGAAGAATCTATGGTGTTTAGCACGAGTTCGTGTTGATAAAAAAATTATAATGAAGTTGTAGATAAAATAAAACCATTGGTAACTTGCGTTCTTTGATTCTCTTCAACTATCGTGGTTGGTTTAGTGGAAGAATTCCTTTTGCCGGGGTTCGTTCCAATTTTATAACCCGGTGATTTATAGCATTATCACGTTGATTTTGATTCTTCAAATACACCGTTTTCAATTTGTTTTGACAGTTGCCAATCCTATATTTTTTGTTTAAAGTTTAAAATGACTTTAGTTAATTATTTATATTTTGAGATTTAATTTGGTTAAAAAACCGAGCAAATAATTTTTTTTAGGTTCATTTACTTGTTTTTTTGTTTTTGGTTTTGTTTTGGATTATTAATTTTTCAAATTTTAGTTTTGGTACACTAACTTTTATTTTTGGTTATTTTGATACAATTGCTAATGTCACATCGAAAAATGCTTTACAACGTCATCACAATGACCACAATAGCATAAACTTAAAAGATAGTGTAAATTGTAATAATACCAAAAGTTAATGAATTTAAACAAAAACATGTACAAGTTAATAAGGAAAAAAAATCATTGTCACTAACAAATCTCTAGTCAAATATTCCAATTTCTCACGCATTTAGTAAAGACTAGGTATTAGTTTCGCTGTTTAATCTACTTTTACCATTTTCTTAAGTTATCTTGATTACATACTTATTAAGTGAAGTGGTTGGTGATCTGAGTAGGGTTATTACAACATATTTGTAATATTTTTTTGAAATTTTTTTTAAAAAGTTTTCTCCAAGTTAGTTTTTAAAGAACACTTGAGATTGTTTTTTGATGTTTTTAGAATTGAACCATGGAAAGCAAAGATAAACAATATTATTTTTGAAATGTTACAATATTTTATAGAATAGTTGTCCAAAAACACATTTAATCTTAAAACAAATTTTAAAATATTTTATAAAAATTATAAAACACTCATTTATTAAAACATTTTATAAGTACATGTCCAAACAGAACCTTAGGCTCGTGTTCTTTTCAAGTACTTCGGCTTTAAAATTAATTTTTCGTCTAGAAGTGAAATTTACATAACCAAAATGAAGATTTTTTTCATTTTTAAATGCAATTAGTTGCACAAGCAAAATAATATATATATATATATATAGTTTCTTTCAAGTGCCCACCTACCATGCCCACCAATGATGTGACACTATTTTATTGGATGTGATAAAGATGTGATATATTGTAGGTCCAATATAATAGTGTCACATCATTGGTGGGCATGGTGGTGGGCACTTGAAAGAAACTATATATATATATATATATATATATATATATATATATATATATATATATATATATATGGGAAAGTTATATACTTATATTACCAAAAATATAATTTTTTCATTTACGTTTGAGTGGAAACAGAGGATTGATAATTTCCATTTCCACCATATTTTCTCGTGTTTCCCCTCAGCTATTGAACGATTTAGAGTCACTCCTCAAATTAAAGAGTTGGTTTATTTTTTTTTAATAACCTGATGAACTTGCCGACAGGAGAAAAGGAAAAGAGAAGAAAAGAAAAGCCTCGTGCAATCGAATTTATATATACAAAAATAAATTTTATCATCTATCTATATATAAAAACAAGAAAGTACGATTTAGAGTCACTCAAATTAAAGAGTTGGTTTATTTATTTTTTAATAACCTGATGAACTTGCCGACAGGAGAAAAGGAAAAGAGAAGAAAAGAAAAGCCTCGTGCAATCGAATTTATATATACAAAAATAAATTTTATCATCTATCTATATCTATATATATATAAAAAAAGAAAAAAAATCATTTTCCCTTCTAAAATTTTTTCTAAAAATAGTAAAAATATTGCATATATAAAAATAAAGATTTTGTTGAATTTAAACTAGACAATTATATTATAAGTGATAAAATATGTTATCCAAAAATTTTAAAATATAATTAAAAAATAATATTATTAATATATATCTATATATATATATAGAAGCAAAAAATTCTGCTAAAAATAGTTTTTCGTCCAAAAGTAATTTATAAAAATAATAAAAACATTATCATTAATCTTTAAATTTGAAAATAAGATATGGTTAAATTTAAAAGTATTGATAGAGATAATATTGAAGATTAAAAAAATAATATTATGAGTGATAAAACATTTGATTTAAAAATTTCAAAAAATATATAAAAATCTGATTTAATTTAAAAAAAATTAAAGTACTATTTATAGTGATCAAACAAAATTTAACTTTTGTTTTTAATAATGTGGTTGTTTTGTATATCTTTTTATATATCTATACATAAGAGCAAAAATCTATTAAAATTCCTATATATATATATATATATATATATATATATATATATAAACAAAAAAGTCATATAAATAGAAATAAATAAATTTTCGCACCCAAAAGATATTTTCAAAAATAGTAAAGATATCATAAAATTAAAAAATAAAAATAATATATTATTTAATTTAAAATTATAGATATAGAAAATATTGAATATTCAAAATATAATATGATATTATAAATAATAAAATATTTGATCTAAAAATTTTAAAATATAGATAAAAATACAATTTAATTTTAAAAAATTAAAATATATTTTATCTTGATAAAACAAAATTTAATTTTTCATTTAGTGTTGGTTGTTTTGCCCAAAAAAAATGAAATATGTACACCAAATTTTACAACACAAAAAATTATACAGGAATTTAATATATAAAAATATCATAATAAATTAGATACAAAATATCGCGATAAAATAGCAAAATTTCAAAAGATTAATATTTTAAATATCATTATACATGATATTTGTTATACATTTAGCAATTTTTATATATAAAAACATAAAATTAATATGCAAATATTTAAAAAAAAATTTGAAAATATAAGTAAAAAATATAATTGAATTAAAACTAAAAATCAAAATAGTCTTTCTACAAAATTTAACTTTTTTCTCTTTTTATAAAAATCCGACATAGTTTTTTTTTTTTTTTAAAAATTTTATTATTAAAAAAAATTAATAAAAGTTTAATAAAAAATTTTCATTATTAAACAAAATTTAATAAAAATTAGTGATATTCAATTTAATCTAGAAATTTTAAATATACATAAAAATACGATTGAAAAAATTTAAAATATTCTTTTTTTATCAAATAAAATTTAATATTACTTTTAATAGGATTATTGGTTTGTCTACATGCATATGTAGATATACACAACAAAAATATTCAAAAAAATATGATGTTATGAGCGATATATTATTTAATATAAAAATTTTAGAATATATATATAAATATTACTGAAGTTAAACTAAATTAAAAATAAATTTTTTTTTGATAAAAAAATTAATTTTTGTTTATATATATAAGATGAAAAGATTTCTAAATAGAAAATATAGTATTTTCAACCGAAAAATTATTTTCAAAAATAGTGAAGACATTATCATAAAATTTAAAAATTCAAATAAGATATGATTTAATTTAAAACTATAGATAGAGATTATATAGGATATTCAAGAAAATATTATTTTGATTTGAGTGATATATTATTTGATTAAATTTTTTTAAAATATAGATAAATATACGATTTAATTTTAAATTGTTTTCATTATAATACTTATAATTTTTTGTTTATTTAATTTTATATAATTTATATATTAATTTTTTGTTAATATAAAAAGCATTTTATACTAATTGTAAAAAGTTTAATGTAACTTATATTATTAAAATATTATGTATCTATATTTTATTATATATTTTTTATATTTTATATTTTATATTTTTATATTTAAACTTTGAAATTTTAAAATTATTAAAATTTAAAAAATTTATATTTTTCTTTTGTATAGAATACAAATATTGCATGCATCAAATTTATAATTATTGGGTAAATAAATCCCTTAGAAAATAACAATTTTTAGTACAAAGATAATATGAAAAATTAAAATATTAAAATAAGACATTTATAAAAAAAAAATAGGGGTGGACAACTTTATATATATATATATATATATAAAACTTTATATATATATATATATATATATATATATATATATATATATATATATATATATATATATATATATATATATATAGTTTTGATCACATAGGCAACCACCATGGGCAACTTTGTGAGCAACAGCTGACGTGGCACCTTGAACATCCAATGAGTGATTGCCACGTAAGCTGTTGCTCACGTAGTTGCTCATGGTGGTTGCTCATATGATCAAAACTCTATATATATATATATATATATAAACATATTAGAAGATGTCAAATAACTTATTTCAATTGCTTAAAACTGTTTTCTAAAAAATTTTCCAAAGAATTACAAAACTTTTAAACTCTGTCAAACACCACTCCAACCACAATGAATTTAAATTGATTCCAATAATCTAAGGATTTGAAATTCATTGTGATGACCTCAATTGTGGTGTAATAAATATCAAGTTGATTTTTTTTTAAAAGTTATCTAAGCAATGAAGATATATTTATATCCGTAGATTTCAAATCATTTAATCCAATTCAACTTTAATTTATTTATATTTTAATTATTTATTCAAACACTCATATTATGTCAATAATTACATAAAAATAACATTCCATGCATCGGCACTGGTGAAATACTAGTATATATAAAAACAAAAAGTATGCTAAAAAAAGAAAAACAAGCATTTTCCCGCCTAAAGTTTCATTCCAAAAATAGTAAATGCATAAAAAAATACAAATAAAGATAATATTGAATTTAAATTCATAGATAAAGATAGATTCAAAAAAACAGATTATATTAAGAGTAAGTAATATAAATTTTTATCTAAATATTTTAAAACACGTGTAAAAATAAGATTAAAAATATGGGTTAAATTTAAACAAAAATTAAAATAATATTCTCATGATAAAAAAAATTTAGTTTTTGGTTAATATGGTGATTGTTTAACATATATACATATACGTGTCACATATTTAAAAAATGATATTATGCATACTAGACTGAGGGTGTTTGGGAGAGCTTTTAAGCTGTTTTAGAGCTTAAAAGCTCTCCGGATCTGTTTGGTAAATTTTTTTAAAAACAGCTTATAAGCTGTCAAAATAAATTGTTTGACAGCTTATAAGCTGTTTTTAAAAAAGTAAGGGGGGAGATACTTTTTTCAAAAAGATCTTATTTTAACATTCTATCTCTCTAAAATATCCTTAAATATTTTAATAAATCGCCATCATATCCTCCACCCATTAAATATTAAATATTATTTTTTTAAAAAAATTCCAAATCACATAAATTTTTCTAAAATAAAAATATTATAACAATTTTATTTTTTAATATATGTTTATTCTAAAACTATTTTCATATATGTATAACTCGAAACATTATTTTCATATAATTATACCCTTTTTGGTAATTTTGACATTAAAAAGATCTTATAATACCAAACACATCAATATCTTTAAGTTACTTAAAATAAGTGTATCCAAACACTTTAACAGCTTATTTTTAAAATAATTTCTAACAACTTATAAGCTCGTAAAACAGCTTTTAAGCTCTAGGAGCTTATAAGCTCTTTTAAATAAGTTTAGTCAAACACCCTCTTATTGAATCTAAAAATTTTAAAGTATAGATAAAAATCTATATCTATATATATATATAAACAAAAAGTTTCATAAATAAAAATAAAACAACTATTCTCGCCCAAAAGACATTTCCAAAAATAGTAAAGATGTCATAAAATTAAAAAATACAAATAATATATTATTTAATTCAAAATTATAGATAGAAATAATATTGAATATTCAAAAAATAAGATGATATTATAAACGATAAAATATTTGATCTAAAATTTTAAAATATAGATAAAACATACTATTTAATTTTTTCTTTTATATTTGGTTGTTTTGCCTAATACAACGAAATTTGTAGATCAAATTTTACAAGGCAAAAAATAAATACAAGAGTTTAATATATCAAAATATCATGAAAAATTAAATTTAAAATGTCGCGATAAAATATCAAAATATCAGGATAATATTGTTGTAAATATCATTGTACATGATATTTTTTATATTTTTAGCATTTGTATATATAAAAACATAAAACTCAGCTACAAATTGTTAAACTAAAGTTTTGAAACTATAAATAAAAAAATATAATTTAATTAAAAACAAAAATCAAAATAATCTTTTTACAACATTTATTTTTTTTACTTTTTTTATAAAAATAAGATAGAGTTTTTTTTTAAAAAAATATATTTCATTATATATATATATATTTTTATATATATATATATATATATATATATATATAACAGTAAAAAAATTTTTAAAAAATAATAATATTAGTATTGATATGCTATTTAATTCAGAAATTTTAAATTTACATAAAAATAAGATTGTAAAAAATGTAAATATTCTTTTTTCATCAAGTAAAATTTAACATTTACTTTTAATAGAATGATTGGTTTTTCTATTTGCATATATAGATAAACGCAACAAATATTCAAAAAACGATGATGTTAAGATCGATATATTATTTAATATAAAAATTTTAGAATGTAGATAAAAATACGATTGAAGTTAAAAGATATATATATATATATATATATATATATATATAAGCAGAAAAATGTACTAAGAATAAAAACATGAAACTTTTCCGTTCAAAAATGTTTTCGAAAAATTATAAACAATTATCATTAAATTTAAAAATACAATAATATGCGATCGAATTTAAATTATATATATATATATATATATATATATATATATATATATTTCAACCAAAAAATAATTTCTGAAAATAGTGAATATATTATTATCATCAAATTTAAAAATTCAAATAAGATATGATTGAATTTAAAACTATAGATAGATATTATATAGGATATTCAAGAAAATATTATTTTGATTTGAGTGATATATTATTTGATTAAATTTTTTTAAAATATAGATAAATATACGATTTAATTTTAAATGGTTTCATTATAATACTTATAATTTTTTTTATTTAATTTTATATAATTTATATAATAAATTTTTGTTAATATAAAAAACATTTCATACTAATTGTAAAAAGTTTAATGTAACTTATATTATTAAAATATTATGTATCTATATATTATTATATTTATTTTTATATTTTATATTTTATATTTTATATTTTTATATTTCAACTTTGAAATTTTAAAATTTATTTTAAAATTTAAAAAAATTATATTTTTCTTTTGTATAGAATACAAATATTGCATGCATCAAATTTATAATTGGGTAAATAAATCCCTTAGAAAATAACAAATTTTTTAATACAAATATAATATGAAAAATTAAAATATTAAAATAAGACATTTATAAAAAAAATAGGGGTGAACAACTTTATATATATATAAACATATAAACATATTAGAAGATGTCAAATAACTTATTTCAATTGCTTAAAATTGTTTTCTAAAAAATTTCCAAAGAAATTTCCAAAAGTTTTAAACTCTGTCAAACATACTCCAACCACAATTAATTTAAATTGATTCCAATAATCTAAGGCTATGAATTTAAATTGATTACAATAATCTAAAGATTTCAAATCCGTTGTGATTACCTCAATTGTGGTGTAATAAATATCAAGTTGATTTTTTTTTAAAAGTTATCTAAGCAATGAAGACATATTTATATCCGTAGATTTCAAATCCTTTAATCCAATTCAACCTTAATTTATTTATATTTTAATTATTTATTCAAGCACTCATATTATGTCAATAATTACATAAAAATAACATTCTGTGCATCGCACAGGTGGGAATACTAGTTTATATATAAAAATAAGAAAGTATGCTAAAATAAGAAAACAAATTTTTCCAGCCCAAAGCAGGTTCTGTCCACCGGATTGATATATGGTGATTTACAAAACACTAAGGATGGATTGGTTGGCCATTTAGATGCTTACTATGCGGCTGACATTGATAGAATGAGATCAATAAGTGGTTATACTTTCATGTTCAATGGATGTGTGGTAAGCTGGAAAGAAACATTGCAAGCTATAGTGGCTCTATCTACCACAGAGGCGGAATATGTTGCCATTACAGAAGCGACAAAGGAAGGCATTTGGCTCAAGGGTATTTTAACTGAACTCATGAGAGAAAGAGTTAGTGTTAAAGTTTACACTGATAGCCAAAGTGCCTTGCACTTAACCAAGAATCCCATGCATCATGAAAGAACTAAGCACATAGACATCAGGTTACATTTCATAAGGGATTTGGTGGAGCAGGGGAAGATTGATATGCAGAAGATATCAACTGAGGACAACCCTGCTGATATGTTAACTAAGCCTGCTCCAATTCTAAAGTTCCAACATTGCCTTAATCAGATGAATGTTGGAGAAACTAAGGTCATCCCTTAGACTGGAGTTGTATTGCCCGAGGTTGATAGGAAATCCATGGTGAAGATTTGTGAAGATTGGATTCCCTATCTAGCTACTAATTGGATCATAGTTCAAGGTGCATGCTGGGATCAAGAATGAGATGCGGAGGATCATAATTCATCTAACTAACTCAAAGGGACTTAACAACAGTCAAGGGAGTTAGTTGTCAAAGTCTTTGCATGCATGTATATATATGTGAAATGCCAATGCATCTCAGAGGGCATTGATAATTCTTCTTTCGGCTACGGAGAGTTGATCGATTATAATTGCTTCTGTTCTTGTGTAATGCCCCAAAATTTGATTATTTGAGATTTTACGAGATTAAAATCTATAATTGGAAATTAAGAAATTTGAGGATTGAATTGATATTTGATTAGGGATTGAATTGAAAAACTTGGAGAAATTCAAGGATCAAAGTGCAAAAAGGATATTTAATATATATATATATATATGGGTTAGTAAGAGTGTGACTCATCACTCTCTCCCTTCCTCTTCTCCTCTCTCTCGGCAGAAACCTCCATAGCCGCCCCATCTCCAAGCTTTCTTCTTCCGATTTTGAGCTCGATCCGTCTGTTAGATTTTTATTTCGAAGGTAGTTTTGCGACCTCCTCGACGAGGGCTTTGATTTATGGTAAGTATTTCTTCGATCGGGCATACTTCATTTTTTGGATGTTGTTGTAATCAAATGATTTTTCGATATGTTGTTCTTGAGCTAGCATAGATCGTATATTCGAAGTCGGTTCGGAAAAAGAACGAAGTTTGGAATTGTTATGATTTTTGGAAGCAAATTCGAAAATAGAACTTTTTGAGATTTGTTGGGATTGAGTTGAATTGGATTAATTAAAGTTGTTATGAGTTGTTGTGATTGATATATTGATGTTTGTATTTTTTGGATACTCGAATTTATAGCCGTTATGCCATCAGTTCGGGTTTTGATCTCGTTTGAATTGATCGATTTTGTTTGAATTGAGAAGTTGATAATGGTTCTATATTAATCTTTATTTCAGATTTTGTTGAAGTTAGTTGGGCTTGAGAAAGAATTTGAAGTTGAGTCGTTGGAAATCTAAGAACGGTTTGTATCAAATTTTATTTCGAAGGTTTATCGACTTGAATAGTTGAATGAATATTGATTGAGAAATTATTGTTGTTCCAGATTTGGAGCATAATCGAATCGAGAAAGGTAAATGACGACATCGAATTTGAAAGGGGATGAATACTCGAATTTTGATTAACTCTCGAGTCCCTAAATCACATACATGCATGTTTAATTGCTTTTGATTGATTTTCGAACTTGAATTGGATTATGTGAACGCATCACGAGTTTCATATGCATTCATATTGAGCCACCTTTGATTCGAGACTTGAATGGCTGAGTTGCCAGTTTTGATTAGACGATTTGGGGGACTATATTGAGGTGGCCTTGGATTTTGAGTTTTTCCAAGAGCTAGAATGCCTCTTATAGTTGCTTCGAAGTCTAGGGATTGAGTTATATGTTATCCACCTCAAATGGGAGTTTCGGTGTGTTGATCGTTATAACTCGTCCTCGGGATCCCAATCGAAGAACGAAATTCTTTTGAATATCCGATTTGATAATCTTGAACCCGATGACATGCATTGCATCCCATTGCATCCGAATTGAGTTGAGGTTATTTCATGCCTTTGATATGATACTTGAAAATACTTGTTTTGTTTTCCTATATCATGTTTCGGTATACTACTTGATATTTCCTGTTATGTTGCTTTTACTGAGAATATTATTCTCACCGGAGTTATCCGGCCGTTACCTTATTTTGTATGTGTGCATGAAAACAGTAGGGAAAAGATCGAGTCATAAGCAAATTTACTAGACAGGGATTGTGATGATTGATGTGGTGATATTTTCCTATATTTATGTGTGTTAATTCGTGTGATTAGAAGAATTTGCATTGATTAAATCTATTGGATAGTTCCTAATCATTGTTTTTGATTTCATATATGAATAAAGCAAAAAAGATGAATGCTTATGCGCTTGTTTGAAGAAGAAGTGCATTTGCGCATTTGAAGTTGGCGCTGATCAAAGCAAGGATGATGCGCACGCATGTTGAAGGAAAATAAAGCAAGAAAGAAGACCAAGAACCAAGCGCTGTTGCCATTGGTGTTGCGCGTTGCGCCTACGAGGGGCGCATGTGAGGCGCGGTTGGTGATTGAGGTGCGCGATGGCGCATGGAAGAAAGCGAAGCACAGTTGAAGAGTGTGATGCGCGTTTGCGCAAGAAATATGCTCGTCTGCGCTGCTGTGGTTTGCGGACAAAAAATCAAAGTAGAGTTTGGGCCGCTCGATCCGCAGACTTCAACCGATCGAGCGGCCGTATGAAGAATGAAAACAGTAGGGCATGGAATTTTAGCTCGCTCGATCGGTCAGTCTTTACCGATCGAGCGAAACGGGCTGTTCGGGAATAAATCTTTAAATTAGGGATTTTATTTTTAAGGACTCTAGGCTTAGTTAAATTATATATTTTTGAATTTTAGAGGCTGGGAATCATTCTGAAGTCTTTAGATGACATAGAAACAAAAGAGCTCTCTTGGCGGCTAGGTTTCTTCTCTTTTTTCTTTGATTTTCTTTTTTCTTTTATGAATTTTTCTTGAAAATTCATGAATATTTGTGGCTAAGTTTTAGAACTTGGTTGAGGAAGAAGAACCCTTGATTTTGTTTATTTATGAGATTTTTATTTTCAGTGTTTGATTATTATCGAGTATCAAAAGTTTTTTTGGATTGATTGCCATGCTTGTGTATGAGATTTTCGGATTGGCCATCTTAGGATTTCATTATACAATCGACTGCTAAATTAGAATTCAAATTCGTAATTGTTTGAGCCATATAATTTGTGAAGCAACTGCGTTTAATATTTTCCGCTGGTGAATTTGTTAAATCGTAGGAACAATTGACTAGGCTAAATAAAATCGCTAATATTTGTGTTGTCTAGATTCATCAGTTTTACTCATTTGAATGCTACCTTAAATTTAAATCTAGATCGCTGGTATCCGGGTTGATTTATTGGTAAGGGTTAATCTAGAACGCTGGTGTCTAATTAACTAAGATTAAGGTGAAACAAGAATTTAATTTTTGATGATTAATATTTGATAGGATTAATTATTTTTTGGTAATCGATGATTGAATGAATAATTTCAAGGGTGTAGTCGACCGATACCAATGCTTGTTTTAATTGATTTATTCATTATTATTTAATCTTGGATGCTAGTGATAAAATTTCATTCGAATTGTTTTAAATTTTTAGTAGTTAATCTCAAACTCAAAACCCCCCTTTTTATATTTTAGAACACAATAAATTTTCCTTTTCTCATGTGAACGATCCCTACTCACACTACTGCATATTTTGTTGATCTGATTGAGCTGGGTAATTTGGGCGTGACACGATTAAACTCTACCAATGATAAAAGCTCAATATGCTCATGTATGCAATATACAGTCATGACATGCTGTATATAAAGGCATATAAAAACATGCAAATCACATAATCCATGCAAACGCATAATACATGCATACTCATCTGGATATCTCGAATAAATACTTCCGTACCTCATACACTAGGCAAGATAGATCAGCACTATGTCCAAGCCTACAGTCCGCACTACAATGCAAAGTACTCATGCATTACCACTTTATTCTAAAACGTTTAACTACGCTATAGCATACTTCCTATTTACTATAAGGAGCCATAGGTATACCTGCGTCCGTCGTCAGCCCACGGATGACAATTGCCCCAGAACTTGAGCACCTCCCCGCAGCACTCCGGGAGCACCTTGCCAACCTCCGGACCAAGCCTAGGAAGGCTGGAAACCACCTAAAACACCTAGAATACACCTAAAACGAGAGGGAAAGAATGATTTGGGGTGAAAAATGAGGCCCTCGGAACCCCTATATTATAGAGCACAATCGGAAGCTCCGATTTGTGCATGGAATCCACGTTGCAACTGGTTGAGATCTGAAGCTCCGATCTCTTGCATGCAGCTACGTGTACAATTCTCATCGCCACGTATTCAGACAGCGCATCGGAAGCTCCGTTCTCGCATCGGAACTTCCGTTCGTACCGTCAGCTCCGATCTGCACAGCGGTGACTCTGAAGTGAACACTCTTTTCTTTATTGTTTTTGGACCCCCGGGACCTACCCTACCATTTTCGAACGTTTCGGATCTTATTTTTCACTTATTTTTATCAAATAATGACTCCTTAAACATGTTTTGACACATTTAAAATTATACGTAATTTTCTAACTTGTTTAAAATCACTTAATCTTGTAAAATGGAAATTGGGCTACTACATTCTCCCCCTACTTAAGATATTTCGTCCTCGAACAATCATAAGTACTGAATGCTGTAAAATACTGAATAAACATCTTTTATTCAAATTGATTCATTTTACAAGTTACAATCTGAAAATACAACAATTCAAAATAGCTCTGGTAATCTGTACGCATATGACTCTCAAGTTCCCAAGTGGCCTCCTCAGTGCCTCGGCGTTGCCACTGAACTAGAACAAGAGGAATGGTCTTGTTGTGTAACACCTTATTCTTATTACCTATGATACGCAAATGTCTCTCCACGTATGTCAAATCCGAGTCCAACTGTACCTCAGATGGCTGTAAGATATGAGATTCATCTGCCACATACCTTCGCAACAGTGAAACATGGAACACGTCGTGGATACTAGACAAATACGGTGGTAAATCCAACCTGTAAGCCAAATCTCCAACACTTTCCAAAATCTCAAATGGACCAATGTACCTAGGAGATAGCTTACCCTTGAAACCGAATCTCAAAATTCTGCGAAATGGGGAGACTTTTAGGAACACTTTCTCACCCACTTCGAACTGCAAAGGTCTGCTCTTAACATTCGCATAGCTAGTCTATTGATCCTGCGCAACCTTAATTCTCTTCTTGATCTGTCCAACAATATCAACAGCCTGCTGGACTAACTATGGTTCCTCTACCTGTCGCTCCCCCACTTCCTCCCAAAACAGTGGAGTACGACACCGTCATCCATACAACGCCTCAAATGGAGCCATCCCAATACTGCGATGGTAACTGTTGTTGTACGCGAACTCGATTAATGACAATTGATCTTGCCAAGCTGGACCAAAATCCAAAGAACACACTTGCAGCATGTCTTCAAGAGTACGAATCGTGCGCTCTGACTGCCCGTCAGTCTCTGGGTGATATGTTGTACTCAAGCTGAGAGTAGTACCCATAACGCGCTGAAGACTCCTCCAAAACCTGGAAGTAAACCTAGGATCTCGATCGCTGACTATGCTCACAGGCACTCCATGAAATCGAACAATCTCCTGGATGTACAAACATGCCATCATGTCAAAATTGTAATCCCGGTTATAAGGAATGAAATGTGTTGACTTGGTGAGTCGGTCCACCACAACCCAGATAGCATCACAATTCCTCGAGATTACCGGTAAATGGGTCATGAAGTCCATCATGATCAACTCCCATTTACACTAAGGAATGGATAAACTGTGAAGCAACCCTCCAGGTCATCGGTGCTCTGCCTTGACCTGTTGACACACCAAACGTCTAGAAACATACTGATACATACTTCTCATCATTCCTTTCCACCAGAACCTAGTACGCAAATCCTTGTACATCTTGTTGCTCCCCGGATGAATACTCAACTTAGAACGATGAGCCTGGGATAAAATCTCCTCCCTCAGAGTATCATCATCCGAAACAAAAATACGGCCAGATAAAAGAGAAAACCATCTGACTGATAGTGGAATCCAGATGTACTATCATCCTTAGTTAAACGAGCCAAACGCTGGGTCTTTGGATCAGCCATCTGAGCATCTCAAATTCGAGAATACAAAGCAGGCTCAGACAAGATCCCAAACATCTGGATACTCTGCATACCTTTCTTATGCTTGAAGGTATACCCTGAAGAACAAGAATCTTCAAGTGCATTTGTCACAGAACAAGTCTGTAGTGCAGACACTCGCACCTTGTGACTTAAAGCATCAGCAGTGAGATTAGCAGCTCTTGGATGGTACTTAATTTCACAGTCATAATCCTTAAGAAAATCCATCCAACGTCTTTGTCTCATGTTCAATTCTGCCTGAGTAAACAAATACTTGAGACTTTTGTGGTCTGTGAAGATCTCAAATCTCTCGCCATAAAGATAGTGACGCCAGATTTTCAACGCAAATACAATAGCTGCTAATTCAAGATCATGCACTGGGTAATTATTCTCGTGAACTTTCAACTGTCTAGAGGCGTATGCAATAACATGCCCATTCTGAGTCAGGACACATCCTAGTCCCTGAAGAGAAGCATCCGTGTACACTACATACCCTCCAGATCCAGACGGTAAAGCCAACACAGGCGCAGAAGTCAACCGTCTATGAAGTTCACAGAAATTATCTTCACATTCTGAGGACCACTCAAAATGCACACCCTTCCGAGTAAGTTGTGTCAAAGGTCGAGCTAGCTGCATGAAATTTGCGATAAAACGACGATAATATCCTTCTAGACCCAGAAAACAACGGATCTCAGCTACCGTCATCGGACACGACCAGTTCATTACAGCCTCAATATTGCTCGGATCAACAAACACTCCATATCTGGATATAATGTGGCCAAGGAATACCACCCGATCAAGCCAGAACTCACACTTACTCAACTTGGCGTACAACTGTCTATCCCTCAGAGTCTGCAACACAAGCCTCAAATGATATGCGTGCTCATTCACATCATGTGAGTACAACAAAATATCATCGATAAATACAACGACGAACTTGTCTAAAAATTCCCGAAATACTCGATTAATCAAATCCATGAATACAGCCGGCGCATTAGTCAACCCAAATGGCATTACTAGAAACTCATAATGCTCGTACCTGGTCCTGAATGCTGTCTTGGCTATATCCTGATCTCGGACCCTCATCTGATGATATCCAGATCTCAAATCAATCTTCGAGTAGACCGAAGTACCCTGAAGCTGATCAAACAGATCATCTATACGAGGCAAAGGATAATTATTCTTGACAGTTACCCTGTTCAACTGACGATAGTCAATGCATAGATGCATATACCCATCCTTCTTCTTTACGAACAAAACTGGTGCTCCACAGGGAGAAAAACTAGGACGAACATAACCCTTGTCCAACAGATCCTGCATCTCTGATGGAGCCAAACGATATGATGCTCGAGAAATAGGCGAAGTTCCTGGCATCAACTCTATGCCGAACTCAACTTCGCGCACTGGAGGAAATCCTGGAATCTCATCCGGAAATACATCTGAAAATTCATTCACAATAGGAATAGCTTCTATACCAACACTTCCAGCAGATGTATCAACTACATAGATGAGGTAGCCTTCCGCACCAGACTCCAGAGCCCTACAAGATTTCAAAGCTGACATCAAAGGAATATGAGGTCGCGCTCCCTCACCGTAAAAGAACCAACTGTCTCCACCAATCGGATGAAACCTTACCAATCTCTGGTAACAATCCACTGAAGCTAGGTATGTATTCAAAACATCGATTCCCAGAATTCAATCGAAATCTTCCATTGCCAATATCATGAGATTCACCATCAAGACATTCCATTCAAATTCTAAAGGACAACCCAACACTAGACGCTTAGCCGACGCAGACTGACCCGTCGGAGTAGAAACAACAACCACTGTGTCTAGTGAGATGTAAGACAACTTATACTTCTTAACAAAATGTGCCAAAATAAAAGAATGAGATGCACCAGTGTCAATGAGTGCAAAAGCAGGTATATCAAATAACAGTAACGTACCCGCTATGACTTTCTCATTCTCATACACTGCTTGATCATGCCTCAAGGCAAACACTTGGCTGGAAGCACGAGGTTTCAGATTAGAACCCCCTGTCGACTGTCCCTGTGGTCTCTGCTGCACTAAAGCCTGAGAACCAGAACCAGAAGCAGAACCAGCTTCCCCGGCCTGTGGACAATCCTCTTCAGGTGGCCAATCTCTCCGCATCAAAAACACGCCCTGAGGTCTTTCGGCATCGGTTGGAAGGATGATTCCCACCACAATGCTTGCAAGGACCCTGATTCTTTCTGCCGAAACGCATCACCTCCCCGGATCCCGAGGAAGAAGAAGTAGAACCAAACTTCTTGAAAGGCTGAGCACGGGGACCCAAAGAACTCGCGGGTCTAGATGAGTAGAAGGATTTGTTACCACGGATGCTATCCTCTGCCTGGTGACATCGGCTCACTAGTCTCTCATAAGTCATGTCATATCCCACAACAACTCGATCGTGAATCTCCGGATTAAGGCCTTGGAGGAACAGATTATACTTCGCCTCTGTGCTATAAGAAATCTGAGGGCAATTGGGCAGTAACTCAAAGAACTTCAATTTATACTCATTGATCGACATCGATCCTTGCCGCAAACTCAGCAACTCGCTGGCCTTCGCCTGTCGGAGAGCAGAAGGAAAATATAGATTATGAAAAGTCGTGCGAAACTCATCCCAGGTAGCAACTCCTCGGCTGCAATAAAAGGTGCAGAAGTAGAATCCCACCACTTTCGAGCTCGTCCTTCTATAAAAAAATAAAGAGTCTCCATCCGCTGCTCCTCAGTGCATCGGAACTCCCGGAAACAAACTTCCATACGTCATAGCCAGTTCCCCGCATCCTCCGGTGACTCTCCTCCGACTAAGGGTTTCGGACCCATCTGCAAAAACCTATGCATGCTGAACCTCCTATGATCATCATGGCGATGGTGATGACGGCCCTGACGATGCTCCCGATCATTTTGATCACCCCAGCGTCCGCCTACGCTGCCGTGGCTACTTTTGTCACCATGATCCGCCATCTACCCGATGATTAAAGGTTAATCCCAATTCCAAAAATCTATATCCCAAGATTACTATGCATGCTCTGATACCATAAATGTAGTGACCCGCACCGTGATCACCTACTAATCAGAAGCTTAAGCATGCATTTAACTTAATTAAAATAATCCATCAGAAAAATAAACAGCGGAAATAGCAAAACACAAAAATATAATACAACCATATCGAATAAAATCCAGTGTATTAACCCAAATACAACAGAAAACAAAAGCTTAAACAAAGCCCTGCTAGTCATCCAACGCCTAAGCCCTCCTGGAACCACCCGCATCGTCCAGCCGTAGACCTGCCCCATGGAATAAGGTGTCTAGATACAACAAAGTACGGGACGTGAGCATGATAAGCTCAGTATGAGAGTATGAGTATATGGTGTTATGTGTGCATGTATGCAAGTGAAAATACACTCAAGTCAAGAAACAGGCTCTTGACCGGGCCCAGGGTATATAGCACGATGCGCCGTCGCCTCAGGAGGTGACTCATATACCCAGTGGATAATGGTGACGTGATACTAGTACATGTGTCCAACCATCACGGTGACCTGACACAAGACTTAAGTATCCAACCATCCACAACTCGTAGGGTGAGCTCCCTACTACAGGATACCTCTAAGGTAAAAGCTCAATATGCTCATGTATGCAACATACAGTCATGACATGCTGTATATAAAGACATATAAAAACATGAAAATCACATAATCCATGCAAACACATAATACATTCATACTCATCTGGATATCTCGAATAAATACTTCCGTACCTCATACACTAGGCAAAATAAACCAGCACTATGTCCAAGCCTACAGTTCGCACTACAATGCAAAGTACTCATGCATTACCACTTTATTCTAAAACCCTTAACTACGCTATAGCATACTCCCTATTTATTATAAGGAGCCAGATCTATACCTGCGTCCGTCGTCAGCCCACTGATGAAGATTGCCCCAGAACTTGGGCACCTCCCTGCAGCACTACGAGAGCACCTCGCCAACCTCCGGACCAAACCTAGAAAGGCTGGAAACCATCTAAAACACCTAGACTACACCTAAAATGAGAGGGAAAGAATGATTTGGGGTGAAAAATGAGGCCCTCGGAACCCCTATTTATAGAGCACAATCGCAAGCTCCGATTGTGCCATCGGAAGCTCCAATTTGTGCATGGAATCCACATTGCAACTTGTAGTGACCCGCAATTAATCGAGGTAATTAAGGTAATTAATTACTAAAATGTACCTAAATAGTCCAAGGTAGATCGGACGGTCCGAAGTGGATCGGATGCTCCGAAGTCAGGATCGGAAGCTCCGATCGAGATCGGAAGCTCCGTCGGTGAGATCGAAAGCTCCGATCGGACTCAGTGTACACGTCATCGGTTACGTCAGCAAGGTGACGTCATGGCTGACGTAATATCGGGCGATCGGAAGCTCCGAAGGGGCGATCGGAAGTTCCGATCGTGATCGGACGTTCCGAACTGGGTTAGGAGGTTCCGAACGTCGCCTATAAATATAGGGTTCGAGATGCTCATTTCTCACACCAATTCCCTCTGATTCCTAAGCCTTCTAACTCAGATCTAGGGAGATCTAGGCGTCCTATCGGTAATCCGGAAGTGGCTTAGTGATCTAGACGTCGTCGCGGAGCTATGACCTAATTTTGAGGCTATCGACAGCAAAGGGCTAACGACGGACGCATGTATAGCTTTGGCATCCTAAAAATATTTAGGAGTACGCTTTAGCTTAGTTAAGGCTTTTAGAGCTTTATTGTTGATGCATGGATATTTGCATTGTAGTAGCAGTAGACTGGACTAGTAGGCTTGGAGTATAGGCCAGTGGAGCTTGGTTGTCCAGCAGTGTTAGAGGTACGTAAGTACTGACCGAGATAGCCGGCATGATATATTTGCATGTATGTTGCATGAGTATGTGCTATATGCTTTATCATGTTTTAGCATGTTTTACCGTCTTAGCACATACATGATTTTACGTGTGACTGCATCCGGAGAGATGTGAGTCATTGACAGTCTCCATAGGGAACAATGATCTCATTTTGGACTCGAGTCAGGTATGACAGTTTCCACATGAGACTTGTATCCTGTTTTGGATTCGGGTCAGGATGGGGTTGGCTAAGCCCTGATATAGAATATACGAGTACCCCGCGGAGTCGCTCTCTAGCCGGTACTGTATATTCTCGGCGCCATGAGCAAGTGTTTTCACTTGAGTTTTAAATCATCTGTGTGCGCATATTTGTATTTATATCATTGCTTCGTATTGAGCGTTCTAGCTCACGCCCCTGTGTTTGGGTATTCGTTGTGTACCTTATGGCGGGGCAGGTTTGAGGCTGGATGGTCCAGACGGCTCTCAGCAGGATTGAGCTTGGGAGAGTGTGAAGTTGTAGAGGGTAGGGATTTATTTACCCTGAACCTTCGATTTGGTTGTATAACAGTACTTATACACTTGTGATATCGTCGGTTGTATTATGCCGATTGGATTTGTTGTATTTTAATTATCCGCACTTTACGCTTTAAGCTTTTATTGCGTGCGCTTTTACTGTAACTCTGATTAGGTAGTGGATCCGGGTTGGGTCACTACACAACTGGTTGAGATCGGAAGCTCCGATGCACCAACGGAAGCTCCGATTTCTTGCATGCAGCTACGTGTACAATTCTCATTGCCACGTCTTCAGACAGCACATCAGAAGCTCCGTTCTTGCATCGGAACTTCCGTTCGTACCGGCAGCTCCGATCTGCACAGCGGTGACTCCGAAGGGAACACTCTTTTCTTTACTGTTTTTGAACCCCCGTGACCTACCCACCATTTTCGGACGTTCCAGATCTGATTTTCCACTTATTTTTATCAAATAATGACTCCTTAAACATGTTTTAACACATTTAAAATTATAAGTCATTTTATAACATGTTTAAATCACTTAATCTTGTAAAATGAAAATCGAGATACTACAAGTAATGTCAATTCGGGTAGGTCGGGTGGATTTATGTTGGATTGACAAAAAATTATTTAAAATTTTATCAACTCAAACTCGGCTAATCCGACTAACCGGATCAACCAGAACTAACCTCATTTTATTTTTTATTTTGTTATTTTTAACAAAATAATTAAATAAATATTCAAAACTCACAATAATAATAATAATTATTATTTTTAAGTTTATAAGAATAATAATAATTATTATTTTTATTTTAAACACATAATAACAAAATCTAAATTTATATATAATTTAAATTTCAAAGTCTAGTTATAGAAAATTTAAAATATATTTACTCAAAAAATAAAAATTTATTCAAAAAAATCAAAATTTTACAAATTAACATTAAATATGGAAAATCTATTATATCAATATAAGATAATTTTTCAAATATACAATATATAAAATTATAGCAAATCTTTATTAATTTTATACAATAATAAAAAAAATTCGGGTCATCTCAGGTCAATCCGGGTTGACTCTAACCCAACCCGAACCCAAATTTTCTTTTTTGGGGTCAAATCTGATTCGATTCCAACCCAAAATCCTTGAACTTTAACCAGATATTTTTTGGATCAACTCGTTTCGAGTTGACAGTTATTTTCAATTTTGCCTCCCCTAATTGAGAGATGGAATCAATGCTCAAGATAGTCCTGGTCATATTAGTCTTAGTCTTAGTCTTAGTCTTAGTAATGGTTATTCAGTTTGGTAGTCTTCGATAGTAGACATAGTTATTCAGTTCAGTAGACTTTTTAATATCCAGTTTGACTTAATCAATTTTTGTCTCAGCATATTCTTAGATTATTAAATCACCAAAATTTTAATTGATCTTACATTTTTGTTTCAAGCCCCACACCCTTTTGGTGTAAAGTTATCTTGAGAAATTTAACTGATTTGATATGTTTTTATTTGGAGCATTGTTTCTCCAAATCTCGCGTAATTCTTTGGAATTCCATCAAATTTTGTTGCAGCAGCCTCATACGTATCCTGGTTATTCACGGGCAGCCAAATAGATCTTTTGTGAACAATATGAAATCAACTGAATATATCATTCCATTCTCTCTATTGAATTTTAAAATAATAATTAAAAAACATTCCCCCAAAAATATTTCTTTAATCATTCAAAAATCATTTCAAATGTGACAACCCAATATTTTTAAATCTTTTTGGAACATTATAATTCGAAAAAAATAAGCCCATTTTTAAATTAAACATAAAAAAAAAGACAGGAAGAATGCTATTAGTTAATACTTCACAAATAAGATAATCCTAAAAAGGGAAGAAAAACACGGCATAATTTCCTTGGATTGTGACATAAGACGATTCATTTAGTACATTTTAAGATGGCTAATGGTCTCCTCAAAATTCATATGCACAATACTTTTCCCAGCACTAGCACCTTTCTTTAAAAGGTTCAGAGCTTTCTGAGATTCAATCACTGGAAAACGGTGCTCGATTGCAGGAACAACCTTTTGTTGAAGAACGGCAGGCCACAAGTGAGTTCTCAGTTCAGTAATCACAGAAGCTTTATAACCAAAATCCTTGGATCGAAGATCGATGACTGCAAATAGTAATAATTACGATAATAATAAACTGTACACTGAGAAATAATTGGGGATGACAGTTGTAAGCCAACTATGACCATGAAGGTTATAATTTTTACCTTCAATTTCAACCTGCTTTCGTTGTAGCAAAGAGAGATCTATCAAAGTAGATTCCGTTCCATGTAAATCCACAATGACAACCTTACCCAAGTCACTGCAGCACTGAATATTTCTGAGAAGATCGGAAGCTTCATAATCAAGAACCAAATCAACACCTGAAAATATGAATTTCAACCTAGTGAAAAAAAAAATGCTTCGGGAATTTGCTACTCTTGGCATACATTGGCTGCTCCAAATTTCAACATGGAAGTATACAAATACTATGAAGTATCAATTAACATGCTACATGAAAACAAAATCTTAGCATAATTACCAGTGTACTCTGTATATAAGCAATATCAGGACTTAATTAAGTTATGAATTTGTCATGGTTAAAGTGACAAACAAAGAGTTATGAATCTCCATTTTGTTCTTCAATAATAGGACTTAATTAAGTTATGAATCTTTTATTTATGATAAAGGCATGATAAAACAAGGACAACAGGCATCATCCATTCTAATCACTAAACTACTCATAGAAACTTGGGAAACTAATAATTTGTAAATTCTGAAACTTGTGCTACACCAATCTCCTTCCCTTGAACAAAAACTCATCCTCGAGTTTTGAAGATGCAAAGACAATTTGTCCAGTGGAAAGTACTCAAAGATACCAGAGACAATGAAAGTAATGGAGATGTTCATATTAGCAGTGTTGGGGAAGAGAAATTAAAAAACCTCATGCAAAGCATCAGATCTTTCAATAAAGGATAGGTGCAACCTCACCTCCATATATAGTTTTCGCGGTAACAGCCCTTACAAAGTTTGTGGATGTGTGATCAACACAAACATCAGCACCATAACGCCTACAAATTGGAAACTTGTCGCTACTTCCTGGGGAGATCATCAACAAGAATGAGCATATGCAATAATATAGACGATTAAGACATTATAAATTATCACGGAAACGAGAATGGGCTCAAGATTATAATGCAGTAAACCATGTCACCTGTGGAGGCAATAACTTTGAAGCCCATGTACTTTGCATATTGTATTGCCAATGCGCCGATGGCGCTAGTGGCTTCGCGAATCTAAATATTATAGGACTCTAACTTAGTTTATGACTTGGATAATTTGCAACAAAATTCAAGAAAATATAGAAGTTATCTCTTAACCAAACAATTAGAAGGAAAAAAAAAACATTATTAAAATTTAGGTATAAACAAATGCAAAACAGAAATTTGGAATCTAAATCACTTTTTTCTCCTTTTCCATTAAGATGGTGGATCTTTTCTCACCAAAACAAATTTTTTTTTAGACGTCTTGGGATCGTGCAATTTGAATAAAGCTAACAATAAGGTGCATGATGCATAAGGCAGGCCAGCAGCATCATCTAAATCAATATCATCGGGTAATGGAAGAAGAAAGCTTGCCGGTACAGCAACTTTTTCAGCATACCCACCTCCTTCAAGAATGGCACAAACCTGAAATTCACAATTTTATGTAAATTGTTATGCTCAGGTTCAATATAGATTATATTAAAAACAAAAAAACAACGGCGTTAAAAGGAAGGCAGGAGAAACAAATAATTTATCACACCCTTTGTCCAATTTCCCAACGATTGACATTTGTTCCAACAGCTTCAATAATTCCAGAGCATTCAAGGCCTGGGCAGACATCATCAACACCTTTAGCCACATCAATTATGTCACCTCTGTTGACACCAACGGCACGCACCGCGATCAACACTTCGTTGTCCTTAATTTCAGGCACATTCACTTCTCGCCGTTCCAAAATTCTTGAAAACCAGCATTTTTTAACCATCATCGCCTTCATTTTCGAATTCGATGAAGATGGTGTGCTGTGCGTGGAGAAGCTGTGCAGTGCCATTCAGTGCGGGAGAACAGACGATACAACAAAAGAGTGATGGTGATGTTCATCCAAACCGTGAGATTTTGAAATCAGGGCTGAATTGGGAACGTAGATATTGATTTTTTTTTTTTATATTATATTTTTTTTAATATTAAAATTCGCACAAATGATTTAAAATTCCTACCAACACTCCAAAATTTATCTTAATTCTCCAACCACAAATTTTTTTTTTTTTAATTTCAACTCCTTAGTAGTCCCCATTTTTGAATTAAATATTATTTAGTAACTAATCATTTGTAAATGACATTGTTAAATCTATCGAACCATTCCCTGTCATGCCAGATTATCGGTTACGGAAGGTTTTCAGCAAATATACTTTGAATTAGGGGTCCAACATGCTTCCGTAAGATGCATTAAATTTAAATATCTCTTTGACCATAATGTCGTCGGGTCATACCTGCCGAGTTTTACGAAGTGCTCTTCACACTCTAACCACGCAGTCGCAACAGATGATTTCTGCACAAGCTCCTTCAATGACACCCAATACAACCTTAATTCGTTTTCTACCTTAAGACATATGATATATAAATTTAATTATAAAATGTGAGCATGAAAGAACAAAATACTTAGGAAATTTATTCAGACATAATATTATTACATAAATCAACTCCTTTAAAGAGGAGAAGACAACTTGATTAGCTACTCATAGTAGCCTTGTTCTTGAAATACATAAAAGAAAACTTAGTACAATAGAGAGAAAAATATTACAACAATTTATTTGTAAGAAAATTGAAGGAAATGATCGATGTCTTCAATTTTCTCAAAGGCATGTATTTATAGCTGTAGTTTCACTCGTTTCACCGAGAAACTTCAGGGAATCTTACAGCTGTCTTGTTTTTTTTATGTCATTATTGATGACATCTTTTACTAGTGGAGGAGTCACATGCCGGCCACTTCTTTTTGGCTTTATTCCCCTCATATGTCTTCTTTATGGTTGTCGGTGCATCTTTTGCTTTTGAAGTGGGCTCTTGTGAAAACATATCTTTAGTGGTCTTTGTCCACCTTTGCTTGTCTCGAAAAAATCTTTTTGATCCGTTTGAGGTCTAAAAGTTTTTCCAAATTCTGGCTCCTTCTGATTTGGACATTCTGGACAGATATTCTCTAACCATCGTCCGATATGACCCATGTTACAAAATTTTCGGCGAGTTTCTTTTCTTTCCGACAGCTTGTTATTCCACAAAAGGTTTCTCTTATTTTCGAAGAGTTTTTCCGGGAAAGTCCTAGTTTTTCCTGTCATTGTATTTAGCAGAAACAATCCATTCACATAATTTTGATAAAATTTGAATGGAAACTTGACTTTGTTCATCTCAGTGAGATAGACCCAAATACCCCATGCCCTTTTGGTTGAGATTTCATTTTCTCCGAAAGTGGGCACCAATGATATTTCTTTAGTTTTAGGATCCATGATAAAATTATGACTAGTTATGTCAAGTCTTCTCAACTTGATGAAATGAAAGGGTTCGTATGATATTTTTCCTGTTGGTTCTTGAGTTGCACTGAAAAAATATAAATCTAGCACATCTCCTCTAGACAAATGATCATTATTTGTCCATGTTTTTTGGAATGCTTCTTGGATCCATTTTGATAACTGTGATATCTCCGGAAAGCCTGGCGACGTTGTATAAACTGAGACCAAAGCCCAAAATTCATACCACAGCTTCACATCTTTAGGATTGACATTGTTTTTAGCCAAACCCTTGGATATATTCCTGCAACATCAACCCTGCAAATGTTAGGGTTGATTTCACTCCTTGTATTTAATTTCTCCCACTTCTGTTGATAAACCTGGAATGGAAAAATATTAGCTGGATTAGTATCAATCTTAGATTTTCCCTTGTCAGTGTTGAGTCTAAGATTGATCTCTTCCTCTTTTACCCCAGAGGCGGAGGATTGACTTGATGAGGTTTTTTCATCAATTGTTGCTTCATCCAATTCATCGAAAGCTGATGATAGATTAACACTTGTTTCTTGAATTTTAGAATCCCCAACATCTTGTTCTACAACCAATGGCTATATTTCTTGTAAAACCAATGGTTTTATCATTTCCCGTTTATGAGAAACCAATGGTCTCTCTATAGCCTTTACAATTGGCTCTTGAATAATAGTCCATAGTTGGGTTTGAGCTCGCAAAAACCTTTTGATTCGATTAGATACTTTGATCCTATCTGCTTGTTGTAACCTGCCAGCCATTTCAGTATTAATGGCTAACTGGTTGAACTCGGTTTGAAGCAACCCAAGGTGTTCCCTTAGATGCCTCTTCATTTTTTTTTGATGAAATCTACGTTACTGTCTTCCATCTCTTGTTAAAAAATCTGCAAGAATATTTTCATGAGATTTAATAATAACAATATCAAAAATATAATTTTGACATAAAGCTTGCCATCTTAATAATCTAGCTTTCTCTGGTTTAGATTCAATTTTATTTCTTAAGAAAGCTTTAACCTGGGTATTATCAACTTTTAAGGTAAATTTTTTAGCAAGTAAAAATAAAGGTCATTTTTCAAAATCCTTTTGAACTGCATAAAATTCTTTTTCGTTGATATGTCATCTAATACCCTCAGATTTTGTAAAAAGACCGCTACAGTATCTGCATGGTACTTCCCCTTCCGGAGTGAGATTCGTAAGGATCGCTGCTCACCAATCGTCACTGGAATCTGTAAATAACACCAAGTCCTCCTCATCAACAGGTATAGCCATTTTTTTTTTGGAGTTTTTGCATATCTCCTTTAGGTTTACCCCTTTAGTATGTTCATCGGTCTATATAAACCTTGCATCCTTTTTTAACAAAGGACTAAACACTTTCCTGTATATTGCAAGGTTGTTTATGAACAACCCTACAAAATTAACCACTCCGAGAAAACTTTAGAGTTGTTTTACGTCTTTGAGTTTATTTGAAAAATTCTGTACATTTTCCACAATATGGGGTTGTAGAATTATTCCAGATTCATCAATCTCAATGCTAAAGAATTCGATTTTCCTTGTTGTTGTGACTACTTTTTTTTTAGATAAAACTAGTTCTTCTTGTTTACAAATTTTAGAGAAAATCTCTAAGTGTTTTAACATGTTCGTCTATGTTTTTTGATGCTATAAGAATATCATCAATATAAACAAACATGAAGTTGAGATAATCTTTAAAAATATTATCCATTTTTCTTTGAAATATCCGGGTTGCATTAGCCAATCCCATAGGCATAACTTTCCAAATATAGTGTCCTTGTGGAGTAGAAAAGATTGTGATTTTTTTACTACCTTCTTCTATCCGAATCTGATATAAACCAGACTTACAATCAAACTTTGAGAACACTTTAGCATTTCAAACGCAGCTTATTAAATGTTCTCTACTGGGTAAAAAGTACCCATCAAACTTCAGAATTTTATTAATACCTTGGTAGTTAATAACTACCGTATGGATTTTGAAATCAGGGCTGAATTGGGAACGTAGATATTGATTTATTTTATATTATAACATTTTTTTAGTATTAAAATTACCCATAAAATAAAATGTAAAAATAGTTAAATATAAATGTCTAGAATCTAGCCAACCAAAAAATTAATTAGAGTAATTAATGATATTTATATCTAGAAAATGATTAATTAGACCCGAATTATTGGGAGTTTAATCATCTCCCATCTAATGACATATGTAATTTTTTATTATTTATTGTTCTTGTTTTCTTTTTCCAACTCTTTGGGACTCTAATTTTTTTTATTTACTCATTATTTTTGATTTTTTAGAAGAAAAAAACTCTTGTTCTACTTCCTGTTTATTTATTGCATTTTGTTTTCCTATTTTCTCTTCTTTATTTTTTTGTTTCCTTATATATTATTTATTATACACTCTTTTTTATACATTTTTATTCCTACAAATAGAACTAACAAATATATTATTTATTAATTTATTATTGTAATCAAACATTGATTATACATTAAAAATAAAAAAAACACAATTATTTGGTAACTCACCATTATAAATTATATATAATAAAAATTATCATAATAAATTTTCAATTGTATATATTACAAATTATTATAATATACTAATGACTACGAAATGTTATTATAAATTAAAAAATTTCCCACAGAATTCATGAGTTCGTAAAACTCAAAGTTAAATCTGATATTATTTTTTAATTATCATTGATCAACATTCAGCTAGGTTTAAGAGACCATAGAATGTTTTAAGAATAAGACAAATGGAAAAGTAATGTTACATGTCACTTGTCAGAATTTCCTAACACTCACCGCATGTATTGTTATTAGAAACTATCAGAGCCATGTGGTATTAGCTGTAATTTTTTACAACGGTGATCTTGCATATTATTTAGTCGTTGAAAAACAAAATATCCTTATCATTATAAATAATATATTAAAAAAATTATGTTTAATTTTTAATAATTATGATCAAACGAATAAATTATTGCATAAATTATTTCAATAATGATTTTGTTATTTAATTATATAATAAATTTTTGAGATTAATATAATATTATTGGTGGAATAATACTATTGTTAACAAATCAATTAGTTCGACTAACAATTTCATTTTTAACTTTGTTTCATAATTTAATAGTCTAGTCATCTTAAAAAATAGCAGATATAACAATGAAAACTAAATAACTAATGTACATTATTTTTTGTGCGTTTAATTTAACTTTTATTGTAATAAAACAATAGTTTTAAAAATAATCGACACACGAAAAAAATAAAAAAATTATAAAAGCTTATATCTTTACTATTTATTAAGTGTAAGCATATTAGAATAACTAACTTGATGTCATGGTCTTTTTTCAATATACCCAAATCATCCTTCTTTTCAATTTTTTTTTTCATGTTTCTTACTCACTATTTTCACATCTCCAAAAGCTATCTTTACCAATTCCAATTCCCTTGTTATTTTTTTTTTTTCTAATTTACTAACTTGTTAAACATCAAAATTCACACACGTTATAGTTGTTATTTTACAAAAGCAAATGCATGTGCACCGTTGCTAGTATAAATTAAAATTGAAGGTCGAATTGAACGTTTTGTATGTCTATAAAATTAATTTTGAATTAATATATGATTAACTATTAGAAAAGTAATGAAAAAATTAACCATTAGAAAAGTACTGAATAAAAAAAAATACTCAAGTTAGTATAATACAAAATTAAGGGAAAGTAAAAGGAAAATATAATAATCACTTTAAAAAGATATAAGTATAAAAAATTAAAGTAAAACACATTTGAACTATATAACAAGAAGTTAAAAAGACTATAACTTTTAACAAATTTATATAATCCAATATAAATTATATATCCCAAACATCTGCACGTTTGTCACAAGTCCATCTGGCACATTTATGACAAACATATAATCTCTTGGCCCTCATTTTCTTCGCATATGTGCTTTTTCCTTGTTCAGACATATTTCGAACAAGTAAGAATTTTGGAACTTCACCACCTAATCGAACCTTGGCTTCAATTATAAGATGAATATCCTAAGAAATTATTTTTTTCACATCTTTCACGGAGTACCATTATCCGCCACTTAACCGAGAAGTGAACTCAATTCTGCAAAAATAAAATGAAAATATAAGTAACAATTAATTTGGATCATATAAAGACATAAACTCATCATTAAGAATTTCATTTTCTAAAAATGGTTTAAGTCTTTTCCCATTAAATTTTAATACATTATTATTTTTAGTATTTTCAACATCAACAGCACCATAAGGATAGACAAATTTAACAATAAATGGTCCAGAATATCGCAATCTAAGTTTTCTTGGGAACAAATGCAAGCGAGAATTATAAAGTAAAATTTTTTCTCCAATTTCGAAAGATTTTCTCATAATATTTATATCATGAAAGACTTTTATTTTATCTTTATAAATCTTTGCATTTTCATATGCATCATTTCTTAACTCTTCTAGTTCATTTAATTGCAATTTTCTTAATTTAAATGCATCATCTAAATTAGTATTAAATGCTTTAATTGCCCAATAAACTTTATGTTCAATTTCAATAGGTAAATGATAATGGTTACCAAAAAATAATTTATATGGTGACATCCCCAATGATGTTTTAAATGCAGTTCTATATGCCCATAATACATCACTTAATCTTAAAGACCAATGTTTGCGATTTGGATTGACTGTTTTTTCCAAAATTTGTTTTATTTTTTATTTACAAGTTCAACCTGACCATTCGTTTGAGAGTGATATGGAGTAGAAACTTTATATGTTTTTTAAGTAATATTATTAAATCTTCTTCTTGTTTTGGTAAGAGGCTAGAAGATATTACAATAGGATATGTTTGATTTTCACCAAGAAAAGCATATTTTAGTTCTATTGGTAAAGGTTTTAATTCAAGTTTTTGATGATCATCTTATTTTACTTCTTCAAGTTCATTAACTTCTTTCAAATAAATTTGATTTAAAAACATTTTTTGAAACAAAACTTTTCCCTAAACAAACTTCAGATTGTTGATTTATGTTTTCTTGGTGTATGTTTTCTTCAACGATTGTTTCTATTGCATTATCATCTTCATCTTCATTAATACTTGGTTGTTTATATAAATTGAACACATTAAGTTCTAAAGTCATATTTCCAAAAGATAATTTCATTATTCCATTTTGAAAATTAATTAAAGCATTTGAAGTTGCTAGAAATGGACGTCCCAATATTATTGGAATTTCATTATGCACTTCTATTGGTTGTGTATCCAAGACAATAAAATCCACAAGATATATGAATTTATCTACTTGAACTAACACATCTTCTACAATATCTCTAGGTATTTTGATTAACCTATCAACTACTAAAAGAGTAACAGATGTATGTTTTAAATCTCTCAACTTAAGTTTTTCATAAACTGAATAAGGAAGTAAATTCACACTTGCTCCCAAATCTAGCAAAGCTTTTTTAATTTTTTTTTTCCAATAATACATGAAATTATTGGACAATCAGGATCTTTATATTTCAAAGTAGATACATTTTGAATTATAGAACTTACTTGTTCAGTTAAAAATGCTTTTTTCTTTACATGCAATTGTCTTTTCACAGTACAAAATTTTTTGCATAAGAATGCACTTGTTTAATAAAATGTAACAATGGAATATTTACTTTTACTTGTTTAAAAACTTCATAAATATCATAATCATTTTTTTGTTTTTTTATTATTTACTAATGCATGAGGAAAAGAGAGAGGTTTATTTGGCTTGCTTATTATTTTAGATAATTTACCATCAATTTTCTTATTCTTAGGACTCAAAGTATCATCTTTCTCGAAAGTATCAGGATTTGAATCCTTACTCTTTGAGTTTAACTGATCTTTGATTTCATCACTATATGGATCATTATTTATTTTACCACTTCTAATAGTAATAACAGATTTTACTTGATCAAATTTATCTTGATTTTGATATTTAGGAATAGGTTGTGGTTGAGATGAATTTTTTTTTTTCATTAATATTAAGTGCAGATGCAAATTTTGAAAGAGTGGGTGCCCAGTGAGCCAACTTGTGGCTAAGGGCTTTGATGACTCTTTGTATAAACAATCTTTTGTTTAATATTATTTACACTTTTATTAATGACAATGACTTTATCTTTCTTCATATTGTTATATTGTGATATACTATTGTTGTTTTGATAAAGACCTTGAATATACTATAGTGTATGTAAGATGTGGTAGAACATGGGGATGTCTATCATGAAACACATCTTATAGTCACTGTATATTCTAAACTGTTCCTAGTCGATTGAGCCGTCCGATAATAAGGATAAGGATCGCTCGAGTGTGAGACTAGCATTTGCGATGCAGAGTACCACGTTTCATTGGTAAGGAACATAGAGATGTTCGAAGCATGCAAATGGATATTCATATGATGAATGATCGAACTACCCTATCCGGACTTTCCAAGTGGTTATCATTTATCGAGTGGATAAAGTCCGCGGTTTTGGTTGTACACCATTAGTACTTACTACTTGAAACATCATTGAGACTCTATATGCTAGTACTGTGCTTTGACTCGTTTACCGACTCTATTGGGGTCATCAGGTGTCGGGATTGGGTACAGTTACAACACATATAGGAGTCGATGTTTTGTTGTCAAGGATTCACCACATACTTGCGAGTGTGGATATCCTATGCGATCTGAGGAGATATTAGTGTGACGAATCTCTGGCCAGAGTACATGATGTGATTTAAGAAATGGTTTCTTAGTAGCACATGCGATGTCACTATTTGATCTTCAAGATGCATTGCATAGTTATCGAATCTCGAGCGACTCTCGATATACCAATGGTTGTTGATTCGATCGGGATATATGGATGAAGGGACCGTACTGTACGCTAACCAAAATCTATATGGTTCTTGCAGGCACTATCAGTGATACCTAGGGAATCATGGGGCGATGTTGCTAGGCGCTCTACCATGATTCGATGGGCAAGTCGGAAATTGTTGTTCCGAGTCACAAGGAGTTGTGAGCCCACGGCTAGCTGTATCCCTGAACCATTGAGGGTCACACAGTGTAATGGATTTTTAATCCCCGTTGAGATAGTTAAATTTAAAGAGTTAAATTTAATGAACAAAGAAGTTGGACTTCTTATTTAAGATTAGGGAGTGAGATTTCCTAAAATGACATAGTGATGGGCATTTTTGGAAACCACTGAATTCGGATTCAGAAAAATTTATCTTGACTTTAAAGCGTGCAAAAATGGTTTCTGTGCACATTGGTGAAATCGGTTTATCAATCGGAGTCACGATGAATTTTATATTAATTTTTGAACATGCGGGCTTTGCTTGTCGGGCCTGAACTTATGACTAATGGGCCCTAAGCTGTTAGTGGCCTACATTATAAATAAGTTATTGCAGTACAAAAATTACACACAACATGTCATAATTTTCGAAAACCTAGTATTTTTCTCCTAAAGGTGGCCGCCCCTCTCCCTCTCTCTGTTGAGAAAAATCCAGCCTGTGATTTTGAATTATAGTCTGGTTTAACGGATCAAATTCGTTAATCTCTTCGTAGAAAACTTCTGATAGATTCTAGTGCAATCTATCAGAGGGATTAAATCTCTATTCGTGGACCTGATTGAAGAACTGTTCGTCCATCGGTTCCAGGGAGATACAACAAGAGCAGAGAAATCTGTTGGTGTCCAGAATCTCGATTCGAGATTAAAGGTAAAAATTTTATAATCGTTATTTAAATTTTTACACACACAATTTAATCGTAAAGATTTGATACCCAATATGGAATCGTTCCATATAATAAAAATTTTAAACTTCCGCTGCACCGGGTATCAATCTTGTTTGATCTGAACGCCGCGTTTTCCAACAAATTTTGCAAGAGTTTCTTTCAAATTATTCATAGATTGAATGTTTTGAATATTTATAAACTCTTTCTTTTGAATTTATGCATGAATTTCATCTTCAAAATGTTTTCTTAGAGATGGGATATAAGGAGCATAACCTTGATGAATTTGGTTATATTTAAAATGTTGTTGTGAAGGTTGTGCATTATTATCGTTCCTCCAACTAAAATTAGGATGATTTCTCCAATCAGGATTATATGTTTGTGAAAATTGATCTAATGTTGGTTTTTTAAAATTGTTAACATAATTGGCTTGTTCATGGAGACATTCTTTCAATGAAGGAAAAATTGGACAATTTTTTGTAAGATGATCATGTGTGTCACATATATGACAAACAATTTCTCGAACACTTTTTAATTGATCGCTTTTTTTCATTTATAATGACTTAATTTTTCTTGCTAAAGACGCAAGTTTAGCTTGAATATCTACATCATCTTTAAGATGATAAATAATACCAACCCTATTTGTTGAATTATTGGTTTTACTTGGTGGTTCAATTGAGCCTATATTATCCTAATTTTGAGCATTTTTTTGTTAATGAATCCAAATATTCCATAGCTTCATTTGAGTTTTTATCTTCAAAAGTTCCATTACACATGAATTCTATCATTTGCCTACCTTTAGGCATTAAACCTTCATAAAAGTGAGAAACTATCTTCCATATTTCAAAACCATGATGTGGGCATGTATTAAATAACTCTTTATATCTATCCCAACATTGATAAGATGTTTTCCCTTTGTTTTTGAGAAAAAGTTGTAATTTGTCTTTTGAAAGAGTTTGTTCTATGGGAAGGGAAATTTTTTTTTAGAAATTGTTGTTGCATTTCTTCCCATGATCTTATTGAACTTGATCTCAAATTTTGCAGCCATGTTTTAGCTTTATGTTTTAAGGAAAAATGAAAAAGCTTTAATCGAACAATATCCATGCTATAATTTTGATCATTATATAAGTGTTGCAAACCTCCTCAAATTCCCTTAAATGCAAATATGGATTTTCATAATCTAAGCCATGAAAATTTGATAAAAGTTGAATGATTTGAGGTTTAAAATTGAAATTAGACGCATCAGGAGGAAAAACAAAACAAAATGGTGTACTAGTTCTTATTGGATTCATATGGTGCCTAAGTGTTCTTGGTTGTTCATGTTCTTTATTATTATTATTATTATTATTATTATTATTATTATTATTATTATTATTATTATTATTATTATTATTATTATTATTATTATTATTATTATTATTATTATTATTATTATTATTATTATTATTATTATTATTATTATTATTATTTATCCTCCATGTTTAAAATATTTTCAGATACTCGAATAAGTCTACCACTTTTTTTATGACTCCAAACAATCATACAATTAAAAACAACATAATATTTACATAAACAACATAATTAACTAAACCTAAACTTAATTTATACCTCCCTGGCAATAGCGCAAAAAACTTGCTACTAGTTAAATTGCAATTCACCCAAGTGTAGGTACACTGCGAGTAATATATTCGTAAGTACGAGATCGATCCACAGAGAGGATGTTTTAAGTTTAAATTTAACAATTATAGATGAAAAGATTATTATAAAATTTAAAGTACACAAATTATAAGATTGTCAAGGCTTCAAAGGTTCATTGTTGGTTTATTTAAGAATGCTCAGCAAAAATAAATAAAAGAAACTAATATAACATAAAAGAACAATTAAATATTTAAAAAAGTATATCATATAATATAGTTCCCATTATATAAATATCATATTAACCGATATTTAATACATGGTACCCATCATATATATATATATATATATATATATATATATATAAATGTATAAATATAAATTGACATAAAATTAAATGTTAGATCAAATCACAATATTTCATTTAGAACAACTGGCAAAGCCACACTATCGTCTAAATAAAATATATGAATTTTTTTATTTTAGTTGCGAAAAAAGTAAATGTTAGTTGCGAAAAAGTAAATGTTAGTTCAAATCACAATATATTATTTAGAACAACTGGCAGAGGCCACGCTATCTAAATAATAAATATGACTTTATTATAAATTGATACATATATTTATAGTATGTAATTATTGTTGTATTTATTGTATCATATTAGACAACAAATCAAGGTAACCACATTCAATGTACCAAGTATTTGATGTAAATATATAACAATAAATAATCCAAATTATACCTACAAATAAAGATCAATTAGTAAAACAAAATAAAAATAGAAAAGTAAAGAATATAAAAAATATAAAAAATCTTAACAATGAAACTTTTCACCTTGACATTAATGAGTTTAGCTTGCCATCAACATAAAACTCAAGAATAAGGATAAAAGAAATTTCATATTTGAACTTAAGAAATATGCACACTAAAACTTTTATTCTCACACACACAATATTTATTTTACAAATGAGAACTTCACACTCTCTTGCACACCTCAAAGCTAATACAACACATTTATTTATAGGCCAAATGAGAGCAAGAATCCAAGATCATTAAATGTGAAATAGTAAAGTTGGTGGTTGATTGTCTCCTTGAATATCAATACCATGATCCAACTTTAATTGACATGTTTGATGTCTTAAATCATCGATTCAGACTTTTCACTCAACATAGAAAACGTAGAAAATTTTGTGTAGATCTGTTTGGACATATGATTCATCTTTTTTTTTTTTTGGATAAAAGGTGAATTATTTATTATATTTTTACTCCAAGCTGGTCATAGTAAAAGTAAATATGTCTTCATTTTGATGTTTGACCATTTTGATCATCTTAATGAGGTTTTTGGAATTTTTTGTCATATACAAAGTTGAAGATGCCTCTTTTTCAATTCTATAGGATTTGAGATTACTCTAATATGACCTCTATAACTTGATTAATTTTATTTTTACCAAATCTGCGCAAACCGTAAAATACAACATTTTTAGTAAAATATTTAAATATAAACACATAACACTAAAATAAAAACAACTTCATAATTTTAATGAAACTTGTTGGAGATCAAACTTTCGGTGATAACAGGTCAAAACAAAACCAAGTAATAAAATAATTTAAGGACTAAATCTATCAAAGACTCATCCAGATCAAAAGTCCGAGATCTCAAAAGGATCAAAGATTCATCCAGATCAAATGTCCGATATCATCAAATCTAATGCCAGATATTTGGATAAACCAATCGAAGTATGAACTGCCAGATCAAGTGTCCGTTATTCGGATGAATCAAGAAGACTTTCAACAGATTATACAGATTTATCCAAGACAGATCAAGTAAGCTATCAACCAGATCAAAGTCTTACTTCTAAGTAACCGTTGCTGAAGTTGTTGAAGAAAAAGACAAAATCATTTAATGGTATTTTGAACGTTGATCTACCTCCATCAAAGTCAAGATTTGTGAGCTATTTAATAAGATATGTTGGCGGCTCATTATCAGAGATTGTTGGCAGCTCATTATCAGAAACTGTTGGCGGGCCACCGGCTACTTTTGAAGATTATAAATACTCGAACACCTCAAAGATTCAAACACGAGACCAAGAGTGAAAAACACAAGTTATCAAATCGAAGTTCATTCAAATTGAAAAGCTTTCACTCAGCATAACTCAGATACCCATATCATCAGATAAAAGTCTCGACACTCTGAGTTAGAGAATATTTCAAGATCAATCAACTCCAAAGAAAGCACATACAGAATAGATCCAGATCAAAGCTATTCACAGCTATCCAGATCAAATCATCGAACACATTATGTAGCTTCATTGCGTAACTCAAAGCAGAGAGTTTGTTCTGCTTCAAAGAGAAAGTATTGCTAGGAGTTCCTTTCAAAGGATTGATTGGATTGGATTTGTACAAAGCCTTGTATAAATCAAAGTCTTCTAGTGGAATCTTTCTGGAAACAGAATAAGGGGTGGCGTAGTAGGATTCATCTCCGAACATCCAGAAACAACTCTATCTCTTTATTTACTGCACTTACATTATTCTATCTGCCTTAGCTTCACAAGTATTCAATCTGCGAGGAAGATTTCTTCCGCTTGAGATCCTCAGATCTTTCGAGCAGATCAAAGTTTTAAGCAACAAAATTTTAGTCTGATTTTCACAAATCAGATCGAAGAAACTCTAAATTTCAAAATAGTGTATTCACCCCCCTCTACACATATTTTCGATCCTAACAAGTGGTATCAGAGCGGTTCTTGCTTATCACCTGAATCTTCTTTTAAACTATGGCATCCTTAGCTATGACATCGTTTAGTAAAATCCCTATGTTCTCAAAAGAAGATTATGATGACTGAAAAATTCATATGCAGGCACATCTATCAGCACTTGATTATGACATGTGGTTCGTAGTAATAGATGGACCAATGAAGATTATGAAAGTTAACACTGCAGTTGCTATTACTTAAGGTGCTCCACAGATGATAGAAAAGCCTCGAGCTAAATGGAATTCTGAAGACAAATGAAAAGCCAATCTGGACAATGTAGCCAGAGACATACTATACAAAACTCTGGACAAGAACATGTTTAGCAAGATCAAAAGTTGCACTACTGCCAAAGAAATATGGGAGAATCTCACCCAACTATGTGAAGGAAATGACCAAACAAAGGAAAACAAACTCATGGTGGCCATTCAGAAGTTTGACAACATAAAGATGAAACCAGGAGAAACAATGAATGAATTTGATGAAAGATTCAGCAGCATTATGATCGAGATAAATGCACTTGGAAAAAGTTACAGCAATCGTGAAGTAGCACTCAAAGTTATGAGAGATCTACCACGAGAATGGGATGTGAAGACAGTAGCTATGATAGAATCCAAAGATCTCAATAAGATCGAAATACATGATCTATTTGCAGATCTCAAAGCTTATGAGTTCGAGCTGGGAGTTCGAACTGAGGAAGACACATCAACATCACAAGTTACCAAAGCTCTCACTACAGCAGATGAAATCTCAGCAACCAAAACCGCAGAACAAATCAGTAGTGATGCAATGTCACTATTTGTTAAGAAGTTTGGAAGATTCATGAGGAAGAATCACAATAATTTCCAAAGAGCAAACATATCAAGCTTCAAACCAAAAGAACCAGCTGAAGAAAATCGAGCTTGTTACAATTGTGGAAAAGAAGGACACTTCATAGCCGATTGTACCAAACCTAAGAAGGATGAGAAAAGAACATCATACAAGAAGAATTCAAGAGAAGAAAGGAGAAGATTCAGCAGAAAGAAAGATCAAATGGCCCTATTAGCAGATGAAAGCAACAACAAATGGGCTGAATCGGACTCCACTTCATTTGACTCAGAAACATTTTCAAGTGAAAGTGAAGATGAAGCTAACAAATGTCTTATGGCTGATGACACTGATATTCCAGATGATGGAGAGGTACTTGACTTTACTTCTGATGAATTTAGTAAGAAATATATTATTAATGCATTAAATGAGATGGTTAATGAATATCGCATGCTATCTCATAAGTTTGATGAATTCAGAACAAATGGAAAGAGCTCAACATATAAGTCAGATCAAAGTAACTCAGATGAGTACACTGGATCAGATAGTCTAAAAGCTCAGATAAGTTTGTTAATGACTGAGAACAATGATATGAGAAGTCAGCTTCAAGAAACTTTATCTGAAAAGCATAGATTAACAGATCTAGTAAACTCTTGGAATAAAGCATCGATATCCTTAGATAAACTTACTGGAATGCAAAAGCAAGCTGGAGATAAATCTGGCTTAGGCTACAACATGAATGAAGGAAGTTCATCTATCTCAACTACTCAATATTGTCTGGAAAAGAACAACTTTAATTACATGAAGTTTGTGAGATCCCGCACGATATATGAACCGATGCGATTACGGATAGCTCGCATGTTGATCACATGGTTAAGGACCCGTTGGAGATGCCTCGAGGACCAATTACGAGAGGTCGAGCTAAGAAGTTCAAGGAAGCACTTCAATCGTTGATGATGAATTGTCAAGAAAGCGTCTGAAGAATAATTTGGGGAATGTTACAATCTTATTGAAGTTCAAAGAAGTCAAGAGAGTGGAGAAAATATCAAAGAAAACACAAAAATAGGTGACAGGACCCGAGAGGCATGCGCGCCCTGAAAGAGTGGGTGCCCGATTAGCCAACTTGTGGCTAAGGGCTTTGATGACTCTATATATAAACAATCTTTGTTTAATATAATTTACACTTTTATCATGGCATTTACTTTATATTTCTTCATATTGTTATATGATATACTATTGTTGTTTAGATGAAGACCTTGAATATACTAGAGTGCATGTAAGATGTGATAGTACATGGGGATGACTATCATGAAACACATCTTATAATCACTGTATATTCTAAACAGTTCCTAGTCAATTGAGCCATCCGCAAATAAGGATAAGGATCGCTCGAGATTGAGACTAGCATTTGCGATGTCGAGTACCACGTTTCATTGGTATGTAACATGAAGATGTTCAAAGCATGCAAATGGATATTCATATGATGAATGATCGAACTACCCTATCCGGACTTTCCAAGTGGTTATCACTTATCGAGTGGATAAAGTCCGCGGTTTTGGTTGTACACCATTAGTCCTTACTACTTTAAACATGATGGAGACTCTATATGCTAGTACTGTACTTTGACTCGTTTACCGACTCTATTGGGGTCATCAGGTGTCGGGATTGAGTGCAGTTACGACACATATAGGAGTCGATGCTTTGTTGTCAAGGATTCACCACATTCTTGCGAGCGTGGATATCCTATGCGATCTGAGGAGATATTAGTGTGACAAATCTCTGGCCAGAGTACATGATGTGCTTTAAGAAATGGTTTCCTAGTAGCACATGCGATGTCACTATTTGATCTTCAAGATGCATTGCATAGTTATCGAATCTCGAACGACTCTCGATGTACCAATGGTTGTTGATTCGATCGGGATATATGGATGAAGGGACCGTACTGTACGCTAACCAAAACCTACTGGTTCTTGCAGGCACTATCAGTGATACCTAGGGAATCATGGGGCGATGTTGCTAGACGCTCTTACCATGATTCAATGGGTAAGTCGGAAATTGTTGTTCCGAGTCACAAGGAGTTGTAAGCCCACGGCTAGCTGTATCCCTGAACCATTGAGGGTCACACAAGTAATGGATTACTAAACCCCGTTGAGATAGTTAAATTTAAAGAGTTAAATTTAACGAAAGAGAAGTTGGACTTCTTAACTAAAGGGAGTGGAATTTCCTAAAATGACACAGGGATGGGCATTTTTGGAAATCACTGAATTCGGATTCAGAAAAATTATCTTGACTTTAAAAGGTGCAAAAATGGTTTCTGGGCATATTGGTGAAATCGGTTTATCAATCGAAGTCATGATGAATTTTATATTAATTTCTATAATAACGGGCTTGGTTTGTTAGGCTTAAGTTATGGATTGTGGGCCCTAAGGAGTTAGTATCCTAATACAATTATAACTTAATCCAGTCTAGAAATTATATATAAATACATGTGTAGGGTTCGAAAATAATCACTTTTTCCTCTTGCAATTTTCGAATTACACTCAAATATTTTCAAGGGGATTTTTCGAAAATCCTCTACTCCCTTTTGAGAAAATTCGGTCTGTGAATTTTCTGAAAAGTCACTTTTTGAATTGACAGATCAAATCTGTTTATTCTCTACGATAAACATGTGATTGATTACTAGTGCAATCAATCAGAGGGTTTCTGTTTTCTGTTCGTGGACCTGATTCTGGAGATTGATCGAGCAAGTCATCGGTTCCCGGGATTTACAAGAAGAGCAGATTAATTCTGTTGGAGTCCATAATCATGCCTTTGCTTGAAGAGGTAAAAATATTAATTGTGTTTTATTTTTACTTGCAACAATTTTAATCGTTAGGATTTGATACCCACGATATGGAATCGTTCCATATCACAAAATAAAAATTTAAACTTCCGCTGCTTCGGGTATCACATCCGTTTGATCAGAGAACACGCGTTCCAACACGCCCGCGCCACTTCCAGCGCGCCCGCGCGCATCTGTGTGAGTTTTGAAGAGGATGGACATAAGCCCATGCGCGCCCGCGCCAGATGGACAGAGAGCTATGCGCGCCCGCGCCTTGTGTTTTTACACACAGTTCGGCGTGTTTGTGTGTGTGCGAGACTTTTGATATTTTTGGCATTATTTTCTTATTTTGAGTCTTTTATTTCTACTAGGAAACTTTTAGGAAGATATTATCATATCTTTAGATATATTTTTGAGTTATTTCGCGATATCTTTTATTATTTGTAGTTGTATTATAAATACAACAAAAACATTCATTATTGATATAGAATTCAGATTTTGATATTTATCAATTAAAATTCTCTCTAGAATTTTATTAAGCTTTTGCTTACCCAAAAATCAAACTTATCAAATTTTTTAACTTTGTGGCGTTTGTCGATTGATTATCCTCGTGGGTTGTCAGAAACAGGTTTTCTGAAGGTCCCGTTATGATCAATTGTTTTTCTCTTCGTGATTGTTTGTTGCTAGTTTCAAGTAAACTAGAGGTGAATAATCCAAAACCTTTACTTGTTTTCAAGATTGGGCAATTTCTTGATTTCTTTTGTTATTGGATTGAGAGTACGATTTTAATATAATCGTGTTTGCCTTCCATACATTAAGAATTCATATCATTTGGTATCAAAGCCAATGTTTTGAATCAAGTAAGTATCTATATTCATCTATCTCTGTTCTTCGCGTTCTTCGTTCTTCTTATCCGTTCTTTATCGTTCTTCATTGGAATATTTCCTTCGTAGAATTTCTGTGTCGTTTCTTTCAAACTTGTTATCCAAGTCTCGTGTCTTGTGCTACAAGTTATAAATTCCAAAAAAAAAAAGAAAAGAGAAAATTCAAAATTAAAAAAAAAAAGGAAGCAAAATAACTTGTGGTCAAAATTTCTTGTGTCTTGTGATTCTTGGGTGCCAAGTCTATTTCAATCTTCCTAAAGTCAATTTCTTGTTTTTGTGCAATCTACGTGAGTCGATTGGCAAGTGTTTACAAGTTTTAAGCTTTTGAGTTTGATATTTAAAATCACAAAGCATAAGCTATTCTTATATTTGAGTGAAAAAAAGAGTGATTGAGTGAATTCATTTGGAGGGATTTGTGAGAATTTGTGTGAGGAATTTTATTACTAACTTTTCTTGCAAGTACGATGAGTTCTAACAGTCAAAATTTTTCAAAGGAAGATTTGAGTACGATGAAAGGGAAGCGATGAGAGTTGAGTTGGAAACGATGCATGAAAGAATAAGTAAACTTGAAGTTAGTGAGGATGATGAGAGTTGTGGAGAGAATTCGGGTAGGAATAGGCGAGGTCAGGAGGATGGAAGAAATAGAAGAGAAACAATGCGAGGGAGATATACTGAAGGGGGTAGAGAAGATGAGAATATTAGTGGGATTAAGATGAAAATTCCATCGTTTCATGGGAAATCTGATCCGGAGGCTTATTTGGAGTGGGAGATGAGAGTGGAATCGGTATTTGATTGCCACAACTACAGCGATTCGAAAAAAATAAAGTAAGCGGTTGTTGAGTTTGTGGACTATGCTCTAATTTGGTGGGATCAGCTTGTTACAACTAGGAGGAGAAATCGTGAGAGGCCTGTTGAAACATGGGAAGAGATGAAGCAAATAATGAAGAAAAGGTTTGTTCCTAATTACTATTATCGTGATATGTTTAAGCGATTGCAGAATTTGAAGCAAGGCTCGAGGAGTGTAGAGGATTACTCCAAGGAGTTGGAGATTACTATGATTAGGCTAACATTGAAGAGGATAGTGAGGCAACCATGGCTCGATTTCTGTGTGGTTTGAATAGAGATATTCAAGACCAAGTGGATCTACGACATTGTGTGGATCTTGAGGAGATGGTACAATTAGCTATGAAAGTGGAGCTACAGCTTAAAAAGAAGAGGCATTGGTCGAGTGTCCTCGGGTGGTGGAGCTACTACACCTTGGCATCCAAACGTTGGCAAACGAGAGGATGTCAAGACGGTGTCCAAACCAAAAGTTGACACCAAGCAAGAAACGCCAAAGCAAGGAGTGCAAGGTAAATCTGAAACTCCCAATAATCGTTCTAGGGACATTAAATGCTTTAGATGTCAAGGTCTTGGTCATATTTCTAGTCAGTGACCTAATAAAAAAATAATGATTGTGAATGATGGTGGTGAGATTGAATCGGAGAGTGAGGAGGAGAATTATGATGATATGCCTGCGTTGGAGGATCCCGATGATGAGGGATGTAATGCAGTTGTTGGTGAGTTGTTGGTAACTAGGAGAGTATTGAATGTGCAACAAAAGGAGGAGAAAGAAAATCAAAGGAAAAATTTGTTTCATACTAGATGCTTTGTGAAAAACAAAGTGTGTAGTGTCATCATTGATGGGGGTAGCTGTACCAACGTCGCGAGTAGTGAGCTTGTTGAAAAATTGAGTTTGCCTACTTTAAAGCATCCTCAACCATATAAATTGCAGTGGTTTAATGATAGTTCTGAAGTGAGAGTGACTAGGCAAGTTGTGGTGCCTTTCTCAATTGGTAAATATGCGGATGAAGTGTCGTGTGATGTTGTTCCTATGCAAGCCTGTCATATCTTGTTGGGTAGACCGTGGCAATTTGATAGGAAGGTGACACATGATGGTTTTAAGAATCGTTATTCTTTTACTATGAAAAAAGAGTCTGTTGTGTTGTTGCCTATGACTCCAAAACAAGTATTGGAGGATCATTTGAAAAAGAAAAAGAGAGAAGAGGCCGAAAAAAAGAGTGAACAAAAAAATGAGATGGCCTTAGAAAAAAAATGAAAGAAAAAAAGATGAAGAAAAAAATGAGAGGAAAGAGGCCGATAAAAAAATATATATGGCCCAAAAGAGTGAGTTGCGAGAGATTTTACATGTGCATACTCCACTTGTGTTGATTTTCTATAAGGAGATTCTCCTTAACACAAGTGATATAGCCGGAAATCTTCCGAATAGTGTTGTTTCTCTCTTGCAGGAATTTGAAGAACTATTTCCGGAGGATCTACCTCAAGGATTACCACCTTTGAAGGGAATTGAGCATCAAATTGATCTTGTGCCCGGAAGTGCATTACCGAATCGTCCAGCTTATAGGAGTAATCCGGAGGAAACAAAAGAGCTACAAAGGCAGGTAAGTGAACTTCTCGATAAGGGATTTGTGCATGAGTCTATGTCTCCTTGTGATGTACCTGTTTTGTTAGTACCTAAGAAAGACAGTTCATGGAGAATGTGTGTTGATTGTAGAGCCATTAATAATATTACAATCAAGTATAGGCATCCTATTCCTAGACTAGATGATATGTTGGATGAATTGCATGGTTCTAGCATCTTTAGTAAAATTGATCTTAAGAGTGGTTACCATCAAATTCGGATGAGAGAAGGTGATGAATGGAAAACTGCTTTTAAAACTAAGTATTGATTGTATGAGTGGTTGGTTATGCCATTTGGGTTAACTAATGCACCGAGTACTTTTATGAGGTTGATGAATCATGTTTTGCGTGCTTATATTGGAAAATTTGTTGTGGTATATTGTGATGATATTTTGGTGTATAGTAAGAACTTGAATGAACATGTTAAACACTTGAGAATTGTGCTAATCACACTAAAAGCTGAACATTTGTATGCTAATTTGAAAAAAGTGTGTGTTTTGTACAAAAGAACTTGTGTTTCTTGGTTTTGTTGTGAGTGCTTAAGGTGTCAAAGTTGATGAGGACAAGGTAAGTGCAATTTGAGATTGGCCAACGCCTACTTCTATTGGTCAAGTTCGAAGTTTTCATGGTCTTGCAAGTTTCTATAGGAGATTTGTAAAAGATTTCAGCACTTTGGCAGATCCTATGACTGAGGTGATCAAGAAGAACGTTCCATTCCATTGGGGCGAGGAGCAAGAGAAGTCTTTTGATATTATTAAGAAAAAATTAATTAATGCTCCTTTACTTGTATTACCTGATTTTGCTAATACTTTTGAAATTGAATGTGATGCATCAGGTGTAGGAATTGGCGGTGTCTTGATGCAAGGTGGACGACAAATTGCATATTTTAGTGAGAAGCTAAGTGGAGCAGCGTTGAATTATCCTACATACAACAAGAAGTTTTATGCCTTGGTTCGCGTGCTTGAGACGTGGCAGCATTATTTGAGGCCAAAAGAATTTGTGATTCATACGGATCATGAGTCTTTGAAGCATCTCAAAGGACAACAAAAGCTGAACAAGAGACATGCCAAGTGGGTGGCGTTTGTAGAAACTTTTTCCTACATTATCAAGTACAAGCAAGGGAAGGAAAACGTGGTAGCAGACGCTCTATCACGAAGGTATGTGCTTCTATCTACTTTAGATTTTAAGTTTTTGGGATTTGAGTATGTGAAAGAGTTATATGCTAGTGATCTTGATTTTGGAGAGATTTATGCGTCATGTTTGCATGGTCCAAAAGATAAATTTTTTGTGCAAGATGGATATTTGTTTAAGGAAGATAAGTTGTGTGTGCCTAAATCGTCCATACGTGAGTTACTTGTTAGGGAATCACATGGGGGTGGTTTGATGAGACATTTTGGTGTGGCTAAAACTTATGATACTTTGCATGAACATTTTTATTGGCCACATATGAAGCATGATGTTGAGAATATTTGTGAGAAGTGTGTGACTTGTAGGAAAGCTAAGTCTAAGACACAACCATATGGATTGTATACTCCACTTCCTGTTCCTAGTGAACCGTGGGTAGATATTTCTATGAACTTTGTTTTAGGACTACCAAGGTCTAAGAAGGGGAGGGATTCTGTGTTTGTGGTGGTTGATAGATTTTCTAAGATGGCTCATTTCATTGCGTGTCATAAATCTGATGATGCATCTCATGTTGCGGACTTGTTCTTTAATGAAATTGTTAGATTGCATGGCATGCCTAGGAGTATTGTTTCTGATAGAGATACTCGTTTCTTGAGCTACTTTTGGAAAACATTATGGTGCAAGCTTGGTACTAAATTACTGTTTTTGACTACATGTCATCCTCAAACGGATGGTCAAACTGAGGTTTTTAATAGGACGTTAGGAACTTTGTTGCGTGCTATAATTAAAAAGAATTTGAAGAGTTGGGAAGAATGTTTGCCATTTATTGAATTTGCTTATAATCGTAGTGTGCATTCTACTACGAGGTATTCACCGTTTGAAATTGTGTTTGGTTTTAACCCATTCACTCCGTTGGATTTGATGTCGTTACCTATGAGTGAAAGGGTTAATATGGATGGCAAGAAGAAAGCTGAGTTTGTGCGAAATTTGCATGAAAAGGTTAAGGCAAACATTGAAAAGAAGAACTTGCAATACACGAAGCAAGCAAATAAAGGTAAAAAGAAGGTTGTATTTGAACCGGGTGATTGGGTTTGGTTGCATTTGTGGAAGGAGCGTTATCCGGAGAAGCGGCATTCTAAGTTTTTACCTAGAGGCGATGGACCTTTCCAAGTCTTGGAGCGGATCAATGATAATACCTACAAATTAGACTTTCCAGGTGAGTATAATGTAAGTACTACTTTTAATGTTTCTGAATTGTCGTTGTTTGATGTAGGTGATGATCGAGATTTGAGGACAAATCCTTTTCAAGAAGGGGAGGATGATGCGATTACGGATAGCTCGCATGTTGATCACATGGTTAAGGACCCGTTGGAGATGCCTCGAGGACCAATTACGAGAGGTCGAGCTAAGAAGTTCAAGGAAGCACTTGAATCGTTGATGATGAATTGTCAAGAAAGCGTCTGAAGAATACTTTGGGGAATGTTAAAATCTTATTGAAGTCCAAAGAAGTCAAGAGAGTGGAGAAAATATCAAAGAAAACACAAAAATAGGTGACAGGACCCGAGAGGCATGCGCGCCCGCGCCACTTCCAGCGCGCCCGCGCGCATCTGTGTGAGTTTTGAAGAGGATGGACAGAAGCCCATGCGCGCTCGCGCCTTCTTGACGTGCACCCACGCCAGATGGACAGAGAGCTATGCGCGCCCGCGCGTAATCCTTGCGCGCCCGCGCCTCATGTTTTTACACATAGTTCAGCGTGTTTATGTGTGTGCGAGACTTTTGATATTTTTGGTATTATTTTCTTATTTTGAGTCTTTTATTCCTACTAGGAAACTTTTAGGAAGATATTATCATATTTTTAGATATATTTTTGAGTTATTTCGCGATATATTTTATTATTTGTAGTTGTATTATAAATACAACAAAAACATTCATTATTGATATAGAATTCAGATTTTCATATTTATCAATTAAAATTCTCTCTAGAATTTTATTAAGCTTTTGCTTACCCAAAAATCAAACTTATCAAAGTTTTTAACTTTGTGGCATTTGTCGATTGATTATCCTCGTGGGTTGTCAGAAACAGGTTTTCTGAAGGTCCTGTTGTGATCAATTGTTTTTCTCTTCGTTATTTTTTGTTGCTAGTTTCAAGTAAACTAGAGGTGAATAATCCAAAACCTTTACTTGTTTTCAAGATTGGGCAATTTCTTGATTTCTTTTGTTATTGGATTGAAGGTATGATTTTAATATAATCGTGTTTGCCTTCCATACATTAAGAATTCATATCATGAACCAGAGATTCCTATGACATATTCAATACCTCAACAGAGTAAACTCTTACATAGAGGGTTGGGATATGTTGAGCCAGACAGATCTAAGTCTAGATGGACTAAACCCAGATCAAATTGGTCTGGATATGGTCTTGAAAGGCAAAGAACTTCATCAACTCAACAGAAACCACATTCTAATAACTCTTATAGAAAGTATTGAAAGTCAAACAGGAACAATCGATATGATCACTACACTTGGCATACACAGCACAATGCACAAAGATCATCAGATGAATCAGTTATTTCCAAAGGACAACGTCATGGAAAGCCTGTAAGGATAATACAAGTATGGATTCCAAAGGGATTAATCCAGCGTGGACCCAAGTAGGAATGGGGACCAAAGTTATTTTACTTTTTTTTGCAGGTAAACAAAAATGAACTCATTAAACAAGCAGTCTGGTACTTGGATAGTGGATGCTCAAGGCATATGACAGGAGACAGAAGAATGTTATTTGACTACATTCTAGGATCAGGACCTAAGATTACTTTTGGATATAACTCTAAAGGTACATTCATGGGTAAGGGTAAGCTTATCCATGAAAATATTCTTATTAAAGATGTATTACTTGTAGAAAATTTAAAATATAATATGATTAGTATTAGTCAATTGTGTGATTATGACTACTGTGTAGAATTACAAAATCACACTTGCATTGTAAAAGATCAATCTGGACTAACCATTATGACAGGTGAAAGAAGTGAAAATAATTATAAAGTAAATTGGTCGGATCAACCACTCACTTCAGTCTGTATGGTAACATCAAAGATAAATCAAAATTGGTTATGGCACAAGAGACTTAATAACTTGAACTTCAAAGCGTTAGCCAATCTTAGTAAACATGAGTTGATTACAGGTCTGCCTAAAATCAAGTTTTCAAAAGATAAGGTGTCTTCTGCCTGCCAACTGGGTAAGCAGATCAGATCAACTTTTAAAAACAAAGGATGTAAATATTCTTCCAAAAGCTTAGAACTATTACACATGGATCTTGGGGAATGAAGTACACCATAGTTATTGTTGTTGATTTCTTGAGATTTAATTGGATGATATTTTTAAAATCTAAAGATCAAACTACCGCCCAATTGATTAAATTTCTTTTAAGACTTCAAAATGAGAAATCTCAATCGATTGATAAAATTAGAAGTGACAGAGGAACCGAGTTTACAAATCAAACTCTGTCTATGTATCTTAAAAATCATGGAATCAAGCATGAGTACTCCGCAGCTAGAACGCCACAACAAAATTGTGTTGCAGAAAGAAGGAATAGAACTCTAAAAGAAGCTGCTAGAACAATGATTGCTGATTCAGGTATTTCACAAAATTTTTGGGCAGAGGCTGTAAACACAACTTGTTATACTCAGAACAGATCAATGATTAATAAGAAAATTGGAAAAACACCTTATGAGATCTGGTATGGTAAAGTTCCAGTGATATCCTATTTCAAAGTGTTTGGCTGTAAATGTTTCATACACAACGATGGTAAGACTCATCTGACTGCACTCGATGTCAGATCAGATGCTGGTTTATTTCTTGGTTACTCATCTATTAGTAAATCTTATAGAGCATTTAATACTAAATCTTTAACAGTTGAAGAATCAGTTCACATTGTTTTTGATGAAACATCTGTCACTAATGAACCTTCAAGCTTACATGATCTCAGTAACAGAATAGAAGATTCAAAGATTGTCACAGATGATGAAGAAGAAATCCAGATCATACAGAACAGAGAAATTCAATGTGAGCCAGATCAGGTTGAAGAACAGAGACCAGAAGAACCACCAGTTGATAATGAGATTCCAACAAACACAGATCATGTTGAACTTCACAATGATCAAACTCAACAAGGAAACACAGATCATCTTAGTCCATATTACAGATGGTCCAAAACTCATCCACCTAGTCTGGTAATAGGTAATCCATCTGCACCTTTGAGAACCAGAAGTCAGATGATTAATGAATTCATGCATGCTGCTTTTATTTCTCATATAGAACCTAAGAAAATAGAAGAAGCTCTCCTTGACAGTAACTGGATAGAAGTTATGCAAGATGAACTGAACCAATTTGAAAGAAACTCTGTCTGGAATTTAGCTCCTAGGCCTTCAGATAAATATATAATAGGAACTAGATGGGTTTTTAAAAATAAACTCAATGAAAGTGGTACTTTAGTAAGAAATAAGGCTCGATTAGTAGCACAGGGTTACATACAAGAAGAAGGTATTGATTTTGATGAAACCTTTGCTCCTGTAGCTAGACTTTAAGCTATTAGAATATTTCTTGCATATGCTGCTTTCAAGGACTTTAAGGTATTCCAGATGTATGTTAAAAGTGCATTTCTCAATGGTCTTCTCCAAGAAGAAGTGTTTGTTGAACAACCTCCAGGATTTGAAAGCAAAACTTATGCAGATCATGTGTTCAAATTGGATAAAGCTCTTTATGGGTTGAAACAAGCTCCACGAGCTTGGTATGATACTCTTTCACTCTTTCTTAATGATCATGACTTTACTATTGGTTCTGTAGATAAAACCCTTTTTAAATTTGTCAAAGGCGTTCATACTTTATTAGTTCAAATATATGTTGATGATATCATATTTGGGACAACTAACCCCAAATTATGCAAGAAATTTTCTAAGATGATGCAGGACAAATTCGAGATGAGTATGATGGGAGAATTGACATTCTTCCTAGGACTACAAGTCAGATAGATGGATAAAGGAATATTTATAAATCAGGTTAAATACACAAAGGAACTTCTAAAGAAATTTGGAATGGAGAATTGTTCTGCTGCTAGTACTCCGATGAGTGCTGCAATCAAATTGGATAAAGATGTAGCTGGACCTTCAGTAGATCAAACTCTATTCAGGGGACTTATAGGTTCCTTACTTTACCTGACAGCAAGCAGACCGAATATTATGTTCTCAGTCGGTCTGTGTGCAAGATTTCAATCCGATCCAAATCAATCTCACTACATTGCTGCCAAAAGGATTCTAAAATATCTTAAAGGAACTCAGAATGTTGGATTATGGTATCCAAAGGATTCAAGTTTTAATCTTATTGGTTATTCAGATGCAGACTATGCAGGTTGCAGAATTGATCGTAAAAGCACAAGTGGGACTTGTCAATTTCTTGGAGACAGGATTATTTCTTGGTTTAGTAAGAAACAAACCTCTATCGCTACATCTACAGATGAATCAGAATACTTAGCCGCAGGAAGTTGTTGTGCACAATTGCTCTGGATTCAACAGCAACTCAAAGATTATGGTGTTGATTCATCTGAATCACCTATCTTTTGTGACAATACAAGTGCAATTGCTATCACATACAATCCTTTTCTACATTCCAGAACGAAGCACATTGAAATTCGGCTTCACTTTATCCGAGACCATGTTCAAAAGAAAGATGTTCGTCTGGAACATGTCTCAACTGATCTGAAAGTTGCTGATATTTTCACCAAACCATTACCCGATGCTAAGTTTTCTTATTTTCGAAATATTCTTGGTTTAATTGATGTTGATTAATTAAGCACATGTTCAGGGGGAATATCTGCTCATATAAATCATTATATATTTGCTCAAGAACAGAGGAACAGTTTAAAAACATAAAGTTATTGCATTTCATTCATTGATTTGCATCATAAGTTACACGAGAAAGATCTATTCTACTACGCATTTCTTGGCTCCAGTTGATCATCCAAGCACTTAGGGAGCCTTAACCATTGCAGACGTCATCTTTGAAGCATATGTTTTGCATCTCATCTCGCTCCTTGAGAAGAACGAGAATTCGAACTCCTGAAGATTTCAAAACATCTCGAGTATTTTGAGTACCAAGCATGAACTTTCACCATCACATTCTAGCATGATTACGGTGATGCATTGCAAGAGACAATGGAGGAAGGTCAGCACGGCGAGGACAGCATAGAGAATCAAGGAAATGCCATACCCTCATCCCTCGTTCAAAAACTCTCCTCCTGTACAGATCCTTCCGGATCTCATACTCTTGCTCAACAGATAGAACATTGTTATTATTCATATTGGCTATTATCTTCTGATTGTCTTATCTTGTGGTTCTAATGTTTCTTTTAGCTTTTTTTTTATAGGTACATTTCAAGAAAATGAAGGGACATCGACTGTATCAACCTCACAAATGTCCAATCAATGATGTTTTTATTGATATACATATCTCTGGGATTGCATCAATCCTTCTTGAGATTCTCAAAATCTATTATATTTACTCTGACTTTAAATATCCGTTCCTATTCCATGAAAAAAGTTGATAAGTTGTAATTACTTCACAGACAGCATGTCCAATCACAAATAGTTTGTTTGCATGTTTACATTATTTTGCTTCGAAACTTTCAAAATATCATCATTACCTTACATCTACGCATTTAATTTATTGTCTGTTCAATTTTTAGGTAATCTCTATTCTGGATGTTTCAATCTGCCTAAGATGAAAAGTTGATATACTTTCGTCTGGGACAATCTCATCTGATTCTCTTTAATATTAAGTACTGTTCACAGTTTTATTTTGAATTATATATGCTTACTTTACGTAATTTCATATACATTTATGAACAAGAAAGAAAGATTTGAGCAAAATATTTTATTTCATAAACTTTGGGAGCTTACAAAATCCCACTGGACCTTACAAATACTTATCCTAATCACCTAGAGTCTTTCTTATTGGACCCCAAACCCTCTTCCTCACATCATCATCAAGACGCCATAGGTTCAACCACTCAATCAGGGCCAGATGAAATCGCCTACCCTTGAACTCTACATTAATCAGATGAGTAAGGACCTTCACCTCCTTCCTGTACATCAGAAAGGACACTCCTTGATGAGTAAAAATCTCATCAACAGTGATGGCACCCAGCAGCTCCATATACTTATCCTTGTGATCCTCCAACTCGCAATCATCTTCATATTTGCGTGGAGGGAACGGAGCCTGGTGATACATCCGGATCTCTTCAACCTTAAACCAGAGCCTCATCACCCATTTTAGAATGAACTCTTGCAACTCTTCCTTGAACTCTTCGATAGACAAATCAGAATTCATTTTCTTACTTATCGGATTTTATCTCTTGCCTTAAAAATGCAAAAGGTTACTCGGACTTTTCATCCGAGTTTCCTATTTATAAGGGATTCTTCATTGTCGTTTTACATTCCCGAGAATTTATTAAAATATTATTATTATTTGCCGCGTGCTTAACATATCCCATCAGCCGCATCTTATTTTGAATTTGAAAAGTTGCTTACGTCATTTGCCACGTATTTGGGCTTTTTAAACTTATTGGATTCACACTTATTCAAACCCTTGACACTTCTACTAAGCCCTAAATTTGGTTTTTGCAAGAACAGACTACTCGCATTCGAATCTTTGATTTTCGCAGGAACAAAATGACACCCATTACACAAAACGTTCTTCTAGTTGATTTCCACACCATATTCGATCTTACAAATCAAGGTATGGTAGACATATTCAGAACAATTGAAGCATCTAGGCCGCGGAAATTTCTCAAAGAAGGGAAATCAATCTACAAGCAGGCGTTGCCCAAGTTCTTTCAAACAACTAAATTTGAAGATGGTGTTATCTCTGCAACTTTGGGTGGAGAATCAGTCCAACTTACATCCGCCTTATTCACCACTTCATTCTATCTACCTCGACAGGGCATAACTGATTTCTCGACAATCTCTGCCAAAACAAAGCAACAGATGAAGAACATGTACTCCTTGACAGACAAACCAGTCCGCATTCCTTGCAAGAAGAAGGAATTGAAGATGGAATTCAGAATTCTGCATGACATTGTGGCCAAGTCTCTTATGGCCAAAGCAGGTTCTTTTGATGCAATTACATCTGAAAATTTTGATGTTATGGTTGTTATCTCTGCTGGTATTACTGTGAGTTGGTCTGTTGTTCTGTTCAACATCCTATCTGCCATGATAACTACTCCTGCAGAGCAATCCCAGGGATTTGCAGTTCAGATTGGAGATATCTTGAATGATCTGAATGTCCATCTGGGACCCTCATCTGCACTTCATCCGCACAAGACTCTGAACGAGAGAGCAATTGAAGTATACAGGGCTAAGCAATTAATAGTCTTCAAACGTGGCTCATATCATTCAGATGAAATTGAAGACCTTACTCTTCCGGATGAAACCAAGCCCTTATTAATCGAAGCTGCTAGAGAAGTATCACCTTCCAAAAAGGCTACACCAAGGAGAAGATCTTCAGCAAAGAGAAAGGTGGTGATTAATTCTTCTGACTCAGAGACTTCAGAGTCAGATAAAATGACTCTTGCAGACATCATTGAGCCAAATATTCAAAATAGAAGGAGGACAATTAGATTTCCTCCTCGGATCCCTCTGCCTATCCAAACTGGACTAGTTCCCGCTATTCCTATTTCTATGGTTGAAAGTGTTGTCCCTCCAGTAACTCAGATGAATATCACTACTATTTGCTCTGGATTTTTCAAAAAGCCTGATGATTTCTCAAATCCACTGTCAAAGGTCCAACGACTAATTGATCTGACTGCTGATTGCATTATCAATCATGTCGATATAAAGATGAAGATTTTTGACAAATGGGTATTTCATCGCACTGAGGATCACTTCTCAAATATCAATAAATTGAACAAACTGGAGAGCATTGCATCTCTTGAGGAGAGAATTCTTGAATGGGCTGAAACTCAAGTCATCTCTCGAGCACTGGAAAGAAGAGAGTTTTTGAAACTCCGGCTTCAGGAAAGCATTCTTAAATCTCACATCCGGATACAGGGAGAAAAACTCCATCCTACAAATTTGAATATTTTTGATATAACTGCCGCACTTAATCAACTGGAGAATGACGCTCATTTGTTGACTACAGTTGTTAATTCAATGAGGCAAGACTTTCCTCTGGAAGCTCCAATCAAAGCGCAGGCTTCTTCATCTGATATGCATTTTGAAATAGCTGATTTAACATTATCAGATGAAATTAGTCTGTGTGCTGATCCAATCTCACCAACCCTATCACCTGTTAGAGTTGATCCTCCTTACAAAAGTCATTGATCATTGATGCTGCTCCCACAGATCAATCTGCTCAGGAATTTCTATCTAAGAAACCACTGATTTCTTCTCACCTTGAGGATGCGTCAAGTGAACAGTTTGTCAATACAGAACAGACTGGTCTCTCTGTACCTTCTGATTTTTCAATAAAAGAAAGGGAAATAGAAGTACCACTGGATGCATCAACTATTCTAAACACCTTACCAGATGAAACCATTTTTTCCTCAGAAAAACAGGCTGCAGATAAATTGATAGTTAATACTTCTGATCAAGAAGATTCCCTAATTGAAGATATGATCTTGGTTTCTCCAGAACGAACAAAGACCTCTGCTATTGATCCACAAACAGCAATGGTGCAATTTGTGGAAGAACCAAGTCATCACTTGTCTTTCGATTATATGAAGATAGACTTTTCTGAACACTTGGTAATGGATCTGCCTCCTATCTTTGAGATAGTTAGGACTGATCTTATTCATAGTATATTCAGGACTATTACCATCATGTTCAAACACAAGTTGGATCTTCCATCTACATCTCTCTCAGCGATTTCCACTACAGATCCAGATGAATCGTCAAGGCTTATGGAAGAGATTGTTCTTACACCTCCGGTTGTATCTGCTCCACTTCTCCAACTTTGTGCTTCCACTTCATCTGAAGCTGCAGTACCTTCTTCCTCTCGTCCAAATGAAGTCAGACCCGACAAATCTTTGTCTGAATCATTGGCTCAGTTGTCTGTTATTGTCATTGAATTGCACGTTAATCAAATACAGACCTCTGTAGAACTTCGTGATTTCAAGTCACATGTGCTGACAATAGTAAATAACATTAGTGAATCTGTTCTGAGTGTTTGTAAGCAACAAACTACAGAATATATAAATATTCTTCGGAAGCTTGAAAGTCTCGAAGCCTCCACTGAAGCTAACAACAAACATATTCATGACACTTTTGGTAGCCAACTCACGGTTATCCTGGATCTTTTATCTGAGAGTGGTGATGCCAAAAAGGAGGAAAATGCTATCTCATCTAAAGCCAAAGGCAAAGGAAAGAAGTAAAGACTATCAGATCAGAAGAAGAGCAGAGTAGATCAGATCAATGAAATGATTATCTTGAAAAATTAATTTTTGACATTTATTTTGTCTAAAATTATTATTCGATCTATGATAAAATACTTTTGGAAAGCTCTTTGATCTGTAATCCTTATCAAAATTTGATCCAAACATGAACTTGGTTTTGACATCACCAAAAAGGGGGAAATTGTTGGAGATCAAACTTTCGGTGATAACAGGTCAAAACAAAACCAAGTAATAAAATAATTTAAGGACTAAATCTATCAAAGACTCATCCAGATCAAATGTCCGAGATCTCAAACGGATCAAAGATTCATCCAGATCAAATGTCCGATATCATCAAATCTAATGGCAGATCTAATGCCAGATATTCGGATAAACCAATCGAAGTATGAACTGCCAGATCAAGTGTCCGATATCCGGATGAATCAAGAAGACTTTCAACATATTATACAGATCGATCCAAGACAGATCAAGTAAGCTATCAACAAGATCAAAGTCTTACTCTAAGTACCTTTGCTAAAGTTGTTGAAGAAAAAGACAAAATCATTTAATGGTATTTTGAACGTTGATCTACCTCCATCAAATTCAAGATTTGTGATCTATTTAATAAGATATGTTGGCGGCTCATTATCAGAGATTGTTGGCGGCTCATCATCAGAAACTATTGGCGGCCCACCGGCTACTTTTGAAGATTATAAATACTCGAACACCTCAAAGATTCAAACACGAGACCAAGAGTGAAAAACACAAGTTATCAAATCGAAGTTCATTCAAATTGAAAAGCTTTCACTCAGCATAACTCAGATACCCATATCATCAGATAAAAGTCTCGACACTCTGAGCTAGAGAATATTTCAAGATCGATCAACTCCAAAGAAAGCACATACAAAATCGATCCAGATCAAAGCTATTCAGAGCTATCCAGATCAAATCATCGAAGCACATTCTGTAGCTTCATTGCGTAACTCAAAGCAGAGAGTTTTTTCTGCTTCGAAGAGAAAGTATTGCTAGGAGTTCCTTCAAAGGATTGATTGGATTGGATTTGTACAAATCCTTGTATAAATCAAAGTCTTCAAGTGGAATCCTTCTGGAAACAGAAGAAGGGGTGACGTAGGAGGATTCATCTCCGAACATCCAAAAACAACTCTATCTCTTTATTTACTGCACTTACATTATTCTATCTGCCTTAACTTCACAAGTATTCAATCTGCGAGGAAGATTTCTTCCGCCTGAGATCCTCAGATCTTTCGAGCAGATCAAAGTTTTAAGCAACAAAATTTCTGTCTGATTTTCACAAATAAGATCGAAGAAACTCTAAATTTCAAAATAGTGTATTCACCCCAAATTTTAAGTTTTATCACTTAATCATTTCCCATCAAATGACATGTGTCATTTATTATTATTATTGTTCTTGTTTTCTTTTTTCAACTTTTCGGGACTCTAATTTTTTTTTATTTACTCATAATTTTCAATTTTATTGAAGAAAAAAACTCTTATTCTACTTCATGTTTTTTTATTGCATTTTGTTTTCCTATTTTCTTTTCTTTACTTTTTTTGTTTCCTTATATATTATTTATTATACACTCTTTTTTATACATGCTTATTCCCACAAATAGAACTAACAAATATATTATTTATTAGTTTATTATAAATATATAATCAAACATTGATTATATATTTAAAAAAACACAATTATTTGGTAACTCATCATTATAAACTATATATATATATTAAAAATTATCATAATAAATTTTCAATTGTATATATTAAAACTTATTGCAATATACTAATGACTAAGGAATGTTATGATAAATTAAAAAAAAAAGTCATACTGAATTCATAAGTTAGTAAACTCAAAGTTAAATCTGATATTATTTTTTTAGTTATCACTGATCTACATTCAGCTAGGCTTAAGAGACCATAGAATGTTTTAAGAATAAGACAAATGGACAAGTAATGTTACATGTCACTTGTCAGAATTCCCTAATACTCACCGCATGTATTGTTTTTAGAAACTATCAGAGCCATGTGGTATTAGCTGCAATTTTTTACAACGGTCATCTTGCATATTATTTAGTCATTCAAAGACAAAATATCCTTATAATTATAAATAATATATTAAAAAATTTATGTTTAATTTTTAATAATTATGATAAAACGAATAAATTATTGCATAACTTATTTCAATAATTATTTTTTTATTTAATTATATAATAAATTTTTGAGATTAATATAATATTATTAGTGGAATAATACTATTGTTAACAAATATAAAAGTTCAACTAACAATTTCATTTTTAACTTTGGTTTAATAATTTAATAGTCTAGTCATCTTAAAAAATAGCAAGTATAACAATGAAAACTAAATAACTAATGTACGCTATTATTGGTGCGTTTAATTTAATTTTTATTGTAATAAACAATAGTTTTAAAAATAATCGACTCACAAAAAAAAATAAATTATAAAAGCTTATATATAAACTAAGATTAAAGGTCGAATTGAACGTTTTGTATGTATATAAAATTAATTTCGAATTAATATTATGATTAACTATTAGAGTCGAGCTAGGATTGGGGAATGTAGAGGCATGACCCGGGCCCAACAAGGCCCAACAATCTAAAACCTCTATATCAAAAATATTTGAGGATCTTTAAAAGATAAAGATAAGCTATAACAAATTAAGATATGATACATTACTAAGTCGTCCCAAGAGTCCTAACCGACATGATGACTGAGTCCTACCTACTTTAGTCTCCCACCTTGGGTAGAATTTTGCCCTAACAAAAATTCTACTGCAACAAGGTAATTGTTGGGATACCGGATCTCTCATGTCCAAGACGCATAGGAGGTTTAAAAATTATATCTTGACATTCAAAATAATCTTGAACACTAGTATGGTTAATAAATTATTGGTAAGGAGTTTATAAAGTTATACCTTCGGTGAACAAATTCACTGGACTCCAGCTATTTCAAAAAAATCAAAAATAGATCTTGTTGTATATTCTACGAACAATCAACTGGAATTTCTCATTTCTTCAAATCAGGTTAACGACTAGATTTCCTGTTCCGCTTCTAAATCACACTTAAGAAGAAGAAGAAATTTTGCGTTGAGAGAAACGAAGAAGATGACTGGCCGAGAGGAGAGCTTTGAATAGAGAAGAAAATTTTTCTTCACTCTCATTTGTGAGAGCTCCTCTGCTCTCTTATCGGTTGACAACTCATTTAATTAATTGTTTTTCTAATTATAATATAATATATATAACAACTATATATATTATAAAGAAAGGTCCCACCAACATAAATATATATCATATATCCACATATATATATATATATATATATATATATATATTAATGATCCTTTAAATCCAAGTTCAACTCGAAAAAATTAGTGGTCCTTTTAATTACTTTTTCTCTAAAAATTTCTATAATCTTTTATAAACCATTTATAAGCTTATCTATCGATCCAGTCAAATTTGTTTTATCATAAATTCAACTCTTTGAATCTATTATCTCAACGAGAACAGGAAAACCAGTACTTGTGTGACCCTCAATGGTTCAGGGATACAACTAGACGTGGGTTCTCACAACTCTTTGTGATTCAAGAAATTTTTCTTTATGTGGGCTTACCCTTATTAGCCTTATTTTATGTATCAACCCCTTGATCATAACATGTCAGAACTTATTTATGATTTGACCCATCGAATCATGGTAAGAGCGTCAAGTAGCACCGTCCCATGATTCCCTAGGTATCAATGATAGTGCCTACAAGAACCAGTCGATTATGATTAACGTACAGTATAGTCCCTTCATATTATATATCCCGATCAAATCGGTAACCATTGGTATATCGAGAATTGCCTATAATTCGATAACTATCACTACAAGAAATTTGGTAATAGACTACACTAGAAAGACTACAGTTTTTAATAAAACCGTAGTATTTTTATATTTAACTACGGTTTTTACAGAAACCGTAGTTAATGGGCATTTTTTAAAAATATACCTCTACAGTTTTTGTAAAACCTGTTGTTGTTTGTGTTCTACAACATCGGTTTTTAAAAACCGTAGTCTATGAGCGTATTTTTTATATTAATAGACTACGGTTATTTTGAACTGTAGTCTATGAGCGTGTTTTTTTATAAATAGACTACGGTTATTTGAACCGTAGTCTATGAGCGTGTTTTTTTATAAATAGACTACGGTTATTTTGAACCGTAGTCTATGAGCGTGCTTTTTTTATAAATAGACTACGGTTATTTAGAACCGTAGTCTATGAACATGTTTTTTTTTATAAATAGACTACGGTTATTTTGAACCGTAGCCTATGAGCCTTTTTTTAAATAAATAGACTGTGGTAGTATATTTGCATTTTTTTTAAATACATAGACTACGGTTATTTTTTACCGTAGTCTATGAGAGGTTTTTTTATAAATAGACTATACTTTTTCACTATAGTCAAATTTATGTAGATAATTGGATGAAGTAAAATATGAACATTATAAATTTTTTAATTTATATTTGGTGAAGTAATAAGTTGATCCGATTAAAAGTCCATATTTTCATTTTTTTTATTAACTTACACGTCTCCTCCTTTCTTTCGATCTCAGGTGAAAATCCATTTAGGGCTTTCCCATTCGTCTGATGTGTAAGGACTTGATGATAATTTTCTAATTAATTGGCACGATCTAGTAATAATTATTTTAAAATGCAAAATTAAAATAATTAAGTCAAATGTTGAAGATATGTATTAATAAATGTTGATTTGTATCGATATTAAAATATATATTTAATTTTTATTATACCACACAGAAGTTGAAATAAAAAAATCGGTTAAGTTTTAACCTCAAATAAATAAAAGAATACACACATTTAATTATATGCATATATATAATATATAATATATATTGTAATTGTTATATTATGATAATATATATAATTTCTCTTGTTTATTCCTATTCATCTTCATCGTCTGCTTCTCCATTATTTTTTCTTTCCTTTCCAAAAGTTTTCTCCTTGATTCAAATGGCCTTATGTTTGTCGTCGGTGATCGATTTTCGAAAATAAACATAGTTTCGAAATCCTCGCGAAGAGATCTAGCTAGTGATACGAATTTTGAAAAGTTTTCTCGCGACACCTTCGTACCCGTTTCCGACAGCCTTCGTTTCGCCGCTCCTTTGCTGTCGCCGGTCGCCGTATAGACTAGGAAGAAAGTGGTTTAGGTTGTTCGAAGCCCAAATTCGATGGTTTGAGGTAAATTTTGAGACTAGGGTTTTGAAAATATGGGGATTTCAATTTAATTGACTTTCGATAATTGATAGTTGATTTATTGTTGGTTGTAGGTGCAATACTTAAGCGGATTGGAGGTATTACAAATTTTTCAAAATTTATTTCGAATTTCCATATTATGTCAAGTATAATTTTTGAATTTTAGTGTTAAATAATATTATATTTGGATGTTTAGATGTTATTGAATTGTCATATAATAATTTCAGATTTATTGGCAATTTTTGGAAAATTCAGATTGTTCTAGTTTGGGTATTTTTACTTAAGAGTCGTGTATTCGTTAATCAAGGAGTAACTATTTTTAAGGAAATTTACATTTTTTATAAGTGTAGAAAAATTACATGGCAGTTATTTATCTTTGCTAGTCTACTGACTGCTGAGGGCCAATGACACTTTAGTTTCCTGTGTTTTTCCTGTATATAGCAGCAAATTCACAAGTTCTATCTTTACCGGTATTGATTATAGGTGAAAAATTTTATGGTATGGCCTCGGTAGGGAATAAATGGGACAGCAACAACCTTTTGGCTGTTGTCTAGTGCTCTGCAAGACTTCTATTTGAGTTGGTTTGGCTCTCCAATCGACATCTAATCAAGCTAGCTTCATGTGTGACACATTTTTTTTCTTCTGATTTTGAAGTCCTAAAATGGGAAAGGCTGCAAAGTGGTTGAACATATGGAACATATGGAACGGTACTTTGTAGGTGAGGCATAGTCCATTTTATATACTCATGTTTGAGTTGATAGGAGTGGTTATTTGCTCAACGATCAAGAAATCAATTTTTTTGTTAATATGTTTTTCACCAAGTCTGTTGTTATACACGTGGTTTTTTAAGATGGAATAAGTCGTGTTGTTTTGGTATGAGATAGGTGTTTATTTGATTCTTTTTGTCAATATTTGTTTTAACTTTTAACCAATTTATTGCAGAATATTGTGTTATTATGATAGAACAAGTAGTGTTATTTTAATGGTTGCTTTGATCAAATAGGATTTTATTCCATGAATTTTATTTATTTTTTGGTTAAAACTAATTTTTAATAATTTAGTAAGAAAAAATATTGAGACTCAAAGTAAATCATGCAGAGATACTTCATGTTTTTACATACACTTCATACATCATCAAATGGGGGTTCGTTTAATCCTAGGACCATTTTCTTGAGCTGATTAGAGTTCATCACCAGTAAATTATCTACTGTAGTTTTTTTCTAGACAATTGTAGTTGTTAATTTGGAGGTTTGTTGTTCACTTCGTCCTCAATCACACTTATAAATGTACATATTGTTGCTTGGTCGTATCATTTTCTTAACTTCGAGTAGCTTGGTCAAAACTTTTTTTCTTGTACAGGTCAGGTAACACCGCGCAATGGAACTCTGGAAGGCTCATCAAGGTCTGAATACTTGCATGCTTACTTTGGGAGTCTGCTTGATGCCGTGAGGTAAGCCCACACATGTTCCAAACGGAGGTTCTTGAAATATCTGGAGAGAATTCAATCAAAAGGTGGAGTTTCGCTGCAAAGTCTAGCAAGGTTTCTGGTGGACTAAATTTTTATAACTTAATTCATCCATTTGGAATTTTCTAGCTAGTTCAGCTTTTAATTTTTCTTCACTTGCTTTTATGGCTCTTGTTTAAAAAATAGATACCTTGATGTCCTGCTATTGAAAGTATTAATGAACTCTCAAGTATTATATTGGTTTGCTTCGTCTATCTGGTTTATGTCAGAGCTGAAGCAGTTTCAGCTACTTTGTCTTGATAATTTCCCAAATAGTGTAGTGAGTATGAAATTATTTCTTTCTTTGAAGGCTTCTTAAACTCTATCTCCTTTCAATACAGGTTGTGGATGCAATGCAGCTGCAGCAAACTAGTTATGTCCACAAGGCACCAAATCAGGTGTGTTAAATGCATTTGAAAGAATAATTTATGAGTCTTAAGATGGTCGGGATCCTCTTAATGCATTGCTGCATTTCGAGTATTCTATAAATAACTACAGAAAGTACATTATGCAGCTTCTTTGTCTGTTATTATTCTGTCCATATTTTCATTACTTCATTAGAACCTTGAACTGAATAGAGCATCTTAAAAAGTCTGTAAACTGCACAAGTATTTTCTATTTGACATTTTAGGGTGTCTCGAGGATTGGGGTGGGAGTTAATTTTGGCCTTTGTTATCTATAATTTTATCTTACTTTGATTTGGTGAAATTGTAGTTTTTCAGTGGATGGAGTACCGATTGAGCATTCAAGAACAACAAGGCAAAGAGATTTCCATGCCCAAAGCTCCAACCCATGTAAATTTACAGCTCCACTCTATGGGAGGCCGATGACTGGGCAACCATATTCCTTGAAGAGAACAAAGGGCTATGTCAATTCGTAACATAACGAGCAAGGGAGACAACTTGACAGGGTCGAGACCACGTATCATGATCATAACAATGAAAGAAACACGTGTCTTGACCAATCATGGGGAATTCTCTCCAACATCAAGAGATCTAGGATTCGAGGTAGTTTTAGTAGAGCCAGAAATATTAGGAATTTAGGACCATTTTTTACTCTATTTTTAGTGCATGAAACTAGGATTCAAATTTGAAAAATTTACAATACTGAAAAATTGTATATTAAATTTTATTTATTCTAAGGAATTTATAATACTGGAAATTGTTTTTTTTTTGTTTTAAACATAACAAAAGACAAGGGTGAAAAACCATTGTTAAAGGGGTCTTTAAAAACGTTGTTAAAGGCTATGTAGTTAAAAGTGTAATAGAAAAGACTACGGTTAAAAAAATGTAGTCTTTTCCGACAAAAGACTACGGTTTTTAAACGTAGTTTTTAACGACAAAATACTACGGTTAAAAACCATAGTTTTTTGTTGTTAAACTTTGTAGTCTTTTATTGTTAAAGACTACGATTTTTAACCGTAGTCTATGACCTCACTTTTAACTACATGGCTATTAACTACGGTTTTAAACCCCCATTTAACTACGTTTTTTCACCGTAGTCTTTCAGCATTTTTGTTGTAGTGTATATTATATCATCTTAGATAACACATAGTGATATTGTATATGTTACTAGAGAAACCATTTCCCTAAAACATATATCATGCTTTGGCCAGAGACTGAATACGCTATCATTTTCTCATATCATATAGGATATCCATATTTCATAAATGTGCGGTGAATCTCCGACTACAACCACTGACTCATGTGTATGTCATAGATACACCCAACCATGACACTGTGGTGCTCTCCTGGAGCCAGTAAACTGATCGAAGTGCAGTATTATCCCAGGTCATAAGGACTAATGGTGTACAACCATAATCAGGACTTCATCCACTCGAAAACTGATAATCACTTGGAAAGTCCTACAAGGGTTTTTCAATGAACACATCCTATATGTCACCACCTGTATGCTTCGGACATCCTATGTCCTTTGCCAATGAAATATGGTACTCTAGATCACACATGATAGTCTCTGTAGCGCCCTCAACCGATGAAGATGTTACAAAAATAACATGACCTTAATATTGGCGCAGAAAAGAAAATTTTTCAAGGATGTATGTATACATAAAACCTTACTTAAAACATTTCAGAATATTTTACAAACCAAATCCAAACCTTAAAATTTATAAAACTTGTTTACAACCTTAAAATACATCATAAAGTTGCAAATAACTCAAGAAATAGCACAATTAACACATAACACACTCATGCATCGCCCGCCGATCCGACTCCTTGCTCTTCTTCATGCCCGACATTGAACTCGTCGACATATGCATAAATGTCATCCTCATTACCTGAACCATTCAAGTATAGTGAGTCTAAAGACTCAGCAAGTATATGTAGTAAAAATCATGAGATTTCAATTATCATTTAAACATAACATAACATAACATAACATAAACTTATCATTTGGTGATGAATTATGCGAAATTGTGGCAACCGTCATAATGGACACATTCATCTTTTCTTGTTGATGGAATTATGCCTCGTAAAATTTGTTCATTCATTTTTGGAGGCCCCTCCGGAGCTTATCCCAGAGTACCTAACCCGTACATTGAGCTGTATTTGGGAGGGCCCCTCCGGAGCCTAAACCGGAGTACCGTTGTAGTGACCCTTACCTGGATCACCTACTAAACAGAACTTAGGCATGCAATTAACTTAATTAAATAGATATCAGAATAAAACTGCGGAAACCAAAAGCATTATACAATCCCAAGCAAAGGAATCTATAAATACCCAAATAAAATACAAGCAGATCGAACAGTGTATAGTCCCAATACAACAGAATAAAACCTAAACGAAGCTCCAGCTGGTCAACCACTGACTAGCCCCTCTTGGATCCACCCGCCTCGTCCACTCGCAAACCTGCCCCATGGAATAGGGTGTCCAGAAACAGAGAGTACGAGATGTGAGCATAAAACGCTCAGTACGAGAGTATGAGTATACATGCATGCGAAGTGAACTCCCTATAAATTCGAGGTCAAAGATAAGATAACAGAGACAGACCGGGCCCTGGTATGTAGCACGCTATGCCGTCGCTTCAGGAGGTGGCTCCCATACCATAATACCAGTGGATATGCCGGACCCAAATCGATGGAAGTCCAACCACTAACAGGATAGGGAAAATCCCTACTAACAGACATCTCGAAGGAGATAGCTCAGTATGCAAATGAATGAAGCATAAATCAATGACATATAAACCATGCAGTCACATAATACATGCATACTTAGTCAGGATATCTCGAACAGTACTTTCGTACCTCAAATCAGTGCAAGCTCTACCAACTTTAGGTCCACGCCTATAGTTTGCTCTACACTGCCAAATGATACTACTATCATTAAAGTGCTCTAAAAGCTTTAACTAAGCTATAGCATTCTCCTAAATATTTATAGGAAGCAAAAGCTATACCTTCGTCCGTCGTTAGCCCTTTGCTGTTGAGTGCCTCAAAACTAGGCCACAGCTCCGCTACGACGCCTGGATCGCTATGCCACTTTCAGATTCCCCACGGGACGCCTATAATTCCCTAGATCTGAGTTAGAAGGCTAAAAAATCGAGAGAGAAGAGAGGGATCGGTGCACTCAAAAATGAGCTCGGCACCCCTATTTATAGATGGAGTTCGGATCGTCCGAACTGGACTTCGGGTCGTCCGAACACGTTCGGGTCATCCGAACTGGGCTTCGGGTCGTCCGAACCCGATATTACGTCATTTCTTACGTCAGCATGATGACATCATCCATGACGACTATCGGCAGTACGTTCGGAGCGTCCGAACCACTCTTCGGATCGTCCGAACCCTGACTTCGGACCGTCCAAACCTTGACTTCGGAGCCTCCGAACTCGATGACCCTCAAACCATTTTCAAGTGTTCTGAATCTAATTCTGGACTCCGTTAACCCATTAAGAGTTCCCTTAATCACGTTTACTCTTAACTAGTAGGATTAATGAATTGATTAACACTTAATCACTAATTTCGGGTACGGGCTACTACATTCTCCCCCACTTAAGATGTTTCGTCCTCGAAAACAGATCTTAAGTACTGAATGTAAAACAGAAATCAAAAACATTCTTTATTCCAGTCAAACGCTTACAGAGTTTACAACTGAATACAACTCAAACCGAAATTAAAACATCTCAGGATGGTCTTCACGCATCCTGTCCTCAAGCTCCCAAGTAGCTTCCTCAGTGCCTCGGCGCTGCCACTGAACTAAAACCAGAGAAATGACTTTGTTCCTCAAAACCTTATCCTTATAATCCAGGATACGAATAGGTTTCTCAACATAGGTCAAATCCTTGCTTACCTGAACCTCAGACCGCTGCAGAATATGAGACTCATACGCCACATACTGTCGCAACAGAGATACGTGGAACACGTCGTGAATACTGGAAAGATGCGGTGGCAAAGCTAGTCGATAAACCAAATCGCCAATGCTTTCCAAGATCTCAAACGGACCGATAAACCTGGGAGAAAACTTGCCCTTAAGGCCAAATCTGAGAATCTTGCGGAAAGGTGACACTCTCAGAAACACTTTCTCCCCGACATCGAACTGCAAAGGCCTACGCTTGGTGTTAGCATAGCTGGCTTGACGATCCTATGCAGTCTTAATCCGTTTCTTGATCTGATGAACAATGTATACCGCCTGCTGGATAAACTCCGGTCCCTCAGCCTGTCTCTCCCCTACTTCTTCCCAGAAGAGTGGAGTACGACAACGTTGCCCGTACAACGCCTCAAAAGGTGCCATCCCAATACTAGTATGATAGCTGTTGTTGTACGCGAACTCGATCAATGGAAAATGATCCTGCCAGGCTGAACCAAAATCCATGACGCACGCTCTAAGCATATCCTCCAAAGTACGGATAGTGCGCTTTGACTGACCATCAGTCTCCGGATGATAGGCAGTAGTCAAACTGAGAGTAGTACCCATCGCACGCTAGACACTCCCCCAGAATCTAGAAGTAAACCTGGGGTCTCGATCGCTGACAATGCTCAAAGGCACTCCATGAAGTCGAACGATCTCCTGAATGTACAACCGAGCCATACGATCCACATTGTACTCCCGGCTATAGGCAATGAAATGCGCTGACTTGGTGAGTCGGTCTACCACAACCCAGATAGCATCACAGTTCCTCGGGGATACCGGCAAATGGGTCACAAAGTCCATTGTGATAAACTCCCATTTCCATTCAGGAATAGGCAGACTGTGAAGCAATCCTCCAGGTCGTCGGTGCTCTGCCTTGACCTGTTGACACACCAAACATCTCGAAACAAACTGATAAACACTGCGTTTCATTCCTTTCCACCAGAAACGAGTACGTAGATCCTTGTACATCTTGTTGCTCCCAGGATGAATACTCAACTTAGTGCGATGCGCCTGAGACAAAATCTCCTCTCGCAACTCTTCATCCTGCGGAATCACAAGCCTACCAGACAAACATAGAAAGCCATCTGACTGATAATGAAATCCAGACGAGCTACCCTCGTTAGCTAGACGGGCTAAACTCTGGGTCTTCGAATCAGACATCTGAGCATCTCGAATCTGCGAATACAAAGCTGGCTCAGATAATATCGCAAACATCTGGATACTCTGCATACCTTTCTTATGCTTGAAGGTATATCCTGAAGTACAACAGTCACTGATCGCACTTGACATCGAACAAGTCTGAAGTGCGGATAGTCGCACCTTACGACTCAAAGCATCAGCGGTGAGATTAGCAGCTCACGGATGGTACTTAATCTTGCAATCATAGTCCTTAAGCAAGTCTATCCAATGTCTCTGCCTCATGTTCAACTCCGCCTGAGTGAACAAATAATTGAGACTCTTATGGTCGGTGAAGATCTCAAATTTCTTGCCATACAGATAATGACGCCAGATCTTCAAAGCGAACACAATGGCTGCTAACTCCAAATTATGGACTGGGTAGTTGTCCTCGTGAAGCTTCAGCTGTCTAGAAGCGTATGCGATCACATGCCCATTCTGAGTCAGGACACAACCTAACCCCTGAAGAGAAGCATCAGTGTACACCACATACCCTCCAGATCCTGACGGTAATGCCAACACCGGCGCAGAAGTCAACCGCCGTCGAAGCTCACAGAAATTCTCCTCACACTCGGAGGACCACTCGAAATCCACACCCTTGCGGGTAAGCTGCGTCAAAGGTCGAGCTAACTGAGAGAAATTCAGAATGAAACGACGATAATGTCCTGCTAGACCCAGAAAGCTACGGATCTCAGCAACTGTCGTCGGACGCGACCAATTAAGAACAGCTTCAATCTTACTCGGATCAACAGAAATCCCTTCCCTGGATATGATATGACCATGAAATACCACTCGATCCATACAGAACTCACACTTGCTCAGCTTGGCGTACAACTGCTCATCTCGAAGAGCCTGCAGTACCAACCGCAAGTGAGAAACATGTTCTTCCGTATTACGCGAATACACCAAGATGTCGTCAATGAAGACCACGGCAAACTTGTCCAAATACTCCCTGAATACACGGTTCATCAGGTCCATGAATATAGTCGGAACATTAGTCAAACCAAATGACATCACTAGAAACTCGTAATGTCCATAGTGAGTACGGAATGTAGTCTTGGCTACGTCCTGATCACGGACTCTCAACTGATGATACCCAGATCTCAAGTCAATCTTGGAGTAAACTGAAGTGCCCTGCAGCTGATCAAACAAGTCATCAATACGAGGCAACGGATACTTGTCTTCACAGTGACTCGATTCAGCTGCCGATAGTCAATGCACAACCACATAGACCCATCCTTTTTCTTTACAAAAAGAACAGGAGCTCCCCAAGGAGATACACTAGGACGAATGTACCCCTTGTCCAAAAGATCCTGTAGCTGATTCTTCAACTCACGCATCTCTGATGGAGCCAGACGATACGGTGCTCGAGAAATAGGTGAAGTACCCAACATCAACTCTATGCCAAACTCGACTTCCCTAACAGGAGGAAAACCCGGAATCTCATCAGGAAATACAACTGGAAATTCATCTACAACATGAATACTCTCTATCCCAATGTTCTCAGCGGACAAATCAACTGCATAGATAGGGTAGCCTTCCCCGCCAGACTCTAGAGCTCGACAGGCTCTCAAAGCTGATACCAAAGGCATCGGGGGTCGCGCTCCCTCTCCATAGAAAAACCAGCTATCTCCCTCAACCGGATGAAAGCGTACTAATCTCTGGTAGTAGTCCACTGAAGCTCGATAGGTAGTCAACATATCTATTCCCAGAATGCAATCAAAGTCGTCCATCGCAAGAACCATGAGATTTGCTAACATAATGTTCCCTTCGAACTCTAAAGGGCAACCCATCACTAGAAGCTTAGCCAAAGCAGATTGGCCCGTCGGAGTAGAAACAGACATAACTACGTCTAGTGCAATTCATGGTAACTTATGCCTCTTAACAAAACGTGCAGAAATGAAGGAATGAGATGCACCAGTGTCAATAAGTACAAGAGCAGGTATACCATAAAGCAAAATGTACCTGCAATGACTTTCTCATTCTCCTCACTGCCTGATCATGTCTCAGGGCAAACACCTGGCCAGAAGCTCGTGGCCTCAAATGAGAACTCCCAGCAGGCTGTCCCTGCGACCTCTGCTGAATGGTGGCCTGAGAACAAGATCCTGAACCAGAACCAGAACCGCCTCCCCCAGATAGTGGACAATCCCTTCGGATATGACCCACCTCGCCGCAATGAAAACAAGCTCCAGAAGCTCTACAGCACTTGTCGGATGGATGGTTCTTCCCACAGTGATCACAATTGTCCTTCTTACCGAAACAGACAACACCAGCAGAGCCAGAGGAAGAAGAAGTAGATCCAGATTTCTTGAAATATTGGGCACGGGGACCCAAAGAACTAGCAGGTCTCAACTGAGAGAAAGACCTGTTCCGCCAAATCCTGTCCTTCTCCTGGTGACAACGGCTCACCAAACCCTCGTAGGACATGTCGTCGCCAACCGCCACACGATCATGGATCTCAAGGTTAAGGCCCTGAAGGAACAGATTATACTTCATTCCAGAGCTGTCAGAAATCTTGGGGCAATAGGATAGCAGATCAAAGAATTTCTGCTGATACTCATCAATAGACATGGCTCCCTGTCGCAGACTCAGTAGATCGCCCGCCTTCGACTGACGGAGTGCAGGAGGAAAATACATCTTCTGAAAAGCTGTGCGGAACTCGGCCCAGGTGGCCACTCCTCTCGCCGCAACAAAAGGTGCAGAAGTAAACCTCCACCACCTGCGCGCAAATCCATCCAGAAGATAACCCAGGGTCTCCATATTCTGCTCCTCGGTGCAGTGGAAAGTCTGAAAAGTCGTCTCCATGCGGTCTAACCAGTTCTCCGCATCCTCCGGAGACTCACCTCCAACCAAGGGCTTAGGCCCTGTCTGCAAGAATCGACCTACACTGAAACGATCCTCATCTCGATGACGATGGCGGCGTTCCCGACAAGGCTCCCGGTCGGCATCACCCCAACGCCCACCAATACTGCCATGAGAACTCTGGTCGTCACGATTTGCCATCTACAAAATTAACTAACGGTTATCGTTATGTAGAATCTAAATCCCAAGAATACTTTGCATGCTCTGATACCATAAATATAGTGACCCTTACCTGGATCACCTACTAAACAGAACTTAGGCATGCAATTAACTTAATTAAACAGATATCAGAATAAAACTGCGGAAACCAAAAGCATTATACAATCCCAAGCAAAGGAATCTGTAAATAACCAAATAAAATACAACCAGATCGAACAGTGTATAGTCCCAATACAACAGAATAAAACCTAAACGAAGCTCCAACTGGTCAACCACTGACTAGCCCCTCTTGGATCCACCCGCCTCATCCAATCGCAAACCTGCCCCATGGAATAGGGTGTCCAGAAACACAGAGTACGAGACGTGAGCATAAAACGCTCTGTATGAGAGTATGAGTATACATGCATGAGAAGTGAACTCCCTATAAACTCGAGGTCAAGGATCAGATAACAGAGACAGACCGGGCCCTGGTATGTAGCACGCTGTGCCGTCGCTTCAGGAGGTGGCTCCCGTACCATAATACCAATGGATATGCTGGACCCAAATCGATGGAAGTACAACCACTAACAGGATAGGAAAAATCCCTACTAACAGACATCTTGAAGGAGATAGCTCAGTATGCAAATGAATGCAGCATAAATCAATGACATATAAACCATGCAGTCACATAATACATGCATACTCAGTCAGGATATCTCGAACAGTACTTTCGTACCTCAAATCAGTGCAAGCTCTACCAACTCTAGGTCCACGCCTATAGTCTGCTCTACACTGCCAAATGATACTACTATCATTAAAGTTCTCTAAAAGCTTTAACTAAGCTATTGCATACTCCTAAATATTTATAGGAAGCAAAAGCTATACCTTCGTCCGTCGTTAGCCCTTTGCTGTCGAGTGCCTCAAACTAGGCCACAGCTCCGCTACGACGTTTGGATCGCTATGCCACTTTCGGATTCCCCACGGGACGCCTAGAATTCCCTAGATCTGAGTTATAAGGCTAAGGAATCGAGAGAGAAGAGAGGGATCGGTACACTCAAAAATGAGCTCGGAACCCCCTATTTATAGACGGAGTTCGGATCGTCCGAACACGTTCGGGTCGTCCGAACCTGATATTACATCATTGCTTATGTCAACATGATGACGTCATCCATGACGACTGTCGGCAGCACGTTCGGAGCGTTCGAACCACTCTTCGGATCGTCCGAACCCTGACTTCGGACCGTCCGAACCTTGACTTCGGAGCCTCCGAACTCGATGACCCTCAAACCATTTTCAAGTGTTCTGAATCCAATTCCGGACTCCGTTAACCCATTAAGAGTTTCCTTAATCATGTTTACTCTTAACTAGTAGGATTAATGAATTTATTAACACTTAATCACTGATTTCGGGTACGAGCTACTACAACCGTTCCCGTATTGCCACCACAAAGATGCATAAGACATCAAATATTTTCATGCATCAACTTATAATTCATTTTTCATATCATATCATTATCATTTCATCGTAACATTCCATCTTTGTATGACTTGTATGCCATAAAACATTCATCATAACATTATGATTTCATTTCATAAACTTTTATGTCATGATCTTAAAAACTTACTCGATAACTTCATGCATATCAAAGATGATTAAAAATAATACTTGCATATTTAACATAGCTTACATGAATGAACATAGATACCTGCATCACATAGCGTAATCGGTTTACGTAAGTCGTTCTTTTCGTTTTTGACTTAAAACTTGAAACTTTTTGCATAGAAATTCTTAAATAAATTTTAGAAGCCTTAAAAGATCATAACCATGAATTTAGGAACCAAAAATAAAAACATGAGAAAAATAATTCGAATCTTCAGCGCTCAAGCGCTGAAAGAGAAGCGCTGGGGCGCTATACTTGCGTATTGATAGCTCTTTTCACTGTAGTTGCTATGAATTCACACTGATATTTCGAGATCTTGTACCTATAAATTGGAAAAGTTGTAAACATAAAGGTTTTAGCTATTGATCCGAACTTTCTAATTCCTAAAACCACACCTTAATTGAATATTTCAGTAAAAATTTATACTTATTCTCCCAAGATTGGTCAGTGCAGAAAAATCAAACCAATCAATACACTTCGGGCCATTTTTGGCCAAACTTCCAAACTGATTTGGACAAAACTCAAAACATGAAAGTTGTATACATATGAGTTAGATTTCAAATACAATTGGCCTCAACTCATTTGTATTACTACAATAGACTTAATCCACAAAATTCCAACAAGTGTCACTAATCCGAGACAACCCAGCACATGCAACTTTTCAAAGCTTTAACTCAAACTAACTCAACACTTAAAAATTCAACACACACCTTCAAAATCTGTCCTTTCCCAACTCTAAACCATAATAATCTATCAACACACATTATTCATCAATAATTTCACAAGAACGACTTACATATCACGATATCATAAACATCATGCTTTTATGCTTCTCAAATCTTTAAAATCATGCATAAAACTCATCAAAACACATCATTTCTTATCAAAATAGATATATCTTGAATGGTGCTTTAAGATTTCTTTAAAAACTTTCCTTGATTTGGAGGTTGAGATGATCCGGAACTTTGGAGACGAGCTAAACCTTGACCAAATTGGAAACTAGCACCACGATCTCACTTGGATCTTGAAGAATTTGATGAAGAAGATGATAAATAGCGAGGGGATGCCAAAAACGTGTAGAGGAAAGAAGAAATGCTGAATGATTGGATGGTAAGAGTCAAGGGAATCATTAAACTTGTAGGGAAATTTGTTGTTAAGGGTGGCTTTCAAACTTTAGTACATATCGTGTGTCAACTATATAAAATGCAGTCAATCACACGTCTCGACTCGTCTAATAAAATAATATCCCTCAACTCATACATCAAAACATATCAATATTATACTTAAAACGTTCGTAAAAACACGCTATATCATCTCGTTCGTAGGTTAGCCTCGTCCCGTGAGTCCAGAATCAAAATCGACCTGAAACCATTAACGTAATCAAAATCGTTAAACATAAAATAATTATATCTTGAAACCATAATCATTAAATCATAACTTAAATTTAGGGCATAAAATCATAAAAAATATTTTGAAATCATCGTAAGCGAGTTTAGTGGATTTGGACCTTACAACTCTACCCTCCTTAAAAAAAATTTTGTCCTCGAAATTCGACTCACCAAATAATTTTGGGTATCGGCTACACATTTCTTGTTGGTCTCCCAAGTAGCCTCTTCCACTAATTGATTGCTCCATAAGACCTTTACCATCTTTATCTCTTTGTTTCTCAGCTTCCGGACTTGTGTATCCAAAATTTGGATAGGTATTTCTTTATAAGACAAGTCTGGTGTCCATGGAACTGGCTCGTGGCGAATGACGTGGGAAGGATTTGAGATATACTTTCTCAACATTGAGACATGGAATACGTTGTGTACACCTCCAATTTTGGAGGCAATGCTACTCAGTAAGCTCTTGTTCCAACCTTGTCTAGGATCTCGAAAGGTTCTATATATCTTGGGTTCAGCTTTACTTTCTTCCCAAATCTTAAGACTCCCTTCCAAGGTGACACCTTCAAAAACACGTGATCACCTACCTGGAACTCCAAATCTCTACGCCTCTGATCGGCATAGCTTTTCTATCAACTCTGAGCTGTCATCATTCTGTCCTTGACTTTTGCTATCAAGTCGACTGTCTGCTGCACTATTTCTGGTCCTAAAATAGCTTTTTCTCCCACTCCATCCCAATGCAATGGAGTCCTACACTTTATCCCATACAAAGCCTCTAAAGGAGCCATTCCAATAGTGTTTTGATAACTATTGTTGTAGGTGAACTCCTCTAAAGGCAACTTTGATTCCCAATTACTTCCGAAGTCAATCATGCAAGCCCTGAGTAAATCCTCCAATATCCGAATCACTCACTCAGATTTCCATCTTTCTGCGGATGAAAAGCTGTACTAAAGGCTAGCTTTGTTCCCAATCCATGATGTAAACTCCTCCAAAAATTCGAAGTGAACCTGGGATCCCTATCAGAGACTATATCCTTGCTGGAATTCCATGCAATCTGACTACCTCTCGAATATACAACTCTGAATATGGATTCATCGAGAAATTGTTTCTGACTGGTAAGAAGTGAGCTAACTTTGTCAACCTGTCAACTATCACCCATATTGAATTCATTCTTCGTGGTGTAATTGGAAATCCAACCACAAAGTCCATGGTGACATCTTCCCATTTCCATGTGGGAATGGGTAATGGTTTCAGAAGTATTGCTGGCCTTTGATGTTCAACTTTCACCTATTGACATGTCAAACATTTGTTAACAAACTTAACGATGTATTTCTTCATACCTGGCCACCAGTATAGCATCTGTAAATCCTTGAACATCTTTGTACTCCCTGGGTGAATAGAATATGGTATAGTATGGGCCTCAGCCATCACATCTTCCCTCAGTGATTCTACTGCTGGTACCCACATTCACCTTTGTGATGCACGATCCCATCCTTCACTGTATACAATGCACCTTTTTTGGCTTCATCTTTAAGTTTTCAAGTTAGTAATTGCTGGTCTGAAGCCTGACCTGTTTAATCCTGTCAAGCAAACTTGGAACCATTGTTAAGGCTGATAGGGTACAAACTTATATCGTCTCAACTACTTCCAATCTGAGTCGTTCAAAATCTGCAATCAACTCCTGTTGAGTTGTCATTCTGTTCAAAGTCACAGACTTACGACTCAAAGCATCAGCTACTACATTAGCTTTACCCTGGTGGTAGCTAATGTCACAGTCATAATCTTTCACCAATTCGAGTCATCTTCTCTGCATCATGTTCAACTACTTCTGGGTGAAGAAGTATTTCAAACTCTTATGATCAGTGAAAATCTGAAACTTCTCACCATAAAGGTAATGTCTCCACAGTTTCCGTGCGAAGACAACTGCTGCCAATTCGAGGTCATGGGTATGATAATTCTTTTCATGAATCTTCAACTTTCGTCACTACAACAAAAATGATCATTGACAACAGTTGAAAGACAACGCTTTTTACAAAAAGCGTTGTTAAAAAAAGAAACACAACGCTTTTATGAGAAAGTGTTGTCTTTGTTTTTTTAATATATAAAAGACAACATTTTTTTTGTCATCCACAACGCTTTTTAAAAAGCGTTGTGGATGAGCGTTTTTTTATTTCTTTTACAACACTTTATTCGAAAATGTCGTGGATGAGCATTTTTTTTATTTCTTTTTTTATTTCTTTTACAACGCTTTTTATACTACAACTCTTTAATTTGTTTAAAATCTAAAGAAATAAATATAATTAAATATACTACAGCTATCCGGCTCTCAAAGAAATCGATTGAACCATCGATCCCCATCAAAGCTCTCACCGTCTTCGCTATATTCACCCGTGTCACATCCCCCTCGATCTTCAATTCGTTTGCTGCTCCGCAAAAAATTTCCAGAAAAAGCAAATCATCGGTACGCCTTCTGAAATACTCTCCATGTTCGAGTTCCATCCTGAATGAGTCAAGAAGACGACGGGATTATGAGTGCCGATTTGTTTTCGAGAATGGTTGGGGAGTTTTGACAGGTCACAGAGCTTTCCATTGTTGTGAGCATCCACCAAGCCGTGCCAAAATATTCCAAGAAGGTAACCAATGTTCCGGAAAACTTTTATTATTCTCCAACTTTTATTATTCACGAACAAGTTGCGATTGCTTTGACTAGGGTGGGTTTTGATTTCCACTACATTAGCTAATTTTTTCATCTTTTATTGGGCTTAGTCGTTGTGGGATGCCATTTCGCAGGAGCACAAATCTGTGCAGGGCATGATCTGTGTTTCTTTGATATTGCTTTCTTCTAGAACGTAGGTTTTGGTGGTCTTTTAGAGTCTTGTGGTGGTGTTTTTACATTTGTTTGTGGTAGATTTCTTCCTTACGCTGTTGATGCTGCATGGGTCACTTACTTCTGACCGCAAGGTGTTTGGTTTTATGATTCTTACAGTGTACTAAACATCTCTGTTGCTTCTTAGAGGTATTTGTCTTGAAACTCTTTTGGTTTTAGGTGTTTTTGGTGATTGTGTGTCGGTCTTCTCCTTTGTGTGATGGTTTTTGTGTTGGTTTGAAGGGGAATGGTTGTTGTTTTTGGTCATTGTGTGTCTGCCGTTGGCGCGTGAAAGTTTATATAGTTGCGATATTAAAGTTATATAATATTTTCAAGGATAAAAAAAGGAGGTTTAGATACTGCCACTATCCAATTGAAAATCCCATGATTAATGCTTGAAAAATAAATTCAATCATACAGTAGCAAACACCAGCAAATCTGCTGCCGTTATTTTCCATCTCACATAAATGAACTTTTTAAACATAATAAAATATAAAATAGAACATCTCACATTGTCAAACCGTTGTCTATTTGGGCACAATTAAAAGAGTTTGTTGCCCGGTTAGCCAACTTGTGGCTAAGGGCTTTTATGACTCTATGTATAAACAATCTTTGTTTAATATAATTTACATTCATTAATGGCATTTTCTTTGTCTTTCTTCATATTGTTATATTGTGATATACTATTGTTGTTTTGATAAAGACCTTGAATATACTATAGTGTAAGTAAGATTAGATAGTGAATAAAGAGAGATCACTATTATGAAACACATCTTATAGTCACTGTATATTCTAAACAGTTCCTAGTCAATTGAGCCGTCCGCTAATAAGGATAAGGATCGCTCGAGATTAAGACTACCATTTGTGATGCCAAGTACCACGTTTCATTGGTAATGGACATGGAGATGTTTAAAACATGCAAATGGATATTCATATGATGAATGATCGAACTACCCTATTCGGACTTTCCAAGTGGTTATTATTATTTGAGTGGATAAGTCTGCGGTTTTGGTTGTACACCATTAGTCCTTACTACTTGAAGCATCATTGAGACTCTATATGCTAGTACTGTACTTTGACTCATTTACCGACTCTATTGGGGTCATCAGGTGTCGGGATTGGGTACAGTTACGACACATATAGGAATCGATGCTTTGTTGTCAAGGATTCACCACATACTTGCGAGTATGGATATACTATGCGATCTGAGGAGATATTAGTGTGACGAATCTCTGGCCAGAGTACATGATGTGTTTTAGGTTACTCGGTTTTCCTAGTAACACATGCGATGTCACTATTTGATCTCCAAGATGTAATGCATAGTTATCGAATCTCGAACGACTCTCGATACACCAATGGTTGTTGATTCGATCGGGATATATGGATGAAGGGACCGTACTGTACGCTAACCAAAATCTACTGGTTCTTGCAGGCACTATCAGTGATACCTAGGGAATCATGGGACGATGTTGCTAGACACTCTTACCATGATTCGTTGGGCAAGTCGGAAATCGTTGTTCCGAGTCACAAGGAGTTGTGAGCCCACGGCTAGCTGTATCCCTGAACCATTGAGGGTCACACAAGTAATGGATTACTAAACCCCGTTGAGATAGTTAAATTTAAAGAGTTAAATTTAATGAAAGAGAAGTTGAACTTCTTAACTAAAGGGAGTGGAATTTCCTAAATGACATATGGATGGGCATTTTTGGAAATCACTAAATTCGGATTCAGAAAAATTATCTTGACTTTAAAAGATGCAGAAATGGTTTCTGTGCACATTGGTGAAATCAGTTTATCAATCAGAGTCATGATGAATTTTATATTAATTTCTATAATAACAGGCTTGGCTTGTTGGGCTTAAGTTATGGATTATGGGCCCTAAGGAGTTAGAGTCCTAATATAATTATAACTTAATCTAGTCTAGAAATTATCTATAAATATAGGTATAGTGTTCGAAAATTGTAAGTATTCCATCCTTGAGATTTTCGAATTAGACAAAATATTTTCAAGGGGATTTTTCGAAAATCCTCTACTCCCTTTTGAGAAAATTCGGTCTGTGATTTTTCTGAAAAGTCACTTTCTGAATTAACAGATCAAATCTGTTTATTCTCTACGATAAACATCTGATTGATTTCTAGTGCAATCAATCAGAGGATTTCTGTTTTTTATTCGTGGACCTAATTCCGGAGATTGATCGAGCAAGTCATCAGTTCCCGGGATTTACAAGAAGAGCAGATTGAATTCTGTTGGAGTCCATAATCAAGCTTTAGCTTGAAGAGGTAAAAATATTTAATTGTGTATTTATATTTTTACTTGCATGATTTTAATCGTTAGGATTTGATACCCACGATATGGAATCGTTCCATATCGAAAAATAAAAATTTTTAAACTTTCGCTGCTCCGGGTATCACATCCGTGTGATCAGAGAACGCGCGATACAACAGTGGTATCAGAGACAGGTCGTAATCTTTGATCAAACGATTAAAATTAATCGATTGTACAAAATTTTTAGCCTCGGTTTTTGGAAACAAAATGAAAATTTTAAACGATAATTAAATTTGAACAGGGCAACGGGTCAGCGATCTTCGCTTCCCGGAATCGTTGCTGCCCAGGGGTTGCGAGATCGCTGCCCAGGTCAGCATGATCGCTGCCCAAGGGCAGCGAGATTGTTGCCCAAGGACAGCAATCGTTGCTACCCAAGGGCTGCAAGAACGCTGCCCAGGGCAGCCAAGGGGCTGCCCTAGCAGCCCTGAAAATTAAATTTTTTTTTATTTTTTCCAGAATTTTAAATTTTTGAAATTTTAGTTTTTGGTCCGATCGAAAATTATTTTTGATTGGTCAACGAAGCGTCGGGTCAAATTGTTTGAGTCCGAAATTTTTAAAATTGATTTTTGGATAAATTTGAATTTTTTGAAAATTTATAAATTTTATCCGTTAAATTAGATTTTATAAAATTAATTATTTTGGTACAATTGATGATAAGATATGATCTTATGAAAGGATAAGATAAAATTTGATTTTATCTTTTTAATTATGATGTCATTGCATGTTATCCAATTATTTAATTATTGAATTAATTATTGGATAAAAGGATGGTCGATTGTCATGACCAATTTGATAGGTGCATGTTAGGTTATTTACATTTGGTTTTATTGTTGTTGGGTTTTATTAATGGGCTTGGATTATAGCCCAATTTGAATTGTCATTTGTAATAAAAAGTGGGCCTGGTTTATGGCCCGTTCCCACCCTTAAATATGTATCCCCTACTTGTCATCGAAATTTATTGTAAATTTATTAGACTTAGTGGGAGATAAAGATTTGAAGACAAATGTGGGCCCAGCAGACAATAAAGACCGAAGAAATATAAATTGGAAGCTCAATGTAATAGGATTGCATTGCATACTTGCATATCACCTAGGATTGGACTTAGACTCGTGATTGGCAACCACGGGTCGATTAGTAATTGTGATCGATTATCTTTTAAATAATATATGATATTATTGTTGTATGCATGTTTAGACTAAATTGTATGAATCCCGCAAGCATACAAACTTTAAAAGATGAGACGAATTTTCAAAATTAAAAATCCCTCAATTTAAATATGATTTAAAATTGATATCAAGATTTATAAAAGAGAATTTAAATATTGTTTAAATGTTCCTACCTTCCATCAACGATCAATGTATGAGATGCTACCCACGGGCACGGTCTGGCTCATATTATTGGGGGGGCCCGTTCGTCGGAAAGCTGTACATTGGATCGGCACATGTTGTAAGTTGGGTGGAACTCCCATGGGATTGACTCATATTATTGGGGATCCACATGGCGACCGTCCATCACAACTTAATATTGATGGGTAATCTTGACATGTCACAATAAACGGCGTCATATTATTGGGTCCTTATTGGACATGAGGTAAAAACATGGGGGTTGCTTTGGAAGCAATTGGGCTCTACCTTTTGAAAATTATGGTTGGCTGATATTATTCTGGACTATAGTTTGTCAATTGGATTCCATGTTCCCACTAAGGAAACTAGTTTCCCGTTTTCACTAGAGGGTAGTGAAACCGTTAAAATAGTGGGAGTGAAATTCATAAAATAAATTTCGCCATATTTTATGTCTTAGTAAATTAATTAAACAATCATCGATTATTGTCTGTTTCATCTCAGTATATCATTATGATGAATCTTCGTAATCCACATGTTTCAATTCTCGAACAAAACAAACTTTCTGGCGCAAACTATACGGAATGGTTCCATAAGTTAAGATTGTCCTGTGTTCGGAAAAGATTTTCTAAGTGTTAGAAAATGCTCCTTCGAAAAATAGCCCCGGCTGATGTAACTTCGGAAAGGTTGGCCGAACTAGAGAAATGGTAGGATCATGATCTCAAGGACAAATGTTACATGCAAAGATGGACAAGTCTAAATAAGTTTGCCATCACTGCAAGAAACCCGGTTACTGGAAGCGCAACTGCAAAGAATGTATATCGAGTAGTTACGAACTACAAAGGATATATTTTATAAATGTTTCACTTAATATTATTTCTTGGGTATTGGATACCAGATGTAGATCTCACATTTGCAATGAGTTGCAGATGATGACAAGAAGTCATAAGTTTAGGATGGGTGAGACCCAGTTAAGGCTCGGGAATGGTTCCAGAGTTGAATCCAAAAGCTATGGGAAACATTTGTTTAATTTTGCAAAAACAATTTTAAGCTATATTTTGAGAGAGATGTTTTTATTTGTACCAAGATTTCATTAAAACATTATTTCTTTTTCTATTCTTGATAGAGAAGATATTTCTTGAAAATTTGCGAATGGGATTTGCAATATTTACAAGAATGAATGTTTGATTTGAAATGGACAATTTAAAAACGATCTATGTAACTTAAAATTAAAAGACGTTCCAGTTGATTATGTTGATAAACCGGTAACAACAAACAAAAGGAAAATCGATAGTCAAAACCCGGCAAACCTTTGGCATGCTAGGCTAAGTCATATTTCCTCAAGGAGGATGAACAAGCTAGTGGGAGAGGGCATGTTTGATATGTCTAATATTAACTCTCTATCTACTTGTGAGTCCTGCCTAAAAGGAAAAATGACTAAATCTCCTTTCAAAGGGAAGCCTGAGCGTAGTAAAAATCTGTTGGATTTGATCCATACAGATGTTTGCGGACCATTTAGTATCGGTACTAAATTTGGTCACACCTACTTCATTACCTTTACTGATGATTATTCTAGGTATGGGTATTTATATTTAATGAAATATAAGTCTGAATCATTTGAAAATTTCAAAGAATTCAAGGCTGAAGTAGAAAACAAACAAGGTAGAAGTATTAAAGCACTTCGATCGGATCGATGTGGAGAATACTTAAGTACCGAGTTTTTGAGCTATCTAAAAGAGAATGAGATTCTCTCTTAGTGGACTCCTCCTATGAAACCTCAGCTGAATGGTGTTACGGAGCGTTGCAATCGAACTTTGTTGGACATGGTTCGATCTATGATGAGCTTCACTGAGCTCCCTCCTTCGTTTTGGGGCTATGCTCTTGAAACGGTGGTGTTGTTGTTGAACAATGTTCACACCAAAGCAGTGAATAAAACTCCATACGAGTTATGGAATGGCAAAGCTCCTAAGTATTCGTACTTGAGGATTTGGGGATGTCCTGCTTACGTGAAGCAGACAGTGGGAGATAAGTTGGATAGTCGATCCACCTTATGTTGTTTTATAGGATATCCGAAGAATTCAATCGGATATTATTTCTATCATCCTACTGAAACAAAAGTGTTTCTACCAGACCGGATGTAGCCTTTGCTCTGTGTGTCATGAGCAGATATCAGGCCAACCCCGGTCAAATGCATTGGAAAGCCGTGAAGGATATTCTTAAGTACTTGAGAAGGACTAAGAATATATTCATGGTTTATGGAGGAAGAGAATTGAAATTGGAAGGCTATACCGACTCTAGCTTTCAAAGTGACGTGGATGACTCGAAGTCAACCTCTGGATTTGTATTCATGCTCAATGGCGGTGCTGTCTCTTGGAAGAGTTCCAAGCAGGACACCACAGCGGATTCCACCACTGAGGCAGAATACATTGCAGCATCAGCTACTGCTAAAGAGGCCGTTTGGATGAGGAATTTCGTCCAAGAGTTGGGCGTAATTCCTGAAGCTGTTGGTCCAGTTCCGGTGTACTGCGACAACATTGGTGCCGTTGCTCAGGCAAAGGAACCAAGGTCTCATCAAAGATCCAAAAATGTACTGAGGAAATACCACATCATCCGGGAGATTGTGGAAAGAGGAGACATCAATGTCGAGAGAGTGGCCTCTACAGACAATATCGCTGATCCACTTACTAAGCCCTTGCCAGGACCATTGTTTGACAAACATCGCGAAGCAATGGGATTACGTAGTATGACTAGTTGGCTTTAGGGCAAGTGGGAGATTGAAAGAGTGGGTGCCCGGTTAGCCAACTTGTGGCTAAGGGCTTTTATGACTCTATGTATAAACAATCTTTGTTTAATATAATTTACATTCATTAATGGCATTTTCTTTGTCTTTCTTCATATTGTTATATTGTGATATACTATTGTTGTTTTGATAAAGACCTTGAATATACTATAGTGTAAGTAATATGAGATAGTGAATAAAGAGAGATCACTATTATGAAATACATCTTATAGTCACTATATATTCTAAACAGTTCCTAGTCAATTGAGCCATCCGTTAATAAGGATAAGGATCGCTCAAGATTGAGACTACCATTTGTGATGCCAAGTACCACGTTTCATTGGTAATGGACATGGAGATGTTCAAAGCATGCAAATGGATATTCATATGATGAATGATCGAACTACCCTATTCGGACATTCCAAGTGGTTATTATTATTTGAGTGGATAAGTCCGCGGTTTTGGTTGTACACCATTAGTCCTTACTACTTGAAACATCATTGAGACTCTATATGCTAGTACTGTACTTTGACTCGTTTACCGACTCTATTGGGGTCATCAGGTGTCGGGATTGGGTACAGTTACGATACATATAGGAGTAGATGCTTTGTTGTCAAGGATTCACCACATACTTGCGAGTGTGGATATCCTATGCGATCTGAGGAGATATTAGTGTGACGAATCTCTGGCCAGAGTACATGATGTGTTTTAGGTTACTCGGTTTTCCTAGTAACACATGCGATGTCACTATTTGATCTCCAAGATGTAATGCATAGTTATCGAATCTCGAACGACTCTCGATACACCAATGGTTGTTGATTCGATCGGGATATATGGATGAAGGGACCGTACTGTACGCTAACCAAAATCTACTGGTTCTTGCAGGCACTATTAGTGATACCTAGGGAATCATGGGGCGATGTTGCTAGACGCTCTTACCATGATTCGTTGGGCAAGTCGGAAATCGTTGTTCCGAGTCACAAGGAGTTGTGAGCCCACGGCTAGCTGTATCCCTGAACCATTGAGGGTCACACAAGTAATGGATTACTAAATCCCGTTGAGATAGTTAAATTTAAAGAGTTAAATTTAATGAAAGAGAAGTTGGACTTCTTAACTAAAGGGAGTGGAATTTCCTAAAATGACATATGGATGGGCATTTTTGGAAATCACTGAATTCGGATTCAGAAAAATTATCTTGACTTTAAAAGATGCAGAAATGGTTTCTGTACACATTGGTGAAATCAGTTTATCAATTGGAGTCATGATGAATTTTATATTAATTTCTATAATAACAAGCTTGACTTGTTGGGCTTAAGTTATGGATTATGGGCCCTAAGGAGTTAGAGTCCTAATATAATTATAATTTAATCTAGTCTAGAAATTATCTATAAATATAGGTGTAGTGTTCGAAAATTGTGAGTATTCCATCCTTGAGATTTTCGAATTACACAAAATATTTTCAAGGGGATTTTTCGAAAATCCTCTACTCCCTTTTGAGAAAATTCGGTGTGTGATTTTTTTGAAAAGTCACTTTCTGAATTAACAGATCAAATCTGTTTATTCTCTATGATAAACATCTGATTGATTTCTAGTGCAATCAATCAGAGAGTTTCTGTTTTCTATTCGTGGACCTAATTCCGGAGATTGATCGAGCAAGTCATCAGTTCCCGGGATTTACAAGAAGAGCAGATTGAATTCTGTTGGAGTCCATAATCAAGCTTTAGCTTGAAGAGATAAAAATATTTAATTGTGTATTTATATTTTTACTTGCAAGATTTTAATCGTTAGGATTTGATACCCACGATATGGAATCGTTCCATATCGAAAAATAAAAATTTTTAAACTTCCGCTGCTCCAGGTATCACATCCGTGTGATCAGAGAACGCGCGATACAACAACAAGTGAGTTAAAATCTTGCAAATATCTCTTGTATCGAATATGTCTATTGATTCTTTGTCTTGCATTACCTACCATGGCATAATGATGATCTAATTTTCCCTTTCATGAAAATATGGGAGGCAGATATGTTGATTCCATCTGGCAAACACTGACGTGTTTCTCTTGACAGAGGTTTGTATTTATGAAAGTATATATTTTTCATGCTTCTGATTTGAAAAAAGGTCGAGTTCTCACATGATTAACTATTTTGTTTCATATCCAACCAGTTCATGACTAAAAAAGACAAAAACTTATTTTACAGGCATGCATTAGATCGTTTGGCAACTTGGTCATTTCATATTTTTGTTAAAAATACATAAATAAAGGTTTGTTTCTTTCCATTTGGATGTGACGTGTGTTGTATCACACAGCACTATTTCAGTGTGCAGATTTTATATTTTCTTATGTTAAAAATACATAAAGACAAATGGAAGGAACCATTCTCTCAAGGTCCTTTTTATATTTCACATGCAGCTCTTGTTCAAGTTCATATTGATGTTATTGCTATCACATTTGTTCGTGTGTGTTTAAGTGTATTGATTTCCATTTAATGGTCATTCATGTGCATAAGTTTGCTGATCAACACAATTAGATTACACGACATGATGGGACATCTCAGCCAACGTTTGCTGATCCTGGAATCTGCAAGGTGATGCAAATGCATGTTTTGCTGCCTTTTTATAGTGCAAGTTTCTAGAATAACTTGTTTCAGTGTGTATCTATTAATATATATAAAGAAGTCCTGTGTCAATCTTGTGGCAAATATGACAATCTTTTGAGCTGTGAAACATGTACCTATGTCTACCATCCAAAGTGTTTACTGGAAGTGCCCTGAATGTGTATGCATCCTTTATGCTCTTGGTATAAGTCTTGTCAGGGATGAGCAACTTTAGTTTGCTTATTTAACCATGTTTTTCGACAGATTGGCCCTCCCATTGAAATTGAAAGAATACTTGACTGTGAGGTGTGTCCCACTGCTATTGATGATAGTGATGCATCTAATCTTGGATCGGATCCAGCTCTTAAGAACCAGTATTTAGTCAAGTGGAAAGGCTTATCCTACCTCCACTACACATGGTATAATTTTCATATGATCTATATTCGCCATGTAGTTATTTCAGTTATTTTTTTAATGCATGTTCCTAGGGAACATATATCCTCTTTTACTTTCTCAGCTTCAAATCAACAAATCGTGACCAATTTTACATATTCACACTCATATGACATGAATTATGATACTCATCAGTTCAATATTCTTCAAGAACAGTATTACCATCTAATTGAAATTTACTTAATAATATTCCAAAATAAGGTGCAGATTGAATTCCGCAGCGATATTCTCATTTTATCAAACATGTATTGTTTTCTTCTTAACAGTATCATGTGTCATCTGTATGTTGTTCCAGGGTCCCCGAGATAAAATTTGTTAAGGCACAAAATTTGGGAAGCATGGATTGGTGAAAGAAAAACCAGCAGTTAGAAGCCTGTTGACACCGTTGAGACTGTATGATGGAATGGATGAAGAAAAAGAAGCTCCAAAGAAGAAGCCAGAGCCTGTGGATGGCCCTTTGCTGACTGAGCATGATAAAATGAAGATTGAAAGGAGGAAGAGAAAAGAGGAGCGCCAGAGAGAGGTAACTGAAAACATAAAACTTCAATATAAATATCTTCAGCTAAGGCAATTCTTCTGGAAAACATGCCTCAAATTTTTAAAGCATGAAAAGTGCTAGTTATAACAGTTTTTGGATCACACTGAATCTTAATGGTTAGTAATAGTTGTAAAAATTTTCCTCTCTAACTATTGACTAGTTAGTTTCATTTAGTTTGTTTAAATTTGCTTGGATGCTTTCGTATTTGAATTTTTTTTTTACACCTAGAATGCCACCCATACACATGCTCCTGCTCTTGTTCTTCTTACTACCCTGCTCTGCAGATTTGGACCAAGTGCAAATTACCTACACTTTTGGAAATTCATATTAGAATTGAATGCTAGAACTTTTGTTTCAATTTAAAGATTTATGGATAATTGAAGTGTGTGTTCATCTGTCTTTTCTAAGGGGTAAAGACAATCGAGGTCCAGTTTTCTGCATTATATTTTTGGTCAAACATTTGTTTTTGAAAAAATGATGGTTAATATAGGATTTTCTTCTGTCTTTTCGTACGCACGAGAGTGCACTTTTTCTTATTTTTACTTTCTTCAGCTCTTGTACTTTTCCATGGATAGACTGGGAGGGGATTGGAGGGGGTGGTAGTGACGACCTTTTTTGTTCCATTATGTTTTCTTATACTGCACTGATGGTATAGGCACAATATCAAACACACTTAGAGGAAATGGAAGCAGTTTAAGCCGGCATGCCTTCTGTAGTTGTTAATCATGACATTAGTGAAGGCCCAACTTTCTGAAGAAGCTAGTTAGTTTCTTTTTGTACTTATCTGGAACTCTTGACTTAAGTTTACGAGAGGATGAATTGAACTATAAAATCTTTACGAAAAATCACATTAATTTATATAGTTGTTTATTTTAATCGTTTCACGTCTCTTAAGTACTTTTATGCCTTTGGATAATTCTTTTCTGATCGCAGGTCTTGTTGGAAGGAATGGTACTGGTAAAACAACCTTCCTGAGGTACATGGCCATGCATGATATTGAGGGAATTCCCAAGAACTGCCAGATATTACATGTAGAGCAAGAGGTGGTGGGAGATGATATTTCGGCCCTGCAATGTGTTTTGAATTAGGATTTTGAAAGAACCCAACTTTTGGAAGAAGATTCTCATCTGCTTGGATTACAGGTTGGAAGTTCCTAGTTCCAATTAGAAAATGATTTGTTGCAGCATAAGGCAACTAAAACTTTTTCTGGAGGATGGAGAATGAGGATAGCGCTTGCTCGTGCCTTGTCTATTAAGCCTGACCTATCACTTCTTGATAAACCAACAGTATGTTAGGCATGACAATACTCTTTGTAGGCTTACACGATGCTAGTAGCTCATATGCATGTTTTCTTTCATGGCAGAACCATCTCGATCTACATGTTGTCTTGTGGCTGGAATCTTACCTAGTAAAATGGCCAAAGATATTTATCGTGGTTTCGCATGCTAGAGAGTTTTTGAATACTGTACGAGTTCTCTACGTCTGTTTGTTAATTTCTTGAAATCAGCAGGCAACCTGTCAGGAATTATTACTTGGGCTTTTCACTTGTGTTATCTTTGACCTACCATTTGTCTATCGCTTTTTACAGGTGGTCACGGATATTCTCCACCTTCAAGGACAACAACTGACTGCTTATCGGGGGAACTATGATACATTTGAGAGAACAAGGGAAGAACAGCTCAAAAACCAACAAAAAGCATTTGAGTCAAATGAACGAGCAAGATCTCATATGCAGGTGATTTGTTCATTTGCATTTGCTGTATTATTTCTGTTTGTGAGATTTAGGTAACATTCATTTACATTCATTTGTATCATTATTCTGTGTGGGATTTTAACAATCTTATCATTTCTAAAATGTTGCATTGCAGTCATTTATTGACAAGTTCCGCTACAATGCAAAGCGTGCATCTCTTATCCAATCAAGAATCAAGGTGCTCTGAAAGCTTGGCATAAATAGATTATTGCAACAACAGAAGCAAATAATGAGAGCCTGATAAAATATCGAGTTAGAGTCACAAGAATTAATATATAACATATGGAAATCGGACTCACTTTTTTTTTCATCCAGATTAATTAATATGCGTAAAGTTTCTGAAAAGGATAGTCATTTGTGTGCAGGTTATGAAAAGTATGCATGTGCAGCAACATGATCATGTGTATAAATAAATACTAACACTGCACTTGTTCTATTTACTTTTAATTTCTCAACTATCTGTTATTTCCCTTCCATTTACTTCAGATTTGTCCTCTCTCGATTAGGGATTATTTCCAAATATGCACATTAATAATTAATCTTTATCATTTTAACTATATATTTAATCTGCTACGAGCCATATGTGACAAGTACTTTGTGTTTGTATTATCAAGTTTCTATATATATATATATGTTGATCATCTTCATTTTGCAGTTTTGTGCCTGAATTGTCTTGATAGAAGGCTAACAGATCTTCGCCGAAAGGATTGTTTCTGATCTTGTCGCAACTAGATTCCATATTTGTGGGATTTTTGTATTTTTTTTTTTGCTTTTAACACAGTCTGTATTCAAATACACTGATGGACATAATTTGGATTCAGAATTTGTGGATTGTCATATTTTTTGTTTGAATTGTATGAAAATCGATTTTGCACTTTCATATATTTTAATGATGTTATTTATATAGACATTTAAATTTGCAAAAAAAAAACTCGAAAACAACTTTTTAACGACAACGTTTTTTATTGGTTATTTTTGCTCAAATTAACAACGAAGCACAACGCTTTTTTAAGCCATCTCTAGAAAGCACAACGCTTTTTTACACTTAAAAAGCGTTGTCCTAGCTTCAATCTACAATGCTTTTTACGCGTTGTCATTTCTAGAAACAACAACGCTTTTAAAGTGTTGTCCTTGCATTAATCTACAACGCTTTTTAAGCGTTGTCTTTTCCAAATATCACAACGCTTTTAAAGCGTTGTCCTTGCATTAATCTACAAAGCTTTTTAAGCGTTGTCTTTTTCAAATACCACAACGCTTTTTCCGCGTTGTCTTTGACCACGGTCTTTTACAACACTGCCTACGACAATGTTTTTTCTGGGACAATAACAACGCGGAAAAAACATTTTTGTTTGCATTTTTTCTTGTAGTGCGTGAAGCATATGCTATTACCTTTCCATCTTGCATCAATACAGCCCCTAATCCACTCTTGGAAGCATCTGTATAAATTACGAATCGACATGTGCCTTCTGGTATGGTTAGTACTGGTGCTGTCATTAACTTTTCCTTTAACCCCAGGAAGCTTTTCTCACACTGATCAGACCATTCAAACTTCACACCTTTGCGAGTTAACGACGTTAGTGGCAGCGCTATCTTGGAGAAATCCTGAATGAATCTCCTATAGTAACCCACTAATCCCAAGAAACTCCGTATCTTTGTAGAATTCTTTGGAGTAACCCAATTTTTAATTGCTTCTATCTTTGCTGGATCAACCTCTATTACCTTTGCCGAAACTAGGAGACCCAAAAAAGCAATCTGTTCCAGCCAAAATTCACACTTACTGAACTTAGCAAACAATTGTTTTTCTTTCAGAATCTGCAAGACTATAGTTAGATGCTGACGATGCTCATCCAAACTACGAGAGTAAATCAGTATGTCATCTATGAATACTATGACAAACTGATCCAAAAAAGGCTGGAACACTCTGTTCATAAGATCCATGAATACTGCCAGTGCATTGGTAACTCCAAATGGCATGAATAAGAACTCGTAGTGGTCATAACGAGTCTTGAAAGACGTTTTATGAATATCTTCATCTTTCACCTTCAATTGGTGGTAACCTGATCTCAAATCAATCTTGGAGAACACTACTGCCCCTTGTAACTGATCAAACAAATCATCTATCCTTGGCAGTGGGTATTTTTTTTTCACTGTTACTCGGTTCAGCTCTATATAATCGATGCACACTCTCATAGACCCATCTTTCTTTTTGACAAACAATACCGGTGCACCCCAAGGCAATACACTCAGTATAATGAAGCCTTTATTGAGTAGCTCTTGTAGCTGCTCGTTCAATTCCTTCTTTTCAATCGGTGCTAACCTGTATGGTGCTTTGGAAACTGGTTTAGTTCTGGGAATTAATTCAATCCCAAATTCTACCTCCCTTGCTGGAGGTAATCCTGCAATATCGTCAGGGAATACTCTGGGAAATCTCTCATTACCTCGACATCTTCAAGTTTCGGCCGAGATAATTCTTGGTCGCAAGGGACACTTGCAAGGAAACTTGCACATCCTTTACTCAAAAGTTGCCATGCCTTACCTACTGAAATTAAAAGAGATGAAATATTTTTCGGTGTGGCATGGAATAGAAATGGTTCTCCATCCTTAGTTTTCAAGGAAACCGTCCTCCGTTTACAGTTTATGGTAGCCTCGTATCGAGACAACCATCCATGCCAAATATCACATCGAAGTCAGAAATATTCAGGAAAATAAGATCAGCAAAAAACTCATGACCCTGCATCTGTACACTGCATACTCTAATAATCAAATCACTACTCAATTCTTCCCCTGAAGGCAAGGATATACTAAATCCCGATATTGACTTATCCGGTACCAAACCCAATTTATTAACAAATTCAACAGATATGAATGAATGTGTAGCTCCAGTATCAGTTAAGACATGAGAGGGATTACTGGAAATATTAATCATACCTGTAACGATGGTTGTATTTGGATCAACTTTATCATGTGCCATTGCAAAAACTAGTCCTCTTACCGGTTCTTTGGATTAAGGGAAATATTTTCGACAGTGACCTGGCTTTTTGCAAAGGAAACATACTCCAGTCCCTGCCATGCATTGACCTGACTGAAGTTTTCCACATTTTTGACAAGCTGTTGGTGCACTTGCCGATTTTTGTGCTGGCAGAGCCAAGTGTTTCTGCCCCTGAGGTCGAGGCTGCTGCTGTTGGTACGGTCGGTATTGGGGTGGGGCTTGATATGGCCTCTTTTCTCTAGAACTTACTTTCTAGTCTTGGCCCTGATAACTAGACCTCTTTGTCTGTGACTCTCTGATAATGTCATTTCTGTCCTTTTCGGACAGCATGGCCTGAGCCACCGCATCTTTGTAAGAGAGCGCTCACCCAGTCTAACATCCTTTTTAATGGAAGCATTCAACCCCTCCTTAAAGTGTAACACCCCATTTTTATCTTAATTGATGTTATTTGAGATAAGCAGTGATTTTAGAATTCGAGATCGGACTTTTTATTGATCAGGGACTATTTTGCAATTTTCGGAATTTTCAGGGACTGAAACGCAATTATGGGATTTGTTATATTATCTACTTGACTTGGTCATTTTCTTATCCTCTCATCTCCTTCCCCAACCGTGTTCCATCCATTGAAGCGACCAAAAAGCTTCTCCAAGCTTTTGTGATTTCATTTCTAGCTCAATCCGCCAGATAGAATTGATTTCTAACTTGATACCTGCGATCACAGCGATGAGTGCTCCGTTTGGAAGTAAGTTTATCTTAATTCTGAGAAGTTTGAATTTATTGTTGTTGTCAGAATTTGTTTATATTCGGAGAGGATGATTATGAGTTAGCAGTGATCGTTTATCTAAGACGGTTCGAAGATCTAACGACAATCGGAATTGTTATGATTTTTCTTGTCATTTTCGAAAATGATGTTTTTGAGATGTGTTGATTTTGTGTTGGGTTTGATTTTTGAGGATTGGAATGAGTTTGTTGAGCTGTTGTTTTGCTATTTACATTTCCGGATTGGTCAGTTTATAGCCGTTATGCCGTCAGTTTGAGTTTTGGATATCGTTTCGATATTTTGATCGTATTGAGTTTTGATTGAGTTTTGATATCGATTTTGATCCGTGACTTCTTCTGATAGATTGATTGGGAGTCCTTGAAGTGGCTAGAGTCGCAGCTTTTGGCAAGTTTGGAAGAGTTGAGCCGATTGAAGTTTTGGAACGACAAAGAAGAGGTATAAGATGACTTTGGAATGGAATAGGACGATTAACTCGAGTCGGGATTGATTCGAGTGTCCTAGAAGAAATCACATATTGCATGATTTTATTGCTTATTGATTATATGATTGAATTTATATTGAGTGCAGGAGATTACATATGCATTCATATTGAGCCTTGATTTATTCAATTTGAATTAGACGATCTAGGGATTGTAGTTGAGTAGCTTGGTAGGCGATTTAATACCTTGTCGAGTAGCTCACTATAATGCTCTTGAGTCTAGGGGATTAAAGCATGCCATGTCCACCTCGAGAGGAGATCCGGTGTGATTGTGGTTGTCTTTAACCTCGGGATCCCAAACCAAAGAAAGAAAGAAAGAATAGAAGAATTTCATTTGATTATCTGAGTTTGATAATCCAGAAGTTTAAAGACATGCATATCATTTTAAATTCAGTACTTGATTGTATTAATTGATTATATGAGGAACGAGTTCATACATGTCTTGATATGTTTATTTGATTGCATGTCAGTCTCTTTTATTGGGAATATCAATTCTCACCGGATTATCCGGCTGTTGTCTTTGTTTGTATGTGTACTTGGCAACAGGTGGGGCAGGACCGAGTCAGAGACAACATGGCTAGGCGATTGAGAGAATAGAGTGAGGCTTGGATGTTAGGAGTCATTATGTATTTGAACTCCTTTTTGTATTGAATAAGTCCGAACTAGATGGACCTTATTATGCATGCTTTATTTTGTGAGGTTTGTATAACTCAATACATTTATGTTGTATCTTGTTGAAGGGGATTTTGATGTTGTTATTGTGGATTGAATGGAATTGAATTGGAGTAGAAACCAGAATTTTTCTTGGCAGAGGGTCACGCTCGATCGGCGAAGTCTTGCGGATAGAGCGAGCACCTTTTGTAGCGGGACAGTGTATTTGAATTTTGTGCTCGCTCGATCGGTAAGATTTTACCGATCGAGCGAGGGGTCCTGATTCTTGGACAGAGAGCTGGTATCTTTGGCCCGCTCGATCGGTAAGATTTTACCGATCGAGCGAGCACCATTTTAAAAAAAAATAATTTTTGAATTCTTTAATCCTATTATTTTAATTAAGTTGATTAATTTAATTACCCTGAGATTGCATGATTAGAATCTAGGCCTCACATTAAGTGGTATCAGAGCGATAAGTTCCTGGGCTTTATTCTAGAAGTGAGCGGGGTAGACCGAGTCCGCTTGAACTGAATTTCTCGCATGTGATTGATTAATTCTATGATTACAGAATATGCGAGCATGCTTTATGGATTGAAAATTTATTTGAATTACGTGACTTGGAGATTCAAATTGTTAAAGCATGATTTGATTGAGATATGAACTGTATTCATGCATTGATCTGAGTTCCATCTATCGTATTGGTAAGACGACCAGAGGTTTCTTAACACTGAAATGGTGAGATGTGAATTGAATTATCCGTGTTCTAACCCCTGTCAATTTAGATGGGTACTCGAAGAAGGCTAGACATGAATACTCCACCGATTGTTCCTACTACAGAAACTCCTCCGGTTATGACTCCTCCGGTGGTACAGATGGATGAGACGATCACGCCTATGGAAGCCTTACTGAAAAGATTCAAATCCTTCAGGCCACCGTATTTGAATGGGAAAGAGAATTTGGTAGATTGTGAGAGTTGGTTTGATGATATAGATCAGCTCTTCGGTTCTCTCGACTACTCTGACGACCGCAGGGTTAGGTTGGTTATTCATCAACTGTAGGGAGTGGAAAAAAGTTGGTGGATGACAACCAAGAAAGCCAAAGAGAACAGAGGTACGGACATCACTTGGGCACTTTTTAAATCTGAATTCTATAAAAGATTTTTCCCAGTTTCCTATCGAAAGGACAAATGTGCCGAGTTTGCAAATTTGAAGCAAGGGAATATGAGTATCGAGGACTATGTTGCGAAATTTGACAGTTTACTGAGGTTCGCCCGGCATATTGCCGACAATGAGGAGGCAAAAGCAGACCAGTTCATTAACGGTTTGCACCCTGACATCTTTATTCTGGTGAATACTGGGAGGCCAGATAACTTTTCAGATGCGATGGATCAGACCAAGGGGGCAGAAGCGGGAATGTTAAGGAAGAGGGAGAATCAGTACCAGCCTCAACAGCATCAATAGAGGCAGTATCAAAATCAACCGTAGATGAATGAGGGTGGTAACAGTGGTGGTGGCAAGAAGAACTATTTCCGTCCCAAAGGAAAGCAGTTCAAGAAATCTGGAAGCAATTCTTCGAGCTCGAGTGGTTCAAGATAGTTCAGTTCTGGTCAGGGTTCAGGATCTTCTGGAGCTTTGTGTAGCAAGTGCGGAGGACGACACTCCAGCGACCAGTGTAGGGGAATCTTTGGGAACTGCTACATCTGCCAGCAGACGGGACATTATGCCAAACAGTGTCCTCAGAAGGGTTCTGACCAGACTCAGAGTGGAAATGCCTCTCGACAGTCATCTCAGCCTCAGAGGCAATCGACTGCAGTTCACTCGTTCCAACCTCAACAGCAGAATCATCAGGGAGGTAATCAAAGTTCGAATCAATCTTCCCGACCTCAGGCTAGAGTGTTTGCTCTGAACGAAGATGAGGCTCAAGCTGCACCGAATGATGTGATTACAGGTAACTGTAAGATTTTTGGTTATCCTGCTTTTATTCTGATAGATACAGGTGCTTCTCACTCTTTCTTATCTGAGAAATTTGTGTCGATGCATGCCTTGCCTTTTGAGCCTTTGCCTACTGTAGTTTCTGTTACTTCACCTTTGGGTGGAGGAATTGTTTTGAAGAATTTCGTTAGAAATTGTGGTTTGAGTTTTGAAGGAAATTTGATCGAGTTCGACTGTATTGTACTTGGGTTGTCTGAGTTTGACTGCATAGTTGGCATAGATGTTTTGACTAAGTACAGGGCTAAAGTAGATTGTTTTCAGAAGATAGTACGTTTCAGACCAGAGATGGCAGATGAATGGAGATTCTTCGGTAAGGGTTCTCGTTCTAAAATTCCTTTGATATCTATCTTATCTATGACTAGATTATTACAGAGAGGAGCCGAAGGATTTATTGTTTATGCAATCGATATTTTGAAGTTTAGCCCTGAGCTGAACGATATACCAGTGGTTAGGGAATTCCCTGATGTGTTTGCAGATGAGATTCCGGGATTACCACCTATTCGTGAGATTGAATTTGGCATCGAACTGACGTCAGGTACTCAACCAATTTCGAAAGCTCCATACAGAATGGCTCCGATCGAATTGAAGGAACTGAAGGAGCAGTTGGAAGATTTGATTTCCAAGGGATACATTCGACCCAGTGTATCGCCTTGGGGTGCTCCTGTCCTGTTTGTTAGAAAGAAAGATGGCTCTATGCATCTCTGCATTGACTACCACCAACTGAATCAGGTGACAGTTAAGAACAGGTATCCTTTACCGCGTATAGATGATCTTTTTGATCAATTGCAGGGTTCGTGTATCTATTCGAAGATAGATTTGAGGTTTGGGTATCACCAGCTGAGAGTTCATGAAGAGGATGTCCTTAAGACGGCATTTCGAATGAGGTATGGTCATTTTGAATTTCTTGTCATGCCGTTCGGTTTGACAAACGCCCCAGCGGTCTTTATGGGGTTGATGAACCAAATCTTTCAGCGTTTTCTTGATGAGTTTGTGATTATTTTCATTGACGATATCTTGATCTATTCTAAGAGCTGTACCCAGCATGAAGAACATTTGAGAACTGTGTTGCAGATTTTGAGGACAGAACAGTTATTCGCCAAGCTTTCGAAGTGTGAGTTTTGGCTTGACAAAGTTTTCTTTCTGGGGCACATTATTTCAGGAGATGGGATTGCCGTGGATCCCAGCAAGATAGAAGCAGTGACAAACTGGCGCAGGCCAAATTCTGTGCCAGAAATCCGCAGTTTTATGGGTTTGGCGGGTTACTATCGTAGATTTATTCAGGGTTTCTCTTCTATTGCGAAGCCTATCACCCAGCTGACTCAGAAGAATGCTCCTTTTCTGTGGACAGATGATTGTGAAGCCAGTTTTGTTGAGTTGAAGAAGAGATTAACCAGTGCTCCGATTCTTTCTATTCCATCTGGTTCTGGAGGTTTCACAGTTTATTGCGATGCTTCTCATCTTGGTCTCGGATGTATTCTTATGCAGAGGAAGCACGTGATAGCATATGCGTCGAGGCAGCTGAAACCGCACGAGACTCGCTACCCAGTTCATGATCTTGAACTTGCTGCTATTGTTTTTGCCTTGAAGATTTGGCGTCACTACTTGTACGGTGAGTCTTTTAAGATCTTTTCGGATCATAAGAGTCTTAAATACTTATTTTCACAGTCTGAGTTGAATATGAGACAGAGGAGATGGTTAGATTTGCTGAAAGACTTCGACTGCGAGATTAAGTATTACCCAGGGAAGTCGAATGCAACTGCCGATGCTTTGAGTCGTAAGCTTTGCTCTTTATCTCTTTCGACGATCGGTGTGCCTCGTTTAATTGACGACTGTTGCAATTCTGGATTGGAGTTTGAGTCAGATAGGAATCCGATCAGATTTTGTGCGATTCAGGCCGAGCCAGAATTGTTTGTGTCGATCAGAGAAGCACAGAAATCAGATGAGAGTATTCAGAAGTCGATAGAGAAAGTGAGATCAGGACACCAGTCTGAGTTTCGGGTCAGGGATGATGTTTTGTTTGTAAATAGCCATATTGTTGTGCCTGAGATTGATGAGTTAAGACAGCGTATTCTGAGAGAGGCGCATTGCAGTCGGTTCAGTGTTCATCCAGGAGACCGAAAGATGTATAACGACCTGAAGAGTCAGTTTTGGTGGAAAAAGATGAAGAGTGATGTTGCGAGGTTTGTTTTCCGATGTTTGAACTGTCAGCAAGTGAAAGCCGAGAGAAAGAGGCCGGGAGGTCTTCTGCATAGTTTGTCTATTCCGGAATGGAAGTGGGATCATATCTCGATGGACTTCATCACGAAACTACCCCGGTCGGTTCGGGTTTGTGATGCTATTTGTGTTGTGATTGATAGGTTGACGAAGTCTGCTTGTTTCATTCCGTATCGGATGACTTATCGACACGACCAGATGGCAGAGTTGTACGTCAGAGAGATCGTCAGATTGCACGGTGTGCCGAGATCCATTGTTTCTGACCGAGATCCTTGGTTTACTTCTCACTTCTGGCACAGTCTGCAAGAGGCTCTTGGTACTAGATTGCACTTGAGTACATCATACCATCCTCAGACCGACGGTCAATCAGAACGGATGATTCAGACTCTGGAGGATATGTTACGAGCAGTGGTGCTTGACTTTGGCACTACTTGGCAAGATTCATTGCCTCTCGTTGAGTTTTCGTACAACAACAGCTTTCAGACGAGTATAGGAATGACACCCTTTGAAGCGTTGTACAGAAAGAAGTGCAGATCTCCTCTGTACTGGGATGAGATATCCGAGTCCCCAGACTTGGGACCAGATATGATTCGTGATATGGCTGAGCAGGTGAAGATTATTCGATTGAGAATGAAGACTGCTCAGGACCGACAAGCGAAGTATGCGAATATCAGACGCAGACCTCTATCTTTTGATCAGGGAGACCGTGTATTCTTGAAGATTTCTCCGTTTAGAGGTACAGTTAGATTTGGGAAGAGAGGGAAGTTGTCACCGAGATTCATCGGTCCGTACGAAATTTTACAGAAGATAGGAGATCTAGCCTACCGATTACCACTTCCTCCTTTTTTATCCGGTATTCACGACATTTTTAACGTCTCGATGTTGAGGAAATACCATCCCGATCCTTCTCATGTACTTCAGCCTGACGAAGCCGAACTTGATGAAACTCTGAGTTATTTCGAGAGGCCGATTCAGATCCTTGACAGAAAGGAGAAACAGCTCAGAACCAAATCGATACCTTTGGTGAAAGTTCAGTGGAGTCGTCACGGAGTCGAAGAAGCGACTTGGGAGACAGAATATGACATGAGACAGAGATTTCCTGAGTTATTCATCTGATATGAGTTCTTATTTCTGTTCTTGAATTCGTAATTATCTTCTTATGAGCTGATATCGATGATTTCGAGGACGAAATCTTTTCTTAGAGGGGAAGAATTGTAACGTCCCGTTTTTATCTTAATTGATGTTATTTGAGATAAGAAGTGATTTTAGAATTCGAGATCGGACTTTTTATTAATCAGGGACTATTTTGCAATTTTCGGAATTTTCAGGGACTGAAACGTAATTATGGGATTTGTTATATTATCTACTTGACTTGGTCATTTTCTTATCCTCTCATCTCCTTCCCCAACCGTGTTCCATCCATTGAAGCGACCAAAAAGATTCTCCAAGCTTTTGTGATTTCATTTCTATCTCAATCCGTCCGTAGAATTGATTTCTGACTTGATACCTGCGATCACAGCAATGAGTGCTCCGTTTGGAAGTGAGTTTATCTTAATTCTGAGAAGTTTGAATTTATTGATGGTCAGAATTTGTTTATATTCGGAGAGGATGATTATGAGTTAGCAGTGATCGTTTATCTAAGACGGTTCGAAGATCTAACGACAATCGGAATTGTTATGATTTTTCTTGTCATTTTCGAAAATGATGTTTTTGAGATGTGTTGATTTTGTGTTGGGTTTGATGTTTGAGGATTGGAATGATTTTGTGAGCTGTTGTTTTGCTGTTTACATTTCCGGATTGGTCAGTTTATAGCCGTTATGCCGTCAGTTTGAGTTTTGGATATCGTTTCGATATTTTGATCGTATTGAGTTTTGATTGAGTTTTGATATCGATTTTGATCAGTGACTTCTTCTGATAGATTGATTGGGAGTCCTTGAAGTGGCTAGAGTCGCAGCTTTTGGCAAGTTTGGAAGAGTTGAGCCAATTGAAGTTTTGGAACAACAAAGAAGAGGTATAAGATGACTTTGGAATGGAATAGGACGATTAACTCGAGTCGGGATTGATTCGAGTGTCCTAGAAGAAATCACATATTTCATGATTTGATTGCTTATTGATTATATGATTGAATTTATATTGAGTGCAGGAGATTACATATGCATTCATATTGAGCCTTGATTTATTCAATTTGAATTAGACGACCTAGGGATTGTAGTTGAGTAGCTTGGTAGGCGATTTACTACCTTGTCGAGTAGCTCACTATAATGCTCTTGAGTCTAGGGGATTAAAGCATGCCATGTCCACCTCAAGAGGAGAGTCGGTGTGATTGTGGATGCCTTTAACCTCGAGATCCCAAACCAAAGAAAGAAAGAAAGAATAGAAGAATTTCATTTGATTATCTGAGTTTGATAATCCAGAAGTTTAAAGACATGCATATCATTTTAAATTCAGTACTTGATTGGATTAATTGATTATATGAGGAACGAGTTCATACATGTCTTGATATGTTTATTTGATTGCATGTCAGTCTCTTTTATTGGGAATATCAATTCTCACCGGATTATCCGGCTGTTGTCTTTGTTTGTATGTGTACTTGGCAACAGGTGGGGCAGGACCGAGTCAGAGACAACATGGCTAGGCGATTGAGAGAATAGAGTGAGGCTTGGATGTTAGGAGTCATTATGTATTTGAACTCCTTTTTGTATTGAATAAGTCCGAACTAGATGGACCTTATTATGCATGCTTTATTTTGTGAGGTTTGTATAACTCAATACATTTATGTTGTATCTTGTTGAAGGGGATTTTGATGTTGTTATTGTGGATTGAATGGAATTGAATTGGAGTAGAAACCAGAATTTTTCTGGGCAGAGGGTCTCGCTCGATCGGCGAAGTCTTGCGGATCGAGCGAGCACCTTTTGTAGCGGGACAGTGTATTTGAATTTTGTGCTCGCTCGATCGGTAAGATTTTACCGATCGAGCGAGGGGTCCTGATTCTTGGACAGAGAGCTGGTATCTTTGTCCCGCTCGATCGGTAAGATTTTACCGATCGAGCGAGCACCATTTTAAAAAAAAAAAATTGAATTCTTTAATCATATTCTTTTAATTAAGTTGATTAATTTAATTACCCTGAGATTGCATGATTAGAATCTAGGCCTCACATAAAGTGTTTCAACTCTTCAGCAGGATCACCAGAAATCATTGGTACAAAGAATCTTCCCCTTTCAAACTTCTTCACATACTCTGCAATCGACATGTTTCCTTGAAGGATCTCCAAAAACTCTCTGGCCAACCTGGTTCATGTGGTCACTGTGAAATATTTGTCCTAGAACACATCCTTGAATCCATTCCAAGTAAGGGTGGTTAGGTTCAACGATGCTTTGGCTCCATTCCACCATATACGAGCGTCGTCGCGGAACATATATGTAGCACATCTCAATCTATCCGCATCCGTGATCTACATGAATTCAAAATCAGTCTCCATAGCTTGGAACCATTGTTCCTCAATCAAAGGACCAATCTCTCCTTTGAACTCAGGTGGTCCCAACTCTAAGAACCTCTTGTAGATAGAGTTCTGATTAGCTGCATGATGGTTATTTCCAGCATTAGCCGTCTGGTCTTGAAGCAACTGTTGGATCTGAGCTCCCTGAACACGGCTTTGCACTAGAAGCAAAGCAGTTAATCCCGCCAAAAATGGTTGTTTTGATTGTTCTCACTATCCGGCCCGCAATCACTATGGTTGTTGTTAGCGGCATTGGCATTGGTGTTGGTGTTGTTTCCCCTACGTGATGTCATAGTCCTAAAGTCCAATATTATCCACACCGCTCAGTCACGATTCAAAATGTAAATATACTTTAACATAGAACATGCATACATATATCTCATCGCATTATCATACACATAATCGCATAAAACTCATAACTTAGATACATGAATACGGAGCGTTGGAGTCGTGGCGAGTATGTATGAGTGTTTCAAGAAAACCCATAGCGAACTGCTTTGATACCAAACTGTCACGCCCTCAACCGATGAAGATGATACAAAACTAACATGACCTTAATACTGGCGCGGAAAAGAAATTTTTTGAAGGATGTATGCATACATCAAACCTTACTTAAAACATTTCAGAATAGTTTACAAACCAAATCCAAACCTTAAAATTTATAAAACTTGTTTACAACCTTAAAATACATCATAAAGTTGCAAATAACTCAAGACATAGCACACTCAACACATAACACACTCATGCATCGCCCACCGGTCCGACTCCTTGCTCTTCTTCATGCCCGACATTGAACTCGTCGACATATGCATAAATGTCATCCTCATTACCTGCACCATTCAAGTATAGTGAGTCTAAAGACTCAGCAAGTGTATGCAGTAAAAATAATGAGATTTCAATTATCATTTAAATGTAACATAACATAACATAACATAACATAAACTTATCATTTGGTGATGAATTATGCAAAATTTTGGCAACCGTCATAATGGGCACATTCAACTTTTCTTGTTGATCAACAATCATATGGCATTACGCCTCTTAAAATTTGTTCATTCATTTTTGGAGGCCCCTCCGGAGCTCATCCCGGAGTACCTAACCCGTACATTGAGCCGTATTTAGGATAATCGGAGTACCGTTCCCGTATTGCCACCACAAAGACACATAAGACATCAAAATATTTTCATGCATCAACATATAATTCATTTTTCATATCATATCATTATCATTTCATCATAACATTCCATCTTTGTATGACTTGTATGCCATAAAACATTCATCATAACATCATGATTTCCTTTCATAAACTTTTATGTCTTGAATCTTGAAAACTTACTCGATAACTTCATGCATATCATAGATGATTAAAAATCATACTTTCATATTGAACATAGCTTTCATGAATGAACATAGATAGGTACATGCATCACATAGCATAATCGGTTTACGTAAGTCGTTCTTTTCGTTCTTGACTTAAAACTTAAAACTTTTTGCATAGAAACTATTAAATAAATTTTAGAAGCCTTAAAAGATCATAAACATGAATTTAAAACCCAAACATCAAAACATAAGAAAAATAATTCAAAGCTCCAGCGCTCCAGCGTTGAAAGAGAAGCGTTGGGGCGCTATACTTGCGCATTGACAGCTCTGCTGCACTGCTGTTGCTATGCATTCACACTGATATTTCGAGTTCTTGCACCCAGAATTCGGAAACGTGGTAAACATAAACGTTTTAGACCTTGCTCTGGGATTTCGAATTCCAAAAATCTCACCATAATTGGATATTTCAGTAAAATGTTATACTTATTCTCCCAAGATTGGTCAGTGCAGAAAAATCAAACCAATCAATACACTTCGGGGCAATTTTGGCCAAACTTCCAAATTATTTGGACAAAATTCAAAACATGAAAGTTGTAGATATATGAGTTATATTTCAAATAAAATTGGCCTCATCTCATTTGGATTACTACAATAGACTAAATCCACAAAATTCCAACAAGTGTTGCTAATCCGAGACAACCCAGCACATGCAACGTTTCAAAGCTTTAACTCAAACTAACTCTAAACTTCAAAATTCAAAACACACCTTCAAAATCAGTCATTTCCCAACTCTAAACCATAAGAATCTATCAACACACATTATTTATCAAGAATTTCACAAGAACGACTTACATATCACGATATCATAAACATCATGCTTTTATGCTTCTGAAATCTTTAAAATCATGCATAAAACTCATCAACACACATCATTTCTTATCAAAATAGATATATCTTGAATGGTGGTTTAAAAATTCTTTAAAAACTTGCCTTTATTTGGAGGTTGAGATGATCCGGAACTTTGGAGACGAGCTAAACTTTGAACAAATTGGAAGCTAGTACCATGATCTCACTTGGATCTTGAAGAATTTGATGAAAAATATGATAACTAGTGAGGGGATGCCAAAAACGTGTAGAGAAAAGAAGAATTGTTGAATGATTGGATGGTAAGAGTCAAGGGAATCATTAAACATGTAGGTAAATTTATTGTTAAGGGTGGCTTTCAAACTTTAGTACATATCGTGTGTCAACTAGTATATAAAATGCAGTCAATCACACGTCTCGACTCGTCTAATAAAATAATATCCCTCAACTCATACATCAAAAACATATCAATATTATTCTTAAAACGTTCGTAAAAATACTCTCTATCATCTCGTTCGTAGGTTAGCCTCGTCCCGTGAGTCCAGAATCAAACTCGGCCTGAAACCATTAACTTAATCGAAAGCGTTAAACATAAAATAATTATATCATGAAACCATAGTCATTAAATCATAACTTAAACAATTTAAGGCATAAAATCTTAAAAATTATTTTGAAATCATCGTAAGCGAGTTTAGTGGATTTGGACCTTACAATCTCAATCTAAAGCGACCCTTATCCTTGTTTTGGGTGGCTTGATCGACTATGAACTATGTTTAAAATATACAGTGGAATAAAGATGTGTTTCATGACTATCATCCAATGATGTCTCTTCTTTCATGCACTACAGTTTATTTAAGGTCTTTATCAATGTAGCTTACATTATAAAGATAAAGATTGTCATATACTGATGATAAATTATATTAAATAAAGATTGTTTTTACATAGAGTCAATAATGTCCTGCCAACAGTTAGCCGTATGGGCACGTACTCTAACAATCTCCTACTTTCCCTAATGCCAACTACTCATTAGTTTTAAAACCATTTATTAACAATGCTTCTCGAACAATGGTCCTGGAAGTGGCTTAGTAAGCAGATCAGCAACGTTATCTGTAAAGGCTACCCTCTCAACAATGATGTCTCCTCTTCCCAATATACGTTTGGATATGTGATGAGATCTGGGTTCTTTTTCTTGCACAACGGCACTAGTGTTGTCGCAGTATACCACAACTGGATCAACATCACGAGGAATAACCCAACTCTTGGATGAAATTTCTCATCGAAACGGCCTCCTTAGCTGCATCTAATGCTGCTATATATTCTGTATCAGTGGTGGAATCTGCCACGGTGTCTTTCTTGGAACTCTTCCAAGAGACAGCACCAACATTTAGCGTGAATATAAATCCAATTGTTGATTTCGAATCATCCACATAAATTTGGAAGCTAGAGTCGGAATAGCCTTCCAATTTTAATTCTCCACCCCCATATACTATGAACATATCCTTAGTTCTTCGCAAGTATCTCAGAATATCTTTCACAGCTTTCCAATGCATTGGATTGGGGTTTTCCTGATATCTACTGGTGGCACTCAGAGCAAATGCAACATCAGGCCTTGTTGAAATCATACCATATATGACAACCAATGGATGATGTGTACGGTACGCGTGCCATCATCTCTATCTCCTTGTCATTTTTAGGCCACATTGACTTATATAGAAAAACTCCATGACACATTGGCAGATGTCCTCTCTTGGACTCTTCCATAGAGAACCTTCTCAGTATGGTATCTATATAGGTGGCTTGGGTCAAACCCAACATCCTCTTTGATCTATCTCTATAGATCTTTATGCCCAAAATATAGGATGCTTCACCCATATCTTTCATCAAGAATTTACTAGATAACCAAAATTTAGTTGATTGCAGCATTCCTACATCATTCCCAATGAGTAGAATATCATCAACATAAAGTATTAGGAATGTTACTGCATCCATATGAACTTTCTTATACACACATGGTTCTTCAGGATTTTTAAAAAAAAAACAAACTCTTTGATAGTGTCATCAAATCTGAAGTTCCAACTTCTTGATGCCTGTTTGAGACCATAAATAGATCTCTGAAGTTTGCATACCTTTTGCTCACTTCCCATGGATGTAAACCCCTCTGGTTGAGACATATAAATCTCTTCTTTAATGTTGCCATTTAGAAAAGCTATCTTTACATCCATTTGCCATATTTCATAGTCATAACATGCTACTATGGCTAGCAGTATTCTAATGGACTTGAACATTGCTACTGATGAAAAAGTTTCCTCATAGTCACTTCCTGGCCTTTGAGTATAACCTTTTTCCACTAATAGAGCTTTGAAGGTCAATAACTTCCCATCCACCCCAAGTTTTCTTTTGTAAATCCATTTACAACCTATGGGAACGATTCCATCAGGAAGATGTAGCTACCAAGGCCCAAACTTGGTTGGAATGAATCGAGTCAAACTCTGATTGCATAGTTTCAAGCCATTTGGATGCATCGACATCAGAAATAGCTTCTTTGAAAGTTCTTGGATCACATACAATATCAGGTCCTAACTGATCATTCTCAAGAAGCAGACCATAACTCATAGGTGGTCTAGAGATCCTTTCGGATCTTCTTATTGTGTGTATATCTTCGATTGGCTGTTGGGGTGTAGGATCTTCTATAGGTTGTACTTGAACCTCTTCAAGCTCTATTACACTGCCTTTTCTAAATAATAGAAACTCCTTCTCGAGGAAGGTGGCATTCCTAGAGACAAACATCTTTGTTTCTTTAGGATAATAGAAATAATTTCCAATAGAATTCTTTGGATACCCTATGAAGTAGCATAAAATGGATTGACTATCCAATTTATTTTCCACTTCATTCTTTACATAAACAGGACATCCCCATATTCTTATGTAATAATATTTAGGAACCTTTACTTTTCATATCTCATATGGTGTTTTGTTCACTGCTTTAGTATGAACATTGTTCAGCAGCAACACTGCTATTTCAGATAGCCCCAAAATGATAGAGGTAACTCAGTGAAACTCATCATTGATCGGATCATATCCGTCAATATCCTATTTCGACGTTCTGCAACACCATTTAATTGTGGTGTGCCATGAGGAGTTAACTGAGAGAGAATTCCATTCTTTTTTAGATAGTCTTGAAACTCGGTACTTAAATATTCTCCACCTCGATCAGATCAAAGTGTTTTAATACTTTTACGAAGTTGTTTATATACTTTGTTTCTGAATTATTTGAACTTTTCAAATGATTCAGATTTGTGTTTCAACAGGAACACATACCCGGTACTTGAGTAGTCATCGGTAAAGGTAATGAAGTAATAGTGTCCATACTTAGTACCAATACTAAGAGGAACATACACATCCGAATGAATCAAATCCAATAGGTCATGTGCATGTTCGGCTTTACCATCGAATGGTAACTTGGTCATTTTTCCTTTAAGACAAGATTCACAGGTTTTTAAAGAGCTTATATCGGTCATGTCAAACATGTCTGCTCCCACTAGCGTATTAATCCTTCCTTTGGATATATATCCAAGTCTAGCATGCCATAAGTGTGCGGGATTGAGACTATCAACATTTTTTTTTGTTGTTTGAATATTATTCAATGGGATTTCTTTTATTTCTAAGTTGTATAGATATTTTTGCAATTTCCCATTTGAAACCAAACATTCATTCTTGTATATTTTACAAAACCCTTTTGCAAAAGTACAAGTGAATCCATCTCTATCTAGCATAGGAATGGAAATGATGTTCTTTACAAGATCGGGGACAAATAAAACATCTTTCAAATACAACTTGAAATTATTATTCAACAATAAATAAACATCTCCAATGGCTTTTGCAGCAACTCTTGCTCCATTGTCCAATCTCAAAAAAGTCTCACTTTCTCGGAGTCTCTTACTTCTTGTCATCACCTGCAAATCATTGCATAGATGAGAACCACATCCGGTATCTAATACCCAAAAAGAAGAATTAATTGAAATGTTTACTTCAATGTAGAATATACCCTTTTCAGAACGTTTCTGAGCTAGGTAATCCCTACAGTTTCGCATCCAATGCCCTAGTTGTTTGCAGTGATAGCATATATCATCTTTCGTGTTGGATTTGGGAGTGGTCAATAGATGCTTCTTGTTGGGTTTATTTTTTGGGTTGGAGTAGAACGCTTCTTGCCTTTTCCATTAGGTCATTTCTTCGCATGAGACGAAGAGCCAACTAGGAGAACCGGTTTCTCTTTTTTCATGGTTGCTTCAAATGAAGTCAGCATATTGACCAACTCTTCAAGGGTGGTCTCAATCTTATTCATATTGAAGTTTACCACAAACCCATCAAATGAATCCGGCAAAGACAGTATTATGATGTCGACTAAAAGCTCATGGGGTAGTACCATCTCCAGGCTCACCAACCGCTCAATGTACCCAATCATGCGGACACCATGCTCATGAACCGAAGTCCTTTCTCGCATACGTGCAGTCATGAGTGCCTTTAGGGTTGTGAACCTTTCAGCTCTTGTCTGTGAACCATACAATTCTTGTAGATGTAAGTGAATGTTAGCAGCATTCACATCATCCTCAAATCGCCTTTGTAATTCATTTGACACTGAAAACAACATATAGCATTTGGCTTTAAGATCATGATCCCACCACGTCTCAAGCTTTTTCAGCTCATCAGGGCAGATGTACTTAGCTGCCTTTTTTGGAGGTGCTTTTGTTAGTACATATGTTAACTTCTCTGACGCAAGTACGATTTTTAGGTTTCTTAGCCAATCAGAGTAATTTGGTCCAATAAGTTTGTTGGTATCTAGGATAATAGATACTGGATTGCGATGAGTCATATTCAAAATTTTTACTAAAATTTGAAACAGATAAAATGTTACTGATTATTTAATCAATATATTAAGACATAAAGTATGGTATTTTATTTTATGAATTACCCTCCCACTGTTTTGACATTTTTACCACCCTTTAAATGAAATCGAGAAATCGTATTTCCTCAGTGAGAACATAAAGTCCAACTGGATAATTTTGATCTCTGAATAATACCAGCCGATCTCAATTCCTAAAGGTAGTTTTCAATTACATCAAATGTAACCTTCATGTTATTCGCCTCATGATTATATATGAGCTCAATAATATGATGCCTCATATAAATTTCATGTCAAACCGACCCATCAATATCAAGTTACAGTGGACGGTCCCATAAGATCCCCAATAATATGAGCCGAAGTCATGGGAGTTCCACCTAACTCACATCACGTATGTCAGTGGAATTCATAGCTTTTCGGTGTTCAGGTCTCCCCAATAATATGAGTCATACCTGACCATGGGCAGTATTCATCATGCAACCACTATTGGTGGAAGGAAGGAATCATTAAATAATTTAATTTTCTCTTTAACGGTCTTGATATAAATTTTGAATCAAATTCAAAATAAGGGATTTTAATTTTGAAATTTATCTCATCCTTTTGAACATTTCAAAATTGTGCCATGTTTGTAGTATGTATGCCGGATTCATGCAATGTTGTTATCATATAACACGCATATTGATTTACCATATATATCGCATATATATAATAAATATTTAGGATGATCGATCACCGAGAGGTATTTCGATCCTTGTTTACCGAGAAAAGGATCTAGGTCGTACCCTAGGTAATGCAGATATGCAATGCAATCCTATTACATTGTATTATTTATTTTACAAAATCTTTGGCATTCAAATTTGATCATCACCTCCATCGCCTTTGAGCTCCATTAATTCTAATGTCGTACATTAAAATTCCATGGCACATAAAGGGATACATCACAAGGGTGGGGATTGAGCTATAGAACAAGCTCATTATGCAATAATAATTCATTATTACAAAACCGAATGATAAATAAATCCTATCATTCACTTAGCACATTGGTCATGACTTTCGATCATCCACGGAATAATAATATCATATATTATATAATCCATAAAGTTATGTATCTTGTAATTTTATCACTAACCGCCACAATTATTAAACAAATTAATAAATTAAATAAAATCCTTTATTTAATTTCTAATTAATTAAATAATAATTGATTTCTTGTAAAACTTTTTATTATAAATAATTAGAATCGCATTCCAATTATTTATTTCATAAGAAAATTTGATGTTCGCTGTGAGTGAACAAGGCAGCGGTTAGTAGTGCTAGGTTGGCGCAGGGCTTGTGCCAACTATACTACTTTTTAACTGTCAGCTGACACCGTTAGAAATGGATGTGAGACATTCGATGCAGTCATTCGATTGAAAGAGTGGGTGCCCGGTGAGCCAACTTATGGCTATGGGCTTTTATGACTCTATGTATAAACAATCTTTTGTTTAATATAATTTACACTTTTATAATGGCATTTACTTTATCTTTTATCATATTATTATGTTGTGACATACTATAAGATGTTTAGATGAAGACCTTGAATATACTATAGTGTATGTAAGATGTGGTAGCACATGGGGATGGCTGTCATGAAACACATCTTATAATCACTGTATATTCTAAACAGTTCCTAGTCGATTGATCCGTCCATTAATAAGGATAAGGATCGCTCGAGATTGAGACTAGCATTTGCGATGCCGAGTACCACGTTTCATTGGTAGGGAACATAGAGATGTTCGAAGCATGCAAATGGATATTCATATGATGAATGATCGAACTACCCTATTCGGACTTTTCAAGTGGTTATCACTTATCGAGTGGATAAAGTCCGCGTTTTTGGTTGTACACCATTAGTCCTTATTACTTGAAACATCATTGAGACTCTATATGCTAGTACTGTGCTTTGACTCGTTTACCGACTCTATGGGGGTCATCAGGTGTCGGGATTGGGTACAGTTACGACGCATATAGGAGTCGATGCTTTGTTGTCAAGGATTCACCACATACTTGCGAGTGTGGATATCCTATGCGATCTGAGGAGATATTAGTGTGACGAATCTCTGGCCAGAGTACATGATGTGTTTTAGGTTACTTGGTTTCCTAGTAGCACATGCGATGTCACTATTTGATCTTCAAGATGCATTGCATAGTTATCGAATCTCGAATGACTCTCGATTTACCAATGGTTGTTGATTCGATCGGGATATATGGGTGAAGGGACCGTACTGTACGCTAACCAAAATCTATTGGTTCTTGCAGGCACTATCAGTGATACCTAGGGAATCATGGGGCGATGTTGCTAGGCGCTCTTACCATGATTCGATGGGCAAGTCGAAAATTGTTGTTCCGAGTCACAAGGAGTTGTGAGCCCACGGCTAGCTGTATCCCTGAACCATTGAGGGTCACACAAGTAATGGATTTCTAATCCCCGTTGAGATAATTAAATTTAAAGAGTTAAATTTAGTGAATAAAGAAGTGGGACTTCTTATTTAAAAGTAGAGGGAGTAAGATTTCCTAAAATGACATAGTGATGGACATTTTTGGAAACCACTGAATTCGGATTCAAAAAATTTATCTTGACTTTAAAAGATGCAGAAATGGTTTCTGTGCACATTGGTGAAATTGGTTTATCAATCTGAGTCACGATGAATTTTATATTAATTTTTGAACATGCGGGCTTTGCTTGTCAGGCTTGAACTTTTGACTAATGGGCCCTAAGCTGTTAGCAGCCCACATTTTAAATAAGTTATTGCAGTACAGAAATTACACAACAATAGGTCATAATTTTCGAAAACCCTAGAGCTCTCTCTCTAGAGAATTCGGCCGCCCCCCTCCCCTACTGTGTTCGAAAATTCAGTCTGTGAATTTTTGAATTTGCAGACTGATTTGACAGATCATATCTGTTATTTCTCTTCGTAGAAACTTTTGATAGACTTTCTAGTGCAGTCTATCAGAGGGATTAAATTTCTGTTCATAGACCTGATTGAAGAATTGTTTGTTCATCAGTTCCTGGGATATACAACAAGAGCAGTTTAATCTGTTGGTGTCCATAATCTCGCTTCGAGATTTTAAGGTAAAATTTATATTGTTTAAATTTTATATTATCAATTTTAATCGTATGAATTTGATACCCATATGGAATCGTTCCATATAAAATTTTAAAACTTCCGTTGCACCGGGTATCACTTTATTTTTCGATCCGGAGAACGACCGTGTTCCAACAGTGGTATCAGAGCCAGGTTGTTCTCGGATTTTAAGATTAAAATATTGTTCAATTGTGCAAGCCTCGATTTTTTCAGAAAAATAAAACGAAATTTTTTTTTATTTTCCGGGGGGACTGCCCGCTGCCTTGCGCGCAGGGTGTCTGCGCGCAGGGTGCCTACGCGCAGCTGGGCCGCGCCGAGCGGCCTAGCGAAGGGCTGGGCCCCCGGCCCGATTGTCGGGGACTGCCCGGGATCGTCCCGGGCAGCCCAAAAAAAATTAAAATTTTAATTTTTGAAATTTTGAATTTCAGCCCGTTAATTGTTATCGGGCCCAGTTTTTGGCCCGATTGAAAATTGTTTCTGTTGGTCCACGAGGCAATGGGTCAAAATTGTTCGAGCCCAAAATTTTTTAAGAAAATTAATTTTGGATAAATTTTAAATTTTGGAAATTTATAAATTTAATCCAATAAATTAAATCTTTAATTATTAATTTTGGTACAATTGATAATAAAATATGATTTTATGTATAAAATTGGATTTTATATGTAAAATATGATTTTATGGATAAACTAGATAAAATATGATTTTATATATAAAATAAGATTTTATGTATGAAATATGATTTTATTTATTTACATTTATTGTCATTGCATGATATCCAATAAATTAATTTTTGAATTAAATATTATTGGATAAGGATGATCGATTGCCATGACCAATATTATAGGTATATGTTAGGTTGTTTACATTTGGCTTTATTATTGATTGTTGGGTTTTATTAATGGGCCTGGTTTATGGCCCAAATTTGATTTTATCATTTGTAATAAAAGTGGGCCTGGTTTATGGTCCGTTCCCACCCCTATAATGTATCCCTTTATTTGTCATAGTAATTTATTGTAAATTCACTAGAAATAGTAGGAGATTTTGAAGATGGAGGTGGGACCAGCAAGCAATGATAAAGACTGAAGAAATGTAAATTGGAAGCACAATGTAATAGGATTGCATTGCATACTGGCATATCACCTAGGATTGGACTTAGACTCGTGATTGGCAACCACGGGTCGATTAGTAATGAAATCGATCATCCTAAAATATAATATATGATATTATCGTTGTATGCATATTTAGACTAAATTGTATGAATCCCGCAAGCATACAAATTTTAAATGATGAGACAAATATTCAAAATTAAAATCCCTCATTTTAAATATGATTTAAAATTGATATCAAGATAAATAAAGGAAATTTAAATATTGTTTAAATGTTCCTACCTTCCATCAACGATCAATGTATGAGATGCTACCCGCGGATACGGTCCGGCTCATATTATTGGGGGGGCCCGTTCGTCGGAAAGCTGTACATTGGATCGACACATGTTGTAAGTTGGATGGAACTCCCATGGGATTGGCTCATATTATTGGGGATCCACATGGCGACCGTCCATCACAACTTAATATTGATGGGTCATCTTGACGTGTCACAATAAACGGCGTTATATTATTGGGCCCTTATTGGACATGAGGTAAAAACATGGAGGTTGCTTTGGAAGCAATTGGGCTCTACCTTTTGAAAATTATGGTTGGCTGATATTATTCGGGACTATAGTTTGTCAATTGGACTCCATGTTTCCACTAAAGAAAATGTTTCTCGTTTTCACTAGAGGGTAGTGAAATCGTTAAAATAGTGGGAGTGAGATTCATAAAATAAATTTCGCCTTATTTTATGTTTTAGTAAATTAATTAAACAATCACTGATTATTGTCTGTTTCCTTTTCAATATATCGTTACAATGAATTCGCGTAATCCACTATTTGCAATTCTTGAACAAAACAAACTCACTGGCGCAAACTATACGGAATGGTTCCGTAAGTTAAAGATTATTCTCACTTCGGAAAAGGCTTTCTACGTGTTAGAGAAGCCGCCTCCAAAGGAAGCCCCGGCTAATACAAGTCCGGAAGAGTTGGCCAAACTTGATTTATGGTGGGACCATGATATCAAGGCCAAATGCTACATGCAGGCTTCGATGTCTGATGAACTCCAGAGGCGATTTGAGGATGCCGTGAATGCTACTGACATTCACAAAGCACTCAAGGAGCTATTTGGAGCTCAGTCAAGGTCGGAGAGGTATGCCACTGTCAGAGAGCTCATGACAAGCCGCATGCGAGAGGGGACTTCTGTCCGTGAGCATGGGGTGCGCATGATTGGGCTCATTGAAAAGTTGGTAACACTCGACTTGACTTTGGAGCATGAACTCAGCGCGGACTTGTTACTCCTTTCACTTCCTTCATCGTATGACGGTTTTGTGGTGAACTTCAACATGAACAAGATAGAGGCCACCCTTGAAGAGATGGTCAATATGCTTGTCACATATGAAGCCACACTAAAGAAGGATAAACCGGTACTCTTGGTTGGGTCCTCTTCTAACTCGAAGAAGGGGCCAAGTGGAAAGGGTAAGAAGCGTTCTGCCCCGCCCAAGAAGAGTGTACCGAATAAGAAGGGGAAGGCCAAGGTTTCATATAAGAAGAAGGATGAAAACGTTTGTCATTACTGCAAGAAGCCCGGACATTGGAAACGTAACTGCAAGGAATACCTCGATCAGTTGCGAACTGAAAAGGGTATGTTTTACATTAAAATAAATGTTTCGCTTAATACTTCTTCTTGGGTATTGGATACCGGATGTGGATCTCACATTTGCAATGATTTGCAGGTGATGACAAGAAGTCGTAAGCTAAGGATGGGTGAGACCCAACTGAGACTCGGGAATGGTTCAAGAGTCGAAGCCAAAGCGATAGGAGACATTTATTTAATTTTGCAAAACAATTTTAAGTTATATTTGAGAGATGTTTTGTATGTTTCGGATTTGGTCAAAAACATTATTTCTATTTCTATGCTTGATAGAGATGGTTATTCTTGCAATTTTGTGAATGAGATTTGCAATATTTACAAGAATGAATGTTTGATTGGAAATGGACAACTTGAAAATGATCTATATAACTTAAAATTAAAAGACGTTTCAATGAATTATGTCGATAAACCGGTAACAACAAATAAAAGGAAAAACGATAGTCAAAACCCGGCAAATCTTTGGCATGCTAGGCTAGGTCATATTTCCTCAAGGAGGATGAACAAGCTAGTAGGAGAGGGCATGTTTGATATGTCTGATATTAACTCTCTACCTACTTGTGAATCCTGCCTGAAAGAAAAAATGGCTAAATCTCCATTCAAGGGGAAACCTGAGCGTAGTCAAAATCTGTTGGATTTGATCCATAAAGATGTTTGTGGTCCATTTAGAATTGGTACTCAATTTGGCCACACCTACTTCATTACCTTTACTGATGATTATTCAAGGTATGGGTATTTATATTTAATGAAATATAAGTCTGAAGCATTTGAAAAGTTCAAAGAATTCAAGGCTGAAGTAGAAAACAAACTAGGCAAAAGTATTAAGGCACTTCGATCGGATCGTGGTGGAGAATACTTAAGTGCCGAGTTTTTGGACTATCTAAAAGAGAATGGGATTCTCTCTCAGTGGACTCCTCCTATGACACCACAGCTGAATGGTGTTTCGGAGCATCGTAATAGAACCTTGTTGGACATGGTTTGATCCATGATGAGCTTCACTGAGCTCCCACCATCGTTTTGGGGCTACGCGCTTGAAACGGCGGTTTTGTTGTTGAACAACGTTCACACTAAAGCAGTAGATAAAACACCATACGAGTTATGGAATGGCAAAGCTCCTAAGTATTCGTACTTGAGGATTTGGGGATGTCCTGCTTACGTGAAGCGGACAGTGGGAGATAAGTTGGATAGTCGATCCATCTTATGTTATTTTGTGGGGTATCCGAAGAATTCAATCGGATATTATTTCTATCATCCTGCTGAAACAAAGATGTTTGTTTCAAGGAATGCCACCTTCTTGGAGAAGGAATTCTTATTGGATAAGAAAGGCAAGATGATGGAACTCGAATAAATTCGATAAGAACCCGAAATACAAATTAACGATCCTACACCTCAAGAATCATCACAAGACACGCCTATTGCTAGAAGATCCGAGAGGACTTCTAGGCCTCCTGTCAGATATGGTCTTCTTCTTCAAGGGGATCAAAGTGAACCCGATATTGGATGTGATCCAAGAAACTTCAAGGAAGCAATTTCTGATGCGGATTCTAATTTATGGCTTGAAGCGATGCAGTCGGAAATAGACTCGATGCATTCAAACCAAGTTTGGTCTTTAGTAGATCCTCCTGATGGAATTGTTCCAATAGGATGTAAATGGATTTACAAAAGAAAACTTGGGCCTGATGGCAAGGTGTTGACCTATAAGGCACGATTGGTTGCAAAAGGTTATACTCAAAGACAAGGAGTTGACTATAATGAAACCTTTTCACCAGTCGCAATGTTCAAGTCCATAAGAATCCTAATTGCCATAGCAGCATGGTATGACTATGAGATATGGCAAATGGATGTGAAGACTGCATTTCTTAATGGAAACATTAAGGAAGAAATCTATATGATGCATCCTGAAAGATTCACCTCCATGGGAAGCGAGCATAAGGTATGCAAGCTTCAGAGATCAATTTATGGTCTCAAACAAGCATCAAGAAGTTGGAACCAGAAATTTGATGAAACAATAAAGGATTTTGGTTTCATCAAGAACCCGGAGGAACCATGCGTGTACAAGAAAGTAGTTAAGGATGCGGTAACATTCTTAGTACTTTATGTTGATGACATCCTACTCATTGGGAATGACATAGGGATGTTGCAGTCAACAAAGATATGGTTATCAGGTAGATTCTCGATGAAGGATTTGGGTGAGGCATCCTATATTCTAGGGATACAGATCTATAGAGATAGATCTAAGAGAATGATAGGACTTACTCAAGCTACCTACATCGACACTATATTGAAAAGGTTTTCAATGGATGAGTCCAAGAGAGGACATCTACCTATGTGTCATGGAGTTTCTCTATCCAATTCTATGTGTCCCAAGACTGACGAAGAGATAGAGAAAATGACACATATACCATATGCATCAGCCATAGGTAGTATCATGTATGGGATGATATCTACTAGACTGGATGTGGCCTATGCTCTGAGCGTCACGAGCAGATATCAAGCCAATCCAGGTCAAATGCATTGGAAAGCCGTGAAGGATATTCTTAAGTACTTGAGAAGAACTAATAATATATTCATGGTTTATGGTGGAAGAGAATTGAAGTTGGAAGGCTACACCGACTCTAGCTTCCAAAGTGACGTGGATGACTCGAAATCAACCTCTGGATTTGTATTCGTGCTCAATGGCGGTGCTGTCTCTTGGAAGAGTTCCAAGCAAGACACCACAGCAGATTCCACCACTGAGGCAGAATACATTGCAGCATCAGCTGCTGCTAAAGAGGCGGTTTGGATGAGAAAATTCATCCAAGAGTTGGGTGTGATTCCAGAATCTGTTGGTCCAGTCCCGGTGTACTGTGACAACACTGGTGCCGTTGCTCAGGCAAAGGAACCAAGGTCTCATCAAAGATCCAAACACATACTGAGGAAATACCACATCATCCGGGAGATCGTGGAAAGAGGAGACATCACTGTCGAGAGAGTGGCCTCTGTAGATAATATAGCTGATCCACTTACTAAGCCCTTGCCAGGACCATTATTTGACAAACATCGCGAAGCAATGGGACTACGTAGTATGACTAGTTGGCTTTAGGGCAAGTGGGAGATTGAAAGAGTGGGTGCCCGGTGAGCCAACTTGTGGCTATGGGCTTTTATGACTCTATGTATAAACAATCTTTTGTTTAATATAATTTACACTTTTATAATGGCATTTACTTTATCTTTTATCATATTATTATGTTGTGACATACTATAAGATGTTTAGATAAAGACCTTGAATATACTATAGTGTATGTAAGATGTGGTAGCACATGGGGATGGCTGTCATGAAACACATCTTATAATCACTGTATATTCTAAACAGTTCCTAGTCGATTGAGCCGTCCGTTAATAAGGATAAGGATCGCTCGAGATTGAGACTAGCATTTGCGATGCCGAGTACCACGTTTCATTGGTAGGGAACATAGAGATGTTCGAAGCATGCAAATGGATATTCATATGATGAATGATCGAACTACCCTATTCGGACTTTTCAAGTGGTTATCACTTATCGAGTGGATAAATTCCGCGTTTTTGGTTGTACACCATTAGTCCTTATTACTTGAAACATCATTGAGACTCTATATGCTAGTACTGTACTTTGACTCGTTTACCGACTCTATGGGGGTCATCAGGTGTCAGTATTGGGTACAGTTACGATGCATATAGGAGTCGATGCTTTGTTGTCAAGGATTCACCACATACTTGCGAGTGTGGATATCCTATGCGATCTGAGGAGATATTAGTGTGACGAATCTCTGGCCAGAGTACATGATGTGTTTTAGGTTACTTGGTTTCCTAGTAGCACATGCGATGTCACTATTTGATCTTCAAGATGCATTGCTTAGTTATCGAATCTCGAACGACTCTCGATTTACCAATGGTTGTTGATTCGATCGGGATATATGGATGAAGGGACCGTACTGTACGCTAACCAAAATCTATTGGTTCTTGCAGGTACTATCAGTGATACCTAGGGAATCATGGGGCGATGTTGCTAGGCGCTCTTACCATGATTCGATGGGCAAGTCGGAAATTGTTGTTCCGAGTCACAAGGAGTTGTGAGCCCACGGCTAGCTGTATCCTTGAACCATTGAGGGTCACACAAGTAATGGATTTCTAATCCCCGTTGAGATAATTAAATTTAAAGAGTTAAATTTAGTGAATAAAAAAGTGGGACTTCTTATTTAAAAGTAGAGGGAGTAAGATTTCCTAAAATGACATAGTGATGGACATTTTTGGAAACCACTGAATTCGGATTCAGAAAATTTATCTTGACTTTAAAAGATGCAGAAATGGTTTCTGTGCACATTGGTGAAATTGGTTTATCAATCTGAGTCACGATGAATTTTATATTAATTTCTGAACATGCGGGCTTTGCTTGTCAGGCTTGAACTTATGACTAATGGGCCCTAAGCTGTTAGCAGCCCACATTATAAATAAGTTATTGCAGTACAGAAATTACACAACAATAGGTCATAATTTTCGAAAACCCTAGAGCTCTCTCTCTAGAGAATTCGGCTGCCCCCCTCCCCTACTGTGTTCGAAAATTCAGTCTGTGAATTTTTGAATTTGCAGACTGATTTGACAGATCATATCTGTTATTTCTCTTCGTAGAAACTTCTGATAGACTTTCTAGTGCAGTCTATCAGAGGGATTAAATTTCTGTTCGTGGACCTGATTGAAGAATTGTTCGTTCATCAGTTCCTGGGATATACAACAAGAGCAGTTTAATCTGTTGGTGTCCATAATCTCGCTTCGAGATTTTAAGGTAAAATTTATATTGTTTAAATTTTATATTATCAATTTTAATCGTAGGAATTTGATACCCATATGGAATCGTTCCATATAAAATTTTAAAACTTCCGCTGCACCGGGTATCACTTTCTTTTTCGATCCGAAGAACGACCGTGTTCCAACATCGATTTCCAAGGTGTTTGGAAATAGTTCTTCATGGCAGCTGAGTCATGGTTATTGATTGAGCCACGTAGGTTTAGAAGATCAGTGGTGGTGTGATTTGATGAGTGCGAGCATCAGTAAATCGAGGAGGTCGATAAGTAAAGTCCAATCAGTGATGATTAGGATGTAGCAATAGAGAAATACTTGGGATAGTATTTTGTCACATAGTGCTTAGGAGATTAGTATTTGGTACAGTATCGGAGCAGGTGACGCTTTGGAGTCTCTAGGTTTGCCAGAGATGAATCTACTGGAGTTTACAATTTGTCTTGTATGGTCAAGTTGGGTGTTAATTTGACAGGAGAAACAAGTAATGTAATTGGTAGCTCCCCGGACAGTGTTCTTGTGATGATGTCTAAGTATACCATTGGGTTTGAGATCCAACGAGGATTTTTTACTCGTATGGACATCAGTTATCTGATCGTGAGGTGTGACATTAGCTGGGATCTAGTTCTCGAGATCCAGCAGGGTGTGTCACTAATTTTCCAGCGTGTGGTGCATGATGTCATTAAGATGACTGAGTTAGTCGGATATGTGATGTGTAACAAGTTACTACGAGCATGGAATAATCCTAGGAATAACTTGGTAGCTAGTGGATTGCGATATTCCAGGGATGACGTGTTCGTCAGGAATCTTAGTCTTTTCAATGCTAAGGCTGATGTGTTCAGCAAGAGCGTGAAATGATTGTATCAAATCTGTGGGGATTGATTCTCTTTAAGGGCAGTGGGTCAGATCTCGTAAAGTATGGAATTAATGATGATGGTATCATCAGTAACTCTAAGATGAGTTATACCGATTGCAGTCAACTGTAGAGTTTCGAGACGGGATAGTAAACGTTTCCATATGCTGGTACACTGTGGAGCGTTCCAGTTGAGCATTTGGTGGGAGCTTGCCTTAGTCTTGATATGTGTACAGTAATTACAAGTGGGTATAACTATCGGGAGGATGTCCCAGGATGGCTAAAATTGGTAGAGAGATTTGTCTAGCCTATCGTTTGAACTCTTGGGTGAGTGACCGGATGTTCGAGTCGGTGAAGTTCATCAAAGGAACAATGATTTCCATTGAGGCTTTTGCGCAGCTTTGTAGGCCAATGGTTAAGAGATGACATAGTTTCATGGTTTTCAAATGATGATAGCTTTCATCAGAACTCAGTGTTGAGTTATACTGAGAAACGTGAACTGCGATTAATTCTAGACTTGGTGATTTGACTTCCGAGTAATGCTTTAGAAGTTTGGAATTACTTCCGGAAAACATGGGAAGATAACCAGTCTGGGAATCGTTTGAAGCAGTTACGTTAAGGTATAGCTTTCAGCTGAATTCTCTTGAGGAGAGATTCAGGATTTTCTGTGTCTAGAGCAGTGTTAGGAAGCGCGTTTCCTGACTATGAATTTTCTACACCTAGGGTTGTGGAACCATTGGATGGTTAGATCTAGCTAGCAATTCGGCGAATGTCGCAAACCAGTTGGGTTTTGACGTGAATTTCATCTGTATAAGGATCACTTTGGGAATGTTGAACTGAGCAAGCAGATGTTTGCATTCTTTCATTGTGGTCAGGTTGGTACAAGTTCAGTACCCAGAAGTTTGCGAGTGTTGACTCGGCAGAAGGATCTCGAAGATATGCTTCTTGAGAATGAAGGATGTATCAGTGTTGTGATACATTAGTGCCAAGGAAGTCGATTTTCTTATGGCAGCGCAGCGGTTTTCAGAATCAATTCAAGGGGTTTGAGGAATGCTGAAAGTGTTTCGGCATTGATGGAGCTTGTGGAAATTCATACAAGATTCTGAGTGTGTCGAAAGCTATTCGACCAGACACTCAAGTAAGGGTCTCTATTAAGTTCTTGAGGGTTATCCTAGATTTCAAGGACGAAATCTTTTAAGGGGGAAGAATGTAGTGACCCGTATCCAAAATTAACGATTAATGAGTAATTAATCGTGTGATCATGTTGGATTAAATGAAACATGATTAAGGGGTTTTCAAATGGATTAACAGAGTCCATAAATGGATCCAGGACAATCAAAAATGGTCGGGAAGGTTCCGAGGGTTCAGAGGATCCGAACCAGGTTAGGAGGCTCCGAACTGGTTCGGAGGATCCGAACCTAAGATCAGAGGATCCGACCTCGGATCGGAGGCTCCAAAATTAATACTTCATGGTTGATGTCACTGATGGGACTTCGGAGGATCTGAAGTCAGAATCGAAGGCTCCGAAGTCAGGAACGGAGGATCCGAACCAGTTCGTAGGATTCGAAGTCGAGTTTGGAGGCTCTGAACTTTGCCTATAAATAGGGGGCCAAGATTTCATTTTCAATCGCACCATTCCTCTTTTCTCTCTCAATTCCTTAGCCTTCTAACTCAGATCTAGGGAATTCTATGCGTCCTTTTGGGATTTTGGAAGTGGCATAGCGATCCAGGCATCATAGCGGAACTGTGGCCTAGTTTCGAGGTAATTTTCATCAGGGGGATGATGACTGACGCAGGTATATGTAAGGCCCTGAAATTAATTATTTTGGGATTAGTGGAATTTATTTAATTATTAGAATTGAATTGATGGGAATTAATTGAGCCGAGATTGAATCGATTTAAATTGATAATTCAGGGATTGAGTTGCAATTGTGGAATAGACCAAGTCAAAGCTTGACTTATATTATTATTATCCTTGCAACTTGCCTCTTCCATCACTTCACTCATCCCTCTCCTTTCCTTCTCCTTTCACGCGTACGGAACCGAGAAGCCATGATCGATTTCTTCAAGCTTTTCTTCCGTCCGATTCGCACGATCCGACCGTTAGATTTTGATTCCGAGTTGAGTTTCACGATCACCGCAACGAGGGCTTCATTTTGACGTAAGTTTTGTTACGATCCACGAACTTTGAATTTTTTTGGGTTGTTAGAATTTGATAATCTTCGAGTATGTTGTGCTTGAGCTAGCATAGATCGTGTATTCGAAGTCGGTTCGGAAAAAGAACGAAGTTTGAATTTTATATGATTTTTGGAGCATATTTTCAAAAATGGGTCTTGGAATATTGTTGAGATTTGTTGTGTTTTGAAGGATTGGAGGATGATATGAGATAGTTTGAGTTGTTTGATGATGTTTGTTGATTTTTGGATTGACCGTTTATAGCCGTTATGCCATCGAAATCGAGTTTTGGATTATCGGTATTATTATTAGGTTTGATTTCCGGGTTTGTTTGAGTTAGAAGATTTATATCGAATCCGTATTTCATATTTTCAGATTTGAGTTGAAAGATTCGGGTTTGGATCGAACTTGGAAGTTGAATCGATTCGAGAATTGAAGAACGGTATAGTATTGAACTTCTTGTATGGCTTGTTTTGGTTTGATTCGATTTTGATTGAGTTCGTTGTTATTTTCAGATTTGAATCCCCGACGAACTTGAAAAGGTAAAAAGACAACAATTGAATGAATGAAACGATTAACTCGAATTTGAATTAATTCGAGTGCCCAAAAGAAATCACATACTTTTGTGCTATTTGAATTATTTGCTTTTAACTTGAATGAGTTTATTTTCACTTGCATACATCTTGAGCCGAAGATTCGATTTGTTTTGAACTTAGATGATTTAGGGAGCTATATTGAAGTGGCTTTGGATTTCGAGTTTTTCCAATTTCCAGAATACTTCTTATAGTTGCTCTGAAGTCTAGGGGTTTGAGTTGAGCGACAGCCACCCCAAATGGGTGTGTCGGTGGGTTGTTCGCAAAAACTCGACCCCGGGATCCCAACCGAGTACCGAATGATATTCGATTATCCGATTAGATAATCCCGAGTTTTGAAGTCATGCATTGCATTTTAATGCATTTCGAGTTGAGTGCTGATATGCCTTTCTGAATTGATTGACTCGTTGTTTTATATAACATGATTTGATATATTATTTGGAATTGCTTGATTTGTCTCTTTTACTGGGAATTATATTCTCACCGGATTATCCGGCTGTCGTTTTGTTTGTATGTGTACTTGACGGCAGGTGGGGCAGGATTGAGTCAAGAGCTGCATGACTAGATCGAGTGGGAAATGATAGAGTGAGGACTGGGTTTTAGAAGTCATACCTTGTATTCGAACTCCCGTGTATTCCATTTTGAATTGTAGAACTTAGAATCTACGCTTGTTCTACATTTTTATGTATTTGAATACCTCGTTGTTGGAAAAATATTAGTTGGATCATGTTAGAGTCCTTATGGGTATGACATTACACTTTTGGAGTCATTTTTGGTGCAGAAACAGCAGGCCATGCACGCCTGCGCAGCCCGGAAGGCGCGCCCACGCATCTTGCACTGTCTCGAAGGCCCGGACAGGGCGTCATGCATGCCCGCGCCTCGTTTGGCGCGCCCGCGCGTCACCCTGATTAAAAAAAAAAACCTACTTTTCGCGACGTGGTTTTGCGTCGCCGAATGTAAGATGTGCGTTGCTAAATGTCTTATTGATTATTTTTATTTCTTTTGATTTACATGATTTATTTATGTTCGAGAGATTAGAATCCGGGTCCTCACATTAAGTGGTATCAAAGCAATAAGATTCTTGGAATTGAATTAGAGTGAGCGGGGTAGATCGAGTCCACATGAATTGAATTCTCGCATGTGATTGATTTATTTAAATGAAATTTAAATACTTGCGAGCATGATTTATTGACTCTTGAATTAATTGAATTACATGAGTTGTGATTTAATTTTTGGATCACGATTACTTGATTTGATTGAAAGCATTCTTTATTATATATGGGTTACTTGGAATTACATGATTATGTGATTTAAGATTTAAAGCATGAATTACTTGAAATATGAACTGTATTTTAATTTCGGACCCGAGTTCCACCATCTACTTGAGCTAGCAGATCAGAGATTGTTCGCGATGAGAATTAGAATTCGATTGATATCCGAAAATTCGGTAATTTGTAGTTGAACGAACTTTTTGAACAGAGATGTGGAACACCGAATTTTGAGATGAAGATTTGGTATCCTTTTCATACTAAATATCAGAATTGTCCCCTGAATAATTTTAGCAGACGACAACCAGCAGTAACTCCTTCGACTGATCTAGATCGTACCACTACTGCACTGTTAGATGTCACTCTGACATCGATGGGAATTATACCGAGGAAGTTTTAGTTGTTTAGGTTACCGATTTTGAAGAGTATCGAGAATGCTGTTGGATGCGGGAGTTGAATAGAAGGGATCGATCAGTTGAGTGATTCTCTGAACTACACAGAGGACCGGAGAATTCGGTTAGTGTGGTACCAACTTAGAGGATCCATAAAAGTTGGTAGAATTTGAAGAAGAGAGCATTAGGGAATCAAGGTTCGATCACTTTTTAGAAACCACTTTCATCCAAATTTCTTTGACAGATCCCTTTTCACCGTTTGATCAGAGTTAGAGGGACTTAGAGATCATCTTTAATCAAAGGGAAAGCAGTTTATGAAATCAGTGAGCAGTGCCTTGAGATCAGAAGACGCTGTCAGGTCGGTCATCAGCCGGACACTATGCCAGAGTTCGTCATCATGATATTATCGAAAGATCTCCGAAGGGATTTTCCTTGTGTCTTTAACTCCGACAAAGATACTAGCCATTTAAGTTGCTCCTTTCGGCCGCAATAACAGAATCTATGAGAACTTAATCACATGATGAATCAATCTTCGAGGCAACAAATTCTAGATGTACTCTTATTGAGGATCAGACTCAGATTTTGCCGATGATGACCGCAAGAAACAGTAGAGTATGGTTTCTATTCTTATTCTGATATAATCAGTTACGCACCTTATCTTTCTTCTTATTGATATTTATTGATGCATCTCGGTTTGTTGAATTTTGATTAGCAGTAGTCTCCATTCTTTGAATTGATGGGATGAGTTGTAACCGAACAGTATTGTATTTCAGATTCTGATTGATTGAGATTTTGATTTGATTGTAACCGAGCAGTATCATACTTCAGTTATCAGATTTTGATTTGATTGTCTGTTAGCTGCTTTATCCAGTACAGGACTACTGTGGATTGTATCAGGAAGTTGGCAGATTCAGATCCGAGTCAATAGACGAACGGAAATCCTCCGGTAAGGATTCTCGATTCCAGGATTCATTGTTAGTTGATCTGCCGAATGACCTTCTGATTTTAGAATTTTGCGGAGGAATTCTCTTGTTCACAGCTGATGTTCTAGAATCTAGCCTGAATTGGTTGATAAACCAGTGGTTAGAGAGTTGTTGTTATCATTCAGATGAGATTTCTGGATTACCTCTGAGTCATAAGGTTAGATTCAGCAATGACTTGAGATCAGACATCATCAGCTAAGAGTTTGATAGAAAGAAGTATTGAAGACTGGACTTGGATCGAGGTATGACTGCTTTGGAGTATATTCGTACCGTTTGAAGTGAAACTCGTCTACAGTATTGTAGATCATTCGAACTGAATCTATAAGAGGTATTTAGATGGAAGTAGAAATTCTTATCGATCTTTTTGGTTCTTTTCGAAGAATAGTACTGATCATACAGAATATGGGAGAATGGTTTTACAGAATTGAGTGCCTAGACGTTGCATCTCATGCTACTGAAGTCTGAATAGTGCTTGTATCGAGATGTCCTTTCCTCGATCATATTAATTCTAGAGCTGGAAGTTCTGTGATTTTGCAAGATCGAGGCTGTTTTGATTAAAGCCAATCCTACATCTGTGTCTGAGAATTGAAGATTTTGAATTCTATATCAGATTTTTGAGAGATTCTTGTCGTCGTGAAACCGATTTCTCATCTAACTCCAGAGAATGCACTTGTACCTGAACCGAATCTTATGAGATCAGTTGTTTGACATGAAGAAGAGATCGACCAGAGCTCCAGTATATTTCCTCTGTGCTGATAATCTTCAGTGCATTGTATCTTCTTATTCAGATTCTGGAGGTATTCTTATTCAGAGGAAGTCTGTGATATCTTAGTCATAGTAGCAGCTGAAGCAATATGAGACTCAACATCCGATTCATGATATTGAATTGTCAGTAATCTTATTGCTTGTTAGATCGGGCATCACTATCTCCAGTGAAATTTTCGAAGTCTTTTCTGAAATGAGAAGTCAAAGTTTGAGTTTCGCAACCGAACTGATTTTGAGATTGAGGAAAAGAATTGATATAATGAAGAATTTGATGGTGAGTTCCAGTATGATCCGAAGTAGTACAATGCAGCAACCGAGGTTTGAACAGAATGATCTATTATTATTTTATCTACTACCATTATTCTATTTGAGCCGATGGATCTGTTCTTATGTTATCTACTATTCTTGACTTCGCCGACCGATGAGTGTTGTACTTTTGATTTGGATTCTGGAATAGATATGAAGTCTATCAGAATTCTTTTCTCCGAACTGAGCTAGAATTGATTTAAAAGATGGAGATAACGTAGGAAACAAATTCGGATTGGAGAATTTAATGAAAACGAGTCAGAACTGGGCACAGTATGAGTTTCAGGACAGTGAAGATACCTCAGTTGTGAGTAATTGTTTTGTTGTGCCAGAGATTTTGATTGAAACAGAGTATCTTGAGATTGGCACTTTGCAGTTATTCATTATTCTTTCAGACGACCAAAAGATATTCAGAGGATTGAGGAATCGGCCTTTATAGGAATAGATGAAGGATGAGGTTCGAAGTATGATTTCATAATTGCTAGTCTGTTCACTTTTGATAACCGATAGAAAGAAGGAACCGACTGTCTATGGTACAGTTAATTGTCAGAATGAAAAGAAGATTACTTTTTGACGAATACCTTTCTGAAGCTATCGATCAGTCTGGAAATTTGAAGCCACCTGAGCTTTAATAGACCGATTGAAGAAATCTGCTACTGTACTCCGTACGGAATGAATTCCAGACTCGACCCGATGTTGAGAAGTTGGTCAAAAAGAATTTCAGATTGTTTTGCTCTGTCGCAGTTTATCCGTGCATAATAGAATTGGGAGTGTTCGGCATGTGGTCACGAATTATAGAACTGTCTGATTTGGAGATGCTATCTGATTAGAATCGAGATATTGCTGTAGTATGCTTCTATTTTTGTACATAATGGATTTCAGACATGACATTATGATTGGGATTGTCGTCAGGAGGATTTTCAGATAGTTGACTTGTCAAAGTCTGTCCTTTCAGAATGAGATTTTGAGTTAACTCTCACCTTGAACTTAGTCCTTGAGAGACTTTTGTTATCGGATATAATTGAGTTCAGTTTATATCCTCAGAACGACGGACAGCCAAGAATAAGCGATATAGACTTTAAGAGTATATGCTGAGCTGTAGTGCTTGATTTTGGCACTAGCTGGATGGATTTCTCATCTTTTGCGAAGTTTCTATAAAACAGCTATCAGACGAGTGTCTTGATATCAATTTTTGTAAATGAGTTGTACGAGAAGAAATGAGAACCCTTATTGAATTGTGATGATTTTTTTATGAGCCCCCTGACTTGGGATCAGATTTGATTTGAGGTTCGACAGACGGATGGAGATTTCTGTCTATAATGAAGAAGATTGAGAAGAAGGAAGAACGAAGTATTCGAATTCCGGCGCAGATCTCTGTACTTAGGTTCAGGGAGGCCGAGTAATTCAGAAAATTCCTCTGTTCGAGGTTGTGGCAGTTATGATAATAGAGAGAACTGTCTCGATGAACTCACGAGTTCCTTTGAGATTCTAGAGGAGAAAGGCGATCTCGCTCACTGACTTTTACTCCTTCAGTTCTCCTTGTTTTCCACTAATTTGTTTTTTCGTATTCTTCGGGTTTTCTCGACATGCTTCACGTCTTTTGTTGTCAAATTCACAGATTTTCTTTGAGGTTGAGACTAGAATTGATGAGTCGCCAACTTTTTTGAGACGACCGATTCAGAATTGACCGAACTGAGTATCAGCTCTTTAGCGAGACCGATTCAGATTGAGTTTATGCAGTTGAGACGATTCGGATTTGAAGAAACGGTTCAAGAAGCGGAGTTGATTAGAACCGCGATTTCAGAGTTATTTTGAGAGAAGAATTATTTTAGCAGTCTTCGAACTGTATCTTGTTTTCTGAGATGGAACTGCTTTGATTTCGAGGACGAAATCGATTCTTAGAGGGGGAGAATTGTAAGGCCCTGAAATTAATTATTTTGGGATTAGTGGAATTTATTTAATTATTAGAATTGAATTGATGGGAATAAATTGAGCCGGGATTGAATCGATTTAAATTGAATTCAGGGACCGAGTTGCAATTGTGGAATACCAAGTCAAAGCTTGACTTATATTATTATTATCCTTGCAACTTGCCTCCTCCATCACTTCACTCATCCCTCTCCTTTCCTTCTCCTTTCGCACGTACAGAACCGAGAAGCCATGACCGATTTCTTCAAGCTTTTCTTCCGTCCGATTCGCACGATCCGACCGTCAGATTTTGATTCCGAGTTGAGTTTTACGATCACCGCAACGAGGGCTTCATTCTAACGTAAGTTTTGTTACGATCCACGAACTTTGAATTTTGTTGGGTTGTTAGAATTTGATAATCTTCGAGTATGTTGTGCTTGAGCTAGCATAGATCGTGTATTCGAAGTCGGTTCGGAAAAAGAACGAAGTTTGAATTTTATATGATTTTTGGAGCATATTTTCAAAAATGGGTCTTGGAATATTGTTGAGATTTGTTTTGTTTTGAAGGATTGGAGGATGATATGAGACAGTTTGAGTTGTTTGATGATGTTTGTTGATTTTTGGATTGACCGTTTATAGCCGTTATGCCGTCGAAATCGAGTTTTGGATTATCGGTATTATTATTCGGTTTGATTTTCGGGTTTGTTTGAGTTAGAAGATTTATATCGAATCCATATTTCATATTTTCAGATTTGAGTTGAAAGATTCTGGTTTGGATCGAACTTGGAAGTTGAATCGATTCGAGAATTGAAGAACGGTATAGTATTGAACTTCTTGTATGGCTTGTTTTGATTCGATTCGATTTTGATTGAGTTCGTTGTTATTTTCAGATTTGAATCCCCAACGAACTTGAAAAGGTAAAAAGACGACGATTGAATGAATGGGATGATTAACTCGAATTTGAATTAATTCGAGTGCCAAAAAGAAATCACATACTTGTATGCTATTTGAATTATTTGTTTTTAACTTGAATGAGTTTATTTTCACTTGCATACATCTTGAGCCGAAGATTCGATTTGTTTTGAACTTAGACGATTTAGGGAGCTATATTGAAGTGGCTTTGGATTTCGAGTTTTTCCAATTGCCATAATACTTCTTATAGTTGCTCTGAAGTCTAGGGGTTTGAGTTGAGCGACAGCCACCCCGAATGGGTGTGTTGGTGAGTTGTTCGCAAAAACTCGACCCGGGATCTCAACCGAGTACCGAATGATATTCGATTATCCGATTAGATAATCCCGAGTTTTGAAGTCATGCATTGCATTTTAATGCATTTCGAGTTGAGCGCTGATATGCCTTTCTGAATTGATTGACTCGTTGTTTTATATAACATGATTTGATATATTATTTGGAATTGCTTGATTTGTCTCTTTTACTGGGAATTATATTCTCACCGGATTATCCGGCTGTCGTTTTGTTTGTATGTGTACTTGATGGCAGGTGGGGCAGGATCGAGTCAAGAGCTGCATGACTAGATCGAGTAGGAAATGATAGAGTGAGGACTGGGTTTTAGAAGTCATACCTTGTATTCGAACTCCCGTGCATTTCATTTTGAATTGTAGAACTTAGAATCGACGCTTGTTCTACATTTTTATGTATTTGAATACCTCGTTGTTGAAAAAATATTAGTTGGATCATGTTAGAGTCCTTATGGGTATGACATTACACTTTTGGAGTCATTTTTGGTGCAGAAACAGCAGGCCATGTGCGCCTGCGTAGCCCAGAAGGTGCGCCCGCACGTCTTGCATTGTCTCGGAGGCCCGGACAGGGCGTCATGCGCGCCCGTGCCTCGTTTGGTGCGCCCGCGCGTCACCCTGATTAAAAAAAAAACCTACTTTTCGCGACGTGGTGTTGCATCGTCGAATATAAGATGTGCATCGCTAAATGTCTTATTGATTATTTTTATTTCTTTTGATTTACATGATTTATTTATGTTCGAGAGATTAGAATCCGGGTCCTCACAGTATAGCTATGGTCTCCTTAAATTATTTAGGAGTATGAAATAGCTTAGTTAAGGCTTTTAGAGCTTATTGAATGATGCATGGGTATTTTCATTGTAGAGTTGATGATAGGCTTGGAACCTAGAGTGGGACTGCTAGGAGTCTACCTTAGAACGATACATAAGTACTGACTGAGATAGTCAGCGGGTATGCATTCTTATGTGTTGCATTTATGTGCCATATTTTGCATGGATTTTATGCGGCATGTGCATATCATATTGTGCATGTACATCTTTTGAGATGAGCCATGGAGGGTCGCTTAGCCCTGTTGGGACGGTTGATGTCGAGTGCCCCGCAACCGATGGGTTAGCCGACACTGGCATCAAGAGGACATGGTCCACGTCCAGGTAGGAATGAGCAGTGTACGCAGAGTTTGCTCCTCGGGTTGTACCACTCATGTCCTAGGCACAAGTTTGAGAAGTTATATAAAGTTATCCCAGATACGGATACCCAGACATATTCATTTGCATGCTTCATGTTTGTATGTTTTACCCGTGCTTTCGTATTGAGCTTAGAGCTCACGTCCAATATTTTCTATGTATCTGGACACCCCATTCGATGGGGCAGGTGTAGGTGCAGGTTTGAGCACCAAGAGCTTGGAGTGGCAAGTGACCTTGGAGACAGCGGGATATGTTGTAGGTCTTTGTCCTTAGGGATTATTTTATTCGATTGGATTGTATAATTGAATTTGGTTTATTTTAACCGGTTGTATTCTGCCGGTCTATTTTTATTTAAGTCTTCCGCAGCAATTTATTTTAATGCATGCTTAATTATTCTCTTAACTCTGATTAGGTTGTGGATCCGGGTTGGGTCGCTACAATGATGCTATCTGGGTTGTTGTGGATCGACTGACTAAATTTGTACACTTTATTCCTTACAATTGTGAGTATTCTTCCAATCACATGGCACACTTATACAACCAAGATATTGTGAAATTCCACGGTGTTCTATTAAGCATTTTTAGTGACCTAGATCCACGATTTACCTCAAGTTTTGGGGTTTCAAGCAAGAATTATATATCACTCTGAGTATGAGTACATCATAGCATCCTAAGATGGATGCATAATCCGAGATGACAATACGTACTCTTGATTATATGCTGCGAGCTTTTGTCATGGACTTTGATTTGTCTTGAGAAGGTGGACTTGATTAAACAACGAAATAAAGTTGTCCAAGACCGACAAGCAAGCTATGACAACACCCATCGAAGACCATTACAATTCGAGCCTGGAGAACATGTTTTCCTTTGTGTATCATCTTTTCGTAAAGTGATGCGATTTGGCTTAAAAGAAAAGTCGTCACCTCCGTATATTGGATCATTCAAGATACTGTAAAAGATAGAAGATGTGGCTTATTGCTTGGCTTTATCATCATATCTATCTGATATCCATGATATATTCCATGTGTCATTGCTACGACAATATATGGCTGAAGAGTCGAATGTGATATATTACTGCAGCCTGAACCTAATCTATCATACGTGGAATGGCCACTCTAGATTTTTGATAGGAAATATAAGGTCCTCAGGAATGAACAAATACCACTGGTTATGGTACACTAGAAACATCGAGGTGTTGAACAGGCAACTTGGGAACTTGAAAGCCAGATGCGGACATAATCCTGAGTTGTTTGTTGTTTATTATATTGATACATATGGAATTTATAATCTTCTGATGAATAAACATGAATGTCTTGTGTATCCGAGTTTTTACCTAGACTTAAATTTTGAGGACGAAATTTCTTAAGTTGGGGAGAATGTAGTAACGTGTAATCAATTTTTAAGTTAATCAAATATTAAACATGATTAAAGGTTACTAAGTACATGATCAAGGGATTAAATGAGATTAAAGTATGAATTCCAGACTTTGGAACTACGGGCAGTTCAGAAGCAACAAAGTCAACACGATCAACTTTGGAAGCAACGTTGTTGTTCGGAAGATCTGAACACATGATCGAAACGTCCAAAACCTGTCATCCAAGTTGTACATGAGTATTCACGAGGTGAACTGACATGTGGCATAGTTCGGACAATTCGAGGTGCCAGATCTGAGCTTCTGATGACATGGCCCAATGATTACTCAATGAATTTGGACATGTGTACTGCATGTAGAGTTCGGAACCACCGAAGTCAAGATGGAACTTCCAATCTCCGGCGATCGTGAACTTGGCGAGCATGCAGAGATTGGAAATGCCGAACCCAATTTGGAACTACGGATCTCTGTCTATAAAGAGATGACTTCTGACGACATTTCAGACCACAATTCACAATTTTCCCTTCTCGATTCAGTCAATAATTGATGGTCTGATGATATAAGTGAGATGCTTTGATAATAGCATCTTGAGATTAGAAACTATGTTTTCGACGTCAACGGGCTAACGACGGACAAATGTATTGTCGAGAATCTTATTTAAATTATTGGAGTATATGTTAGCTTATTTAACGCTTGTAAAACATGTGTAGTGATATGATTAAATCTTGAATTTAGGTTTAGAACCTAGATTGAGCTAGACTTGATCTACTACTAGATGCATGTAAGTACTGACTGAGATTGTTAGTTGAGTATGCATACTTATGTGTTTCATTTTATGTGTCATGATATATGTTTTATTATTTTACATATATACCGCATATGCACACATCGTGCCATATCTCCTTTGGGATAGCCTCTCGTAGGGTTGCTCAGCCCTACACATGTTTATATTGTCTAACACCGAAAGTTATCGCATTGAGTAAAGACTAATACTACAATGATCTAGAAGAGTGTTCCACCCAGCAATTGGAGTCCTAGATGGCGCTACATACTCATTGGTGCCCAATCTGAGCATAACTTAATAGTTGACCAGTCACCCAAGTCATATCACACTGCATGCATCATATTAAATTTTGTATACTCATATTTATGTACTGAGTGTTATTCACTCACTTCCTTGGTATTTTCATGAACACCCCATTCCCCGGGGCAGGTCTACAGCTAGATGGAGCTGGTGGATCAAAGCAGGTTAGTTGCAGGTTCTGGAGATGCCATGAGTTACTTGCTATAGTCAGTGTCAGTTGTATATAGTTTGATTTTGGTTGTATTCTTCCAGTTTATTTTATAAATAGTTGTTTTTTAAATTTCCGCGATAAACTCTATTAATTTTAAATAAACATTGTTTTTAATTAAGCTCGTTGCATGCTTAAAATTGCTTGCTAGTAGATTATCCGCGCGGGTCACTACTGTAAGGCCCAAAAATATTAAATTATTAATTATGGGATTTGAGAATTAAATTCCATATTATGGGCTAATATTTATTTGAGCATTTATGGAAATGATAGATTTAATTTCCGAGCCGAAAATATTTAATTTGAAATTTATGGATTTTGAGAATTAAATTCCGAGAATTCTTAAATTAAAAGAATAAATATTCGATTTGAATATTTATGGGATTTAAGATTAAATTCCATGTTTCGGGAATTAACGAAGAGTAATTTTGAAGATACAACCCGATCAGGGACTGATTTGAAAATATCGAAGTTGCAAGGGCTAAAGTGCAAACGGTCGGGATTATTTAATTAATCCGAATTTAATTTATTTTAATCCAATTATATTTAATTTGGGAATATTTAGAGTTTCGATTTTAATTCTAATATTCTTAAATTATTTTTGATTGAAATTGAATCAAAAAGAATGCCGAGGACTGAATTGCAATTAATGAAGACTTGAGGGGCTAAATTGCAATTTATGCAATACATATCCGATTTAATCAGATTTGTAAGCATATACACGTGCATATGTTGTAAGAAAACTTCAGATTCAGAAATGAGAACAGAGGAGCTCGAACCCTCTTCCATTTCCTTTGCTTTTCGATTTTCAAACGTCGATAACTTTTGTTTCGCTCGTCCGATTTCAATTCCGAAAGATGTTCTGGAATCCTTGCAACGAGGGCTTCGATTTGATGTAAGTATTTAATCATCTCAGCATGTTTTGAAGAACAAAATTTGGCAGAGATCAGTACTTTGATATAGTTTCCTGTTCTTGATCTTATATGTGTTTCGTTGTCGAGACCGGAACGATGAGTTATTGTTATATGAACTTCTGAGTATTTCAGCATGTATTTGTATTGTTAGCATATGATTATAGCTACTGATATGAGGATTATGAATGATATGAATTGATTAGAAGTTGGAGAGAAGTTAGCTTCGCATTCGATATTTTGTCGGTTATCGATTTTTAATCGCTACGCCGTCGATTTGTGTTTTTGGATCGTTTTGATAGCCTATAACTGAGTTGAGATAGTTGTTTAGATGTTATGAATGTTATGGCATTTTTATTTCTCGATTTCAGTTGAGTTTCAAAGGCTAACGATTCACGACTCCGAGTTGTACCGAATAAGAAGAAGTTGAAGTTTGAAATGATGTTGATTGAATCTATATTGATGATTTTGATTCAATTGTGAAATGATTGAATAGAATGAAGTTTGATATGCATGTTTTGATGCTATGTTCCAGAGTTTAATAGGAGACTATTGACTCAAGAACCTCAACTTGAAACCAAAGAAGAAGTGATCAAGATTGAAGTGAATTTGATAGAAGATGGATTGAGGTTTGAATGATCAGATTCTTGTAGGAGTTGTTGTACTTCCTATCCAGATGTGAACATCTTCAACTCGAGAATGAAAGGTATAATGACGACATCGCGAGTCAGGGACTTTGAAACTCAAGAATGACTATTCTTGAGTTATCCCGAACAAATCACATACTTGTTTAAGTACTTGTTCTTGAGGTAGAACTTATGTTATTGTCGATCCATCACAGGTAGTGGATCTTTATTGCTTTTGATATGATTGTATATTGAGTTGATTCTATGCCAAGGTTGCGGTTAACCTTATTTGCGAGTCGTTTACGAACTCATTAGATGGATATCCATGTCAAGATCGGTTACGAATCTTGATGGCAATGAAGTGATAAGAATCAATTCTTGAGATAAGCGCGCTATATAAATTGAGTCTTGATTTGAAGTTTGAGTCGATATATGCGTTATTTTTACTCTATTCTAGAGTTGATATGTTTAGAGTTTATATGAATTTATTTAACGCATTTATATGTCGATTATACTGAGAATGATTTCTCACCGGAGTTTATCCGGCTGTTGCTTTGTTTTGTATGTGTGCATTGCAACAGGAGGGGCAGGAGCTTGGTTGAGACGACATTGATAGCTCGGGAGAGATATGTAGCAAGTGTGGACTCGGGTTTATAAGTTAAAGCATGGTATAGTGATAGCATCAAACATAGCAAGAACTTAAGACTTAAAGTTGTTTATGCTATGTTGAATAGCTTGTAGTTTTATATCTTTTAAGTTATTCATTTGATGTAATACATGCATGATTTGATGATAGGAACTTGGTATATGAATGTATGCATGTTCTCAGAATTTATAATATGTTTAGACTTGAATTTGATTGAAGAATCATGCTTTGGTTCCAAGTTTTGACAGCAAAAGATAAGCAGCAGAATTCGAGCAAAAATTGGCTCGCTCGATCGGGTGAAAGTTACCGATCGAGCGAGGCCTGTTTTCTTGGGCAGAAAATGTGAAATTTCTTTCTCGCTCAATCGGATGCTTTTTCCCGATCGAGCGAGGCCAAAATGTGTACAGACCCGAGAGCTTGATTTTCTTGCTCGCTCGATCGGCTGATTTTGCCCGATCGAGCGAGGCTCCGGATTTTAAAAAAAAAAAAATTCTGCTCTTAATTTATTATTCTTTAATTGTTTGATTAATTGTTTAATTAATCATTAGTTGCCCTAAGACGAGATTAGCAACCCAAGGTCCCCACAACAGGTGGTATCAGAGAGTAGGTTCTGGACTGAGATAGAAGCTGAGCGGGGTAGAGTGAGTCATATGCATTTATAGTATTGCATGATTATGCAGTATTTGATTCGATGATTTACTAATTGCATGTGCTCTTGATCTACCTTTGAAATTAAATTGATTAATTTACTGATTTGTAAATTTTCGATTTCTTATCGATGTTATTATAAGAATTTCCCCGGGTGATGTAAGCACCCAGAATCAAAGAGAATATTGTTCTTTGGGTGATGTAAGCACCCCAGACTGACAGAGTTGTATGGCTAGACTGAACAGAATGGTATGGTCAAATTGAACAGAACTGTATTATTGCTCAGATGAATGAAATATCTCTGATTGAACAGAACAGAATATCAGCGAATGAATAGATGTATTGCAGGTAGAAGTTGTTCTGAAGAACTGATGTTCAGATATCTGGAAGATACCGATGAATGATGTATCAGATTTACTGTCAACCAACTTCAAGACCTAGCAACTAGCTGATAGATTTTGACGAAGAAATTCTGACAAAATAGAGGTATATTTATTTATTGGTAAGTGCTTAGAACAGAGTTTTATTAATGTTTCTTTGCCACAACAGATAGAAATGATGAGAAGAAAAAAAAAATATACCTTTTAGAAGCTGAATATTTTGAGTATTGAAGAATGTCTTGTTAGATTTCAAGCCTATTATAATTATTTGAATTGTAAATGATCAGAAGCTCAAGATTGAGTTGTTTAGTTATGGCTTGAATTCGAAAAATAGGTCTGAATAAATGCTGACGACTTAAGTATGTTATGAAAGACATAGTCTTGTTTAATAGAACTGAAGCTGAATGATGAAGCAAAAGGACTGAAATTGTAAAGATGCTACGGTGTGTGAGAAAAACACATATGTAGCTACAATTTCTATTCCAGAAGTATACAGAGAATCAGAATGAAATTGCACCTGAGATTGAAATTTCAGGTAACAGAATTATTTTGTTTTGACCTGTTTATTATTGGTGCAATAGATTCATGATAGTTGAAAGCTTATTATATGATCACCTCTGTATCAGAAAAGAGACTGTGTGAATTGAACTGAAGAATGGAACTATTGCTTCGATGAACTAAAACTGAAGATGATTTTGTTCGTATTGAAATATCTGTTTATGTTGCATGATAGATGATGATGCAATAATCGAATACAGATTAGTAGAATAATTGATGATAAGAAGCGATTAAATTAGATTAGTAAGAACATAATGTGCAATTGAATATGATGATATAGAATCTCAAATTAAGATTCTGTGATTTCGGTTCGATATATGATGTTTGATTACAGAAATATTCCGAAATCAGTATATTCAATGCACTAGATATGTTCATGATCTAAACTAGAATTGAAAGATATGCCGATGAGTAGAGATGGCAGATATATTTCAGTAAGATTCTTGACTTTAGTTTAAGTTGTGAACTGGAATTTATCAAAGAATTGATGAGTTTGTGAATTGACTACTGCTTTTGAGGTTTACAAAATAGATGATGATATGAAAATCAGTTACAGATGAGTCTTTTATTTGATTTTACTGAAGTTATTACATCATAAATCATGATTTTTGAAATTCTTGATATTGATTTTGAGGTTTTGGTACCGACCTCAATCGATTTTGATGGACTCTTATTCTTTGTCAGGGTCTGATTTGATTTACTTGTCTTAAGTTGAGATGCTAGTGAGTTGTTTTCACTTAGCATATTGTCATTTATATTATTGTTCTGTGGATGATCTTGACTTAAGTGAGTTTCCCTGATTATGAATTTCAAGAGTTACTGATTGGTTGATGTATACATTCAGTATATTATAATATTTTTGGACTCGTAACTGATAGAATTTCAAATTGAGATTTGGGAAATAGAACGAAGAGAAGAGATGAATGCGTGATTAATTGATCTTTTGAATTTATGTGCTTGAGCATCGAGATAGATACTAAAACAGTCAGAATCGCTGTAATCCAAATTAAGTGAGAATTGATTTGGAAGGATTAAAGCACATTGAGATGAGATCAAGTTATTAGAATTCAATTGAGAAATAGAAATGAAGAACGAAACAGGCATTCGATCATTTGATTTCAGATTTTGTGTATTTTGGTTTGAATATTCCGATGAATATATGACCAATCAGAATGATTTTGATTGAAAGCAAGCCAGAACTGTTCAGAGGATGAAATAAACACAGAAAGTAACTGAAGCGATGAGAATTCAGTATAGAATGCCAGATTAAGATATGAATTGAAGCCTCAGATCAGAATGAATGAATTTTATTATGATTGATTATCTGATTGTGCTTGATATGTCCGAAAAGAAATATCAGATTTTGAAGAAAATGCACAACAATGAATTTGGGATTCATCCAATAATTGTTTTTTCAGAAGATAGAGCAACTAGATGGAATTGAATTAGTACGTTTTTGAAGTTTAACGTACAGAGAGTTTCTGATGAAGTTGAAAATCGTTGACCAGATGAGTTCAGTGATAGTTTAGGAACTCCATAATTGAAATGAGATTATGATTTGAAATAATATTTTGTGAAACCACCAAGATGAAACAGTTTATGTGAAGTAAACAGGTGGTAGTTATGAACATATTGATTGAAATTACTGGATACGATAATCTGTCTGTATGATCAAATCACTGAATTGTGATTAGATTCGTTGCAAGACGAACAGTAAGCCAAGAAATAATGTTTCAGATTGAAACATTGGGTTTACTATTACATTGTAATACAGATGATTCGAAGACTTTGAGTACTTTTTGAGGTAAAGGTACAACATGTTATCCTTGAATTGGAAGAATAATCAGAGAAGATGAATTGAATTTCAAGAATGAATTTTTATCTGACATGATACCGATTATCAATAGTTCTGAATACGTTGAAATCTGTGAATACAGCATAAACTCTGATTACGAAATAATCCGAATAGACTAATCATATTTGTGGAATACACTGTATGAGATGTGAATAACAGCTATCGATTCAGATCTGTGAAGAAGATAGAGATATGATGAATTACAGGAATGATTACAATCTATTGTCAGGATTAAGACTTTAGAATTATTCAACAGATGTGGCATCGATTGATTGATTGATGTTCTGAGAGTTGGTTATATGTGATTGAATTATACCATTTGTCGATTGATGGATTATCTGAGTTGATTTTCCGAATATTGAGAATATTCTCATAACTTTGATACCTGATTCGGTATTACTTGTCTTGATGTGTTGCCACTTGATGATTATAATTCATGTAACAGCTAATGAATCGATTTTGAGATAATGATATGATGAAAAGAAATCAGATTTCTTTGTATTGGAATGATACTACTGAAGTATATGATATCAGATCAGACATGATTTGTTGTCAGCAGATCAGATGTGATTTGAGGAACACAAGGATGATGAATATGAATCTGTATGGAATGAAAGCAGAGAAGATGAACCAGAATTAGTAATTGAATGATAGATATAACTTTTGAAGCTGAAATTGATTAGTTAAGTGGAAAAGTTATTCTTGAAACATCATTCAATTCAGAATAGAGAAAGGGCAGAGTTTAATTTACAGATTCAGAATGTGACGATGAATAATGATTTTGAAGCGATGAACTGAAGAACAGTGTAGACTTGATTTATTTCTATATTCTGTATAGAATGATATAGAGAAAGAATCAAGTCGTCCCAAAGGATGAATTTCACTGAATGAAATGTCAGACAGAATTGATGATTTCATTGAACGAATGTATTCTTTTCAGCTTGATAAGTTCAGTATCTAAGTGAAAGAAGTATCAGTAGATTCTTCTTATGTACTTTATTCAGATGAGATAGATATTGATGAGATTCTGAGTTAAGTCGATTATTCGACAAATCCTTGATTGAGGAAAGAAACCACTCAGAAAGAATTCTTATCGGTTACGTAAAGTACACGAAAATAGGAACAGATTCGTAGAAATAATCTGATAAGAGATGAAGAGATGAGATACGAAGTTCAGAGTTATATGATTGAAGTGAGAATAACTTCAGATAATCATTCAGTTTATCAGATTGAATAGTTCGATTGAATGTGATTTCGAGGACAAAATCATTTTTTAGAGGAGAGGAATTGTAAGGCCCGAAAATATTAAATTATTAATTATGGGATTTGAGAATTAAATTCCATATTATGGGCTAATATTGATTTGAGAATTTATGGAAATGATAGATTTAATTTCCGAGCCGAAAATATTTAATTTGAGAATTTATGGATTTTGAGAATTAAATTTCGAGAATTCTTAAATTAAAAGAATAAATATTTGATTTGAATATTTATGGGATTTAAGGTTAAATTCCATGTTTCGGGAATTAACGAAGAGTAATTTTGAAGATACAACCCGATCAGGGACTGATTTGAAAATATCAAAGTTGCAAGGGCTAAATTGCAAACGGTCGGGATTATTTAATTAATCCAAATTTAATTTATTTTAATCCAAGTATATTTAATTTGGGAATATTTAGATTTTCGATTTTAATTCTAATATTCTTAAATTATTTTGGATTGAAATTGAATTAAAAAGAAGGCCGAGGACTGAATTGCAATTAATGAAGACTTGAGGGGCTAAATTGCAATTTATGCAATACATATCCGATTTAATCAGATTTGTAAGCATATACACGTGCATATGTTGTAAGAAAACTTCAGATTCAGAAATGAGAACAGAGGAGCTCGAACCCTCTTCCATTTCCTTTGCTTTTCGATTTTCAAACGTCGATAACTTTTGTTTCGCTCGTCCGATTTCAATTCCGAAAGATGTTCTGGAATCCTTGCGATGAGGGCTTCGATTCGATGTAAGTATTTAATCATCTCGGCATGTTTTGAAGAATGAAATTTGGCAGAGATCAGTACTTTGATATAGTTTCCTGTTCTTGATCTTATATGTGTTTCGTTGTCGAGACCGGAACGATGAGTTATTGTTATATGAACTTCTGAGTATCTCAGCATGTATTTGTATTGTTAGCATATGATTATAGCTGCTGATATGAGGAGTATGAATGATATGAATTGATTAGAAGTTGGAGAGAAGTTAGCTTCGCATTCGATATTTCGTCGGTTATCGATTTTTAATCGCTACGCCGTCGATTTGTGTTTTTGGACCAATTTGATAGCCTATAACTGAGTTGAGATAGTTGTTTAGATGTTATAAATGTTATGGCATTTTTATTTCTCGATTTCAGTTGAGTTTCGAAGGCTAACGATTCACGACTCCGAGTTGTATCGAATAAGAAGAAGTTGAAGTTTGAAATGATGTTGATTGAATCTATATTGATGATTTTGATTCAATTGTGAAATGATTGAATAGAATGAAGTTTGATATGCATGTTTTGATGCTATGTTCCAGAGTTTAATAGGAGACTATTGACTCAAGAACCTCAACTTGAAACCGAAGAAGAAGTGTAACACCCGAAAATTTTAATACGTAAATTCGCATGCATAATTAGGGAAAATAATTATTTAAAAATTTATATTTAGGTTAAATGACATTTATGTGTTATTATGTGAATTATATGCATGATTTAAATTTATTTTATCATTTAACCCGGAGTTGTGGTATTTTTGGATTTTTGAGAATATTTATTATTTTGATTGCGTAGACAGGACCGTGGACGGACGAGATACCAAAATTTTTAGCCAAAAATATTTTATGAGTTTATGAGCCTTAAAATCTTATTTTAAGGTATTTTGTCAAGAAAATTTTAGTATTTAATTACATATTTATTTAAGAGTTGATTTTTAGCCAAAATAAGTCATTTTAATGACTTTTATTAATTTTTAAAAATACTATAAATTAGTATTTCGGGATTTTTGATTAGTTATCAGATTAGTGGGTATTTTTAAGAGTTTAAAATCTTATATTTATGTTATATTATCTACCTAATTATTTTATACTAGTTATTATCCCAAATTATTCCTAGTTACAAAAATTTAAAATAAAAACCTACCCTACCCTAACCCCACTCACCCGACAACTCCCATCTCCTCCCACCCCCATTCTCACGTTCAGCAGAAAGCAATCTCCATAGCCGATCCTTCATAGATTCTTGGAGTCTTTGGTTCGTTCGTCGTCCCGGAGCGCCGTACACGCGATTATTGTCTCGTTTCTCAATCTATCTTCGTTTAAGGCATGTTTATTCTTTCATTTGAACACCATATAAGCTATTAACCATTCATGTTGGGTTTTATTCAGATTTTTATCAGATATTTTCGAATTATGCAATTTCATGGATGTTTGATGCATGTTTGAGTGTCTACTTGGCATGGATCACGTTTTTCTTCAGCATGGTATGGTCCAGGGCTGAGGGCTCGAGTCAGAGGGGTCCCAGGGTGCCTTAGGGTCGAGTTTGTTCAGAGTTTTAGGGTTTCATAGGCTGGAAACGAAGCTATTCACTTTTGATGCACACAGATGCGCAGGTTAGGGCTTTGGGAAGAGAGGGGTCGTTCTCCTTACTTAGGCCATGGATTTGTGCGTGGTTTGTTGGGTTTAAAAGATTTATATGTTGGCTAAAATTGAGAAGTGGTTTCACGGTCTTTGGTTGTCGGAGGAAGCCGCACAAACGAAAGTTTGGCGACTGCTCAGTCTGCATGCGAGGAGGAGGAAGGCGTCTGGTGCAGAGATTCGTTCTCACTCCTCGGGCCATGGTTTTGTCTGATTCTTGTTGTGTTAGAACCCCCTGGATGTGGGCTATCCATGGGAGGTGGTGCTCCAGCCAGGGGTGGCCGGAGCAGGGCGGCAGCAGCCATGGAATGGCTGCTGCTCGCCCAGCCGAGAAGAGAAGGAGAGGGGTGATCGGGTTTGGGGTTTGGGGGGGTTGCTGGGTCGGGTTATGGGTCAGGGTTGAGTGCTGGGTCGGGTCATGTAGTCATGGGTCGGGTTAAGTCGGTCTGGGTCCGGGTTAGGTGGGCCGGGCTTGAGTATTTTAAATTTTTAAATGTTTAATGTTTTAATTGGTTTTTGGGCAAATTAATTAGAAATAAAATTATTTGGACCTCCAAATAATTTTATTTGGGCCTTAAATAATTTATTTAAGTTAGCACAATGATTTTTATGGGCTTGGGAGTGCATGAGAATTTTTGGGCCAGTCAGTGGATTTTGGGTCAGTCTAAAGTTTTATTGGGCTTAAGTTAAGTAATTGGGCTTAAATATTTTATTTAGGTCATGTTAAGTTTAATTAAGTTATTTGGGCTAAAATATGATTATTGGATTTTATTTAAGTTTAATGGGCTTAGAGTGAGTGATCAGCAGTCTGGACCAACCCATGAAAATAAACTAAGTTCGGAATATATATTTAATTATTTTTATGCATGAAGTCTATTTTAAGTAAAAGTATATTTATTATTAAAATTAATTAAATATATATTACAGAAATATTTTAAGTGCATGCATACATGAAATATTTTATGATGTGTTTATGATTAAGAATTGAGCATGAAAAATATTTTTATGGAAATTGAAGTGATGTGACAGCATAGAAGTGGTTTTACCACTGACACAGAGGTAGTTCTACTACCGGCATAGAAGTGGTTTTACCACTGGAACAGAGGTAGTTTACTACCAGCATAGAGGTGGATTTATCTACCGCCACGTACGATGGTTCTTTAGACTGATCAGTCGGCACAGTTATTAGTCACATTCATGGATATGACCATACTCAGTTTTTATGTTTATGACATGCTCAATTATGTTATGTATGATGAAGAAAGTTATGTTATGTTTATGATTTATGATTCAGCATTTATGTTATGAAAAATGTTTCCATGCATGCTCATGTACATGTATATGTATTAGTATCTACGTGATGCATTATTTTTAACCTTGTTATAAAGGATTAGACATGTTGAGCCCCTAGGCTCACTACGCTTATATGGTGCAGGTGAGCATGATGACATTTATGTAGCTCCTACCGGTGGTGAGGACGTATGAGCTCACGGAGCAGTGGACCCCGTGACCGTCGCAGTTATTTAGTCTATTATGATGGAATTTTGAAACATGTTTTATTTTATTATTATTCCGCATATGAGATTTTTCAGCAGCATTGTTTATCATTTTAAATTGATGCATGAAACATTTTTAAGGATTTATTTATTTATTTAATATTTTTCAGGTTATTTAAGAAATATATGTTATTTTTATATACATATATGTATGGGCGTATATGTATAGTACTATTTAAAAAAAAAAAAAAAAAGTTTTTCCGCATTTTATTAGTAGTAGGCGTTTCAATTGGTATCAGAGCGCGGTCCTTGGAGGGTGTCTACTGTCACGTGAAGCTCAGAAATCCTGCTACCGGTCTGTAAGTTTTAAATGCTTTATTAAGATTTAGAAGGAGCATATGTTATTACTTAAAACTTTATGTTAGCAAAGTTTTAAAATACTTAGTTATGCATTGCGATTTACGTGACTTTGGGATACTGAAACTTGTAACTAGATAAGTAATCGTGGAGTTAGTAAACTAAAATTTTGAGGGACTTCGCTATTAGAATTTGATCAGTCGAATTTCGAGGACGAAATTCAAATTAAGGGGGGGAGAATTGTAACACCCGAAAATTTTAATACGTAAATTCGCATGCATAATTAGGGAAAATAATTATTTAAAAATTTATATTTGGGTTAAATGACATTTATGTGTTATTATGTGAATTATATGCATGATTTAAATTTATTTTATCATTTAACCCGCAGTTATGGTATTTTTGGATTTTTGAGAATATTTATTATTTTGATCGCGTAGACGGGACCGTGGACGGACGAGATAACAAAATTCTTAGCCAAAAATATTTTATGAGTTTATGAGCCTTAAAATCTTATTTTAAGGTATTTTGTCAAGAAAATTTTAGTATTTAATTACATATTTATTTAAGAGTTGATTTTTAGCCAAAATAAGTCATTTTAATGACTTTTATTAATTTTTAAAAATACTATAAATTAGTATTTCAGGATTTTTGATTAGTTATCAGATTAGTGGGTATTTTTAAGAGTTTAAAATCTTATATTTATGTTATATTATCTACCTAATTATTTTATACTAGTTATTATCCCAAATTATTCCTAGTTACAAAAATTTAAAACAAAAACCTACCCTACCCTAACCCCACTCAGCCAACAACTCCCATCTCCTCCCACCCCCATTCTCACGTTCAGCAGAAAGCAATCTCCATAGCCGATCCTTCATAGATTCTTGGAGTCTTTGGTTCGTTCGTCGTCCCGGAGCGCCGTACACGCGATTATTGTCTCGTTTCTCAATCTATCTTCGTTTAAGGCATGTTTATTCTTTCGTTTGAACACCATATAAGCTATTAACCATTCATGTTGGGTTTTATTCAGATTTTTATCAAATATTTTCGAATTATGCAATTTCATGGATGTTTGATGCATGTTTGAGTGTCTACTTGGCATGGCTCACGTTTTTCTTCAGCATAGTATGGTCCAGGGCTGAGGGCTCGAGTCAGAGGGGTCCCAGGGTGCCTTAGGGTCGAGTTTGTTCAGAGTTTTAGGGTGTCATAGGCTGGAAACGAAGCTATTCACTTCTGATGCACACAGATGCGCAAGTTAGGGCTTTGGGAAGAGAGGGGTCTTTCTCCTTACTCAGGCCATGGATTTGTGCGTGGTTTGTTGGGTTTAAAAGATCTAGATGTTGGCTAAAATTGAGAAGTGGTTTCACGGTATTTGGTTGTCGGAGGAAGCCGCACGAATGAAAGTTTGGCGACTGCTCAGTCTGCGTGCGAGGAGGAGGAAGGCGTCTGGTGCAGATATTCGTTCTCACTCCTCGAGCCATGGTTTGGTCTGATTCTTGTTGTGTTAGAACCCCCTGAATGTGGTCTATCCATGGGAGGTGGTTCTCCAGCTAGGGGCGGCCGGAGCAGGGCGGCAGCAGCCATGGAATGGCTGCTGCTCGCCCAGCCGAGAAGAGAAGGAGAGGGGTGATCGGGTTTGGGGTTTGGGGGGGTTGCTGGGTCGGGTTATCGGTCAGGGTTGAGTGCTGGGTCGGGTCATGTAGTCATGGGTCGGGTTAAGTCGGTCCGGGTCCGGGTTAGGTGGGCCGGGCTTGAGTATTTTAAATTTTTAAATGTTTAATGTTTTAATTGGTTTTTGGGCAAATTAATTAGAAATAAAATTATTTGGACCTCCAAATAATTTTATTTGGGTCTTAAATAATTTATTTAAGTTAGCACAATGATTTTTATGGGCTTGGGAGTCCATGAGAATTTTTGGGCCAGTCAGTGGATTTTGGGCCAGTCTAGAGTTTTATTGGGCTTAAGTTAAGTAATTGGGCTTAAATATTTTATTTAGGTCAAGTTAAGTTTAATTAAGTTATTTGGGCTAAAATATGATTATTGGATTTTATTTAAGTTTAATGGGCTTAGAGTGAGTGATCAGCAGTCTGGACCAACCCATGAAAATAAACTAAGTCCGGAATATATATTTAATTATTTTTATGCATGAAGTCTATTTTAAGTAAAAGTATATTTATTATTAAAATTAATTAAATATATATTACGGACATATTTTAAGTGCATGCATACATAAAATATTTTATGATGTGTTTATGATTAAGAATTGAGCATGAAAAATATTTTTATGGAAATTGAAGTGATGTGACAGCATAGAAGTGGTTTTACCACTGACACAGAGGTAGTTCTACTACCGGCATAGAAGTGGTTTTACCACTGGCACAGAGGTAGTTTACTACCAGCATAGAGGTGGATTTATCCACCGCCACGTACGATGGTTCTTTAGACTGATCAGTCGGCACAGTTATTAGTCACATTCATGGATATGACCATACTCAGTTTTTATGTTTATGACATGCTCAATTATGTTATGTATGATGAAGAAAGTTATGTTATGTTTATGATTTATGATTCAGCATTTATGTTATGAAAAATGTTTCCATGCATGCTCATGTACATGTATATGTATTAGTATCTACGTGATGCATTATTTTTAACCTTGTTATAAAAGATTAGACATGTTGAGCCCCTAGGCTCACTATGCTTATATGGTGCAGGTGAGCATGATGACATTTATGTAGCTCCTACCGGGGGTGAGGACGTATGAGCTCACGGAGCAGTGGACCCCGTGACCGTCGCAGTTATTTGGTCTATTATGATGGAATTTTGAAACATGTTTTATTTTATTATTATTCCGCATATGAGATTTTTCAGCAGCATTGTTTATCATTTTAAATTGATGCATGAAACATTTTTAAGGATTTATTTATTTATTTAATATTTTTCAGTTTATTTAAGAAATATATGTTATTTTTATATACATATATGTATGGGCGTATATGTATAGTATTATTTAAAAAAAATAGTTTTTTCGCATTTTATTAGTAGTAGGCGTTTCAAGAAGTGATCAAGATTGAAGTGAATTTGATTGAAGATGGATTGAGGTTTGAATGATCAGATTCTTGTAGGAGTTGTTGTACATCCTATCCAGATGTGGAACATCGTCAACTCGAGAATGAAAGGTATAATGACGACATCGCGAGTCAGGGACTTTGAAACTCAAGAACGACTATTCTTGAGTTATCCCGAACAAATCACATACTTGTTTAAGTACTTGTTCTTGAGGTAGAACTTATGTTATTGTCGATCCATCACAGGTAGTGGATCTTTATTACTTTTGATATGATTGTATATTGAGTTGATTCTATGCCAAGGTTGCGGTTAACCTTATTTGCGAGTCGTTTACGAACTCGTTAGATGGATATCCATGTCAAGATCGGTTACGAATTTTGATGGCAATGAAGTGATAAGAATCAATTCTTGAGATAAGCGCGCTATATAAATTGAGTCTTGATTTGAAGTTTGAGTCGATATATGCGTTATTTTTACTCTATTCTAGAGTTGATATGTTTAGAGTTTATATGAATTTATTTAACGCATTTATATGTCGATTATACTGAGAATGATTTCTCACCGGAGTTTATCCGGTTGTTGCTTTGTTTTGTATGTGTGCATTGCAACAGGAGGGGCAGGAGCTTGGTTGAGACGACATTGATAGCTCGGGAGAGAGATGTAGCAAGTGTGGACTCGGGTTTATAAGTTAAAGCATGGTATAGTGATAGCATCAAACATAGCAAGAACTTAAGACTTAAAGTTGTTTATGCTATGTTGAATAGCTTGTAGTTTTATATCTTTTAAGCTATTCATTTGATGTAATATATGCATGATTTGATGATAGGAACTGGGTATATGAATGTATGCATGTTCTCAGAATTTATAATATGTTTAGACTTGAATTTGATTGAAGAATCATGCTATGGTTCCAAGTTTTGACAGCAAAAGATCAGCAGCAGAATTCGAGCAAAAATTGGCTCGCTCGATCGGGTGAAAGTTACCGATCGAGCGAGGCCTGTTTTCTTAGGCAGAAAATGTGAAATTTCTTGCTCGCTCGATCGGATGCTTTTTCCCGATCGAGCGAGGCCAAAATGTGTACAGACCCGAGAGCTTGATTTTCTTGCTCGCTCGATCGGCTGATTTTGCCGATCGAGCGAGGCTCCGGATTTTTTTTAGAAAAAAAAAATTCTGCTCTTGATTTATTATTCTTTAATTGTTTGATTAATTGTTTAATTAATCATTAGTTACCCTAAGATGAGATTAGCAACCCGAGGTCCCCACAACTACGTAGACCTTTGATATCTACTCGACCACTACCCTCAACTGATCTTACTCAGTTTAGCTTATACATGAATGGTGCATACTCAATTGACTTACCCAACAAGTCTACATCATTGTAGTTGGTACTCGGCTAATTGGTATCAAACTGATCTACTCAACTGAAATTTTCATAACTGAAACTACTCAGCTGAAATTTTTGACGAATAAAATTACTCTACTAATTTCTACCAGTTTAGTTTGTCTCAATTGACAAGTTTTCCATTTGTTCTTTAAATTTGTTGTTTACTCACAAAGGTCCATATGCATAACTAATTTAATATATTCCAAAACATATCTATAATTGCAGTTTCAATCAGTCTATATCATACTCAGTTTTTTTCAGTCGGGTTCTCAACTACTCAGTTTTCTATCAGCCTATCAATTTTCAGTTTTCTGCTGATTTTCAACTACTAAGTTATCTACTGGTTTCAAATTTGGCTACATCCCAGATTATTAAATCCTGGTTCTCTCTGATATCATTTCAATGTCACACCCCCAAACCATGGTTGAATGACATTGATGTTGTTCTCAAACATTAATTCGAAAACAACAAGTTTGGAGAAAATCTCGGTTCAGTCCTAAATATTTGGACACATTACCGGTTCAGTCCTAAATGTTTGGACGTTCCCAGTTTCATTCCAAATGTTTTTTAAAAATTTTCGGTTCAGTTCTAAATGTTTTTATGTTCCCGGTTTGGTCCCAAATGTTTTCAAATTGTTTCAGTTCAGACATAAATGTTTTACGTTCCAGATTTCGTCCCAAATATTTTCCAAAAGTTCTCGGTTTGGTCATTTCATCTACAAACAAAGCGTGATAAAAAAAACTTACAAAAAAAACAAAGTTAAATAATAATAATAATAATAATAATAATAATAATAATAATAATAATAATAATAATAATAATAATAATAATAATAATAATAATAATAATAATAATAATAATAATAATAATAATAATAATGTCTTTCAAATGAAAATACAATCTAAATTATGGAAAATAAAATTATAAAATAAAACAATAATTGAACCGTGCAATCTTATAGTTAAGAACATTATCAATCACAAAAAAATAAACAAATGTTTTAGCAAATAACTAGTATTACTTATTTCACAAAATATTTGAAATTTTCAACAAACTTTTCAAGAGAAGAAATAGTTATGGTTAACAATTGAGAAAATATAATAAATTATTTGACCACCGTTGAAGTAGTGTGATGAAATTAAGTTTATTTAATAGTAAATTTTTTTCATATACTAATTTTTTTAATTTATAAAAAGAGTTTTAAAAAGATATTTTTTTCCAACCTCCAATTTTTTTTAAAAAAAATGTGCAAGCAACATGAATGAGAATATAACAAAATTAATAGAAATGTGAAATAGCATCATTAAATTTTGAACATTGTATAAAATTGATTTAAATTTGGATAAAAACTCTAATAAAATTGTGTTTTATTTACATATTTTTTAATGTTAAATATATAATAAATAATATAAAACTCAATCATAAATGATAAAACACTGCGCGATGTTAGTTTTAACACACGAGTAGATGAAAAGATCAAATCGGAAACTTTTGAGAAATATTTGGGACAAAATCGACAATGTAAAAATATTTAGGATTGAATCAAGAACTTTTGAAAAACATTTGGGACCAAACCGGGAACGTAAAAACATTCAGGACTGAATCGGAAATTTTTGAAAACATTTGGGATGAAACCAGGAACGTCCAAACATTTAGGACTGAACCGGAAATATGTCCAAATATTTAGGATTGAATCGGGAGTTTTTTCCAAGTCTCATATTTCAAAATTTTGACTTGTCTATTCGGTCATAAAATTAAAGTGAAATTTGCATTGTCTTTCCATAAACTGAATTTAAATTGTTTTTACAATACTTAATTGAAAATAAACTAAATGGAAACAAAGTCTAATGTGGCAGCTAAATAATTAAACTAACATAACTAAACATTAGAGTGTTCGATCCTCCTTCACCAGCCCCACAACTGGTTTTGTCTCTTTCTCGACTTATTTTTCGTTCTTATCTAAAGATGTTTTGGGTGGGTGAGTGATATGTTTTCACTCAGTAAATTGAGCAATCATCCCAACTTTTAAATCATTTTCAACATAGAAGGTGTTTGGCTAAGCTTATTAAAAAGGGCTTATAAGCTCCTAGAGCTTAACAGCTGTTTTACGAGCTTATAAGCTGTTAGAACTTATTTTAAAAATAAGCTGTTAAAGTGTTTGGGCAAAATTATTTTAAACAACTTAAAGATGCTGATATGTTAGGTATTATAAGATCTTTTTATTGTCAAAATTACCAAAAATAATATTATTCTATGAAAATAATGTTTCGAATTATACATATACGAAAATAGTTTTAGAATAAACATATATTAACAAATAAAATTGTTTCAATATTTTACTTTTCAAAAAATTTATGTGATTTTTATTTTTTAAAAAAAATAATATTTAATATTTAATGAGTAGAGAATATGTTGGAGATTTATGAAAATATATAAGGATATTTTAAAAAAATAGAATGTTAAAAAAAGATCTTTTTGAAAAAAGATCTCTTCCTTTACTTTTTTTAAAATAGCTTATAAGTTGTAAAACATTTTATTTTGACAGCTTATAAAGTTATTTTTAAAATTTTTTACCAAACAAATTTGTGGAGCTTATAAGGTGTTTTGGAGATCTTATAAGCTCAACCAAACACTCACATAATCTCATATGCATATACATATCCGAACAGAATTCATACATTCATTATTAAATAACATAATCATTTTATGCACCCAATTCACTTTTGAGTTTTGTGACTAAATGATATCAGTATCTTATATGTTTATCATCTAAATGGTGAGATCAGTACAGATCACAAACGGAGCACGGTATTCAGAATATATATTTATACAACTAATTCACAAGTTTACCAGACCATATCGATTTCAAATTTAGGATTTGAACGTAAACATACATGCTAAAATCTTTTAAAAACGATTTCAAATTTAGGATTTGAACCTAAACATACATGCTAAAATCTTTTAAAAACGTGTTATCAGATTTAAATTTTTTTAAAAAAATATATATATTGATTTCAAAATTCGGTTGTTCTTGAATTAACTTGTCATTGCTCAACTGAACTACTCGCTCAAATGACTACTTGCTCAACTGAACTGCTCTCCTTGTCCTTTTCTCACTCGTTCTATGTGTTTATGCTCAAAATTTGTGTAACATTGTATCATAAATTTGAGTATTGTTTATAAGGCAAAATTTGATTGTTAAACTTTTATTTAATGCCTTATTGTATCATAATCCATTAACATCTGCCATAAAATAGTGCGGAGAAATTGAGATGTTTGCCACATGTAATAGAACGTATTGACAATTACTGTAGATTAAATTAAAATTAAGAATATTAGACAAGATTTCTAATCTTTTAATTAATTCCTCTTATTCCTACGATATTACTAACAATTTCTCTTTTAAAGAAAGAAATGAGCCTCTACAGATAGATGAATTAATTATAACTAGTGATGAGTTTGAAAATCAAAATAATATACATATTAAAGATCAAATAATTCTTTTAGATGTTTTTTAAAAAATATTAATTTATTTCAAAAGAGTATCTTGAAAAAATAGGGCTAATTGCATCCACACCCCCTGTGAAAAGTCTAAAAAACATAAAACCCCATGTGTAAAATTAATAGCATGTAAGACCCTATGTTTTAAAAAAATTAGCATAAAAACCTCTATGAGAGGGTATAAATGTGCCTGAGTTTGTATAACATATGGGTGAAATGTGCTACATTTTAAAAAACTGAGGGATGCATTAGCCTATTAATATTTCTTAAAAGGTTTTATGCTTTTTAGACTTTTCACAGGGGGTGTGGATGCAATTAGCCCTGAAAAAATATTGAAGTATCTAGAAACAAAGAAGAAAATAAAAACAAAATTCGAAATTCATAAGTTTTGGGTAAATTGATCCGGATATCCCAATTCAAGATTATCGTATGGAAATAGATACATGGTCGGGCGAATTGCTGTCAAAACACGGCTGAAATAAGCAAACAACAAAGAAAAACTAATATAATATCAATAAAATGCAAACAAAAAACACATAAAACCAATGTTTTCATAAACAGACCGATAATCGAACCGGTTCACTTTAAAAAAACGGTCCAACCGATCGGACTGTTTTAACCGAACGATCGAACCGAAAAATCATTTATATAATATAATTAATAATATATTATAAATTTTTAAAACCTAAAATAGTATATAAATAGTAAAATATATAGATTTACCATAGTTTGAAAACTAAATAATCATATAAATATATTCAAAATATTAATTTTAGTTATACTCCCTCCGTTTCAAATACATAGTCCTACTTTTTATTTCACACGGATTAAGAAAAAATTATTGTGAAAGTAAATTTTATACAAACTTCCTATTTTATCCCTATTTAATGTATTAAAAAATGATTGCACAATTTTCAATATGTAGTTAATAGGGATATATTAATAAATGAGTGTACAAAAAAATTACTAAATATAGTATATGACTGTATTTGGAACAAACAAAAAAGAAAACGTAGACTATATAATTGAAACGGAGGGAGTATATTTTTAAAAAATAAATTAATTAAATAATTTTTTAAAAAATTACTAAAATAATATTTTAATGAAGTACAAATTCCAAATAATGTTTTAAAATTAAAAATTTATTTTTTAAAAAATAACAAAAAAATTCGAAAAACTAGTTGAAACGATTCTTGACGGGTTTTAGGCCGGTTTTTTGATCGGTTCAACAAGTTCTTGTTCAGTTTTGACCATAAATTAGGAGCAATCGGACCGAAAAGTAACCGGTTTCCGGTGGAATCGATTGAACCGGCCGATCCGATCCGTTCCGATTTTGAAAACGTTGCATAAAACATCTAAAACCCCACAACATGCCAAGAATTCTAAAAAAGATTAAACAAACCGAAAATGACCACCTGGACACGAATCCAGACAGCCACATAAGCCTTCAACCATAAGTCAATGCATCCAAAAAAAAATTACGATCCAGAGCAAGCAATGAGAGAAAACAACAATAATAATGAAAAACCAATGGCAGAACTCAGTGAAAAACAATGTATCTATGAGTCTCATTTAAGGAGACATGTTACAACCATGTGCAATTAATGAGGCAATACATGGGGCAAGGAATTCAACCAACCCCCTAATGCATTATCTCTAAACAAATTTGAGACAATTATTAATTAACTAGTAGTTAAACTATCACAGGAAGGCTGTCCAGATATTCCTCGGCCGTTATGGTATAGCGATTCAAAGCAAACAATCTCTCTCTATAAAACATCAAGGTATCTGCATCAACAGTTTCTGTAGGAAATTCTAAAGCTCTTTGAAGCTCCTCATCCTCACCCACAGCAACAATTGACTTCGACTCATCTACGAGTAGGCGTAGATACTTCATGCCAATAAGATCTATACCGAGATCCTCGCCCAATCCAAGCAGCAGTTGGTTCTGCCTCTTTCGATGTTGCCGTTGCCTTTGCCTTTGTCGTCGCGACAGTGGTAGTGGCGTTCGCCGCCGTTTGACAATCTCTTCAACGAGAAACACAACAAACTTCCTCGAGTAGTAGAGGAGTGAAATTCCAAACACAATCAAGAAATGTTGGTGGATTTGGGGCAAAATCGGAAGGTGGACACCTTCAAACGTGTCCACAGAACCGAAATCATCCTCATAAGGAAAGGTAAGTTGGATCAGGAAAACAGATACTGCCAACAATGCCATAACGTAGGTCCCGTCTATGCCTGTGAAATATTTAGAGATATAGGCCCCTGCAACCGGGAAGAGAGTCAATGCTGGTGCCCTAAGCCCCAACAAAAGTAGTTTCCCCCGACCCGTACCTGCTTGTTCACGAAGGGCCAACTCGCAGCTAATTAACCACTTTGACACGTAGATCCACACTCTCCACGCCATAAAACCAATCACAAAACCACAAAATACTTTCCACCTCACCAATGTACCATCTGAGTTCTCCAAAAGGGATTTCACTGCAGCAACTTTCAACGAATACACAAAGGCTGTCAAGTAGCACAAAAACGATAATAATGCCGGGACCACTTGATATTTGTTTATATTCAACAACAACGCCGACGCTACCCAATTGGCCATTCGTTCCTACTGTAATACTGGAAAAGAAAATATATATATTCAATTCAAATAGTCAAAGCACATTCAAAACAATTCAACAAACACAGTATCAACAGTAGTTATATATAAATCAACGTACATTGTGACAATTTCGTGGGAATGATTGATCAAAAAATGGAGTTAATTAAAAGGGGATATACGTATACAAAAACGATAATGGAAAAAAGAAACGGAAATAGGTTCTAAACAATTCAACAAACACATTATATCAACAGGACATTGTGACAATTTAGTGGGAATGATTGATAAAAAATGGAGTAAATTAAAAGGGGATATACGTATACAAAAATGATAATGGAAAAAAGAAATGGAAATAGGTTCTAAACAATTCAACAAACACATTATCAACAGTACATTGTGACAATTTCGTGGGAATGATTGATCAAAAAATGGAGTAAATTAAAAGGGGATATACGTATACAAAAATGATAATGGAAAAAAGAAATGGAAATAGGTTCTAAACAATTCAACAAACACATTATCAACAGCACATTGTGACAATTTCGTGGGAATGTTGGAGTAAATTAAAAGGGGAAATACGTATACAAAAATGATAATGGAAGAAAGAAATGGAAATAGGTTCTTCACTGTTTTGATTCCCTCAGCACAACTGGGTCTTCTTCCCTTTCTCTGATCCGTGACTCCTGGAGAGAATCTTTCGTGAGTTGAAGCTTCTCTATTTTTTAATAAAAATGGACTGCAAAGCCTAGACCCAACATAATGCATAAACCCTAAAAAATAGTAGTATATAAATGTTTTTTTTTAAAATTAAAAATAGTGTGCCTTGCTTTCGATAGTAAACGAACCGAGCCAGTTCACAAACTTTTCGAACCGGCTCAAAAAATATTTAACTCAAACACATTAGAACTTTTTTCGAGTTGAGATCAATCCCAAATTCTATAGTTCGATTGTTCGCGAGCCTTTCGGATATTTATGTTTAATAAATAGCTCGCATACATGTTCGAATTTTTCTATCTGAACCAAAAATTTAAAATTTTTCAAGTTTCGAATCAAGCTCGAATATATCTATTTCGAGCCAAATTCAAGCCTTTAATTTTCAACATATTCAACTCAATCCCGCTCATCTACACCCCTATCCAAAGACCCCTTTGCGCACTATGATCACTGTTGTCGAAAAATTGGAAACCTGACACAATCAAACTCTTCAAGGTGTGAAAAACAGAAGAACATTGCGACACAAGACAACAACATATAAAAACTCCAAGGCTGGCAGACCATGACATTTTGTGACATGGAATTAAAACATTGACGTACCGGGTCACACAGATGGCCATTGTGAGCAAAAGCACAACATAGCTTGACTCTTCAATCTTCTAACCATTGTATCCCACCCATCATGATGCCAATGCTCATAACCTTGAATCCAAGAAGAGCAGGTTCTATATGTCTATATTTCTTCCGAGCATACATTCCCCATTGGATGACTCTCAAATTCCAGTAGCTTGAGCTTGAATTTTTAATATGATGAAGGTTTCTTAGCATTGCTTTTAAGCACGTCAATGAATGATGTCTCCAGGACATTACCAATTCTACCAGATGACATTCGTCCAAAAGGAGCATCTTTTTCCACATTCCTCTGGATATTTCATATTGCTCCCTCTTGTTTCTCTCCTCATCCCTACAAGGAAAAAAAAACCGCAGCACGTCAACCTAAAAGAAAGGCCAAAGGTTGTTTAGAGCAATAAACCATGAAGATAATAAACAAATTCCAAAACGGAAAAATCAATTATCTTTAATTGAGTGCGCAAACACACAACAGTTTACAATCAAACACTCAACCATGAAACCAATGAATGAGGTAGCAGGGGACAATGTTACCATCACACAACCTCTTTCTTAAGGCACTCAGTAACATCTTCAAAGTGCCTGCTAGCAACCTAAATAGTCAAAATATATGTTCAAGAGAAACTGAACTTATTGCCAACACACCAAACCATAATTATCAACTCTCTCAAAATCCAACCACAAAGAGGGAAAGTGATGAGTACAGAAGAAAGGTGAGGTGCCCAACCGAAATATCAGGTAGAAAAAAAAATTTCAAGCTGCAAAATCACGTTCTAGGCAGAACGAAACCAAACAGCGAAAATGGTTCGACAAATCATAAGAGGCCTTTTCCTCGGATGCCTGGATCGGCAACCACCTCAGACAACCCCTCTAGACAAGATGAGCTTAGTCATACAAGTGGATGCCTTGGAAAGGAGTTTTCAGGTTCTTCGAAACTGAGAGACTGTCACCTGGTTAAACTAATGAGGGTAAGAACAGCATGACTAAAAAAGTTCCTACACAAAAGATGAAATCATCAATAAAGAAAGACTGGCAGCCAAAGCAATAAAGATGACCCCTTATTATGCAAAAATAGCATTGGCATACCGTGTCCAACAGATAGCCATTGTGAGCAAAAGCACAACATAGCTCGACTCTTCAATCTTCTAACCATTGTATCCCACCCATCATGATCCAATTGCTCATAACCTTGAATCCAAGAAGAGCAGGTTCGTTATGCCTACCTTTCTTCCGAGCATGCATCCCCCATTAAATGACTTTGAAATTCCAGTAGCTTGAGCTTGGCTTTCTTGATATGTTGAAGGTTTCTCAGTATTGCTTTTAAGCATGTCAATGAATGATGTTTCCAAGACATCACCGATGCTACCAGATGACATTCGTCCAAAAGGAGCGTCTTTTTCCAGATTCCTCTGGTTCTTTCATATTGCTCCCTCTTGTTTCTCTCCTCATCCCTACAATAAAAAAAAACCCGCAGCACGTCAACATAAAAAAAGGCCAAAAGTTGTTTAGAGCAATAAACCATGAAGATAATAAACAAATTCCAAAACGGAAAATTCAATTATCTTTAATTGAGTGCGCAAAAACACAACAGTTTACTATCAAACCCTCAACCATGAAACCAATGAATGAGGTAGCAGGGGACAATGTTACCATCACACAACCTCTTTCTTAAGGCACTCAGTAACATCATCAAAGTGCCTGCTAGCAACCTAAATGGTCAAAATATACATTCAAGAGAAACTGAACATATCGCCAACACACCAAACCAAAATTATCAACTCCCTCAAAATCCAACCACAAAGAGGGAAAGTGATGGGTACAAAAGAAAGGTGAGGTGCCCAACTGAAATATCAGGTAGCAAAAAAATTGCAAGGCTGCTAAATCACGTTCTAGGAAGAACGAAACCAAGCAGCGAAAATGGTCATAAGAGGCCCTTTCCTCGGATGCCTGGATCGGCAATCACCTCAGACAACCCCTCTAGACAAGATGAGCTTAGTGAAACAAGTGGCTGCCTCGGAAATGTTTTCAGGTTCTTCAAAACTGAGCGACTGTAACCTGGTTAAACTAATGAGGGTGAGAACAGAAGTTCCTACACAAACGATGAAATCATCAATAAAGAAAGATTAGCAGCCAAAGCAATAAAGATGACCCCCTATTATGCAAAAAATAGCAAGTTCTTATACAACCCTTAAAAATCAACCCAACCCTTGAGTTTCATAGAACCATTCTACGCAAAATAATCTGTCAGTTGCATAAGCATCAAATTTAAAAAAGAAAACTCAGCAGAAGAATGGTCCCATAGGATATTTCTCGATTCGGTAGTTTTGCTTTCCATACATATCCAATGGAAGCCATGTCATAGTTCAAAAAAAGATCTTAAAATATTTCAATAGAAAATTTTCTGTAGTTAAAGAACTGATTGAATCAGTATCCTCTCAAAATCATGATCTTCATTTGTCAAAATCATTCTAAAGAATTCGAAATCAAAGGCATAAATCTATGCAGTTTAAGGATTTTCTATGAGAGTACAGTAGCCCGGCACATCAAAAGTTTCTTACCTGTCCTTAGCAGCATCGTCCAAAAAAGAATTAGGCCTCAAATCTTTTCACTGTGAAATCCTGATTCCTGACCATTATTAGGAAAGTGTTATCATGCACAATTTGAAATTACAATAAAAAACGAACAGGAATGACCCAAAAACCCAAGAAAAGTGAAGAAAAAAAAAAGAGATCTTGGTAACATCAGCATCTACAACCATGAGCTTAGCGGGATCAAACTAAGCACCATCAAGGATCTGCATGCCAGCTTTATCATGTTCTTCCCCATATATAGCCTCTGCAACTTTTCATTTTTCTGCACAATTAACAATTTTCACAGAAACAAAGTAAAGAAAATCATTCAGGCCATTGTAACATAAATTCCATTCCCAAAAATACTTCAGTAATCAAAATCTCCCCCCACCCCAAGAAATTTGATCGTTTTAAGTTATCCATCATCTGACATCTATACAGCAGCATCAGAAGAGAGGGCAGGTTATCTACCATTGGTGGATTCCAAGTTTCCCGACTCTACTAAGAAATAAATCATGAATGAATGATATCACTGGTAAGAAACGCAAGAAAGATAAATAACACAGTCGAATACATATTTAGTAAAGTGACAAAAGCTTAAACAACCTGCAACAACATTGGTTGACTCATCCACCCTAAATGAAATGTGAGAAACTCCGCTGCTGTTTAGTTTGCCCCCTCCACGTGTCACTTACAATGGCCTGCAAAAAAAGGAAGATGATTTCACATTTCCACATATATTCCAGCTAAAAGCAGGTTAAAAAAAAAGTAATATAACACAAGATATTAGATTTGTAACTCACCTCCTCCTCAGTAGGAGCAACAAAGGCTAGGGGCACAACAGCAGTTATTTGAGACGTCTGGGTCACTTCCTCCAAATTGTCAGGCATGTTACCCAAATAATCTTCAACATTTAGTCTACGATATATGTCCACGAGTTTTGCCCTCGGATACCAAAATGTTCCCATAGAAATGTTGTGTTCTCCTGAAACATTTCAGTCTCATCATCATGAGGAGCACCCATTATACCTACTGATGGAGGTATTACTGCTGCAGGCCTAGCTCGACCATGCCCTACTGCAAAACCAACAGTTGAGTACCCCAGTCGTCCCCTTTAAAGTCCAAATCCTGGTGCAAAACAATAAGAAATAGACTAACCAGGAATTGCGGGGCCTCCAGTTGTCACGAGCCTCAGACTCACGTTCCAAAACGGAACTGGCATGTGAAACAACTGACTGACCGTCACTCTGAGATTCTTCCTTCTTGACATAAGTTTTTTTTATCCACTTTGGCATCCTTTTCTTTCTCATCAGGGGCCCATCTTGAAGACCATTTGCCATCATGCCCAGTATTGTGACTGCTAACATCATGCCACCTGTCAATGGCACGAGAAGCTTTGCCAACACATCTTTCCATCAAGCAATCCAGTTTCCCTTTCTTCTTCACGCCAACGGCCAGCAGAATCAGGCTCATGAGCAATTCTTATCCAATCGTTTTTCTTCTTCAGGCGCACCAAGGCGCCAAGCATCCTTCCGGTTCAAGTCAACAGGATGACCGAGAGTTTAAAGGGTTTGCCTCACGCGTTTCCTATCTATAACAATACCCATAATTATAAATGGTGATGGCTGGCAACACCAATTCAAATCAAAGTAATTAATCGAAACAGTAAAATGGTACGACGAAACACAAATTACCTTTGAGGGTCAAAGATCGATTGGAAGACTCTGCTGAGATGAGATCCTCCGGCAGATCAAGCTCTCTATCGGCCATCACCCAAATCTCTGTTTCAAAAAAGTGGCTGAAAATCGAAAGGAGAAAAAAAGAGAGGAGATAGAACCTTAATCGAAGCCTGGAAGCAGAAATTTGACAGAGAGATGCAATTCGATAGCAATCGGAGAAGCGTATGGATTCAACCATATAATCCAGAAGTAAACGAGGGTTTTTTCTTATTTTTCTTTTTCTTTTTTCCTTTTTGAAAGATCTCATTTGTTGGACTTTAATTAATGGCAAAGGTACCCCAGTTATTGTAATAAATCCGACAGGGAAAATGAGAAGTGATATATATAGTACAAGTTGTACAATGTAGTAACATGTTTGCTGTGATTTTCCAAAATACATAGATTTTGTGAATTTTAGTATAATTAAAAAAATATAATCTCTGTCAAACTCATTATTATATTCGTAAAAGCACAAATTTTATATTATTTTAACCTAAATATTAAAAAAACTTAATTAATTATAAATGAATAATTGAACTTGTACTTTATAATATAATTTAAAGAATTCATTCTTAGATTTACATTATAGTATTTACTCTACCGATGGTAACTAATATGTAAATACTCGTAAACTTTCGTGAGTCAGCAATCCGTCTTATAAATATCTAGCGTGAGTTTCTGTTATATATTTACATAATTAATTTTTTTTTTTGAATCTAAAATTATGGCATGTAATTACAAAAATAATTTTAAAAAAATTCAAAAACTTCGATTTGAATTTGTATCCTAAATTAAATATTTTACCATTAATTGATATTACGATATATTTTGTGAGCAAATCAATTTTTCAACTCACGTTACGTGGATATTAAATATTTGAGATCAAATCATGCAACACATGTAAAAAAATAATAATAATATGTCATCATATTTGAAATCAAATCATGTGATCTAAGTAAAATAATTATCAGTAAGTCAATCAAACTTGAAAAACCCAATGATTGATAGGGCCGTCAATATAGGCTTGACTCATCGAACCAAACTGTTCCACCACTAAAGTAGAGTTAACTAGATTGTGGTTTTGGTGGCCCATTAACCGAAATGGGCTGACTCCGGTCCAAGCGAGCCGACACGGTAATTTTTTTATTTTTTCAATATAATAATTTGTGTATTTGTGTATTATTTATATTATTTGAAAATATTTTTTATTTATCAATTTTTTTTTAGTTTATAATTTTTGAATTATTTAAATTTATTTTTATATAATTGAAAATTTTTAAATTATTTATAATAGTTTACGTATAGTTGATGAATTTTAAAAAATTATATATTTTCAGTGATTTATGTATGGCTGATGAATTTAAATATGTATATTATTTATAATTGTTTATGTATGATTTTTTTAATCACGTTATTTATTTTTTTGGATTTTTTTTTATTTTTCGATGGGTTGGCCGCTTAACTTACAATCCAAGTTGTGGGTTGTGAATTATCCCAATTCCAACACGGCTAGACGGCTGGTAGGCCGGTCCAAATTGACAAGCCTAACGATTGAGCTGAAAAAAAAAAAAGAAAAAAGAGAAACAAAGATAATCAATTATCAATCTTCATGCATGAATATTTTAAAAAGCTGTAGAGTTAATTACAAACAATATTAATGTGGAATAATAAACATCCCTTATGAAAAAATATGACATTAATTTCATGGGTTTTCGAATTCTTGGCACATACATCATCATACTTTCATATTTTGAGGATTCATCTCCTTATTCATATGTGCTTTCAAAAATATATATGCTCAAAATTTAAAAACACGGATTTCGAAATTTTATATGTGATTAACCCAAAGTGAATGTTTATGTTTATGTTTATGTTTTATATATATATATATATATAGAAGTAGACAGATGGATTGATCGAAGAATTATTTTATTGATAATCTTCAAAGAATGAAATACAAAAACTATTGAAAGATTGAATACAAAAACTTGAATTGAATCGAGGAATTTAAAACAGATATAGAGGGAAAATATGAGAATTTATCTCTCTATGTTTTGCTCTGTCTAAATTGGCTCTCGAAATGGGCTCTCTTATAGCAATTGAGGGACGCCTGTAGTAGGATTCCTTCCTTGTCAATAATGGTGAAGGGTCTTGTCTCGTTTGCTTTCTTGAAAGCACTTGATGGGAATCTTGACTATTGAGCGAAGTGGACGTCTTATCTTCTTTTGCTTTTCTTTGTGGCGAAGTGGACGTCTTGTCTTCTTTTCCTTTGTTTTGTCTTGAAGCAAATGTCTTGTCTTCTTTTTTTTTTTTTTGTCGTAAAGAAAAATAATTGCTTGTGCTGGCCGACATAATCTTTACATCTTTTGAAAATAAAATTGTGACTACTGCTTTTTCTTGACGTGTAGTCTGCTTTTGAAATGTATTTTTTCTTGACAACTGACTTGTAAGGCCCGGAATTATTTGATTTAATCCAAAATTAATTAATTTTAATCCGAGTATATTTAATTTGAGAATTTTGGAGTTTTGAATTAAATTTTAATATTCGTAAATTATTTAGGATTGAAATTGAATGAAATGAGAAGCTGAGGACCAAATTGCAATTTTTGAAGATTTGAGGGGCTAAACTACAAATAAGAATAAGTTATCAGAATTGTGAGTTATTACTCAGCATGTATACGTGTGAGTTGTTAAGGAATTCAGAAATTTGAAGAACACTTAGAACAGAAAACCGATATCTTCCTTTCCTTCTTGGTGTTTCAGTTTCAAATCGCCATATCTTTTGATTCGGTTATCCGATTTCGATTCCGAAAGATGTTCTGGAATCCTTGCAAGAAGATCTTCGATTTGATGTAAGTTTTCTCTTAGTTCATTATGGATTATGAATTCGAAAATGGCAGAGATCAGATGTGGTTATGACTTGATGTTGTGGAGTTTTATTCCTTAGTTATATTGAAGTTGGGTTGAAGAATGGTTGTTGGATCAGTTCTTATGCTTTCTCAGCCACTAGTCAACTTATATGCTTGCTGATATGATGGGTTTGAGTTGATATGCAGCTGATATATGTGTATATATTGTGAGCTTTGATATAATTGGGTTTCGGATTGCCGAATTATACCGATATGCTGTCGAACTTTTGATTTGAAGTTGTTTTGCTTGTTTATATGTGAGCTGCTATTGACATGGATTGGAGTTGATATTTCATTGGCAATTATGTTGTGTTTTCAGTTTGTAAACAAGGGACATCGAGCTCGAGAACGTTAACTTCGAATCGGTAGAAAAAAGATCAATGTTTGAAGATATTCTATAATGGAGTTTGAGTGGTTCTAAGTGCAGATTTTTTATACAAGGTTATGTTGTATGGCTTGACCAGATTTGGGAACAAATTTTGATAGCCTTGAAGAGCTTGAAACCAAGACAAGAAAGGTATAAACCAACATCGAACCACGGGATATATAACTCGAGTTAGATTGACTTGAGTTTCCCTAAACCACATACTTATTTGTTTCTTGTTGGAATTGATTTATTTTCAAGTCTATAGATATATGTTCTTGATTGTTTAATTGATAGATGAATTGTATGAGATAGATGATGGCATAGATAGATAAGTCTATTGCCTTTCCTTGCTAGATTAGCTTGTCTCTTGTTGGTGGCTTAGATTAATGCTTCTAGAATTGGTTGCATCTTGATAAGCCACTAAATTTTAAAGAGTTGAAGGCGGATGTGCCTTGTCTTAGGAAGGCAGATGTGCCAAATTACCGAATGTTTGGACTTGTATCAATATGCGTAGGAGTAGGTCGACTCCTATGACTGAAGATCGATATAGTGGACCAAAGTTTGGGAATAAGAACGTACCGCCACCTCGAATGGGAGAGTAGGTGGGAGATTTGTTGCGTTCTTATTCAAACCGGGATCCCTAGATGAGAGTTGAGAAAATAGTCAAGTCTTGGTCTAGAGTTTAGACTAAGAGTCAAGATCAAGAAGTCATACAAAAACAAAAGTAGAGTCAAGACTAAGACACTACTTAGATTTGATAGATGACTTTGTGTGGCTGAATATGTTATGCTTTGAATATAGCATGTTTTTGTGCTACGCTTTGATTTATAGCATGCCTTTGTTATATGCTTTGAATTATAGCATGTATTGTAGTTCACGAATATCTTTATAAATTAATTATGATAGTAATTACACTTGAACTTAATAGCATGCTATATGTTGCTTATACTGGGAAATATATTTCTCACCGGAGATATCCGGCTGTTGTTGTGTTTGTATGTGTGCATGACAATAGGTAGTTCGGGATCAGGACAGAGGCGAGCATGAAGAACAGAGATTGAGAGTTAGAGTGGAGATCCGAGTTTAGATGTTCATTGTGCTGTCAATGTTTAGTGTAAATTCTTAAGACAACATGTTGTAGCCTCATGATTCTAGTTTGAGACTTTATTCTAGTATGGTGATCTTGTTCCTCTTTAACTATATCATGTTATAATGCATGTTAGCCTATGATTATGTATAGATTATACATGAGATGATGCTAAATGAAAAAGAATGGAAGGGACTCACTTTTGATAGCAAAAGATCTTCTGTTTATTTTCTGCACATTGAGCCCGCTCGATCGGTGAAGATTGACCGATCGAGCGAGGCCCTTATTTCTGAGGCAGCGAGTTGAGCATTTTGGGCTCGCTCGATCGGTGAAGATTAACCGATCGAGCGAGGCCAAAATATTCCCAACCCGAGAAGTTGGCTTCAGGGCTCGCTCGATCGGGTGTTTTTCACCGATCGAGCGAGGTGCTCCAACTCTAAAAAAAATTTTTTTTTTTTATTTTATTTAGTATTTGATGCTTAACTAATTATTATGTTTATTTGGTTAATTGTATTGAAATGAGAGATTAGTACTCGGATCCTCACAACAGGTGGTATCAGAGCAAGAAAATTCTGGACTAAGATAGATAGTGAGTGGGGTAGATCGAGTCTTATTCCCTGCTTACTTATTTGATCATGCTGAGATTTATTTACATAATTGAATTATATGTTGTAAATGCTAGCATGGTTTACTTTCAAGTATTTACTTATATGATGTTGTATTTATTTTATTTGAAAGTATGATATGATGGTTAAAGACACATGTTTCTTGGAATATCTGACATGATTCAAGCATGTGTTATATGGTTTATGACATGTTACCCGACTATCTGAATTAATTGGAAGCATGTTTTGGTATTCGTACCTTGATTATTTATTTAAGATTGAATCAGAATTGATTCTTGATCAGAGGTAAGATGATCAGAGGAGGACTGAGATAGATTTAATGATTATGGTATCCTAACCATGTTGATAATCAGATATGTCTCGACAACCAGGACGACCAACTACTAGACAGACAGTGGCAGATCCTCAGCCTGAACAGGAAAATGAAACACAGACATTTCCAGAACAGGTGAATGTAGCCCCGACAGTGCCACAAACACCAGAAGCACCGAGAATAGAGCAGGTCATTATATCCGATGATTTGATGAATGTTACAGCTTCACCTATGGAAATACTGTTGAAACGATTTCAGTCTTTTAAACCGCCGATTTTGAAGGGGACGGAAAATTCAGTAGCTTGTGAAAGTTGGCTTGATGATATAGAAATGTTGTTTGATTCTCTTGATTACAGTGATGAACGGAGAGTCAGACTGATAGGCCATCAATTGCATGAAGTTGCAAAGAGTTGGTGGTTTACAACCAAGAGAGCCTTGGAGCATCGAGGTACAGTGATCACCTGGAAAGTCTTCAAAACTGAGTTTTACCAACGTTTCTTTCCAGTATCTTATCGCAAAGACAAGGGTGCTGAATTTGCCAATCTGAACCAGGGGAATTTAAATGTTGAAGAATATGTTGCAAAGTTTTCTACCTTGTTACGCTTTGCTCCACATGTTGCTGATAGTGATGAGGCAATGGCTGATCAGTTCATTAATGGACTGAATTCTGATGTGTTTACTTTGGTGAACACGGGGAGACCGAATACTTTTGCTGATGCGATTGATCAAGCAAAGGGAGCAGAGGCTGGATTACTTAGACAGCGAAGAACATCGATTGTCAGATATTTTTGAGTAATTGGTTGTATGTGATTCCATTCTACCATCCTCTTATCGATGGATTGTCTGAATTGAGTATCCAAAAGTTGAGGAGATGCTCAGAATCCTAATACCTGATTTGGTATTAGCTGACTAATATTGCCACTTGGAGATGGTAATTTCTGGAACAGCTATCAGATTTTTTTTTTATGTGTCGCAATGAAGGTAGAGAACGAGAAGCTTTTTCAAAACAGAATGAAGATAGTTGATGATCGAGAAGCAAAACATACGCAGATTAGACACCGATTTTGTGCTTTGAACAGGGAGATTGAGTATGTTTGCAATTTTTTTTGATTTCGAATGTATTGTTTGATTTAACAAGCGACGACTATTATCTCCGAGAATTGTTGAATCCGATGACACTTCTGAAGAAGTAGGAAATCTTGTCTGTCGACTTTTATTTCCTCCATTTCTATCTGATATTCGCGACATATTAGAATGAGACTGCTTATGTACTTTAGTCAGATGAAATTAAGTTTGACGAGACATTAATCTATGTCGAGCAAATGATATGACTATTTGATGAGGAAGAAAAGCAACTCAGTTTTGAATCAGTGGATTCGTCGTAGAACTGAAGAAGTTATTGAGAAGATGAATCTGATATGAGACAGTGTTATTCTGAGTTATTCTCCTGATCTGAGTTCTTATTCAATATTTCTCCTATTCCTTATCTTATGTGCGTATCGATTGCAAGAGATTTCGAGGACGAAATCCGATCTTAGAGGGGGAGAATTGTAAGGCCCGGGATTATTTGATTTAATTCGAAATTAATTAATTTTAATCCGAGTATATTTAATTTGAGAATTTTGGAGTTTTGAATTAAATTCTAATATTCTTAAATTATTTAGGATTGAAATTGAATGAAATGAGAAGTTGAGGACCAAATTGTAATTTTTGAATATTTGAGGGGCTAAATTGCAAATAGGAATGAGTTATCAGAATTGTGAGTTATTACTCAGCATGTATACGTGTGAGTTGTTAAGGAATTCAGAAATTTGAAGAACACTTAGAACAGAAAACCGATATCTTCCTTTCCTTCTTGGTGTTTCAGTTTCAAATCGCCATATCTTTTGATTTGGTTATCCGATTTCGATTCCGAAAGATGTTCTGGAATCCTTGCAAGAAGATCTTCGATTTGATGTAAGTTTTCTCTTAGTTCATTATGGATTATGAATTCGAAAATGGCAGAGATCAGATGTGGTTATGACTTGATGTTGTGGAGTTTTATTCCTTAGTTATATTGAAGTTGGGTTGAAGAATGGTTGTTGGATCAGTTCTTATGCTTTCTCAGCCACTAGTCGACTTATATGCTTGCTGATGTGATGGGTTTGAGTTGATATGCAGCTGATATATGTGTATATATTGTGAGCTTTGATATAGTTTGGTTTCGGATTGCCGAATTATACCGATATGCTGTCGAACTTTTGATTTAAAGTTGTTTTGCTTGTTTATATGTGAGCTTCTATTGACATGGATTGGAGTTGAAATTTCATTGGCAATTATGTTGTGTTTTCAGTTTGTAAACAAGGGACATCGAGCTCAAGAACGTTAACTTCGAATTGGTAGAAGAAAGATCAATGTTTGAAGCTATTCTATAATGGAGTTTGAGTGGTTCTAAGTGCAGATTTTTTATACAAGGTTATGTTGTATGGCTTGACCAGATTTGGGAGCAGATTTTGATAGCCTTGAAGAGCTTGAAACCAAGACAAGAAAGGTATAAACCAACATTGAACCACGGGATATATAACTCGAGTTAGATTGACTTGAGTTTCCCTAAACCACATACTTATTTGTTTCTTGTTGGAATTGATTTATTTTCAAGTCCATAGATATATGTTCTTGATTGTTTAATTGATAGATGAATTGTATGAGATAGATGATGGCATACATAGATAAGTCTATTGCCTTTCCTTGCTAGATTAGCTTGTCTCTTGTTGGTGGCTTAGATTAATGCTTCTAGAATTGGTTGCATCTTGATAAGCCACTAGATTTTAAAGAGTTGAAGGCGGATGTTCCTTGTCTTAGGAAGGCAGATGTGCCAAATTACCGAATGTTTGGACTTGTATCGATATGCGTAGGAGTAGATCGACTCCTATGACCGAAGATCGATATAGTGGACCAAAGTTTGGGAATAAGAACGTACCGCCACCTCGAATGGGAGAGTAGGTGGGAGATTTGTTGCGTTCTTATTCAAACCGGGATCCCTAGATGAGAGTTGAGAAAATAGTCAAGTCTTGGTCTAGAGTTTAGACTAAGAGTCAAGATCAAGAAGTCATACAAAAACAAAAGTAGAGTCAAGACTAAGACACTACTTAGATTTGATAGATGACTTTGTGTGGCTGAATATGTTATGCTTTGAATATAGCATGTTTTTGTGCTACGCTTTGATTTATAGCATGCATTTGTTATATGCTTTGAATTATAGCATGTATTGTAGTTCATGAATATCTTTATGAATTAATTATGATAGTAATTACACTTGAACTTAATAGCATGCTATATGTTGCTTATACTGGGAAATGTATTTTTCACCGGAGATATCCGGCTGTTGTTGTGTTTGTATTTGTGCATGACAACAGGTAGTTCGGGATCAGGACAGAGGCGAGCATGAAGAACAGAGATTGAGAGTTAGAGTGGAGATCCGAGTTTAGATGTTCATTGTGCTGTCAATGTTTAGTGTAAATTCTTAAGACAACATGTTGTAGCCTCATGATTCTAGTATGAGACTTTATTCTAGTATGGTGATCTTGTTCCTCTTTAACTATATCATGTTATAATGCATGTTAGCCTATGATTATGTATAGATTATCCATGAGATGATGCTAAATGGAAAAGAATGGAAGGGACTCACTTTTGACAGCAAAAGATCTTCTGTTTATTTTCTGCACATTGAGCCCGCTCGATCGGTGAAGATTGACCGATCGAGCGAGGCCCTTATTTCTGAGGCAACGAGTTTAGCATTTTGGGCTCGCTCGATCGGTGAAGATTAACCTATCGAGCGAGGCCAAAATATTCCCAACCCGAGAAGTTGGCTTCAGGGCTCGCTCGATCGGGTGTTTTTCATCGATCGAGCGAGGTGCTCCAACTCTAAAAAAAAAAAAAAATTTATTTTATTTTATTTAGTATTTGATGCTTAACTAATTATTATGTTTATTTGGTTAATTGTATTGAAATGAGAGATTAGTACTCGGATCCTCACATGACTACTGTTTTTTTCACATGTAGTCTGCCTTTTCTTTTTCTTGTTTTGTTTTTTCTTGATTTTTCTTTTTAACAATTGATTACAATAATACAACTTCTTGAAAGTATTGTCATCACTATTCCCTCCCCGGGGTTTTGAAAATCCGAAGGAACTTGAATTTTAAAATTGAACATAACATTGAATTATGTATCAATATTATGTAATCCTTCTTCTCCGAGAAGATCCATGAGGTCATAATGCTCATCGTCATTGATTGGTTTTGGATCAAAGTCATCTTGAAGTATGTCTATGACCATTCTTGAATAGAGTTTGCAGTAATTGTCAAAAATATCTGGTGTCTCTGTTTTGAAATGGAACTTGGAATCTTGAAGATAACTTCCAAATTTGATGTAAACCTTGAGAATCGGAGTTGATCCAAATAGAGTGTAATTTTCACATCTGTGGTCTAGGAAATGGTGTTTGAAAGCAAAATTCTTGAGTCTTTGATGTTTCATTTGGGTTTCCATAGGTATTGAACAATTGTCAATATAAATTGTTTTCATTGGATCTGTAAAAATATTGAAAAATTGAAGACCTCTGACCCATATTCTATGGGTAGCTGGGTGAAGTTCTGTTGTTATCCATTCTGGAACCGTTGAAATAATTTCTAATCTATATATATATATATAAAAGCGGAATTTTGACTAAATATAGTAGTTTCCCGCCAAAACAAAATTACTAAAAAAAGAAATCATGTTAATTAATGATTTTTGGATTTAAAATTTTAAATTAATCGGATATTTTCACAATTTTGAATTTCAATTAGTAGTTTTGTGTATATAAATATTCATAAATATTATAAATGATAATATGCCAATTTTTTATTCAAAATTTGAAATTTGAAAAAAAGTTACCATTTCTAAAAACAATTAGTTAATTTTTGTGTTTCCAAATATATGTGAAGTATCCATAAATTTCATATATATAATAATGTCACTAATTTCACTTAATTTTTTTATTTCCATATAGATGTTAAAATTACTAAAAAAAGAAATCATGTTAAATAATGATTTTTGGATTTAAAATTTTAAATTAATCGGATATTTTCACAATTTTGAATTTCAATTAGTAGTTTTGTGCATATAAATATCCATAAATATTATAAATGATAATATGCCAATTTTTTATTCAAAATTTGAAATTTGAAAAAAAGTTACCATTTCTAAAAACAATTAGTTAATTTTTGTGTTTCAAATATATGTGAAATATCCATAAATGTCATATATATAATAATGTCACAAATTTCACTTAATTTTTTTATTTCCATATATATGTTAAAATTTTCATAAATACTATATAGTGAACTAATTTTTGATTCAAAATTTGAAATCTAATCGGATGTTAACACTATTTTTAATTTCATTTAAATTTTTTGTCCATATATATATATATGTGAAAATTTTCATAAGCGTTATATATAATAATTTACCAATTTTCGTTCAAAATTTGATATTTGATATTGTTTTAACACAATTTTTAAAATTTCTGTTATGTTTTTGCGTTTATATATATGTAAAAAATTTCATAATGTTATACATAATAACGTACCAATTTCAGTTCAAAATTTGAAATTTAATCCGGCGTTATCAATACTTTTTGAAATAAGTTAATTTTTTTGTTCATATATATGTGAAAATTTCAATAAATACACTATATGATAATGCACCAATGTTCGGTTCAAAATTTGATCGGATTTTATCTTTAGTTTTAATTTCATTAAATCTTTTTTCTACATATAAGTGAGAATTTTCTTATTGTTATACACGACTAATGTCATAATTTTCGGTTCAAGATTTGAAATTTGATCGAATCTTATCACTAATTTTAAATTTTATTTAATTTTTATCCATTTATATGTAAAAATTTTCATAAATATTAGATATGATAATATCAATTTTTGGTAAAAAAAAAAATTGAAATTTGGTATATATGGAATTTTTAAAAACTCTAATACTCTATACATGATAATATATTATTTTTTTGTTCACAATATGAAATTTGATAAGATATTATCATTATTTTTTAATTTAAGTTAATTTTTGTGTATAGATATACATAATTTCCCATATATGTATATGCGTGAAACTTTTCCTAAATGTCATACATGATAACATACCAATCTTTTATTCAAAATTTTAAATTTGATTTGGCGTTATAAATACCTTTTAATTATGTTATTTTTTTTTAATTATTTTTGTGTTTCAAATTTCCATAAATTTTATGTATGATAGATATTATACCAATTTTCAATTCAAAATTAGATTGTATGTTATCACTAATTTTCAATTTCAAGTAATTTTTTTGTTTGCATACATATCGAACATTTTCATAAAATATATATTTGGATAATATTCTAATTTTCGGTTCAAAGCTTGAAATTTGATACAATGTTATCGTTAGTTTTTAATTTCAGTCTGCATTATATATATGTGTATATATATATATGTGTCTGTGTGTATGTGTGAAAGTTTTCACATTTTTATATATGATATCGTACCACTAATTTTTTTCAAAGTGTGAAATTTAATCGGAAGTTATCACTATTTTAAATTTTAGTTAAATTTTTTGCGTCCATATTTATGTGAAAATTTTCATAAATTATATATATAATAATTTATTGATTTTCAGTTGAAATTTGAAATTTGATATATATGTTAAAATTTTCATAAATACTATATATGATAGTGTACTAATTTTTGATTCAAAATTTGAAATATAATCGGATGTTAATACTATATTTTTTAATTTCAGTTAAATTTTTTGTCCATATATATGTGAAAATTTTCATAAGCGTTATATATAATCATATACTAATTTTCGTTCAAAATTTGAAATTTGATATTGTTTTAACACAATTTTTTGAATTTAAGTTAAAATTTTTGTGTTTATATATATGTAAAAAATTTCATAATGTTAAACATGGTAACGTACCAATTTGAGTTCAAAATTTGAAATTTAATCCGGCGTTATCAATAATTTTTTATTTAAGTTATTTTTTTCATATATATGTGAAAATTTCAATAAATACACTATATGATAATGTACCAATGTTCGGTTCAAAATTTGATCGGATTTTATCTTTAGTTTTAATTTCAGTAAATTTTTTTCTACATATAAGTGAGAATTTTATTATTATTATACACGACTAATGTCATAATTTTTGGTTCAAGATTTGAAATTTGATCGAATCTTATCACTAATTTTAATATTTATTCATATATATGTAAAAATTTTCATAAATACTATATATGATAATATCAATATTTGGTAAAAAAAATTGAAATTTGGTATATATGGGAAAATTTTTAAAAACTCTAATACTCTATACATGATAATATATTTTTTTTGTTCACAATATGAAATTTGATAAGATATTATCATTATTTTTTAATTTAAGTTAATTTTTGTGTATATATATACATAATTTCACATATATGTATATGCGTGAAACTTTTCCTAAATGTTATACATGATAAAACCAATTTTTTATTCAAAATTTTAAATTTGATTTGGCGTTATAACTACCTTTTAATTCTGTTATACTTTTTAATTATTTTTGTGTTTCAAATTTCCATAAATTTTATGTATGATAGATAATATACCAATTTTCAATTCAAAATTAGATTGTATATTATCATTAATTTTCAATTTCAAGTAATTTTTTTGTTTGCATAAATATCGAACATTTTCATAAAATATATATTTGGATAATATTCTAATTTTTGGTTCAAATTTTGAAATTTGATACAATGTTATCATTAGTTTTTAATTTCAGTCTATATTTAATATATATATATATATATGTGTGTGTGTGTGTGTGTGTGTGTGTGTGTGTGTGTGCATGAAAGTTTTCATATTTTTATATATGACATCATGCCACTTATTCGTTCAAAATGTGAAATTTAATCGGAAGTTATCAATATTTTAAATTTTAGTTAAATTTTTCGCGTTCATATATATGTGAAAACTTTAATAAATTATATATATAATAATTTATCAATTTTCAGTTGAAATTTGAAATTTGACATATATGTGAAAATTTCCATAAATGTTATATATGATACTGTACAATTTTTCGTGTAAAATTTGAAATTTGATCATATTTTATCACTACTTTTTAATTTCAAATATTTTTTTTTCTCTTCACACACACAGAGATATATGTGTGTAAAACAGAATTGTTGTTAAAAATAATAGAAGACATTTTTTTCTAATAGAAGAGTTTGCTTACAAGAATTTATCGTCTCCAAACAAATTTAAACAGTGACCAACCTCAAGTATATGACACGATAATGACTGCAATTAATTGAAACCAGAGTGGAGTATTCTTTGTATAGGGTTATGGAGGTACTGAAAAAATATTCATATGAAAGACTCTATCGGTAGCCTTGAGATCAAATGGAGAGATTGTGTTAAACGTGATATCCAATGATATTACATCTCTTTTTTCTGCCTGGTGGAAATGTTCATCCCCTCTTTGAGAAATTTCCTTCAATCCTAACGAAAATTCAACATGCAATATCAAACAGGGGAGTCCTATCGCGGAGCTTATCGTGAAATCCAAACTTATCAAATGAGATGAAGCTCCAATGATGCACAAGTTTTGTTTTGAATTATTAGACAGAAGCATACGCGACATAATAAGATTTGAAAATACTTCAAGCTTTCATTTCCTTTTTGGAGGCAAAATAGTTGTATTTGGCGAGATTTTCGACAGATTTTTCCTGTTATTCCGAAGGGCGGTAGGCAAGACATTGTTCATGTCACTATTAATTTGTCGTATATGTGGAGACATTGCACAGTTTTGAGATTGCCTAAGAATATGCGTCTTTGTAATTTGGTCTCTGATGAGAAAGACAATGAAATTAGAAGATATTTGGATTGGATTGCAAATACAGGAGACAGAAAAATTAAAGAACCAAATGACGGTTGCACGATGATTGATATTTCAGATGAATTATTGCTTAATCAAGGACCCTATCGCAACAATCGTCGAGAGTACATATATGTTGTTTGGTAGCACGATAAGTGATACGTCATACTTCCACCAGAGAACTATATTGGCACCAACTTTGATTTTGTTCAGTTCATAAATGTATACATGATATCACTGAACAATTCGGATGGAATATTGTATTTAAATTATGGTTCGGCGTGTCATTCATAGAAAAATGTTGATATGTTGTACGATTTGCACACTCCAAAATTCTTAAATGGAAATACATGCTCCGGAGTTTTGAACCACTAGCTAAATTTGATGATTGACACTCATGTTATGTTATTGCGGAATATAGATAATTCTCTTGGATTATACAATGATACTAGATTGATTATCATGAATCTCGAAAACCATGTTTTGGAAGGAAAAATTCTTAACGGATGTAATGCGGGTCATAAAGTGCTTATTCCAAGAATGTCATTAACTCCATTTGATTCAAGGCTTCCTTTCAAGTTCCAACGAAGAGAATTTCTCTTAATTGTTTTATATGCAATAACAATTAACAAAAATCAAAGACAATCATTATCACATGTGGGGTTTTTTTTATTTTAGGAAACATGTTTTCTGTCATGGTCAACTGTATGTTGATGTATCTAGGATTACAAATCGAAAGTGTCTTAATTTTAATATGTAATGAAAATGACAATGAAATAAACTCGACTACAAATGTTGTGTTTAAGGATATTTTCAAAATTTGTAATAATACTTTTTCACTTTATTTTTAAAATTTATTTTAGTGAGTGTTAAATTAGATTTTGTATTTACTATTTAATTAGAAACTCAAATTTTCATACTATGTAATTTTTAATCGTTATATACACAATACAATCCGTGCATCGCACGGGTGAGATACTAGTTGAACAAAAGGGAAACCTTTACTGAATTGATTTTGAATAGCTTCTTTCAGTAACGAACTATTGAGACTTTGAAATTGATCATCATCTTTGAATATGAGTTGGGAAATTAATCCTAAATCGAAAAGGTCATTGATATTGATATCAAATGTTGTTTGGTTATTTGATATATGAAGGTCTTGAAAATAAAAGACTACTATTGAAGTGGTAACAAAAGAATAGGTGAGATGACCATCTACTGGATTTGTTCCAATCATTGTTTTAATATCAATGGCTGGACTTTGTGGGTTTGAAGAAAGACATTTTTGGATAATGGAAAATTTTGAGATAAAATTTTTCTTGGCTAAAGAATAAATATAATCAGAAATAAAATTTGGAAGAGGATAAAGTATTGATGTAGTTTTGAAGAAAACTCGAGCTTGGTTTATTGGAACTAATGGACTGGTTTTGTCCAGTTCAACAGAACTGGGATTGTTCTGAATAAGATAGTGTTTTTTAAGAAACTCTATCTCTTGAGTTTTTGCAATAAGTGCATCTTGTAATTGAAAAATCTCATCTGATGGTTCTACCATCTTTTCTTTTAATTTTAAATTTTTTATATCTGATTCAATATAAAAAGGATCAGATAATTGAGAAAACTTTTGATTTGCTTGAGCTCTGAAGGCATCTAATCTTGCTGCATAATCAATGAAAAATTTAGGCCCTAGTCTATTTCTTGCATACTTGAATGCATCTGTCAACTGGACAAATGAATGAAAGACAGGGTTTAGAGTATCATTGATAGATTCTTGCAATCTTTCGAGAGAATTGTAAATGCTAGGAAATTTACCATTTAAGAGAACAAAATACTTGGACTGTGTTTGAGGAGATTTGTACTGGAAAGAGAAATAATTTGCTAAAGCATTTAAAACAAAGGCTTTTTGTCTTGAATTATTTGGGGAAATATTCCATAAGGAATTTAAAATGGTTTTTTGATATTGATCTAGGTTATAAGGCTGGCTTGTCTTAAAACATTTGTTTGATGACTCTGAAAGTAAAAGAAGAGGCATATCTCCAAATACTAAAAACTTATCTACTTGTGTTCTAACTGGACTTTTAGGCTTATTTGTAGTACTAGACTGTTTTTTATAAGAACTTGAAGGATTTAAAGTTTTTACCTTTTGAGAGGCAAAGTCTTTCGTTGGAGTAATAAAATATTTGGATTTTTCTGACATGTTGCTTTCAGAGATTTTGAAGAGATGAGTAAAATTTAGATTAAATTGGATGTATTTATAGATGAAATTGAAGTGAGAGAAATTTTGTCTTTTTAGAATTATTCTATTTATTTTTTGAAAAATAGATACTTGTTTTAGAGTATGTATATCTCTACTTGTTGGTGGATTGAGAAAAGGAAATATATGTGCTTTCAAAAATATATGTGCTCAAAATTTGAAAGCACGGATTTCGAGATTTTATATGTGATTAACCCAAAGTGAATGTTTATGTTTATGTTTATAATATATATATATATATATATATATATATATATAGTACCTAAGATGGCTTCAAAAATATATCTGCTCAAAATTTGAAAACATAAATTTCGAGATTTTATATGTGATTAACCCAAAGTGAATGTTTATGTTTATGTTTATATTTATAATATATATATATATATATATATATATATATATATATATATATATATATATATCACCTAAGATAGCGACGATGTGATCATTGGTGAAGCGTCACATGACATCTTGCAAGAAATCAATGCCATTGGGATCATAGTTGGATTGGGAAAGAGTCAGTATGTCATTGTTATTGCCGTTGTCAACCAATGAATCACCAAATACGTACAAAGAAGCAATGCACTTGGGGAATTTGGTTGAAAGGTTGTGAGTCTCGTGACCGATAACCAGTCATTATGAAAGACTATATTTTAATAATAATACTAATAATAGGTTGCATTTGAGGAGTTGTAAATTTTTTGAAGTTGAACTATTTTTACTGTTCATCGGACTAGTTGATTGAGCTAGTTTGACCAATTTAGTCTGGTCCAATTTTGATCTGGATAGTTTGAAATTATCTGATCAATTCAAATTGATCTGACCTATAGTTTAGCTAGTCCGATTTGTCCAAATTGAGTTGATCTATTTACTTGATTATAGCTCTTGACTTGATTTCTTGGCAAATTATCAACACAAAAGTTTTAGCTCTTTGTTTTGGATTTTCACATAATCAATAACACTCGATTTTGAGTTTTTATTAAAGGGATATGCTCGAAATACAAGACTGTGTATAGACTTGAACTTTTTCTTAATCATGTGCAGAACCAAAAATTTCATCGCGATTTTTCATCAGCTTCTTAAGATCCGATTCAAACTGTGACTTGTGAAATGGCTTCAAAAATATATCTGCTCAAAATTTGAAAACATAAATTTCGAGATTTTATATGTGATTAACCCAAAGTGAATGTTTATGTTTATATTTATAATTATAATATATATATATATATATATATATATATATATATATATATATATATCACCTAATATAGCGACGATGTGATCATTGGTGAAGCGTCACATGACATCTTGCAAGAAATCAATGCCATTGGGATCATAGTTGGATTGGGAAAGAGTCAGTATGTCATTGTTATTGCCGTTGTCAACCAATGAATCACCAAATACGTACAAAGAAGCAATGCACTTGGGGAATTTGGTTGAAAGGTTGTGAGTCTCGTGACCGATAACCAGTCATTATGAAAGACTATATTTTAATACTAATACTAATAATAGGTTGCATTTGAGGAGTTGTAAATTTTTTGAAGTTGAACTATTTTTACTGTTCATCGGACTAGTTGATTGAGCTAGTTTGACCGATTTAGTCTGGTCCAATTTTGATATGGATAGTTTGAAATTATCTGATCAATTCAAATTGATCTGACCTATAGTTTAGCTAGTCCGATTTGTCCAAATTGAGTTGATCTGTTTACTTGATTATAGCTCTTGACTTGATTTCTTGGCAAATTATCAACACAAAAGTTTTAGCTCTTTGTTTTGGATTTTCACATAATCAATAACACTCGATTTTGAGTTTTTATTAGAGGGATATGCTCGAAATACAAGACTGTTTATAGACTTGAACTTTTTCTTCATCATGTGCAGAACCAAAAATTTCATCGCGATTTTTCATCAGCTTCTTAAGATCTAATTCAAACTGTGACTTGTGAAATGGCTTCAAAAATATATCTGCTCAAAATTTGAAAACATAAATTTCGAGATTTTATATGTGATTAACCCAAAGTGAATGTTTATGTTTATGTTTATGTTTATGTTTATAATATATATATATATATATATATATATATATATATATATATATATATATATATATATATATCACCTAAGATAGCGACGATGTGATCATTGGTGAAGCGTCACATGACATCTTGCAAGAAATCAATGCCATTGGGATCATAGTTGGATTGGGAAAGAGTCAGTATGTCATTGTTATTGCCGTTGTCAACCAATGAATCACCAAATACGTACAAAGAAGCAATGCACTTGGGGAATTTGGTTGAAAGGTTGTGAGTCTCGTGACCGATAACCAGTCATTATGAAAGACTATATTTTAATACTAATACTAATAATAGGTTGCATTTGAGGAGTTGTAAATTTTTTGAAGTTGAACTATTTTTACTGTTCATCGGACTAGTTGATTGAGCTAGTTTGACCGATTTAGTCTGGTCCAATTTTGATCTGGATAGTTTGAAATTATCTGATCAATTCAAATTGATCTGACCTATAGTTTAGCTAGTCCGATTTGTCCAAATTGAGTTGATCTGTTTACTTGATTATAGCTCTTGACTTGATTTCTTGGCAAATTATCAACACAAAAGTTTTAGCTCTTTGTTTTGGATTTTCACATAATCAATAACACTCGATTTTGAGTTTTTATTAGAGGGATATGCTCGAAATACAAGACTGTGTATAGACTTGAACTTTTTCTTCATCATGTGCAGAACCAAAAATTTCATCGCGATTTTTCATCAGCTTCTTAAGATCTGATTCAAACTGTGACTTGTGAAATGGCTTCAAAAATATATCTGCTCAAAATTTGAAAACATAAATTTCGAGATTTTATATGTGATTAACCCAAAGTGAATGTTTATGTTTATGTTTATATTTATAATATATATATATATATATATATATATATATATATATATATATATATATCACCTAAGATAGCGACGATGTGATCATTGGTGAAGCGTCACATGACATCTTGCAAGAAATCAATGCCATTGGGATCATAGTTGGATTGGGAAAGAGTCAGTATGTCATTGTTATTGCCGTTGTCAACCAATGAATCACCAAATACGTACAAAGAAGCAATGCACTTGGGGAATTTGGTTGAAAGGTTGTGAGTCTCGTGACCGATAACCAGTCATTATGAAAGACTATATTTTAATACTAATACTAATAATAGGTTGCATTTGAGGAGTTGTAAATTTTTTGAAGTTGAACTATTTTTACTGTTCATCGGACTAGTTGATTGAGCTGGTTTGACCGATTTAGTCTGGTCCAATTTTGATCTGGATAGTTTGAAATTATCTGATCAATTCAAATTGATCTGACCTATAGTTTAGCTTGTCCGATTTGTCCAAATTGAGTTGATCTGTTTACTTGATTATAGCTCTTGACTTGATTTCTTGGCAAATTATCAACACAAAAGTTTTAGCTCTTTGTTTTGGATTTTCACATAATCAATAACACTCGATTTTGAGTTTTTATTAGAGGGATATGCTCGAAATACAAGACTGTGTATAGACTTGAACTTTTTCTTCATCATGTGCAGAACCAAAAATTTCATCGCGATTTTTCATCAGCTTCTTAAGATCCGATTCAAACTGTGACTTGTGAATTTGATTTGTAGATCATTATCTTAACTTCATTACTCACACTGGTCCGTTCCATTTCGATAACTGAGATAGGAAAATACCAAAGCTAATATTTTTTATTTGGTTGTTGTATCAATTGCATCTAGCTTGATTTTGCTACCATCATATTACCTAGATACCATCCGAACTAACTGATCTATCTGAAATATTGAGTTGGATTTTCAAGCTTCTTGGCTTCTGGTCACTTAGATCACCGAGTTATGAGATATGTTTGCAACAATCAATTGCGCTAGAATACGTGCTTGGCTATATTTGATTACAACATCTCAAACTTCCATGTTTTGATCTACTAACTTTACAGTTGAGTAAATATGCGAAAAAGTCCAGGGATGGCGGTTTGACTATACCCAAGACCCACCCTGCCTCCCTTTGGACCAACCTTGCCCCGCCCCACCCCTCGAACCCGTCAGAAATTAAATAATTTTAAGTTTATTAAATTTTTAAATTTTAAAAATTAAAAAAATCATTAAATTTAATTTTAAATATATATTGATAATATTTTTTAAAAAAATATTCTCACAAGTTAGAATTTATAAACTAATAATTACTTAATCATTATTAATCAAAAAACATTATAATGATTATTTTAATACTAAATATATCATAATAAAATAAATTCATTTCAAGCTAATAATATTATATACTCAAATTATGGATAAAATATTAATTAGTTAGTATATAAATATAATTATATGTTATTAATATTACATGTACATTTTATATTTATACATATACATGGATATTTTAAATATATACATATACTTTGGCGTGGCGGGTCTAAGGCGGATAGGGGCGGCCCTGCCTTCCCAGGGCCCCACAATTGATGGGGCTCCAAATTTATTTAAAAAATTTATTATATATATATATTATAAATATTATTTATTATGTTGTTCAATTAATTATTATTATATTATAATAGTTATTAAAAAATCAAAGAATATTTATACATCATCAACAACAAAGCTATCGCCTAAATTGATATGTCAATCTTTGCTTCGTTCATCACCTCTCAGTTTGGCGTTGTTTTTCGTCGACATTTTTCATTGTCTCTCCTTGATTATCGGCTTTCTTAGCCCTGTGTTTTATAGTTTGATGTTCGATCAATTTCTTCTCGCCCTCTGTGTTTGTTAAAATTTGATTTATGACTCTTTCAATTTAATTTTGATTTGATGATAGATTTTAATATTTATAATTAATTTCATGTCGTGGTTGAAAATTTATGGATTGAAAGTACGAATTTCAAAACTTAATTTTGAAATTTGGAATTTTTATTTAATTTATAGTTGATTGGCTAAATATATTAACTTCTTCTAAATTTAATTATCACTTAAATTGTTAGTTTTGGTGGTTCAATGTGATTTTATTATTATATTTTTTTTTGCATAATTTCATAATTATATTCACAAAATATGAAGATAATTTTATATAGCTCGATTATATTTGATTTTTTACACTTCATTTTGTGTTACCCACACTTCACTTCATATGTAGAATGCAGAGCAAATTTATTCATAAATGGAATATAAATAACAAAAAATGGATCATAAATATCAACTCTTTTTTTAAATTAAGGTAAGAAACTCTTATTTTAATTTTCGTCTCGGGCCTCTTTTTCTTTTAGACCGCTCATGAGGGTGGGTTTGGCCAAACTCGAGATCTGTTCCGGACCCGCTTATCCGGGTCTAGAGCTGTTCCATCGGTGCGGTTTGATGTGGGGTCAGATTTAAACCCGACTCATTGTCATCTTTATAAAATACGCAATAACAAGTTGTTATGATTAAAATTAAGATTGACTGTATTTTCGGGCCCAACAATTGGTTTCAAAGATATTTTACTACATTATAAGATAAATCATTAATGTTATTTGGTTAATCAACATCATGAATATGAGTTAATCATTAAAAATAAAGAATATCACTTTTTTTTTTAAAATATATACATATGTACAAAGAATTTTACTATTATTTTTATATAATAAATCAATACTCTATAGTAAGTCAAACATTTTGCGTGTAAATATATTTAGTTTTTAAAAATTGTACACATAAGTTATTAATGATAAAATATCGTTTAAATTCCTCTATTATTAAAAAGCAATCCATGTTCGAATAGTAATAAGATATATTCTTCCTTTCTTATTATTTTAATTCTGTTGTGAAAAAGTAAAAATTTATGATAAAAAGTAAAAACTCCAAAACTCAAAATATATCAAACTCTACACTTTATAATATTTTTTTCTCTTAACTCAATTGTATTTTTCATCACAAATGAAGACCTATTTATAGATCCACATTTGAGATTAGTCCAAACATTAACATCATCATCTACATCATCACACACTAATTTTCCATATTTTACAACTCAATATTCAACATTCAACATTCAACTTTAAATAATAATAATAATAACATATTTTCAACACTCTTTCTTGTGATGATGATCGTGATATGATGACTTTCTTTATTACGTGTTTTATGTTGCCTGGTTAAAAATCTTATTAGGAAAAGCCCAGTGGGATAAAAACCATAGCAAGAAAAAAAGAGTGCATCCACGTAAACTCCCCCTCATGTTAAAATGAGTGATTCTTCACATATTCCGCAGATTGCACATCCCAATGTTGTATATATGTTTTCTGAATATCGTCGTGAGAAGTGCCTTTGTGAAGAGATCTGATGAGTTCTCACTTGATTGAATATAACAGATATCAATATCTTTATTCTTCTCAAGCTTTTGAGTGTAGGCAAAGAACTTTGGGGGTATATGTTTGGTTCTGTAACTTTTGATGTATTCTTCTTTCATTTGAGCAACACATGCAGCATTATCTTCATATAGTGTCACATGCTTCTTGTCTACTGACAATCCACATGATGTTTGGATATGTTTGGTCATTGACTTTAACCATACACATTCACGGCTTGCTTTATGTAGCACAATAATCTCGGCGTGATTTGATGAAGTTGTTACGAGTGTTTGTTTCTGTGAACGCCAAGAAATTGCAGTGCCTCCACGAGTAAATACATATCCGGTTTAGGAACGTGCCTTATGTGGATCAGATAAATATCCTACATCAGCATAACCAATGATACTATAATTGGTATCTTTTGAGTACAAAAGTCTCAAATCTGTCGTTCCCCGTAAATAACGGAATACATGTTTAATTCCATTCCAGTGCCTCTTTGTTGGATATGAGCTGAATCTTGCCAATAAATTTACAGTAAAAGATATATCAGGTCTAGTACAATTTGCAAGATACATAAAGGCACCAATGAAACTTAGATATGGTACTTTTGGACCAAGAATAACTTCATCATCTTCACATGGACGAAATGGATCATTTTCTATGTTTAATGATCTTACAACCATTGGAGTACTTAATAGATTTGATCTATTCATATTAAAACGTTTAAGGACCTTTTCTGTATAATTTTTCTGGTGAACAAAAATTCCACATTCTTTTTGTTCGATTTGCAAACCCAGACAATACTTGGTTTTTCCAAGGTCCTTCATTTCGAATTCTTCCTTCAAGTACATCATAACTTCTTGAATTTCCTTATTCGTTCCAATGATGTTTAAATCATCAACATATATAGCAATAATTACACATCCGGATGTTGTTTTCTTGATGAAAACACAAGGACATATTGGATCATTTACATATCCCTTTTTCATCAAGTGCTCACTTAGCCGATTATACCACATTCGGCCAGATTGTTTCAACCCTTATAATGATCTTTGCAATTTCACAGAATAAAATTCTCCGGGTTTTGAAATTTATGCTTCACTCATCTTAAATTCTTCAGGGATTTTCATGTATATATCACTATCAAGTGATCCGTATAAGTAAGCTGTAACAACATCTGTGACGACCCGGTTCTAATCTTTTGAATCAATCAATAATCTATGAAACATAAGTTTAGACCAAGCATCAAAGCCTAAACCAAAAGAATAAATTTTTTTTTTTTTAAATGGATTGCCCTGCGCACGCGCGGGCATCACCCCTCGCAAGCGCGCAGGCCAATGAGCCCGAGGCCCCTTGGCTTGGTCCGCGCGCGCGCGAGCAGCAGCTCGCCCGTGCGCAGGCCAATCGGCCAGAAACTTGGCTGCACTCTGCTGCTGTTCAAATGCTGTCCTAGCTTCAATATAACAACTCAACTCCATGCAAGAAACTCTAAACAAGTTCCAACAAGCATGAGGCAAGGTAAGTGAAGGTATTAGCAAAATCATAATCATATCTCATAGCAAAAGTAATACAACAAGATCAAGGGTGGTTCCATATTCAAGTATCAAACATTATAGACATAAACTCAAGTCTATCAAGTGTACAACTTCAACTCTAACATAGACTCAACTTGCAAGTTAACTAGACAAGACTTAAATCTAGCAACTATACATCATAACTCTTGATCTTATCAAACAAGTGACAGCAACTCAACATCTATTCCGGATCATCACGCTAATCTCTCATTCTCCGTTCTTCAAGCTCGCTTCTGCCCGGTCCGCCTATTTCCATGACACATACAACACAACAATAGCCGGATAACTCCGGTGAGAAATATATTTCCCAATAAAAGCAACTAAACATGCATATAAAACATATATCAAGATCATGATATAAATAAAGACAATGCATGTTTTAAACAAGGTTCACTAATCGAATTCTATCGTTTCATCGGTTGGGATCCCGAGAAGAAGATATCATAACTAACCACCGACTCTCCCAATCGAGGTGGGGCTACTTATCTTGCTTCTCTAAACTTTGAAGCCATCATATATGTAAATCAGACGCTAGGCTACAAAAACCACCCAGGCCATACATATACCATCCCTCAAATCGTCTAATCGAACGTTTCCGTTCATTTCAAAATCAAAGAACAAGTCTTTCAAGATGAATGCAATATATATCAATCTAACCACATTCATTAACATCAAGACTTATTCAAACATTCATAGGAAAACATATAAAAGCAAATAAGCAAATAAGTATGTGATTTAGGAAACTCGATACAAACCATCTCGAGTTATAATCCCATTCAAACCATAGTTCACTTTTACCTTTCAAATGTGAGGTTTCAAGGTGTCTTCTAGCTTGTTCTAGCTTGTCCAAATCTGTACCATACAACCCCCAAACCTATATCAAAAATCTTCTCAATCTTCAAACAAACTTCAAGGCAAAACTCTACCAACCTTGTGCTTTCTTCTATTGGTTTCGGAGTCAAGATTATGAAGTTGAAATGCCCTGTTTATGCACTGAAATCACAGCATAACAAGCAAGGAATCATCAGCTAATAATTCAGAAACTTCTTAGTCAAAGAACAATAGCAAATCACTTCAAATCATGAGTTCGACGGCATATCGGTATAACTCGGCGATTCCGAACACATCTATAACATTTCTAACATGCATATCAGCTGTTGAAGCTTCAAAACCAATATATCAGCAGGTATTAAAGTCGAATCATAGCTGAAAAATCATAAGAACATGATACAACAATCAATCCTCAACCCAACTTCAATATTACAAAAGATAGAAGCTCATCAACAACAATTCAAACACAAGTATGATCTCTGTCCATTTCGAATTCTCAAACCTTGATGAACTAAGAGAAAACTTACATCAAATCGAAGGTCGTCTTGCAAGGATTCCAAAACATCTTTCGGAATCGAAAACGGATACCCGGAGCTCAAGATATGTCAATTTGAAGATGAAGAAGAAGGCTTGGGATTTCTTTGTTCTTTCCTCTCGGTTCTTGCTCTGAAAATCTGATGGAATCATGTTCATAAGACACGTGCATGCTGTGAAATAACTTACAAAATCTGATACCTTCAATAATAATTGCACTTTAGTCCCTTAACCATTCAAAAATTGCAATTTGGTCCTCAGCTTCTCATTTCATTCAATTTCAATCCTAAATAATTTAAGAATATTAGAATTTAAATCAAAACTCCAAATATTCCCAAATTAAATATTCTCGGATTAAAATTAAATAATTCCGGCCGTTACAATTCTCCCCCACTAAGACTCGATTTCGTCCTCGAAATCTTAGGTACGAACATCAACAGATCATATAAGATATATCAGATAACTGAAACTAAAGGAGAATCACATCAAGAAAATAAATCTGGAAATATTTGTCGCATATCTGATTCAGTCTCCCAAGTAGCTTCTTCAATACCATGACGACTCCACTGAACTTTCACAAGCGGAATAGTCTTCGTTCGAAGTTGCTTCTCTTTACGATCAAGAATCTGAATAGGCTTTTCGAAATAACTCAAAGTCTCGTCGAGTTCAGCCTCATCAGATTGAAGCACATGAGATTCATCAGCAAGATATTTTCGAAGCATCGATACATGAAAGACATCATGTATTCCAGATAAAGATGGAGGTAAAGCTAATCGATAGGCGAGATTGCCTATTTTCTCCAGAATTTCATACGGACCAATGTATCGTGGAGACAACTTCCCTCGCTTGCCAAATCTGACAGTGCCTCTGAACGAAGAAATCTTCAAAAATACACGATCCCCCTGTTCAAAAGACAAAGGTCGACGTCGAACATTGGCATACTTCGCTTGTCTGTCCTGAGCTGTCTTCATTCTCTTCTGAATAAGCTTCACTTGTTCAGTCATATCTCGAATCATGTCAGGTCCAATATCAAGTACTTCAGAAATATCATCCCAGTACAGAGGAGACCGACACTTTCTTCCATACAGAGCTTCAAACGGAGCCATTCCAATACTCGATTGATAACTGTTGTTGTATGAGAATTCACAAAGAGGTAATGAATCTTGCCAACTCCTGCCAAAATCAAGCACTACAGCTCTCAACATGTCTTCCAAAGTCTGAATGGTACGTTCAGACTGTCCGTCTGTCTGTGGATGATAAGCTGTGCTCAGATGTAGCGGAGTACCCAAAGTACTCTGTAAGCTATGCCAGAAATGAGATGTAAATCGAGGATCACGATCTGATACAATAGACTTCGGCACACCATGCAATCTGACAACTTCTCGGACATAAATCTCTGCCATCTGATCATGTCTATACGTCATACGATAAGGTATAAAACATGCTGATTTTGTCAATCTATCGATAATCACCCAGGTAACATCGTAATCTCTAGAAGATCGAGGTAATCTCGTCACGAAGTCCATGGAAATATGATCCCATTTCCATTCAGGCACTGATAAACTCTGTAACAAGCCAGACAGTTTCTTCCTTTTAGCCTTCACCTGTTGGCAGTTAAGACATCGAGATACGAAATCAGTGATATCAGACTTCATAGGTTTCCACCAGTATCGAGTCTTCAAATCGTTATACATCTTCCTACCTCCAGGATGAATATTATAACGACTACAATGTGCCTCTTTCAGTAGTTGTTGTCGCACATCAGAAATATCAGGCACTACAAGGCGATTGTGAACGTAAAGAAGATCATCTCGAACTCGATATTCAGATACATGCCCTGATCGGACTTTCTCAATCGAATTCTGTATATTCTGATCAAGTTTCTGAGCATCTCTAATTTGCAACAATAATGCCGGTTCAACTTGAATTTGATTGAGTCGAAGAGGTTGATAATTCGTATCAAATACCAATCCAGAAAAACAACAGTTTTCAATCAAATTTGATACACCAATCGTCGATAAGGACAAAGAACATACCTTTCGACTCAATGCATCAGCTGCTGCATTCGATTTCCCCGGATAGTACTTAATTTCACAATCAAAGTCTTTGAGCAAATCAAGCCACCTCCGCTGTCTCATATTCAATTCTGACTGAGAAAACAGATATTTCAGACTCTTGTGATCAGAATAGATCTCAAACTGCTCCCCATAATGATAATGTCGCCAAATCTTCAAAGCAAATACAATGGCGGCCAATTCAAGATCATGAATCGGATATCTTATTTCATGAGGCTTCAACTGTCTCGAGGCATAAGCAATCACATGCCCTCGCTGCATCAAAACACATCCCAATCCTTGATGAGATGCATCACAGTAAACAGTGAAACCACCAGTACCTGAAGGAATCGTCAAGACTGGTGCACTGGTCAGTCGCTGTAGTGACCCTTACCCGGATCACCTACTAAACAGAACCTATGCATGCAATTAACTTAATTAAACAGATATCAGAATAAAACTGCGGAAACCAATAACATTATACAATCCCAAGTAAAGGAATCTGTAATTATCCAATAATATACAACCAAATCGAATAGCTGTATAAACCCAAACAACAGTAATAAAACCTAAGCGAAGCTCCAGCCGGCCAACCACTGACTAGCCCCTCCTGGATCCACCCTCCTCGTCCAATCGCAAACCTGCCCCATGGAATAGGGTGTCCAGAAAATACAGAGTACGAGACGTGAGCATAAAACGCTCAGTGCAAGAGTATGAGTATACATGCATGCAAAGTGAACTCCCTATAGACTCGAGGTCAATGATCAGATAACAGAGACAGACCGGGCCCTGGTATGTAGCACGCTGTGCCGTCGCTTCAGGAGGTGGCTCCCATACCGAGATAACCGTGGATACGCCGGACCCAAATCGATGGAAGTCCATCCACTAACAGGATAGGGTACAACCCTACTAACAGACATCTCGAAGGAGATACAGCAAGATGCAAATGAATGCAGCATAATATCATGGCATATAAATCATGCAGTCACATAATACATGCATACTCAGTCAGGATATCTCGAACAGTACTTTCGTACCTCAAATACCAGGTAGGCACTACCAGCTCTAAGTCCAAGCCTAAAGTCCGCCTACACAGCGAAATGATACTACTATCATTAAAGTTCTCTAAAAGCCTTAACTAAACTATTGCATACTCCTAAATATTTATAGGAAGCAAAAGCTATACCTTCGTCCGTCGTTAGCCCTTTGATGTCGATGCCTCCAGAACTTGGGCACAACTCCGCTACGACTACCGAACGTCCCGCCGACCTCCGGACCAAGCCTAAGAAGACTGAACAGCTCCAAAAGGACTAGAAATAGAGAGGAAATCCGGAATTGGCAAGGAGAAATGAAGTCTCGGCCTTCTATTTATAGACAACGATCGGAACTTCCGATCCTTGATCGGAACGTCCGAACCCCGATCGGAACGTCCGATCCTGCCATCGGAGCTTCCGAAGATCCTGATCTGCCACGTGTCAAAATATCACTTGTTGACTTCGGATAGGGGTGATCGGAGCCTCCGGTCCTGATCGGAGCTTCCGATCCAGCCACACGTCATGGATGACGTAATATCATCGGTGCCTCCGATCCTCATCGGAGCTTCCGATCCCGATCGGAGCTTCCGATCGTCCCTTCGGAGCTTCCGATCCGTCCAATCCCCAATTTATTTAATTAGCATTAATCCTTAATTACTCAATTAGGGTTCGGGCTACTACATTCTCCCCCACTTAAGATATTTCGTCCTCGAAAACAGATCTTAAGTACCGAATGCAAATACAGAAATCAGAAACATTCTTTATTCAAATCAAACGTTTACAGAGTTTGCAACTGAATATAACTTAAAGAATGAAATCAAAACAACTCAGGATGGTCTTTACGCATCCTGTCCTCAAGCTCCCAAGTAGCTTCCTCAGTGCCTCGGCGCTGCCACTGAACTAAAACCAAAGGAATGACTTTGTTCCGTAAAACCTTATCCTTATAATCCAGGATACGAAGAGGTTTCTCAACATAAGTCAAATCCTTGTCTACTGAACCTCAGATCGCTGCAGAATATGAGATTCATCTGCCACATACCGTCGCAACAGAGATACGTGGAACACGTCGTGAATGCTGGATAGATGCGGTGGCAAAGCTAGTCGATAAGCCAAATCGCCAATGCTCTCTAAGATCTCAAACGGACCGATAAATCTGGGAGACAACTTGCCCTTAAGGCCAAATCTGAGAATCTTGCGGAAAGGTGACACTCTCAGAAACACTTTCTCCCCGACCTCGAACTGCAAAGGCCTACGCTTGATATTAGCATAACTGGCCTGACGATCCTGGGCAGTCTTAATCCGTTTCTTGATTTGATCAACAATGTCTATCGCCTGCTGGATAAACTCCGGTCCTTCAGCCTGTCTCTCCCCCACTTCTTCCCAGAAGAGTGGAGTACGACAACGTCGCCCATACAACGCCTCAAAAGGTGCCATCCCAATACTAGTGTGATAGCTGTTGTTGTTAGCGAACTCGATCAACGGCAAATGATCCTGCCAGGCTGAACCAAAATCCATGACGCACGCTCTAAGCATATCCTCTAACGTACGGATGGTGCGCTCTGACTGACCATCAGTCTCCGGATGATAGGCTGTACTCAAACTGAGAGTAGTACCCATTGCATGCTGAACACTCCCCCAGAATCTAGAAGTAAACCTGGGGTCCCGATCGCTGACAATGCTAACAGGCACTCCATGAAGTCGAACGATCTCCTGAATGTACATCCGAGCCATCTTGGAAAACTGGCGAGTTCCCAGATCAATCACGATTGATACCCGGTGCAGCGGAAGTTTAAAAATTTTTTCATGGAACGTTTCCATGGTATGGGTATCAACCGTTCATCGATTGAATTACGTGTGTGTGTAAAATTTAAATAACAGTTAAATAAATTTTACCTCAAATCTCGCAACGAGATTAATGGACACCAACAGAACAATTCTGCTCTTGTTGTCTCTCCCTGGAACCGATGAACGCCTTCAATCAGGTCCACGAACAGAGGTTTAATCCCTCTGATAGATTGCACTAGAAAATCTATCAGAAGTTTTCTGCGAAGAGAATACACGAATTTGATTCGTTATTCCTTACTGCGATTCAAAATCACAGACCGGAATTTTCTCGGGCAGAGCAAGGGGCGGCCGAAAACGTTTTTGAGAGGGGCTAGGGTTTCGAAAATCCTGTCTCAAAAATTATGACCTATTGTGTGTAATTTCTGTACTGAAATAACTTATTTATAATGCAGGCCACTAACACCTTAGGGCCCATTAGTCATAAGCTGGGGCCCGACAAGCAAAGCCCGCTCGTTCAGAAATTAATATAAAATTCATCGTGACTCCGATTGATGAAACGATTTCACCAATGTGCACAGAAACCATTTCTGCACGTTTTAAAGTCAAAATAAATTTTCCTGAATCCGAATTCAGTGGTTTCCAAAAATGTCCATCCCTATGTCATTTTAGGAAATCCTACTCCCTTACTCTTATTTAAGAAGTCCAACTCCTTAGTTCATTAAATTTAACTCTTTAAATTTAACTATCTCAACGGGGATTAAAACTCCATTACACTGTGTGACCCTCAATGGTTCAGGGATACAGCTAGCCGTGGGCTCACAACTCCTTGTGACTCGGAACAACACTTTCCGACTTGCCCAACGAATCATGGTAAAGCGCCTAGCAACATCGCCCCATGATTCCCTAGGTATCACTGATAGTGCCTACAAGAACCAGTAGATTTTGGTTAGCGTACAGTACGGTCCCTTCATCCATATATCCCGATCGAATCAACAACCATTGGTATATCGAGAGTCGCTCAAGATTCGATAACTATGCAATACATCTTGAAGATCAAATTAGTGACATCGCATGTGCTACTAAGAAACCATTTCTTAAATCACATCAAGTACTCTGGCCAGAGATTTGTCACACTAATATCTCCTCAGATCGCATAGGATATCCACACTCGCAAGTATGTGGTGAATCCTTGACAACAATGCATTGACTCCTATATGTGTCGTAACTGTACCCAATCTCGACACCTGATGACCCCCTCAGAGTCGGTAAACGAGTCAAAGCACAGTACTAGCATATAGAGTCTCCATGATGTTTCAAGTCGTAAGGACTAATGGTGTACAACCAAAACCGCGGACTTTATCCACTCGATAAGTGATAACCACTTGGAAAGTCCGGATAGGGTAGTTCGACTATTCATCCTATGAATATCCATTTGCATGCTTCGAACATCTCCATGTTCCCTACCAATGAAACGTGGTACTCCGCATCGCAAATGCTAGTCTCAAACTCGAGCGATCCTTATCCTTATTATCGGACGGCTCAATCGACTAGGAACGGTTTTAGAATATACAGTGACTATAAGATGTATTTCATGATAGACATCTCCATGTTCTACCACATCTTACATACACTATAGTATATTCAAGGTCTTTATCAAAACAACAATAGTATATCACAATATAACAATATGAAGTAATATAAAGTCATTGCCATAAAAGTGTAAATAATATTAAACAAAAGATTGTTTATACAAAGAGTCAACAAAGCCCATAGCCACACAGTTGGCTCACTGGGCACCCACTCTTACAATCTCCCACTTGCCCTATAGCCAACTAGTCATACTACGTAGACCCATTGCTTCGCGATGTTTGTCAAACAATGGTCCTGGCAAAGGCTTAGTAAGTGGATCAGCGATATTGTCTGCAGAGGCCACTCGTTCGACACTGATGTCTCCTCTTTCCACAATCTCCCGGATTATGTGGTATTTCCTCAGTACGTGTTTGGATCTTTGATGAGACCTTGGTTCCTTTGCTTGAGCAACGGCACCCGTGTTGTCGCAGTACACCGGGACTGGACCAACAAATTCAGGAATGACGCCCAACTCTTGGACGAAATTCCTCATCCAAACGGCCTCTTTAGCAGCAGCTGATGCTGCAATGTATTCAGCCTCAGTGGTGGAATCCGCTGTGGTGTCCTGCTTGGAACTCTTCCAAGAGACAGCACCGCCATTGAGCATGAACACAAATCCAGAGGTTGACTTCGAGTCATCCACATCACTTTGGAAGCTAGAGTCGGTATAGCCTTCCAGTTTGAGTTCTCGTCCTCCATAAACCATGAACATATTCTTAGTCCTTCGCAAGTACTTAAGAATGTCCTTCACGGCTTTCCAATGCATCTGACCAGGATTAGACTGATATCTGCTCGTGACACTCAGAGCAAATGCTACATCCGGTCTGGTAGATATCATCCCATACATGATACTACCTATAGCTGACGCATATGGTACATGTGTCATATTCTCTATCTCTGCATCAGTCTTGGGACACATAGACTTGGATAGAGAAACTCCATGACACATGGGTAGATGTCCTCTCTTGGACCCATCCATTGAAAACCGTTTCAATATGGTATCGATGTAGGTTGATTGAGTGAGTCCTATCATTCTCTTAGATCTATCCCTATAGATCTGTATCCCAAGAATGTAGGATGCCTCACCCAAATCCTTCATCGAAAATCTACCTGATAACCATATCTTTGTTGACTGCAACATCCCTACATCATTCCCAATGAGTAGGATGTCATCAACATAAAGTACTAAGAATGTCACCGCATCCTTAACTACTTTTTTGTACACGCAAGGTTCCTCCGGGTTCTTGATGAAACCAAAATCTTTTATTGTTTCATCAAATTTTTGGTTCCAACTTCTTGATGCTTGTTTTAGACCATAAATTGATCTCTGAAGCTTGCATACCTTATGCTCGCTTCCCATGGATGTGAACCCCTCAGGCTGCTTCATATAGATTTCTTCCTTAATGTCTCCATTAAGAAAAGCAGTCTTCACATCCATCTGCCATATCTCATAGTCATACCATGCAGCTATGGCAATTAGGATTCTTATGGACTTGAACATTGCGACTGGTGAAAAGGTTTCATCATAGTCAACTCCTTGCCTTTGAGTATAACCTTTCGCCACCAATCGCGCCTTGTAAGTCAATATCTTACCATCAGGCCCAAGCTTTCTTTTGTAGATCCATTTACACCCTATTGGAACAATTCCATCGGGAGGATCCACTAAAGACCAGACTTGGTTAGTATGCATCGAATCCAATTCAGACTGCATAGCTTCAAGCCATAAATTCGAATCCGCATCAGAAATTGCTTCCTTGAAGCTTCTTGGATCACATCCAATGTCGGGTTCATCTTGACCCTCTTCAAGAAGAAGACCATATCGAACTGGAGGTCTAGAAGTCCTCTCGGATCTTCTAGGTGCAGGCGTGTTCAGCAATGGTTCCTGAGGTGTGGGATCGTTATTTTGTATTTCGTGTTCTTCTCGAACTTCTTCGAGTTCCATCATCTCGCCTTTCTTATCCAATAAGAACTCCTTCTCCAAGAAGGTGGCATTCCGTGAAACAAACACCTTTGTTTCAGCAGGATAATAGAAATAATATCCGATTGAATTCTTCGGATACCCCACAAAATAACACAAGCTGGATCGACTATCCAACTTATCTCCCACTGTCCGCTTCACGTAAGCAGGACATCCCCAAATCCTTAAGTATGAATACTTAGGAGCTTTGCCATTCCATAACTCGTATGGTGTTTTGTCCACTGCTTTAGTGTGGACGTTATTCAACAACAATACCGCCGTTTCAAGCGCATAGCCCCAAAACGAAGGTGGAAGCTCAGTGAAGCTCATCATGGATCGAACCATGTCCAAAAAAGTTCGATTACGACGCTCCGATACACCATTAAGCTGTGGTGTCATAGGAGGAGTCCACTGAGAGAGAATCCCATTCTCTTTTAGATAGTCCAAAAACTCGGTACTCAAGTATTCTCCACCTCGATCCGATCGAAGTGCTTTAATACTTTTACCTAGCTTGTTTTCTACTTCAGCCTTGAATTCTTTGAACTTTTCAAATGCTTCAGACTTATATTTCATTAAATATAAATACCCATACCTTGAATAATCATCAGTAAAGGTAATGAAGTAGGTGTGGCCATGTTGAGTCCCTACTCTAAATGGACCACAAACATCTGTATGGATCAAATCCAACAGATTCTGACTACGCTCAGGTTTCCCCTTAAAAGGAGATTTAGTCATTTTTCCTTTTAGGCAGGATTCACAAGTAGGTAGAGAGTTAATATCAGACATATCAAACATGCCCTCTCCCACTAGCTTGTTCATCCTCCTTGAGGAAATATGACCTAGCCTAGCGTGCCAAAGGTTTGCCGGGTTTTGACTATCGATTTTCCTTTTGTTTGTTGTCGCCGGTTTGTCAATACAATTCACTGGAACGTCTTTTAGTTTTAAATTGTATAGATCGTTTTCAAGTTGTCCATTTCCAATTAAACATTCATTCTTGTAAATATTGCAAATCCCATTCACAAAATTACAAGAATAACCATCTCTATCAAGCATAGAAATAGAAATAATGTTTTTAATTAAATCTGGCACAAATAAAACATCTCTCAACAATAATTTAAAACCATTCTGCAAAATCAAACAAACATCTCCTATGGCCGTAGCTTCAACTCTGGAACCATTCCCGAGCCTCAGCTGGGTCTCACCCATTCTAAGCCTGCGACTTCTTGTCATCACCTGCAAATCATTGCAAATGTGAGATCCACATCCGGTATCCAATACCCAAGAAGTTGTATTAAGTGACATGTTTATTTCGATATAGAACATACCCTTTGCAGTTCCCAACTGCTCAAGATACTCCTTGCAGTTGCGCTTCCAATGACCCGGCTTCTTGCAGTAATGGCAAACATCCTTGGATTTTCCATCGTTTGAAGCCTTTGTCTTTTGCTTCTTCTCGGGTTCCACTTTCTTGGGTGGGGCAGAACGTTTCTTGCCCTTCATACTTGGCCCCTTCTTAGCAGAAGAAGAGGAGCCCACCAAGAAAGCTGGCTTATCCTTCTTAAGTGTGGATTCATATGTAACGAGCATATTGACCATCTCTTCAAGGGTGGCCTCTATCTTGTTCATATTAAAATTTATCACGAATCCATCAAATGAAGAAGGAAGAGATAGAAGCAGCAAGTCCACATTGAGTTCATGCTCCAACACCAAATCAAGGGTCGCTAACTTCTGTATGAGCCAAATCACTCGTACCCCATGATCACGGACCGAAGTCCCTTCACGCATGCGGCACGTCATCAACTCCTTAACAGTAGAGAACCTTTCAGCCCTCGACTGAGCCCCAAAAAGTTCCTTGAGTTGCGTGTGAATGTCAGCAGCATTCACCGTGTCCTCAAATCGCCTCTGGAGTTCATCAGACATCGAGGCTTGCATATAGCATTTGGTCTTGATGTCATGGTCACACCATGCATCAAGTTTGGCCAATTCCTCCGGACTTATGTCAGCTGGTGCTTCCTTCGGAGGTGCTTTCTCTAACACGTAGAGCATTTTCTCCGAAGTTAAGACAATCTTCAACTTCCGGAACCATTCCGTATAGTTGGCGCCAGTCAGCTTGTTTTGTTCGAGGATCGAGAATAAAGGATTTCGCGAATTCATTGTATGAAATACTGAAAAGGAAAAACAGCCATATATCAATGATTGTTTAACAATTTACTAAGACATAAAATAGGCGAATTTAATTTTATGAATCTCACTCACTCCCACTATTTTAACGATTTCACCACCCTCTAGTGAAAACGGGAAACTTTTTCCTTAGTGAGAACATGGAGTCCAATTGACAAACTTATGGTCCCGAATAATATCAGCCAACCATAATTCTCAAAAGGTAGAGCCCAATTGCTTCCAAAGCAACCCCCATGTGTTTACCTCATGTCCAATAAGGGCCCAATAATATGACGCCGTTTAAAGTGACATGTCAAGATGACCCATCAATATTAAGTTGTGATGGACGGTCGCCATGTGGATCCCCCAATAATATGAGCCGATCCCATGGGAGTTCCACCCAACTTACAACATTTGTCGATCCAATGTACAGCTTTCCGACGGACGGGCCCCCCCAATAATATGAGCCGGACCGTATCCGCGGGTAGCATCACATACATTGACCGTTGATGGAAGGTAGGAACATTTAAACAATATTTAAATTTCCTTTATTTATCTTGATATAAATTTTAAATCATATTTAAAATGAGGGATTTTATTTATAAAAATATTTGTCTCATCATATTTAATTTATTGCATGCATTGCCGGATTCACGCAATTTATGTCTAAACATGCATACAATCATAATATCACATATTATATAGGATGATCGATTCCATTTCTAATTGACCCGTGGTTGCCAATCACGGGTCTTAGTCCAATCCTAGGTAATATGCAGTATGCAAATGCAATCCTATTACATATGCTTCCAATTTACATTTCTTCAGTCTTCATTGTCTGCTGGGCCCACCATCTTCAAATCTTGATCTCCCACTAAATCTAATGTATTTACAATAAATAACAATGACAAGTAGGGGATACATTTTTAGGGGGTGGGAACGGGCTATAAACCAAGCCCACTTTTATTACATATGACATTCATATCGGGCCATAAACCAGGCCCATTAATAAAACCAACAACAATAAAGACAAAATGTAAATTCCTAACATACACCTACAAAATTGGTCATGGCAATCGATCATCCTTATCCAATAACATTTAATTCAAAATTAATTTATTGGATAACATGCTGTGGCAATTCAAATTTAAACAAGATAAAATCATATTTTATATATAAAATCACATTTCACATATAAAATCATATTTTATCTCCATATCAAATAAAATCATATTTTATCTATAAAATCCAATTTTACAAATAAAATCATATTTTACTTAATATATCATAAGATCATATCTTATCATCAATTGTACCAAAATAATTGATTTCAAAATTCAATTTACGGATAAAATATTAAAATTTTCCAAAAATTCAAATTTATCCAAAATCAATTTTAAAATTTACGGACTCGAACAATTCGATCCGAAATCTCGTGAACCAATCAAAAACAATTTTTGACCGGACCAAAAAATAAAAATTTTAAATATTAAAATTAATAAAAATATAATTTTTCCCGCGGGCCACCCGGGACACTCCCGGGTTGGCCCGCACCCGGGGCGCGGGCCGGGGGCAGCCCGGCTGCCCCCTTAGGGCAGCGCCTGGCGCCGCCCCTGGGCGGCGCCGTGCGCTGCCCTGGGCGGTGCCGTGCGCTGCCCTGGGCGGTGCCGAGCGCCGCCCTGCGCAGCGCACAGCGCTGCCCTGGGCGGCGCCGTGCGCCGCCCTGGGCGGCGACGGTCGCCGCCTTGGGCGGCGCCGTGCGCCCCCTTTGGGCGGCGCCGTGCGCCGCCCGGGGCAGCAACAATTGCTGCCCCACCGGGCAGCGATCCAATCGCTGCCCGGGTTTTGCCCCGAAAATTTTTTTTTTTTTTTTTATTTAAAAATATTTATTTTGTTTCATAAACCGAGACTCAAAAATTTTGTACAATTGATTAATTCAATCGATTGATCTGAGCAACCTGGCTCTGATACCACTGTTGGAAAACTGGCGAGTTCCCAGATCAATCACGATTGATACCCGGTGCAGCGGAAGTTTAAAAATTTTTTCATGGAACGTTTCCATGGTATGGGTATCAACCGTTCATCGATTGAATTACGTGTGTGTGTAAAATTTAAATAACAGTTAAATAAATTTTACCTCAAATCTCGCAACGAGATTAATGGACACCAACAGAACAATTCTGCTCTTGTTGTCTCTCCCTGGAACCGATGAACGCCTTCAATCAGGTCCACGAACAGAGGTTTAATCCCTCTGATAGATTGCACTAGAAAATCTATCAGAAGTTTTCTGCGAAGAGAATACACGAATTTGATTCGTTATTCCTTACTGCGATTCAAAATCACAGACCGGAATTTTCTCGGGCAGAGCAAGGGGCGGCCGAAAACGTTTTTGAGAGGGGCTAGGGTTTCGAAAATCCTGTCTCAAAAATTATGACCTATTGTGTGTAATTTCTGTACTGAAATAACTTATTTATAATGCAGGCCACTAACACCTTAGGGCCCATTAGTCATAAGCTGGGGCCCGACAAGCAAAGCCCGCTCGTTCAGAAATTAATATAAAATTCATCGTGACTCCGATTGATGAAACGATTTCACCAATGTGCACAGAAACCATTTCTGCACGTTTTAAAGTCAAAATAAATTTTCCTGAATCCGAATTCAGTGGTTTCCAAAAATGTCCATCCCTATGTCATTTTAGGAAATCCTACTCCCTTACTCTTATTTAAGAAGTCCAACTCCTTAGTTCATTAAATTTAACTCTTTAAATTTAACTATCTCAACGGGGATTAAAACTCCATTACACTGTGTGACCCTCAATGGTTCAGGGATACAGCTAGCCGTGGGCTCACAACTCCTTGTGACTCGGAACAACACTTTCCGACTTGCCCAACGAATCATGGTAAAGCGCCTAGCAACATCGCCCCATGATTCCCTAGGTATCACTGATAGTGCCTACAAGAACCAGTAGATTTTGGTTAGCGTACAGTACGGTCCCTTCATCCATATATCCCGATCGAATCAACAACCATTGGTATATCGAGAGTCGCTCAAGATTCGATAACTATGCAATACATCTTGAAGATCAAATTAGTGACATCGCATGTGCTACTAAGAAACCATTTCTTAAATCACATCAAGTACTCTGGCCAGAGATTTGTCACACTAATATCTCCTCAGATCGCATAGGATATCCACACTCGCAAGTATGTGGTGAATCCTTGACAACAATGCATTGACTCCTATATGTGTCGTAACTGTACCCAATCTCGACACCTGATGACCCCCTCAGAGTCGGTAAACGAGTCAAAGCACAGTACTAGCATATAGAGTCTCCATGATGTTTCAAGTCGTAAGGACTAATGGTGTACAACCAAAACCGCGGACTTTATCCACTCGATAAGTGATAACCACTTGGAAAGTCCGGATAGGGTAGTTCGACTATTCATCCTATGAATATCCATTTGCATGCTTCGAACATCTCCATGTTCCCTACCAATGAAACGTGGTACTCCGCATCGCAAATGCTAGTCTCAAACTCGAGCGATCCTTATCCTTATTATCGGACGGCTCAATCGACTAGGAACGGTTTTAGAATATACAGTGACTATAAGATGTATTTCATGATAGACATCTCCATGTTCTACCACATCTTACATACACTATAGTATATTCAAGGTCTTTATCAAAACAACAATAGTATATCACAATATAACAATATGAAGTAATATAAAGTCATTGCCATAAAAGTGTAAATAATATTAAACAAAAGATTGTTTATACAAAGAGTCAACAAAGCCCATAGCCACACAGTTGGCTCACTGGGCACCCACTCTTACAAGCCATACGATCCACATTGTACTCCCGGCTATAGGCAATAAAATGCACTGACTTGGTGAGTCGGTCCACCACAACCCAGATAGCATCACAGTTCCTCGGGGATACCGGCAAATGGGTCACAAAGTCCATAGTAATAAACTCCCATTTCCATTCAGGAATAGGCAAACTGTGAAGCAATCCTCCAGGTCGTCGGTGCTCTGCCTTGACCTGTTGACACACCAAACATCTCGAAACAAACTGATAAACACTGCGTTTCATTCCCTTCCACCAGAAACGAGTACGTAGATCCTTGTACATCTTGCTGCTCCCAGGATGAATACTCAACTTAGTGCGATGCGCCTGAGACAAAATCTCCTCTCGCAACTCTTCATCCTGCGGAATCACAAGCCTACCAGACAAACACAAAAAGCCATCTGACTGATAATGAAATCCAGACGAGCTACCCTCGTTAGCTAGACGAGCTAAACGCTGGGTCTTCGACTCAGACATCTGAGCATCTCGGATCCGCGAATACAAGGCTGGCTCAGATAATATCGCAAACATCTGGATACTCTGCATACCTTTCTTATGCTTGAAGGTAAAACCTGAAGTACAACAGTCACTGATCGCACTAGACATCGAACAAGTCTGAAGTGCGGATAGTCGCACCTTGCGACTCAAAGCATCAGCGGTGAGATTAGCAGCTCCCGGATGGTACTTAATCTCACAATCATAGTCCTTAAGCAAGTCCATCCAACGTCTCTGTCTCATGTTCAATTCTTCCTGAGTGAACAAATACTTGAGACTCTTATGGTCGGTGAAGATCTCAAATTTCTCGCCATAAAGATAATGACGCCAGATCTTCAAAGCGAACACAATGGCTGCCAATTCCAAATCATGGACTGGGTAGTTGTCCTCGTGAAGCTTCAGCTGTCTAGAAGCGTATGCGATCACATGCCCATTCTGAGTCAGGACACAACCTAACCCCTGAAGAGAAGCATCCGTGTAAACTACATACCCTCCAGATCCTGACGGTAAAGCCAACATCGGCGCAGAAGTCAACCGCCGTCGAAGCTCACGGAAATTCTCCTCACACTCGGAGGACCACTCAAAATCCACACCCTTACGGGTAAGCTGCGTCAACGGTCGAGCTAACTGAGAGAAGTTCAGAATGAAGCGACGATAATACCCTGCTAGACCCAGAAAACTACGGATCTCAGCAACTGTCGTCGGACGCGACCAATTAAGTACCGCTTCAATCTTGCTTGGATCAACAGAAATCCCTTCCCTGGATATGATATGGCCAAGAAAAACCACTCTATCCATCCAGAACTCACACTTGCTCAGCTTGGCGTACAATTGCTCATCTCGAAGAGTCTGCAGTACCAACCGCAAGTGAGAAACATGCTCTTCCGTATTACGCGAATAAACCAGGATGTCGTCAATGAAGACCACGACAAACTTGTTCAAATACTCCCTGAAGACACGGTTCATCAGATCCATGAATATAGCCGGCGCATTAGTCAAACCAAATGGCATCACTAGGAACTCGTAATGCCCATAGCGAGTACGGAATGCAGTCTTGGCTACGTCCTGATCACGGACTCTCAACTGATGATACCCAGATCTCAAGTCAATCTTGGAGTAAACTGACGTGCCCTGCAGCTGGTCAAACAAGTCATCAATGCGAGGCAACGGATACTTGTTCTTCACAGTGACTCGATTCAGCTGCCGATAGTCAATGCACAGCCGCATCGACCCATCCTTCTTCTTCACGAAGAGAACAGGAGCTCCCCAAGGAGATACACTAGGACGAATGTACCCCTTGTCCAAAAGATCCTGTAGCTGATTCTTCAACTCACGCATCTCTGACGGAGCCAGACGATACGGTGCTCTAGAAATAGGCGAAGTACCCGACATCAACTCTATGCCAAACTCGACTTCCCTAGCAGGAGGAAAACCCGGAATCTCATCAGGAAACACATCTGGAAATTCATCCACAACAGGAATGCTCTCTATCCCAATACTCTCAGCGGACAAATCAACTGCATAGATAAGGTAGCCTTCCCCTCCAGACTCCAGAGCTCGAAAGGCTCTCAAAGCTGATACCAAAGGCATCGGGGGTCGCGCTCCCTCACCATAGAAAAACCAACTCTCACTCCCTTCCGGATGAAAGCGTACTAATCTCTGATAGCAGTCCACTGAAGCTCGATAGGTAGTCAGCACATCTATTCCCAGAATGCAATCAAAGTCGTCCATCGCCAGGACCATGAGATTCGCTAACAGAATGTTCCCTTCGAACTCTAAAGGGCAACCCATCACTAGACGCTTAGCCAAAGCAGATTGGCCCGTCGGAGTAGAAACAGACATCACTACGTCTAGTGCAATGCATGGTAACTTATGCCTCTTAACAAAACGTGCAGAAATGAAGGAATGAGATGCACCAGTATCAATAAGTACAAGAGCAGGTATACCATAAAGCATAAATGTACCTGCGATGACTTTCTCATTCTCCTCCACAGCCTGATCATGTCTCAGGGCAAACACCTGGCCAGAAGCTCGTGGCCTCAAATGAGAACTCCCAGCAGACTGTCCCTGCGACCTCTGCTGTACGGTAGCCTGAGAACCCGATCCTGAACCAGAACCAGAACCGCCTCCCCCAGACTGTGGACAATCCCTCCGGATATGACCAGTCTCTCCACAACGGAAACAAGCTCCAGAAGCCCTGCGGCACTTGTCGGATGGATGGTTCTTCCCACAGTGATCACACTTGTCCTTCTTACCGAAACGGACAAAACCTCCAGAACCAGAGGAAGAAGAAGATCCAGACTTCTTGAAAGTTTGGGCACAGGGACCCAAAGAACAAGCAGGTCTCGACTGAGAGAAAGACCTGTTCCGCCGAATGCTGTCCTCTGCCTGATGACAACGGCTCACTAAACCCTCGTAGGACATGTCGTCGCCAACCGCCACACGGTCATGGATCTCAGGGTTAAGGCCCTGAAGAAACAGATTATACTTCATCTCTGAGCTATCAGCAATCTCTGGGCAATAGGATAACAGATCAAAGAACCTCTGCTGATACTCATCGATAGACATGGTTCCCTGTCGCAGACTCAGTAGCTCGCCTGCCTTCGACTGTCGGAGTGCAGGAGGAAAATACCGCTTTTGGAAAGCTGTGCGAAACTCGGCCCAGGTGGCCACTCCTCTCGCCGTAACAAAAGGTGCAGAAGTAAACCTCCACCACCTGCGCGCACGCCCATCCAGAAGATAGCCAAGGGTCTCCACCTTCTGCTCATCGGTGCATTGGAAAGTCTGAAAAGTCGTCTCCATGCGGTCTAACCAGTTCTCCGCATCCTCCGGAGACTCACCTCCAACTAAGGGCTTAGGACCCATAGCTAAGAATCGACGCACAGTGAAACGCTCGTCGTCATGATGACGATGACGCCGTTCTCGACGAGGCTCCCGGTCGGCATCACCCCAACGCCCACCAACACTGCCATGAGAACTCTGGTCGTCACGATTTGACATCTACAAAAATACCTCAAGATGAGACTAAATCCCAAGAAATCTTTTGCATGCTCTGATACCATAAATGTAGTGACCCTTACCCGGATCACCTACTAAACAGAACCTATGCATGCAATTAACTTAATTAAACAGATATCAGAATAAAACTGCGGAAACCAATAACATTATACAATCCCAAGTAAAGGAATCTGTAATTATCCAATAATATACAACCAAATCGAATAGCTGTATATACCCAAACAACAGTAATAAAACCTAAGCGAAGCTCCAGCCGGCCAACCACTGACTAGCCCCTCCTGGATCCACCCTCCTCGTCCAATCGCAAACCTGCCCCATGGAATACGGTGTCCAGAAAATACAGAGTACGAGACGTGAGCATAAAACTCTCAGTGCGAGAGTATGAGTATACATGCATGCAAAGTGAACTCCCTATAGACTCGAGGTCAATGATCAGATAACAGAGACAGACCGGGCCCTGGTATGTAGCACGCTGTGCCGTCGCTTCAGGAGGTGGCTCCCATACCGAGATAACCGTGGATACGCCGGACCCAAATCGATGGAAGTCCATCCATTAACAGGATAGGGTACAACCCTACTAACAGACATCTCGAAGGAGATACAGCAAGATGCAAATGAATGCAGCATAATATCATGGCATATAAATCATGCAGTCACATAATACATGCATACTCAGTCAGGATATCTCGAACAGTACTTTCGTACCTCAAATACCAGGTAGGCACTACCAGCTCTAAGTCCAAGCCTAAAGTCCGCCTACACAGCGAAATGATACTACTATCATTAAAGTGCTCTAAAAGCCTTAACTAAACTATTGCATACTCCTAAATATTTATAGGAAGCAAAAGCTATACCTTCGTCCGTCGTTAGCCCTTTGATGTCGATGCCTCCAGAACTTGGGCACAACTCCGCTACGACTACCGAACGTCCCGCCGACCTCCGGACCAAGCCTAAGAAGACTGAACAGCTCCAAAAGGACTAGAAATAGAGAGGAAATCCGGAATTGGCAAGGAGGAAATGAAGTCTCGGCCTTCTATTTATAGACAACGATCGGAACTTCCGATCCTTGATCGGAACGTCCGAACCCCGATCGGAACGTCCGATCCTGCCATCGGAGCTTCCGAAGATCCTGATCTTCCACGTGTCAAAATATCACTTGTTGACTTCGGATAGGGGTGATCGGAGCCTCCGGTCCTGATCGGAGCTTCCGATCCAGCCACACGTCATGGATGACGTAATATCATCGGTGCCTCCGATCCTCATCGGAGCTTCCGATCCCGATCGGAGCTTCCGATCGTCCCTTCGGAGCTTCCGATCCGTCCAATCCCCAATTTATTTAATTAGCATTAATCCTTAATTACTCAATTAGGGTTCGGGCTACTACAGTTGCTTCTTCAACTCAATAAAAATAGATTCACAAGCTTCAAACCAGACAAAAGGAGCATTCTTTTGAGTTAACTGAGTAATCGGCTTCGCAATACTGGAAAAATCTTTAATAAATCGACGATAGTACCCAGCCAAACCCATAAAACTACAAATTTTAGGAACAGATGTAGGTCTAGACCAATTAATCACAGCCTCGACTTTACTTGGATCAACAGCAATACCATCTCCAGATATAATATGTCCAAGAAATACCACCTGTTTTAGCCAAAACTCACATTTCGACAATTTAGCATACAGCTTCTCAGATCTCAGAGTCTTAAACACTGTTCTCAAATGCTCAGAATGATCAATCAAATTCTTCGAATATATCAGAATATCATCAATAAAAATAATCACGAAATCATCGAGATATTTCTGAAACACACAGTTCATCAAAGCCATAAATACAGCTGGAGCATTCGTCAGACCAAACGGCATAACTATAAACTCATAATGGCCATACCTGGTTCTGAAAGCAGTTTTCGGAATATCAGAATCCCTAACTCTCAGCTGATGGTATCCAGATCTCAGATCGATCTTGGAATACACTGAAGAACCCTACAACTGATCAAATAAATCATCAATACGAGGCAAAGGGTATTTGTTCTTTACCGTTGCCTTGTTCAGTTGCCGGTAGTCGATGCACAATCTCATTGAACCGTCTTTCTTTCTGACAAACAATACTGGAGCTCCCCAAGGAGAAACACTTGGTCGAATGTATCCCTTGGCCAGTAAATCTTCCAACTGATCTTTCAACTCTTTCAATTCAACTGGTGCCATTCGATAAGGTGCTTTAGAGATCGGTGCAGTACCTGGCATCAGTTCTATGTTGAAATCAATCTCACGATACGGAGGTAATCCTGGAATCTCATCAGGGAAAACGTTCGCAAATTCACTAACCACTGGAAAATCAGCCAGGTTTGGGCTAGCTTTCAAAACATCAACTGCATAAACAAGAAATCCCTTCGCTCCTTTCTGCAAAAGTCGAGTCATAGATAATATAGAAATGAGAGGAATCTTAGCACGAGAACCCTTACCATAAAATTTCCATTCTCCAGCCATCTCGGGTCTGAATCTCACTACCTTCTGAAAACAATCGACGGTAGCTCTGTACTTGTTTAGCATATCAATCCCGATAATGCAGTCAAAATCAGACAAACTAAGTACAAAACAATCTATCTCGATCTCATTACCATCATACTGTAGCAAACAATTCTTAACTGTCTGAATCGATATAAGACCTTTCCCCAAAGGAGAAGACACAGATACTACAACAGGTAATGTTTCGACAGGCAAAGCATGCAATGAAGAAAATCGTGAAGAGATAAACGTATGGGATGCACCTGTATCTATCAATACATATGCAGGATAACCACAAATAAAACAGTTACCTGCAATCACATCATCTGGTGCTCCCTGTGCTTGTTCCTCTATCAGTGCAAATACATGAGCCTGTTGTCTCGATGACTGACCACCGGTCTGACTCCCTCCTGGCCTTGGCTGTTGCTGTGGATGTGCGGGTTGGAAGGAATGAACAGAAGAGGTTTGCCTTCCAGGTTGAGCCACTGATCGTGATGACTCTACACCTCGTGACTGTCCAGAACCTCTCTGAGGACACACCCTCGCAAAATGGCCAGTCTGCTGGCATATATGGCACCTCCCAGATACACCTCGGCATTGATCGGTTGGATGACCTCCACCACAACTGTTGCAAAACACTCCTGACTTCTGTTTCGTGCCACTGGAACTCAAAGAACTGCTCCTGGACTTTTTAAACTGTTTTCCTCGTGCTTGCAAAAATCCTTTCTTGCCACTGCTACTACCACCACTTTCAAATCGAGGAGGTTGTTGTGGAATAGGAGCTGAAGGTTGTGACTGTCTCGGAGGCTGAGCGATATACGAAGCTCCTCGCTGTTGTATCAAACCAGCTTCCGCTCCTTTGGCACTATTCAAGGCATCAGCAAAATTATTCGGTCGCCTTGTGTTCACCAAAGTAAAAACATCCGGACTCAGGCCATTGATGAACTGATCAGCCATAACCTCGTCACTGTCAGCAACATGTGGTGCAAAACGTAGCAATGTAGAGAATTTTGCAACATAATCTTCAATATTCAGGTTCCCCTGCTTCAGATTAGCAAACTCAGCGCCCTTGTCCTTACGATAAGACACCGGAAAGAAGCGTTGGTAGAACTCGGTTTTGAAGACATTCCAAGTCAGTACAGTTCCTCGACGCTCCAGAGCTTTCTTCGTCGTGAACCACCAGCTTTTCGCAACCTCATGCAACTGATGTCCAATGAGTCTGACTCTTCGTTCATCACCGTAGTCAAGTGATTCAAACAACATTTCCATGTCATCAAGCCATCCTTCACATTCAACTGCATTTTCAGTACCTTTCAGAGTAGGCAGATGGTATGATTGAAAACGTTTGAGAAGTGTTTCCATCGGAGTAGCAGTCATGTCTGTCATATCACGAGAAGTACTTCCCTGTTCATTGCTCGGCGTAGCAGTAACTGGAGGCACTATGGGTGTCACCATTATCGGTGGAGTATGAACTGTCTGCTTTGGTATAAGAGTAGGGACCTGTGGTCTAAGAGGAGGTCGTCCTGGTCTTCGAGACATATCTGATTAACAACAGGGTTAGGATACCAAATCATCAAATCTATATCAGTCCTCCTCTGATCATCTTACCTCTGATCAAGACTCGGTTCTGATTCAGGTGTAAATAAATAATCGAAGTATTTAGATAACACATGCTTCCAATCAACTTAGATAATCAGGTAGCATGTCGTAAACAACAGATCACATGCTTGTATCATGTCAGATAGTGCAATAAGCATGCGTCTTTAATCATTATAAATCATACTTCCAAATAAAATAAATACAACATCATGTAATAAAATACTTGAAAGTAAAACATGCTAGCATTTATACCATGTGATTCAAGCATGTAATAAATCATAGCATAATAAACAAGTAAGGAAGAAGACTCGATCTACCCCACTCGCTATCTATCTTAGTACAGAACTTTCTTTCTCTGATACCACCTGTTGTGACGACCCGGTTCTAATCTTTTGAATCAATCAATAATCTATGAAACATAAGTTTAGACCAAGCATCAAAGCCTAAACCAAAAGAATAAATTTTTTTTTTTTTAAAATGGATTGCCCTGCGCACGCGCGGGCATCACCCCTCGCGCGCGCGCAGGCCAATGAGCCCGAGGCCCCCTGGCTTGGCCCACGCGCGCGCGAGCAGCAGCTCGCCCGTGCGCAGGCCAATCGGCCAGAAACTTGGCTGCACTCTGCTGCTGTTCAAATGCTATCCTAGCTTCAATATAACAACTCAACTCCATGCAAGAAACTCTAAACAAGTTCCAACAAGCATGAGGCAAGGTAAGTGAAGGTATTAGCAAAATCATAATCATATCTCATAGCAAAAGTAATAAAACAAGATCAAGGGTGGTTCCATATTCAAGTATCAAACATTATAGACATAAACTCAAGTCTATCAAGTGTACAACTTCAACTCTAACATAGACTCAACTTGCAAAGTTAACTAGACAAGACTCAAATCTAGCAACTATACATCATAACTCTTGATCTTATCAAAGAAGTGACAGCAACTCAACATCTATTCCGGATCATCACGCTAATCTCTCATTCACCGTTCTTCAAGCTCGCTTCTGCCCGGTTCCACTCCCGCCTATTGCCATGACACATACAACACAACAATAGCCGGATAACTCCGGTGAGAAATATATTTCCCAATAAAAGCAACTAAACATGCATATAAAACATATATCAAGATCATGATATAAATAAAGACAATGCATGTTTTAAACAAGGTTCACTAATCGAATTCTATCGTTTCATCGGTTGGGATCCCGAGAAGAAGATATCATAGCTAACCACCGACTCTCCCAATCGAGGTGGGGCTACTTATCTTGCTTCTCTAGACTTTGAAGTCATCATATATGTAAATCAGACGCTAGGCTACAACAACCACCCAGGCCATACATATACCATCCTTCAAATCGTTTAATCGAACATTTTCGTTTATTTCAAAATCAAAGAACAAGTCTTTCAAGATGAATGCAATATATATCAATCTAACCACATTCATTAACATCAAGACTTATTCAAACATTCATAGGAAAACATATAAAAGCAAATAAGCAAATAAGTATGTGATTTAGGAAACTCGATACAAACCATCTCGAGTTATAATCCCATTCAAACCATAGTTCACTTTTACCTTTCAAATGTGAGGTTTCAAGGTGTCTTCTAGCTTGTTCTAGCTTGTCCAAATCTGTACCATACAACCCCCAAACCTATATCAAAAATCTGCTCAATCTTCAAACAAACTTCAAGGCAAAACTCTACCAACCTTGTGCTTTCTTCTATTGGTTTCGGAGTCAAGATTATGAAGTTGAAATGCCCTGTTTATGCACTGAAATCACAGCATAACAAGCAAGGAATCATCAGCTAATAATTCAGCAACTTCTTAGTCCAAGAACAATAGCAAATCACTTCAAATCATGAGTTCGACGGCATATCGGTATAACTCGGCGATTCCGAACACATCTATAACATTTCTAACATGCATATCAGCTGTTGAACCTTCAAAACCAATATATCAGTAGGTATAAAAGTCGAATCATAGCTGGAAAATCATAAGAACATGATACAACAATCAATCCTCAACCCAACTTCAATATTACAAAAGATAGAAGCTCATCAACAACAATTCAAACACAAGTCTGATCTCTGTCCATTTCGAATTCTCAAACCTTGATGAACTAAGAGAAAACTTACATCAAATTGAAGGTCGTCTTGCAAGGATTCCAAAACATCTTTCGGAATCGAAAACGGATACCCGGAGCTCAAGATATGTCAATTTGAAGATGAAGAAGAAGGCTTGGGATTTCTTTGTTCTTTCCTCTCGGTTCTTGCTCTGAAAATCTGATGGAATCATGTTCATAAGACACGTGCATGCTGAGAAATAACTTACAAAATCTGATACCTTCAATAATAATTGCACTTTAGTCCCTCAACCATTCAAAAATTGCAATTTGGTCCTCAGCTTCTCATTTCATTCAATTTCAATCCTAAATAATTTAAGAATATTAGAATTTAAATCAAAACTCCAAATATTCCCAAATTAAATATTCTCGGATTAAAATTAAATAATTCCGGCCATTACAACATCCATAAGACACATTTCCAAATTTTCAGACACTGCCAAACTAATCAAATATCGAAACATAATTGCATCCATAACAGGAGAATACGTTTCTTCATAATCAATTCCAGGTCTTTGAGAAAAATCTTGTGCAACAAGTCTAGCTTTATATCTTACTATTTCATTTTTCTCATTTCTCTTTCGAATAAAAACCAATTTGTATCCAACAGGTTTTACACCTTCAGATGTGAGAACTATAGGTCCAAAAACATTGCGTTTATTTAGCGAATCCAATTCAACCTGGATGACATCTTTCCATTTTGCCCAATAATGCCAAGTTTTACATTCACCAAAAGATTTTAGTTCATGGTCTTCATTCACATTTATGATGTCACATGCCACATTATAAGAAAATACTTCATCAATATCTTCTATATCTTTTCGATTCCATAATTTTTCATTATTAATATAATTGATAGCTAGAGATTTCACGATTCTCATCAGTTTGTGGTTCTGACAGAACATTTTCATCATCAGGTGTTTTTTCTGGAACACCATTTTCTATTTTGTGATCATCGTGTTTCTTTATGACTTTTCTTTTTTGAAGATTTTTATCCTTGGAACCGACTGACATTCCATGCTTCAATCGTTTTATGACATCATGAGTGTCTTCAATTTGTTTCTTTGGCATTTCAATTCGAGCAGGGGAATTTATAGCATGTATATATGATTTTGTTACCTCTTTTGTGTCTGCAAATGCATCTGGCATTTGATTTTCTATTCTTTGCAAATGCACAATTTGCTGTACATATTTTTCACATTGTTTGTTTCTTGGATCCAAATGCAACAATGATGGTACATACCATGTGATTTCTTTTTCGATGTGTTTTTTTTCTTCCCCTAACATTGGAAAGATTTCTTCATTAAAATGACATCAGCAAAACGTGCTGTAAACACATCGTCTGTTTGAGGCTCAAGATATCGAATGATTGATGGGCTATCATAACCGATATAAATACCGATTTTTCTTTAAGGATCCATTTTCGATCGTTGAGGTGGTGCAATATGCCATACACCATACATCCAAAAATTTTCAGATGAGAAATATCTGGTTCTTTACCAAATGCAAGCTGCAATTGGGAGAATTTATGATATGCACTTGGTCTGATGCGAATTAATGCAGTAGCATGTAAAATTTCATGTCCTCATATAGAAATAGGGAGTTTTGTTCTCATAATCATTGGTCTAGCAATCAGTTGTAGACGTTTAATCACTGATTCAGCTAATCCATTATGTATATGAACATGAGCAACATGATGCAACTGTAATTCCCATTGACATACAATAGTCATTGAAAGTTTGAGAAGTAAATTCTCCAGCATTATCAAGTCTTATTTTCTTGATTGTATAATCGAGAAAATTATTTCGCAATTTTATTATTTGAGCCATTAATCTTGCAAATGCCACATTTCGAGTTGACAATAAGCATACATGTGACCATCTGCTTGAGGCATCGATCAATACCATAAAATATCGAAATGGTCCACATGGTGGATGAATTGGCACATAAATATCACCCTGAATATGTTCAAGAAATATGAGTGATTCTGTTTGGATTTTAGCTGGCGATGGTCTTATAATAAGTTTTCCAAGAGAACATGCTTTACATTGGAACTTATTATTCTGAAAGATCTTCTGGTCTTTCAATGGATGACCATGTGTTTTCAATAATTATTCGCATCATTATTGAACCAGGATGTCCTAATCGATCATGACAATTGGTTAATATTGAAGAACTATTAACCACCATATTTGATTCGATTGGACTTATATGTGTATAATGCAATCCAGTAGGAAGCATTGATAATTTTTCAACCACATATTTCTTTCCAGATTTATATGTGGTAATACACATATTTCTGATTTTCATCAGTTATCGTCTCAGTATCATACCAATGAGAATATATGTCATTAAAACTCAACAAATATCTTTTTGATTGTGGTGAATATAAAGCATCATTTATAAAAAATTTTATACCATTAGGTAACAAAAAATGTGATTTTCCACAACCTTCAAACAGGACCTGATATTATATTCACCATTGTTTTTCTTGGTTTTAATTCCAAGAAATATCTTTTATCTTGTAGAATAGTGTGTGTTGTACCACTATTGGGTATGCAAACTTCCATGTGATTATTTCCTTGTTTAGCTTTGCTCATACCGTTTTCAATTTTGATATTTAAAAAAAAATATGCAATAAAAAAAATTAATGACATTATATGAAAAATATAACATGTTTCATAATACAAGAATACATGAAAAATACTGCATGTTACATTCTAGTCCCACCAATATATTAATCAATGTCCTCGAAATCATTTGAAAAATCACCAGCATCGAAATGAGTTGAACCACTTGAATGATTACTATTTTCAACAAAATTGGTCTCTTTTCCTTACCCCTTTATTGCTTCTTTATAGAGCTTACATAGGTGCTCTGGAGTTCGACAAATATGTGACCAATGTTCTGGAGTGCCACATCTATTAAAAATACTCTCAGATCTTTTTGAGTGATTTTCATTGTAGCGACCCATACCGGATCCGCTACCTAATCAGATATAAGAGCATAATTAAGCATGCATTAAATAAATCGCTACGGAAGACTTAAATACAAGAAGACCGGCAGAATACAACCGGCTAAACAAACTCGATTATACAATCCAATCGAATTATAAAAACCTATAACTAATCATGCTGTCTTCAAGGTCACTGGCTTCTCCAAGATCCTGGTGCTCAAACCTGCACCTACACCTGCCCCGTCAAATGGGGTGTCCAGATACACAGAAAAGACTGGACGTGAGCACTAAGCTCAATACGAAAGCACGGATAAACATACAAATATGATGCATGCAAATGACGGGGTATCCGTATCTAGGATAACTGAATACAAACTGCTCAGACTGACGCCTGGAATATGAGCTCGTCACATCGGGGTAGCTAACCACTGTGTGCGACCACTCACTCCCGAATCTCGGATGCGGACCATGGAGTCCTCTAGGTATCAGTACGTAAGGGTACTCGATATCAAACGTCCAAACTAAAAGAGTGGGTGCCCGGTTAGCCAACTTGTGGCTAAGGGCTTTTATGACTCTATGTATAAACAACCTTTTTTTAATATAATTTACATTCATTAATGGCATTTCTTTGTCTTTCTTCATATTGTTATATTGTGATATACTATTATTGTTTTGATAAAGACCTTGAATATACTATAGTGTAAGTAAGATGAGATAGTGAATAAAAAGAGATTACTATTATGAAACACATCTTATAGTCACTGTATATTCTAAACAGTTCCTAGTCAATTGAGTCGTCCGCTAATAAGGATAAGGATCGCTCGAGATTGAGACTAGCATTTGTGATGCCAAGTACCACGTTTCATTGGTAATGAACATGGAGATGTTCAAAGCATGCAAATGGATATTCATATGATGAATGATCGAACTACCCTATTCAGACTTTCCAAGTGGTTATCACTTATCGAGTGGATAAAGTCCGCGGTTTTGGTTGTACACCATTAGTCCTTACTACTTGAAACATCATTGAGACTCTATATGCTAGTACTGTACTTTGACTCGTTTACCGACTCTATTGGGGTCATCAGGTGTCGGGATTGGGTATAGTTACGACACATATAGGAGTCGATGCTTTGTTGTCAAGGATTCACCACATACTTGCGAGTGTGGATATTCTATGTGATCTGAGGAGATATTAGTGTGACAAATCTCTGGCCAGAGTACATGATGTGCTTTAAGAAATGGTTTTCTAGTAGCACATGCGATGTCACTATTTGATCTTCAAGATGCATTGCATAGTTGTCGAATCTCGAACGACTCTCGATGTACCAATGGTTGTTGATTCGATCGGGATATATGGATGAAGGGACCGTACTGTACGCTAACCAAAATCTACTGGTTCTTGCAGGCACTATCAGTGATACCTAGGGAATCATGGGGCGATGTTTCTAGGCGCTCTTACCATGATTCGATGGGTAAGTCGGAAATTGTTGTTCCGAGTCACAAGGAGTTGTTAGCCCACGGCTAGCTGTATCCCTGAACCATTGAGGGTCACACAAGTAATGGATTACTAAACTCCGTTGAGATAGTTAAATTTAAAGAGTAAAATTTAATGAAAGAGAAGTTGGACTTCTTAACTAAAGGGAGTGGAATTTCCTAAAATGACATAGGGATGGACATTTTTGGAAATCACTGAATTCGGATTCAGAAAAATTATCTTGATTTTAAAAGGTGCAGAAATGGTTTCTGTGCACATTGGTGAAATCGGTTTATCAATCGGAGTCATGATGAATTTTATATTAATTTCTATAATAACAGGCTTGGCTTGTTGGGCTTAAGTTATGGATTGTTGGCCCTAAGGAGTTAGAGTCTTAATAAAATTATAACTTAATCTAGTCTAGAAATTATCTATAAATACATGTGTAGTGTTCAAAAATCATAAGCTTTCAGTCTTGCAATTTTTGAATTACACACATATATTTTCAAGAGGAATTTTCGAAAATCCTCTGCTCCTTTTTGAGATAATTCAGTCTGTAATTTTTGTGAAAAATTACATTCTGAATTGACAAATCAAATCTGTTTATTCTCTTCGATAAACATCTGATTGATTTCTAGTGCAATCAATCAGAGGGTTTTAGTTTTCTATTCGTGGACTTAATTCCAGAGGTTGATCGTGATAGTCATCGGTTCCCGAGATTTACAAGAAGAGCAGATTAAATTCTGTTGGAGTCCATAATCAAGCTTTTGTTTGAATAGGTAAAAATATTTAATTGTGAATTTATATTTTTACTTGCAAGATTTTAATCGTTAGGATTTGATACCCACGATATAGAATCGTTCCATATCGAAAAATAAAATTTTTAAACTTCCGCTGCTCCGGGTATCACATCCGTGTGATCAGAGAACGAGTGTTCCAACAGTGGTATCAGAGCCATGTTGCAAACTTTGATCAAACGATTAAAATTAATCGATTGTACAAAAAATTTTAGCCTCGGTTTTTGAAACAAAACGAAAAAATTTGTAAAATTAAATTTGAAAGGAAACAAGGCAATCGGGCAGCGACGAGCTGCCCACCTCCAAGTGGGCAGCCCTGTCCCACGTGGAGGCGCGGCTGCCCGGGAATGTCCCGGGCAGTCCGGAAATTTAAAAATTTGATTTTTTGATTTTTTGAAATTTTTGAAATTTTAGTTTTTGGTCCGATCGAAAAAATTTTTTGATTGGTTCACGAGGCATCGAATCAAATTGTTTGAGTTCGAAATTTTTAAAATTGATTTTTGGATAAATTTGAATTTTTGGAAAATTTATAAATTTTATCCGTTAAATTAGATTTTATAAAATTAATTATTTTGGTACAATTGATGATAAGATATGATCTTATGAAAGGATAAGATAAAATTTGATTTTATCTTTTTAATTATGATGTCATTGCATGTTATTCAATTATTTAATTATTGAATTAATTATTGGATAAAAGGATGATCGATTGCCATGACCAATTTGGTAGGTGTATGTTAGGTTATTTACATTTGGTTTTATTGTTGTTGGGTTTTATTAATGGGCTTGGTTTATAGCCCAATTTGAATTGTCATTTGTAATAAAAAGTGGGTCTGGTTTATGGCCCGTTCCCACCCTTAAATATGTATCCCCTACTTTTCATCGAAATTTATTGTAAATTTATTAGACTTAGTGGGAGATAAAGATTTGAAGACAAAGGTGGGCCCAGTAGACAATAAAGACCGAAGAAATGTAAATTGGAAGATCAATGTAATAGGATTGCATTGCATACTTGCATATCACCTAGGATTGGACTTAGACTCGTGATTGACAACCACGGGTCGATTAGTGATTGGGATCGATCATCCTTTAAATAATATATGATATTATTGTTGTATGCTTGTTTAGACTAAATTGTATGAATCCCGCAAGCATACAAATATTGCATGATGAGACAATTTTCAAAATTAAAAATCCCTGATTTTAAATATGATTTAAAATTGATATCAAGATAAACAAAAGGGAATTTAAATATTGTTTAAATGTTCCTACCTTCCATCAACGATCAATGTATGAGATGCTACCCGCGGGCATGGTCCGGCTCATATTATTGGGGGGGCCCGTTCGTCGGAAAGCTGTACATTGGATCGACATATGTTGTAAGTTGGGTGGAACTCCCATGGGATTGGCTCATATTATTGGGGATCCACATGGCGACCATCCATCACAACTTAATATTGATGGGTCATCTTGACATGTCATATTAAACGGCGTCATATTATTGGGCCCTTATTGGACATGAGGTAAAAATATGGGGGTTTGCTTTGGAAGCAATTGGGCTCTACCTTTTGAAAATTATGGTTGACTGATATTATTCGGGACTATAGTTTGTCAATTGGACTCCATGATCCCACTAAGGAAACAAGTTTCCCGTTTTCACTAGAGGGTAGTGAAATCGTTAAAATAGTGAGAGTGAAATTCATAAAATAAATTACGCCATATTTTATGTCTTAGTAAATTAATTAAGCAATCATCGATTATTGTCTGTTTCATCTCAGTATATCATTATGATGAATCTTCGTAATCCACATGTTTCAATTCTTGAACAAAACAAACTTTCTGGCGCAAACTATAGGGAATGATTCCATAAGTTAAGATTGTCCTGAGCTCGGAAAAGATTTTCTAAGTGTTAGAAAAGGCTCCTCAGAAAACAGCCCCGGCTGATGTAACTTCGGAAAGGTTGGCCGAACTAGAGAAATTGTAGGACCATGATCTCAAGGCCAAATGTTACATGCAAAGATGGACAAGTCTAAATAAGTTTGCCATCACTACAAAAAACCCGGTTACTGGAAGCGCAACTGCAAAGAATGTATATCGAGTAGTTACGAACTACAATGGATATATTTTATAAATGTTTCACTTAATACTATTTCTTGGGTATTGGATACCAGATGTAGATCTCACATTTGCAATGAGTTGCAGATGATGACAAGAAGTCGTAAGCTTAGAATAGGTGAGACCCAGTAAAGGCTCGGGAATGGTTCCAGAGTTGAATCCAAAAGCTATGGGAAACATTTGTTTAATTTTGCAAAAACAATTTTAAGATATATTTTGAGAGAGATGTTTTTATTTGTACCAAGATTTCATTAAAACATTATTTCTTTTTCTATTCTTGATAGAGAAGATATTTCTTGAAAATTTGCGAATGGGATTTGCAATATTTACAAGAATGAATGTTTAATTTGAAATGGACAATTTAAAAATGATCTATATAACTTAAAATTAAAAGACGTTCCAGTTGATTATGTTGATAAACCGGTAACAACAAACAAAAGGAAAATCGATAGTCAAAACCCGGCAAACCTTTGGCATGCTAGGCTAGGTCATATTTCCTCAAGGAGGATGAACAAGCTAGTGGGAGAGGGCATGTTTGATATGTCTGATATGAACTCTCTACCTACTTGTGAGTCCTGCCTAAAAGGAAAAATGACTAAATCTCCTTTCAAAGGGAAGCCTGAGCGTAGTCAATATCTGTTGAATTTGATCCATAAAGATGTTTGCGGACCATTTAGTATCGGTACTAAATTTGGTCACACCTACTTCATTACCTTTACTGATGATTATTCTAGGTATGGGTATTTATATTTAATGAATATAAGTCTGAATCATTTGAAAAGTTCAAATAATTCAAGGCTAAAGTAGAAAACAAACAAAGTAGAAGTATTAAAGCACTTCGATCGGATCGAGGTGGAGAATACTTAAGTACCGAGTTTTTGAGCTATCTAAAAGAGAATGGGATTCTCTCTCAGTGGACTCCTCCTATGACACCTCAGCTGAATGGTGTCTCGGAGCGTCGCAATCGAACTTTGTTGGACATGGTTCGATCTATGATGAGCTTCACTGAGCTCCCTCCTTCGTTTTGGGGCTATGCACTTGAAACGGCAGTGTTGTTGTTGAACAATGTTCACACCAAAGCAGTGAATAAAACTCCATACGAGTTATGGAATGGCAAAGCTCCTAAGTATTCGTACTTAAGGATTTGGGGATGTCCTACTTATTTGAAGCAGACAGTGGGAGATAAGTTGGATAGTCGTTCCACCTTATGTTATTTTGTAGGATATCCGAAGAATTCAATCGGATATTATTTCTATCATCCTAATGAAACAAAAGTGATTGTTTCGAGGAATGCCACCTTCATGGAGAAGGAGTTCTTACTTGATAAGAAAGGCAAGATGATGGAACTCGAAGAAATTCGAGAAGAACCCGAGATACAAAATAACGATCCTACACCTCAGGAACCATTGATTGACACGCCTATTCCTAGAAGATCCGAGAGGACTTCTAGATCTCCTATTCGATATGGTCTTTTTCTTGAAGGGGATCAAAGTGAACCCGACATTGGATGTGATCCAAGAAACTTCAAGGAAGCAATTTTTGATGCGGATTCGAATTTATGGCTTGATGCTATGCAGTCGGAAATAGACTCGATGCATACAAACCAAGTTTGGTTTTTAGTAGATCCTCCCGATGGAATTGTTCCAATAGGGTGTAAATGGATCTACAAGAGAAAACTTGGGCCTGATGGTAAGGTACTAACCTACAAGGCACGATTGGTAGTAAAAGGTTATACTCAAAGACAAGGAGTTGACTATGATGAAACTTTTTCACCAGTCGCAATGTTCAAGTCCATAAGAATCCTTATTGCCATAGAAGCATGGTATGACTATGAGATATGGCAAATAGATGTGAAGACTGCATTTCTTAATGGAAACATTAAGGAAGAAATCTATATGATGCAGCCCGAAGGATTCACATCCATGGGAAGCGAGCATAAGGTATGCAAGCTTCAGAGATCAATTTATGGTCTCAAACAAGCATCAAGAAGTTGGAACCAGAAATTTGATGAAACAATAAAGGACTTTGGTTTCATCAAAAACCCGGAGGAACCATGCGTGTACAAGAAAGTAGTTAAGGATGCGGTGACGTTCTTAGTGCTTTATGTTGATGACATCCTACTCATTGGGAATGACGTAGGGATGTTGCAGTCAACAAAGATATGGTTATTAGGTAGATTCTCGATGAAGGATTTGGGTGAGGCCTCCTATATTCTAGGGATACAAATCTATAGAGATAGATCTAAGAGAATGATAGGAATCACTCAAGCAACCTACAACGACACCATATTGAAAATGTTTTCTATGGATGAGTCCAAGAGAGGATATCTACCTATGTGTCATGGAGTTTCTCTATCCAAGTCTATGTGTCCCAAGACTGACGAAGAGATAGAGAAAATGACACACATACCATATGCGTCAGCCATAGGTAGTATTATGTATGGGATGATATCTACCAGACCGGATGTAGCCTTTGCTCTGAGTGTCATGAGCAGATATCAGGCCAACCCCGGTCAAATGCATTGGAAAGCCGTGAAGGATATTCTTAAGTACTTGAGAAGGACTAAGAATATATTCATGGTTTATGGAGGAAGAGAATTGAAATTCGAAGGCTATACCGACTCTAGCTTCCAAAGCGACGTGGATGACTCGAAGTCAACCTCTGGATTTGTATTCATGCTCAATGGCGGTGCTGTCTCTTGGAAGAGTTCCAAGCAGGACACCACAACGGATTCTACCACTGAGGCAGAATACATTGCAGCATCAGCTGCTGCTAAAGAGGCCGTTTGGATGAGGAATTTCGTCCAAGAGTTGGGCGTAATTCCTGAAGCTATTGGTCCAGTTCCGGTGTACTGCGACAACACTGGTGCCGTTGCTCAGGCAAAGGAACCAAGGTTTCATCAAAGATCCAAACATGTACTGAGGAAATACCACATCATCCGGGAGATTGTGGAAAGAGGAGACATCACTGTCGAGAGAGTGGCCTCTACAGACAATATCGCTGATCCACTTACTAAGCCCTTGCCAGGACCATTGTTTGACAAACATCGCGAAGTAATGGGATTACGTAGTATGACTAGTTGGCTTTAGGGCAAGGGGGAGATTGAAAAAGTGGGTGCCCGGTTAGCCAACGTGTGGCTAAGGGCTTTTATGACTCTATGTATAAACAATCTTTATTTAATATAAATTACATTCATTAATGGCATTTTCTTTGTCTTTCTTCATATTGTTATATTGTGATATACTATTGTTGTTTTGATAAATACCTTGAATATACTATAGTGTAAGTAAGATGAGATAGTGAATAAAGAGAGATCACTATTGTAAGGCCCGAAAATATTAAGTTCTTAATGACAGAATTGAAGATTTAAATTTCGAATAAGAGAGAAAAGATTAATTTAAGAATGTATGGAAATTGGAGATTTCAATTTCGGGTCAGAAATATTTAATTTGAGGATTTTTGGATTTTAAGATTTTAATATCCGGAATTCTTAAATTAAAAGATTAAAAATATTTGCAATTGATATTTATGGAATTAAAGATGTGAATTCCAAGATGATAAATATCAAAAATTGAATTTGAGGATGAAATCCGAGCAAGGGTCAATTTGCAAATATTGAGTAGTTCAAGGACTAAAATGCGATAAGGTCCGAAATGATTTAATTTTAATTCGAGAATATTTAATTTGAGAATATTTAGAGTTTAGAATTAAATTCTATTATTCTTAAATTATTTAGGATTGAAATTGAATTCAATCGCTTGTCCGGGGACTGAATTGCAATTAGGCCAAAGTTCAGGAACCAAAATGCAAATAAGTAGATACATATCTACTTTGAAATGTGGGAATCAGATTAGATTCAGAATAAAATCAGATAATGGCCGAGAGAAAGAGGAAAAGGGTTCCAAGTTCACTTTTTGACCTTTCAAGCTTTCATATCTTTTGATCCGCCCGGTAGAATTTCCGATTGAATATATATTTGCGATCACAGCTCCGAGTGCTACGTTTTGATGTAAGTTTTATGAAGTTCTACCATGTTTGAATTTTAAGTTGTTGTTAGAATTAATATTTGATTGTATAAACGTGTTCTAGCATAAACGACGATAGCATATCTAAGATGGATCGAGAAAAGATCGTCGTTTGAACATGTTTTAGAATTTAGAATGAGTTTTCAGAAATCTGATTTTTAGGGGATGACATTCACGTGTTATGCTGATGGAATTGATGATGTTTTGTTGTTAAGATGATGATCATATTGATGTTTATGCTTTTGGAAAGACCGAAATCGTATCGTTACGCCGCCGGTTCAAGATTTTGAATTGTTATGCATTCTCAATGTCTAGAGCTCATCTTCAAGTTATTGTGGATGAATTGAATATGTGATTATGTTGAGAATGAAGATATAATGATATTTGAATCGAAAGATTTATCAGACTCGAATAGTTGCGATGTCGGTTTGAATTTCGATTGTATTAGCAAGATTTGAACTATATAAGCTTTAAAGAAACATCGATTCATATTGGATATTGATGTTTAGCTATGTTATAAACCATTTCAGATTTGAAGTGAAGATTATCGAAGTTGAATCGACGAGTTCGAGTTCGAATGACTTGAAGTGTTTGAGATTGAATCAAAAACACCTTCAAATATCACTGATTGAAATGAGCAGATTGTGATGACCGATTTGGCTAGCTTTGAGATGATCAGCATTGGCAACAGATTCAAGATATTTGAATCGCGATGAAAGGTATGATTTGACATTATTCTTTCCAGGTAGAACAACTCGAGAACGTGGTGGTTTTCGAGTTATCCTGAAATCACATACTTAGTTGTTTAAGTGCTCTTATGTGATTTACTTGCTTTTGTTGCTATGAATATTGTGGTCAAGATGTTTATCAGTATTTATTTGATTAATGCATACAGATTATGTTGCATTCATCTTGAACCCTACCTTGAATAGCACAGAAGGCAGAATGACCTAGAGTGCATATGACGTTTGGAGGGCTGTAGTTGAGTGGCACGGAATGTAGACTTACTTACAGAGCCAGAAGACTCACTATAGTTGCACCAAAGTCAGGGGAAATGAAGTATTCAACTTCACCTCGATTGGGTGAGTGGGTTTTTGTTGAAGATTTTATTCCCCGGGATCCCAAGAACTAAGCTTATTGATATCAGATTTGATAGCCTATTCCTTGGTACATGCATTGCATTTATGCATTAACCTAGAGTTTTCTATGGTTTAGAATATGCAGTTATAAATGCTAGCATGTTGTGATATGCCATTCTAGATATGAATGTTTTATTATGCTTTATATGCTATTGCTTTAGATGAATCTTTATGTGTAAGAATTTAAGAGTCGATGATGATTCTATGATCTACATGTTATTACATGTTTTATGATTTTAGATTAGTATGGCATATAGATTCCATATGCTTTCATGATGTATATGCATGTCTTTCATACTGAGATTTATTCTCACCGGAGTTATCCGGCTGTTGCTTTGTTTGTATGTGTGCATTGCATCAGGTTGGGGCATGATCAAGCTAGAGTTGGCTTGGATAGCTTGAGAAAAAAGATAGTATGTGGTGATTCGGGTTTTAAGCAGCTGTTATGTATTGTATATAAACATGTTAGAAGACAAGAAATCTTGTACATGTGTATGTAAATCCTAGTTTATATTCATGAGTTGATGTATTTAGATGCTAGGATCTATTTATCAATGCATGTTTATTGTTTTAGCAGCATGTTAAAGATTGAAGGGCACCAAGAAAGCAGCAAATTCAGAAGTTGAACAGCTGCAGTTTTGGAGCAGGGTATGCCCGCTCGATCGGTAGAATGTAACCGATCGAGCGAGGCCCATTTTGTCCAAAACAGAGAAGTCAATTTTTCTGCCCGCTCGATCGGTGGAGTTTAACCGATCGAGCGAGGCCATATGTTTGCATACCCGAGGGTTTATACTTTGTGCTCGCTCGATCGGTAAGGTTTACCCGATCGAGCGAGGGGCCTTCTTTAAAAAAAAAAAAATTTAGCTCTTGGTTTGAACAATCTTTTATTACATGATTAATTGTTAATGAATCATTTATTGCCCTAAGATGAGATTAGCAACCCGGGTCCCCACAACTATTATGAAACACATCTTATAGTCACTGTATATTCTAAACAGTTCCTAGTCAGTTGAGCCGTCCGCTAATAAGGATAAGGATCGCTCGAGATTGAGACTAGCATTTGTGATGCCAAGTACCACGTTTCATTGGTAATGGACATGGAGATGTTCAAAGCATGCAAATGGATATTCATATGATGAATGATCGAACTACCCTATTCGGACTTTCCAAGTGGTTATCACTTATCGAGTGGATAAAGTCCGCGGTTTTGGTTGTACACCATTAGTCCTTACTACTTGAAACATCATTGAGACTCTATATGCTATTACTGTACTTTGACTCGTTTACCGACTCTATTGGGGTCATCAGGTGTCGGGATTGGGTACAGTTATGACACATATAGGAGTCGATGCTTTGTTGTCAAGGATTCACCACATACTTGCGAGTGTGGATATCCTATGCGATCTGAGGAGATATTAGTGTGACAAATCTCTGGCCAGAGTACATGATGTGCTTTAAGAAATGGTTTCCTAGTAGCACATGCGATGTCACTATTTGATCTTCAATATGCATTGCATAGTTGTCGAATCTCGAATGACTCTCGATATACCAATGATTGTTGATTCGATCGGGATATATTGATTAAGGGACCGTACTGTATTCTAACCAAAATCTACTGGTTCTTGCAGGCACTATCAGTGATACCTAGGGAATCATGGGGCGATGTTGCTAGGCGCTCTTACCATGATTTGATGGGTAAGTCGGAAATTGTTGTTCCGAGTCACAAGGAGTTGTGAGCCCATGGCTAGCTGTATCCCTGAACTATTGAGGGTCACACAAGTAATGGATTAATAAACCCCGTTGAGATAGTTAAATTTAAAGAGTTAAATTTAATGAAAGAGAAGTTGGACTCCTTAACTAAAGGGAGTGGAATTTCCTAAAATGACATAGGGATGGACATTTTTGGAAATCACTGAATTCGGATTCAGAAAAAATTATCTTGACTTTAAAAGGTGCAAAAATGGTTTCTGTGCACATTGGTGAAATCGGTTTATCAATCGGAGTCATGATGAATTTTATATTAATTTCTATAATAACAGGCTTGGCTTTTTGGGCTTAAGTTATGGATTGTGGGCCCTAAGGAGTTAGAGTCCTAATACAATTATAACTTAATCTAGTCTAGAAATTATCTATAAATACATGTGTAGTGTTCGAAAATCATAAGCTTTCAGTCTTGCAATTTTTGAATTACACACATATATTTTCAAGAGGAATTTTCGAAAATCCTCTGCTCCTTTTTGAGATAATTCAGTCTGTAATTTTTGTGAAAAATTACATTCTGAATTGACAAATCAAATCTGTTTATTCTCTTCGATAAACATCTGATTGATTTCTAGTGCAATCAATCAGAGGGCTTTAGTTTTCTATTCGTGGACTTAATTCCGGAGGTTGATCGTGATAGTCATCGGTTCCCGGGATTTACAAGAAGAGCAGATAAAATTCTGTTGGAGTCCATAATCAAGCTTTTGCTTGAATAGGTAAAAATATTTAATTGTGAATTTATATTTTTACTTGCAATATTTTAATCGTTAGGATTTGATACCCACGATATGGAATTGTTCCATATCGAAAAATAAAATTTTTAAAATTCCGCTGCTTCGGGTATCACATCTGTGTGATCAGAGAACGAGTGTTCCAACACAAACAGGGCTGAGTAACCCTCACTGGCTCATCTCAAAAGATGTACAGACGTACAGACACAAGATGATATGTACATGCCATATATCAATAACAATAACATGCAAACACATAAATGCAACATATAAGCATGCATATCCGCTGACAATCTCAGTCAGTACTTACGTATCTTTCTACAGGCAGTCCTAGCAGTCCAACTCTAGGTTCCAAGTCTATCATCAACTCTACAATGCAAATACCCATGCATCATTCATTAAGCTCTAAAAGCCTTAACTAAGCTATTGCATACTCCTAAATAATTTAAGGAGACTATAGCTATACCTGCGTCTGTCGTCATCCCACTGATGGTGACTATCCCGCAACTAGGGGCACACCCCTGCTCCAGCTCCACAGCCTCGAGCACTGCTCTGCTACACGAGCACTGCTCCGCTACTATGTCAGACACTGTCTAGCTATACTATAATATTTTTCCCTACTCCAACTCTAAAATAATAGTACCCAAAGCCCTAAAATAGAGCCACGTGGGAGAATGAGAGGAACTCGGAATTCGCACCAAATGAGGAGCTCGGACCTCATATTTATAGAGCACGTTCGGATCGTCCGATCCTGACTTCGGATCGTCCGAACTGCTTCGGGCCGTCCGATCGCCTCATCGGATCGTGCGATCTCCACCACGCGTCCAACCATTCGCATGCAACCATACACCTGTCCAATACACTGTTTGGGCCGTCCGAACCAGCTCTTCAGATCATCCGAACATCTCCCCGATGATGTCACCAATGACGTATTATTTTGGAACAGCTGGCCGCATGAGTTCGGATCGTCCGAACCCACTTCGGACCGTCCGAAGTCTTCAGAGCCTCTGAAGCTTGGCTCCGTCCATGTTCGGATCCTCTGAACTCAAGTTCGGAGCGCCCGAACCTGCCGAACCATACCAACCATTTTTGAGTGTCCTGGATCCATTTCTGGACTCCGTTAATCCATTTGAAATTTCCTTAATCATGTTTTACTTAATCCGAACATGATCCTTCAATTAATTACTCATTAATTGTTAGTTTTGGATACGGGCTACTACATTCTCCCCCCCTTGAAAGATTTTGTCCTCGAAATCTAGGGTAAACCCCGAGAACGTAACATAGACCACTTGCCCATTCCACCAATAGTTCCAGTTCGAAACATCTGGTCGAATAACCTTGACAACCCCAAGCCTCGCTAACCTGCAGGGTCTGTTCAATCAGTGAGCCACATCAGAATGTAAAACTCAGTTTAGAATCCGCACTGATTCCCAACTTGCACGCTTTTAACGATTCACTCTGGAATTCACTGCCTTATTATCAGCAATCCTGCGAGAATTGAGTAACACTACTGACTACCGTCAGTTATCCTTTGTTAACCGCAAACGACACGGCACCTTCGATCCAAATTGCTGATTGTATTAGCCGCACTGACTACAAATCTTAGCGATGACACTCCTGCTAAGATCGTAACTAGTTCTCAGTTATCTCTAGACACGCACGAATTCCATCGCTACCCAACGAAAAAAGAAACAAGATACAACACATTGTATCTCCCTGATCTAACGATATCATCGCATCCCTCGATGTTATCGCAAATCGCTCAACAATAGATCTAGATCCTACTCTAACCATCTGAAGTCCTCAGACTGATTGCGATCGATCTTGATCCAAATCTCGCCATCGTAGATAGTATCTATTCGATCGCATTAGTCATCCTGCCATGGATAAGAACCAAATCTTGACAATTCCTGGCATCATAACACGTATCTTCAGTACTTACCCTGCCTGATGCTGAAGGATGTTCCCAAGAACACCAACTAAGTAAACAGATGACAAAATCTCTGTCTACTAACCCCAATTGTGACAAAATCATTGTACACAATTTCTTGTCTTAATGCACTCTTCAAGGTCATCGCCTCGAAATATACTACCATCCTACTGAAACTCTCGGATGGACTAACACTGTCCTTAGCATTAGTAGTCTATATCGAATTCTTACCTCCATCTCGTCACTAGAGATAGTATCGACGAAAATGATTTCAGTTATCTTGTCCTAGATAACGAAAAACCCTTGACTCGCTAACTGAAATAACCAAACTGGTTCACCTTGATCCCACATAGAATCTATCAATACTAGCGGCAATCCCGCTATCTCAACCTCTCAATGACACAGCATAACAAAACGGATTGGGATATCAGCGACAATACTCATGCCAGATTTAGAAACACAAGTCTCAGCTGTTGTCTCATCCCATGAAGCAACTAATGCTAACCTGCAAATTCTCGTTGAAATCCATAAGCACTTGTCGAATCGTCCCTCAAGAACAACTCTTGAGAACTATGCTAGAAGCACCCAAGCAAAACACTCCGACTAACAGTCCCCAAAATTTTGTCCTCTGACAATCCTGGGACAATCACTAAATCATATTTCCGCAAACTGGATCAATCGTTGCTAACACCAAGCTATGCTCAGATCAAAATCCGCCCATGGTAATCTCAGCAACACTATCAATGAACTATGATCACAAGAGTCAACCTAAGACCACTCTCGTGATTTGCAGAATCCAAAAGCCCCGATTCCCGCATTCATGGGGATTCCTAACGACTGAAGAATTCCCTAAATGCACCTGAATCGTTGTATCTATGCATACCATACTTCTAGTATTGTCCCCAGTACTTCTTGACTACCTATATCCCAATTCAGCACCGGTTGGAATAATCTGATCGATCAAGTCGATCTACGGTGGCTCTCGTTCTGCCTGACGATATCAATCCTAATCAAACAATTACTTATCAAGAAAAAACTCTCAGAGCTCGATCAATATCGATGATCTCACTGCCACACGTCCGCAAATCATAAATACTTGAAATCAAAAGAATCACACTTGATTCAATCCTCTATCTCTGACAGAGTCAAACAACAGCTACACGTAGTCACTTGTGTCATGCCTGCACCAGTCTAGAAATATTATCCACTGTCTATATTCATTCAAGATGATCATTAGGACCTGCTAGACCCAAAACGCACTACAAGTCTGAAAGATTCCAACTAACGCTGAACATGTTCCTGATAATTATATCTCTCGCTAAGGCTGCAACTATTTAAGACTGAGGTAACCTGCCACGATGTCCCACATGAAATCACCACCAAGTGTACACTGTCATAAGTCACGCTTCCCTCATGTCTCAAATAGTCATGTACAATCCTTAGCATCAGATATAACTCATTACTGAAGGAAACCATCATTGCTGGAAAATACTTCCCCCGGGTCAATGTTTCAGACAATTTTACAAAACCATATCCTGGATAACTCCTACCACAAGAGAATCCAATCATCGACTAGATCCAATAGTCTCGCAGTATCCCATTGACTAAAACTATCTGCTCAGAATACACGCTCATCAAGGAAATCCCTCCAGGACTAGTCCTTACGGCAGAAATCCAAACAAATATCTCTGACGACAGCCAGACAATATCTGAACCACTGATACCTAACCAGGCATCTAATACAAGGTCATATCCCGTCGTGACTGTTACCAAGACTCTATACTGAGAAGCCTTCCCACCGCCGATCTTGAAGCACAAGGGCTTCCAGACAATCTCCGAAGTACAAAGACTCCCAGAGTAACACTGGCATAGGGTCGCGCCCCATCACATCTAGTCATGGTCATAGTCCACAACTCGGCATATACTCGACCTGGTTCCTGATGAAATCCCATCATCGCAATTCCCAACCTAACGAAGGTCAAACAGACTACCGTTCTAAGGAAATAACCTAGAACAAAGCCCAAAGTTCCTATCCGAACAATATTTACATACCTCCAGATGAATCACCTCAGTCATTCACAAATTCCTGGATAATTAATACATGTGTCATTACTTCAAGTTATGTACAACTTCTTTATTACAATCTCATGTAATACATACAGTATTCAAAATACAACGAAATGTACAACCAATAACTTGAAATGATACAACCGGATTCTGATGATTCATTACAACTGAAATACTGTTTACAATTACAACAATACAGTATTTAAAATTATCGTACTCGTCTTCATTTCTTGATCATAAAGCCTATAATCGACACACGCATCGATACAAACATACTCCCATCCAAGTCTCTCTACATGTCCTCTTGCGAAGAAATCCGGAGAAATGGCACGTGATAGCTAACCAGCTATGCTCTGCGTCAGTGCATGTCAGTCGACCACCTCTGCTCACGATCTACCATAAGCGTTCTTCTTGTATCCATATCATGCTTTTGAACATGAAGTTTTCCATTTGCCTACCGAAAGCATCGATACAAGCATACCGGCAAAACCATGTTCCGCATGAGTTTAATGAACTTACACTCAAAACTCGTCATGCCTTAGGCACTCGAGGCATTTCCTGGTGAAGGTCTATATGACAGTCTGTCCAACTATGAGTGGAGAATCTCTTCGGACTGAAACCACATGGGTTATTACAAACCATTCGTTCCAAAAAGCCCTCAAAGGTATCTGACACGATATACTCGTTTTTCTCTTCCAGTCTTTTCTGCTGGAATCTATATGTTCTTCGATCAGCATCCCAATGCATCGAATGATGATCCGTACACAGTAGTCAATCTATCTATCGATATGCTACTACTGGTGTTCTCATCACTGTTGCATTCCTTATAGTAAAAACTTCTACCGCAAACCACGGCAATGAAGAACCAAATCTTCTTTCGTTAGGTCTCCTCAATCCTACAAGGATAATCCTACATCTCAGTACTATTTCCCAAGTATCTTGCATGTAGCTCTGATACCATAAATGTAGCGACCCATACCGGATCCGCTACCTAATCAGAGATAAGAGCATAATTAAGCATGCATTAAATAAATCGCTGCGGAAGACTTAAATACAAGAAGACCGGCAGAATACAACCGGCTAAACAAACTCGATTATACAACCCAATCGAATTATAAAAACCTATAACTAATCATGATGTATTCAAGGTCACTGGCTTCTTCAAGCTTCTGGTGCTCAAACCTGCACCTACACCTGCCCCGTCAAATGGGGTGTCCAGATACACAGAAAATACTGGATGTGAGCGCTAAGCTCAATACGAAAGCACGGATAAACATAAAAATATGATGCATGCAAATGACAGGGTATCCATATCTGGGATAACTGTATACAAACTGCTCAGACTGGCGCCTGGAATATGAGCTCGTCACATCGGGGTAGCTAACCACTGTGTGAGACCACTCACTCCCGAATCTCGAACGCGGACCACGGAGTCCTCTAGGTATCAGTACCTAAGGGTACTCGATATCAAACGTCCAAATAGAGCTGAGTAACCCTAACTGGCTCATCTCAAAAGATGTACAGACGTACAGACACAAGATGATATGTACATGCCATATATCAATAACAATAACATGCAAACACATAAATGCAACATATATAAGCATGCATATCCACTGGCAATCTCAGTCAGTACTTACGTACCTTTCTACAGGCAGTCCTAGCAGTCCAACTCTAGGTTCCAAGTCTATCATCAACTCTACAATGCAAATACTCATGCATCATTCATTAAGCTCTAAAAGCCTTAACTAAGCTATTGCATACTCCTAAATAATTTAAGGAGACTATAGCTATACCTGTGTCCGTTGTCAGCCCACTGATGGCGACTATCCCGCAACTAGGGGCACACCCCTGCTGCAGCTCCACAGCCTCGAGCACTGCTCCGCTACACGAGCACTGCTCCGCTACTATGTCAGACACTGTCTGACTATACTATAATATTTTTCCCTACTCCAACTCTAAAATAAGAGTACCCAAAACCCTAAAATAGAGCCACGTGGGCGAAGGAGATAAACTCGGAATTCGCACCAAATAAGGAGCTCGGACCTCATATTTATAGAGCACGTTCGGATCGTCCGATCCTGACTTCGGATCGTCCGAACTGCTTCGGGCCGTCCGATCGCCTAATCGGATCGTCCGATCTCCGCCACGCGTCCAACCATTCGCATGCAACCATACACCTGTCCAATACACTGTTCGGGCCGTCCGAACCGGCTCTTTGGATCGTCCGAACATCTCCCCGATGACGTCACCAATGACGTGTTATTTTGGGACAGCTGGCCGCATGAGTTCGGATCGTTCGAACCCACTTCGGACCGTCCGAAGTCTTCAGAGCCTCCGAAGCCTGGCTCCGTCCATGTTCGGATCCTCCGAACTCAAGTTTGGAGCGCCCGAACCTGCCGAACCATACCCATCATTTTTTAGTGTCCTGGATCCATTTCTGGACTCCGTTAATCCATTTGAAATTTCCTTAATCATGTTTTACTTAATCCAAACATGATCCTTCAATTAATTACTCATTAATTATTAGTTTTGGATACGGGCTACTACATTCATTTTCACTCGTGTTTTCATGCTATCTTTTTGATGGTGGTTCGTGACGTTCTTTTGAGATGAGTTATTGAAGTAACTATCTCGATTATTTTCATATCCACGGCCGCTACCACGACCTCGATCATTTTTACGTCCACGTCCACGCCCACGTCCTCGACCTCGTCCACGACCAAAATCTTGTCTATGCCTTTGATTTTGGTTTTCATTTTTAATTACGACATTTGCTTCTGGAAATGTCGTTGATCCAGTGGGTCGGGATTGATGATTTCTTACTAACAATTCGTTGTTCTTTTCCGCCACAAGAAGACATACGATTAGTTCAGGATATCTCGAAAATTCACGCACTCTATACTGTTGTTGTAGAGTTATATTTGATGCGTGGAATGTGAAAAATATTTTTTCAAGCATTTTCATTTCAGTAACAACATGCCCACAAAATTTCAATTGCGAGACTATTTGATACATCGCAGAATTGTAATCACTGACTTTTTTAAAGTTTTGGAATCTCAACGTATTCCATTCATCACGGGCGGTCAAGAGTATAACTTCCCTTATATGCTCAAATCTTTCTTTCAACTTTTTCCATAAAATCATTGGGTATTTTTCTGTGAGATACTCACATTTCAATCTTTCATCAAGATGTCTACGTAAGAAAATCATAGATTTTGCTTTTTTTTTTTTGTGAGGATGATATATTTTTTTTTATGGTATCACTTAGACCTAATGACTCAAGATGCATCTCTACATCGAGAGTCCATGGCATATAATTCTTTCAAGTGATATCGAGTGCAACGTATTCAATTTTTGCCAAATTTGACATGGTGGTACTAGAAAAATAACAATGAATTTTATTAGTTAATTTCTATTAGTATGACAATACAAAATAATGGAAGAACGAAGATTACAAGTGCGTGTACAAATAAAGAAAAAGTGTGTGGTGGATAATCACCGATAAATACAATAATCGTGAGCATGATAACCATAATAGTTATGAAAAATAGTTTTAGAAATGCCATCGTCTTCATCTTCGAAAAATCGAGGAGAAATTATTTTGAGAGAAAGAATGAATTTTGGTGTGATTGAAAATGAGTTTGAGTGATCATATTTATAGGGAATAAACTAGCCGTTTATTACCGTTTGTGACCGTTGGGGGTAAGAAAAAATTGATTATGTGTTGAATAAAAATTTGTGATAATCATGTGATGCATATAATGATATTCACAATTAAATAATTATGTATATCATATCTCATTATTATAATATCGGTGTCATAGACATCCTTTTATATAATAATAATATGAGATTATACGAATATGGTTAGTATATAAATACACAATAATATATATCATATCACTTTATTATAAGGTCGGTGTCATAGACAACCTTTTATATAATAACATGAAATTATATATTAATACAATTAGTATATATATAATAAATATATATCATATCACGTTATTATAAGGTCGGTGTCATAGACAACCTTTTATATAATAACATGAAATTATATATTAATATATATACATAGTAAAAATATATAAACAGTAAAATAAATAATCTTGCTTGTTGAATATTTTTGTCTTCCCTTTGTGTTTTGGAGCGTCGGAAATTATAGAGAACCTTCGAGCGATCGTGCTGATAACGTGTTGTGAAAAAGTAAAAATTTATGGTAAAAAATAAAAACTCCAAAACTCAAAATATATCAAACTCTATACTTTATAACATTTTTCTCTCAACTCAATTGTATTTTTTCATCACAAATGAAAACCTATTTATAGATTCACATTTGAGATTAGTCCAAAAATTAAAACATCATCATCTACATCATCACACACTAATTTTCCATATTTTACAACTCAACATTCAACATTCAACTTTAAATAATAATAATAATAACATATTTTCAACAAATTCATCTTTATTGACGACACTCAAAACTAGAATCTTCATCCATTAATCAAATAAAAGATAAATTATTTGAATGAGAATTTTATTACTTCACTTATAAAATTTAATTATTTTAGCGTTTTTAAAAGGTTATTTTAAAAATATCCTAATGTGTTAAATATTGCACAATATCGTGTTGTTTAATTAATAATCCTAAAATACCCACTTAAGATATTGGGCAATGACATTTAAATTCATTGGTTATATGTTGTGCTTATCTGTTAACCTTTTTTAAAACGAAAATTAAGAATTTTTTCTATAGTTAGAAAATATATATTTAAAATTTTTAATAATATAATACTGAAATAAAACTCTTAGCTTTTGGATAATAAATTTTGTAACATAGTGTAGCCTATAGCCTACAGGTAGTTTTCGGTTTTTTTTTTCTTTCAATTCATAATTTTTATATTTATATTCTAGATTTTTTTAACATTTATAAAAACAAATAAATTTAAGATATGAAATCCATATATATTTTCAATTTTCTGATTTTCTTAAATATTTTATTTTATTTTTGAAGTCTAATATGTTTAATTCAGTGACGATGCAAGATCATATTATTTTCCTTTCATATTTCAAATTATTCATAACGATACTTCAATTTAAATTTAGAGTAACAATTCACTAATTAATTTAGATATTTAAAAAATAAAATTGAGTATTATTAATTTGCTATGAATGATGTATTTTTTTTTTGTTTAGTTATTTGTCATTGGTGATGTGTAGGTAGGTGCGTGGGTCCGACCCATGCAAGGAGAACCCGGGCGAGAGCCAACCCGTATATGGTGTCGGGGTGAGGTAGGGACACGGAGAAGCCTGGCCCGTAGGTGATGGAGATCGAGGTCTCGGATGCCTGGGATGTGCGATTAGACCCATCATTTCGAGTTGGTCCGTTAGGTCAATCTATCCCGCTATTAAAAAATGATTAGGTCATGTTTTTGGCGGTTCGTCAGGAGACGGGCCGAAACGGGCTGGCCCGTTTGTACATCGGGCCAAAGCAGATAGAGGTGGGTCGGTTCGATAATATTTTTAATTTTAAAAGTATTTTATAATTAACATTTTAAATTTGAACAATTTATATTATTTGAAATATTTTATAAATGATTATAACACTAAATAATTTATTATAACTTAAGTTCAATTGCAATTTTAAAAATTTATATTATTTGAAAACAATATTTATGAATGAAAATCAATATACAAATTTCTTTAGTTTGCATGACTTGCCATTACTAGAGAAGAATCCTTCATGTTGTTTCATGTAAATCTTTTTCCATTGAGATGATGGTCTCTCTCACCCGTTTAATAACAAGCCAAGACTGGTTAGCCTGTATTGATAGGCTTAACGATTGCAATGAAAAAAAAAATAGAAACAAAACTGATCAATTATCAATATATCTTTATTAGCATAACATATTAATTTTACAAAGGTGCAAAGTTAATTACATATATTACTCGTGTGAAATATCTAGAATGCTAAACATTCCCTCTGAAAAAACATGACCTATTAATTAACTCTTTTTGTTTTCACAATTAATTATGTAAATACATATCTATGTTTTCAAAAATTGAGAACTCATTGATCTCATTGTCTATACGTGGTTTCAAGAATATGTGTGTTCAAAATTTAAAAAACACGGATATCATGATTTTACACAAGTATTGTATCCAATTAACTCAAACACGAATATTGATAGTACCTAAAATATCGATGAAAGTACAGTCATTGGTGAAGTGTCTAGTGATACCTTGCAAGAAATCAATGTCATAGGGGTCGTAGTTCATTATTATTTTTATGTTAATTCAAGGAAAATGATCTATATATTAGTGAAACACAAAAAAAATTTTATATGATAAAATTTATGTTTATTGGATCGAAAAACTATTCTTTACAATAATAAATTATTAATTTGTCGATTAATTAATGTTTTCCTAAATTAATAAAATCTAATGGCCCAACTCTTGGTAGACCTGGCCAAGGGCCGGGTTGGGCCCAGAACCGGCCCGTGGTCAATGGGCCGGTTAACCGGGTCAATGGGCCCTACCCGGAACCGGGACCGGACCGGCCACTAGGCGGTTCGGTCCCGGTTTTTCCAAGGGAAAACCGGCAATCCGGCGGGTTGAACGGGTCCAACCCGGCGGGTTGAACGGGTCCAACCCAGCGGGTTGGACACGTGGCGCCCATCAGGGCGCCTAGATCCAACGGCCACTAGCAAGTGGCCGTTGATCATTCAACGGCCACGATCTTGTGGCCGTTGTCAACCCGCTCGACCCGCCGGGTCAACCGACTATTTTTTTTTTTAAAAAAAAAAAACCTACTTTTTATCTATAAATACCTCCAACCTCCTTTCATTTTGTTTGCACAATTCTCTCTTCATTCTTTCTATTCTCAATTCCTTTTAATTTCTTGAATTATCAAAAATATCAAGTTTCGATTATTGGTTTATTGTCAATTATTGATTTATATTCATATTTATACAATTACAAATGTCCGGAGACGGATCAAGTCGTAGGGGTGACAAATGAAAAGGAAAGGAAAAGAGCATCATACCACCCGAGGTCAAATATCCTCAATTCAATGTTGATGGATTTGATCTTGAATATTCCGATGATGAAATTCAAGAAATTCGACAAGAGGCGCAACAAAGACAACAAGTTGAACAACCACCACCATCACCACGTCATCATGCAAGTCAAGAAAGTATGAACGATCCGGCGGCCTTTCAAAGACAAACTCGAGCGGTGCCTCGCCCGACATCCGATATCTTCACCAAACACTTCGACAAGGTGACGCTTCCCTCCGGTGATTTGCAAGCCAAATGCAAATATTGTTCAAAATGTTACAAATTTAAACAAGGAGGTGGTTATGGAACTTTGACGCGGCATATCGAGAAAAATCATCCGGTGGAAATTGGTATTGATCGTGGTCAAACTCAAATTCTGGCATTCTCTTCTCAATTGGGTAATGAATCTCAACTATTTAAATATAACGAAGTTAGACTTAGAGAAGAAACGACTAAATTTTGTGCGGTTGAACAACTTTTTTTTAGTTTTAGCGATAAATTATCTTTTGAAAATTGGTTTTCTACAAGTGCAAATCCTTCTATTAGACGTATTCCAAGAAATAGTCTCAAACGCACAAAGAAAAAGTTAGTCGTTGATCAAAAGAAAGAATTAATTAAGGAATTTTATAGTTTGAATAATAAAGTTTCTTTGTGTTCCGATATTTGGAGTGATCATTGGCAAAGTTGTTCATATATGGGTATTACATGTCATTGGATTGATAATAATTAGAACATTCAAAAAAGATTGCTTGCATATAGATGTTTCAACGAATCACACACGGCACAAAATATTTCGCAACTTATATTTGTTATTTTAGAAGAATATGGTCTAACTACCAAAGTTTTTTCAATGTCTTTCGATAATGCTAGTGCAAATACTTCAAGTATTAGTGAGCTTATTGAAATATGTAAACCATCACTAGGTGGAAAATTTTTTCATATTAGATGCACATATCATATTTTAAATTTGTGTGTTCAAGATGGACTAAAAAGTTTAGGCATACATATTCAACCAATTAGGAACACTATTCATTATTTATGGACGCATCTTCAAGTTATGAAGCAATGGGGAAAATTTTGTAGAGTAAATGGTATGAAGCCTAAGCGGTTTGCACGAGATGTTTCAACTCGTTGGAATTCAACATATAAATTGTTATTATCCTCTTTTGAATATAAAGATTTATTATGTACATTTTTTCATCAATTTGTTCAAGCTCGTGATATTTATTTGTTTTCAAATCAATGGAACATATGCACTAGTATTTGTGAAATTTTAAAAGTTTTTAATGATGCTAGTGACCAATTATCCGGTATTTATTACCCTACTTCACATTTAGTTTTAACACATTGTTGCAACATTGCTTGTATTTTTCATGAACATGTTAATTCTAATGATAGTGCTTTATCTCAATGTATTCTCGTCATGAAAGCAAAATGAAAAAATATTTTTTGCTCATTCCTGGAATTTTTTTATGTGCTTTTGTTTTAGATCCTAGACTTAAATTAGATGGCTTAAGCGACATGTTAACATTATATTATGAATCTTTGGAGCCTATTGCGAAAATGATTTCTTTATCTCATTGATTTTGTTTAATATTAAAACTCATTTACTTGATATTTATAATGAATATAACATCAAATATGGTGGACAAATTGTTTCACATGAAACACAATCCACTGCAACTAGTAATGTTACTTCTAAACTTACTAAAGCACAACTTTTATTAAGGAAATGGACGAAACGTCCACGAGGATCCTCAAGTTCCAATCAGGAACTTGAGAATTATTTTACCACTACTTTTGATTTTAGTGATACAGATGAGGAAAACTTCGATATTTTGAGATGGTGGTCGCAAAAAATACAAATATATCCAATTTTGGCTATAATGGCAAAAGAAATTCTAGTTTGTCCGATTTCAACAGTTGCAGTGGAGCAAGCATTTAGTATTGGAGGAAATACATTGGACGAGAGACGTTCTAGCTTAAGGCCGGAAAACTTGGAAGCCCAATGTTTGCTCAATGATTGGTCAAAAACCGCTACTCGAACACAACATATTCAAAGTGATGAAGAAGACCAAGATGATATCGAAGGAACATCCGGAACTACGACGGGAGGAAATGCGAGTGAAGTAGAATAAAATGTAATAGATTTGTAATATTAAGTCATAAAATATTAAGATGTTGAAATTCTAATATATTGTTTATTTAATAAATGTAATAGATTTTTATTATGGAGATATGAAATATTTGATTGAGATTATTTAAAGAATATGTCTTATTAAAAATTTGTTTAAAAATTTAAAAAATAAATAAATTTCGAATGTGCAGCGCCTCAGCACTGCATTGGCAGTGCTGGGGGGCGCTGCCCTTCGAATATAATTCGAAGATTTAGCGCCCCAGCGCTGCCAAATAAGCGTTGGGGCGCTGCACCTTCGAATTTAATTCGAAGGTTCAGCGCCCCAGCTCTGCCAATGCAGCGCTGGGGCGCTGCAATTTTTTTTTTTTTTTTAAATGGCACGGTTTAGCACGGACCCTGAACCGACGGTTAACCGGACTCGGACCCGGACCGGAACCGGCCATTGGCGGGCCGGTTAAGGGTTGGCTAAATTCCAACCCGGACCCAGACCGGACCCGGACCGTGGTCAGGTCTAACTCTTGGTGCGAAACCCATGAGAATTATGTGGCAAGTGATGTGGCGCCTAATCACTTTTTTTTAAACAAATGGTTAAATATTTAGGTAGAGTTTGATGAGCTTCTAAGAAACATTTTTAAACTTTTCATTTATAAAAATTTAAATTTTGAGAAATTTTGTGAAATAAAAACTAAAAAATGATCTTAGAAAATCTCAAAACACTAACTTAAACTTTCCCTCTCCCGTTTCTCGCTCCCATCATTCCCTGCACAATCCAATTTTATTCATAGTGTACAAAAAAATTGTATTTATATGGATTGGTAGATTTGAAATTATTATAATATTACTGTTTACAACGAAAAATATCAAATATTAAATCAACATCTTATTTTTATATTAATATTACAAAGTAAAACGAATTTCAAATTACACAATTATTTTAATATGTTGAACTTGAAATCAGACTTAATTCATATAAAGCATTATATAAACATGTAGAAAGTAAATTTGAAATTTTTGATATTATATATGTCTCTAGAAAAAAAATACATTTGAACGTATGTTAAATTCATAAATTTGAAATCAATCAATCCAAACACAAAAAATTGAAATTTTTTAGCACCTAGGCCATTGTTTTAAGAATACAATAATGAATTGTGTCGTTGCGTATTGATTCTCTACTAAATGAAAAATATTACATTGCCATGGTCTATAATATACGTTTTTATACGTAAGTGCAATTTTCCACTTCCGAAAAATTGAAGTTCTCGTATACATTATAATGGTAATAGAGCTGTTCAAAAAATAAATAAATAAATAAATAATGGTAATAGAGAAATTAGGAAAAAAAGAAAGAGTCAATGATGGTTCGTAATCGAGATTACAAGCACACCTAAATTAAGGTACCGTTTGGTTCGGGTGATAGAATAAATATTACGTGGATAAGTAATGTAATGTAATAAAAAATAAATAAATAATGATAGTTAATATAATATTTGATTTGATTGATAGATTATGATTTTTTTGAATTGATTGATTAAATTTTATATAGAAATGATAAATTATCATTTTGTCCTTTTAACAATAAATAAAATATGAATAATATTATTTTATAAGAGGTAATATATTAATTTAAATTCAATGATTGGATTGATGTGAAATAAATAATTATTGATTTGATTGATGTATAATAAATAGTTAATAGATGGATAAATAATATGACGAGAATAACGCGAGATTGGACAAGATAACTAGTACCGAGACTATTAGTAAAGTAACCAAACGAGCCGTAAAAGATTAGGAAAAATAGAAATTAGTGTTTTTGACGGTGAAATAGAAATAAGTGTTATTTAGCAAGTAATATGCAAATTAAATATTGGTCTATAATATTTAAATTTTGATTTTGTTACGTGGAATGACAAAAAAATAACAATTGCTTATAATCGACATAAACACACCTATAAAAGAAGGTTTATTGTAGATTTATCCTTGCCCACCAATGTTTTTGATGTCCCTAAAAAATAAACGGATCTAACTCGATCCAAGCCCAATAATCTATATTTCTGACAAATATTTGGAGGCTCATTTAGTCTTATTTTATGAGAAGTCCAACCTTAAATAGCCCAGTTAGGAAATGAGCTCATGGTTTTAATCACAAATTCATGGTCTTGAGCCCTAACTGCTACGGTTGAAGCCCCGACCCAGGCCCAATATCTAGAACCTTCCATTATTATCAGATATACGAAGATCTATAAAAGATAAAAAATAATATTCAATGAATCCAAGATCTGATATGATTTATGTGTGAATGTTAGAGTGCTATTTGGTGAAGGCAGGATCCTATCCGAGTAGAGTCCTACTCTAACACATGTTCTACCTTACCAAGGTAACTTACCCCTCCAGTCCCTATAAATACAGGTATCGTGGTCAAAATTAAAACCCGATCATCTTGGCTCTCACCACACAATACATGGTCAAAATTAAAGCCCGATCAGCTCGGCACTCACCACTCAATACGTGGTCAAAATTAAAGCATGATCAGTTCGACACTCATCATGCAATATGTGGTCAAAATTAAAGCCTGATCAACTCGGCACTCACCACGCAATACGTGGTCAAAATTAAAGCCCGATCATCTGGGCTCTCACCACACAATATATGGTCAAAATTAAAGCCCGATCAGCTTGTTACTCACCATGCAATACGTGGTCAAAATTAAAGCCCGATCAGCTCGGCACTCACCACGTAATACGTGGTCAAAATTAGAGCCCGATCAGCTCGGCACTCACCACGCAATGCATGGTCAAAATGAAAGCCCGATCAGCTCGGCACTCACCACTCAATACGTGGTCAAAATTAAAGCACGATCAGTTCGACACTCATCATGCAATATGTGGACAAAATTAAAGCCTGATCAGCTCGGCACTTACCACGCACTTCGTGGTCAAAATCAAAGCTCAACCAGACTCAGCACCTACCACGCGATTCATGGTCAAAGTCAAATCTTTACCAAGCTCGGCACCTACCACACGATTTGTGGTCAAACTCAAAGCTCGACCAAGCTCGGCACATACCGCATAATTTGTGCTCAAACTTAAGAGCCCGACCAACTTTGGCACGGCGTAATTGTCTCTAAAGTCCAATCACTTCGAAAATAATAAAATCTTGTTTGACTATTGTTTGAAAGTGTCCGGGCCTGTCATTACACAGTTCAGGATTGCTACTTACGCTCGGTCTTCATAGTTTTCACGTAAGACTAATGTGGTCACCATCCGGTTTGGGAATATTACTTGGTTAATTAAATAATTTTACATGGGCTCGGGATTCGACCAAATACATGGTCTAAATTTCATACTTCTTTTAGACCATTAAGGGGAGGTACTATTGATGTCCCTAAAAAATATACGGATCTAACTCGACCCGAGCCCAATAATCTATATTTCTGACAAAATATTTGGAGGCCCATTTAGTTTTATTTTATGAAAAGCCCATCCTGAAATAGCCCAGTTAGAAAATGAGGTCATGGTTCTAATCACAAGTTCATGGGCTTGAGCCCTAATTGCTATGGTTGAAGCCCCGACCCGAGCCCAATATCTAGAACCTTCCATTATTATCACATATACGAAGATCTATAAAAGATAAAAAAAACAATATTCAATGAATCCAAGATCTGATATGATTTATGTGTGGATGTTAGAATTCTACTTGGTGAAGGCAGCATCCTATCCGGGTAGAGTCCTATTCTAACACATGTTCTAACTCACCAAGATAACTTACCCCTCCAGCCCCTATAAATATAGGTATCGTTCATGGTTTATTCCATGATCTCTTCTATTCACTTTTTGTTCACACACTCACGCCCACATATTCTCTTGTTCTTACTTTTTGTCAAGCTCTTTTACTTTCGAGCACTGACTTAGGCATCGGAGGGGTCACGCCGAAAACACCTTCGGCGCCCCCTAACTCAGTTTCTGTCTGTACAGAACATTGTTGTGCCCGACCCGACCTAGTTTATTTAAGATTTGGAGATTCACTCTACAAAACCGAACGTGGAGGAAAATTTTAACATCATCAGTTTTCTTATTGTAATCTATTGCAATCTCAAGAACTATTGTAGTATTTTATGTTTTGTTGTACATTTATAGTCTTTGGAGAGGTCTTGACTTAGTCCCTTTTCTTTCTGGTGTTCTTCTGAACTGTTATGTTAATATAATAAGTAGCTATGGCCACCCCATTTTTTTTAAAAATAAATAAATAAATAAAAAGTGCACACGGTAGGACAACGGGACCTAAGATTTTTCAAATATGAGGTCCGAAATGATCTAGGTAATAACTAATTTGAAGATTTAAAATCGAAGAATTTAAAAACACGTCGATGTAAAATGATATTCAACTGGTGGTCCTTTCAATTTTTTTTTCAAAATATATTTGAGAAAAATATATAATTTAAATTATTTTGCTAGAATGTGCATAATAAAATTGATTTAAGAATTTGAAATCTGCTTAGCCTGCTGTTTACTTGGGGTAATTAGCATGTGTTAAAGACTATTAATCTTAATTCATTCCAATAATCTATATTTCTGACAAAATATTTGGAGGCCCATTTAGTTTTATTTTATGAGAAGCCCATCCTGAAATAGCCGAGTTAGAAAATGAGGTCATGATTCTAATCACAAATTCATGGGCTTGAGCCCTAATTGCTATGGTTGAAGCCCCGACCCGGGCCCAATATCTAGAACCTTCCATTATTATCACATATACGAAGATCTATAAAAGATAAAAACAATATTCAATGAATCCAAGATCTGATATGATTTATGTGTGGATGTTAGAATTCTACTTGGTGAAGGCAGCATCCTATCCGGGTAGAGTCCTATTCTAACACATGTTCTAACTCACCAAGGTAACTTTCCCCTTCAGCCCTATAAATACAGGTATCGTTCATGGTTTATTCCATGATCTCTTCTATTCACTTTTTGTTCACACACTCACGCCCACATATTTTCTTGTTCTTACTTTTTGTCAAGCTCTTTCACTTTCGAGCACTGACTTAGGCATCGGAGGGGTCACGCCGAAAACACATTCGGCACCCCCTAACTCAGTTTCTGTCTGTGCAGAACACTGTTGTGCCCGACCCGACCTAGTTTATTTAAGATTTGAAGATTAACTCTACAAGACCGAACCCGGAGGAAAATTTTGACATCATCAGTTTTCTTATTGTAATCTATTGCAATCTCAAGAATTCTTGTAGTATTTTATGTTTTATGTTTTGCTGTACTTTTGTAGTTTTTGGAGAGGTCTTGACCTAGTCCCCTTTCTTTCTGGTATTCTTCTGAACTATTATGTTAATATAATAAGTGGCTATGGCCACCCCATTTTTTTTAAAATAAATAAATAAATAAAAATAATATAAAAACAAAAATGAACTATTCCTTTGTCTTCTTTATCATGCTCTTTATGATATTACTGACAATTTCTCTTTTAAAGAAAGAAATGAGCCTCTACAAATAGATGAATTAATTATAACTAGTGATGAGTTTGAAAATCAAAATAATATACATATTAAAGATCAAATAATTCTTTTAGATGTGTTTAAAAAAATATTAATTTATTTCAAAAGAGTATATTGAAGTATCTAGAAACAAAGAAGAAAATAAAAACAAAATTCGAAATTCAAAAGTTTAGGGTAAATTGATCCGGATATCCCAATTCAAGATTATCGTATGGAAATAGATACACGGTCGGGCGAATTGCTGTCAAAACACGGCTGAAATAAGCAAACAACAAAGAAAAACTAATATAATATCAATAAAATGCAAACAAAAAACACATAAAACCAATGTTTTTATAAACAGACCGATAATCATACCGGTTCACTTTAAAAAAACGGTCCAACCGATCGAACTGTTTTAACCGAACGATCGAACCGAAAAATCATTTATATAATATAATTAATAATATATTATAAATTTTTAAAACCTAAAATAGTATATAAAAAGTAAAAAATAAATAGATTTACCATAGTTTGAAAACTAATAATCATATAAATATATTAAAAATATTAATTTTAGTTATATATTTTTAAAAAATAAATAAATTAATTAAAAAATTTTAAAATTACTAAAATAATATTTTTAATGAAGTACAAATTCCAAATAATATTTTAAAATTAAAAATATATTTTTTAATAAATAACAAAAAAAAATCAAAAAACTAGTTGAAACGATTCTTGACGGGTTCTGGACCGGTTTTTTGACCGGTTCGACAAGTTCTTGTCCAGTTTTGACCATAAATTAGGAGCAATCGGACCGAACAGTAACCGGTTTCCGGTCGAATCGGTTGAACCGACCGATTCGGTCCGTTCCGATTTTGAAAACGTTGCATAAAACATCTAAAACCCCACAACATGCCAAGAATTCTAAAAAAGATTAAACAAACCGAAAATGACCACCTGGACACGAATCCAGACAGCCACATAAGCCTTCAACCATAAGTCAATGCATCCAAAAAAAAATTACGATCCAGAGCAAGCAATGAGGAGAGAAAACAACAATAATAATGAAAAACCAATGGCAGAACTCAGTGAAAAACAATGTATATATGAGTGTCATTTAAGGAGACCTGTTACAACCATGTGCAATTAATGAGGCAATACATAGGGCAAGGAATTCAACCAACCCCCTAATGCATTATCTCTAAACAAATTTGAGACAATTATTAATTAACTAGTAGTTAAACTATCACAGGAAGGCTGTCCAGATATTCCTCGGCCGTTTGGGTATAGAGACTCAAAGCAAACAATCTATCTCTATAAGACTTCAAGGTATCTGCATTAACAGTTTCTGTAGGAAATGCTAAAGCTCTTTGAAGCTCCTCATCCTTACCCACAGCAACGAATGACTTCGACTCATCTACGAGTTGGCGTAGATTCTTCATGCCAATAAGATCTATACCGAGATCCTCGCCCAATCCAACCAGTTGTTGGTTCTGCCTCTTTCGACGTTGCCGTTGCCTTTGCCTTTGCCGTCGCGACAGTGGTAGTGGCGTTCGCCGCCGTTTGACAATCTCTTCAACGAGAAACACAACAAACTTCCTCGAGTAGTAGAGGAGTGAAATTCCAAACACAATCAAGAAATGTTGGTGGATTTGGGGCAAAATCGGAAGGTGGACACCTTCAAACGTGTCCACAGAACCGAAATCATCCTCATAAGGAAAGGTAAGCTGGATCAGGAAAACAGATACTGCCAACAATGCCATAATGTAGGTCCCGTCTATGCCTGTGAAATATTTAGAGATATAGGCCCCTGCAACCGGGAAGAGAGTCAATGCTGGTGCCCTAAGCCCCAACAAAAGTAGTTTCCCCCGACCCGCACCTGCTTGTTCACGAAGGGCTTGTTCACGAAGGGCCAACTCGCAGCTAATTAACCACTTTGACACGTAAATCCACACTCTCCACGCCATAAAACCAATCACAAAACCACAAAATACTTTCCACCTCACCAATGTACCATCTGAGTTCTCCAAAAGGGATTTCACTGCAGCAACTTTCAACGAATACACAAAGGCTGTCAAGTAGCACAAAAACGATAATAATGCCGGGACCACTTGATATTTGTTTATATTCAACAACAACGCCGACGCTACCCAATTGGCCATTTGTTCCTACTGTAATACTGGAAAAGAAAATATATATATTCAATTCAACTAGTCAAAGCACATTCAAAACAATTCAACAAACACAGTATCAACAGTAGTTATATAATAAATCAACGTACATTGTGACAATTTCGTGGGAATGATTGATCAAAAAATGGAGTAAATTAAAAGGGGATATACGTATACAAAAACGATAATGGAAAAAAGAAACGGAAATAGGTTCTAAACAATTCAACAAACACATTATATCAACAGGACATTGTGACAATTTAGTGGGAATGATTGATAAAAAATGGAGTAAATTAAAAGGGGATATACGTATACAAAAATGATAATGGAAAAAAGAAATGGAAATAGGTTCTAAACAATTCAACAAACACATTATCAACAGTACATTGTGACAATTTCGTGGGAATGATTGATCAAAAAATGGAGTAAATTAAAAGGGGATATACGTATACAAAAATGATAATGGAAAAAAGAAATGGAAATAGGTTCTAAACAATTCAACAAACACATTATCAACAGCACATTGTGACAATTTCGTGGGAATGTTTGGAGTAAATTAAAAGGGGAAATACGTATACAAAAATGATAATGGAAGAAAGAAATGGAAATAGGTTCTTCACTGTTTTGATTCCCTCAGCACAACTGGGTCTTCTTCCCTTTCTCTGATCCGTGACTCCTGGAGAGAATCCTTCGTGAGTTGAAGCTTCTCTATTTTTTAATAAAAATGGACTGCAAAGCCTAGACCCAACATAATGCATAAACCCTAAAAAATAGTAGTATATAAATGTTTTTTTTTAAAATTAAAAATAGTGTGCCTTGCTTTCGATAGTAAACGAACCGAGCCAGTTCACAAACTTTTCGAACCAGCTCAAAAAATATTTAACTCAAACACATTAGAACTTTTTTCGAGTTGAGATCAATCCCAAATTCTATAGTTCGATTGTTCGCGAGCCTTTCGGATATTTATGTTTAATAAATAGCTCACATACATGTTCGAATTTTTCTATCTGAACCAAAAATTTAAAATTTTTCAAGTTTCGAATCAAGCTCGAATATATCTATTTCGAGCCAAATTCAAGCCTTTAATTTTCAACATATTCAACTCAATCCCGCTCATCTACACCCCTATCCAAAGACCCCTTTGCGCACTATGATCACTGTTGTCGAAAAATTGGAAACCTGACACAATCAAACTCTTCAAGGTGTGAAAAACAGAAGAACATTGCGACACAAGACAACAACATATAAAAACTCCAAGGCTGGCAGACCATGACATTTTGTGACATGGAATTAAAACATTGACGTACCGGGTCACACAGATAGCCATTGTGAGCAAAAGCACAACATAGCTTGACTCTTCAATCTTCTAACCATTGTATCCCACCCATCATGATGCAAATGCTCATAACCTTGAATCCAAGAAGAGCAGGTTCTATATGTCTATATTTCTTCCGAGCATACATTCCCCATTGGATGACTCTCAAATTCCAGTAGCTTGAGCTTGAATTTTTAATATGATGAAGGTTTCTTAGCATTGCTTTTAAGCACGTCAATGAATGATGTCTCCAGGACATTACCAATTCTACCAGATGACATTCGTCCAAAAGGAGCATCTTTTTCCACATTCCTCTGGATATTTCATATTGCTCCCTCTTGTTTCTCTCCTCATCCCTACAAGGAAAAAAAAACCGCAGCACGTCAACCTAAAAGAAAGGCCAAAGGTTGTTTAGAGCAATAAACCATGAAGATAATAAACAAATTCCAAAACGGAAAAATCAATTATCTTTAATTGAGTGCGCAAACACACAACAGTTTACAATCAAACACTCAACCATGAAACCAATGAATGAGGTAGCAGGGGACAATGTTACCATCACACAACCTCTTTCTTAAGGCACTCAGTAACATCTTCAAAGTGCCTGCTAGCAACCTAAATAGTCAAAATATATGTTCAAGAGAAACTGAACTTATTGCCAACACACCAAACCATAATTATCAACTCTCTCAAAATCCAACCACAAAGAGGGAAAGTGATGAGTACAGAAGAAAGGTGAGGTGCCCAACCGAAATATCAGGTAGCAAAAAAAATTTCAAGCTGCAAAATCACGTTCTAGGCAGAACGAAACCAAACAGCGAAAATGGTTCGACAAATCATAAGAGGCCTTTTCCTCGGATGCCTGGATCGGCAACCACCTCAGACAACCCCTCTAGACAAGATGAGCTTAGTCATACAAGTGGATGCCTTGGAAAGGAGTTTTCAGGTTCTTCGAAACTGAGAGACTGTCACCTGGTTAAACTAATGAGGGTAAGAACAGCATGACTAAAAAAGTTCCTACACAAAAGATGAAATCATCAATAAAGAAAGACTGGCAGCCAAAGCAATAAAGATGACCCCTTATTATGCAAAAATAGCATTGGCATACCGTGTCCAACAGATAGCCATTGTGAGCAAAAGCACAACATAGCTCGACTCTTCAATCTTCTAACCATTGTATCCCACCCATCATGATCCAATTGCTCATAACCTTGAATCCAAGAAGAGCAGGTTCGTTATGCCTACCTTTCTTCCGAGCATGCATCCCCCATTAAATGACTTTGAAATTCCAGTAGCTTGAGCTTGGCTTTCTTGATATGTTGAAGGTTTCTCAGTATTGCTTTTAAGCATGTCAATGAATGATGTTTCCAAGACATCACCGATGCTACCAGATGACATTCGTACAAAAGGAGCGTCTTTTTCCAGATTCCTCTGGTTCTTTCATATTGCTCCCTCTTGTTTCTCTCCTCATCCCTACAATAAAAAAAAACCCGCAGCACGTCAACATAAAAAAAGGCCAAAAGTTGTTTAGAGCAATAAACCATGAAGATAATAAACAAATTCCAAAACGGAAAATTCAATTATCTTTAATTGAGTGCCCAAAAACACAACAGTTTACTATCAAACCCTCAACCATGAAACCAATGAATGAGGTAGCAGGGGACAATGTTACCATCACACAACCTCTTTCTTAAGGCACTCAGTAACATCATCAAAGTGCCTGCTAGCAACCTAAATGGTCAAAATATACATTCAAGAGAAACTGAACATATCGCCAACACACCAAACCAAAATTATCAACTCCCTCAAAATCCAACCACAAAGAGGGAAAGTGATGGGTACAAAAGAAAGGTGAGGTGCCCAACTGAAATATCAGGTAGCAAAAAAATTGCAAGGCTGCTAAATCACGTTCTAGGAAGAACGAAACCAAGCAGTGAAAATGGTCATAAGAGGCCCTTTCCTCGGATGCCTGGATCGGCAATCACCTCAGACAACCCCTCTAGACAAGATGAGCTTAGTGAAACAAGTGGCTGCCTCGGAAATGTTTTCAGGTTCTTCAAAACTGAGCGACTGTAACCTGGTTAAACTAATGAGGGTGAGAACAGAAGTTCCTACACAAACGATGAAATCATCAATAAAGAAAGATTAGCAGCCAAAGCAATAAAGATGACCCCGTATTATGCAAAAAATAGCAAGTTCTTATACAACCCTTAAAAATCAACCCAACCCTTGAGTTTCATAGAACCATTCTACGCAAAATAATCTGTCAGTTGCATAAGCATCAAATTTAAAAAAGAAAACTCAGCAGAAGAATGGTCCCATAGGATATTTCTCGATTCGGTAGTTTTGCTTTCCATACATATCCAATGAAAGCCATGTCATAGTTCAAAAAAAGATCTTAAAATATTTCAATAGAAAATTTTCTGTTGTTAAAGAACTGATTGAATCAGTATCCTCTCAAAATCATGATCTTCATTTGTCAAAATCATTCTAAAGAATTCGAAATCAAAGGCATAAATCTATGCAGTTTAAGGATTTTCTATGAGAGTACAGTAGCCCGGCACATCAAAAGTTTCTTACCTGTCCTTAGCAGCATCGTCCAAAAAAGAATTAGGCCTCAAATCTTTTCACTGTGAAATCCTGATTCCTGACCATTATTAGGAAAGTGTTATCATGCACAATTTGAAATTACAATAAAAAACGAACAGGAATGACCCAAAAACCCAAGAAAAGTGAAGAAAAAAAAAAGAGATCTTGGTAACATCAGCATCTACAACCATGAGCTTAGCGGGATCAAACTAAGCACCATCAAGGATCTGCATGCCAGCTTTATCATGTTCTTCCCCATATATAGCCTCTGCAACTTTTCATTTTTCTGCACAATTAACAATTTTCACAGAAACATAGTAAAGAAAATCATTCAGGCCATTGTAACATAAATTCCATTCCCAAAAATACTTCAGTAATCAAAATCTCCCCCCACCCCAAGAAATTTGATCGTTTTAAGTTATCCATCATCTGACATCTATACAGCAGCATCAGAAGAGAGGGCAGGTTATCTACCATTGGTGGATTCCAAGTTTCCCGACTCTACTAAGAAATAAATCATGAATGAATGATATCACTGGTAAGAAACGCAAGAAAGATAAATAACACAGTCGAATACATATTTAGTAAAGTGACAAAAGCTTAAACAACCTGCAACAACATTGGTTGACTCATCCACCCTAAATGAAATGTGAGAAACTCCGCTGCTGTTTAGTTTGCCCCCTCCACGTGTCACTTACAATGGCCTGCAAAAAAAGGAAGATGATTTCACATTTCCACATATATTCCAGCTAAAAGCAGGTTAAAAAAAAAGTAATATAACACAAGATATTAGATTTGTAACTCACCTCCTCCTCAGTAGGAGCAACAAAGGCTAGGGGCACAACAGCAGTTATTTGAGACGTCTGGGTCACTTCCTCCAAATTGTCAGGCATGTTACCCAAATAATCTTCAACATTTAGTCTACGATATATGTCCACGAGTTTTGCCCTCGGATACCAAAATGTTCCCATAGAAATGTTGTGTTCTCCTGAAACATTTCAGTCTCATCATCATGAGGAGCACCCATTATACCTACTGATGGAGGTATTACTGCTGCAGGCCTAGCTCGACCATGCCCTACTGCAAAACCAACAGTTGAGTACCCCAGTCGTCCCCTTTAAAGTCCAAATCCTGGTGCAAAACAATAAGAAATAGACTAACCAGGAATTGCGGGGCCTCCAGTTGTCACGAGCCTCAGACTCACGTTCCAAAACGGAACTGGCATGTGAAACAACTGACTGACCGTCACTCTGAGATTCTTCCTTCTTGACATAAGTTTTTTTTATCCACTTTGGCATCCTTTTCTTTCTCATCAGGGGCCCATCTTGAAGACCATTTGCCATCATGCCCAGTATTGTGACTGCTAACATCATGCCACCTGTCAATGGCACGAGAAGCTTTGCCAACACATCTTTCCATCAAGCAATCCAGTTTCCCTTTCTTCTTCACGCCAACGGCCAGCAGAATCAGGCTCATGAGCAATTCTTATCCAATCGTTTTTCTTCTTCAGGCGCACCAAGGCGCCAAGCATCCTTCCGGTTCAAGTCAACAGGATGACCGAGAGTTTAAAGGGTTTGCCTCACGCGTTTCCTATCTATAACAATACCCATAATTATAAATGGTGATGGCTGGCAACACCAATTCAAATCAAAGTAATTAATCGAAACAGTAAAATGGTACGACGAAACACAAATTACCTTTGAGGGTCAAAGATCGATTGGAAGACTCTGCTGAGATGAGATCCTCCGGCAGATCAAGCTCTCTATCGGCCATCACCCAAATCTCTGTTTCAAAAAAGTGGCTGAAAATCGAAAGGAGAAAAAAAGAGAGGAGATAGAACCTTAATCGAAGCCTGGAAGCAGAAATTTGACAGAGAGATGCAATTCGATAGCAATCGGAGAAGCGTATGGATTCAACCATATAATCGAGAAGTAAACGAGGGTTTTTTCTTATTTTTCTTTTTCTTTTTTCCTTTTTGAAAGATCTCATTTGTTGGACTTTAATTAATGGCAAAGGTACCCCAGTTATTGTAATAAATCCGACAGGGAAAATGAGAAGTGATATATATAGTACAAGTTGTACAATGTAGTAACATGTTTGCTGTGATTTTCCAAAATACATAGATTTTGTGAATTTTAGTATAATTAAAAAAAATATAATCTCTGTCAAACTCATTATTATATTCGTAAAAGCACAAATTTTATATTATTTTAACCTAAATATTAAAAAAACTTAATTAATTATAAATGAATAATTGAACTTGTACTTTATAATATAATTTAAAGAATTCATTCTTAGATTTACATTATAGTATTTACTCTACCGATGGTAACTAATATGTAAATACTCGTAAACTTTCGTGAGTCAGCAATCCGTCTTATAAATATCTAGCGTGAGTTTCTGTTATATATTTACATAATTAATTTTTTTTTTTGAATCTAAAATTATGGCATGTAATTACAAAAATAATTTTAAAAAAATTCAAAAACTTCGATTTGAATTTGTATCCTAAATTAAATATTTTACCATTAATTGATATTACGATATATTTTGTGAGCAAATCAATTTTTCAACTCACGTTACGTGGATATTAAATATTTGAGATCAAATCATGCAACACATGTAAAAAAATAATAATAATATGTCATCATATTTGAAATCAAATCATGTGATCTAAGTAAAATAATTATCAGTAAGTCAATCAAACTTGAAAAACCCAATGATTGATAGGGCCGTCAATATAGGCTTGACTCATCGAACCAAACTGTTCCACCACTAAAGTAGAGTTAACTAGATTGTGGTTTTGGTGGCCCATTAACCGAAATGGGCTGACTCCGGTCCAAGCGAGCCGACACGGTAATTTTTTTATTTTTTCAATATAATAATTTGTGTATTTGTGTATTATTTATATTATTTGAAAATATTTTTTATTTATCAATTTTTTTTTAGTTTATAATTTTTGAATTATTTAAATTTATTTTTATATAATTGAAAATTTTTAAATTATTTATAATAGTTTACGTATAGTTGATGAATTTTAAAAAATTATATATTTTCAGTGATTTATGTATGGCTGATGAATTTAAATATGTATATTATTTATAATTGTTTATGTATGATTTTTTTAATCACGTTATTTATTTTTTTGGATTTTTTTTTATTTTTCGATGGGTTGGCCGCTTAACTTACAATCCAAGTTGTGGGTTGTGAATTATCCCAATTCCAACACGGCTAGACGGCTGGTAGGCCGGTCCAAATTGACAAGCCTAACGATTGAGCTGAAAAAAAAAAAAGAAAAAAGAGAAACAAAGATAATCAATTATCAATCTTCATGCATGAATATTTTAAAAAGCTGTAGAGTTAATTACAAACAATATTAATGTGGAATAATAAACATCCCTTATGAAAAAATATGACATTAATTTCATGGGTTTTCGAATTCTTGGCACATACATCATCATACTTTCATATTTTGAGGATTCATCTCCTTATTCATATGTGCTTTCAAAAATATATATGCTCAAAATTTAAAAACACGGATTTCGAAATTTTATATGTGATTAACCCAAAGTGAATGTTTATGTTTATGTTTATGTTTTATATAGATATATATAGAAGTAGACAGATGGATTGATCGAAGAATTATTTTATTGATAATCTTGAAAGAATGAAATACAAAAACTATTGAAAGATTGAATACAAAAACTTGAATTGAATCGAGGAATTTAAAACAGATACAGAGGGAAAATTTGAGAATTTATCTCTCTATGTTTTGCTCTGTCTAAATTGGCTCTCGAAATGGGCTCTCTTATAGCAGTTGAGGGACGCCTGTAGTAGGATTCCTTCCTTGTCAATAATGGTGAAGGGTCTTGTCTCGTTTGCTTTCTTGAAAGCACTTGATGGGAATCTTGACTATTGAGCGAAGTGGACGTCTTATCTTCTTTTGCTTTTCTTTGTGGCGAAGTGGACGTCTTGTCTTCTTTTCCTTTGCTTTGTCTTGAAGCAAATGTCTTGTCTTCTTTTTCTTTTTTTTGTCGTAAAGAAAAATAATTGCTTGTGCTGGCCGACATAATCTTTACATCTTTTGAAAATAAAATTGTGACTACTGCTTTTTCTTGACGTGTAGTCTGCTTTTGAAATGTATTTTTTCTTGACAACTGACTTGTAAGGCCCGGGATTATTTGATTTAATCCAAAATTAATTAATTTTAATCCGAGTATATTTAATTTGAGAATTTTGGAGTTTTGAATTAAATTTTAATATTCTTAAATTATTTAGGATTGAAATTGAATGAAATGAGAAGCTGAGGACCAAATTGCAATTTTTGAATATTTGAGGGGCTAAACTGCAAATAAGAATAAGTTATCAGAATTGTGAGTTATTACTCAGCATGTATACATGTGAGTTGTTAAGGAATTCAGAAATTTGAAGAACACTTAGAACAGAAAACCGATATCTTCCTTTCCTTCTTGGTGTTTCAGTTTCAAATCGCCATATCTTTTGATTCGGTTATCCGATTTTGATTCCGAAAGATGTTCTGGAATCCTTGCAAGAAGATCTTCGATTTGATGTAAGTTTTCTCTTAGTTCATTATGGATTATGAATTCGAAAATGGCAGAGATCAGATATGGTTATGACTTGATGTTGTGGAGTTTTATTCCTTAGTTATATTGAAGTTGGGTTGAAGAATGGTTGTTGGATCAGTTCTTATGCTTTCTCAGCCACTAGTCAACTTATATGCTTGCTGATATGATGGGTTTGAGTTGATATGCAGCTGATATATGAGTATATATTGTGAGCTTTGATATAATTGGGTTTCGGATTGCCGAATTATACCGATATGCTGTCGAACTTTTGATTTGAAGTTGTTTTGCTTGTTTATATGTGAGCTGCTATTGACATGGATTGGAGTTGATATTTCATTGGCAATTATGTTGTGTTTTCAGTTTGTAAACAAGGGACATCGAGCTCGAGAACGTTAACTTCGAATCGGTAGAAAAAAGATCAATGTTTGAAGCTATTCTATAATGGAGTTTGAGTGGTTCTAAGTGCATATTTTTTATACAAGGTTATGTTGTATGGCTTGACCAGATTTGGGAACAAATTTTGATAGCCTTGAAGAGCTTGAAACCAAGACAAGAAAGGTATAAACCAACATCGAACCACGGGATATATAACTCGAGTTAGATTGACTTGAGTTTCCCTAAACCACATACTTATTTGTTTCTTGTTGGAATTGATTTATTTTCAAGTCCATAGATATATGTTCTTGATTGTTTAATTGATAGATGAATTGTATGAGATAGATGATGGCATAGATAGATAAGTCTATTGCCTTTCCTTGCTAGATAAAGATTAGCTTGTCTCTTGTTGGTGGCTTAGATTAATGCTTCTAGAATTGGTTGCATCTTGATAAGCCACTAAATTTTAAAGAGTTGAAGGCGGATGTGCCTTGTCTTAGGAAGGCAGATGTGCCAAATTACCGAATGTTTGGACTTGTATCAATATGCGTAGGAGTAGATCGACTCCTATGACCGAAGATCGATATAGTGGACCAAAGTTTGGGAATAAGAACGTACCGCCACCTCGAATGGGAGAGTAGGTGGGAGATTTGTTGCGTTCTTATTCAAACCGGGATCCCTAGATGAGAGTTGAGAAAATAGTCAAGTCTTGGTCTAGAGTTTAGACTAAGAGTCAAGATCAAGAAGTCATACAAAAACAAAAGTAGAGTCAAGACTAAGACACTACTTAGATTTGATAGATGACTTTGTGTGGCTGAATATGTTATGCTTTGAATATAGCATGTTTTTGTGCTACGCTTTGATTTATAGCATGCCTTTGTTATATGCTTTGAATTATAGCATGTATTGTAGTTCACGAATATCTTTATAAATTAATTATGATAGTAATTACACTTGAACTTAATAGCATGCTATATGTTGCTTATACTGGGAAATATATTTCTCACCGGAGATATCCGGCTGTTGTTGTGTTTGTATGTGTGCATGACAACAGGTAGTTCGGGATCAGGACAGAGGCGAGCATGAAGAACAGAGATTGAGAGTTAGAGTGGAGATCCGAGTTTAGATGTTCATTGTGCTGTCAATGTTTAGTGTAAATTCTTAAGACAACATGTTGTAGCCTCATGATTCTAGTATGAGACTTTTATTCTAGTATGGTGATCTTGTTCCTCTTTAACTATATCATGTTATAATGCATGTTAGCCTATGATTATGTATAGATTATACATGAGATGATGCTAAATGGAAAAGAATGGAAGGGACTCACTTTTGACAGCAAAAGATCTTCTGTTTATTTTCTGCACATTGAGCCCGCTCGATCGGTGAAGATTGACCGATCGAGCGAGGCCCTTATTTCTGAGGCAGCGAGTTGAGCATTTTGGGCTCGCTCGATCGGTGAAGATTAACCGATCGAGCGAGGCCAAAATATTCCCAACCCGAGAAGTTGGCTGCTTCAGGGCTCGCTCGATCGGGTGTTTTTCACCGATCGAGCGAGGTGCTCCAACTCTAAAAAAAAAAAAAAATTTTAATTTTATTTAGTATTTGATGCTTAACTAATTATTATGTTTATTTGGTTAATTGTATTGAAATATGTAGTAGCCCGTACCCTAATTGAGTAATTAAAGGATTAATGCTAATTAATTCAATTGGGTATTGGACGGATCGGAAGCTCCGAAGGCACGATCGGAAGCTCCGAACAGGATCGGAAGCTCCGATGAGCGATCGGAGGCACCGATCGATATTACGTCAGGCATGACGTGTGGTTGGATCGGAAGCTCCGATCAGGACCGGAAGCTCCGATCACCCCTATCCGGAGTCAACAAGTGATATTTTGACACGTGGCAGATCAGGATCTTCGGAAGCTCCGATGGCAGGATCGGACGTTCCGATCGGGGTTCGGACGTTCCGATCAAGGATCGGAAGTTCCGATCGTTGTCTATAAATAGAAGGCCAAGACTTCACTTTCAAATGCCAATTCCGAGTCCTCCTTTCCTTTCTAGTCCTTTTGGAGCTGTTCTAGTCTTCTTAGGCTTGGTCCGGAGGTCGGCGGGGCGTTCGGTAGTCGTAGCGGAGTTGTGCCCAAGTTCTGGAGGCATCGACATCAAAGGGCTAACGACGGACGAAGGTATAGCTTTTGCTCCCTATAAATATTTAGGAGTATGCAATAGCTTAGTTAAGGCTTTTAGAGCACTATTATGATAGTAGTATCATTTCGCTGTGTAGGCGGACTTTAGGCTTGGACTTAGAGCTGGTAGTGCCTACCTGGTATTTGAGGTACGAAAGTACTGTTCGAGATATCCTGACTGAGTATGCATGTATTATGTGACTGCATGATTTATATGCCATGATATTATGCTGCATTCATTTGCATCTTGCTGTATCTCCTTCGAGATGTCTGTTAGTAGGGTTGTACCCTATCCTGTTAGTGGATTGGACTTCCATCGATTTGGGTCCGGCGTTTCCACGGTTATCTCGGTATGGGAGCCACCTCCTGAAGCGACGGCACAGCGTGCTACATACCAGGGCCCGGTCTGTCTCTGTTATCTGATCCTTGACCTCGAGTCTATAGGGAGTTCACTTTGCATGCATGTATACTCATACTCTCGCACTGAGCGTTTTATGCTCACGTCTCGTACTCTGTATTTTCTGGACACCCTATTCCATGGGGCAGGTTTGCGATTGGACGAGGAGGATGGATCCAGGAGGGGCTAGTCAGCGGTTGGCCGGCTGGAGCTTCGCTTAGGTTTTTATTACTGTTGTTTGGGTTTATACAGCTATTCGATTTGGTTGTATATTATTGGATAATTACAGATTCCTTTACTTGGGATTGTATAATATTTTTGGTTTCCGCAGTTTTATTCTGATATCTGTTTAATTAAGTTAATTGCATGCCTAAGTTCTGTTTAGTAGGTGATCCGGGTAAGTGTCACTACATTTATGGTATCAGAGCATGCAAAAGATTTCTTGGGATTTAGTCTCATCTTGAGGTATTTTTGTAGATGTCAAATCGTGACGACCAGAGTTCTCATGGCAGTGTTGGTGGGCGTTGGGGTGATGCCGACCGGGAGCCTCGTCGAGAACGGCGTCATCGTCACCATGACGACGAGCGTTTCACTGTGCGTCGATTCTTAGCTATGGGTCCTAAGCCCTTAGTTGGAGGTGAGTCTCCGGAGGATTCGGAGAATTGGTTAGACCGCATGGAGACGACTTTTCAGACTTTCCAATGCACCGATGAGCAGAAGGTGGAGACCCTTGGCTATCTTCTGGATGGGCGTGCGCGCAGGTGGTGGAGATTTACTTCTGCACCTTTTGTTGCGGCGAGAGGAGTGGCCACCTGGGCCGAGTTTCGCACAGCTTTCCAAAAGCGGTATTTTCCTCCTGCACTCCGTCAGTCGAAAGCAGGCGAGCTACTGAGTCTGCGACAGGGAGCCATGTCTATCGATGAGTATTAGCAGAGGTTCTTTGATCTGCTATCATATTGCCCCGAGATTGCTGATAGCTCAGAGATGAAGTATAATCTGTTCCTTCAGGGCCTTAAACCTGAGATCCATGACCGTGTGGCGGTTGGTGACGACATGTCCTACGAGGGTTTGGTGAGCCGTTGTCACCAGGCGGAGGACAGCATTCGGCGGAACAGGTCTTTCTCTCAGTCGAGACCTACTAGTTCTTTGGGTCCCCGTGCCCAAACTTTCAAGAAGTCCGGGTCTACTTCTTCCTCTGGTTTGGGAGGTGTTGTCCGTTTCAGTAAGAAGGACAAGTGTGATCACTGTGGGAAGAACCATCCATCCGACAAGTGCCGTAGAGATTCTGGAGCTTGTTTCCGTTGTGGAGAGACTGGTCATATCCGGAGGGATTGTCCACAGTCTGGGGGAGGCGGTTCTGGTTCTGGTTCAGGATCGGGTTCTCAGGCTACCGTACAGCAGAGGTCGCAGGGACAGTCTGCTGGGAGTTCTCATTTGAGGCCACGAGCTTCTGGCCAGGTGTTTGCCCTGAGACATGATCAGGCTGTGGAGGAGAATGAGAAAGTCATCGCAGGTACATTTATGCTTTATGGTATACCTGCTCTTGTACTTATTGACACTGGTGCATCTCATTCCTTCATTTCTGCACGTTTTGTTAAGAGGCATAAGTTACCATGCATTGCACTAGACGTAGTGATGTCTGTTTCTACTCCGACGGGCCAATCTGCTTTGGCTAAGCGTCTAGTGATGGGTTGCCCTTTAGAGTTCGAAGGGAACATTCTGTTAGCGAATCTCATGGTCCTGGCGATGGACGACTTTGATTGCATTCTGGGAATAGATGTGCTGACTACCTATCGAGCTTCAGTGGACTGCTATCAGAGATTAGTACGCTTTCATCCGGAAGGGAGTGATAGTTGGTTTTTCTATGGTGAGGGAGCGCGACCCCCGATGCCTTTGGTATCAGCTTTGAGAGCCTGTCGAGCTCTGGAGTCTGGCGGGGAAGGCTACCTTATCTATGCAGTTGATTTGTCCGCTGAGAGTATTGGGATAGAGAGCATTCCTGTTGTGGATGAATTTCCAGATGTGTTTCCTGATGAGATTCCGGGTTTTCCTCCTGCTAGGGAAGTCGAGTTTGGCATAGAGTTGATGCCGGGTACTTCGCCTATTTCTAGAGCACCGTATCGTCTGGCTCCGTCAGAGATGCGTGAGTTGAAGAATCAGCTACAGGATCTTTTGGACAAGGGGTACATTCGTCCTAGTGTATCTCCTTGGGGAGCTCCTGTTCTCTTCGTGAAGAAGAAGGATGGGTCGATGCGGCTGTGCATTGACTATCGGCAGCTGAATCGAGTCACTGTGAAGAACAAGTATCCGTTGCCTCGTGTTGATGACTTGTTTGACCAGCTGCAGGGCACGTCAGTTTACTCCAAGATTGACTTGAGATCTGGGTATCATCAGTTGAGAGTCCGTGATCAGGATGTAGCCAAGACTGCATTCCGTACTCGCTATGGGCATTACGAGTTCCTAGTGATGCCATTTGGTTTGACTAATGCACCGGCTATATTCATGGATCTGATGAACCGTGTCTTCAGGGAGTATTTGGACAAGTTTGTCGTGGTCTTCATTGACGACATCTTGGTTTATTCGCGTAATACGGAAGAGCATGTTTCTCACTTGCGATTGGTACTGCAGACTCTTCGAGATGAGCAATTGTACGCCAAGCTGAGCAAGTGTGAGTTCTGGATGGATAGAGTGGTTTTTCTTGGCCATATCATATCCAGGGAGGGAATTTCTGTTGATCCAAGCAAGATTGAAGCGGTACTTAATTGGTCGCGTCCGACGACAGTTGCTGAGATCCGTAGTTTTCTGGGTCTAGCAGGGTATTATCGTCGCTTCATTCTGAACTTCTCTCAGTTAGCTCGACCGTTGACGCAGCTTACCCGTAAGGGTGTGGATTTTGAGTGGTCCTCCGAGTGTGAGGAGAATTTCCGTGAGCTTCGACGGCGGTTGACTTCTGCGCCGGTGTTGGCATTACCGTCAGGATCTGGAGGGTATGTAGTTTACACGGATGCTTCTCTTCAGGGGTTAGGTTGTGTCCTGACTCAGAATGGGCATGTGATCGCATACGCTTCTAGACAGCTGAAGCTTCACGAGGACAACTACCCAGTCCATGATTTGGAGTTAGCAGCCATTGTGTTCGCTTTGAAGATCTGGCGTCATTATCTGTATGGCGAGAAATTTGAGATCTTCACCGACCATAAGAGTCTCAAGTATTTGTTCACTCAGGCAGAATTGAACATGAGACAGAGACGTTGGATGGACTTGCTTAAGGACTATGATTGCGAGATTAAGTACCATCCGGGAGCTGCTAATCTCACCGCCGATGCTTTGAGTCGCAAGGTGCAACTATCCGCACTTCAGACTTGTTCGATGTCTAGTGCGATCAGTGACTGTTGTACTTCAGGTTTTACCTTCAAGCATAAGAAAGGTATGCAGAGTATCCAGATGTTTGCGATATTATCTGAGCCAACCTTGTATTCGCGGATCCGAGATGCTCAGATGTCTGATTCGAAGACCCAGCGTTTAGCTCGTCTAGCTAACGAGGGTAGCTCGTCTGGATTTCATTATCAGTCAGATGGCTTTTTGTGTTTGTCTGGTAGGCTTGTGATTCCACAGGATGAAGAGTTGCGAGAGGAGATTTTATCTCAGGCACATCGCACTAAGTTGAGTATTCATCCTGGGAGCAACAAGATGTACAAGGATCTACGTACTTGTTTCTGGTGGAAGGGAATGAAACGCAGTGTTTATCAGTTTGTTTCGAGATGTTTGGTGTGTCAACAGGTCAAGGCAGAGCACCGACGACCTAGAGGATTGCTTCACAGTCTGCCTATTCCTGAATGGAAATGGGAGTTTATCACTATGGACTTTGTGACCCATTTGCCGGTATCCCCGAGGAACTGTGATGCTATCTGGGTGGTGGTGGACCGACTCACCAAATCAGCGCATTTCATTGCCTATAGCCGAGAGTACTCTGTGGATCGCATGGCACGGATGTACATTCAGGAGATCGTCCGACTTCATGGAGTGCCTGTGAGCATTGTCAGTGATCGGGACCCCATGTTTACTTCTAGATTCTGGGGGAGTGTTCAGCGTGCGATGGGTACTACTCTCAGTTTGAGTACAGCCTATCATCCAGAGACTGATGGTCAGTCAGAGCGCACTATCCGTACGTTAGAAGATATGCTTAGAGCGTGCGTCATGGATTTTGGTTCAGCCTGGCAGGATCATTTGCCGTTGATCGAGTTCGCTTACAACAACAGCTATCATACTAGTATTGGGATGGCACCTTTTGAAGCGTTGTATGGGCGACGTTGTCGTACTCCACTCTTCTGGGAAGAAGTGGGGGAGAGACAGGCTGAAGGACCGGAGTTTATCCAGCAGGCGATAGACATTATTGATCAGATCAAGAAACGGATTAAGACTGCACAGGACCGTTAGGCCAGCTATGCTAATATCAAGCGTAGGCCCTTGCAGTTCGAGGTCGGGGAAAAAGTGTTTCTGAGAGTGTCACCTTTCCGCAAGATTCTCAGATTTGGCCTTAAGGGCAAGTTGTCTCCCAGATTTATCGGTCCGTTTGAGATCTTGGAGAGCATTGGCGATTTGGCTTATCGACTAGCTTTGCCACCGCATCTATCCAGTATTCACGACGTGTTCCACGTATCTCTGTTGAGAAGGTATGTGGCGGATGAATCTCACATTCTGCAGCGGTCTGATGTTCAGGTGGATAAGGATTTGACTTATGTTGAGAAACCTCTTCGTATCCTGGATTATAAGGATAAGGTTTTACGGAACAAAGTCATTCCTTTGGTTTTAGTTCAGTGGCAGCGCAGAGGCACTGAGGAAGCTACTTGGGAGCTTGAGGACAGGATGCGTAAAGACCATCCTGAGTTGTTTTGATTTCATTCTTTAAGTTGTATTCAGTTGCAAACTCTGTAAGCGTTTGATTTGAATAAAAGAATGTTTCTGGTTTCTGTATTTGCGTTCGGTACTTAAGATCTGATTTCGAGGACGAAATATCTTAAGTGGGGGAGAATGTAGTAGCCCGTACCCTAATTGAGTAATTAAAGGATTAATGCTAATTAATTGAATTGGGTATTGGACGGATCGGAAGCTCCGAAGGCACGATCGGAAGCTCCGAACAGGATCGGAAGCTCCGATGAGCGATCGGAGGCACCGATCGATATTACGTCAGGCATGACGTGTGGTTGGATCGGAAGCTCCGATCAGGACCGGAAGCTCCGATCACCCCTATCCGGAGTCAACAAGTGATATTTTGACACGTGGCAGATCAGGATCTTCGGAAGCTCCGATGGCAGGATCGGATGTTCCGATCGGGGTTCGGACGTTCCGATCAAGGATCGGAAGTTCCGATCGTTGTCTATAAATAGAAGGCCGAGACTTCACTTTCAAATGCCAATTCCGAGTCCTCCTTTCCTTTCTAGTCCTTTTGGAGCTGTTCTAGTCTTCTTAGGCTTGGTCCGGAGGTCGGCGGGGCGTTCGGTAGTCGTAGCGGAGTTGTGCCCAAGTTCTGGAGGCATCGACATCAAAGGGCTAACGACGGACGAAGGTATAGCTTTTGCTCCCTATAAATATTTAGGAGTATGCAATAGCTTAGTTAAGGCTTTTAGAGCACTATTATGATAGTAGTATCATTTCGCTGTGTAGGCGGACTTTAGGCTTGGACTTAGAGCTGGTAGTGCCTACCTGGTATTTGAGGTACGAAAGTACTGTTCGAGATATCCTGACTGAGTATGCATGTATTATGTGACTGCATGATTTATATGCCATGATATTATGCTGCATTCATTTGCATCTTGCTGTATCTCCTTCGAGATGTCTGTTAGTAGGGTTGTACCCTATCCTGTTAGTGGATTGGACTTCCATCGATTTGGGTCCGGTGTTTCCACGGTTATCTCGGTATGGGAGCCACCTCCTGAAGCGACGGCACAACGTGCTACATACCAGGGCCCGGTCTGTCTCTGTTATCTGATCCTTGACCTCGAGTCTATAGGGAGTTCACTTTGCATGCATGTATACTCATACTCTCGCACTGAGCGTTTTATGCTCACGTCTCGTACTCTGTATTTTTTGGACACCCTATTCCATGGGGCAGGTTTGCGATTGGACGAGGAGGGTGGATCCAGGAGGGGCTAGTCAGCGGTTGGCCGGCTGGAGCTTCGCTTAGGTTTTTATTACCGTTGTTTGGGTTTATACAGCTATTCGATTTGGTTCTATATTATTGGATAATTACAGATTCTTTTACTTGGGATTGTATAATATTTTTGGTTTCCGCAGTTTTATTCTGATATCTGTTTATTTAAGTTAATTGCATGCCTAAGTTCTGTTTAGTAGGTGATCCGGGTAAGGGTCACTACAAAATAAGAGATTAGTACTCGGATCCTCACAACAGGTGGTATCAGAGCAAGAAAATTCTGGACTAAGATAGATAGTGAGTGGGGTAGATCGAGTCTTATTCCCTGCTTACTTATTTGATCATGTTGAGATTTATTTACATAATTGAATTATATGTTGTAAATGCTAGCATGGTTTACTTTCAAGTATTTACTTATATGATGTTGTATTTATTTTATTTGAAAGTATGATATGATGGTTAAAGACACATGTTTCTTGGAATATCTGACATGATTCAAGCATGTGTTATATGGTTTATGACATGTTACCCGACTATCTTAATTGATTGGAAGCATGTTTTGGTATTCGTACCTTGATTATTTATTTAAGATTGAATCAGAATTGATTCTTGATTAGAGGTAAGATGATCAGAGGAGGACTGAGATAGATTTAATGATTATGGTATCCTAACCATGTGATTATCAGATATGTCTCGACAACCAGGACGACCAACTACTAGACAGAGAGTGGCAGATCCTCAGCCTGAACAGGAAAATGAAACACAGACATTTCCAGAACAGGTGAATGTAGCCCCGACAGTGCCACAAACACCAGAAGCACCGAGAATAGAACAGGTCATTATATCCGATGATTTGATGAATGTTACAGCTTCACCTATGGAAATACTGTTGAAACGATTTCAGTCTTTTAAACCGCCGATTTTGAAGGGGACGGAAAATTCAGTAGCTTGTGAAAGTTGGCTTGATGATATAGAAATGCTGTTTGATTCTCTTGATTACAGTGATGAACGGAGAGTCAAACTGATAGGCCATCAATTGCATGAAGTTGCAAAGAGTTGGTGGTTTACAACCAAGAGAGCCTTGGAGCATCGAGGTACAGTGATCACCTGGAAAGTCTTCAAAACTGAGTTTTACCAATGTTTCTTTCCAGTATCTTATCGCAAAGACAAGGGTGCTGAATTTTCCAATCTGAACCAGGGGAATTTAAATGTTGAAGAATATGTTGCAAAATTTTCTACCTTGCTATGCTTTGCTCCACATGTTGCTGATAGTGATGAGGCAATGGCTGATCAGTTCATTAATGGAATGAATTCTGATGTGTTTACTTTGGTGAACACGGAGAGACCGAATACTTTTGCTGATGCGATTGATCAAGCAAAGGGAGCAGAGGCTGGATTACTTAGACAGCGAAGAACATCGATTGTCAGATATTTTTGAGTAATTGGTTGTATGTGATTCCATTCTACCATCCTCTTATCGATGAATTGTCTGAATTGACTATCCAAAAGTTGAGGAGATGCTCAGAATCCTAATACCTGATTTGGTATTAGCTGACTAATATTGCCACTTGGAGATGGTAATTTTTGGAACAGCTATCAGATTTTTTTTTTATGTGTCGCAATGAAGGTAGAGAACGAGAAGCTTTTTCAGAACATAATGAAGATAGTTGATGATCGAGAAGCAAAACATAAGCAGATTAGACACCGATTTTGTGCTTTGAACAGAGAGATTGAGTATGTTTGCAATTTTTTTTGATTTCGAATGTATTGTTTGATTTAACAAGCGACGACTATTATCTCCGAGAATTGTTGAATCCGATGACACTTCTGAAGAAGTAGGAAATCTTGTCTGTCGACTTTTATTTCCTCCATTTCTATCTGATATTCGCGACATATTAGAATGAGACTGCTTATGTACTTTAGTCAGATGAAATTAAGTTTGACGAGACATTAATCTATGTCGAGCAAATGATATGACTATTTGATGAGGAAGAAAAGCAACTCAGTTTTGAATCAGTGGATTCGTCGTAGAACTGAAGAAGTTATTGAGAAGATGAATCTGATATGAGACAGTGTTATTCTGAGTTATTCTCCTGATCTGAGTTCTTATTCAGTATTTCTCCTATTCCTTATCTTATGTGCGTATCGATTGAAAGAGATTTCGAAGACGAAATCCGATCTTAGAGGGGGAGAATTGTAAGGCCCGGGATTATTTGATTTAATCCAAAATTAATTAATTTTAATCCGAGTATATTTAATTTGAGAATTTTGGAGTTTTGAATTAAATTCTAATATTCTTAAATTATTTAGGATTGAAATTGAATGAAATGAGAAGCTGAGGACCAAATTGCAATTTTTGAAGATTTGAGGGGCTAAATTGCAAATAGGAATGAGTTATCAGAATTGTGAGTTATTACTCAGCATGTATACATGTGAGTTGTTAAGGAATTCAGAAATTTGAAGAACACTTAGAACAGAAAACCGATATCTTCCTTTCCTTCTTGGTGTTTCAGTTTCAAATCGCAATATCTTTTGATTCGGTTATCCGATTTCGATTCCGAAAGATGTTCTAGAATCCTTGCAAGGAGATCTTCGATTTGATGTAAGTTTTCTCTTAGTTCATTATGGATTATGAATTCGAAAATGGCAGAGATCAGATGTGGTTATGACTTGATGTTGTGGAGTGTTATTCCTTAGTTATATTGAAGTTGGGTTGAAGAATGGTTGTTGGATCAGTTCTTATGCTTTCTCAGCCACTAGTCAACTTATATGCTTGCTGATATGATGGTTTTGAGTTGATATGCAGCTGATATATGTGTATATAATGTGAGCTTTGATATAGTTGGGTTTCGGATTGCCGAATTATACCGATATGCTGTCGAACTTTTGATTTGAAGTTGTTTTGCTTGTTTATATGTGAGCTGCTATTGACATGGTTTGGAGTTGATATTTCATTGGCAATTATGTTGTGTTTTCAGTTTGTAAACAAGGGACATCGAGCTCGAAAACGTTAACTTCGAATCGGTAGAAGAAAGATCAATGTTTGAAGCTATTCTATAATGGAGTTTGAGTGGTTCTAAGTGCAGATTTTATACAAGGTTATGTTGTATGGCTTGACCAAATTTGGGAGCAGATTTTGATAGCCTTGAAGAGCTTGAAACCAAGACAAGAAAGGTATAAATCAACATCGAACCACGGGATATATAACTCGAGTTAGATTGACTTGAGTTTCCCTAAACCACATACTTATTTGTTTCTTGTTGGAATTGATTTATTTTCAAGTCCATAGATATATGTTCTTGATTGTTTAATTGATAGATGAATTGTATGAGATAGATGATGGCATAGATAGATAAGTCTATTGCCTTTCCTTGCTAGATTAGCTTGTCTCTTGTTGGTGGCTTAAATTAATGCTTCTAGAATTGGTTGCATCTTGATAAGCCACTAGATTTTAAAGAGTTGAAGGCGGATGTGCCTTGTCTTAGGAAGGTAGATGTGCCAAATTACTGAATGTTTGGACTTGTATCGATATGCGTAGGAGTAGATCGACTCCTATGACCGAAGATCGATATAGTGGACCAAATTTTGGGAATAAGAACGTACCGCCACCTCGAATGGGAGAGTAGGTGGGAGATTTGTTGCGTTCTTATTCAAACCGGGATCCCTAGATGAGAGTTGAGAAAATAGTCAAGTCTTGGTCTAGAGTTTAGACTAAGAGTCAAGATCAAGAAGTCATACAAAAACAAAAGTAGAGTCAAGACTAAGACACTACTTAGATTTGATAAATGACTTTGTGTGGCTGAATGTGTTATGCTTTGAATATAGCATGTTTTTGTGCTACGCTTTGATTTATAGCATGCCTTTGTTATATGCTTTGAATTATAACATGTATTGTAGTTCATGAATATATTTATGAATTAATTATGATAGTAATTACACTTGAACTTAATAGCATGCTATATGTTGCTTATACTGGGAAATGTATTTTTCACCGAAAATATCCGGCTATTGTTGTGTTTGTATGTGTGCATGACAACAGGTAGTTCGGGATCAGGACAGAGGAGAACATGAAGAACAGAGATTGAGAGTTAGAGTGGAGATCCGAGTTTAGATGTTCATTGTGCTGTCAATGTTTAGTGTAAATTCTTAAGACAACATGTTGTAGCCTCATGATTCTAGTATGAGACTTTATTCTAGTATGGTGATCTTGTTCCTCTTTAACTATATCATGTTATAATGCATGTTAGCCTATGATTATGTATAGATTATACATGAGATGATGCTAAATGGAAAAGAATGGAAGGGACTCACTTTTGACAGCAAAAGATCTTCTGTTTATTTTCTGCACATTGAGCCCGCTCGATCGGTGAAGATTGACCAATCGAGCGAGGCCCTTATTTCTGAGGCAGCGAGTTGAGAATTTTGGGCTCGCTCGATCGGTGAAGATTAACCGATCGAGCGAGGCCAAAATATTCCCAACCCGAGAAGTTGGCTGCTTCAGGGCTCGCTCGATCGGGTGTTTTTCACCGATCGAGCGAGGTGCTCCAACTCTAAAAAAAAAAAAAATTATTTTATTTTATTTAGTATTTGATGCTTAACTAATTATTATGTTTATTTGGTTAATTGTATTGAAATGAGAGATTAGTACTCGGATCCTCACATGACTACTGCTTTTTTCACATGTAGTCTGCTTTTTCTTTTTCTTGTTTTGTTTTTTCTTGATTTTTATTTTTAACAATTGATTACAATAATACAACTTCTTGAAAGTATTGTCATCACTATTCCCTCCCCGGGGTTTTGAAAATCCGAAGGAACTTGAATTTTAAAATTGAACATAACATTGAATTATGTATCAATATTATGTAATTCTTCTTCTCCGAGAAGATCCATGAGGTCATAATGCTCATCGTCATTGATTGGTTCTGGATCAAAGTCATCTTGAAGTATGTCTATGACCATTCTTGAATAGAGTTTGCAGTAATTGTCAAAAATATCTGGTGTCTCTGTTTTGAAATGGAACTTGGAATCTTGAAGATAACTTCCAAATTTGATGTAAACCTTGAGAATCGGAGTTGATCCAAACAGAGTGTAATTTTCACATCTGTGGTCTAGGAAATGGTGTTTGAAAGCAAAAGTCTTGAGTCTTTGATGTTTCATTTGGGTTTCCATAGGTATTGAACAATTGTCAATATAAATTGTTTTCATTGGATCTGTAAAAATACTGAAAAATTGAAGACCTCTGACTCATACTCTATGGGTAGCTGGGTGAAGTTCTGTTGTTATCCATTCTGAAACCGTTGAAATAATTTCTAATCTATATATATATATATAAAAGCGGAATTTTGACTAAATATAGTAATTATCCGCCAAAACAAAATTACTAAAAAAAGAAATCATGTTAATTAATGATTTTTGGATTTAAAATTTTAAATTAATCGGATATTTTCACAATTTTGAATTTCAATTAGTAGTTTTGTGTATATAAATATCCATAAATATTATAAATGATAATATGCCAATTTTTTTTTCAAAATTTGAAATTTGAAAAAAAGTTACCATTTCTAAAAACAATTAGTTAATTTTTGTGTTTCCAAATATATGTGAAGTATCCATAAATGTCATATATATAATAATGTCACTAATTTCACTTAATTTTTTTTATTTCCATATATATGTTAAAATTACTAAAAAAAGAAATCATGTTAATTAATGATTTTTGGATTTAAAATTTTAAATTAATCGGATATTTTCACAATTTTGAATTTCAATTAGTAGTTTTGTGTATATAAATATCCATAAATATTATAAATGATAATATGCCAATTTTTTATTCAAAATTTGAAATTTGAAAAAAAGTTACCATTTCTAAAAATAATTATATAATTTTTGTGTTTCAAATATATGTGAAGTATCCATAAATATCATATATATAATAATGTCACAAATTTCACTTAATTTTTTTATTTCCATATATATGTTAAAATTTTCATAAATACTATATAGTGAACTAATTTTTGATTCAAAATTTGAAATCTAATCGGATGTTAACACTATTTTTAATTTTATTTAAATTTTTTGTCCATATATATATATATATATATGTGAAAATTTTCATAAGCGTTATATATAATAATTTACCAATTTTCGTTCAAAATTTGAAATTTGATATTGTTTTAACACAATTTTTAAAATTTTTGTTATGTTTTTGCGTTTATATATATGTAAAAAATTTCATAATGTTATACATGATAACGTACCAATTTCAGTTCAAAATTTGAAATTTAATCCGGCGTTATCAATACTTTTTGAAATAAGTTAATTTTTTTGTTCATATATATGTGAAAATTTCAATAAATACACTATATGATAATGCACCAATGTTCGGTTCAAAATTTGATCGGATTTTATCTTTAGTTTTAATTTCATTAAATCTTTTTTCTACATATAAGTGAGAATTTTCTTATTGTTATACACGACTAATGTCATAATTTTCGGTTCAAGATTTGAAATTTGATCGAATCTTATCACTAATTTTAAATTTTATTTAATTTTTATCCATATATATGTAAAAATTTTCATAAATATTAGATATGATAAATATCAATTTTTGGTAAAAAAAAAATTGAAATTTGGTATATATGGAATTTTTAAAAACTCTAATACTCTATACATGATAATATATTATTTTTTTGTTCACAATATGAAATTTGATAAGATATTATCATTATTTTTTAATTTAAGTTAATTTTTGTGTATAGATATACATAATTTCCCATATATGTATATGCGTGAAACTTTTCCTAAATGTCATACATGATAACATACCAATTTTTTATTCAAAATTTTAAATTTGATTTGGCGTTATAAATACCTTTTAATTCTATTATTTTTTTAATTATTTTTGTGTTTCAAATTTTCATAAATTTTATGTATGATAGATATTATACAAATTTTCAATTCAAAATTAGATTGTATGTTATCACTAATTTTCAATTTCAAGTAATTTTTTTGTTTGCATACATATCGAACATTTTCATAAAATATATATTTGGATAATATTCTAATTTTCGGTTCAAAGCTTGAAATTTGATACAATGTTATCGTTAGTTTTTAATTTCAGTCTGCATTATATATATATATATATATATGTCTATATATATGTATATATATATGTGTGTGTGTGTGTTGAATCCGACATTTTGGTGATAACAAACAACAACTCATTGTATAGGAATGTGCTGCCAATCTTTTGTATTTCAGGAATCTACTACAACTCCTACCGCAACCGTCTAAATCCTTCAAGTTATCTACCGAAAGCTTGTCAATCGCCTTTGTCTCTCGACCGGTTGCAGTCACAAGCCTATCGACTGGTTATTCAAACCAGCAGAGGATAAATCTATCTACCGGTAGAATGCCAACTGATTATCAAGATATCTCAAGAAAAATACTTGAGACAAGACGTTCATTGCAAGATCTTTTATCAAAAGCAGAACCGGCGTATCAGAAGATCTGTTGACTCTTGCATCGAGACAACAGGTTGCACTAAAATGGCAAAAACGCAGAATGGCTACAGATAAAGCATTCGACCGTTTATACCCAGTTTGGACCCTGGAAGTTGTCTGCATTTAAAGAAGTGTACGATCTTCATGCAAAATCATCAATGCATTTATGAAGCATTAAATGTGCATTCAATGCAGCATCAGAACGTTCAAAATAAAGACGTTGATGATTGACCTATATAAAGGGAAGATTGCTCAAGAAGTGACGAGAAGACAAGCAACACGAAAAATCTCAATCAACTCAATCACTTGAATACTATCAGAAGTCCTCATCTGATATACTGAAGCAATACTTGAGCATACTTACAAGATCATTCACTTGCTGCTCAAATAAACCCTCACCTACAGTTTACATATCTGATCTTCAAGGATCATCCTAGGGTTTCCAAGCCTCTCGACCGCTCTGCAGTTTGAGAAGCTCAACCGGACTGTATTCATTATTGAAGAGACCTGAAGCTACTCTGAAAGCTTCCACCAGTCTGATAAGAACTGAGAATCTTATCTGTGTGAATCTAGGAGTTTCGGATTAGGCATTGTATAAGTCCTAAGTCTGAAGTGGGTGTATTGAAAGACGTTGTAATAACCAAAGTCTTCTAGTGAATTCCTTCCTAAGTGGAAGAAGGGGAGACGTAGAAGGATTAAGCCTTCGAACTTCCATAAATCGTGCCTTAGTCTTTACTGCATATTTATCTTATATATTGCTCATACATCGTGTTATAACTTGCCTTTGCATCACTAAAACCTCTGAACTATTTCCGCACTATTTAAGTTGTTCAAACCGTTTTAGAAGTTGAGAAAACAGATTAAGTGAACTAAACTTCACTTGATCATTTTGAAAAGAAAGAAAATAAGTTTCAGAGTGTATTCACCCCCCCTCTACCCTCTGAATCGATCCCAACAAGTGGTATCAGAGCGGGTTCTTTTCTCAACTGCTGATCTAAAGTTTTAAAATCATGACTTCTTTCAATAAAATTCCTATGTTTTCTAAAGAAGATTATGATGACTGGAAAATTCGTATGCAGGCACATCTTGCAGCACAGGACGATGACATACTATATGTCATAACAGACGGTCCTATCAAAATCATGAAGGTCAACCCAGCTCTAACCGTTGGTGCAGGACAAATGATTGAGAAACCAAGAGCTGAGTGGACTACTGAGGACAAAAAGAAGGCCAATCTTGACAATGTGGCCCGGGACATTCTATACAAAACACTGGACAAGAACATGTTCAGCAAAATCAAGTCATGCTCCACAACAAAAGAGATTTGGGAGAAGCTCACTCAGCTGTGTGAAGGAAATGACCAGACCAAGGAAAACAAGCTCACCATGGCCATTCAAAAATATGACAATGCCAAAATGAAGCCAGGGGAAACCATGGCTGAATTTGATGAACGGTTCAGTAGTATCATTTGTGATCTTATTGCTTTAGGAAAAACTTATAATAACCGTGAAATTGCTGTGAAGGTTATGAGAGCTTTGCCCAAAGAATGGGAGATCAAGACAGTGGCCATGAGGTAGTCAAAAGACTTAAGCAAGGTTGAACTGCATGATCTCTTTGCAGATCTCAAAGCCTACGAGTTCGAGCTCAACTTGAGGACAGAAGATGAACCATCTACCTCTCAACCAACCAAGGCCTTAACCTCAACGGTGATGCGTCCACCGGTCGAGGAAGCTCCAAAGAGATCAGCTGAGCAAATCAACAACGAAGCCATGACACTCTTTGTCAAGAAATTTGGTAGATTTATGCGTAAAAATAATTCTAAATTTAAAAATTATCATAAATCGGACCATACAGACGATGGTCCTACTTGTTTTAACTGTGGAAAGCCAGGCCACTTCATTGCAGATTGCACCAAGCCTAAGAGCAATGATCAGAAGCAATTCTTTGAAAGAAGAAGGGGCAAGGAGGACAAGAGGACGTTTAGAAAAGGAAGAGACCAAAGGGTTCTAGTAGCAGACGAAAGCAAAAGCAAGTGGGCTGAGTCTGACTCTGACAACCCCAATACCGGAAGCTCTTCAGATGACAGCGATGATGAAAAGGTGGAATGCCTTATGGCTGACATCGAAGAAGAAGCTGAGGAGGTATTTGACTTTGGTTCACCTGAATTTACTCACAGTGATCTAGTTACTGCTTTACACGAAATGACTAATGAATACAAAGCATTATCCAAGGAATTCGAGGAGGTAAAGGCAGAAAGAGCTGACCTAAAAGATAAGTCAAGCGAATCAAGCTGCATGCAGCAAAAAGAGCTTGATGGTCTTAAGGTCAAGCTAAGTCTGCTGGCTACTGAGAATGACACCTTGAAAAGAGTGTTCCAAGCAACCTTGACTGAGAACAAAAAACTACTTGAAACAATTAAGGCTTGGAATAAATCTTCTGTAACCATTGACAAGATTCAAGAAATCCAAAGACCGGCACATGACAAAACCGGTCTAGGGTTTGGAACAAATGAACAGTCTATGGAATCTTGTATTCAGTAAAGCCTGGACAAAGGCAATCTTAACAAAATAAGATTTGTCAGGTCCAGCACGATATATGAACATGATGAGTGTAGCATTGACAAAAATCAGAAAGTATCTAACGAACGAAGCTCTAAGCATAGAGGGCTGGGATATGTGGATCCCCAGATCTCTAATCAAAGAGGAACTTGGATTAAACCAAAACCTAATGAAAGAAGAAAGGGAAACCAATCTAATTTCAAAAGGCCATGGAATGAGTCTAACTACTCTAAGAGAAGATGGTCAAAGGAGAAGCCTTACCAGTACTTTAATTGCAGGCCAGTTCAAAAGAGGTACAGGCTAACTGATAAAGATCAAAAAGGCAAGCAGCACACAGCAACCTCACAAGCACACACATTTAATGCTTATCGACCGCACAGATTTCTGGACACACACACGGGCAAACCTGTAAGGGTGTTCCAGGTGTGGGTCCCGAAAGGGCTAATCCGACCTGGACCCTACTAGATATGGGTACCAAAAGTTCTTCACTTTTTTGCAGGTACTAAAAGTCCAAACGGGCGAGAAGACCACTTCTATCAAGGACACTACCTGGTACTTAGATAGTGGTTGCTCACGGCACATGACAGGGAATCCAGAACTTCTAACAGAAGTTGTGCTGTGCAAAGGACCAAAGATCAGCTTTGGAGACAACTCTAAAGGTAAAACCGTGGGTAAGGGTAAGATTATCCATGGTAACATCATTATTAAAGATGTGTTGCTTGTTGACAAACTGTGCTATAATTTGATAAGTATTAGTCAACTATGTGACAATGATCATTCGGTCGAGTTTCACAAACACACTTGCATCATCAAAAATGACAAAGATGAGACTCTTATGACCGGTGTAAGAGACCTAAACACCTACAAGGTAAACTGGTCTTGCTCACATATTTCTTCACCTACTTGTCTTACTGCTCATCATGATAAACATTGGTTGTGGCATAAGCGGTTAAATCATCTAAATTTTAAGTCCATTTCTAACTTGAGGAAGCATGATTTGGTTTCTGGTCTGCCTGAAGGAGATTTTATAAAAGACAAAGTTTGTCCTGCTTGTCAACTAGGAAAGCAGGTGAGAGCAACCTTTAAAAATAAAGGGTGTATGTCTTCTTCCAAATGCTTGGATTTACTTCACATGGACCTATTTGGTCCTATACCAGTAAGAAGCATAGGGGGAATGAGATATACTCTTGTTGTTATAGATGACTTTTCTCGATTTACTTGGGTCATCTTTCTCTCTTCAAAAGATCAAACTGCACTTCACCTGATTAAGCTTTTTAAACGCTTGCAAAATGAACAATCTACTGTGATAGATAGAATCAGGAGTGATAGAGGGACTGAACTTTTAAACACCACTCTTATGACTTATCTAGATGATCAGGGAATCAAGCATGAGTTGTCAGCAGCTAGATCCCCACAGCAAAATGGGGTGGCTGAAAGAAGGAACCGTACTTTAAAAGAAGCAGCCAGAACTATGATTGCCGATTCAAATGTTTCTCAAAGGCTTTGGGCAGAAGCAGTTAACACAGCTTGCTATACTCAAAACAGATCTATGATTAATAAACGATTTAACAAAACTCCATATGAGATCTGGAATGGCACAAAACCTGATATTTCATACTTCAAAATTTTTGGGTGCAAATGCTTTATCCACAACAATGGCAAAAATCATTTGACAGCCTTCGATGCCAAAGCAGATGAAGGAACTTTTATTGGTTACTCAGCCGTTAGCAGAGCTTATCGAGTGTTCAATCAAAGATCACTAACGGTCGAGGAAACCATTCATGTTGTTTTTGATAAATCTACTCTTTGTACAGAACAAACTCAAGGGAGCATAAATGATCTGAGTCATAGACTGGAAAACACAAATCTACAGGAAGAGAGTGACAGTGATCCATATCCTCCAAAGAAGGATGATCCAGTTCCCTCTACCGTGTGTGATCAAACAAGGCCAGAAGAGGATCCACCGGTTGATAACGATCCTCCTGCCAATGATGATCCAGTAAACGAGGACGTTCGTCAACCAATTGATGACAACCCTTTAGGGAATTATTTTAGGTGGAACAAAGATCATCCACCTGGGTTGGTCATAGGTGACCCTTCTGCTCCTCGAAAAACACGTGGTCAAATGATTAATGAATTCTTGCATGCAGCTTTCATATCTCAGGTAGAGCCCAAGAAGATAGATGAAGCTCTATCAGATGCCAGCTGGATTGAAGCTATGCAATAAGAGTTGAATCAATTCACCCACAACAATGTTTGGCATCTAGTTCCTCGACCGGAAAATCAAAATGTGATTGGAACTAGATGGGTGTTTCGTAACAAGCTCGATGAACATGGCACTGTTGTGCGTAACAAAGCTTGGCTTGTTGCACAAGGATTCAGACAAGAAGAAGGCATAGACTTTGAGGAATCCTTCACGCCAGTTGCAAGAGTAGAAGAAATCCGCATCTTTCTTGCCTATGCAGCTTTCAAGGACTTTAAAATTTATCAAATGGATGTCAAGTCTGCATTCCTCAATGGTCTACTTCAAGAAGAGGTGTAAGTTGAACAACCACCAGGTTTTGTCAATCCTACTCATCCTCAATATATCTATAAACTTGACAAAGCCCTCTATGGATTAAAACAAGCACCGCGTGCATGGTATGATACATTACTAAAAATTTTTTACTGGAACATGATTTCCAAATTGGAACGGTCGATAAGACCTTGTTTAAATTTGTAAAAGGTGATCATGTATTACTAGTACAAATTTATGTTGATGACATTATATTTGGGTCAACTAACCCCAAGTTGTGCTCAAAGTTCTCTAAGATGGTGCAGGAGAAATTTGAAATGAGCATGATGGGCGAGCTAAATTTCTTTATTGGATTGCAAGTGAAGCAACTTGAAACTGGAATATTTATCAATCAATCCAAGTATGCCAAGGAATTGGTAAAGAAGTTTGGAATGGAACAGTGCTCAACTGTATCTACCCCCATGAGTGCACCAATCAAACTTGATAAAGATGAAGGGGGAATCCCGGTCGAGGTAACAATGTATCGAGGCCTTATTGGCTCATTGCTTTATTTGACTGCCAGTCGACCGGATATCATGTATTCAGTTTGTTTATGTGCTAGATTTCAAGCAGCACCTAAGCAATCTCATTTCATTGCCGCCAAACGAATAATTAAATATATTAAAGGAACTACTAATGTGGGTCTTTGGTATCCCAAAGATTCAAATCTTAATCTTATTGGCTATTCAGATGTAGATTATGCAGGTTGTAGAATTGATCGCAAAAGTACAAGTGGCACATGTCAATTCCTTGGAGATAGACTAATTTCGTGGTCAAGTAAGAAGCAGACATCAATTGCTACCTCGACCGCCGAAGCAGAATACCTTGCTGCTGGCAGCTGTTGTGCTCAAATACTCTGGATTCAACAGTAGCTTAATGATTATGGAATCCGGTCGAGTGAAGCTCCAATCTACTGTGACAATACAAGTGCCATAGCCATCACTCAAAATCCAGTGATGCACTCTAGGACAAAGCACATTGATGTCAGGAATCACTTTATCCGAGATCATGTCTTAAAGAAGGAAATCAGGCTGGAATACATCTCTACCGATCAGCAAGCAGCAGACATATTCACCAAGCCTTTACCGGACGCTAAGTTTTCATATTTTCGAAATATTCTTGGCTTAGTAGATCTAAGTTAGTATGCATGCTTTTAGGGGGAATGATTGCTAGTATGACTTTAATAGCTTAGCTGTTACATTGCCATAAATGTTGGCATATCATCCGCCTTTAGCTAGTCTCTGACAGGCTCCGTACTAGCAGCTTTGTGCTTTGAACCAAATGACATTGATTGGGCACGGTGATTATACTCTTCAAAACTTTTTGAATTTCAAAAATACTTTTCATGACATTACCATATGGCCCATAGGTTCCTATATATACTTCTTTACACTCGTATATCAACCTTTCACCGTTGCTAAAGCTTTCATATTGCATTAAAAGTTCTATCGTATTACTATCAAGCTTTTGCTTACTCTCTGCTCGAGTTCTTATCTACAGCTATCATGTCGATCCAGAAGACTTGCCTTGCAATCAACTTTGATTCCGTTATTGAGGCAAACAATGCAGGAATCACTGAGGTCTTCACCATGCTTGAAGCCTCTGGACTGAAGAAGTTTTTGGGAAGCAGCCCCATCTGCGATCTGCCTGTCTTGAAGGAGTTCTTTGCAACCGCTCAAATCGAGCATGGGACTGTCAAATGCTTGATCCGGACAGAGTCCTACTCCTTCAATCAAAAGTTCTTCGCCAGCACATTTGATCAGCCCTCCAGGGGTTTGACAAAATGCGCGGATCTTCCCGATGGTAACTGCTCATACTGGTTGAAGGAATTCTCAACCACTGATGCTCCGATCAAACTGCCGGCTCAGAAGACATCTCTTAAAGCTCCATTCAGGCTATTGACCAACATCGTGGCCAAGAATCTTCTTGCCAAGGCTGGATCGTACGACAAGGTGACGATGGAGAAATTCCAATACATGGCTTGCATCGCCTCCAAAATCAACATCAACTGGTCAGACATATTGTTCACTACTTTATGTGAAATGATCAGGGGAAAAGGGCAATCCGAGGGATTTGCTCTGCAAATTTGCCACACCTTGAGCGTCCTTGGAGTAGACTTCTCCAAGACTGAGCCTCTGCATCCCACCAAATGGCTCAACAAGTCTAAAATCTTCAAGTTTCTGAACAAGAAAGAGGTTGCGGTCGACACTCTGCCTTCAACCGCAAGTGTTGTTGCTGTCACTCAACCGCTTTCAACAGTCCCGGTAGCGGCCAAACCAGCCCATACCAAGAAATCTGCCAAGCGTCAACTTATCATAGAGTCTGACTCTGAAGAAGAATCATGTGAGAACGTTCCACTGATTCAAGCCTTCAGCAAGTCATTTCCTTCTGTCTCCAAAGCAGCTGTGCCATCCACGCCTGCAGGCGAGAAGAAGAGGCAGCACAAGAAGTTAAAGTCCCTTTCTGGACTTGCTCCTACCGTTCCAACACCAATTCTGCCAACGGTCGAGACTACTACCACTACTGCTACTACTGCTCCACGTCCTACCAAGGGTGTGATAATCATGGAAGGTGCCTCATCAACTCCAAAGGTCACTCTCGCTGATCCCAAGGACAAAGGGAAAGGTGTGATGATCTACTCACCTAAGGCTCAACCAGCAGCTACTGTAGAGCTCAACTTGATCATCTCTCACGTTCTCCGCACTGTCAAGCGTCACCTACAGCGCTTTGACAGATGGCATCATTCCCGTACTCACCTGACGCTTGCTCAAATATTTCCTAAGTGGAAATCTCTGAACGTTATTGAGCAGAAAATGCTTCTTTTTGCTGACACTGAAGACATCGTGGAGGCTCTGGAAAGAAGACAGCTCATCGACTTGAAGCTTCGAGGAAGCCTGATATCTCTGTTGATTACTGAGCGTGCCAAGAACTTCAAATCCAAGAGTCCTACCGCCACCGATGACTTTGTGATTTTGACTGGACTACAGAATAGTCTACGTCAAATCACTCAACTACTTCAGCACTTCCAAGCTCTTAACAACGTAAAGACGACAGCTTCAGCAGCTTGTATACAGGCTTATGGACTGGAAGCACAGGTGATGATGAAGACTTTTCTTACCCAAGATCAGGGTGAAGAAGACGTCTCTGCTATTACTCTTTCAGATGGGATTCTGACCGGTCTCATCACTGTTGACCTGTTTCAGTCATCCGCTCTAGGATCGATTGTGGCAGCATCTTCATCGGTCGACCCCGCCTCAACCGTAGTCCAAGCAGTAATTCAACCGAAAGTAGCTGTGACTGCTCACTCATCTCCAGCGGCGACCGCTCACACCTCTCCCAGTCGTCTACAAGATTTTTTAGAAGTGATTGAACAAGAAATTCCTGTCACCTCTGTGACAGAGGCTCCTTGCAGCAGTGAAGCAGTAGTGCCCCCAACAGAGATACCAAGCACTATTGTATCACTTGCACCTCCAGAACAGCCAGTGACTGATGCTGACCCAGCACTTCAACCGTCTCCATCTACTGAAAAGTTTGTGGAAGATCTCCTAATGGATGAACCGAGTGCTGATCTTGCTACTCCACCAACCATCTTGGCTGCAGTCGAGACCCCTACATCTCCAACTGTACCACTATTGGAAGGTACATCGGCTAGCTCACCAGCCAGATCACCAGCATCACATCATCTTGAGTCTGGCCCGGCTTCACCAAGGAATGACACAGAGTCAAATGCTTCAGACTGATGACTTATATATTGAAGCCATGGCAGCAGCTCTGGATCACACATTGATGAATAGGCTTCATGAGCTCCTGCAAACAGTTCGATCCTTTTCACAAGACATCACAAACACATCCTCATGGGTTGACAATTCACGCAAGACGATGATTCGGCATTTTGAGACCGTGTCTAGAGACCTTGCTCATCTGTCCAAAGAGATCACTTCCCATCATCGCACTCAAATCAAAACGCTCTCTACCGTCTCCGAACAAGTTGTCAGATCCGAAAACCGCCTTCATAGGCAGTTGAATGATCGGATGGACACTATGCAAGCTACTCTAATTGCTCAACTAGATGCAAAAATTGATACTATGCAAGCCTGCCTTGGTACTCAACTCACTGAGATCGTCCTTCGACTCAACCAAGGTGATGCCAAAAAGGGGGAAGAAGAGCAACGAAGAGCAGCAGAGGCAAGAAGACGTGAAGAAGAATCCAGAAGAAAGGAAGAAGCCGACAGAAGAAGAAGAGAAGGCGATAGGTCAGGAGGAGCCAGTTGGTTCAAAAGATGAACAACTTGTCTCTTCTTTACTTATCGCAGCTGTATCTCATTCTGTTTTTCTTCAGTAGGTGTAATAAGAATGCTTATTGTAATTAATGAAATTCATTCTCTCAATGAAGTTCATTTTAATGCTTTCATATTATTTTCGGAGCACTTAAGTTTTGTCATCACCAAAAAGGGGGAAATTGTTGAATCCGACATTTTGGTGATAACAAACAACAACTCATTGTATAGGAATGTGCTGCCAATCTTTTGTATTTCAGGAATCTACTACAACTCCTACCGCAACCGTCTAAACCCTTCAAGTTATCTACCAAAAGCTTGTCAACCGCCTTTGTCTCTCGACCGGTTGCAGTCACAAGCCTATCGACTGGTTATTCAAACCAGCAGAGGATAAATCTATCTACCGGTAGAATGCCAACTGATTATCAAGATATCTCAAGACAAATACTTGAGACAAGACGTTAATTGCAAGATCTTTTATCAAAAGTAGAACCGGCGTATCAGAAGATCTGTTGACTCTTGCATCGAGACAACAGGTTGCACTAAAATGGCAAAAATGCAGAATGGCTACAGATAAAGCATTCGACCGTTTATACCAGTTTTGGACCCTGGAAGTTGTCTGCATTTAAAGAAGTGTACGATCTTCATGCAGAATCATCAATGCATTTATGAAGCATTAAATGTGCATTCAATGCAGCATCAGAACGTTCAAAATAAAGACGTTGATGATTGACCTATATAAAGGGAAGATTGCTCAAGAAGTGACGAGAAGACAAGCAACACGAAAAATCTCAATCAACTCAATCACTTGAATACTATCAGAAGTCCTCATCTGATATACTGAAGCAATACTTGAGCATACTTACAAGATCATTCACTTGCTGCTCAAATAAACCCTCACCTACAGTTTACATATCTGATCTTCAAGGATCATCCTAGGGTTTCCAAGCCTCTCGACCGCTCTGCAGTTTGAGAAGCTCAACCGGACTGTATTCATTATTGAAGAGACCTGAAGCTACTCTGAAAGCTTCCACCAGTCTGATAAGAACTGAGAATCTTATCTGTGTGAATCTAGGAGTTTCGGATTAGGCATTGGATAAGTCCTAAGTCTGAAGTGGGTGTATTGCAAGACGTTGTAATAACCAAAGTCTTCTAGTGAATTCCTTCCTAAGTGGAAGAAGGGGAGACGTAGAAGGATTAAGCCTTCGAACTTCCATAAATCGTGCCTTAGTCTTTACTGCATATTTATCTTATATATTGCTCATACATCGTGTTATAACTTGCCTTTGCATCACTAAAACCTCTGAACTATTTCCGTACTATTTAAGTTGTTCAAACCGTTTTAGAAGTTGAGAAAACAGATTAAGTGAACTAAAATTCACTTGATCATTTTGAAAAGAAAGAAAATAAGTTTCAGAGTGTATTCACCCCCCCTCTACCCTCTGAACCGATCCCAACAGTGTGTATGTGTGAAAGTTTTCACATTTTTATATATGATATCGTACCACTAATTTTTTCAAAATGTGAAATTTAATCGGAAGTTAACACTATTTTAAATTTTAGTTAAATTTTTTGCATCCATATTTATGTGAAAATTTTCATAAATTATATATATAATAATTTATTGATTTTCAGTTGAAATTTGAAATTTGATATATATGTTAAAATTTTCATAAATACTATATATGATAGTGTACTAATTTTTGATTCAAAATTTGAAATATAATCGGATGTTAATACTATATTTTTTAATTTCAGTTAAATTTTTTGTCCATATATATGTGAAAATTTTCATAAGCGTTATATATAATCATATACTAATTTTCGTTCAAAATTTGAAATTTGATATTGTTTTAACACAATTTTTTGAATTTAAGTTAATTTTTGTGTTTATATATATGTAAAAAATTTCATAATGTTATACATGGTAACGTACCAATTTGAGTTCAAAATTTGAAATTTAATCCGGCGTTATCAATACTTTTTGATTTAAGTAATTTTTTTTCATATATATGTGAAAATTTCAATAAATACACTATATGATAATGCACCAATGTTCGGTTCAAAATTTGATCGGATTTTATCTTTAGTTTTAATTTCAGTAAATTTTTTTCTACATATAAGTGAGAATTTTCTTATTGTTATACACGACTAATGTCATAATTTTTGGTTCAAGATTTGAAATTTGATCGAATCTTATCACTAATTTTAATTTTTATTCATATATATGTAAAAATTTTCATAAATACTATATATGATAATATCAATATTTGGTAAAAAAAATTGAAATTTGGTATATATGGGGAAATTTTTAAAAACTCTAATACTCTATACATGATAATATATTTTTTTTGTTCACAATATGAAATTTGATAAGATATTATCATTATTTTTTAATTTAAGTTAATTTTTGTGTATATATATACATAATTTCACATATATGTATATGTGTGAAACTTTTTCTAAATGTTATACATGATAACATACCAATTTTTTATTCAAAATTTTAAATTTGATTTGGTGTTATAACTACCTTTTAATTCTGTTATACTTTTTAATTATTTTTGTGTTTCAAATTTCCATAAATTTTATGTATGATAGATAATATACCAATTTTCAATTCAAAATTAGATTGTATATTATCATTAATTTTCAATTTCAAGTAATTTTTTTGTTTGCATAAATATCGAACATTTTCATAAAATATATATTTGGATAATATTCTAATTTTTGGTTCAAATTTTGAAATTTGATACAATGTTATCATTAGTTTTAGTTTTTAATTTCAGTCTACATTTAATATATATATATATATATATATATATATGTGTGTGTGTGTGTGTGTGTATGTGTGCGTGAAAGTTTTCATATTTTTATATATGACATCATACCACTTATTCGTTCAAAATGTGAAATTTAATCGGAAGTTATCAATATTTTAAATTTTAGTTAAATTTTTCGCGTTCATATATATGTGAAAATTTTAATAAATTATATATATAATAATTTATCAATTTTCAGTTGAAATTTGAAATTTGACATATATGTGAAAATTTCCATAAATGTTATATATGATACTGTACAATTTTTCGTGTAAAATTTGAAATTTGATCATATTTTATCACTACTTTTTAATTTCAGATATTTTTTTTCTCTTCACACACACAGAGATATATGTGTGTAAAACAGAATTGTTGTTAAAAATAATAGAAGACATTTTTTTCTAATAGAAGAGTTTGTTTACAAGAATTTATCGTCTCCAAACAAATTTAAACAGTGACCAACCTCAAGTATATGACACGATAATGACTGCAATTAATTGAAACCAGAGTGGAGTATTCTTTGTATAGGGTTATGGAGGTACTGAAAAAATATTCATATGAAAGACTCTATCGGTAGCCTTGAGATCGAATGGAGAGATTGTGTTAAACGTGATATCCAATGATATTACATCTCTTTTTTCTGCCTGGTGGAAATGTTCATCCCCTCTTTGAGAAATTCCCTTCAATCCTAACGAAAATTCAACATGCAATATCAAACAGGGGAGTCCTATCGCGGAGCTTATCGTGAAATCCAAACTTATCAAATGAGATGAAGCTCCAATGATGCACAAGTTTTGTTTTGAATTATTAGACAGAAGCATACGCGACATAATAAGATTTGAAAATACTTCAAGCTTTCACTTCCTTTTTGGAGGCAAAATAGTTGTATTTGGCGAGATTTTCGACAGATTTTTCCTGTTATTCCGAAGGGCGGTAGGCAAGACATTGTTCATGTCACTATTAATTTGTCGTATATGTGGAGACATTGCACAGTTTTGAGATTGACTAAGAATATGCGTCTTTGTAATTTGGTCTCTGGTGAGAAAGGCGATGAAATTAGAAGATATTTGGATTGGATTGCAAATATAGGAGACAGAAAAATTAAAGAACCAAATGACTGTTGCACGATGATTGATATTTCAGATGAATTGTTGCTTAATCAAGGACCCTATTACAACAATCGTCGAGAGTACATATATGTTGTTTGGTAGCACGATAAGTGATACGTCATAATTCCACCAGAGAACTATATTGGCACCGACTTTGATTTTGTTCAGTTCATAAATGTATACATGATATCACTGAACAATTCGGATGGAAGATTGTATTTAAATTATGGTTCGGCGTGTCATTCATAGAAAAATGTTGATATGTTGTACGATTTGCACACTCCAAAATTCTTAAATGGAAATACATGCTCCGGAGTTTTGAACCACTAGCTAAATTTGATGATTGACACTCATGTTATGTTATTGCGGAATATAGATAATTATCTTGGATTATACAATGATACTAGATTGATTATCACGAATCTTGAAAACCATGTTTGGAAGGAAAAATTCTTAACGGATGTAATGCGGGTCATAAAGTGCTTATTTCAAGAATGTCATTAACTCCATTTGATTCAAGGCTTCCTTTCAAGTTCCAACGAAGAGAATTTCTCTTAATTGTTTTATATGCAATAACAATTAACAAAAATCAAAGACAATCATTATCACATGTGGGGTTTTTTTTTTATTTTAGGAAACATGTTTTCTGTCATGGTCAACTGTATGTCGATGTATCTAGGATTACAAATTGAAAGTGTCTTAATTTTAATATGTAATGAAAATGACAATGAAATAAACTCGACTACAAATGTTGTGTTTAAGGATATTTTCAAAATTTGTAATAATACTTTTTCACTTTATTTTTAAAATTTATTTTAGTGAGTGTTAAATTAGATTTTGTATTTACTATTTAATTAGAAACTCAAATTTTCATACTATGTAATTTTTAATCGTTATATACACAATACAATCTGTGCATCGCACGGGTGAGATACTAGTTGAACAAAAGGGAAACCTTTACTGAATTGATTTTGAATAGCTTCTTTCAGTAACGAACTATTGAGACTTTGAAATTGATCATCATCTTTGAATATGAGTTGGGAAATTAATCCTAAATCGAAAAGGTCATTGATATTGATATCAAATGTTGTTTGGTTATTTGATATATGAAGGTCTTGAAAATAAAAGGCTAGTATTGAAGTGGTAACAAAAGAATAGGTGAGATGACCGTCCACTGGATTTGTTCCAATCATTGTTTTAATATCAATGGCTGGTCTTTGTGGGTTTGAAGAAAGACATTTTTGGATAATGGAAAATTTTGAGATAAAATTTTTCTTGGCTAAAGAATAAATATAATCATAAATGAAATTTGGAAGAGGATAAAGTATTGATGTAGTTTTGAAGAAAACTCGAGCTTGGTTTATTGGAACTAATGGACTGGTTTTGTCCAGTTCAACAGAATTGGGATTGTTCTGAATAAGATAGTGTTTTTTAAGAAACTCTATCTCTTGAGTTTTTGCAATAAGTGCATCTTGTAATTGAAAAATCTCATCTGATGGTTCTACCATCTTTTCTTTTAATTTTAAATTTTTTATATCTGATTCAATAGAAAAAGGATCAGATAATTGAGAAAACTTTTGATTTGCTTGAGCTCTGGAGGCATCTAATCTTGCTGCATAATCAATGAAAAATTTAGGCCCTAGTCTATTTCTTGCATACTTGAATGCATCTGTCAACTGAACAAATGAACGAAAGACAGGGTTTAGAGTATCATTGATAGATTCTTGCAATCTTTCGAGAGAATTGTAAATGCCAGGAAATTTACCATTTAAGAGAACAAAATACTTGGACTGTGTTTGAGGAGATTTGTACTGGAAAGAGAAATAATTGGCTAAAGCATTTAAAACAAAGGCTTTTTGTCTTGAATTATTTGGGGAAATATTCCATAAGGAATTTAAAAGGGTTTTTTGATATTGATCTAGGTTATAAGGCTGGCTTGGCTTAAAACATTTGTTTGATGACTCTGGAAGTAAAGGAAGAGGCATATCTTCAAATACTAAAAACTTATCTACTTTTGTTCTAACTGGACTTTTACGCTTATTTGTAGTACTAGACTGTTTTTTATAAGAACTTGATGAACTTGAAGGATTTAAAGTTTTTACCTTTTGAGAGGCAAAGTCTTTCGTTGGAGTAATAAAATATTTGGATTTTTCTGACATGTTGCTTTCAGAGATTTTGAAGAGATGAGTAAAATTGAGATTAAATTGGATGTATTTATAGATGAAATTGAAGTGAGAGAAATTTTGTCTTTTTTGAATTATTCTATTTATTTTTTGAAAAATAGATACTTGTTTTAGAGTATGTATATCTCTACTTGTTGGTGGATTGAGAAAAGGAAATGTAATTTCTTGATTCAAAATTATTGAATGTATTTCGTTTTCATTTACATGAAAAGGATAAAATTGAACTATAAATGGAGTACCAAAAATAACATCTTGTTCTAAATCTTTAACAAGATAAAATATATTTTTGAAACAAATATTTTGATTACACACATGTGCATTTGAGAGTTTGTATTTGATTTTTAAAAGACTTCCGTTTGCACCAAATAATCTTTCGGTTGTTTTTTCGAAATATTTGGTTGGAATTAATCTTTCACGGATACAGTTTTGATCTGCACCGGAATCAATTAAAAGTTTTTTTTTTAATTTGAATTGTTTATTGACAACAATTGTTCCTTGAGAATACCATTTTTGAAGACTAATTTTATTTATGACACATTGAAGTTTATCTTCTTTTTCGTCATATTCAAAATCAGAATTTTGAGGAGTTGTATTTTTACTTGAAGATGGAGAATTATTATTTGAATTAATATCTTCATCTTTTTGTAATGGAGGATTTAGAAGTGTAAGTTCTATTTTGACATCAAAAATATCTTTCTGAAGTTTTTGAATTTGATTCTTCATTTGATTAATTTCAAATCGAAGATCAGAACTTGTTGAAGGTGTTTCTTGAACTTTTGAATTAAATCTAGACATAACTTTATTTAAACTATAATATTCTTGTTTTGGTTCTTGAAGAAGATTTCCAAATTTGGCTTTTAATTTTGGATCAGTTATTTTACTAATAACATCTTGTAATATTTCTTGTTCATTTGTGATAACATTTATTGTAGATTTGCAATCACAAACTTCATCATTGCAATTACAGAATTCTTTTCCTTCTTCAAAAGAAGAAGAGCTTGAATATTCAGAATCAGATTCTTCTTGGATAGGAAAAAGAATATCTTCTTGATTATCATCAGAAGATGAAGGAATTAAAGTTAATAATTGATTTTTAAAATCATCATCTATTTGAAGTTCATTGATTTTTCCTTGCATTGGACATTTATTTGAATAATGTCCAAGTTGTTTACATTTAAAACATGTAACTTGGTTAGATTTATTTTTGAAACGATTTTTTGAATTTTTATTAAAAGTTTTTGATTTTCTAAAAGGTTTTGAATATCTTGAATTTTCAAAATAATTTCTTTTATAAAATTTCTTGTAAAACTTTCTTTGAAATTTATGTTTATTATTTTTATTATGTTTTCTTGAAGGAGGAAGTAATTGTTCGAAAACATATTGAGCACAAAAGGAACCAAGTTCTCTTCTGCTCTCATTATGCTCCCGTTTGAGTTTTTTTTTTAATTTTTAAATCATTGCACAAAGCTAATCCTTCGGAATTGATATAACTTATGATTTCACCATAAGTTAGAGAAGGATAAGGAATTGAATTTGCATTTTGCTTGCGAATAGATTCCCTAACTCTTTCTGCAAAGAGTTTTGGTAATCCTGCAATAAATCTTTCTTTCCAAAAAGAAAAACTGCAATCATCTCGTAGAAGTACTTTAGATAAAAACATATCTTTGTACCATCGAAAATCATGTAATTTTGGATAGGTTAAATTCATCAGAATTTCTGAAGATTTTTCTTGAAATTTATGGGTTCGCCTAAAAAATGTTTAATAATTGCATAAATTAGGGTATTGACAGCGTCTTGAATAGGAGGTATTGTTGCGTCATCAACTTCATGTTTGATGGCGGTTAGAATTGTTGTTCTATCGAATTCAGTGAGGAAATTATCCCACCAACCCTTGAGCTGGCCGGTAAATCCTGCAATTAGATTGAAAGCTGTGTTGTAATCATCAACACCTTTTGCTTTGTAAGCGGTGGAAGCCATCATCATTTTTCTAACATAGAAATGATTTGATGTTCAGTTCTTCCATCGAGATTCCATTTTAGGAGACTATCTCTAGAAAAGGATTTTTGATGTTTTTGAGGTTCTTCAAATTGCATATCTGGAAAAGATGGTCTACTATAATAATTTGGAAGAAAATTATAGTGTTGTTTGAAAAAAGAATTGTAATTTTTATTTTGATTTTGACTTGTTTGAGGATTACGAATTTTTAATAATTCGTCATTTGAGTTATTAATTTGATTTTGAAGTTCGTCAATTTCATTGAAAACATTTATTTTATTTGAATCTTTAATTAAATTTAATTTTGAAAATTGAGTACTAAGTTCATTAAGAACATCTAAAGAAGTTCCTAATTGAATTTTTGCTTTACTTGTAGAAGGAGTTTGAATTGGTTTTAATAAAGGAGAATTAATTTTTAATTTTTCTTTTGAAGTTTCTGTTGAAGAATTTGACAAAATATTAGGAATTGAATTCTCAACTCTAGTTAGCTGATGAGCCACGGAGTTAAGAAGAACATTTGTATAATTATTTTGAAGATTAATATTTTTTATTTTTTTTATTGTAGGAGTTCCTTCAATGAAAGAAGGTTGCTTGAATGGAAAAGCAATTATTTCAGTATTATGAACTGAAATTTTTATTTCTTCTAGAGGAGGATGGACATATTGAAATTGATTTCCATTACTTGTTTTCCATGTTTTTGAAGAAGATTCTCTTGTATTAATAGAAGAATGTTTTGTGGAAATTCTTGAAGATTTAGATTGAGATTCTTTTGTAGAAGATTTTGAAGATTTAGATTGAGAGTCTGTTGTAGAAGATTTTGATTGAGAATCTTTTGTAGAAGATTTTGATTGAAAATCTTTGGTATAAGATTTTGGAGTACTTGAAGAGTTTTGTTTTTGATATTTTGAAAATACTCTTTGTTTTGCCCATTCATAAAAACTCATTTTTTTGTCTGAATTTGAGGAATAATATAAATCCCAAGAATAATCTTGTTGTTTTTCTGATAAAAGTCGAAGAACATTTTTTCGAAACATTCTTTCGTTTGGATGTTTACTTTTTAAAAATTCTTGTTCACGATCAATTTCTTGAGATATAACAAATAATTGGTTTCTTTTATGAGATGTTTCAGGAATTTGCATCTCGGAACTTGTTGGAGAAAATTCAGATTCTTGATCTGTTTTTTCGTAAAAAGGTTGAGGAATATTTGGAATAAAATTAACTCTACGAAGGTGTTCAAACGATGTAGAGTGTCTTGAAGATTGCTGAATATTTTCAGAGTTTGAAGATGTTGAAGATTTTGATGAAAAGTGAAGTTGAACACTTCCATCATCATTTTCAATTATTTGAGAAATATTTTTATTTGATGATTCTTGAGGACGTGTATGTACATACTCAAGATTCCAACTTGAAGAATTAGTTATAGTTTCCCAATTTAATCTTTTAGGAATTATAACACTTGTATGTAATGGATTTGATTCCATTAAAATAGTTTCTCCCTTTGGAGAAGATTTGAGTGCCCAAGGGGCGAGAGTCATACTCATTACCTTGTAATAAACACGGTAAATAAGTGCAACAACTTTGGATCTTTCATCAATTTGTAAATTTTTACTTTGAATATCTAAAGTAAGAGAATTTAAAATTGCACCATCATCTAATGATATTGAATAATTTGGATAACAGTTAAAATAAACTGGACCACTTTCTAAATTTGATTCTAAAATAGATAATAAAGAATTTGAAAAATTTAAATGTCTTTTATCTCTTAAGAGTAAAAGAATTGGAATATCTAAGCCTAATCGAAATAAAGGCTTTACTGCTACTTGAACTAAACCGATATGAAGAAACTTATGTTTCTTACGGTGTTCTAAAATTGTTTCTTTTGAAAATAATTTTATCTGTGTAAGATTTTTAGTAATTGGAATTGTTTGTTCACAAATCTTGATTGAGTAATCTTGTTTAAAATCAAACTTTCCTACTTCATAAATTGTTTTATAATTTATTTTAGGAATTTACTAATTTTGTAATCTTTGTTCGATTTGAGCTATTTGTATTTCTTTACAATTTAAACTTTCTTGATTTTTATCAATATTTATTTCTTCTTCTTCATCTATTTGAATACTACTACTACTACTACTACTACTACTACTACTACAATCATAATTCTTACTTGACTTCATACTACTGGACCTTGACATCCTAGAGAACAAAGGAATAGACCAAGACATAGCTAATTCAAACAATTAAATTTTACCTTGCAACTTAATCGCTTAAGTTTACCTTGTGATCTGACGTAGAGGGAACACCAATCGTCTTACTGCTCTATCAACGAGACTTACTGCAACCCCTTAACGGCTTAACAACACTAAATCAGACTTAAAGGCTTGCTTAATTGGCTAAGAATTAAGTCTTGTTTAATTGAATAAATTGACTAAAACTTGGCTCTGATACCAGATGTATCAGGAAGACGGGGGGACAGGGTATGGAAGCGGCGGAAAGGCATGATTGTACTAGTATAGAAGTAGACAGATGGATTGATCGAAGAATTATTTTATTGATAATCTTGAAAGAATGAAATACAAAAACTATTGAAAGATTGAATACAAAAACTTGAATTGAATCGAGGAATTTAAAACAGATACAGAGGGAAAATATGAGAATTTATCTCTCTATGTTTTGCTCTGTCTAAATTGGCTCTCCTTTTGTGAGGACTCGGGCACTAATCTCTCAAATCATAACGATTTATACAAGATGAAATACTAAACATTTAATCCAATACATGAATTAAGATAAGCAATCAAAGGCCTAAAAATTTTATATTTTTTTTTAAAATAACAAGGCCTCGCTCGATCGGTAAAAGTTCACCGATCGAGCGAGCACAAATTCAGCAACTTTCTGCCTAAAGAAAACATGGCCTCGCTCGATCGGTTGAAGTTCACCAATCGAGCGAGAATGTTCTATGCAGAAAATTCAGAAACTGCTGTTGCTGTCTTATGCAAAATTTAAAGGGCTTGAAACATTCTAAGCATCTCAAATTCATAATAGAATGATCTAAAGGCAAGCTACAAGGTATAACCAAGCTAACATGAATCTCATACATGCTACTAGATCCATGTATAAATCACATAATAGCATGCTAATAATTCTTAACACCTATCCAAGGGAAAAAAACATGTACATGCCAACTCCCCAAAAATAACATCAAGACTAGAAGCATAATTATACAAGAAACTTCAAAGCCCCATCATAAGATGCTACAACAAGTAGAGTTCCAACTCTTCACATAAACAATCTCAAGTTTACATGTAGAACCTACAAAAAGTAACTCAACTAGATTTCAAGGTAGCAACATTATATACTTCTAGATTAAAAGCTAGTCTCAAGCTTTAATACAAATATCAAAACATGAAAAACTATTAAAGTCTCAACCAATGTTTTAACATCTAAACATAGGAATCCAAATCTAACATGTTTGACAAAACATAAACTTATTCTAACACCCGAGTCTCCACTCTAATCTCTCAATCTCTCGATTCCTTGCCAAGTCCGACTTGCTTACTCTTCAACCTGATGCAATGCACACATACAAGCAAAACAACAGCCGGATAACTCCGGTGAGAAAAATCTCAGTATGAAAGACATCTATATAAATCAAGTAGATATAACTTAAACAATTAATCTACTATTACAATCATCCTTTATTTATACCCTTACCTGTCGAATATCATTCAAGGAAAATTCATTCAATAATATACAGACTCAAAGATACGTCAAGGGTTCAAGGATTCCAGTCTCACAGAATCGATATTTTCAAAAATCATTTCGTTGGGATCCCGGGAATATAATGAGGCCACAAATCAAGCCTCCCACCTACACTCCCGCTCGAGGTGGTAACAATCGTGTATTCCCTGGACTGTGAACACTATACTGAGAGTCGTGGTAAAAAGAAATCAAGTCAGATTTCAAGCCTCTCATATACAAGTTCACCACGTCCAATATTTTTTTTTCGATTCTGTTTTCAAGGTTTCGAAAGAATTGTGGCTCAAGAGGTTTACTCTCAACTCTATAACCAATCTACCACAACTCAATAATTCAAAGTAATCTATACTCATTAATTTCAAATAAGTATCAAGCATCAATCTCAATAAGAAAATCATGTTTGAATCAAACATCTCATATATCAATCAACTATATCAATTAAGGCAAGTAATTCATATAGATCACATAAGATTAAGTAAAACAACTAATCATGCATGTATGTGATTTAATAAACTCGAAAACCACCACATTCTCGAGTTATTCTACCTGTCGAATTTAATGTCGAATCATACCTTTAATCTGAACTCAAACCTCTGAAACTCTTGCACTACTTGATCAAACATGAGCTGTCCAGAATTCTGCTCAATCAATCCAAGGTGTTAGTTGTCTTCAACTTGTAGCTCATGTCAATTCCATTCCGGACTCGTCGAATCGAATTCGATACCTTTCAACTTAAATCTGAATTGAAGTGTTTACAACTAAATATTAGATTCTCAAATTCATTTCAACTCATCAAAGTTTCATCAACTTCAAATCTTGTTCAATTAACCAAAATCCAATCGACAACGAATCAATTCGAAACCGATGATTCTAATACTTTTAATATCAATCAAACATTGATATCTACTTCATATCAATATCATTTCATCACTACACATTCAAATCCAACACTTGCATTTTTCAAAAATTCGACAAACAAAATCGACGGCGTATCGACTCGAATTCGGTAATTCCAAAAGCATAGACACCATCTTAACTATCAACTAGTCTCATTTTCATATTCAATTCCATCCATATCACACGAAACCAATAGCCTAAAAATTTCAGAATTTTCAGAAATGTTCAATAATTGATAAACATGCCCGAACGATGATTTTTTCGCAATCCGACTTAAATATGCTATCGTCGTATATACTAGAACACGTTTATACAATCAAATCTTAATTCTAACAAAATCTTAAAATTCAAACATGGTAGAATTTAGCCAAACTTACGTAAAAGTGTAGCACTCGAAGTCGTGATCGCAAATATACGATCAATTTAAAATTCTACCGGCCGGATCGATTTCTATGAATTTTGGAATGAGAGGAATCGGCCATGGAATTAATTCTCTAAGTTTTCTGCCTCTTCTCTCGTTGGAAATATGATGGAAATCTGATATTTCATGCCATTCCATACACATCACACGTGTAATCCACTATCATGACCAAAATTGCATTTTGGTCCCCAAGCTTCTCACATTTAACAAGTCAATTCTTGAAACCTTCATTCATATCTCTCTCGTTCTTGATGCTGCTGAAGGGAAAGATATACACGTGCAAAGTGTAATATAAATCTCTTGTTGACAAGTCAAATCCCATTTTTGCAGTTTAGCCCCTAAAACTTTGATATTTGCAATTCAGTCCCTGCTCGAGTTTCTTCTTCAAATTAAATCCTCTTTATATCCAAACTCATAATAAAAATATTCAATCTCATAAATATTCAACCCAAATATTTTATTCTTTTAATTTAAGAATCCCAGAATTTAATTCCCACATATCCGTAAATTCTCAAATTAAATATTTTCGGCTCGGAAATTACATCTCTAACTTCCATAATTTCCAAATTGAATATTTCCAAATACGAAATTTAAATATCTAATTCCGTAATTAATATTCATATTTTCAGGAAGTGGGCTTGGTTTATGACCCGTTCCCACCCCTTAAAAATGTATCCCCTACTTGTCATTGTTATTTATTGTAAATACATTAGATTTAGTGGGAGATGAAGATTTGAAGATGGAGGTGGGCCCAGCAGACAATAAAGACAGAAGAAATGTAAATTGGAAGCTAATGTAATAGGATTGCATTGCATACTGCATATTACCTAGGATTGGACTAAGACTCGTGATTGGCAACCACGGGTCGATTAGAAATGGAATCGATCATCCTATATAATATATGATTTTATTGTTTGTATGCATGTTTTAGACAAAATTGTATGAATCCGGCAAGCATACAAAATTTTAAAAATGATGAGACAAATTTTCAAAATTAAAATCCCTCATTTTAAATATGATTAAAATTGATATCAAGATAAATAAAGGAAATTTAAATTTGTTTAAATGTTCCTACCTTCCATCAACGATCAATGTATGAGATGCTACCCGCGGATACGGTCCGGCTCATATTATTGGGGGGGCCCGTTCGTCGGAAAGCTGTACATTGGATCGACACATGTTGTAAGTTGGGTGGAACTCCCATGGGATCGGCTCATATTATTGGGGGATCCACATGGCGACCGTCCATCACAACTTAATATTGATGGGTCATCTTGACATGTCACAATAAACAGCGTCATATTATTGGGCCTTTATTGGACATGAGGTAAAAACGTGGAGGTTGCTTTGGAAGCAATTGGGCTCTACCTTTTGAAAATTATGGTTGGCTGATATTATTCGGGACCATAGTTTGTCAATTGGACTCCATGTTCTCACTAAGGAAACAGTTTCCCGTTTTCACTAAAGGGTAGTGAAATCGTTAAAATAGTGGGAGTGAGATTCATAAAATAAATTTCGCCTATTTTATGTCTTAGTAAATTTCTTAAAAAATCACTGATATTTGTCTGTTTCTTTTCAGTATTTCATAAAGATGAATTCGCGTAATCCACTTTTCTCGATCCTCGAACAAAATAAACTGACTGGCGCAAACTATACGAAATGGTTCCGTAAGTTGAAGATTGTCTTGACTTCGGAGAAGATGTTCTACGTGTTAGAAAAATCTCCTCCGAAGGAAGCATCAGCTGACATAAGTCCGGAAGAGTTAGCCAAAGTTGATACATGGTGGGACCATGATATCAAGGCCAAATGCTATATGCAAGCCTCGATGTCGGATGAACTCCAGAGGCGATTTGAGGACACCGTGAATGCTGCTGACATTCACGTACAACTCAAGGAACTTTTTGGGGCTCAATCGAGGGCTGAAAGGTTCGCTACTGTAAAAGAGCTAATGACGTGTCGCATGCGTGAAGGGACTTCGGTCCGTGATCATGGGGTACGAGTGATTTGGTTCATACAGAAGTTGGTAACCCTTGATTTGGTGTTGGAGCATGAACTCAACGTGGACTTACTACTTCTATCTCTTCCTTCTTCGTTTGACGGATTTGTGGTGAACTTCAATATGAACAAGATAGAGGCCTCCCTTGAAGAGATGGTCAATATGCTTGTGACATATGAATCCACTTTAAAGAAGGATAAACCAGCTTTCTTGGTGGGCTCCTCTTCTTCAGCTAAGAAGGGGCCAAGTACAAAGGGTAAGAAACGTTCTGCCCCACCCAAGAAAACCGAACCCGAGAAGAAGTACAAGACAAAGGCTTCAAACATGGAAAAGTCCAAGGATGTTTGCCATTACTGCAAAAAGCCCGGTCATTGGAAGCGTAACTGCAAGGAATATCTAGAGCAGTTGCGAACTGCGAAGGGTATGTTCTATATTGAAATAAATGTTTCACTTAATACTACTTCTTGGGTATTGGATACCGGATGTGGATCTCACATTTGCAATGATTTGCAGGTGATGACAAGAAGTCGCAGGCTTAGAATGGGTGAGACCCAGCTGAGGCTCGGAAATGGTTCCAGAGTTGAAGCTAAAGCTGTGGGAGACATTTATTTAATTTTGCAGAACGGTTTTAAGTTACTTTTGAGAGATGTTTTATTTGTTCCGGATTTGATTAAAAACATTATTTCTGTTTCTATGCTTGATAGAGATGGTTATTCTTGCAATTTTGTGAATGGGATTTGCAATATTTACAAGAATGAATGTTTGATTGGAAATGGACAACTTGAAAACGATCTATACAACTTTAAACTAAAAGACGTTCCAATAAATTATGTTGATAAACCGGCAACAACAAACAAAAGGAAATTCGATAGTCAAAACCCGGCAAACCTTTGGCATGCTAGGCTAGGTCATATTTCCTCAAGGAGGATGAACAAGCTAGTGGGAGAGGGCATGTTTGATATGTCTGATATTAACTCTCTACCTACTTGTGAATCCTGCCTAAAAGGAAAAATGACTAAATCTCCTTTTAAGGGGAAACCAGAGCGTAGTCAAAATCTGTTGGATTTGATCCATACAGATGTTTGTGGTCCATTTAGAGTTGGTACTCAATTTGGCCACACCTACTTCATTACCTTTACTGATGATCATTCTAGGTATGGGTATTTATATTTAATGAAATATAAGTCTGAAGCATTTGAAAAGTTCAAAGAATTCAAGGCTGAAGTAGAAAACAAGCTAGGTAAAAGTATTAAAGCACTTTGATCGGATCGAGGTGGAGAATACTTAAGTACCGAGTTTTTGGACTATCTGAAAGAGAATGGGATTCTCTCTCAGTGGACTCCTCCTATGACACCACAGCTGAATGGTGTATCGGAGCGTCGTAATCGAACTTTGTTGGACATGGTTCGATCCATGATGAGCTTCACTGAGCTTCCACCTTCGTTTTGGGGCTATGCGCTTGAAACGGCGGTATTGTTGTTGAACAACGTCCACACCAAAGCAGTGGACAAAACACCATACGAGTTATGGAATGGCAAAGCTCCTAAGTATTCGTACTTGAGGATTTGGGGATGTCCTGCTTACGTGAAGCAGACAGTGAGAGATAAGTTGGATAGTCGATCCACCTTATGTTATTTTGTAGGGTATCCGAAGAATTCAATCGGATATTATTTCTATTATCCTGCTGAAACAAAGGTGTTTGTTTCAAGGAATGCCACCTTCTTGGAGAAGGAGTTCTTATTGGATAAGAAAGGAGAGATGATGGAACTCGAAGAAATTCGAGAAGAACCCGAAATACAAAATAACGATCCTACACCTCAGGAACCATTGATAGACACGCCTGTACCTAGAAGATCCGAGAGGACTTCTATACCTCCTATTCGATATGGTCTTCTTCTTGAAGGGGATTTATTACATATGACAATTCATATTGGGCCATAAACCAGGCCCATTAATAAATCCAACAACAATAAAACAAATGTAAATTCCTAACATACACCTATAAAATTGGTCATGGCAATCGATCATCCTTATCCAATAACATTTAATTCAAAATTAATTTATTGGATAACATGCAATGACAATTTAAATTTAAAAGGATAAAATCATATTTCATATATAAAATCTTATTTTACATACAAAATCATATTTTATCTTTTTATCAAATAAAATCATATTTTATCTATAAAATCCAATTTTATACATAAAATAATATTTTACTCAATATATCCATAAGATCAAGCGATTAAATTAATCGATTGTACAAAAATTTTTAAGCCTCGGTTTTTTGAAACAAAATAAATATTTTAAAAATAAAATTTTTTTTTTTTTCGGGCAAAAACCGAAAAATCTCCTACGAAGGAAGCACCAGCTGACATAAGTCCGGAAGAGTTAGCCAAACTTGTTGGAGAACTGCGATCAGATCAATCAGAATTGATACCCGGTGCAGCGGAAGTTTAAAATTTAAATATGGAACGATTCCATGATGGGTATCAAAAATTTACGATTAAATTGTGTGTGTAAAAATTAAATAACAATTATAAATTTTTACCTCCAATCTCGAATCGAGATTTATGGACACCAACAGATTGCTCTGCTCTTGTTGTATATTCCTGGAACTGATGGACGAACTGTTCTTCAATCAGGTCCACGAACGGATAATTAATCCCTCTGATAGATTGTACTAGAAAATCTATCAGAAGTTTCTACGAAGAGAATTAACGAATTTGATCCGTTAAACCAGACTGTAATTCAAAATCACAGGCTGGATTTTCCTGAGCAGAGGGAGAGGGGGGCGGCCACTTTTTAGAAAAATAACTAGGGTTTTTGAAAATTTGTGACATGTTTTGTGTAATTTCTGTACTGCAATAACTTATTTATAATGTAGGCTACTAACAGCTTAGTGCCCATTAGTCATAAGTTCAAGCCCGACAAGCAAAGCCCGCATGTTCAAAAATTAATATAAAATTCATCGTGACTCCGATTGATAAACCGATTTCACCAATGTGCACAGAAACCATTTCTGCACCTTTTAAAGTCAAGATAAATTTTTCAGAATCCGAATTTAGTGGTTTCCAAAAATGCCCATCACTATGTCATTTTAGGAAATCTTACTCCTCTACTCTTAAATAAGAAGTCCAACTTCTTTGTTCATTAAATTTAACTCTTTAAATTTAACTATCTCAACGGGGATTAAAAATCCATTACTCTGTGTGACTCTCAATGGTTCAGGGATACAGCTAGCCGTGGGCTCACAACTCCTTGTGACTCGGAACAAAAATTTCCGACTTGCCCATCGAATCATGGTAAGAGTGCCTAGCAACATCGCCCCATGATTCCCTAGGTATCACTGATAGTGCCTGCAAGAACCAATAGATTTTGGTTAGCGTACAGTACGGTCCCTTCATCCATATATCCCGATCGAATCAACAACCATTGGTAAATCTAGAGTCGTTCAAGATTCGATAACTATGCAATACATCTTGAAGATCAAATAGTGACATCGCATGTGTTACTAAGAAACCATTTCTTAAAACACATCATGTACTCTGGCCAGAGATTCGTCACACTAATATCTCCTCAGATCGCATAGGATATCCTCGCAAGTATGTGGTGAATCCTTGACAACAAAGCATCGACTCCTATATGTGTTGTAACTGTACCCAATCCCGACACCTGATGACCCCAATAGAGTCGGTAAACGAGTCAAAGCACAGTACTAGCATATAGAGTCTCAATGATATTTCAAGTAGTAAGGACTAATGGTGTACAACCAAAACCGCGGACTTTATCCACTCGATAAGTGATAACCACTTGGAAATTCCGGATAGGGTAGTTCGATCATTCATCGTATGAATATCCATTTGCATGCTTCGAACATCTCTATGTTCCTTACCAATGAAACGTGGTACTCTGCATCGCAAATGCTAGTCTCACACTCGAGCGATCCTTATCCTTATTTACGGACGGCTCAATCGATTAGGAACAGTTTAGAATATACAGTGACTATAATATGTGTTTCATGATAGGCATCCCCATGTTCTACCACATCTTACATACACTATAGTATATTCAAGGTCTTTATCAAAACAACAATAGTATATCACAATATAACAATATGAAGAAAGATAAAGTCATTGCCATTAATAAAAGTGTAAATTATATTAAACAAAAGATTGTTTATACAAAGAGTCATCAAAGCCCTTAGCCACAAGTTGGCTCATCGGGCACCTACTCTTTCAATCTCCCACTTGCCCTAAAGCCAACTAGTCATACTACGTAGACCCATTGCTTCGCGATGTTTGTCAAATAATGGTCCTGGCAAGGGCTTAGTAAGTGGATCAGCGATATTGTCTGCAGAGGCCACTCTTTCGACAGTGATGTCTCCTCTTTCCACAATCTCCCGTATGATGTGGTATTTCCTCAGTACGTGTTTGGATCTTTGATGAGACCTTGGTTCCTTTGCCTGAGCAACGGCACCCGTGTTGTCACTGTACACCGGGACTGGACCAACAACTTCAGGAATGACTCCCAACTCTTGGACGAAATTCCTCATCCAAACGGCCTCTTTAGCAGCAGCTGATGCTGCAATGTATTCTGCCTCAGTGGTGGAATCCGCTGTGGTGTCCTTCTTGGAACTCTTCCAAGAGACAGCACCGCCATTGAGCATGAACACAAATCCAGAGGTTGACTTCGAGTCATCCACGTCACTTTGGAAGCTAGAGTCGGTATAGCCTTCCAATTTTAGTTCTCTTCCTCCATATACCATGAACATATTCTTAGTCCTTCGTAAGTACTTAAGAATGTCCTTCACGGCTTTCCAATGCATTTGACCGGGATTAGCTTGATATTTGCTCGTGACACTCAGAGCAAATGCTACATCCGGTCTGGTAGATATCGTCCCATACATGATACTACCTATGGCTGACGCATATGGTACATGTGTCATTTTCTCTATCTCTTCATCAGTCTTGGGACACATAGACTTGGATAGAGAAACTCCATGACACATGGGTAGATGTCCTCTCTTGGACCCATCCATTGAAAACCGTTTCAATATGGTGTCGATGTAGGTTGATTGAGTGAGTCCTATCATTCTCTTAGATCTATCTCTATAGATCTGTATCCCTAGAATATAGGATGCCTCACCCAAATCCTTCATCGAGAATCTACCTGATAACCATATCTTTGTTGACAGCAACATCCCTACATCATTCCCAATGAGTAGGATGTCATCAACATAAAGTACTAAGAATGTCACAGCATCCTTAACTACTTTCTTGTACACGCATGGTTCCTCCGGGTTCTTGATGAAACCAAAATCCTTTATTGTTTCATCAAATTTCTGGTTCCAACTTCTTGATGCTTGTTTTAGACCATAAATTGATCTCTGAAGCTTGCATACCTTATGCTCGCTTCCCATGGATGTGTACCCCTCAGGCTGCTTCATATAGATTTCTTCCTTAATGTCTCCATTAAGAAAAGCAGTCTTCACATCCATTTGTCATATCTCATAGTCATACCAAGCAGCTATGGCAATAAGGATTCTTATGGACTTGAACATTTCAACTGGTGAAAAGGTTTCATCATAGTCAACTCCTTGTCTTTGAGTATAACCTTTCGTCACCAATCGCGCCTTGTAGGTCAATACCTTACCATCAGGCCCAAGCTTTCTCTTGTAGATCCATTTACACCCTATTGGAACAATTCCATCGGGAGGATCTACTAAAGACCAAACTTGGTTTGTATGCATCGAATCTATTTCCGACTGCATAGCTTCAAGCCATAAATTTGAATCCGCATCAGAAATTGCTTCCTTGAAGTTTCTTGGATCACATCCAACATCGGGTTCATCTTGATCCCCTTCAAGAAGAAGACCATATCGAATAGGAGGTCTAGAAGTCCTCTCGGATCTTCTAGGTACAGGCGTGTCTATCAATGGTTCCTGAGGTGTAGGATCGTTATTTTGTATTTCGGGTTCTTCTCGAATTTCTTCGAGTTCCATCATCTCGCCTTTCTTATCCAATAAGAACTCCTTCTCCAAGAAGGTGGCATTCCTTGAAACAAACACCTTTGTTTCAGCAGGAAAATAGAAATAATATCCGATTGAATTCTTCGGATACCCTACAAAATAACATAAGGTGGATCGACTATCCAACTTATCTCCCACTGTCTGCTTCACGTAAGCAGGACATCCCCAAATCCTCAAGTACGAATACTTAGGAGCTTTGCCATTCCATAACTCGTATGGTGTTTTGTCCACTGCTTTGGTGTGGACGTTGTTCAACAACAATACCGCCGTTTCAAGCGCATAGCCCCAAAACGAAGGTGGAAGCTCAGTGAAGCTCATCATGGATCGAACCATGTCCAACAAAGTTCGATTACGACGCTCCGATACACCATTCAGCTGTGGTGTCATAGGAGGAGTCCAGTGAGAGAGAATCCCATTCTCTTTCAGATAGTCCAAAAACTCGGTACTTAAGTATTCTCCACCTCGATCCGATTGAAGTGCTTTAATACTTTTACCTAGCTTGTTTTCTACTTCAGCCTTGAATTCTTTGAACTTTTCAAATGCTTCAGACTTATATTTCATTAAATATAAATACCCATACCTAGAATGATCATCAGTTAAGGTAATGAAGTAGGTGTGGCCAAATTGAGTACCAACTCTAAATGGACCACAAACATCTGTATGGATCAAATCCAACAGATTTTGACTACGCTCAGGTTTCCCCTTAAAAGGAGATTTAGTCATTTTTTCTTTTAGGCAGGATTCACAAGTAGGTAGAGAGTTAATATCAGACATATCAAACATGCCCTCTCCCACTAGCTTGTTCATCCTCCTTGAGGAAATATGACCTAGCCTAGCATGCCAAAGGTTTGCCGGGTTTTGACTATCGATTTTCCTTTTGTTTGTTGTTGCCGGTTTATCAACATAATTTATTGGAACGTCTTTTAGTTTTAAGTTATATAGATCGTTTTCAAGTTGTCTATTTCCAATCAAACATTCATTCTTGTAAATATTGCAAATCCCATTCACAAAATTGCAAGAATAACCATCTCTATCAAGCATAGAAACAGAAATAATGTTTTTAATTAAATCCGGAACAAATAAAACATCTCTCAAAAGTAACTTAAAACCGTTCTACAAAATTAAATAAATATCTCCCACAGCTTTAGCTTCAACTCTGGAACCATTTCCGAGCCTCAGCTGGGTCTTACCCATTCTAAGCCTGTGACTTCTTGTCATCACCTGCAAATCATTTCAAATGTGAGATCCACATCCGGTATCCAATACCCAAGAAGTAGTATTAAGTGAAACATTTATTTCAATATAGAACATACCCTTCGCAGTTCGCAACTGCTCTAGATATTCCTTGCAGTTACGCTTCCAATGACCGGGCTTTTTGCAGTAATGGCAAACATCCTTGGACTTTTCCATGTTTGAAGCCTTTGTCTTGTATTTCTTCTCGGGTTCGGTTTTCTTGGGTGGGGCAGAACGTTTCTTACCCTTTGTACTTGGCCCCTTCTTAGCTGAAGAAGAGGAGCCCACCAAGAAAGCCGGTTTATCCTTCTTTAAAGTGGATTCATATGACACAAGCATATTGACCATCTCTTCAAGGGAGGCCTCTATCTTGTTCATATTGAAGTTCACCACAAATCCGTCAAACGAAGAATGAAGAGATAGAAGTAGTAAGTCCACGTTGAGTTCATGCTCCAACACCAAATCAAGGGTTACCAACTTCTGTATGAGCCAAATCACTCGTACCCCATGATCACGGACCGAAGTCCCTTCACGCATGCGACACGTCATTAGATCTTTTACAGTAGCGAACCTTTCAGCCCTCGATTGAGCCCCAAAAAGTTCCTTGAGTTGTACATGAATGTCAGCAGCATTCACGGTGTCCTCAAATCGCCTCTGGAGTTCATCCGACATCGAGGCTTGCATATAGCATTTGGCCTTGATATCATGGTCCCACCATGTATCAACTTTGGCTAACTCTTCCGGACTTATGTCAGCTGGTGCTTCCTTCGGAGGAGATTTTTCTAACACGTAGAACATCTTCTCCGAAGTCAAGACAATCTTCAACTTACGGAACCATTCCGTATAGTTTGCGCCAGTCAGTTTATTTTGTTCGAGGATCGAGAAAAGTGGATTGCGCGAATTCATCTTTATGAAATACTGAAAAGAAACAGACAAATATCAGTGATTGTTTAAGAAATTTACTAAGACATAAAATTGGCAAAATTTATTTTATGAATCTCACTCCCACTATTTTAACGATTTCACTACTCTCTTGTGAAAACGAGAAACTGTTTCCTTAGTGAGAACATGGAGTCCAATTGACAAACTATGGTCCCGAATAATATCAGCCAACCATAATTTTCAAAAGGTAGAGCCCAATTGCTTCCAAAGCAACCTCCACGTTTTTACCTCATGTCCAATAAAGGCCCAATAATATGACGCCGTTTATTGTGACATGTCAAGATGACCCATCAATATTAAGTTGTGATGGACGGTCGCCATGTGGATCCCCCAATAATATGAGCCGATCCCATGGGAGTTCCACCCAACTTACAACATGTGTCGATCCAATGTACAGCTTTTCGACGAACGGGCCCCCCCAATAATATGAGCTGGACCGTATCCGCGGGTAGCATCTCATACATTGATCGTTGATGGAAGGTAGGAACATTTAAACAAATTTAAATTTCCTTTATTTATCTTGATATCAATTTTAAATCACATTTAAAATGAGGGATTTTAATTTTGAAAATTTGTCTCATCATTTTTAAAATTTTTTATGCTTGCCGGATTCACACAATTTTGTCTAAAACATGCATACAAACAATAATATCATATATTATATAGGATGATCGATTCCATTTCTAATCGACCCGTGGTTGCCAATCACGAGTCTTAGTCCAATCCTAGGTAATATGCAGTATGCAATGCAATCCTATTACATTAGCTTCCAATTTACATTTCTTCTGTCTTTATTGTCTGCTGGGCCCACCTCCATCTTCAAATCTTCATCTCCCACTAAATCTAATGTATTTACAATAAATAACAATGACAAGTAGGGGATACATTTTTAAGGGGTGGGAACGGGCCATAAACCAAGCCCACTTTTATTACATATGACAATTCATATTGGGCCATAAACCAGGCCCATTAATAAATCCAACAACAATAAAACAAATGTAAATTCCTAACATACACCTATAAAATTGGTCATGGCAATCGATCATCCTTATCCAATAACATTTAATTCAAAATTAATTTATTGGATAACATGCAATGGCAATTTAAATTTAAAAGGATAAAATCATATTTCATATATAAAATCTTATTTTACATACAAAATCATATTTTATCTTTTTATCAAATAAAATCATATTTTATTTATAAAATCCAATTTTATATATAAAATCATATTTTACTCAATATATCCATAAGATCATATCTTATCATCAATTGTACCAAAAATAATTAATTTCAAAATTCAATTTAACGGATAAAATATTTAAATTTTCCAAAAATTCAAATTTGTCCAAAAATCAATTTTAAAATTTTCGGACTCGAACAATTCGATCCGACGCCTCGTGGACCAATCAAAAACAATTTTCGATCGGACCAAAAATAGAATTTTAACATATTAAAATTTAATTTTAAAATTAAAAAATTAATTTTTCCGCGGGCCGCCCGGGACACTCCCAGGCTATCCGCGCCTCGGGCCAGCCCGGCTGCCCCTAGGGCAGCGACGAGCGCTGCCCCTCCCCGGGGCAGCGACCATCGCTGCCCCTCCCCCGGGCAGCGATCCAATCGCTGCCCGGGTTTTTGCCCGGAAATTTTTTTTTTTTTCATTTTTAAAATATTAATTTTGTTTCAAAAAACCGAGACTTAAAAATTTTTGTACAATCGATTAATTTAATCGCTTGATCTGAGCAACCTGTCTCTGATACCACTGTTGGAGAACTGCGATCAGATCAATCAGAATTGATACCCGGTGCAGCGGAAGTTTAAAATTTAAATATGGAACGATTCCATGATGGGTATCAAAACTTTACGATTAAATTGTGTGTGTAAAAATTAAATAAAAATTATAAATTTTTACCTCCAATCTCGAATCGAGATTTATGGACACCAACAGATTGCTCTGCTCTTGTTGTATATCCCTTGAACTGATGGACGAACTGTTCTTCAATCAGGTCCACGAACGGATAATTAATCCCTCTGATAGATTGCACTAGAAAATCTATCAGAAGTTTCTATGAAGAGAATTAACGAATTTGATCCGTTAAACCAGACTGTAATTCAAAATCACAGGCTGGATTTTCCTGAGCAGAGGGAGAGGGGGGCGGCCACTTTTTAGAAAAATAACTAGGGTTTTCGAAAATTTGTGACCTGTTCTGTGTAATTTCTGTACTGCAATAACTTATTTATAATGTAGGCCACTAACAGTTTAGGGCCCATTAGTCATAAGTTCAAGCCCGACAAGCAAAGCCCGCATGTTCAGAAATTAATATAAAATTCACCGTGACTCCGATTGATAAACCGATTTCACCAATGTGCACAGAAACCATTTCTGCACCTTTTAAAGTCAAGATAAATTTTTCTGAATCCGAATTCAGTGGTTTCAAAAAATGCCCATCACTATGTCATTTTAGGAAATCTTACTCCTCTACTCTTAAATAAGAAGTTCAACTTCTTTGTTCATTAAATTTAACTCTTTAAATTTAACTATCTCAACGGGGATTAAAAATCCATTACTCTGTGTGACCCTCAATGGTTCAGGGATACAGCTAGCCGTGGGCTCACAACTCCTTGTGACTCGGAACAACAATTTCCGACTTGCTGATGAAACTTAAAATTTGTAATTATTTATATGTTAAAAAGTGTGTTTTAAAATTTAAGTTTAATTAAAATTATGAAGTTGTATTATTTTAGTGTTATGTGTTTATATTTAAATGTTTTACTAAAATGTTGTATTTTACGGTTTGCGCAGGTTTGGTAAAAATAAAATTACTCAAGCTACAGTGGTCATAATGGAGTAATCTCAAAACCTGTAGAATCACAAAAGAGGCATCTTCAACTTTGTAGAAGACAAGAAATTCCAAAAACTTCATTAAGATGATCAAAATAATAAAACATCAAAATGGAGATAGATTTACTTTTACTATGACCAGCTTGGAGTAAAAATATCATAAGTATTTCATATTTTATCCAAAAGGGGTGAATGAGTTGTCCAAACACATCTACACAAAATATCCTACGTGTTCTATGTTGAAAATAAAGGCTGAATCGGTGGTCTAAGGCATCAAACATGCCAATTAAAGTTGGGTCATGGTATTGACATTCAAGGAGACAAGCACCCACCAACTTTACTATTTCACATTTAATGAGCCTTGGACTCTTCCTCTCATTTGGCCTATAAATAGATGTGTTGTATAAGCTTTGTAGTGTGCAAGAGTGTAGAGAATTCTTCATTTGTAAAATAAATATTGTGTGTGTGAGAATAAAAGTTTGAGTGTGCAAGTTTCTCAAGTTCAAGTATGAAATTTCTTTTATCTTTATTCTTGAGTTTCATGTTCATGGAAAGCTAAATCTTTTTATGTCAAGGTGAAAAGGTTTCATTGTTGGTCAAGTAAGATTGTCTATATTTTGTATATTCTTTTCTTTTCTATTTTTATTTTTACTAATTGATCTTTATTTGTAGGTATAATTTTGGATGATTTGTTGTTATCTATTTACATCAAATGCTTGGTACCTTGAATGTGGTTACCTTGATTTGTTGTCAAATATGATACAATAATTACTACAATAATTATATACTATAAATATATGTATCTATTTATAATAAAGTCATATATATTATTTAGACGATAGCGTGACACTGTCGGTTGTTCTAAATAATATATTGTGATTTGAACTAACATTTACTTTATCGCATCTAACTTTTACTTTATCGCAACTAACATTTACTTTTCCGCAACTAACATTTACTTTCTCGCATCTAACTTTTACTTTTCCGCAACTAACATTTACTTTATCGCATCTAACATAAAGTCATATATTTTATTTAGACGATAGCGTGGCTCTGCCGGTTGTTCTAAATAAAATATTGTGATTTGATCTAACATTTACTTTTATGTCAATTTATATTTATGCATTTATATATATATAATGGGTACCATGTATTAAATATCGGTGGATATTAATATAGTGGGAACTATATTATATGATATACTTGTTTAAATATTTAATTGTTCTTTTTATGTTTATATTTATTCATCTATATATATATTATGGGTACCATGTATTAAATATCGGTTAATCTGATATTAATATAGTGGGAACTATATTATATGATATACTTGTTTAAATATTTCATTGTTCTTTTATGTTTATTTTTATTTTAGTTTCTTTTATTTATTTTTATTTAGCAATCTTAATTAAACCAACAATGAACCTTTGAAACCTTGACAATTTTATAATTTGTGTATTTGAAGTTTTATAATAATATTTTCATCTATAATATATTATTGCTAAAATTAAACTTACAACATCCTCTCCGTGGATCGATCTCGTACTCACGAGTATATTACTTGCAGACAACCTACACTTGGGTGAATTACAATTTAAGTTGTAGCAAGTTTTTGGCGCCGTTGCCGGGGAGGTATAAATTAAGTTTAATTTTGTTATTATGTAAATAGTATGTTGTTTTTAATTGTATGATTGTTTGGAGTCGTAAACAAAGTGGTAGACTTGTTCGAGTAACTGAAAATATTTTAAACATGGACGATAATTCTAATAATCAAGATGATAATAATAATAATAATCATCATCAAGAACATGAACAACCAAGAACACTTAGGCACCATATGAATCCAATAAGAACTAGTACACCATCTTGTTTAGTTTTTCCTCCTGATGCATCTAATTTCAATTTTAAGCCACAAGTCATTCAACTTTTACCAAATTTTCATGGCTTAGATTCTGAAAATCCATATTTGCATTTAAGAGAATTTGAGGAGGTTTGCAACACTTATAATGATCAAAATTGTAGCATGGATACTGTTCGATTAAAGCTTTTCCCTTTTTCCTTAAAAGATAAAGCTAAAACATGGTTGCAAAATTTGAGATCAAGTTCAATAAGATCATGGGAAGAAATGCAACAACAATTTCTAAAAAAGTTTTTTCCTTCCCATAGAACAAACTCTTTTAAAAGACAAATTACAACTTTTTCTCAAAAACAAGGGGAAACATTTTATCAATGTTGGGATAGATATAAAGAGTTACTTAATACATGCCCACATCATGGTTTTGAAATATGGAGAATAGTTTCTCACTTTTATGAAGGTTTAATACCTAAAGATAGGCAAATGATAGAATTCATGTGTAATGGAACTTTTGAAGATAAAAACCCAAATGAAGCTATGGAATATTTGGAGTCATTAGCAGAAAATGCTCAAAATTGGGATAATATAGGCTCAATTGAACCACCAAGTAAAACCAATAATTCAACAAATGGGGGTGGTATTTATCATCTTAAAGATGATGTAGATGTTCAAGCTAAACTTGCATCTTTAGCAAGAAAAATCGAGTCATTAGAAATGAAAAAGAGTGATCAATTAAAAAGTGTTCAAGAAATTGTTTGTCATATATGTGACACACATGATCATCTTACAAAAAATTGTCCTACTTTGCCTTCATTTAAAGAATGTCTCCATGAACAAGCCCATTATGTTAACAATTTTAAAAAACCAACATTAGATCCTTTTTCACAAACATACAATCCTGGTTGGAGAAATCATCCCAATTTTAGTTGGAGGAACGATAATAATGCACAACCTTCACAACAACCTCTTCAAAATAACCAAAATCATCAAGGTTATGCTCCTTATATTCCACCTCCAAGAAAAAATTTTGAAGATGAAATTCATGCATACATTCAAAAGCAAGAGTCTATCAATATTCAAAACATTCAATCTATGAATGATTTGAAAGAAACTCTTGCAAAATTTGCATCTGCACTTAATATTCATGAAAAAGGAAAATTTCCATCTCAACCACAACCTAATCCTAAAAATCAAAATCAAGAAAAATTTGATCAAGTAAAATCTGTTATTACTCTTAGAAGTGGTAAAATAGTTAATGATCCATATAGTGATGAAAACAAAGATCAATTAAACTCAAAGAGTAAGGATTCAAATCCTGATACTTTTGAGAAAGATGATGCTTTGAGTCCTAAAAATAAGAAAATTGATGATAAAATAAATAAACATGTTCCTTTTCCTCATGCATTAGTAAATAATAAAAAACAAAAAAATGATTCTGATATTTATGAAGTTTTTAAACAAGTAAAAATAAATATTCCATTATTAGATGCTATTAAACAAGTTCCTTCTTATGCAAAGTTTTTAAAAGATTTATGTACTGTAAAAAGACAATTGCATGTAAAGAAGAAAGCATTCTTAACGGAGCAAGTAAGCTCTATTATTCAAAATAATTCTACCTTGAAATATAAAGATCCCGGTTGTCCAACAATTTCATGTATTATTGGAAAAAATAAAATTAAAAAAGCTTTGTTAGATTTGGGAGCAAGTGTGAATTTAATTCCTTATTCAGTTTATGAAAAGCTTAAGTTGGGAGATTTAAAACCTACATCTGTCACTCTTTTACTAGCCGATAGGTCAATCAAAATACCTAGAGGTATCGTAGAAGATGTGTTAGTTCAAGTCGATAAATTCATATATCCTGTGGATTTTATTGTCTTGGATACACAACCAATAGAAGTACATAACGAAATTCCAGTAATATTGGGACGTCCATTTCTAGCAACTTCAAATGCTTTAATTAATTGTCGAAATGGAATAATGAAATTGTCTTTTGGAAATATGACTTTAGAACTTAATGTGTTCAATTTATGTAAACAACCAAGTATTAATGAAGATGAAGATGATAATGCAATAGAAACAATTGTGGAAGAAAATATACACCAAGAAAACTTAAATCAACAATCTGAAGTTTGTTTAGTGGAAAGTTTTGATTCAAAAAATGTTTTTAAATCAAATTTATTTGAAGAAATTAATGAACTTGAAGAAGTAAAAGAAAATGATCATCCAAAACTTGAATTAAAACCCTTGCCAATAGAACTAAAATATGCTTTTCTTGGTGAAAATCAAACATATCCTATTGTAATATCTTCTACCCTCTTACCAAAACAAGAAGAAGATTTAATAACACTACTTAAAAAACACAAAAATGCAATTGGATGGACTTTGCAAGATATAAAAGGTATAAATCCTTTAATCTGCACACATAGAATTCACTTGGAAGAAAATGCTAAAACATATCAACAACCACAAAGAAGATTAAATCCACACATGAAAGAAGTTGTTAAAAATGAAGTTTTAAAACTATTAGATGCCGGAATTATTTATCCAATCTCGGATAGTAAATGGGTAAGTCCAACACAAGTAGTACCAAAAAAATCAGGCATCACTGTTATAAAAAATGAAAAGGGAGAATTATTACAAGCTAGGATTCCATCTAGTTGGCGTATGTGCATTGATTATAGAAAATTAAATGATGCAACTAGAAAAGATCACTTTCCGTTACCATTTTTAGATCAAATTTTAGAGAAAGTGGCAGGTAATCCTTATTATTGTTTTCTTGATGGGTATTCGGGGTATTATCAAATACCAATATCATTAGAAGATCAAGAAAAAACTACTTTCACTTGTCCGTTCGGAACTTTTGCTTTTAAAAGAATGCCATTTGGTTTATGTAATGCCCCGGCTACTTTTCAAAGATGCATGCTAAGTATTTTTAGTGACATGATTGAAGAATTTGTGGAAGTTTTTATGGATGATATAACTGTTTTTGGAAACTCATTTGAAAACTGTCTTAAAAATTTGGAAGAAGTTTTAAAAAGATGTGAAGAAAAAAATCTTGTTTTAAATTGGGAAAAATGTCACTACATGGTTAAATCCGGAATTGTGTTAGGGCATGTCATATCTGAAAAAGGAATTGAAGTTGATAAAGCTAAGGTTGATGTTATTGCTAATTTACCATCACCAAACACGATCAAAGAAATTCGATCATTTTTGGGTCATGCGGGATTTTATAGAAGATTTATAAAAATTTTTAGCATAATATCGAAACCAATTTCAAATCTTTTAACAAAAGATGCACAATTTGAATGGACTCAAGAATGTGAAACTGCTTTTAAAAAAATAATTAATCTTTTAACTACATCACCTATTTTACAATCTCCTGATTGGTCTTTACCATTTGAATTAATGTGTGATGCAAGTGATTATGCTGTAGGAGCCGTGTTAGGACAAAGAAAAGAAGGTAAACCTTATGTGATCTATTATGCAAGTAGAACATTAAATAGTGCTCAAATCAATTATTCAACAACTGAAAAAGAATTACTTTCAGTAGTGTTTGCATTAGATAAATTTCGATCCTATTTAATTGGTTCTACTACTATTGTTTACACTGATCATTCTGCCATAAAATATTTATCAAATAAACAAGATGCTAAGCCAAGATTAATAAGATGGATTTTGTTGTTACAAGAATTTGATCTTGTAATAAAAGATAAAAAAGGAAAAGAAAATGTAGTAGCCGATCATTTATCAAGAATAATTTTTGAATCATCTCAAAATGAAATACCAATAAATGAAAATTTTCGGATGATCAACTATTTTATGCTACTACTATGCCTTGGTTTGCTAATATTGTAAATTTTCTTGTGACAAATAAAATGCCTTCTCATTGGAGTTCACAAGATAAAAATAAATTTTTGAAAGAGGTCAAAAAATTTTATTGGGATGATCCTTATTTGTTTAAGTATTGTCCTGATCAAATTTTTCGACGATGCATACCCGACAATGAGGTAAGTAGTGTCATTAAATTTTGTCATTCTGAGGCATGTGGAGGTCATTTTTCGTCAAAGAAAATAGCTGCAAAAATCTTTCAATGTGGATTTTATTGGCCTTCTTTATTCAAAGATACACATTCATTTTGCAAATCTTGTGAAAATTGTCAGAAAATGGGTTCAATTTCAAAACGAAACATGATGCCTTTAAATCCAATCATGATTATTGAAATATTTGACAGTTGGGGAATAGATTTTATGGGTCCATTTCCATTATCTTTTGGATTCACTTATATTTTAGTAGCTGTCGATTATGTTTCAAAATGGATTGAAGCAATTGCATGTAGAACTAATGATCATAAAGTTGTGATAAAATTTTTGAAAGAAAATATTTTTAGTCGATTTGGAATACCTAGAGCTATAATAAGTGATGGGGGAAGTCATTTTATAAATAAATCATTTTCTTCGTTGTTAAGAAAATATGGTATTACACATAAAGTTTCTACTCCATATCACCCTCAAACGAATGGTCAGGTTGAACTTGCAAATAAAGAAATAAAACAAATTTTGGAAAAAACAGTCAATCCAAATCGAAAAGATTGGTCTTTAAGATTAAGTGATGCATTATGGGCATATAGAACTGCATTTAAAACATCATTGGGGATGTCACCATATAGATTAGTTTTTGGAAAGCATTGTCATTTACCTGTTGAAATTGAACATAAAGCTTATTGGGCAATTAAAGCATTTAATACTAATTTAGATGATGCATCTAAATCAAGAAAATTGCAATTAAATGAACTAGAAGAATTAAGAAATGATGCATATGAAAATGCAAAGATTTATAAAGATAAAACAAAAGCATTTCATGATAAAAATATTATGAGAAAATCTTTTGAAATCGGAAAAAAAGTTTTACTTTATAATTCTCGCTTGCATTTGTTTCCAGGAAAACTTAGATCGCGATGGTCTGGACCATTTATTGTTAAATTTGTCTATCCTCATGGTGCTGTTGATGTTGAAAATCCTAAAAATAATAATGTATTTAAAGTTAATGGGCAAAGACTTAAACCGTTTATAGAAAATGAAGTTCTTAATGAAGAGTTTATGCCTTTATATGATCCAACTTAATTGTTACTTATATTTTTATTTTATTTTTGCAGAATTAAGTTCACTTCCCGGTTAAGTGGCGGATAACGGTACTCCGTGACTACTTTCAGTCGGTTTTATTTCAATTTCCCAAAATAATTGAATATATATATATATATATAAATATATATTATGGATGAAGATATCAAAAAACTTGGTAAATATTTTCCATCTGTTTCTAAAAAAGTTCTGAGAATGATTTATGAAGGCAGATGTGAAAGATTGAGAATGCTTATGCAAAAAGGAATCCCGGAGGATATTCGTCTTATAATTGAAGCCAAGGTTCGATTAGGTGGTGAAGTTCCAAAATTCTTACTTGTTCGAAATATGTCTGGACTAGGAAAAAGTACCTATGCGAAGAAAAGAAGGGCTAAAAGGTTAGATGTTTGTCATAATTGTGCCAGATGGACTTGTAATAGACAATGCAGATCTTTGGGATATGTTTCCACAAATAGAGAAGATAAAATTGATTTCATTAAGAATGGGCTGAGTAAAGAGTCATTGGATGATATCTCATTGACTCTTGAGACGCATTCTAGTGGAGATGTAAAAGGTCAACTTCTCCGTTTATGGAAACTATTCCAAGCGCAGCGTCATGGTGATGGTCTTGGGAATCTGACTAAAAAAGACCCTATTTTCCAATTTATAAGAAAATTGGATGGTAAGCCAACCCTCGACTCATAAATATTGAAGGAACACTGTGAGCCACAATCACATCACTGTTTATACGCATGCATGTTATTATTATATATTATTATTTTTTTTACTATTTTTATCATTTTGTTCACATCTGTATTCCTATTTCTGTCTTATTCCTTGTTTTCCTTATAAAATCACTCAACTCTCTCTATATTTTTTAAAAGAAAAGAAAAAAACATGACAGGATCTTCTTCACAAAAATTGAAAAATATTTGTGTCTTTTGTGGTTCTAATACTGGAAAGAATGAAATATTTGTTGATGCAGCAATTAATCTTGGAAAAAAGTTAGCAGAGAGAAAAATTCACTTGGTTTACGGAGGAGGAAATATAGGGTTAATGGGATCTATTTCAACAGCAGCTCATCTTGGAGGTAGTCAGGTTTTGGGTATTATTCCTACAGCTTTAGCTGAAGGAAATATTACAGGTGTTACGGTTGGGGAAGAGTTGAAAGTTTCATCAATGTACGAGAGAATAACTAAAATGATAGAAAATTCTGATGCTTTTATTGCCTTACCTGGTGGTTTTGGTACTTTAGAAGAAATTTTTCATGTTGTTTCTTGGGCACAACTTAATATCCATAATAAACCTGTTGGCTTGTTGAATATCAATAACTATTATGATGGTTTGTTGACTTTTCTCGATGTAGCCGTGGAACAAAATTTTATTTCAGAAAATTCACGAAGGATGCTCATCTCTGCTTCGAATGAAGACCAATTAATTGATGATCTCCAAGCTTTTGTTCATCAACCTGATTCAGCTATAACAAAGATCAATTGGTCTCAACCAACCAGTAAGAAAAGAAAACTGGATCATTGATTCAACATGTCATGAAATGGTTTGTGTTTGTTCCTCATCTTCAATAATTCCAGGTGATATCTCTTTCATCATGTACTCTTTATTTTTCTTAAAAAAAAAAATTAAAAACAATGTCATATTCAGGTTTGAGGGAGGGTTTATCTCTAAAAAAAAAAAAAAAAAAAAAAAAATTTAAAATTTAAAAAAAATATATTTCTATAATAATATTATTTTTCTTTTTCAATGGCAGAGTAAGGAGTCAAAAACTCCTGACACGCATTAGTTTTTATTTATCATTTTATCACAATAGATTAGATTTTAATATTCCGTATATATTTAAATTGCAAACTACTAAGAAAATGAAGTCTTTTTGTATAGATGTTTATTTATTATTCTTTTTATCAATTTAATAAAAAATATATAATTGATGGGATATAAGTTATAAATAATATATAATTGTGTGTTTTCAAATACATATTTTTTAAAACTTTTATGAGTATATAATTAAAGTGATATTGATTGAATAAATAATAACATGTATAATTGAGGGAATTAATTTGTAAAAGTGCAATAGTTACTCACATAAATTTTGTGAGTGAGGGGTAAAAATTGAGAAAACAACTTATAAGCTTTTATTGATTATTAAGAAATGGTTGATTACTAGATTAAACCCATTTTAAAAAAAAAAAAAAAAAAAAGAAAAAAAAATTGAAAATTGGCTGCAAAGTTGTTTGAAGTTTGATTGTAAAGATGTAGAGTATTAATATCTCTACTATAATTATTAATGTAATGGATTTACCTCATAAAAAATAAAAAAATAAATAAACTTTGAAAAAAAAATGTTACATTTTCAAAGTTTATTGGAGGTATTTGATTATGTAAAAACAATTTTGCAGCCAAGCAAAAAAAAAAAAAACAAAAAAACAAAAAAACAAAAAAAATGGGTTTATTCTTTGTAAATCATCCTATCTTATTTTCAATATTAGGTTATTTGATTGTCTGCTTTACTAGCCATTTTCAAAGAGTGTATAATTTTCTTCCAACTCCACGAGTGAAAAACAGCTATATATGAAATACTTTAACCCGAGAGAATATGGAGTTGAGACTTTTACATTAATATTCCTGATGATATACATGTTATGAAAATGATTTCTATTATCCTTTTAATTATATTATTCTCAAAGTTTTTAGAAAATATTTATGTAAAAAAAAAATTTATATATATTTACTATTTTGATATTGTGTGAAATATATATGTATAGCCCATCCAATTACATATTAATATATTGGTTGATAATGAGATTTATAAATAAACATATGATCTCCTCACAAGTGTGTTTTTAAAATTTTAAAGTTTGCAAATTTGAATATATATATTAAGGAATAAAAATCTAACTTGTGATTTTATGATATTTTATGATATTTTATGATATTTTATTACTAAGGGACTAGTAATTAGCCGGTTTGGGGGTGTGATGAAACTTAAAATTTGTAATTATTTATATGTTAAAAAGTGTGTTTTAAAATTTAAGTTTAATTAAAATTATGAAGTTGTATTATTTTAGTGTTATGTGTTTATATTTAAATGTTTTACTAAAATGTTGTATTTTACGGTTTGCGCAGGTTTGGTAAAAATAAAATTACTCAAGCTACAGTGGTCATAATGGAGTAATCTCAAAACCTGTAGAATCACAAAAGAGGCATCTTCAACTTTGTAGAAGACAAGAAATTCCAAAAACTTCATTAAGATGATCAAAATAATAAAACATCAAAATGGAGATAGATTTACTTTTACTATGACCAGCTTGGAGTAAAAATATCATAAGTATTTCATATTTTATCCAAAAGGGGTGAATGAGTTGTCCAAACACATCTACACAAAATATCCTACGTGTTCTATGTTGAAAAGAAAGGCTGAATCGGTGGTCTAAGGCATCAAACATGCCAATTAAAGTTGGGTCATGGTATTGACATTCAAGGAGACAAGCACCCACCAACTTTACTATTTCACATTTAATGAGCCTTGGACTCTTCCTCTCATTTGGCCTATAAATAGATGTGTTGTATAAGCTTTGTAGTGTGCAAGAGTGTAGAGAATTCTTCATTTGTAAAATAAATATTGTGTGTGTGAGAATAAAAGTTTGAGTGTGCAAGTTTCTCAAGTTCAAGTATGAAATTTCTTTTATCTTTATTCTTGAGTTTCATGTTCATGGAAAGCTAAATCTTTTTATGTCAAGGTGAAAAGGTTTCATTGTTGGTCAAGTAAGATTGTCTATATTTTGTATATTCTTTTCTTTTCTATTTTTATTTTTACTAATTGATCTTTATTTGTAGGTATAATTTTGGATGATTTGTTGTTATCTATTTACATCAAATGCTTGGTACCTTGAATGTGGTTACCTTGATTTGTTGTCAAATATGATACAATAATTACTACAATAATTATATACTATAAATATATGTATCTATTTATAATAAAGTCATATATATTATTTAGACGATAGCGTGACACTGTCGGTTGTTCTAAATAATATATTGTGATTTGAACTAACATTTACTTTATCGCATCTAACTTTTACTTTATCGCAACTAACATTTACTTTTCCGCAACTAACATTTACTTTCTCGCATCTAACTTTTACTTTTCCGCAACTAACATTTACTTTATCGCATCTAACATAAAGTCATATATTTTATTTAGACGATAGCGTGGCTCTGCCGGTTGTTCTAAATAAAATATTGTGATTTGATCTAACATTTACTTTTATGTCAATTTATATTTATGCATTTATATATATAATGGGTACCATGTATTAAATATCGGTGGATATTAATATAGTGGGAACTATATTATATGATATACTTGTTTAAATATTTAATTGTTCTTTTTATGTTTATATTTATTCATCTATATATATATTATGGGTACCATGTATTAAATATCGGTTAATCTGATATTAATATAGTGGGAACTATATTATATGATATACTTGTTTAAATATTTCATTGTTCTTTTATGTTTATTTTTATTTTAGTTTCTTTTATTTATTTTTATTTAGCAATCTTAATTAAACCAACAATGAACCTTTGAAACCTTGACAATTTTATAATTTGTGTATTTGAAGTTTTATAATAATATTTTCATCTATAATATATTATTGCTAAAATTAAACTTACAACATCCTCTCCGTGGATCGATCTCGTACTCACGAGTATATTACTTGCAGACAACCTACACTTGGGTGAATTACAATTTAAGTTGTAGCACTTGCCCATCGAATCATGGTAAGAGCGCCTAGCAACATCGCCCCATGATTCCCTAGGTATCACTGATAGTGCCTGCAAGAACCAATAGATTTTGGTTAGCGTACAGTACGGTCCCTTCATCCATATATCCCGATCGAATCAACAACCATTGGTAAATCGAGAGTCGTTCAAGATTCGATAACTATGCAATACATCTTGAAGATCAAATAGTGACATCGCATGTGTTACTAAGAAACCATTTCTTAAAACACATCATGTACTCTGGCCAGAGATTCGTCACACTAATATCTCCTCAGATCGCATAGGATATCCACACTCGCAAGTATGTGGTGAATCCTTGACAACAAAGCATCGACTCCTATATGTGTTGTAACTGTACCCAATCCCGACACCTGATGAACCCAATAGAGTCGGTAAACGAGTCAAAGCACAGTACTAGCATATAGAGTCTCAATGATGTTTCAAGTAGTAAGGACTAATGGTGTACAACCAAAACCGCGGACTTTATCCACTCGATAAGTGATAACCACTTGGAATGTCCGGATAGGGTAGTTCGATCATTCATCGTATGAATATCCATTTGCATGCTTCGAACATCTCTATGTTCCTTACCAATGAAACGTGGTACTCTGCATCGCAAATGCTAGTCTCACACTCGAGCGATCCTTATCCTTATTTACGGACGGCTCAATCGACTAGGAACAGTTTAGAATATACAGTGACTATAAGATGTGTTTCATGATAGACATCCCCATGTTCTACCACATCTTACATACACTATAGTATATTCAAGGTCTTTATCAAAACAACAATAGTATATCACAATATAACAATATGAAGAAAGATAAAGTCATTGCCATTAATAAAAGTGTAAATTATATTAAACAAAAGATTGTTTATACAAAGAGTCATCAAAGCCCTTAGCCACAAGTTGGCTCATCAGGCACCTACTCTTTCAGATGTGGAGAGAGGAGACATCACTTTCAAAAGAGTGGCCTCTGCAGACAATATCTCTGATACCACTGTTGGAGAACGCGGCGATCAGATCAAACAAGAATTGATACCCGGTGCAGCGGAAGTTTAAAATTTAAATATGGAACGATTCCATGATGGGTATCAAAACTTTACGATTAAATTGTGTGTGTGTAAAAATTAAATAAAAATTATAAATTTTTACTTCCAATCTCGAATCGAGATTTATGGACACCAACAGATTGCTCTGCTCTTGTTGTATATCCCTGGAACTGATGGACGAACTGTTCTTCAATCAGGTCCACGAACGGATAATTAATCCCTCTGATAGATTGCACTAGAAAATCTATCAGAAGATTCTACGAAGAGAATTAACGAATTTGATCCGTTAAACCAGACTGTAATTCAAAATCACAGGCTGGATTTTCTTGAGCAGAGGGAGAGGGGGGCGGCCACTTTTTAGAAAAATAACTAGGGTTTTCGAAAATTTGTGACCTGTTCTGTGTAATTTCTGTACTGCAATAACTTATTTATAATGTAGGCCACTAACAGCTTAGGGCCCATAAGTCATAAGTTCAAGCCCGACAAGCAAAGCCCGCATGTTCAGAAATTAATATAAAATTCATCGTGACTCCGATTGATAAACCGATTTCACCAATGTGCACAGAAACCATTTCTGCACCTTTTAAAGTCAAGATAAGTTTTTCTGAATCCGAATTCAGTGGTTTCCAAAAATGCCCATCACTATGTCATTTTAGGAAATCTTACTCCTCTACTCTTAAATAAGAAGTCCAACTTCTTTGTTCATTAAATTTAACTCTTTAAATTTAACTATCTCAACGGGGATTAAAAATCCATTACTCTGTGTGACCCTCAATGGTTCAGGGATACAGCTAGCCGTGGGCTCACAACTCCTTGTGACTCGGAACAACAATTTCCGACTTGCCCATCAAATCATGGTAAGAGCGCCTAGCAACATCGCCCCATGATTCCCTAGGTATCACTGATAGTGCCTGCAAGAACCAATAGATTTTGGTTAGCGTACAGTACGGTCCCTTCATCCATATATCCCGATCGAATCAACAACCATTGGTAAATCGAGAGTCGTTCAAGATTCGATAACTATGCAATACATCTTGAAGATCAAATAGTGACATCGCATGTGTTACTAAGAAACCATTTCTTAAAACACATCATGTACTCTGGCCAGAGATTCGTCACACTAATATCTCCTCAGATCGCATAGGATATCCACACTCGCAAGTATGTGGTGAATCCTTGACAACAAAGCATCGACTCCTATATGTGTTGTAACTGTACCCAATCCCGACACCTGATGAACCCAATAGAGTCGGTAAACGAGTCAAAGCACAGTACTAGCATATATAGTCTCAATGATGTTTCAAGTAGTAAGGACTAATGGTGTACAACCAAAACCGCGGACTTTATCCACTCGATAAGTGATAACCACTTGGAAAGTCCGGATAGGGTAGTTCGATCATTCATCGTATGAATATCCATTTGCATGCTTCGAACATCTCTATGTTCCTTACCAATGAAACGTGGTACTCTGCATCGCAAATGCTAGTCTCACACTCGAGTGATCCTTATCCTTATTTACGGACGGCTCAATCGACTAGGAACAGTTTAGAATATACAGTGACTATAAGATGTGTTTCATGATAGACATCCCCATGTTCTACCACATCTTACATACACTATAGTATATTCAAGGTCTTTATCAAAACAACAATAGTATATCACAATATAACAATATGAAGAACGATAAAGTCATTGCCATTAATAAAAGTGTAAATTATATTAAACAAAAGATTGTTTATACAAAGAGTCATCAAAGCCCTTAGCCACAAGTTGGCTCATCGGGCACCTACTCTTTCAGATGTGGAGAGAGGAGACATCACTTTCGAAAGAGTGGCCTCTGCAGACAATATCTCTGATACCACTGTTGGAGAACGCGGCGATCAGATCAAACAAGAATTGATACCCGGTGCAGCGGAAGTTTAAAATTTAAATATGGAACGATTCCATGATGGGTATCAAAACTTTACGATTAAATTGTGTGTGTGTAAAAATTAAATAACAATTATAAATTTTTACTTCCAATCTCGAATCGAGATTTATGGACACCAACAGATTGCTCTGCTCTTGTTGTATATCCCTGGAACTGATGGACAAACTGTTCTTCAATCAGGTCCACGAACGGATAATTAATCCCTCTGATAGATTGCACTAGAAAATCTATCAGAAGTTTCTACGAAGAGAATTAACGAATTTGATCCGTTAAACCAGACTGTAATTCAAAATCACAGGCTGGATTTTCCTGAGCAGAGGGAGAGGGGGGCGGCCACTTTTTAGAAAAATAACTAGGGTTTTCGAAAATTTGTGACCTGTTGTATGTAATTTCTGTACTGCAATAACTTATTTATAATGTAGGCCACTAACAGCTTAGGGCCCATTAGTCATAAGTTCAAGCCCGACAGGCAAAGCCCGCATGTTCAGAAATTAATATAAAATTCATCGTGACTCCGATTGATAAACCGATTTCACCAATGTGCACAGAAACCATTTCTGCACCTTTTAAAGTCAAGATAAATTTTTCTGAATCCGAATTCAGTGGTTTCCAAAAATGCCCATCACTATGTCATTTTAGGAAATCTTACTCCTCTACTCTTAAATAAGAAGTCCAACTTCTTTGTTCATTAAATTTAACTCTTTAAATTTAACTATCTCAACGGGGATTAAAAATCCATTACTCTGTGTGACCCTTAGTGGTTCAGGGATACAGCTAGCCGTGGGCTCACAACTCCTTGTGACTCGGAACAACAATTTCCGACTTGTCCATCGAATCATGGTAAGAGCGCCTAGCAACATCGCCCCATGATTCCCTAGGTATCACTGATAGTGCCTGCAAGAACCAATAGATTTTTGTTAGTGTACAGTACGGTCCCTTCATCCAAATATCCCGATCGAATCAACAACCATTGGTAAATCGAGAGTCGTTCGAGATTCGATAACTATGCAATACATCTTGAAGATCAAATAGTGACATCGCATGTGTTACTAAGAAACCATTTCTTAAAACACATCATGTACTCTGGCCAGAGATTCGTCACACTAATATCTTCTCAGATCGCATAGGATATCCACACTCGCAAGTATGTGGTGAATCCTTGACAACAAAGCATCGACTCTTATATGTGTTGTAACTGTACCCAATCCCGACACCTGATGACCCCAATAGAGTCGGTAAATGAGTCAAAGCATAGTACTAGCATATATAGTCTCAATGATGTTTCAAGTAGTAAGGACTAATGGTGTACAACCAAAACCGCGGACTTTATCCACTCGATAAGTGATAACCACTTGGAAAGTCCGGATAGGGTAGTTCGATCATTCATCGTATGAATATCCATTTGCATGCTTCGAACATCTCTATGTTCCTTGCCAATGAAACGTGGTACTCTGCATCGCAAATGCTAGTCTCAAACTCGAGCGATCCTTATCCTTATTATCGGATGGCTCAATCGACTAGGAACAGTTTAGAGAATACAGTGACTATAAGATGTGTTTCATGATAGACATCTCCATGTTCTACCACATCTTACATAAACTATAGTATATTCAAGGTCTTTCTCAAAACAACAATAGTATATCACAATATAACAATATGAAGAAAGATAAAGTCATTGCCATTAATAAAAGTGTAAATTATATTAAACAAAAGATTGTTTATACAAAGAGTCATCAAAGCCCTTAGCCACAAGTTGGCTCACCGAGCACCTACTCTTTCAGGGGGGACAGGGTATGGAAGCGGCGGAAAGGCATGATTGTACTAGTATAGAAGTAGACAGATGAATAGATCGAGGAATTATTTTATTGATAATCTTGAAAGAATGAAATACAAAAACTATTGAAAGATTGAATACAAAAACTTGAATTGAATCGAGGAATTTAAAACAAATACAGAGGGAAAATATGAGAATTTATCTCTCTATGTTTTGCTCTGTCAAAATTGGCTCTCGAAAATTGGCTCTCTTATAGCAGTTGAGGGACGCCTGTAGTAGGATTCCTTCCTTGTCAATAATGGTGAAGGGTCTTGTCTCGCTTGCTTTCTTGAAAGCACTTGATGGGAATCTTGACTATTGAGCGAAGTGGACGTCTTATCATCTTTTGCTTTTCTTTGTGGCGAAGTGGACGTCTTGTCTTCTTTTTCTTTGCTTTGTCTTGAAGCAAATGTTTTGTCTTCTTTTTCTTTTCTTTGTCGAAAAGAAAAATAATTGCTTGTGTTGGCCGACAAAATCTTTACATCTTTTGAAAATAAAATTGTGACTACTACTTTTTCTTGACGTGTAGTCTGCTTTTGAAATGTATTTTTTCTTGACAACTGACTACTACTTTTTTCACGTGTAGTCTTGCTTTTTCTTGTTTTGTTTTTTTCCTAATTTTTATTTTTAACAATTTATTACAATAATACAACTTCATGAAAGTATTGTCATCAAAACTCCTTCTACAAGTAAAGCAAAAATTCAATTAGGAACTTCTTTAGATGTTCTTAATGAACTTAGTACTCAATTTTCAAAATTAAATTTAATTAACGATTCAAATAAAATAAATGTTGTCAATGAAATTCACGAACTTCAAAATCAATTTAATGACTCAAATGACGAATTATTAAAAATTTGTAATCCTCAAACAGGTAAAAATCAAAATAAAAATTACAATTCTTTTTTCAAACAACACTATAATTTTCTTCCAAATTATTATAGTAGACCATCTTTTCCAGATATGCAATTTGAAGAACCTCAAAAACATCAAAAATCCTTTTCTGGAGATAGTCTCCTAAAATGGAATCTCGATGGAAGAACTGAACATCAAATCATTTCTATGTTAGAAGAAATGATGATGGCTTCCACCGCTTACAAAGCAAAAGGTGTTGATGATTACAACACAGCTTTCAATCTAATTGCAGGATTTACCGGCCAGCTCAAGGGTTGGTGGGATAATTTTCTCACTGAATTCGATAGAACAACAATTCTAACCGCCATCAAACATGAATTTGATGACGCAACAATACCTCCTATTCAAGATGCTGTCAATACACTAATTTATGCAATTATTAAATATTTTCTAGGCGAACCCAAAAAATTTCAAGAAAAATATTCAGAAATTCTGATGAATTTAACCTGTCCAAAATTACATGATTTTCGTTGGTACAAAGATATGTTTTTATCTAAAGTACTTCTACGAGATGATTGCAGTTTTTCTTTTTGGAAAGAAAGATTTATTGCAGGATTACCAAAACTCTTTGCAGAAAGAGTTAGGAAATCTATTCGCAAGCAAAATGCAAATTCAATTCCTTATCCTTCTCTAACTTATGGTGAAATCATAAGTTATATCAATTTCGAAGGATTAGCTTTGTGCAATGATTTAAAAATTAAAGAAAAACTCAAACGGGAGCATAATGAGAGCAGAAGAGAACTTGGTTCCTTTTGTGCTCAATATGGTTTCGAACAATTACTTTCTCTTTCAAGAAAACATAATAAAAACAATAAAAATAAATTTCAAAGAAAGTTTTACAAGAAATCTTATAAAAGAAATTATTTTGAAAATTCAAGATACTCAAAACCTTTTAGAAAATCAAAAACTTTTAATTAAAATTCAAAAATCGTTTCAAAAATAAATCTAATCAAGTTACATGTTTTAAATGTAAACAACTTGGACATTATTCAAATAAATGTCCAATGCAAGGAAAAATCAATGAACTTCAAATAGATGATGATTTTAAAAATCAGTTATTAACTTTAATTCCTTCATCTTCTGATGATAATCAAGAAGATATTCTTTTTCCTATCCAAGAAGAATCTGATTCTGAATATTCAAGCTCTTCTTCTTTTGAAGAAGGAAAAGAATTCTGTAATTGCAATGATGAAGTTTGCAAATGCAAATCTATAATAAATGTTATCACAAATGAACAAGAAATATTACAAGATGTTATTAGTAAAATAATTGATCCAAAATTAAAAGCCAAATTTGGAAATCTTCTTCAAGAACCAAAACAAGAATATTATAGTTTAAATAAAGTTATGTCTAGATTTAATTCAAAAGTTCAAGAAACACCTTCAACAAGTTCTGATCTTCGATTTGAAATTAATCAAATGAAGAATCAAATTCAAGAACTTCAGAAGAAAGATATTTCTGATGTCAAAATAGAACTTACACTTCTAAATCCTCCATTACACAAAGATGAAGATATTAATTCAAATAATAATTCACCATCTTCAAGTAAAAATACAACTCCTCAAAATTCTGATTTTGAATATGACGACAAAGAAGATAAACTTCAATGTGTCATAAATAAAATTAGTCTTAAAAAATGGTACTCTCAAGGAACAATTGTTGTCAATAAACAATTCAAATTAAAAACAAAACTTTTAATTGATTCCGGTGCAGATCAAAACTGTATCCGTGAAGGATTAATTCCAACCAAGTATTTCGAAAAAACAACCGAAAGATTATTTGGTGCAAACGGAAGTCCTTTGAAAATCAAATATAAACTCTCAAATACACATGTGTGTAATCAAAATATTTGTTTTAAAAATATATTTTATCTTGTGAAAGATTTAGAACAAGATGTTATTCTTGGTACACCATTTATAGTTCAATTATATCCTTTTTATGTAAATGAAAAAGGAATAAATTCAATAATTTTGAATCAAGAAATTACATTTCCTTTTCTCAATCCACCAACTAGTAGAGATATACATACTCTAAAACAAGTATCTATTTTTCAAAAAATAAATAGAATAATTCTAAAAAGACAAAATTTCTCTCACTTCAATTTCATCTATAAATACATCCAATTTAATCTCAATTTTACTCATCTCTTCAAAATCTCTGAAAGCAACATGTCAGAAAAATCCAAATATTTTGTTACTCTAACGAAAGACTTTGCCTCTCAAAAGGTAAAAACTTTAAATCCTTCAAGTTCATCAAGTTCTTATAAAAAACAGTCTAGTACTACAAATAAGCGTAAAAGTCCAGTTAGAACACAAAGTAGATAAGTTTTTAGTATTTGGAGATATGCCTCTTCCTTTACTTCCAGAGTCATCAAACAAACGTTTCAAGCCAAGCCAGCCTTATAACCTAGATCAATATCAAAAAACCCTTTTAAATTCCTTATGGAATATTTTCCCAAATAATTCAAGACAAAAAGCCTTTGTTTTAAATGCTTTAGCCAATTATTTCTCTTTCCAGTACAAATCTCCTCAAACACAGTCCAAGTATTTTGTTCTCTTAAATGGTAAATTTCCTGGCATTTACAATTCTCTCGAAAGATTGCAAGAATCTATCAATGATACTCTAAACCCTGTCTTTCATTCATTTGTCCAGTTGACATATGCATTCAAGTATGCAAGAAATAGACTAGGGCCTAAATTTTTCATTGATTATGCAGCAAGATTAGATGCCTCCAGAGCTCAAGCAAATCAAAAGTTTTCTCAATTATCTGATCCTTTTTCTATTGAATCAAAAATAAAAAATTTAAAATTAAAAGAAAAGATGGTAGAACCATCAGATGAGATTTTTCAATTACAAGATGCACTTATTGCAAAAACTCAAGAGATAGAGTTTCTTAAAAAACACTATCTTATTCAGAACAATCCCAGTTCTGTTGAATTGGACAAAACCAGTCCATTAGTTCCAATAAACCAAGCTCGAGTTTCCTTCAAAACTACATCAATACTTTATCCTCTTCCAAATTTCATTTCTGATTATATTTATTCTTTAGCCAAGAAAAATTTTATCTCAAAATTTTCCATTATCCAAAAATGTCTTTCTTCAAACCCACAAAGTCCAGCCATCGATATTAAAACAATGATTGGAACAAATCCAGTAGACGGTCATCTCACCTATTCTTTTGTTACCACTTCAATAGTAGCCTTTTATTTTCAAGACCTTCATATATCAAATAACCAAACAACATTTGATGTCAACATCAATGACCTTTTCGATTTAGGATTAATTTCCCAACTCATATTCAAAGATGATGATCAATTTCAAAGTATCAATAGTTCGTTACTGAAAGAAGCTATTAAAAATCAATTCAGTAAAAGGTTTCCCTTTTGTTCAATTAGAAATTATTTCAACGGTTCCAGAATGGATAACAACAGAATTCACCCAGCTACCCATAGAGTATGGGTTAGAGGTCTTCAATTTTTCAATATTTTTACAGATCCAATGAAAACAATTTATATTGACAATTGTTCAATACCTATGGAAACCCAAATGAAACATCAAAGACTCAAGACTTTTGCTTTCAAACACCATTTCCTAGACCACAGATGTGAAAATTACACTCTGTTCGGATCAACTCCAATTCTCAAGGTTTACATCAAATTTGGAAATTATCTTCAAGATTCCAAGTTCCATTTCAAAACAGAGACTCCGGATATTTTTGACAATTACTGCAAACTCTATTCAAGAATGGTTATCGACATGCTTCAAGATGACTTCGATCCAGAACCAATAAATGATGATGAACATTATGACCTCATGGATCTTCTCGGAGAAGAAGGATTACATAATATTGATACATAATTCAATGTTATGTTCAATTTTAAAATTCAAGTTCCTTCGAATTTTCAAAACCCCGGGGAGGGAATAGTGATGACAATACTTTCAAGAAGTTGTATTATTGTAATCAATTGTTAAAAAGAAAAATCAAGAAAAAACAAAACAAGAAAAAGAAAAAGCAGACTACACGTGAAAAAAGAAGTAGTCAGTTGTCAAGAAAAAATACATTTCAAAAGCAGACTACACGTCAAGAAAAAGCAGTAGTCACAATTTTATTTTCAAAAAATGTAAAGATTATGTCGGCCAACACAAGCAATTATTTTTCTTTACGACAAAGAAAAGAAAAAGAAGACAAGACATTTGCTTCAAGACAAAGAAAAGGAAAAGAAGACAAGACGTCCACTTCGCCACAAAGAAAAGCAAAAGAAGATAAGACGTCCACTTCGCTCAATAGTCAAGATTCTCATCAAGTGCTTTCAAGAAAGCAAACGAGACAAGACCCTTCACCATTATTGACAAGGAAGGAATCCTACTACAGGCGTCCCTCAACTGCTATAAGAGAGCTAATTTCCAGAGCTAATTTAGACAGAGCAAAACATAGAGAGATAAATTTTCATATTTTCCCTCTGTATCTGTTTTAAATTCCTCGAATTCAATTCAAGTTTTTGTATTAAATCTTTCAATTAGCTTTGTATTTCAACCTTTCAAGTTTATCAATAATATTAATTCTTCGATCAATCCTTTTGTCTACTCCTATTACTACTACATTCATCGAGGTGAGAGAAATTTTGTCTTTTCCTTGCAAAAATTCTCGTGTAAGAAAATCGGGTAAGGTATTTTCTTTTCCCGGAATGAATTCAGTGTTGAAATCAAAACAAGAAAGGATTGTCTGCCATCTGGAAAAGATTTGTTTTGAAACAAGATTCTTGACATCTTTGAATAAAACATCTTTCGAAGCTTTACAATCAGTTCGAATTAAAAATGTTTTATTTATTAAATCATCTTGAAATTTGGAAACACAAAGAACAGTGGAAAGAATTTAAAAGACATTTAAATTTTTCAAATTCTTTATTATATATTTTAGAATCAAATTTAGAAAGTGGTCCAGTTTATTTTAAATGTTATCCAAATTATTCAATATCATTAGATGATGGTGCAATTTTAAATTCTCTTACTTAGATATTCAAAGTAAAAATTTACAAATTGATGAAAGATCAAAAGCTGTTGCACTTATTTACCGTGTTTATTACAAGGTAATGAGTACGACTCTTGCCCCTCGGGCACTCAAATCTTCTCCAAAGGGAGAAACTCTTTTAATGGAATCAAATCCATTACATACAAGTGTTATAATTATATATATATATATATATATGTATTACCTAAGATGACTTCAAAAATATATCTGCTCAAAATTTGAAAACACAAATTTCGAAATTTTATATGTGATTAACCCAAAGTGAATGTTTATGTTTATGTTCAAATTTTGAGAAGATATATTTTTGAAGCCATCTTAGGTAATATATATATATATATATATATATATATATATATATATATATATATATATATTTCACCTAAGATAGCGATGATGTGATCATTGGTGAAGCGTCCCATGACGTCTTGCAAGAAATCAATGCCATTGGGATCATAGTTGGATTGGGAAAGAGTCAGTATGTCATTGTTATTGCCGTTGTCAACCAATGAATCACCAAATACGTACAAAGAAGCAAAGCACTTGGGGAATTTGGTTGAAAGGTTGTGAGTCTCGTGACCGATAACCAGTCATTATGAAAGACTATATGTTAATACTAATACTAATACTAATAATAGGTTGCATTTGAGGAGTTGTAAATTTTCTGAAGTTGAACTATTTTTACTGTTCATCGGACTAGTTGATTGAGCTAGTTTGACCGATTTAGTCTGGTCCAATTTTGATCTGGATAGTTTGAAATTATCTGATCAATTCAAATTGATCTGACCTATAGTTTAGCTAGTCCGATTTGTCCAAATTGAGTTGATCTGTTTACTTGATTATAGCTCTTGACTCATTGATTTCTTGGCAAATGATCAACACAAAAGTTTTAGCTCTTTGTTTTGGATTTTCACATAATCAATAACACTCGATTTTGAGTTTCTATTAGAGAGATATGCTCGAAATACAAGACTGTGTATAGACTTGAACTTTTTCTTCATCATGTGCAGAACCAAAAATTTCATCGCGATTTTTCATCAGCTTCTTAAGATCCGATTCAAACTTTGACTTGTGAATTTGATTTGTAGATCATTATCTTAGCTTCATTACTCACACTGGTCCGTTCCATTTCGATAACTGAGATAGGCAAATACCAAAGATAATATTTTTTATTTGGTTGTTGTATCAATTGCATCTAGCTTGATTTTTCTACCATCATATTACCTAGATACCATCCGAACTAACTGATATGTCTGAAATATTGAGTTGGATTTTCAAGCTTCTTGGCTTCTGGTCACTTAGATCACCGGATTATGAGATATGTTTGCAACAATCAATTGCGCCAGAATACTTGCTTGGCTATATTTGATTACAACATCTCAAACTTCCAAGTTTTGATCTACTAACTTTACACTTGAGTAAATATGCGAAAAAGTCCAGGGATGGCGGTTTGACTATACCCAAGACCCACCGTGCCTCCCTTTGGACCAACCTCCCTCCGCCCCGCCCCTCCCCTCGAACCCGTCAAAAATTAAATAATTTTAAGTTTATTAAATTTTTAAATTTTAAAAATTAACAAAAATAATTAAATTTAATTTTAAATATATATTGATAATATTTTTTAAAAAAATATTATCACAAGTTAGAATTTATAAACTAATAATTACTTAATTATTATTAATCAAAAAACATTATAATGATTATTTTAATACTAAATATATCATAATAAAATAAATTCATTTCAAGCTAATAATATTATATACTCAAATTATGAATAAAATATTAATTAGTTAGTATATAAATATAATTATATGTTATTAATATTACATGTACATTTTATATTTATACATATACATGGATATTTTAAATATATACATATACTTTGGCGTGGCGGGTCTAAGGCGGATAGGGGCGGCCCTGCCCGCCCAGGGCCCCACAATTGGCGGGGCTCCAAATTGATTTTTCCATGTTTGAAGCCTTTGTCTTGTTCTTCTTCTCGGGTCCGGTTTTCTTGGATGGGGCAGAACGTTTCTTACCCTTTGTACTTGGCCCCTTCTTAGCAGAAGAAGAGGAGCCCACCAAGAGAACCGGTTTATCCTTCTTTAAAGTGGCTTCATAAGTTACAAGCATATTGACCATCTCTTCAAGGGAGGCCTCTATCTTGTTCATATTGAAATTCACCACAAAACCGTCAAACGATGAAGGAAGAGAGAGAAGTAATAAGTCCACATTGAGTTCATGCTCCAATACCAATTCAAGCATTACCAACTTCTGAATGAGCCAAATCACGCGTACCCCATGATCACGGACGGAAGTCCCTTCACGCATGCGACACGTCATTAACTCTTTTACAGTAGCGAACCTTTCAGCTCTCGATTGAGCCCCAAAAAGTTCCTTGAGTTGTGCGTGAATGTCAGCAGCATTCACGGTATCCTCAAATAGCCTCTGGAGTTCATCAGACATCGAAGCTTGCATATAGCATTTGGCCTTGATATCATGGTCCCACCATTTATCATGTTTGGCCAACTCTTCCGGACTTATTTCAGCTGGTGCTTCCTTCGGAGGAGATTTTCTAACACGTAGAACATCTTCTCCGAGGTCAAGACAATCTTCAACTTACGGAACCATTCCATATAGTTTGCGCCAGCCAGTTTGTTTTGTTCGAGAATAGAGAATAGTGGATTGCGCGAATTCATCTTAATGAATAACTGAAAAGAAACAGACAATAATCAGTGATTGTTTAATTAATTTACTAAGACATAAAATAAGGCGAAATTTATTTTATGAATCTCACTCCCACTATTTTAACGATTTCACTACCCTCTAGTGAAAACGAGAAACATTTTCTTTAGTGGGAACACGGAGTCCAATTGACAAACTATAGTCCAGAATAATATCAGCCAACCATAATTTTCAAATGGTAGAGCCCAATTGCTTCCAAAGCAACCTCCATGTTTTTACCTCATGTCCAATAAGGGCCCAATAATATGACGCCGTTTATTGTGACACGTCAAGATGACCCATCAATATTAAGTTGTGATGAACGGTCGCTATGTGGATCCCCAATAATATGAGCCAATCCCATGGGAGTTCCATCCAACTTACAACATGTGTCGATCCAATGTACAGCTTTCCGACGAACGGGCCCCCCCAATAATATGAGCTGGACCATATCCGCGGGTAGCATCTTATACATTGATCGTTGATGGAAGGTAGGAACATTTAAACAATATTTAAATTTCCTTTATTTATCTTGATATCAATTTTAAATCATATTTAAAATGAGGGATTTTTAATTTTGAAAATTTGTCTCATCATTTAAAATTTGTATGCTTGCGGGATTCATACAATCTAGTCTAAACATGCATACAACAATAATATCATATATTATTTTAGGATGATCGATTCCATTACTAATCGACCCGTGGTTGCCAATCACGAGTCTAACTCCAATCCTAGGTAATATGCAAGTATGCAATGCAATCCTATTACATTGAGCTTCCAATTTACATTTCTTCGGTCTTTATTGTCTGCTGGGCCCACCTTTGTCTTCAAATCTTCATCTCCCACTAAGTCTAAAATTTACAATAAATTTCGATGACAAGCAGGGGATACATATTTAAGGGGTGGGAATGGACCATAAACCAGGCCCACTTTTATTACATATGACAATTCATATTGGGCCATAAACCAGACCCATTAATAAATCCAACAACAATAATTAAAACCAAATGTAAACAACCTAACATACACCTATAATATTGGTCATGGCAATCGATCATTCTTATCCAATAATTTTTAATTCAAAAATTAATTTATTGGATATCATGCAATGGCAATAAATATAAATAGATAAAATCATATTTCATACATAAAATCTTATTTTATATATAAAATCATATTTTATCTAGTTTATCCATAAAATCATATTTTACATATAAAATCCAATTGTATACATAAAATCATATTTTATTATCAATTGTACCAAAATTATTAATTTTATAAAACATAATTTAATGGATAAAATTTATAAATTTTCCAAAAATTCAAATTTATCCAAAAATCAATTTTTAAAATTTTGGACTCAAACAATTTGATCCGATGCCTCGTGGAACAATCAAAAATAATTTTCAATCGGACCAAAAACTGAAATTTCAAAAATTTCAAAAAATCAAAAATTAAATTTTAAAATTTCCGGACTGCCCGGGACAATCCCGGGCAGCCCGGCCTCCACGTGGGACAGGGCTGCCCACGTGGAGGTGGGCAGCCAATCGCTGCCCATGGGTAGCGGCAGCGACACTCGCTGCCCGATTGCCCTGGAATTTAATTTAAAATTTGTGTTTTATTTTTCTGAAAAATCGAGGCCGGTACAATCGAATAAATTTTAATCGTAAAATCCGAGAGCAACCTGGCTCTGATACCACTGTTGGAACACGGTCGTTCTCCGGATCGAAAAATAAAGTGATACCCGGTGCAGCGGAAGTTTTAAAATTTTATATGGAACGATTCCATATGGGTATCAAATTCCTACGATTAAAATTGATAACATAAAATTTAAACAATGTAAATTTTACCTTAAAATCTCGAAGCTAGATTATGGACACCAACAGATTAAACTGCTCTTGTTGTATATCACAGGAACTGATGAACGAACGTTTCTTCAATCAGGTCCACGAACAAAAGTTTAATCCCTCTGATAGACTGCACTAGAAAGTCTATCAGAAGTTTCTACGAAGAGAAATAACATATTTGATCTGCTAATTCAGACTGCAAATTCGAAATTTGCATACTGAAAAATCTCAAAGACAGAGGGAAGGGGGCGGCCGAAACTAGAGAGAAAATCTCTAGGGTTTTCAAAAATTATGCCTTGTATTGTGTAATTTCTGCACTGCAATAACTTATTTATAATGTGGGCTGCTAACAGCTTAGGACCCATTAGTCATAAGTTCAAGCCTGACAAGCAAAGCCCGCATGTTCAGAAATTAATATAAAATTCATCGTGACTCAGATTGATAAACCAATTTCACCAATGTGCACAAAAACCATTTCTGCATCTTTTAAAGTCAAGATAAATTTTCTGAATCCGAATTCAGTGATTTCCAAAAATGTCCATCACTATGTCATTTTAGAAAATCTTACTCCCTCTACTCTTAAATAAGAAGTCCCATTTCTTTATTCACTAAATTTAACTCTTTAAATTTAATTATCTCAACGGGGATTAAAAATCCATTACTTGTGTGACCCTCAATGGTTCAGGGATACAGCTAGCCGTGGGCTCACAACTCCTTGTGACTCGGAACAACAATTTCCGACTTACCCAACGAATCATGGTAAGAGCGCCTAGCAACATCGCCCCATGATTCCCTAGGTATCACTGATAGTGCCTGCAAGAACCAATAGATTTTGGTTAGCGTACAGTACGGTCCCTTCATCCATATATCCCGATCGAATCAACAACCATTGGTAAATCGAGAGTCGTTCGAGATTCGATAATTATGCATTACATCTTGGAGATCAAATAGTGACATCGCATGTGTTACTAGGAACACCGAGTAACCTAAAACACATCATGTACTCTGGCCAGAGATTCGTCACACTAATATCTCCTCATATCGCATAGGATATCCACACTTGCAAGTATGTGGTGAATCCTTGACAACAAAGCATCGACTCCTATATGTGTCGTAACTGTACCCAATCCCGACACCTGATGACTTAATAGAGTCGGTAAACGAGTCAAAGTACAGTACTAGCATATAGAGTCTCAATGATGTTTCAAGTAGTAAGGACTAATGGTGTACAACCAAAACCGCGAACTTTATCCACTCGATAAGTGTTAACCACTTGGAAAGTCCGGATAGGGTAGTTCAATCATTCATCATATGAATATCCATTTGTATGCTTTGAACATCTCTATGTTCCATACCAATGAAACGTGGTACTCGGCATCGCAAATGCTAGTCTCAATCTCGAGCGATCCTTATCCTTATTAACGGACGGCTCAATCGACTAGGAACTGTTTAGAATATACAGTGAACATAATATGTGTTTCATGACAGTGATCTCTCTATATTCACTATCTCATCTTACTTTAGTATATTCAAGGTCTTTATCAAAATAGCAACAATATATCATTATATAATAATAAGATAAAGTGAACGCCATTTAAAGAACGTATATTATATTAAACAAATATTGTTTACAAAAAAAGACTCTCAAAGCCCTTAGCCACAAGTTGGCTAGCGGGGCATCAACTCTTTCAAGCGCACCCTGTTTTACTCAAAACAGAGGTGCAGCTCGGGGCTGCGCGCGAGCTGCTCTTTTCTGTAGCTCGGGTGCGGTCCTGGGCAGAAAAATTTGCAGCAAATCTTACCCTTTTCATAGCCTAGAAAACATTCTCAATCATCTATACCAAGTCTAAGAAATCTCATACAACATCCAACATGTAATAGACAAGGTAGATGAAGTCATTAACAAGAGCATAAACATATCTCAAATTGGAGTTTACACTATTAGTTCAAGCTATAATACAAATCCAAAGAGTAGAAACTCTAGACAATAACTCAACTCCAAAAATTCATATATCCACTCTTGTTCTGAACATAAAGTTGACAACAAACTTGACTTCTAATCCGGATCATCACTCTATTCTTCTCATCCCTTGTTCTTCAAGTTCGCTTTTTCCCGGTTCCACTCCTGCCTATTGCCATGACACATACAACACAACGATAGCCGGATAACTCCGGTGAGAAATATATTTCCCAGTAAAAGCAACTAAACATGCATATAAAACATATATCAAACTCATGATATAAATAAAGACAATGCATGTTTTAAAACAAGGTTCACTAATTGAATTCTATCGTTTCATCGGTTGGGATCCCGAGAAGAAGATATCATAGCTAAACCACCGATACTCCCAATCGAGATGGGGCTACTTATCTTGCTTCTCTAGACTTTGAAACCATTATATATGTAAATCAGAAGCTAGGCTAAAACAACCACCCAGGCCATACATATACAATCCCTCAAATCGTCTAATCGAACGTTTCCGTTCATTTCAAAATCAAAGAACAAGTCTTTCAAGATGAATGAAATATATATCAATCAAACCACATTCATTAACATCAAGACTTATTCAACATTCATAGGAAAACATATAAAAGCACATAAGCAAATAAATATGTGATTTAGGGAACTCGATACAAACCATCTCGAGTTATAATCCCATTCAAGTAGTAGTCCACTTTTACCTTTCAAATGTGAGGTTTAAGGTGTCTTCTAGCTTGTCAAAATCTTATGCTTTCTTCTATCGGTTCGAAGTCGATGTTCTCAAGCTCGATGGCCCTTGTTTATAAGCTGAAACCACAACACAATTGCCAAATAACATCAGCTTAAGCTCATCTCAATAGAAGCTCAAGCATAAAATAGTAAAACACTTCAAATCATAAGTTCGACGGCATATCGGTATAAACTCGGCAGTCCCGATCGCAACTATAACATTCTAACATTCATATCAACTGTATATCAGTCCAAACTCAGCATATCAGCAGATATATAGATCGAATCATAGCTGGGAAATCATAAGAACATGATACAACAATAATTCCTCAACCCAACTTCAATAAAACAAGGTATAGAAACTCATCAACACCATTCCATACAAACTTCTGATCTCTGTCAATTTCAAATTCCCAAATCATGATGAACTAAGATAAAACTTACATCAAATCGAAGGTCTTGTTGCAAGGATTCCAGAACATCTTTCGGAATCAAAATCGGATAACCGGATCAAAAGATACGACGATTTGAAAAGTTCAAAGGCAAAGAAAAGAGAAGAGTCTGGCTCCCTGTTCAAATTTCTCTCCAAATTCTGAATTGATTCTCACACATACACGTATACATGCTGACAATTCCTTTACAATTCTGATAAATTCATTTATATTTGCAATTTAGCCCCTCAAGACTTCAATAATTGCAATTCAGTCCTCAATTTCTCTTTTCATTCAATTTCAATCCTAAATAATTTAAGAATATTAGAATTTAAATCAAAACTCCAAATATTCCCAAATTAAATATTCTCGGATCAAAATTAAATAATTCCGGGCGTTACAACAGGTATCGTTCATGGCCCACATATTCTCCTGTTCTTACTTTTTGTCAAGCTCTTTCACTTTCGAGCACTAAGTTAGGCATCGGGGAAGGGTCACGTCGAAAACACCTTCTGCGCCCCCTAACTCAGTTTTTGTCTGTGCAGAACACCGTTATTCCCGACCCGACTTAGTTTATTGAAGATTTGGAGATTCACTCTACCAGACCAAACTCGGAGGAAAATTTTGAGAGCATCAATTGGCACCATATGTGGAAATTTGAAAAAAAAATGAGTTGAGACGATGAGAATCGAGCTATAGAAGGGAGAGAAAATCTTTATTAAACAAGAAAAAAGTTGTCAATTACCCTTCACCCTACTCTGTTGTCCTGAACCAGCCACGGGGGGCTGTGTATTCATTTTTGCACCCATCTGCTGTAGTGTATTCCATTAAAGATTTCCAAATAAAAAAACAAAAAAAGCAAACTCTTTTGAACAAAATCATGTCTGCCCTACGTTGCTCTATTGCTGGTTCCAAGTGTTACACCACACACCCCACAACCTTTGTATGGGGTTCTTGCTACAACCGCATCCATGCCCTCACCGGTTCTAGAATTCTGCACATCGCTTCACTTCTAGACCTCCAGTTCTCTCATAGGGCTATTTATCAGGTCGCAGAAGCTATGCTGTTAATGGAAAAATCGGAGAGACTAAGGCTAAGCAGATTTACGATTCTTTGATGAATTGGCCTTCATAATTGATGAACAAAGATAAGTCTTGATTCTTTATCGTAATTTATTATACTATTGTTGATTATTATTAACACTTAATTTCTCAAATCATATCTGATTTTACGATTCCGCATCTATTTCTCTTGGGAAGGATGGTCTTGAATCCTATGTTATATTTCCATATGCGATCATGTTTATGGCTGATTATTATATTATATATACAACATGCTGGATTGTCTCGAATGTCCCCTGCTTTAGACACCTTATTTTCCCGCACTTTAAGTGTCCAATGAATTGCTGATAAGTGCATTTTGTGCACTTAATTTGTTTTGATATTATTGGATAATTGCTTGGTTTCGAGCGGAATTACGTGGAAATTGTTGTTGTTGTTGTTGGATGTCAGGAAATAATGAAATTATGATGAATGGAATCAAAGGAGTCAAGAAAAGGGAAAAGCGAGCAAAGATGGTTCAGAATTGTGAAGGAAAGATGAAGATGGACAGAACTCCATGCGCGCCCGCGCCTGGATTTGGCGCGCCTGCGCGTCAGCTGAAGAGAAAAGTTGGAAAATTTCCAGAGAGTTATGCACGCCCGCTCCAGGAATGACGCGCGCCTGCGCGTGACGGAGAAATTTGAAGTATCGAGGCAGAGAGATATGAGTGCCCGCGCATCGCTGAATACTTGAAGGGGTGTTTTTGTATTTTTGAGAACTTTGGGATATCTTTGGAATTATTTTGGACAAATTTTAGGGGAGTATTTAAGGGATTTGTCAGACCTAATGATGATCTATCTAGCCGCCAATACACACAATAATCTTGAGAGCACTTTTGTGAGATTTTCTGGGATCAAGATTTGAAGATTGCTTGGAACGAAGACGAAGACTTTTCGACCGGACACGGAAGAAAGACTACGGATTTGTTATTCCTTCTTTATTTATTTATTTTGATTGTTGAGTGATGTTTGAATTCTTAAACATGATTTGTGTTGCTATGAATTTTATTATGAACTAAACTTTTTATGTCTAGAGGTTGATGTAGCCTGATCGAGACATATTTATGAATTGTTGATTTTAATGAATTGAGTTCTTCTAAATTAATTGTGATTCTAGTTTTGATAGTATTTTCAATTTACTGGCCATAAATTGATTTGTCATATTTATTCAAAATCCGGCACTCGGGAGAGGGGATTTAGAATAGGATCGATAGAATTCACACTATTAATTGTTTATATGACTCGGGAGAGCTTATAGCTTTAATAGAGCCTATAAAGAACATTGTTTTCCACATATCATTACAAATAGATTCTCAATAGGGATATTAGAATCGATCTGTGATTGATACATTCTATTTGATACTCGGGAGAGGGAAATAGTGTAATCTATGTGTTCTTGGTTATTAATTGAAATGAACTCATGAAAAATAGATTGATTAGGAATGAATATTGTCGAGACCAGGTGAAATCAAACCTCTAGACTATTTTTCTCTGATTGATAATCTCTTAAGGATTGTGTGTGCGCGTGCTTTACAACCTTTGTTATTTATTTAATTTGTCTTCAAACCTCTAAAGTTTGATTTTCTAGATAAAATTAAGACTATTTTAATTACAAGTATTGAATATTTTCAATTTACTCCTTGTGGGATCGACACTCTTTCTTTCACTATATTAAAACTTGACACTCGTACGCTTGCGAGTATTTTTCACAACAAGTTTTTGGCGCCGTTGCCGGGGAGTAAATTTTGATTTTGTTTAGTCTTGTTACCAATTAGTCTAAGTTTTAATTTAGAGCTTTTATTTCATCTTATTTTAAGTACTAATTAATTTCTTCTTATTTTTAATTGCAGTCTATGCGACGATCTCAAAGTGCGAATTCTCTATTTTTTGATCCGGAGATCGAGCGCAATGCACGTGCTTTAAGAAGATTTAGAAGAGAAGAATTAAGGAATATGGCTGAAGAAGAAGCACAACAAGCTCCTCTGGTGCCAATCAGAGATCACTCAGGGCGACGATCCAGGCTCCATATTCTGGAATCGCTCGAGGGACCATTAATGCCAACAACTTTGAGTTGAAGCCGGCATTAATCAACATGGTTCAGCAGAACCAATTCAATTGAGGCGCCACAGCTGATTCTCACTTGCACTTGCGCACCTTTTTAGATATTACTGATACGGTAAAAATAAATGGTGTTTCTGAGGATATAATACGTTTACGCTTGTTTCCTTTTTATCTCAGGGACAAGGCACAGAGCTGGTTGCAGTCATTGCCGTTAGGAAGCATAACAACTTGGGAGGGCATGACTGTGAAATTTTTAGAGAAGTTCTTTCCACCATCCAAGGCAAACCAGCTGAAGATTGAGATCAGTACCTTTCAACAGCATGATTCAGAACAACTATATGAGGCATGGGAAAGGTACAAATATTTGTTAAGGCGTTGTCCTAATCATAATTTTGCAGATTGGGAAAAAATAAAGTTTTTCTACAATGGGTTGAATACGCCCACAAGGATGTATGTAGATTCTGCCGCTGGGGGTACCATATTTGCCAAAGATCCCGTTCAGGCCTATGAGATGCTGGAACAGATGACAACCAATAGTTATCAATGGCCATCTGAACGTATGGGAGTCAAGAAGGGAGTGTATAGTGTTGATCCTATCACATCCATCACTGCACAACTATCTGCATTGAGTACACAAGTAGCTTCTCTGAATAAGGTGAATATCGCAGAACCTGCAGGTGTTTTGGTTGCCATAGAAGAATCTTATCCACCTGAGGAGGCTCAATATATCAATCCTAGAGGCTATGGAAATTATCGAGGTAACCCTCCACCCAATACTTATCATCCTGGCTTACGTAACCATGAAAACTTTTCCTATGCCAACAACAAAAATGTGTTGAAACCCCCTCCGGGATTCAATACAAATCAAGGTGAAGGTAAATCATCTTTGGAGGATGTTGTGTCTACATTTGTTACGGAATCTAACAAGCGGATGTCGAGGACTGAAACTCGAATGGATAGCATGGAGACACATATGTGTAGCTTGGGGGCTATGATGAAATCTATGGAAACACAGATTGGGCAGCTTGCACATGCATTGAAGGATCAAAATCGAGGACAGTTTCCCAGCAATACTGAAGTGAACCCAAAAGAGCAGTGCAAAGCGGTGGAGTTAAGAAGTGGTAAGAAGTTAGAGGCTGACGAACAGAAAAAAACCAAGGAAGTTGAAGCACCAGTGGTTGAAGAAATCGTGGTTGAATAACCCAAGAAAGAAATTGAAGCAAAACCAATGTATAAGCCACAACTTCTGTATCCTCAGCGATTCAAGAAGAAGGCACTTGATGAGCAGTTTTCCAAGTTCCTAGACATCTTCAAGAAGATACATATCAATATTTCATTTGCAGATGCCTTGGAACTAATGCCTAACTATGCAAAGTTCATCAAAGATGTAATGTCCAAGAAGAGGAGACTGCAAGACAATGAAGTTGGTGAATCTGACAGAAGAGTGTAGCGCAATCCTGCAGAAAAAGTTGCCACAAAAGCTTAAGTATCCAGGGAGTTTTACTATCCCTTGTTTTATTGGTGGTTCTAAGGTAAATAGAGCTTTATGTGATTTAGGAGCAAGAATTAATTTGATGCCTTTTTCTGTATACAGGACTTTGGAGATCGGAGAAGTCAGGGCGACCACCATCACATTATAGCTGGCTGATCGAAGTATTACATATCCACGGGGTATTGTGGAGGATGTTTTGGTGAAGGTCGAAAAGTTTATATTTCCAGCAGACTTCGTGATTTTAGACATGGATGAAGATGAAGAAACCCCCTTGATTTTTGGTAGACCTTTTCTAACTACTGCACGCGCACTGATCGATGTCCACAAGGGAGAGCTCACACTTCGAGTTGGTGGTGAAGCGGTGATTTTTAATATTTATCACACCATGAGGGGACCAAACGAGGTAAGTACATGTAAAAGTATTGAAATTTTTGATTCTCATAATTCTTTTTCATGTGCAGGAATTACTGATCCACTCGAAAGATGTTTGGTGGCGGAAGAGGTGGTTGATAAGGAAGAGGATTGGGAGTTACATGAACAAAAAACATTCCTTGACAGCGCTCCAAAAGAAATAATGGTAAGGCCTAAGGAATCTGAAGCATTGGAAAATAGTGCACCAGAGGTATCCACTGAAACTCATGAGCTGAAAGAATTGCCTGCGCACTTATGTTATGAATTCCTTGGTGAAAATTCTACTTGTCCTGTTATTATATCTGCTCATTTATCTGCTATAGAAAAAGATAAGTTGTTGAGAGTTCTGAGAAATTTTAAAACTGCTTTAGGATGGTCAATTTCTGACATTAAGGGTATTAGTCCAACAATTTGCATGCATAAAATTTTGATGGAAGAGTCTTATACTCCTTAAGTTGATCATCAGAGACGGTTGAATCCCGCTATGAAAGAAGTAGTTAAGAAAGAGGTTTTAAAGTTGTCGAATGTGGGAGTGATTTATGCTATTTTTGACAGTAGTTGGGTATCTCCTGTTCAAGTGGTGCCTAAGAAGGATGGGATTACTGTGGTTAAAAACAAAAATAATGAGTTAATCTCTACACGTATAGTAACTGGTTGGCGAGTTTGTATAGATTATAGGAAGTTGAACAAAGCTACTCGTAAAGATCATTTTCCACTTCCTTTCATCGATCAAATGCTTGATAGACTTGCTGGTTATTGCTATTACTGCTTCTTATATGGTTATTCAGGTTATAATCAAATTGCTATCGCACTGGAGGATCAGGAAAAGACTACTTTTACGTGTCCCTATGGCATGTTTTCTTTTAGGAGGATGCCGTTTGGACTGTGTAATGCACCTGCAACTTTTCAGCGGTGTATGATGGCAATTTTTGCGGATATGGTGGAGGAAGTGATGGAAGTTTTTGTAGTAGCCCGAACCCTAATTGAGTAATTAAGGATTAATGCTAATTAAATAAATTGGGGATTGGACGGATCGGAAGCTCCGAAGGGACGATCGGAAGCTCCGATCGGGATCGGAAGCTCCGATGAGGATCGGAGGCACCGATGATATTACGTCATCCATGACGTGTGGCTGGATCGGAAGCTCCGATCAGGATCTGACGTTCCGATCACCCCTATCCGGAGTCAACAAGTGATATTTTGACACGTGGCAGATCAGGATCTTCGGAAGCTCCGATGGCAGGATCGGACGTTCCGATCGAGGTTCGGACGTTCCGATCAAGGATCGGAAGTTCCGATCGTTGGCTATAAATAGAAGGCCGAGACTTCACTTTCATTTGCCAATTCCGAGTTCTCCTTTCCTTTCTAGTCCTTTTGGAGCTGTTCTAGTCTTCTTAGGCTTGGTCCGGAGGTCGGAGAGGCGTTCGGTAGTCGTAGCGGAGTCGTGCCCAAGTTCTGGAGGCATCGACATCAAAGGGCTAACGACGGACGAAGGTATAGCTTTTGCTTCCTATAAATATTTAGGAGTATGCAATAGCTTAGTTAAGGCTTTTAGAGCACTTTAATGATAGTAGTATCATTTGGCAGTGTAGAGCAGACTATAGGCGTGGACCTAGAGTTGGTAGAGCTTTCACTGTATTGAGGTACGAAAGTACTGTTCGAGATATCCTGACTGAGTATGCATGTATTATATGACTGCATGATTTATATGACATGATATTATGCTGCATTCATTTGCATCTTGCTGTATCTCCTTCGAGATGTCTGTTAGTAGGGTTGTACCCTATCTTGTTAGTGGATTGGACTTCCATCGATTTGGGTCCGGCGTATCCACGGTTATCTCGGTATGGGAGCCACCTCCTGAAGCGACGGCACAGCGTGCTACATACCAGGGCCCGGTCTGTCTCTGTTATCTGATCCTTGACCTCGAGTCTATAGGGAGTTCACTTTGCATGCATGTATACTCATACTCTCGCACTGAGCGTTTTATGCTCACGTCTCGTACTCTGTATTTTCTGGACACCCTGTTCCATGGGGCAGGTTTGCGATTGGACGAGGAGGGTGGATCCAGGAGGGGCTAGTCAGCGGTTAGCCGGCTGGAGCTTCGCCTAGGTTTTATTACTGTTGTTTGGGTTTTATACAGCTATTCGATTTGGTTGTATATTATTGGATAATTACAGATTCCTTTACTTGGGATTGTATAATGTTATTGGTTTCCGCAGTTTTATTCTGATATCTGTTTTATTAAGTTAATTGCATGCCTAAGTTCTGTTTAGTAGGTGATCCGGGTAAGGGTCTCTACATTTATGGTATCAGAGCATGCAAAAGATTTCTTGGGATTTAGTCTCATCTTGAGGTATTTTTGTAGATGTCAAATCGTGACGACCAGAGTTCTCATGGCAGTGTTGGTGGGCGTTGGGGTGATGCCGACCGGGAGCCTCGTCGAGAACGGCGTCATCGTCACCATGACGACGAGCGTTTCACTGTGCGTCGATTCTTAGCTATGGGTCCTAAGCCCTTAGTTGGAGGTGAGTCTCCGGAGGATGCGGAGAACTGGTTAGACCGCATGGAGACGACTTTTCAGACTTTCCAATGCACCGATGAGCAGAAGGTGGAGACCCTTGGCTATCTTCTGGATGGGCGTGCGCGCAGGTGGTGGAGGTTTACTTCTGCACCTTTTGTTGCGGCGAGAGGAGTGGCCACCTGGGCCGAGTTTCGCACAGCTTTCCAAAAGCGGTATTTTCCTCCTGCACTCCGACAGTCGAAGGCGGGCGAGCTATTGAGTCTGCGACAAGGAGCCATGTCTATCGATGAGTATCAGCAGAGGTTCTTTGATCTGCTATCCTATTGCCCCGAGATTGCTGATAGCTCAGAGATGAAGTATAATCTGTTTCTTCAGGGCCTTAACCCTGAGATCCATGACCGTGTGGCGGTTGGCGAGACATGTCCTACGAGGGTTTGGTGAGCCGTTGTCATCAGGCGGAGGACAGCATTCGGCGAAATAGGTCTTTCTCTCCATGATCTTACTTAAAAGAATTTTTGTTGGTGAACTAATGAGATGAATGAATCCCTACATATTCTGTGATTGTGCTTAAGTCTGAGTTAAAAAATACAAGCATAGAAATGAATGAGGCAATTTTTGGGATCCTTGGGTCTGATTTTTATTGAAATTATTGTATCTTTAGTTTCCCTTTGAGCCTTCACAAGATATACATGAGTATTGTAGGTACATGATCTGAGTCTTGTTGAAAATCATCGTTTCCTGTTGATGATTACTTCTTTTCTGCACTGGTTAAAATTCATGTGATTTACTTGTGAATTGAGATTGTCAAGAACTAGTTCGGACACCATTTGAAGCGCAATATGGGCAAAACTGTGATTAGGAATGATTTAGGCGATTTTTCTAAATTCCTTTGAGCCTTTCAACCTACCCTATTTTTACATGTTATCTCTAGTACCTTGTTTGTGCTTTATTAAAAATCGAATGACATGCGTGTAAACGTGTGATTAAACCCCCATTCGTCATTTTTTTCAAGGTCCTACATTAACTACCTGAATAGCCTATACACTATTTCCTACCTTTAAGGAGTTATTTGAATGCTAAAATGTTATATGCTCCTAGTTTTATTTGTGAAAATAGAATGGTGTGGTGGATGAATTGAAAAGAAAAATGAAGAAGGTAGTAGTGAAAAAATTGTTGGTGAAATAAAGAGAAGAATGAAGAATGAAAATTGAAAAATCAATGAAATGAAGTGAAGAAAAAAAGTAAGTGTGAAATTGTGAATGAAAAAAGAGTAGTAATTAGAGTTTAAGAAATAAATTACTGCTTATTTTGAATTCTTATCCTTCATTTGTAGCCATGAGCCAGACCTTACATTACAAGCTGATTAAGTCCTATTGACCGAGTCACAGTTGCCTAATATACTAGTGGAGAAGGGTTGCGAGAATCTAGCCTATGGATGATTGATTGAAACTTTTAATGAATGTGAATTTTTTACCAAAACACGTCCACGTTCTTTTGTAAAATAACCTAATTTTTGCGTTTTTTTCAAAGGTAATTTATCTTGTCGTTGATCCTTTTGCCTTATAAAGTCCTCATGATTTATGAATATGTAAATTGATTTGGATAAGAGTACTTTGAACGTGAGTTGCGGGATTTGTAAGTTTTGGAGGTTCACTAGCATGTGTTTGTTGAAAATAAAAAAATGATAGATCGATATGATTGGATGAAATTTTCTGAATATTTTGCTAAGGCCATTGTTTCATAGTAATTGTAAGGCCCAGGATTAGTTAATTGAATCCAGGATTATTTAATGTAATCCGAGGTTATTTAATTTTAATCCGAGTATATTTAATTTGGGAATATTTAGAGTTTTGATTTAAATTCTAATATTCTTAAATTATTTAGGATTGAAATTGAATTAAAATAAGGGCAGAGGACTGAATTGCAATTTCTAAAGAATTGAGGGACTAAATGGCAGTATTGGCTGAAGTTATCTGATTTTAAATGTAATACTCAGCTTGAAACGTGTATGTATTATACAAATTCAGAAACTTGAATAGAGAAACCGAGATCTTCCATTTTCATTTGAAATTTTGATTTTCAAATCGCCGTATCTTTTGATCCGATCATCCGATTTCGATTCCGTAAATTGTTCTAGAATCCTTGTGACGAGGGCTTCGATCTCTTGTAATTATTATGATGTTTTTTTAAGGTTTCGAGATCAGTATATGAGCAAAGATCAGATTTTACACTTTGATCATGTTCTTCAACGGTTATATGATTCGATATCGAAACCGGTTTGAAGAGTTCGTGTTAATTGTATTGAAATATGATTCCCGCATGTATATCGATTGTTATAGCTGCTGATATTGCTGGTTTATTATGTGGTGAATCGTATATGAAGTTAGAAATGTTTTTGATATTTCGTCGGTTACCGATTTTCAATCGCTACGCCATCAAATCGTGTTTTGAGACTGTTCTGCTAGCCTATGATTGATCTGAGAATCTTGTGATTGTATACTGATGTTTCTTGATCATAATAGTTACATTTCAAATTAGTTTCATGTTCGATCAACTCAGGAAGTCCAACTTTGAACCGAAGAAGTTTGCTTGAGGTTTGAAGTGATTGTATTGAAGTTATATTGATGAGTTTGATCAGATTTTGGATTGATAATTTTGAATGAAGTTTGATATGAATGTTCTGATTTTTATATTTCAGATTTGAAGTATTCAGAACCCAGAAATACGAAGGTATAATGACGACATCGCGAGTCAGGGATTTGAAACTCGAGAATGATGTTTCTTGAGTTGTCCCGCCAAAATCACATACTTGTTTATGTTTCGATTTGATTTTGATGTTGTCGATCCATCTCAGGTAGTGGAGCTTTGTGTTTGAGTCGATATGATGATGATATGATATGATATTGAATTGATTCTATGCCAAGATCTGAGGCGATCTTATTTTCTAGTCCAGAATGACTACGATAGATGGATATCCATGTCAAGATCGGTTACGAATCTTGATGGAAATGACGAATTATGAATCAATTCTTAATCGATATATGCGTTATTTACTCTATTGTTGAGTCGATATGAATAGAGTCGATGTGATTTATTTAACTCTTTATATATGTCGATTATACTAGGAATGTTTTCTCACCGGAGTTTATCCGGCTGTTGCTTTGTTTTGTATGTGTATTGCAACAGATGGGGCAGGAGCTGGCCAAAGTTGACGAGGGTAGCTCATGAGAGAGTCTATATATGTGGACTCGGGTTGTTGTTGGTGAAATGATGTATATTAAGTCTAGAAAGTATGTTAGAAAACACTCTAGTTGTTGTTCTTGAGGAATTAATGAACACTTTGTATAATTTCATGCTTTTGGTTGGATTCAAACCTCTAGTTTGATGTATGAGCTTGGTATAAACATGTTTAGATCTTGTTCTATATATATTTACATGTTTTGGGACATCAATATGTTGGATTGGAAGGGTTGAAAGGATCAAATTTTGCTGTAAAAAACCAGAGAAAAAGGCTGCCCAGAGTTGTGCTCGGTCTGCTCTTTTTAGCGGACCGAGCGCTACCTATTTTGTTCACAACCCGAGAGTTGGGTTAAGGGGGCGAACGGTCTGCTCTTTTTAACCAACCCCGCGCACCCCCCTTTGAAATTTTTCTTTTGTTTGATCTTATTACTTCCTTTGTTTATTAATGATGTTTAATTACTAATTGTCCTAAGAATGAGATTAGCAACCCAAGGCTTCACAACAGGTGGTATCAGAGCTTAAGTTTCTCGGACTAAGAATAGATGAGAGGGGTAGATCGAGTCTTCTATTCTGATTTATTTATTCTTGAAGCATGTTTATTATTTGAAATGATTTACAGCTTTAAGAATTGCATGCTATCTGTTATCTGATATGATTGGAAGAATGTTAGACTGCAACTGAATCAGAACTCGATCTCTTGAGAAGACATTGTGTGCTTATCAGAGGAGGACTGAAACATAATTGTGTTATGATATGATGATGAGTTGCACACTAATCTGTTTGATTATCAGATATGCCTCCCCAAACAGTACCGAGAGTTAGACAGACATTGGCAGTAAATCAGCCTGAACAGACTAATGCTGCACAAATACCAGCGACAGCACCTGAAAATGGACAAATTAGTACTGCTACTGATGTGTTTGGTGATGCTAATCCGATGGAGAAACTTCTGAAAAGATTCCAGTCATTCAAAGCACCGAAGTTGCAAGGAACTGAGAATGCTGTGGATTGTGAAAATTGGCTAGAGGATATTGAGCAGTTATTCGAGTCCCTCGACTATACAGATGATCGTCGTGTGAGATTGGTGATTCATCAAATACATGGACTTGCAAAGAGTTGGTGGATAGCAACAAAGAGGGCATATGAACATCAAGGTACAGTTATCACATGGTCTGTATTTAAAACTGCTTTCTATCAGCGATTCTATCCTGTTTCTTATCGTAAGGACAAGGGAGCGGAGTTTGCGAGTTTGCAACAGGGACCGATGAATATCAAAGAATATGTTGCAAAGTTCACTAGCCTGTTGAAGTTTGCTCCACATATTTCTATCAATGATGAAGCTCAAGCCGATCAATTTATAAATGTCTTGAATCCAGATGTGTTCACTCTTGTCAATTCGGGAAGACCGAATAACTTTGCCGATGCTTTGAATCGTGCAAAGGGAGCTAAAGCAGGGATACTGAGGCAACGAGGAGCACAGTTTGTACCGCAGCCAGTGAGACAACCACAAGAGCAGCCACAGATTCCACCGCCACCTCGATTTGATGCTGGAGGTAGTAGCAGTGGTAAGAAGAGGCTTTTAAAGGGTAAGAGCAAACAGTTCAAGAGATCTGGAGGTAGTAGTTCTTCTAGTTCGAGTGGATCCCGACAGTCTAGAACTGAACAGAGGTCTGATGTTTATTGCACCAAATGTGGGGGTCTCCATACCAATGAACAATGCCGAGGAGTTTTTGGTACTTGTCACATTTGTAATCAGACAGGTCATTTTGCACGAGTCTTCCCACAACGTGGTTCTTGAGGTGCACAGGGTATTGGATCATCGAGACCAGTGGCCCAATCAGGATCTTTTGTGCATTCATTTCAACCACAACCAGCAGCACAAGGTAGAGGAGGAGGAGGTCAGTCAGTGAATCAACCTCCAAGACAACCAGCACGAGTGTTTGCTTTGACTGAAGAGCAAGCACAAGCAGCGCCTGATGATGTGATTGCAGGTAACTGCTCTATTTATGGTTATCCTGCTTATGTGTTAGTCGATACAGGTGCCTCACACACATTTATATCTGAGCAATTTGTTGCATTACATGAACTTCCTATTGACCTTTTAGCTACTGTAGTATCTATATCTTCGCCGTTGGGAAAAGGTATAGTATCAGTGAAGTATGTCGGAAATTGTATGCTACAGTACGTGTAGTGACCCAACCCGGATCCACTACCTAATCAGAGTTAAGAGCATAATTAAGCATGCATTAAAATAAATCGTTGCGGAAGACTTAAATAAAAGCAGACTGGCAGAATACAACCGGTTAAATGAATTCGATTATACAACCCAATCGAATAAATAAACCCTAAAGACAAAACCTACAACTAATCTCGCTGTCTTCATTGGTCGCTGGCCAATCCAAGCTCCTGGTGCTCCACCCTGCACCTACACCTGCCCCGTTGAATGGGGTGTCCAGATACACAGAAAAGACTGGACGTGAGCTCTAAGCTCAATACGAAAGCACTGGGTAAAACATACAAATATTATGCATGCAGATGATAGGGTATCCATATCTGGGATAACTGTATACAACTGCTCAGTAATGGCACCTAGGACATGAGTGGTACAACCCGGGGAGCAAACCCTGTGTACACTGCTCATTCCTATAGGACTTGGACCGTGTCCCCAGATGCTAATCACACATGACCCGTCAGTCACTGGGCACTAGACATCACCCGTCCAGACAGGGCTGAGCGGCCCTACATGGCTCATCTCACAAGATGGACAGGCACAATATGATATGCACATGCTGCATAATAATATGACACACAAATGCAACATATAAGCATGCAAAACCCGCTGGCTATATCAGTCTGTACTTACGTACCTTACTACAGGCAGTCCTAGCAGTCCCACCCTATGTTCCAAGCCTATCATCAACTCTACAATGCAAATACCCATGCATCATTCATTAAGCTCTAAAAGCCTTAACTAAGCTATTGCATACTCCTAAATATTTTAAGGAGACCATAGCTATACCTGTGTCCGTCGTCAGCCCGCTGATGACAATTGTCTCAAAACTAGGCCACAGCTCCGCTACGACGCCTGGATCGCTATGAAACTTCCGGATTCCTCATTGGATGCCTAGATCTCCCTAGATCTGAGTTAGAAGGCTTAGGAATCAGAGATAAGAGAGGGAAAGGTGCACTCCAAATGAACCCTTGGCCCCTATATTTATAGGCAACGTTCGGAGCCTCCGAACCCGGTTCGGAACGTCCGAACATGATCGGAACCTCCGAACACGATCGGAACGTCCGATCCCATCTTCGGAGCATCCGATCGCCCAATATTACGTCAGCCATGACGTCACCTTGCTGATGTCAGCGATGACACGTGCCCTGGTCCCGATCGGAACGTTCGATCTCACCGACGGAGCTTCCGATCTCGATCGGAGCCTCCGATCCTGACTTCGGATCCTTCGATCCTGTTCGGAACCTCCTGACTTGGTTCGGAGCTTCCGAACCATCCGGACCCTCGGGACCTTCCCGGCTATTTTGAGTGTCCTGGTTCCATTTCTGGACTCCATTAACCTTTAGGAATTTCCTTAATTATGTTTTACTTAATCCAACATTATTACACGATTAATATACTCATTAATCACTAATTACGGATACGGGTCACTACATTCTCCCCCCTTAAAATATTTCGTCCTCGAAATCTAAGGTAATACCTCGAGAACGTAAGATAGACCACTACTTGAGTGTCTGGTCGAAATAGCTTCTGACACACTCAGACTCTCGTCGAATTCCCTATAAGCTCCATTAATGCTTAACCGCATTAATATTCTTTCACTGAAGATTACTGCGCTACTGGTCGACAGTCGAACTTCCCTAGCGCTAGCGTATCGTAACACTGATACATCTTTCACTCGGACCACGATCTTCCTGATCACGAAGGATACAAAACCCACTTGATCAATATCATCTTCCCAAAGTAAATTTTAGACTAACGAAGACCAAGTCATGAACTGACTGGTTTATGACATTCGTCGAATTACTTATCGAATCTAACCATCTAATGGTTTCAACACCTCTAGTCAGGAAAACACTAATCCCAACATTGTGCTGACACATTCTAACATGAATCTTGCTTTAAGATAATCCAGTTGACTCAAGTCTATACTTCAACGTAACTTCTCACAATGTTCTCTAGACTGGTTACCCTCCCCACTCTCCCTGAAGCACAACCGGCTTTCCAAGGAATATTGGGAACTTAAACCATCATGTCTAGTACATTCTGCTGTCCACGTTTCTTAGTATAACCTCAACACTGTGCCCTGATGATAACTATCATCACTTGAAATTCATGACGCTACGTCATCTCCTAGCCATTGGCCTGCGAAATCACGCATACATTGCAATGGAAGTCATCACGCTTCTGATGATCTACATCATCTCGATCATAGGTTATTCACCTCATGAATTTGATCGATGGACGTCCTCCTGATAGTTATACATACTCGCAATCACTGTACGCTCATCAAGACTAAGGCAAGCTCCCACCAATATGCTCGACTGGGACATTCCACAGTGCACAGACATATGGAAACGCTTCCTATTCCATCTCGAAACTCGACAGTCATTGCACCTGGTATAACTCAACTCAGAGTCTCTGATAATACCATCATCTCATACCAACCTCCCAAGGTTGAACATACTGATCCTGGAACTAAATCCCAACGGATTCTCAATAGTCAAATCGCTCCCTTGCTGAATGCATCAGTCTCAGCACTGAACAATCTAATTCGTCTATTCCTTAGTCAATCCTGGGAAATGCTTGTGCTTGAAGTAACTTGCCACCCAACGCACATCCAAATATCGTCCATTGCTAAAGCACAATATCCTTGACGAATGGTCCACACTGATGTGGCTTGTCGAGTGGAAAGAACAAAGTTGCTTCATCGCTATCTTGAGAAATCTTCAATTCCCACAACAATCTTGTTGGCTACTAAGTCGATCTACGACTGCCTCGATCATCCCAATGATCTTAAGCACCACACGATGAAAATTTGTGACACACCCTGCCGGATCTCGAGAACTAGGTCTCAACAAATGTCACACCTCACAATCAAACAACTAATGTCCATACAAGTACACATTCCTCGTTGGATCTCATCCCAACGGTATACTAAGACATCATCACAAAAGCACTATCCTGGGAGTTACCAATTCCTTCGCTTGTTCCTCCTGTCAAGTTAACATCTAACTCGACCATACAAGTCAATCATAATCTTTCGGTAGATTAGTCCCTGGCAACCTAGAGACCCTAAATCATCCGAATTGTCAAATTCTCTGAGATGGTATCCAGTACTCATCCCATAAGCACTACTCGAAAAATACTACTCCAAGTATTTCTTAATTGCTACATCCTGATCAACCTTGATTGGCTCAACCAATCGAACTCGTCGATCTACTTAAGCTCGCACTTATTAGATCAAACCACCACTGATCATCCAAACTACATGGCTCGGTCAATAACCATGACTCAGCTGCCACAAAGAACCATTTCCAAATAGTGTCAGATCACAGTACATAAGTAGTTTACTTGGCACAAGTCCTGCGCCTTTTCAGCACTACTAACCGCTGCTTCGTATTCTGAACTTAATCATCCTAACTCTGACAGAGTTACCCAATAGTCCCTAGTAGTCATTAGCACAATTTCCGTGCCACTTTAGTACTACTAATCATTTGTCTTGTTCACCCAAGGCGAACATCAAGACAAACTAAGCCCAAGATTCACTTGCAATCTATCAACCTAGATCATTTCCATCTTATGGAAAATCATACGTTCAACTTCTGAAAATGTTAGACAGTAATTAGCGCAAAAATTTGACTCACTGTCCTTGTCTCGTTCATTCAGAATGAACATCATGATTCGTCAAGTCCAAGAATTTATTAATAAAGAATTCCAAAGATTTCCACAATCTTCGGACACGCTCCTGATTATATCCTTGCTAAGATTGTGCAACAATTCAACACTTAAGGTAGCTTACCACGATAACCCACCTGGACAATCACCAAGGTTTCACGGGTCTACGCCACGCTTCCCTCACATCTCAAATAATCTTGTACAATCTTAGTATCTGATATAATCCAATACTGATGAAGTCTATCATCATGAAGCAATTCTCCTATTCGAGTCTAAGTCTCGAATCAGTATCCCATCCAGTATCTTGGATGATTCCTTATAATAGGAAACTCTAACCACAACTCTGATGATAACCCCTAGCCATCGCTGGTAGAAATCCGTCCACCTAATAGATCCACACATATAGCAGTAACTCAAAGGTTAATACCTATCTGTTCAAGGTACACACTCGTCAAGGAAATTCCTCCAAGACTGGTTCCACAGCAGAAAACTCAACATATATCTCAGGCACACCAGATGATATCAAACCATCGATATCAAACCTGATATCTAATCCAAGGTCATACATCGTCGTGACTGTCACCAAATCCCTAGACTGAGTAGCCTTCCCACCGCCATCTCCTGAAGCACAAGGCTCCCGGGTAACCTCTGAAGTACAAAGACTCCCAGAGTAATACTGGCATAGGGTCACGCCCCATCACATCTAGTCCTGGTCATAGTCCACAACTCTCGGCATATACTGGACATGGTATCCCAATGACAGCCCACCATCACAAGCCTCAACCTAACAAAGGTCAGACAGCCTACTGTTCCCAAGGAAACAACCTAGAACAAAGCCCAAATGCTCTAAACCAAACAATATCCCTAATGCCTCTAGATGAGTCCACTCATCGCTGGCACTATCTTAGTCTTCTGACTAACTAGGTCAATCCTAGGAAAACGCCTAAACGAACCACAAGTCAAACAGTCACAGTCAGCCCACTCAAATCCCATGAGCTACAGCAGTTGAACGCTAATCAATTAAAACCAAGCCAACCCTAGCAAAATCATGCAATTATCCACGAATTGCTGGAATAATAAAACATGTATCATTGCTTCAAGTTATGTGCAATTTCTTTATTACAATCTCATGTAATACATACAGTATTCAAAATACAGTGAAATGTACAATATCAACTTAAAATGGTACAACCAAATTATGATGATTCATTACAACTGAAATACTGTTTACAACTACAACAACACAGTATTCAAAAATCATCGTACTAGTCTTCGTTCCTTGAGCATGAAGCCTCTAATCGACACACACCTCGATGCAAGCATACTCCCGTCCAAGTCTTTCTACATGTCCTCCCGCAAAGAACTCCGGAGAAATGGCACGTGATAGCTATCTAGCTATGCTCTGCGTCAGTGCATGTCAGTCGACCTCTTCTGCTCATGATCTACCATCAGCGTTCTTCTTGTATTCATATCAGGCTTTTGAACATGAAGTTTCCCGTACCTGTACCAAAAGTATCGATACAAGCATACCGGCAAAACTATGTTCTGCATGAATTTAATGGCAATCTCTCCAACTACTAGTGGAGAATCTTCAGAGTAGTGTCATCATGGTAAGGACGATACAGATGCAAACATCAAGTGTGTCCCATCCAATTCTCTTCCACTGGCTCTAGCATCTGGTACTCAATCCAAAGCTAGGATCCACATGAGTAGAAATCTCGAACGCTCGGACACGATCCATCACTCCTGTCCGCACTTGCTGGTATCCCATAAGCCAAATCTTTAAAAATCCTGTCGATGATGATATTCTTCGGGCAATCAAATCGCCGCATCACCACCTCTTCCAAGGTCTCATCGATCCTATAAGGATAACCCAAAGTCTCATTACTATATCTCAAGTCTCTTTGCATGCCGCTCTGATACCAAATAAAGTGTAGTGACCCAATCCGGATCCACTACCTAATTAGAGTTAAGAGCATAATTAAGCATGCATTAAAATAAATTGCTGCGGAAAACTTAAATAAAATCAGACTGGCAGAATACAACCGGTTAAATAAATTCGATTATACAACCCAATCGAATAAATAAACCCTAAAGACAAAACCTACAGCTAATCTCGTTGTCTTCACTGGTCGCTGGCCAATCCAAGCTCCTGGTGCTCCACCCTGCACCTACACCTGCCCTGTCGAATGGGGTGTCCAGATACACAGAAAAGACTGGACGTGAGCTCTAAGCTCAATACAAAAGCACTGGGTAAAACATACAAATATGATGCATGCAAATGATAGGGTATCCATATCTGGGATAACTGTATACAACTGCTCAGTAATGGCGCCTAGTACATGAGTGGTACAACCCGGGGAGCAAACCCTGTGTACACTGCTCATTCCTATAGGACGTGGACCGTGTCCCCAGATGCTAATCACCCATGACCCGTCAGTCACTGGGCACTAGACATCACCCGTCCAGACAGGGCTGAGCGGCCCTACATGGCTCATCTCACAAGATGGATAGGCACAATATGATATGCACATGCTGCATAATAATATGACACACAAATGCAACATATAAGCATGCAAAACCCGCTGGCTATCTTAGTCTGTACTTACGTATCTTACTACAGGCAGTCCTAGCAGTCCCACCCTAGGTTCCAAGCCTATCATCAACTCTACAATGCAAATACCCATGCATCATTCAGTAAGCTCTAAAAGCCTTAACTAAGCTATTGCATACTCCTAAATATTTTAAGGAGACCATAGCTATACCTGCGTCCATCGTCAGCCCGCTGATGACAATTGTCTCAAAACTAGGCCACAGCTTCGCTACGATGCCTGGATCGCTATGCCACTTCCGAATTCCTCATTGGATGCCTAGATCTCCCTAGATCTGAGTTAGAAGGCTTAGGAATCAGAGAGAAGAGAGGGAAAGGTGCACTCCAAATGAACCCTCGGCCCCTATATTTATAGGCAACGTTCGGAGCCTCCGAACCTGGTTTGAAACGTCCGAACACGATCGAAACCTCCGATCCCATCTTTGGAGCGTCCGATCGCCCAATATTACGTCAGCCATGACGTCACCTTGCTGACGTCAGCCATGATACGTGCCCTGGTCCCGATCGGAACGTCCGATCTCACCGACGGAGCTTCCGATCTCGATCGGAGTCTCCGATCCTGACTTCGGATCCTTCGATCCTGTTCGGAACCTCCTGACTTGGTTCGGAGCTTCCGAACCCTCCGGACCCTCGAGACCTTCTTGGCTATTTTGAGTGTCCTGGATCCTTTTCTGGACTCCGTTAACCCTTTAGGAATTTCCTTAATTACGTTTTACTTAATCCAACATTATTACACGATTAATATACTCATTAATCGCTAATTACGGATACGGGTCACTACAGTACGAGGGTCATGAGATTGAGCTGGATTGTATTGTTCTTGGTTTATCTGATTTTGATTGCATAATCGGTATCAATATGCTAACCAATCACAGAGCCACAGTTGACTGTTTCCAGAAGATTGTGAGGTTCAGACCGGAGATGGCGGACGAGTGGAAATTTTATGGTAAGGGTTCACGAGCCAGAATTCCTTTGATATATATTCTTGCTATGTCTGATTTGTTACAGAAAGGAGCAGAAGGATTTTTGATTTATGCAGTTGATGTACTGAAGACTAGCCCTAAATTGGCTGACTTGCCAGTGGTTAGTGAATTCGCTGATGTTTTCCCTGACGAGATTCCGGGATTTCCTCCATTTCGAGAGGTAGATTTCAGCATAGAATTGATGACAGGTATGCAACCGATATCAAAAGCACCTTACCGTATGACACTAATTGAATTGAAAGAACTGAAAGAACAGCTTGAAGAGTTGTTAGCCAAAGGTTATATCAGACCAAGTGTTTCCCCATGGGGTGCTCCGGTATTATTTGTTAGAAAGAAAGATGGATCGATGAGGCTATGTATTGACTACCGGCAATTGAATAAAGCAACGGTAAAGAATCGATATCCTTTACCTCGTATAGATGATTTATTTGATCAATTGCAGGGTTCGTCAGTATATTCGAAGATTGATTTACGATCTGGTTATCATCAACTGAGGGTAAGAGATGAAGATATCCCTAAAACTGCATTTAGAACCAGGTATGGCCACTATGAATTTATAGTCATGCCTTTTGGTCTAACGAATGCACCAGCAGTGTTTATGGGATTAATGAATAGAGTATTTCAAAAGTATCTAGATGACTTCGTGATCATATTTATCGATGATATATTTATTTACTCTAAGAATTTGTGTGATCATGCTGACCACTTGAGAACAGTTTTGAAGACATTGAGAGAAGAGAAACTTTATGCTAAGCTATCCAAATGTGAGTTTTGGTTGAAACAAGTGGTATTTCTGGGTCATATTATATCAGGAGATGGTATTTCAGTTGATCCAAGCAAAGTGGAAGCTGTGATCAGTTGGCAGAGGCCAACATCTGTGCCAGAAATTCAAAGTTTCATGGGCTTGGCAGGATATTATCGTCGATTTATTCGAGACTTCTCGTCTATTGCAAAGCCTATTACACAGATTACACAGAAAAATGCACCGTTTGTGTGGTCTGAAGCATGTGAATCTAGTTTTCTAGAGCTGAGGAAAAGATTGACTACAGCACCAGTCTTGACAATCCCTTCAGGTACTAGCACTACAAGAAAAATGTTAATTAACAACACTCAAAAGACAACGGTTTTATGTAAAAAACGTTGTATTTTACCCTATGACAACGGTTTTAATTAAAACCGTTGTCTTTGGGTGTTTTCCTAATAAAAAAGACAACATTTTTTTTAAAACCGTTGTCTTTTGGGGGTAAAAGACAACGGATCTTTAAAACTGTTGTCTATAAGCATTTATTTTGGACATAAGACAACGATTTTTATCAACTGTTGTCTATGAGCGTTTTTTAGGTTAAAAGACAACAGTTTCGTAAAACCGTTGTCTTTTATAACACTTTTTAAATTATTTTATTTATACCTCTTATACATATACGTATAAATATTCACTTACCCCTATAATAATAATTATTATTATTATAAAAAAAAAACGAAACCTACCGTCAAAAAAAAAAGAAAGAAAACCTATCTCCAAAATCGCCCCAACCCGATTCCCTCTCTTCTCCCTTCGATTTTTCTTCGCCACTTCCGTACATCATCGAAGAAGGTGCGACGTCCACCGGAGTAGGTTGCTTAGTGCTTGGAGATCTCGATTATGGTTGGAATCGTAAGGCTTCAGCTCGGTACTTTCACGACCAAGCTACTCGATTTTTCCTCGATTCCCTTTCTTCTCCCTTAGATTTTTCTTCGCCACTGTCGTACGTCATCAGAGAAGGTGCGACGTCCACCGGAGTAGGTTTCTTAGTGCTTGGAGATCTCGATTATGGTTGGAATCGCAAGGCTTCAGCTCGATACTTGCACGACCAAGCTGCTCGATTTTTCCTCGATTCCCTCTCTTCTCCCTTCGGTTTTTCTTCGCCACTATCGTACGTCATCGGAGAAGGTGCGACGTCCACCGGAGTAGGTTGCTTAGTGCTTGGAGATCTCGATTATGGTTGGAATCGCAAGGCTTCAGCTTGGTACTTGCACGACCAAGCTGCTCGATTTTTCCTCAACGAACCAACAAGTGGACTCGACTGATGATCACTCAAAAATCTCTTTCTTGATCGCATATATATTTGTCTGATGAATAATCTCATTAAAACCCGGGCTTGTTTGTTTTTGTGGCAGTGTTTCGACATTCTTTGTGACACAAACGTTGGGAGCTTTGTCCCGAGACGGGCGGACTGTTATTGCCTCCATACACCAGCCGCGCAGTGAGGTTTTCGAGATGTTCGATCGATTGTAGTTGCTCTTTGGTGGGAAAACAGTGTACTTTGGACAAGCTTATGAGGCAAGAAATCTTCAATGATTTCACCAAGACAGTACACACACATATATATATGGGCTAGAAATCTCTTGCTCCAGAGTGTTGAATTTGCTGTTTTATGATGAGGTGATCGAGTTTAACAATATAGTGTAGTGCTATGTGTTGTGTTTGATTTTTCACTGGAATCAGGTCAATTGAATTAAAATTTAAAGAGATATGCCCATTTTTCTAAAACCTGCTCTGTATAAAAAATAATTTCTTGAACCTATTGTCATTTCGAAATCTGTATTGATTGGAGCATATTTTGATGTTGAAATTAAAATAAAACTTATAGTTAATTGTGTTGTCTTCGATTTTCCACCAATTATAACTCATTTGAATGTAAAATTAATTTTATATGAATTTTCTACTAAAACTGCTCCAATATGCGGAAAACAGAATGTCCAAGTTTCAGGTGTGTTCTTGCAGATAGATTTAGGACTATTAGATTATTTTATTTGGAAAATCTTTGAGAAGATGAAATGTAGCAAAATGAGTTAAATTTCATTTCCAATTTACAGAACTTGTTTTGAATGAGAAATGAATTAAATATGATTTTTACACTATCGGCTGACGAATCTAGAATTCGGTTTCTACCTTGTTGCCTTCTGTGTAGAAGTTTTGTTGCTCTTGGATTTAGATTATGTTCAAGTACTTCTCCAGTCATATGGTTTCCTTTTACAATATGTAAGTCTGTTTTTCTAGTTGTCCTTGTACATTTGATTTTTTTTAGGTGATATGATTTTTATACAATATCTCCATTGTTTATTCTACTTTTCAAAGTTTCTTCACATCCAATTCAATAGTGCTTTCTATAATCAGCATTCGTTATAGTTAAATTGAAAATATTAGGATATATTTATAGTATGGCAATTTGGAAGAGATTTTCTCTTTTCATTAAAATATTACTTGGCAACTTCCCGAAAATCATTGAGATCTGTTGCTTTGCTTGCAGGTAAATCTATTCGTGTGAGATTTTTTTAACTGCTATTTATCCCATGTCTGTTGTATCTTTGTAGGATGTCATTGATGCCACCGTGACGATGAGGAAATCAAAGCTGTGTCATATATTGGTTCACGGGTACATCATGTGCTCTTCAGAATGCTTACTCGATCTTTTAGTAAAGTTTTTGATATTGTTGAGTAAGATAAAGGAGTTATTAACGAAAATATCATGGAACCATAGTGCATGAGGTAAGTTTATCAGACCAAAGTAAGAAAGGGAACAGCTTTATGCTACGTCAAGAATCCATGATTTCAAGTTATCAATTAGTTGACATGATAAATGGCATCTCTATGTCCTAATTTATGACATGTTATATTAGACAAGATATCTGAAAGTGTGATTTATTCCGGGGCACAATTCTTTTATTATTATTATTTTTTTATTATTTACCGTAATTTGAAACTAAACTAAAGATAGGAACTTTGTGTTGGTAGATACGCTGAATTTTGCACCCATTTCTGGAAGCCAATCTGAAGCAAAGTCAAAAAGTATCAAATCAGGAATACCCTTTTGGATCATGAGTGTTTTAAGTGGTTGAGCTAATAGGTCGTATGCTATTTTCAACAACTGTATTTGGTTTTCCAGTAGATTAACGGTTGCTCCACAAATTTCGGGCAAGCCTTCGACTCTTGGCAATGGGATCTCCACAAGATTTATTCTAGGCTGCAAATCTGATGGAATTGGAGGTAATCTCTGCAGGTTTTTTGGGGTGGAAACATATGAAATCAGGACCCCTTTTGCGGCTAATCTCTTTGATAACTCAAGGAATGGTATTATGTGATTCATGACATGTTAGCTGCTTTCAAGGCTTGGAGTTAAACAAATCATTTTATAATGAATATGTGAACATCTCATGGCATTATTTGTTGGAGTGACGTGCCCTATATTTTTGAAAAAATTTACGTATGCAAAGGTGTCATTTGCCATCATATATTCATATATAGATTATATCCATGTTTTGTTTTGCCCAGATTTTGTATTTTTGTTGGTTTCAATATTACTTTGCGTGATTGTTATGGTTATGAATAAATATATGTTTATTTTACCGTAATTTGAAACTAAACTAAATATATATAAAAATATTAGATTTCTAAACTTGCAATTGCAGAAAACACCTTTGTACTGTTAATATGCTTCCAACATAAAATTCAGGGGCAAAACCAAATCTAAAAGACATAATGTTCAATTTGTTAGGACTTAGGAAGGGTTAGGGCAAAACCGAATCATTACCGCTGTTTTGTTTCATTAGATTTGATATTAATTTTGTCCTATATTCTATAGATTTGATAATCTTCTTTTACACACTGTTGTTTTCACCCATACTAGTTCTTGTGTTTACTAAGAAATTGTTTAATTAACTTGTATATCATGAGCTCTTCCCGTCGTGTTATATTAATGATAGTTTCATTCTTTGCATGAATTTGGATACTTATTCCTGCATGTTACAGAACTGTTGATTATGAATGGAAGCGTACTTAGGTAAGTTACTTTGTGTGCTACAATTTTCTTAGCACATGTATGTATTTTTATAAGTTTTCATCTCATTTTAATAATTTTTTTTTTATGTACAAGTATAGCCACAACATTTTCCTCCTTTTCAAGTGGTTCTAAAGTTTTATGTATAAGGTTTTTTAGGTAAAGTGTTTGCATGGAATTTTCATGATCGACACATGCAGAAGTTTCATCTAAATAAAGTGACTGCGTGATGTCTTCCAATCCCGATTTCCTTTCGTTTCCATCCGATTTCCAGCCAATTCCTATGATATTTTGGCTGTTTATAGGTTGGATTTGAAGCTTGGAACTATTCTGATCCAAGCCCAAATTTTGCAGATCGTTTCACTTTTCCGGTGAGTTTTCGACGTGAGTATATCGCTGTTCAGATTTCAGCTAAGTGTTTTCTTCTGTTTTAGCTCGATTGCTTTTGATTCTTTGTTGTTGATTGCTTGAATCTTCTGCTACCTCTACATTAGATCCATGGTGAATAGATCAAAATATATGGTTTTCTTAATGAGATAATGTTTGCGTAGATCGGTCCATTTGGATCTGAATGCATTTTGTTGAATGATCGAGTATTTGAATTTGTTGAATGATCTCTTCTTATCAAAGTTAAATAATCTGGTTACTTTGGATTTTACTTTCTCTGCTTAGTTGATGAGAAGTCTAATGTAGATAAGAGCTTTTAATTTTGTTTTATATTATGCTTATGATTTTACTTAGATTTTAGAATGACTTACATGGGAATTGGAATGCTATGGGATGATGCAAGAGCCCTGAATTTTATTGATTTGCGTATGTTATCTTGGCAGGTTTCCATATCTATTGCTCTCCTTCTAGGTGATGGCCTCTACAATTTCGTCAAGATTTTACGCATTACAATGGTTAATTTTCATAGCAATCTTAAAACAAGAAATCTCAAATCAGGTAATTAATTCTTAAGATTATGTTTCTGGACAGGTTAAAGACCTTTAAATTGTCTCAAAACATATGTCTGCAAGCTTCACATATATATTTTCTATTAATTTCAATACTTATTAATTTACATTTGATACATATAACAGTGTGTTTCTGTTGCAGCAGGAGAAGTTGTTGCAGTAGGAGAAGTTGATGAAGACAAGGCCTTATCTCTTCTCTAAAGCAAGATGAGATGTTCATTAGAGAAAAGAGATTGTTGCAGTAGGAGAAGTTGATAAAAACAAAGTGTATTTTGTAGTATGCATTGAATTAGAATTCTAATTTTGAGTTATTTGTAATAGTAAAAAATTGCATATTAAATTTAATTTTCCAAAATTTAAATTTTGATTGATTTATAATATTGAAAATTTATATATTAATTTTTTTTTGTTTTTTATATTAAAAAGACAACGGTTTTTCTCCGTTGTTGTAGATAGTTTAAAACTGTTGTTGAAAGCTCTGTTATTAAAAAGGCATGCTCAAAGACAACAGTTAAAATCCGTTGTCTTTGAAAGAAACGACAACGGTTTTTAACCGTTGTAAAGCCGTTGTCTTTGCCAGAAAAGACAACGGTTTTTAACTGTTGTCTTTGAGCGTCCCATTTAACAACACGGTTTTTAACAACAGTTTTAAACTAGCTACGACAACAGTGTTTCACCGTTGTTGTTAACCTTTTTTCTTGTAGTGATGGTGATTTTGTTGTTTATTGCGATACTTCTCACCAAGGTTTGGGATGTGTATTAATGCAGAGAGGACATGTTGTCGCTTATGCTTCTCGACAACTAAAACCGCATGAAGTTAGATATCCAATTCATGATCTTGAATTGGCAGCGATCGTCTTTGCATTGAAGATCAGGCGACATTATTTATATGGTGAGAAATTCAAAATCTTTTCTGATCACAAGAGTTTGAAGTATCTGTTCTCACAGTCGGAACTGAATATGAGACAACGAAGATGGCTCGATTTATTAAAAGATTTCGATTGTGAAATCAAATATTATCCAGGGAATTCGAATGCAGCAGCAGATGCCCTAAGTAGGAAGGTATGTGCTTTGTCCTTGTCTACTATAGGTGTATCTAATTTGATTGAAGATTGTTGTATTTCTGGATATATATTTGAGACAGATAGAAGACCGATGAGAGTATATGCTATCAGTGCTGAGCCAGAACTATTGATTCAAATCAAAGAAGCACAAAAATCTGATTTGAATGTTCAGAGGTCGATTGAATTGATCAGATCAGGACATCAGTCTGAATATAAGGTTAGTGATGATGATGTATTGTATGTGAATAACCGACTTTTTGTTCCAGATGTGGTTGATTTGACACAGAAAATATTGAAAGAAGCTCATAGCAGTAGATTCATCATTCACCCTAGAGGCAGAAAAATGTACAACGATTTAAAGAATCAGTACTGGTGGAAACAAATGAAGTCTGATGTGACTGAATTTGTATCAAAATGTCTGAATTTCCAACAGGTGAAGGCTGAAAGGAAGAAGCCTGGAGGTCTATTGCAGAGTTTATCTATTCCTGAATGGAAATGAGACCATATTTCCATGGATTTTGTGACAAAATTGCCACGATCATCCCGAGGATGCGATGCTGTTTGGGTGATCATTGACAGATCGACGAAATCTGCATGTTTTATTCCCTACCGAATGACTTATCGTCTTGATCAAATGGTAGATCTCTATATTCGAGAAGTGGTAAGATTGCACGGTGTGCCAAAGTCGATTGTATCTGATCGAGATCCTATATTTACTTCGCACTTTTGGCATAGCCTACAGGAAGCTCTAGGTACGCGCTTACATTTGAGTACTGCTTATCATCCTCAAACTGACGGACAATCTGAACGAACTATTCAGACTCTTGAGGATATGCTTAGAGCTGTAGTACTTGATTTTGGTACTACATGGCAAGATTCCATACCACTTGTGGAATTTTCTTATAACAACAGCTATCAGACGAGTATAGAGATGGCACCATTTGAAGCGTTATATGGGAAGAAGTGTCGATCACCATTATATTGGGATGATGTGTCTGAGGTACTTGAGTTAGGGCCGGATATGATTAGACAGATGACTGAGAAAGTGAAATTGATCCAACAGAGAATGAGAACAGCACAGCATAGACAAGCCAGATATGCAAATGTTCGACGTCGGCCATTATCTTTTGAACAGGGAGCTAGAGTGTTCTTGAAGATTTCACCGTTTAGGGGCACAGTGAGATTTGGCAAGCGAGGGAAGTTATCTCCGCGATTTATTGGGCCGTATGAGATACTGGAGAAGATAGGCAATCTTGCTTATCGACTCTCTCTTCCTATATCTTTATCTGGTATCCATGATGTATTTCATGTCTCGATGCTTCGCAAGTATCAACCTGATGAATCTCATATCTTGAAACCTGATGAAGCTGAGTTGGATGAAACTCTTAGCTACTTTGAACAGCCGAATTAGATACTCGATAGGAAGGTAAAAAAACTCCGAACGAAGACCATTCCATTGGTGAAGATTCAATGGAGTCGGCACGGAGTTGAAGAAGCGACATGGGAAGCTGAAGACGACATGAGACAACGATTTCCTTATCTATTACACTGATGTGAGTTCTTATTCAGTTTACAGTTATTCTTTATTCTTATGAGTATACAGACTGCATATCTTGACTGTTTATGAATTCGAGGACGAACTTATGTCTTAGTGGGGGAGAAATGTAAGGCCAATGATTAGTTAATTGAATCCAAGATTATTTAATGTAATCCGAGGTAATTTAATTTTTATCCGAGTATATTTAATTTGGGAATATTTAGAGTTTTGATTTAAATTCTAATATTCTTAAATTATTTAGGATTGAAATTGAATTAAAATAAGGGCAGAGGACTGAATTGCAATTTCTGAAGAATTGAGGGACTAAATGGCAATATTGGCTGAAGTTATCTGATTTTAAATGTAATACTCAGCTTGAAACGTGTATGTATTATACAAATTCAGAAACTTGAACAGAGAAACCGAGATCTTCCATTTTCATTTGAAAGTTTGATTTTCAAATCGCTGTATCTTTTGATCCGATCATCCGATTTCGATTCCGTAAATGGTTCTGGAATCCTTGTGACGAGGGCTTTGATCTCTTGTAAGTATTATGATGTTTTTTTAGGTTTCGAGATCAGTATATGAGCAAAGATCAGATTTTACACTTTGATCATGTTCTTCAATGGTTATATGATTCGATATCGAAACCGGATTGAAGAGTTCGTGTTAATTGTATTCAAATATGATTCCCGCATGTATATCGATTGTTATAGCTGCTGATAAGAAGATGTGAATGATGTTTTGCTGGTTTATTATGTGGTGAATCGTATATGAAGTTAGAAATGTTTTCGATATTTTGTCGGTTACCGATTTTCAATTGCTACGCCGTCAAATCGTGTTTTGAGACTGTTCTGCTAGCCTATGATTGAGCTGAGAATCTTGTGATTGTATACTGATGTTTCTTGATCATAATCGTTACATTTCAGATTATTTTCATGTTCGATCAACTCAGGAAGTCCGACTTTGAACCGAAGAAGTTTGCTTGAGGTTTGAAGTGATTGTATTGAAGTTATATTGATGAGTTTGATCAGATTTTGGATTGATCATCCTGAATGAAGTTTGATATGAATGTTCTGATTGTTATATTTCAGATTTGAAGTATTCAGAACCCAGAAATACGAAGGTATAATGAAAACATCGCGAGTCAGGGATTTGAAACTCGAGAATGACGTTTCTTGAGTTGTCCCGCCAAAATCACATACTTGTTTATGTTTTGATTTGATTTTGATGTTGTCAATCAATCTCAGGTAGTGGATCTTTGAGTTTGAGTCGATATGATGATGATATGATATGATATTGAATTGATTCTATGCCAAGATCTGAGGCAATATTATTTTCTAATCCAGAATGACTACGATAGATGGATATCCATGTCAAGATCGATTACGAATCTTGATGGCAATGACGAATTATGAATCAATTCTTAATCGATATATGCTTTATTTACTCTATTGTTGAGTCGATATGAATAGAGTCGATGTGATTTATTTAACGCTTTATATATGTCGATTATACTGAGAATGTTTTCTCACCGGAGTTTATCCGACTGTTGCTTTGTTTTGTATGTGTGCATGGCAACAGATGGGGCAGGAGCTGGCCAAAGTCGACGAGGGTAGCTCATGAGAGAGTCTAGATATGTGGACTTGGGTTTTTGTTGGTGAAATGATGTATATTAAGTCTAGAAAGTATGTTAGAAAACACTCTAGTTGTTGTTCTTGAGGAATTGATGAACACTTTGAATAATTTCATGCTTTTGGTTGGATTCAAACCTCTAGTTTGATGCATGAGCTTGGTATAAACATGTTTAGATCTTGTTTTATATATATTTACATATTTTGGGAAATCAATGTTGGATTGGAAGGGTTGAAAGTGTAGTAGCCCGTAACCAAAATCAGTAATTAAGGGATTAATCATAATTACTTGAATAGAGTTCGGAAGCTCCGAAGGTAGGATCGGAAGTTCCGAACAGGATCAGAAGCTCCGGTGCAGGAACGGAAGCTCCGATCATATTACGTCATCCATGACGATTGGCTAGATCGGAAGCTCCGATCAGGATCGGAAGCTCCGATCACCCCTATCCGGAGTCAACAAGTGATATTTTGACACGTGGCAGATCAGGATCTTCGGAAGCTCCGATGGCAGGATCGAACGTTCCGATCGAGGTTCGGACGTTCCGATCAAAGATCGGAAGTTCCGATCGTTGTCTATAAATAGAAGGCCGAGGCTTCACTTTCATTTTCCAATTCCGAGTTCTCCTTTCCATTCTAGTCCTTTTGGAGCTGTTCTAGTCTTCTTAGGCTTGGTCCGGAGGTCGGCGAGGCATTCGGTAGTCGTAGCGGAGTTGTGCCCAAGTTCTGCAGGCATCGACATCAAAGGGCTAACGACGGACGAAGGTATAGCTTTTGCTTCCTATAAATATTTAGGAGTATGCAATAGCTTAGTTAAGGCTTTTAGAGCACTTTAATGATAGTAGTATCATTTGGCAGTGTAGAGCAGACTATAGGCGTGGACCTAGAGTTGGTAGAGCTTGCACAGTTTTGAGGTACGAAAGTACTATTCGAGATATCCTGATTGAGTATGCATGTATTATGTGACTGCATGATTTATATTCCATGATATTATGCTGCATTCATTTGCATCTTGCTGTATCTCTTTCGAGATGTCTGTTAGTAGGGTTGTACCCTATCCTGTTAGTGGATGGACTTCCATCGATTTGGGTCCGGCGTATCCACGGTTATCTCGGTATGGGAGCCACCTCCTGAAGCAACGGCACAGCGTGCTACATACCAGGGCCCGGTCTGTCTCTGTTATCTGATCCTTGACCTCGAGTCTATAGGGAGTTCACTTTGCATGCATGTATACTCATACTCTCGTACTGAGCGTTTTATGCTCACGTCTCGTACTCTGTATTTTTTTGGACACCCTATTCCATGGGGAAGGTTTGCGATTGGACGAGGAGGGTGGATCCAGGAGGGGCTAGTCAGTGGTTGGCCAGCTGGAGCTTCGTCTAGGTTTTATTACTGTTTTTTGGGTTTATACAGCTATTCGATTTGGTTGTATATTATTGGATAAATTACAGATTCCTTTACTTGGGATTGTATAATGTTTATGGTTTCCGCAGTTTTATTCTGATATCTGTTTAATTAATTAAATTGCATGCCTAAGTTCTGTTTAGTAGGTGATCCAGGTAAGGGTCACTATATTTATGGTATCAGAGCATGCAAAAGAATTCTTGGGATTTAGTCTCATTTTGAGGTATTTTTGTAGATGGCAAATCCTGACGACCGGAGTTCTCATGGCAGTGTTGGTGGGTGTTGGGGTGATGCCGACCGGGAGCCTCGTCGAGAACGGCGTCATCGTCACCACGACGACGAGCGTTTCACTGTGCGTCGATTCTTAGCTATGGGTCCTAAGCCCTTAGTTGGAGGTGAGTCTCCGGAAGATGCGGAGAACTGGTTAGACCGCATGGAGACGACTTTTCAGACTTTCCAATGCACCGAGGAGCAGAAGGTGGAGACCCTTGGCTATCTTCTGGATGGGCGTGCGCGCAGGTGGTGGAGGTTTACTTCTGCACCTTTTGTTGCGGCGAGAGGAGTGGCCACCTGGGCCGAATTCCGCACAGCTTTCCAAAAGCGGTATTTTCCTCCTGCACTCCGTCAGTCGAAGGCAGGCGAGCTACTGAGTCTTCGACAAGGAGCCATGTCTATCGATGAGTATCAGCAGAGGTTCTTTGATCTGCTATCCTATTGCCCCGAGATTGCTGATAGCTCAGAGATGAAGTATAATCTGTTCCTTCAGGGCCTTAACCCTGAGATCCATGACCGTGTGGCGGTTGGCGACGACATGTCCTACGAGGGTTTGGTGAGCCGTTGTCACCAGGCAGAGGACAGCATTCGGCGGAACAGGTCTTTCCCTCAGTCGAGGCCTGCTAGTTCTTTGGGTCCCCATGCCCAAACATTCAAGAAGTCTGGATCTTCTTCTTCCTCTGGTTCTGGAGGTGTTGTCCGTTATGGTAAGAAGGACAAGTGTGATCACTGTGGGAAGAACCATCCATCCGACAAGTGCCGTAGAGCTTCTGGAGCTTGTTTCCGTTGTGGAGAGACTGGTCATATCCGGAGGGATTGTCCACTGTCTGGGGGAGGCGGTTCTGGATCTGGTTCAAGATCGGGTTCTCAGGCCACCGTTCAGCAGAGGTCGCAGGGACAGTCTGCTGGGAGTTCTCATTTGAGGCCATGAGCTTCTGGCCAGGTGTTTGCCCTGAGACATGATCAGGCAGTGGAGGAGAATGAGAAAGTCATCGCAGGTACATTTCTGCTTTATGGTATACCTGCTCTTGTACTTATTGACACTGGTGCATCTCATTCCTTCATTTCTGCACGTTTTGTTAAGAGGCATAAGTTACCATGCATTGCACTAGACGTAGTGATGTCTGTTTCTACTCCGACGGGCCAATCTGCTTTGGCTAAGCGTCTAGTGATGGGTTGCCCCTTAGAGTTTGAGGGTAACATTTTGATTGCGAATCTCATGGTCCTGGCGATGGACGACTTTGATTGCATTCTGGGAATAGATATGTTGACTACCTATCGAGCTTCAGTGGACTGCTATCAGAGGTTAGTACGCTTTCATCTGGAGGGGAGCGAGAGCTGGTTTTTCTATGGTGAGGGAGCGCGACCCCCGATGCCTTTGGTATCAGCTTTGAGAGCCTGTCGAACTCTAGAGTCTGGAGGGGAAGGCTACCTTATCTATGCAGTTGATTTGTTCGCTGAGAGTATTGGGTTAGAGAGCATCCCTGTTGTGGATGAATTTCCAGATGTATTTCCTGATGAGATTCCGGGTTTTCCTCCTGCTAGGGAAGTCGAGTTTGGCATAGAGTTGATGCCGGATACTTCGCCTATTTCCAGAGCACCGTATCGTCTGGCTCCGTCAGAGATGCGTGAGTTGAAGAATCAGCTACAGGATCTTTTGGACAAGGGGTACATTCGTCCTAGTGTATCTCCTTGGGGAGCTCCTGTTCTCTTCGTGAAGAAGAAGGATGGGTCGATGCGGCTATGCATTGACTATCGGCAGCTGAATCGAGTCACTGTGAAGAACAAGTATCCGTTGCCTCGTATTGATGACTTGTTTGACCAGCTGCAGGGCACATCAGTTTACTCCAAGATTGACTTGAGATCCGGGTATCATCAGTTGAGAGTCCGTGATCAGGACGTAGCCAAGACTGCATTCCATACTCGCTATGGGCATTACGAGTTCCTAGTGATGCCATTTGTTTTGACTAATGCGCCGGCTATATTCATGGATCTGATGAACCGTGTCTTCAGGGAGTATTTGGACAAGTTTGTCGTGGTCTTCATTGACGACATCTTGGTGTATTCGCGTAATACGAAAGAGCATGTTTCTCACTTGCGGTTGGTACTACAGACTCTTCGAGATGAGCAATTGTACGCCAAGCTGAGCAAGTGTGAGTTCTGGATGGATAGAGTGGTCTTTCTTGGCCATATCATATCCAGGGAAGGGATTTCTGTTGATCCAAGCAAGATTGAAGCGGTACTTAATAGGTCGCGTCCGACGACGGTTGCTGAGATCCGTAGTTTTCTGGGTCTAGCAGGGTATTATCGTCGCTTCATTCTGAACTTCTCTCAGTTAACTCGACCGTTGACGCAGCTTACCCGCAAGGGTGTGGATTTCGAGTGGTCCTCCGAGTGCGAGGAGAATTTCCGTGAGCTTCGACGGCGGTTGACTTTTGCTCCGGTGTTGGCATTACCGTCAGGATCTGGAGGGTATGTAGTTTACACGGATGCTTCTCTTCAGGGGTTAGGTTGTGTCCTGACTCAGAATGGGCATGTGATCGCATACGCTTCTAGACAGCTGAAGCTTCACGAGGACAACTATCCAGTCCATGATTTGGAATTAGCAGCCATTGTGTTCGCTTTGAAGATCTGGCGTCATTATCTGTATGGCGAGAAATTTGAGATCTTCACCTACCATAAGAGTCTCAAATATTTGTTCACTCAGGCGGAGTTGAACATGAGGCAGAGACGTTGGATGGACTTGCTTAAGGACTATGATTGTGAGATTAAGTACCATCCAGGAGCTGCTAATCTCACCGCTGATGCCTTGAGTCGCAAGGTGCGACTATCCGCACTTCAGATTTGTTCGATGTCTAGTACGATCAGTGACTGTTGTACTTCAGGTTATACCTTCAAGCATAAGAAAGGTATGCAGAGTATCCAGATGTTTGCGATATTATCTGAGCCAGCCTTGTATTCGCGGATCCGAGATGCTCAGATGTCTGATTCAAAGACCCAGCGTTTAGCTCGTCTAGCTAACGAGGGTAGCTCGTCTGGATTTCATTATCAGTCAGATGGCTTTCTGTGTTTGTTTGGTAGGCTTGTGATTCCGCAGGATGAAGAGTTGCGAGAGGAGATTTTGTCTCAGGCGCATCGCACTAAGTTGAGTATTCATCCTGGGAGCAACAAGATGTACAAGGATCTACGTACTCGTTTCTGGTGGAAAGGAATGAAACGCAGTGTTTATCAGTTTGTTTTGAGATTTTTGGTGTGTCAACAGGTCAAGGCAGAGCACCGACGACCTGGAGGATTGCTTCACAGTCTGCCTACTCCTGAATGGAAATGGGAGTTTATCACAATGGACTTTGTGACCCATTTGCCGGTAACTCCAAAGAACTGTGATGCTATCTGGGTTGTGGTGGACCGACTCACCAAGTCAGCGCATTTCATTGCCTATAGCCGAGAGTACTCTGTGGATCGCATGGCACGGATGTACATTCAGGAGATCGTTCGACTTCATGGAGTGCCTGTGAGCATTGTCAGCGATCGGGACCCCAGGTTTACTTCTAGATTCTGGGGGAGTGTTCAGCGTGCGATGGGTACTACTCTTAGTTTGAGTACAGCCTATCATCCGGAGACTGATGGTCAGTCAGAGCGCACTATCCGTACTTTGGAGGATATGCTTAGAGCGTGCGTCATGGATTTTGGTTCAGCCTGGCAGGATCATTTGCCGTTGATCGAGTTCGCTTACAACAATAGCTATCATACTAGTATTGGGATGGCACCTTTTGAGGCGTTGTATGGGCGACGTTGTCGTACTCCAATCTTCTGGGAAGAGGTGGGGGAGAGACAGGCTGAGCGACCAGAATTAATTCAGCAGGCAATCGATATTGTTGATCAAATCAAGAAACGGATTAAGAATGCACAGGATCGTCAGGCCAGCTATGCTAACATCAAGCGTAGGCCTTTGCAGTTCGAGGTCGGGGAGAAAGTGTTTCTGAGAGTGTCACCTTTCCGCAAGATTCTCAGATTTGGCCTTAAGGGCAAGTTGTCTCCCAGATTTATCGGTCCGTTTGAGATCTTGGAGAGCATTGGCGATTTGGCTTATCGACTAGCTTTGCCACCGCATCTATCCAGTATTCACGACGTGTTCCACGTATCTCTGTTGCGACGATATGTGGCGGATGAATCTCATATTCTGTAGCGGTCTGAGGTTCAGGTAGACAAGGATTTGACTTATGTTGAGAAACCTCTTCGTATCCTGGATTATAAGGATAAGGTTTTACGGAACAAAGTCATTCCTTTGGTTTTAGTTCAGTGGCAGCGCCGAGGCACTGAGGAAGCTACTTGGGAGCTTGAGGACAGGATGCGTAAAGACCATCCGGAGTTTTTTTGATTTCATTCTTTGAGTTGTATTCAGTTGCAAACTCTGTAAACGTTTGATTTGAATAAAGAATGTTTCTGATTTCTGCAATTGCATTCGGTACTTAAGATCTGATTTCGAGGACGAAATATCTTAAGTGGGGGAGAATGTAGTAGCCCGTAACCAAAATCAGTAATTAAGGGATTAATCATAATTACTTGAATAGAGTTCGGAAGCTCCGAAGGTAGGATCGGAAGTTCCAAACAGGATCGGAAGCTCCGGTGCAGGAACGGAAGCTCCGATCATATTACGTCATCCATGACGATTGGCTAGATCGGAAGCTCCGATCAGGATCGGAAGCTCCGATCACCCCTATCCGGAGTCAACAAGTGATATTTTGACGCGTGGCAGATCAGGATCTTCGGAAGCTCCGATGGCAGGATCGGACGTTCCGATCGAGGTTCGGACATTCCGATCAAGGATCGGAAGTTCCGATCGTTGTCTATAAATAGAAGGCCAAGGCTTCACTTTCATTTGCCAATTCCGAGTTCTCCTTTCCATTCTAGTCCTTTTGGAGCTGTTCTAGTCTTCTTAGGCTTGGTCCGGAGGTCGGCGAGGCGTTCGGTAGTCGTAGCGGAGTTGTGCCCAAGTTCTGGAGGCATCGACATCAAAGGGCTAACGACGGACGAAGGTATAGCTTTTGCTTCCTATAAATATTTAGGAGTATGCAATAGCTTAGTTAAGGCTTTTAGAGCACTTTAATGATAGTAGTATCATTTGGCAGTGTAGAGCAGACTATAGGCGTGGACCTAAAGTTGGTAGAGCTTGCACTGTTTTGAGGTACGAAAGTACTATTCGAGATATCCTGATTGAGTATGCATGTATTATGTGACTGCATGATTTATATGCCATGATATTATGCTGCATTCATTTGCATCTTGCTGTATCTCTTTCGAGATGTCTGTTAGTAGGGTTGTACCCTATCCTGTTAGTGGATGGACTTCCATCGATTTAGGTCCGGCGTATCCACGGTTATCTCGGTATGGGAGCCACCTCCTGAAGAAACGGCACAGCGTGCTACATACCAGGGCCCGGTCTGTCTCTGTTATCTGATCCTTGACCTCGAGTCTATAGGGAGTTCACTTTGCATGCATGTATACTCATACTCTCGTACTGAGCATTTTATGCTCACGTCTCGTACTCTGTATTTTTCTGGACACCCTATTTCATGGGGCAGGTTTGCGATTGGACGAGGAGGGTGGATCCAGGAGGGGCTAGTCAGTGGTTGGCCAGCTGGAGCTTCGTCTAGGTTTTATTACTGTTGTTTGGGTTTATACAGCTATTCGATTTGGTTGTATATTATTGGATAAATTACAGATTCCTTTACTTGGGATTGTATAATGTTTATGGTTTCCGCAATTTTATTCTGATATCTGTTTAATTAAGAAAATTGCATGCCTAAGTTCTGTTTAGTAGGTGATCCGGGTAAGGGTCACTACAGAAAGGATCAAATTTTGCTGTCAAAAACCAGAGCAAAAGGCTGCCCAGAGTTGTGCTCGGTCTGCTCTTTTTAGCGGACCGAGCGCTTCCTATTTTGTTCACAACCCGAGAGTTGGGTTAAGGGGGCGAACGGTCTGCTCTTTTTAACCGACCCCACGCACCCCCCTTTGAAAAAAAAAATTTGTTTGATCTTATTCCTTCCTTTGTTTATTAATGATGTTTAATTACTAATTGCCCTAAGAATGAGATTAGCAACCCGAGGCTTCACAGTAATTCTTGGATTGGTCTTGATTTGTTGAGTGAGTATTGTATGGTTGGTGTTTGAGTCTTGATTGGTTTTGCTCGGGACTAGCAAATATTTAAGTTTGGGGGAATTTGATAAATGTATTTTGTGCAATTAATTTGTTTTGATATTATTGGATAATTACTTGGTTTTGAGCGGAATTACGTGGAAATTGTTGTTGTTGTTGTTGGATGTCAGGAAATAATGAAATTATGATGAATGGAATCAAAGGAGTCAAGAAAAGGGAAAAGCGAGCAAAGATGGTTCAGAATTGTGATGGAAAGATGAAGATGGACAGAACTCCATGCGCTCCCGCGCCTGGATTTGGCGCGCCCGCGCGTCACCTGAAGAGAAAAGTTGGAAAATTTCCAGAGAGTTATGCATGCCCGCTCCAGGAATGACGCGCGCCCGCGCGTGACGGAGAAATTTGAAGTATCGAGGCAGAGAGATATGAGTGCCCGCGCATCGCTGAATACTTGACAGGGTGTTTTTGTATTTTTGGGAACTTTGGGATATCTTTGGAATTATTTTGGACGAATTTTAGGGGAGTATTTAAGGGATTTGTCAGACCTAATGATGATCTATCTAGCCGTCAATACACACAATAATCTTGAGAGCACTTTTGTGAGATTTTCTGGGATCAAGATTTGAAGATTGCTTGGAACGAAGACGAAGACTTTTCGACCGGACACGGAAGAAAGACTACGGCTTTGTTATTCCTTCTTTATTTATTTCTTTTGATTGTTGAGTGATGTTTGAATTCTTAAACATGATTTGTGCTGTTATGAATTTTATTATGAACTATACTTTTTATGTCTAGAGGTTGATGTAGCCTGGTCAAGACATATTTATGAGTTGTTGATTTTAATGAATTGAGTTCTTCTAAATTAATTGTGATTCTAGTTTTGATAGTCTTTTCAATTTACTGGCCATAAATTGATTTGTCATATTTATTCAGAATCCGACACTCGGGAGAGAGGATTTAGAATAGGATCGATAGAATTCACACTATTAATTGTTTATATGACTCGGGAGAGCTTATAGCTTTAATAGAGCCTAGAAAGAACATTGTTTTCCACATATCATTACAAATAGATTCTCAATAGGGATATTAGAATCGATCTGTGATTGATACATTCTATTTGATACTCGGGAGAGGGAAATAGTGTAATCTATGTGTTCTTGGTTGTTAATTGAAATGAACTCATGAAAAATAGATTGATTAGGAATGAATATTGTCGAGACCAGGTGAAATCAAACCTCTAGACTATTTTTCTTTGATTGATAATCTTTTAAGGATTGTGTGTGCGCGTGTTTTACAACCTTCGTTATTTATTTAATTTGTCTTCAAACCTCTAAAGTTTGATTTCTAGATAAAATTAAGACTATTTTAATTACAAGTATTGAATATTTTCAATTTACTCCTTGTAGGATCGACACTCTTTCTTTCACTATATTAAAACTTGACACTCGTACGCTTGCGAGTATTTTTCACAACAATTGCTTGAGTTAATATTTTCTTTATGAACTTCGCCTTCCTGCTTCTTGTTAATTTAAGTTCAGCTTAGTCATTAGAAAGGGGAATAAATAAACTAAATCCCGGCCTCTCAACATTCCTATCTTCCTCACATGCTAATTGCTACTCGATTAAAATAGTGTTTGAGAGAGCTTTTTAAAAACACTTTTTAGCTTTTTCGTTAACAAAAATTTGAAATTTTGTAAAATTTTGTTAACGAAAATCTGATAATTGTTTCGTAAAAGTTCTCCCAAATGCTACCTAAGCACCAGTCTTGCTCCACCCACACTTCAAATTGGATAGAACTATTTTTGCTTTGCACTGCTATAATTAATTAATGGGAGCCATCTCTAGAACATTCAATGGTCCATGCGTAATTTAAACTGAGATAAATGTGTCTTTGTTTATTCGTTTCATGTTTTGTGTAAGATAGCAGCATATGGTGCATGATTTAAGCAAATCGATTTAGTTGACATTAGGTAATGTGTTTATGGAGACTACTACTTATAGTTAATTGAAATTTTCATGGAGATTTACTTATTATCATCATGCCACCGAGGCTTCTTGATTATTAGATACGAGAGTTTCATTAATTCAGCTCTTTTGTTTTTATTTGAGTAATGAAGAATTATTTACACATCCACCTAACATATTTTTATCCTATAAGTTCATCCTTGGCTCGCTACAACAGATAAGTTTGATTTTTTTCCACCTAATTATATCAAAATATATTATCATACTACGATTTTTGTGTGGTTAATCCCAGAACATTTTTTCTTTTGACAAATATGGGCGAACTCGCAAGAATGTGACAGAATATGTTAATCCTCTCGTAACAGTTGCTTTTTTTTTCTTAAAAATGTTAAATACATACGATTTGATGTTGATCCAAGCTTCTTTCCATCTCGTTTAATTATCTGAGTAAAGTAGTATTTTAAGCTTGAATCATGAGCCTCGTATCAATGTTTCTTATGTCCTTATATGGACAATGTAGCACAAGCTCTGTCTTTAACTCTCTCATGTATCTTTAGTTTACAAAATCATACAGAATTAGCAAAATTCATACCTAAATGCATGTACCGTATCTCTGTCTGAGAGAATAAAAATTATTTTATGTCATCTCCACTTAATTTGGCAAACGAGAATGAGCAAAATCATGGCATCACTGTCATGAGCTTACCATATAGATTTACATTAGTATAAATCAAGAATTTATTAGTTTACTTGTCATCTAGACAAGCACCTTGGTTACTTTTGGTTTCGTTTTCTCTTTTTCTCTTTTCGTAAAGGGCTATATATATATATTTTTTATATAATCATGCACACTATAAGTACTCATGTTAATTATTTTTTTATTTTTATCGATCCATGATAGTAATATTATCTCGATTTATACAAGCTCAAATTTTAAATTCTTGATAAATGGCTTTCACTTTCGATTTTATCAATCCTTAGCTTTCAATTCACTAAGGTATTTAATTGTTATATCTTATGTGACAAGCTTCAACAATTCTAGATTTCACCATTTTATTAATTGGGATATTATAAATTTTTCTTAATGTCATACATCTAAATTATTATTACTTTGGATTACTTGTGCCATGTTTTCATCTTTTGGTGCAGAACTCAAAACATGTTATATTTGGCTACATGGACATTTCTTGGGCTCGACATGTGACACTTTTACTATCGGGAACATTGTGAGTTGTGACAATCTAGTCAAGTCTACTCAACAACTCAAGAAATATAGATAAGTTTTCTATTATTTTTAGCAAACAATTCTTGTTGTGACCAATCTTGGGATATATATTATGATAAATTTTTATGAGAAACCATGTGTTTAATTAACCTAATATTATATTGGACTTCTATCGTCTTGTATTTTTGTTTGGGTTATTTCACAGATATTGGGCTTGCAATCTCGCAGTAAGGCCCTATTCTACTATATTGGGTACGAAATCTCGCAGTAAGACCCTATTTTACTATATCGGGCATTTAATCTAGAAACAAAGCCCACTCTACGACTTGACACTTTATAAGCCCGATCAGTTCGGCACTCGCCACGCAATACGTGTTCAAAATTAAAGCCTGATCAGTTCGGCACTCACCACGCGATACGTGGTCAAAACTAAAACCCGATCAGCTCGGCACTCACCACGCAATACGTGGTCAAAATTAAAGCCCGATCAGCTCGGCTCTCACCACGCAATACATGGTCAAAATAATACATGGTCAAAATTAAAGTCCGGTCAGCTCGATACTCACCACGCAATACATGGTCAAAATTAAAGCCCGATCAGCTCGGTACTCACCACGCAATACGTGGTCAAAATTAGAGCCCGATCAGCTCAGCACTCACCACGCAATACGTGGTCAAAATTAAAGCCCGATCAGCTCGGCACTCACCACGCAATACGTGGTCAAAATTAAAGCGCGATCAGTTCGGCACTAATCATGCAATACGTGGTCAAAATTAAAGCCTGATCAGCTCGGCACTTACCACGCACTTCGTGGTCAAAATTGAAGCCCAACCAGGCTCAGCACCTACCATGCGATTCGTGGTCAAAGTCAAATCTGTACCAAGCTCGGCACCTACCACGCGATTTGTGGTCAAACTCAAAGCTCGACCAAGGTCGGCGCATACCGCATAATTTGTGCTCAAACTTAAGAGCCCGACCAACTTTGGCACGGCGTAATTGTCTCAAAAGTCCAATCACTTCGAAAATAATAAAATCTTGTTTGACTATTGTTTAAAAGTGCCCGACCTGTCATTACACAGTTCAGGATTGCTACTTAAGCTCGGTCTTCATAGTTTTCACGTAAGACTAATGTGGTCACCATCCGGTTTGGGAATATTACTTGGTTAATTTAATACTTTTTACATGGGCTCGGGATCCGACCAAATACATGGTTTAAATTTCATACTTCTTTTAGACCATTAAGGGGATGTACTATTGATGTCCCTAAAAAATATACGGATCTAACTCGACCTGTAGTGACCCAACATGGAATCACCTACTAACTGACAACTAATAGCATGCAATAACTTAATAAAGCAAAATGCTTAACAGAGTAAAACGTGCGGAAACATAATTCATAAATTACATATCAGCTTAGTAAAATATATCCAGGCTTAATACTGTAGTGATACAACCATATCGAAAACTTAAAAGTAAACATTATACAGCTATATTGAATCCTGTTGTATAATAAACTCCTCAAGGCTCCTGCTCCCTAGTCCTGCCTTGAACTACCAGCTCCATCCATCCTGCGACCTGCCCCGTGGAATAGGGTGTCCACGATAACAACTAGGACGTGAGAGCTAACGCCCAGTACATAAACATGAGTAAAAATATGTATATAGTGCATGCAACATGATGACTGGTAAAGGGTCGTCTGAAAAGTCATGCTCAGTACTGGCGCCACATGAGTGCTGCCACCACACGGATCAACCTCTGGGTGCGACCACAATCGTCTAGTACACCAGAGTAGTCAAACATTCATGTCCCCACCATCGTGGTACTCTCAGTGACAGACTATCGAGTATAGAGATGAGCGGCTCTATAACAAGGTATAGGCTCAACGTGTATATGCACATGACATATGAATATGGAAAACGGTAAATCATATATCATGCCATATAATAATGCCAAATAAATGCAACATATAAACATGTATACTCGCTGGCAATCTCAGTCAATGTATACATACCTCTAAGCTAGTTCAAGTATAGTAGGATCCTAGGTTCCAAGCCTATATTCAGAAGTTCATCGTATCACTACACAAGTTCTATAAGCCTTAACTAAGCTAATAAGTACTCCCAAAACTTAAAAAGATTCCCAGACCATACCTTCATCCGTAGATAGCTCTTTGGAGTCGCTGGTCCCGGATGATTATAACCACACCTTGGTTATTCCAGAACCTCTATTATAACCGATAGGGCCCTCAAGTGTATAACTCACACTATATAACTGATCGAAGAAGGAAACTCGGAATTCATATTTCAAATTGAAATCGAATGAGTCCTATTTATAGGAAAATTTCTGGTCGAGTTCGGGCCCTCCGAACTAGGGTTCGGATCGTTCGTTCCAGCTCAATGCATGCATGCAAGCCACGTCGGGTTCGGAGCCTCAGAACTCAGGTTCGGATCGTCCGAACTTCTCTTCGTCCGACACTTGTCAAAATCCATGGCTGAGTAATCCTGCTTGCATGGCATGAGGGAGTTCGGGCCGTCCGATCCTTAGTTCGGATCGTCCGAACTGGCCTTAACTCCGAAGTCAACAAGCCATCTTCGGAGCCCCCGAGTTTTTGAGTTCGGGCCGTCCGAAGTCCTCTTCGGACCATCCGAACTGGCTCAGAAAATGAAAATTCAATTCTTGATTCTGAAGTCCGATTAAACCCGAAATTGGTTAATCACCAACCCTTAATCATGTTTAACATATTATTATCTTAAAATGGAATTTGGGTTACTAAATTCTCCCCATCTTTAGATATTTCGTCTGCGAAATAAAATCTAATGACAAATCAAGATAACAATATGAAACATCAAATCATGTTTTATTACAACTACTGTAATTACATCTTTACATGGTAATCAAAAGTACAAAGCAAACAACTCAGGATATTCAGCCCGCATATAGCTCTCGGTTTCCCAAGTTGCTTCTTCAACGCCTCGGCGTTGCCACTGTACCACCATAAGTGGTATAGTCTTGTTCCGAAGAATTTTCTCCTTCCTGTCTAGGAAACGGAGTGGTCGTTCAACAAAAAACAGATTTGGTTCTAGCTGAATATCAGTATGCTGGATAATATGATATTCATCAGCTATGTACTGTCGAAGTAACGACACATGAAAAACATTATGTATATTGGAAAGAGATGGCGGTAACGCCAAACGATATGCAACATCTCCAATCTTCTCCAGTATCTGGAAAGGCCCAATGAAACGAGGTGACAACTTGCCTTTCATACCGAATCTCATCACCTTCCTGAAAGGTGATACTCGTAGGAACACATATTCACCAGGCTCAAACTGCAATGGCCTGTGATGAATATTAGCATAACTGGCTTGTCTTTCTTGAGCAGCTTTGATCCTCCGCTTGATCAAATCTACCTTATCTACAATCTGCTGCACCAACTCAGGACCCTTAACTTGTCGTTCTCCGACTTCATCCCAGAATAACGGAGTACGACATCGTCGACCATACAATGCCTTGAAAGGTGCCATATCAATACTACGATGATAACAGTTATTGTAGGCAAATTCGATCAAAGGTAACTGATCCTGCCAAGATAAGCCAAAATCCATGACAGATGAACGTAGCATATCCTCCAGCGTACGAATTGTCCGCTCTGACTGCCAATCAGTCTCCGGATGATATGCAGTGCTCAAACTCAGAGTGGTACCCAAAGCCTGCTAAAAACTACCCCAGAAACGTGAGGTAAATCGTGGGTCTCTATCACTGACTATGCTCACTGGAATTTCATGCAATCGCACTATCTCCTGGACATATAAGCGTGTCATGCGATCATAAGAATACTCCCGATTGTAAGGAATAAAGTGTGCCGATTTCGTCAAACGGTCAACAACGACCCAGATAGCATCACACTGATGCGAAGTCATAGGCAAGTGGGTGACAAAATCCATAGTCACGTGCTCCCACTTCCATTCGGGAATCTCAAGATTCTGCAGTAATCCACCTGGTCGTCGGTGTTCAGCCTTGACCTGTTGACAAACCAAACATCTCGAAACAAATTGATATACACTCCGCTTCATCCCTTTCCACCAGAATCTGGTTCGCAAGTCCTTATACATTTTCATGCTTCCAGGATGAACTGACAATCGACTCCTGTGAGCTTGAGAAAGAATATCATTCCTGAGCTCCGCAACATCAAGTACAACCACCCGATTCGATAAGCACAATAAGCCATCTACCTGAAAATGGAATCCAGATGTATTAACTCCATTGGCTTGACGTGCCAAACGCTGAGTCTTAACATCAGATATCTGAGCATCTTTGATCCGAGAATACAATGCTGGCTCAGATAATATAGTATACAAACGAATTCCATTTCTTCCTTTCTTGTTCTTGAGCGTAAAACTCAATGAACAACACTCTTGAACCATTTGAGATATTTCACTAGTCTGAAGTGCAGAAAGTCTCACCTACCGACTCAAGGCATCAACAGTAAGATTAACAGAACCTGGATGATATTTGATTTCACAATCATAATCCTTCAAGAGATCCATTAAGCGTCTCTGTCGCATACTCAACTCCGCCTGAGTGAATAAATACTTCAAACTCTTGTGATCTGTGAATATCTCAAGTTTCTCACCATAAAGATAATGTCTCCAAATCTTGAGCGCAAATACAATGGCGGCTAACTCGAGATCATGTACTGGATAATTATTCTCATGTGTCTTCAACTGTTGAGAAGCATAGGCAATAACATGTCCATGCTGTGTCAGAACACATCCCAACCCCTGACCAGAGGCATCAGTATAGACAACATAACCTCCTGATCCAGAAGGTAGAGCTAGCACAGGTGCAGTAGTAAGACGTTTACGCAGCTCATGAAATGACTCCTCACAATCCGAGGGCCATATGAAGGCAACATCTTTTCGTGTAAGCTGTGTCAATGGCCTGGCCAACTGTGCAAAATTCTCGATGAACCGACGGTAATAACTCGCTAGACCCAAGAAACTACGAATATCAGCAACCTTCTTCGGACGAGACCAGTTCAGCACTGCCTCTATCTTACTTGGATCAACAGATATTCCTTTACTAGAAATCACATGACCGAGAAACACTACCCGATCAAGCCAAAATTCACACTTGCTCAATTTCGCATACAGCTGCTTATCTCGTAACGTCTGTAAAACAATTCTCAGATGCTGTGCATGCTCATCCTTGTCATGAGAATAGACAAGAATATCATCAATGAAGACGATGACAAATCTATCCAGATATTCTCGAAATACCTAGTTCATCAGATTCATAAAGACTGCCGGTGCATTCGTCAAACCAAATGGCATCACCAGAAATTCATAATGCCCGTATCTGGTCCTAAAAGTAGTCGTAGAAATATCTGAGTCTCGTACCCGCATCTGATGGTATCCAGATCTCAAATCTATCTTCGAGTAAACAGAAGTACCCTGTAATTGATCGAACAAATCATCAATTCGCGGCAAATGATACTTATTCTTGATGGTGACAAGATTCAACTGCATGTAGTCAATACATAATTGCATCGATCCATCCTTCTTCTTGACAAACAACACAGGTGCTCCCCACGGAGAAACACTCGGATGGATATATACCTTATCTAGCAGATCCTGCAACTGCTGTTTCAATTCCCTCATCTCTGACGGTGCCAGACGATAAGGTGTTCGGGATATAGGCGTAGTTCCTGGTACTAGATCAATACCAAATTCAACCTCTCGAACCGGAGGAAAACCAGGAATCTCATTAGGGAATACACCAGGAAACTCGCTGACAACTGGTAACTGATCGATACCCGGACTACTCGTGGACATATCAACTTCATAAATGAGGTAGCCCTCCCCACCTGACTCCAAGACATGACATGCCTTCAGAGCCGATACAAGTGGCATCGGAGGTCGCGCACCCTCACCATAAAAGTACCAGCTATCACCCACATCCGGATGAAACTGTACCAGACGTTGATAACAATCCACAGTAGCGTGATACAAAGTCAGCATATCTATTCCCAAAATACAATCAAAATCTGCCATCGCTAATATCATCAAATTAGCTGATAACACATGACCCTCAAACTCTAAAAGGCAACCCATCACTAGACGCTTAGTTACTACCTCCTGCTCCAACGGAGTAGATACAACTAAATCCATATCTAATGATGCATAAGGTAATCTATGTCTCTTAACAAAACGGCTAGAAATAAAGGAATGCGATGCTCCAGTATCAATTAAAACAAGTGCAGGAATACCACATAACAAAAAGGTACCTGCCAACATGCGATCGCTTCCCTTAGTAGCCTACTCCTGAGACAGAGCAAACACCTGCCCTTGTGAATGTGGACCGTAACCAGAAGAACTCTGTGGTGCTGGCTGCTGACGTGGAAAAATATAAGCCTGAGATCCAACCTGTGATCCCGATCCACTAGCAAAACCCATACGCTGAGGACAATCTCTCCGCAGATGTCCCTGCTCACCACAAATATAACAAGCACCAGTAGCTTTCCGACATGAAGCTGTAGGATGTTTCCCTCCACAGTGGCTGCAAAATTCATCCTTCTTCTTCTTCATCCCAAAATGGAATGTACCTCGTGAACCAAGAGAACCAGACGAAGTAGTAGGAGTAGAAGAAGACATAGGTCCAGATTGAGCTCTAGGCTCAAAAGATCCACTAGGCTGTCCTGACATCAACAACTGTGCCCGCCTGTTGCTGGCCTTCACAAGACGGCAATGGTTCACCAAAGTCTCATAAGATGTCGGATCATCACAGACGACAACTTGTGAGTAGATATCTTGATTCAAGCCTTGTAGAAAGATATCATACTTGGACGTATCACTATCACTGATATGAGGACTGAAAGGTAACAGATCAAGAAATCATTGCAGATATTGATCAATAATCATTGATCCTTGCCTCAGAGTAAGCAACTCCATCGATCGTGTCTCGCGAATAGCTGGAGGAAAATACAGTTTCTGAAACTGCTGACAGAAATCTCCCCAAGTCACCTGTCCTCTCTCAGTACGTGCCTGAGCGGCCTTGGCATCCCACCAAAAACGTGCTCGATCCTCTAGAATGAATTCTAGAACTTCCAATTTCTGCTCCTCAGTGCAATCGAAAGCTCGAAAAGCACTCTCGAGTTTGGACATCCAACTACTTGCTTGTTCAGGATTCTCGCCTCCCACCAAGGGTTTCGGTCCTACTTGCATGAATTTATTAATAGTGTAGCGACGTCTACCCTCATGAGGACGATACTGATCATCACGATGGCGATGATGACGATGATGACCACCTCCCTGGCCAACACTACCGTGACTCTCGTCAGCCATATCCTGAAAAGAATTGCACATTAAAATCCCAAATGTGCAAGAATTACTCAAGACTAAACTAAATCCCAAGTACTAATCCCAAAATCTATGCATGCTCTGATACCAAAAATGTAGTGACCCAACATGGAATCACCTACTAACTGGCAACTAATAGCATGCAATAATTTAATAAAGCAAAATGATTAACAGAGTAAAACGTGCGAAAACATAATCCATAAATTACATATCAGCTTAGTAAAATATATCCAGGCTTAATACTGTAGTGATACAACCATATCAGAAACTTAAAAGTAAACATTATACAGCTATATCGAATCCTGCTGTATAATAAACTCCTCAAGGCTCCTGCTCCCTAGTCCTGCCTTGAACTACCAGCTCCGTCCATCCTGCGACCTGCCCCGTGGAATAAGGTATCCAAGATAACAACTAGGACGTGAGCGCTAACGCCCAGTACATAAACATGAGTAAAAATATGTATATAGTGCATGCAACATGATGACTGGTAAAGGGTCGTCTGAAAAGTCATGCTCAGTACTGGCGCCACATGAGTGCTGCCACCGCACGGATCAACCTCTGGGTGGAACCACACTCGTCTAGTACACCAGAGTAGTCAGACATACATGTCCCCGCCGTCGCGGTACTCTCAGTGACAGACTATCGAGTATAGAGCTGAGCGGCTCTATAATCAGGTATAACAAGGTATAGGCTCAACGTGTATATGCACATGACATATGAATATGGAAAACGGTAAATCATATATCATGCCATATAATAATGCCAAATAAATGCAACATATAAACATGTATACTCGCTGGCAATCTCAGTCAATGTATACGTACCTCTAAGCTAGTTCAAGTATAGTAGGATCCTAGGTTCCAAGCCTATATTTAGAAGTTCATCATATCACTACACAAGTTCTATAAGTCTTAACTAAGCTAATAAGTACTCCCAAAACATAAATAGATTCCCGGACCATACCTTCATCCGTAGATAGCCCTTTGGAGTCGCTGGTCCCGGATGACTATAACCACACCTTGGTTATTCCAGAACCTCTATTATAACCGATAGGGTCCTCAAGTGTATAACTCACACTATATAAATGATCGAAGAAGGAAACTCGGAATTCGTATTTCAAATTGAAATCGAATGAGTCCTATTTATAGAAAAATTTTTGGTCGAGTTCGGGCCCTCTGAACTAGGGTTCGGATCGTCCGTTCCAGCTCAATGCATGCATGCAAGCCACGTCGGGTTCGGAGCCTCCGAACTCAGGTTCGGATCATCCGAACTTCTCTTCGTCCGACACTTGTCAAAATCCATGGCTGAGTAATCCTGCTTGCATGGCATGAGGGAGTTCGGGCCGTCCGATCCTTAGTTCGGATCGTCCGAACTGGCCTTAACTCCGAAGTCAACAAGCCATCTTCGGAGCCCCCGAGTTGCTGAGTTCGGGCCGTCCGAAGTCCTCTTCGGACCGTCCGAACTGGCTCAGAAAATGAAAATTCAATTCTTGATTCTGAAGTCAGATTAAACCCCGGAATTTGTTAATCATCAACCCTTAATCATGTTTAACATATTATTATCTTAAAATGGAATCTGCGTTACTACACGACCCGAGCCCAATAATCTATATTTCTGAATAAATATTTGGAGGCCCATTTAGTTTTATTTTATGAGAAACCCAGCTTGAAATAGCCCAGTTAGGAAATGAGGTCATGGTTCTAATCACAAATTCATGGGCTTGAGCCCTAATTGCTATGGTTGAAGCCCCAACCCAGGCCCAATATCTAGAACCTTCCATTATTATCACATATACGAAGATCTATAAAAGATAAAAACAATATTCAATGAATCCAAGATCTGATATGATTTATGTGTGGATGTTAGAATTCTACTTGGTGAAGGTAGGATCCTATCCGGGTAGAGTCCTACTCTAACACATGTTCTACCTCACCAAGGTAACTTACCCCTCTAGCCCCTATAAATACAGGTATCGTTCTTGGTTTATTCCTTTATCTCTTCTATTCACTTCTTGTTCACACACCCAAGCCCACATATTCTCCTATTCTTACTTTTTGTCAAGCTCTTTCACTTTCGAGCACCGACTTAGGCATCAGAGAGGTCACTCCGAAAACACCTTCGGCGCCCCTTAACTCAGTTTCTGTCTGTGCAGAACACCATTGTGCCCGACCCGACCTAGTTTATTGAAGATTTGGAGATTCACTCTACTAGACCAAACCCGGAGAAAAATTTTGACATCATCAGTTTTCTTATTGTAATCTATTGCAATCTCAAGAACTCTTGTAGTATTTTATGTTTTATGTTTTGCTATACTTTTGTAGTCTTTGGAGAGGTCTTGACCTAGTCTCCTTTCTTTCTGGTGTTCTTCTGAACTGTTATGTTAATATAATGAGTGGCTATGGCCACCCCATTTTTTTAAAATAAATAAATAAATAATAAATAATAAATAATAAAAAAACAAAATGAAATATTCTTTTGTATTTGATAAGTGCATTTTGTATGCATTATTTCATGTTATTTTTATGTCTATTTTGTGTGCATTCATATTATTTTTATGTATTTTTATGTGTTTTAGTGCATGTGTGTGTATTTCACTTCTCCGGTTAATTTTGTAGGAAATTAGATTTTTGAAGAGCGAATAACGGAGCAGCCTTGATCTAAAAATCATATTTAATTTTTGAGAGATCCAAATCCGATCTCCACCAGCCAGAATAAATTTCATGATGTTTTGAAGCTTCATTCCAAATTTCAGGTCAATCCGACGGCTAGATCTTAAGATATGAATTTTTCAAAATCGTCGCTCGGAGCAGTTGGAATGTTGCGCTGACGGTGAATGTTGTAGCGCGTTAGCTCTTGATTTTGGCGCTAGAAAGAGAGCTAACGCGCTTAAAACAAGGTGATTGGCGCATGAGAGAGTGCTAACGCGCAAGAGCAAAGAATGATGAATAGCGCATCAAATCAGTGTACAAAGAGGCGCAATCGCGCATCAAGGAAAGGAAATTCAGCGGTGAAAGCTGCGCTATCGTGCATGAAGAAATGAGGCACGCGTGCGAGTGAGAACCACTCCTCGCGCGCGCGCAGAATATTTATCCAGAGAGTTGCAAGGAAGGCGCGCGCGGGCGAACTTTTATCTCGCGCGCGCGCGAGAGAGGAAACCTGAGTCTCTGTATTTTAATGAAGCGCGCGCGCGTGTTGACGGGCCAAAAAATTCCAAAAATTATATTTCAACTAGGAAATTAATTTTTAAGGCTTTCCAAACACTATAAATAGGAGTTTTTATTATTTTACAAGGGTTCTAGAAATTTTCCAGAATTTTAGAGGAGATTTCGAGAGGCGGCTACGGCACAGGCTTGGGAGTTTTTTCTCTTCTCTTCTCTTTTATTTTATTTTATTTGTTAATTCATGATTAAAACTTGGTTTTGAATTATGAATTGTGAGTAGTTTTTTCTTTTTCGATCAAGGCCACGTGATTGGGCCAGACAATTTATGTAGAAAACTCGTTTGTTTATTTGAGATTTTTAGACTTGATTTGATTTTATTAATTATCGAATTTATATTTGTCTTACAAATTTCTTGGCCAGTTATTTGTTTGCTTGTTAATCGATTCCAAGTCGACAGAGGAGGTCTCGATTTTGATCACTTCGATAATCAACATAGTGTAAAACTGACTAGAAATAGAATTCGGTTTCATTATGCGGTTTAGGTTTTTACTGAATTTTCACAGCAATTATGCATTCAAATTTGATTAGAATTACGAAAGATTAGTTCATCAATATTTGAATAGGTTTGATTGTTCTAGAAATAGTCCTTCGAACAAATTAGGAAAATTCCCGTGAATTACGATTAAGTCTGATATCTTAGATTGACTGCTTGTTACACGAATTGTCTGGTACCTACGTGTGTCCTTGATCGAAGTTTTTCCCAAATTTTAAGTAATCCAAAGTTTTCTGCTGCGTTTTTATTTAATTTAATTTTATTTGCAATTTTATTCATTAGTTTAAAATCTGAAATCATCCTTTTTCATTAGTCTAGATTAAGTAGAAATAAATAGATTTTGGTAATCATTTTTATACAGTCCCTGTGGGTTCGACACTTGGACCTTTGTCCACTATATTATTACTTGACCTGGTACGCTTGCCAGTTGAATTTATTCACACCGATTAACGCGGTCAAGTTTTTGGCGCCGTTGCCGGGGACTGTTTTGATATCAGAATTTTTATTTCGCTTGAGATTAGACTGTTTTTTTTATTTTATTTAAAATTCTGAATTTTTATTTTCTTTTTGTTTGTCAGATACTCGTCTGCTAGTGCATGCGTCGATCTAGATTTTTTAAAAATCTCTTACCACTCGACTTGGAGATAGAACGCACACTCAGAAAAATTCTTTGTGCTAGGAAAGATCTTAATTTGGAGCTTGATTCTGAGTCTGAGGAAGAAATGGCAGAAGAAGTTGACAACCACACTGTTTGGGATCTTATTAGGCCTCCGGTTGAAGGTTATGGATCCAGCATCGTTCGCCCCGCTGTTGAGGCGAACAGCTTTGAGCTTAAACCCTCAACTATTCAGATGATCCAACTTCAAGCACGGTTTGGAGGCACGTCTACTGAGGATCCTTATGCTCATCTGGAGCGATTCTTGTCGATCTGCGACACATTCAAGTTCAATGGGGTAACCTCTGATGCAGTAAGACTGCGGTTATTCCCATTTTCTCTACAGTGCGAAGCCTTGGAGTGGCTTGATGACTTGCCGACTGGTTGTATTACTACTTGGAAGGATCTTGTCCAAGAATTCCTAAAGAAATACTTCCCTCCTACGAAGATGGCTAAGTTATTCTCTGATATTATATCTTTCAAGCAAAAGGAGGGAGAATCTCTACATGCGGCGTGGACCAGGTTCAAAAAGATGTTGAGGACATGTCCTCAGCATAATCTTACTCAAAGCCAGCAGACCCAGACATTCTACAACGGAGCCGATCAGTTGGTTCGATCTATGCTGGATGCTGCCGCCAATGGATGCTTATTCAGGAATACGCCAGCTGAAGCTTGGGAGATTATTGGCAACATGGCAGAGAGTAATATTGGGTGGCCGGATGTAAAGAAGGAAAAGAAGGGTGGAATTCTAGAGGTCGATGCTTTGATGGCCTTGAACGCTAAGATCGACTCTCTAACACATCAAGTGGCACTCATGAAAACAGCGCCAACACAAGGGAATCTGAAAGAGGATCAGCAGTTTTTTGAAGTTGATGCTGTAAATTTTATGGGAAATCAAGGACGGCAGCCGTACAACTCCTACAACAATAATTATAATCAGAACTGGCAGTCCAAGCAAGAGGAGAAGAAGCCGAGCTTCGAGGAAATAATGATGAAATATGTGGCGGGTACTGAGGCTCGTTTACAAAATCAAGAAGCTATGATGCAGAGGTTGGAAGTCAGATGGGTCAAATTGCTTCCCAATTGTCAAATCGTCCTACTGGATCTCTACCGAGCAACACTGAGCTCAATCCCAACAGCGTGAATGCAATTATGGTAGTGACGAGATCACAATCTGAACAGTCTGAGAAGCAACCGGAAGACGAGAAGGCTGTGGAAGGGCCAAAAATTGATGAAGAAAAAGAGGAGGTGCGTACAGAAAAATCCTCCACGACAGGTAAGAAAGGTAAGACTTCAAAATTTGAAGTTAATAAAAATGTTGATTTATCTACTTTACCTTTCCCTCTTAGAGCTAAGCAACTATTATTTGATTCTCAATTTAAGAAGTTTCTTGAAATTTTCAAGAAACTGCATATTAACATACCTTTTGCAGATGCTTTAGCTCAGATGCCGAGATATGCAATGTTTCTGAAAGACTTGCTGAAAAATAAAAAGAAGCTGAATGATCTTACGCAAGTCACAATGAAGGAAGAGTGCTCGGCGGTGTTGCAAAAGAAGCTTCCAACAAAATCTCAGGATCCAGGGAGTTTTTCTATACCCTGTCATATTGGAAGTTTGTCTTTTGAGAATGTGTTGTGTGATCTTGGGTCGAGCATTAATTTAATGCCTTATTCTATTGCTCGAAAATTAGGAGTTGAAAATATAGAACCTGCTGCTATCTCTCTTAAATTTGCTGATGGTTCTATTAAATATCCGAGAGGGATCGTAGAGAATGTCCTAGTCAAGATAGAACACTTTATATACCCTGTAGATTTTGTTATTCTTGACATGGATGAGGACTGTGAGGTTCCACTGATTTTAGGGCGTCCTTTTCTTGCTGCTAGTAGAGCCCTAGTTGATGTTGAGAAGGGAGAGTTGGTTCTAAGATTGAACAATGAACAAGTAGTTTTTACTATGTCTAAGTCGGCTACTGAGAGCCCAATTTTGAAATCTTGTTCTGTTATTCGTTTGGTTGATGAGATGCATGATGTTGATGCATGTCTGCAGGTGCAGTTGTCTACAGGAATTAATCCCTTGCACAAGTTCTTTAATGATGTAGCATGCAAGTGCAGGACTGATTCGAGTTTTTCACAGACGGTGGATAAACCACCTTGACTTTCACCACTCAAAGAGGAGTATAGTCGGGCTATAGACTATAAATTTAGCGCTGACTGGGAGGCAACCCAGTGTTTTTGTTTTTTTATTATGTTTTTGGTTTTTATTTTTGTTTTTATTTGATTATTGTTTCTTTCCCATGCCAGTTGGTCGTGCCCGCCGATAATCTAGACTGCTGATACCGTCCCAGAGGATACTGTCAAGAAGGAAGAGAATGCATCGAAAACCAGGGGAGTGTTATTTTTGTTTTTCATTACATTGTGTGTTTGTTTGCATTCTGTTCATTGTTCTGAAGCATTGAGGGCAATGCTTTGGATAAGTATGGGGGGGTAGACTAATTTATACCATTTGTGTGTTTGTTTTGCATTTGTCGTATTTCGTTTTTGTTTGCATATAGTGTGTTTTTGTTGTTGTTTGCATTGCATGAGTAGGATGAGTCATGATAGCCAATGATGATGAAGTTATGTTGAAAAAAAAAAAAATTTTGAAAAATTTTGCTCTTGGCTTGACATGAGAAACTGTAGGTTGAACCGTGAATATTTTTAAGCACTTATGTTAGACCAGTGGACTGTAACAAAAGATTTGATGAAGTTTTTGTCTGTTTGACCATTGCACGGCAATAGGTGGTTTGTGAATCTTGATTGTGTACTATGAATTTTGATGAGGCTCTAGTTTACACTTATGATCTTGGGCGCACCTAGAGAAAAAAAAAAAAAGAAGAAGAGTTTTATACAATTCCATCCGGGCCTTGAAAGGATTAAAATCCTATAAAAGATTAAATTTAAGGCTAAGTATGTGGGTTAAATGGGATTGATGCTCCATCCGGGCTATAGATGAGGGGATTAGAAAGAAAAAATAGAATGATTTTTCATATCCTATCCAGTTGTAGCTAAGTTAGCGGGTAATTATTGGGGCTAATGCAATACCGGGTGCAAAATCCGGAGGTGTGTAATTCATTATCTCAAGGGAGGTGGGTATGTCTAGAGATCGTTGGAATGAATGGACACTTGAAAAGTGAAACTTGCACTGATTTGTCATAGGTCGCTAAGCAGATTTGAGACGAATTCGGTCTAAGTTGTATGAAACTGGAATGACATTTCACACACACACGTTTACGTAAAACCGAAAGTGTATTATGAAAAGTTGAGAGCATGTCTGTGATTTTTGTTGGTAATTGAACTTCTCAAAGGCTGTGCACATTCATGACTTGTCCTTACTTATGTTTTTGTTTGCATTTTGTTTTTGCATGTCTTGCTCGAGGGCGAGCAAGGTTTAAGTATGGGGGTGTTGATAAGTGCATTTTGTATGCATTATTTCATGTTATTTTTATGTCTATTTTGTGTGCATTCATATTATTTTTATGTATTTTTATGTGTTTTAGTGCATGTGTGTGTATTTCACTTCTCCGGTTAATTTTGTAGGAAATTAGATTTTTGAAGAGCGAATAACGGAGCAGCCTTGATCTAAAAATCATATTTAATTTTTGAGAGATCCAAATCCGATCTCCACCGGTCAGAATATTTCATGATGTTTTGAAGCTGCATTCCAAATTTCAGGTCAATCCGACGGCTAGATCTTAAGATATGAATTTTTCAAAATCGTCGCTCGGAGCAGTTGGAATGTTGCGCTGACGGTGAATGTTGTAGCGCGTTAGCTCTTGATTTTGGCGCTAGAAAGAGTGCTAACGCGCTTAAAACAAGGTGATTGGCGCATGAGAGAGTGCTAACGTGCAAGAGCAAAGAATGATGAATAGCGCATCAAATAAGTGTACAAAGAGGCGCAATCGCGCATCAAGGAAAGGAAATTCAGCGGTGAAAGCTGCGCTATCGTGCATGAAGAAATGAGGCACGCGCGCGAGCGAGAACCACTCTTCGCGCGCGCATAGAATATTTATCCAGAGAGTTGCAAGGAAGGCGTGCGCGGGCGAGCTTTTATCTCGCGCGCGCGCGAGAGAGGAAACCTGAGTCTCTGTATTTTAATGAAGCGCGCGCGCGAGGACTCCAAGGCGCACGCAAGCGTGTCGACGGGCCAGAAAATTCCGAAAATTATATTTCAACTAGGAAATTAATTTTTAAGACTTTCCAAGTCGACAGAGGAGGTCTCGATTTTGATCACTTCGATAATCAACATAGTGTAAAACTGACTAGAAATAGAATTCGGTTTCATTATGCGGTTTAGGTTTTTACTGAATTTTCACAGCAATTATGCATTCAAATTTGATTAGAATTACGAAAGATTAGTTCATCAATATTTGAATAGGTTTGATTGTTCTAGAAATAGTCCTTCGAACAAATTAGGAAAATTCCCGTGAATTACGATTAAGTCTGATATCTTAGATTGACTGCTTGTTACACGAATTGTCTGGTACCTACGTGTGTCCTTGATCGAAGTTTTTCCCAAATTTTAAGTAATCCAAAGTTTTCTGCTGCGTTTTTATTTAATTTAATTTTATTTGCAATTTTATTCATTAGTTTAAAATCTGAAATCATCCTTTTTCATTAGTCTAGATTAAGTAGAAATAAATAGATTTTGGTAATCATTTTTATACAGTCCCTGTGGGTTCGACACTTGGACCTTTGTCCACTATATTATCACTTGACCTGGTACGCTTGCCAGTTGAATTTATTCACACCGATTAACGCGGTCAGTATTCTTCATCATGCTCTTTAGAATTCTAGCGATCATCTTACCGTACATACACACACATTATAGTTTTTATGTAAAATGATTTCATGAATCTATATACATGAGATGAATCGATATGATTCATACTTAATTAGAGTATTAATTTTTTACATAAAAATAATTTTTTATGAGAAACATTTTCGTACTTTTTTTACGAGGTACGGTCTAATAGAAATGTTTGTCTTACATATATTCAATAAACTTCCAATTGTTATTATTGTTGTTGTTGCTGCTGCTTCATATATTAAAATTTGACAGGACAAAAAGAATTCAAATTTTGGGCAGCCCAGTATTCCAAGAAAACGTGCATGTGGCATAGGAGGAGTCCATGATTTCTTTTGGCTCGTGCTAGGTCGATTTCTAGCATGCTAAATGCAAAGTAAAATCATATATATATATATATATATATATATATATATATATATGAGTTCTTTTATGGTGCCCAACACTATATGCCCACTTCATGCCCACCATGTACAATAGATGAGTTTACCGGTACAATAGATGAGTTGACTTGTACATGGTGGGCATGAAGTGGGCATATAGTGTTGGGCAGCATAAAAGAACTCTATATATATATATATATATATATATATATATATATATATATATATATACTGAGAGTACAAGTATAAGATAACATCAATATTATAAGTACACGATTCAACAATATAATGAAAATGCCTCACAACCCACGAAACTTGAGCATAGTACATGATTCAACAATGTAATGAAACTGCAGGTACAACCGATAGTGTTACACCTTAAACGCATACAAATCTCGTGTTATGAGATTTAATGCATTAACAAATCTCATAATATTATATTTGCATGATTATAAAACTCGGTTAATTGTTACTAACCATTTAAAGTGAGATTTTGCAGATTAGATTTATTAACAAATAAATTCTTGAAAGCTATTTTGAAGCTATAAATGTATTTATGAAGTCTCATATTGCTCATATAATGGACACAATGTTATGTGGATGATATGGAACATTGTTATGAGAATATGAAAAAAAGGACAAGAAGAAGCCAAAGTATGGAGCAGAAACTTCCGAAAGGTATTGGGAATTTTCTAGGAATTTAAATCCAATCTCCACCACTCATAATCTAGATGAAGAAGTGTTACATGTACTGTCCAAATTTGAGAGCAATCCAACGGTTATAATTAGAGATATGATTTTTTCAAATATGCTGCACAGTACCCACTTCTGCAAGGAACGAAACCATGAAGATTCAATTTCAGAAAATACCTGGGAATGATTGATACATCCAAATCAAATCTCCACGGATCAGATTTAATTTTAAGATGTTATACAACTTTTGTCCAAATTTCAGATCCATCCAACATATGGATTGGGAGATATGAATTTTTCAAATGTGTTTCGCAGAACAAGATGCGAAAACATGATTAAGCAACTCCCAAAAATTACTAGAAATGTTTGAATCGTTTACATAAAATCTTATCCGTTCAGAATAAAGATCAAGATGTTTTAAAGCTTCAGTCAAAATTTCAGAGCAATCTAACGGTTAGATTGTGAGATATGATTTTTCTACAAAACCAGCTTAGTGCTGGGTAAAAGCAGGCAGCGGCGCCAAACACTTTTTTGCCTACTTCTTGGCTTTCCAACACATGCTCCATGCACTCAAATCAGATTCAAATCCTTGCCAACTATAAATAGAGGCTTTCCAAGGTTATTTGGAGACATCCCAACTCATTTCTTCTCTCCTTTGCAGGCAATCTTCTCTCTATCAAAGTGTTTGTGTGATATATTCAAATATTTGAGAGTGTTTGTAAAAATAGTTTGTGAGTTGGTTGTGCTATTGTTGTAAACACTTGAGTGTGAAGCCAAGTATATTGTGCTATCGTTGTAAACACTTGAGTGTGAAGCCAAGTGTGTTGTGTTGAGGCTATCCTTGGAGCCCTTAAGGCCAAGTGATCAAGTTGTATCGACGCGGTGATCGTGTTGAGTTGTACGGCTATCCTTGGAGCCATCAAGGCCAAGACGTTGAAGTGCTAGTGGATCCTTGGTTAATCGATCTTAACCAAGAAGGGGAGACGTAGACGATTTATCGTCGAACTTCCATAAACATATCCTATCTCTTTTATAGTTTTATTTATTTTACGCATTTATTTACCGCATTTATTTTTGATTGCTTTAAGTCTTCCGCTTGCGTATTTGCATAATCGCTTTAAATTTCTAACAAGTGGTATCAGAGCCACCTTTTTTTGCAAAATATTTTTAAAAAGGCTCTATGACAAATCTAGCGAGCGATTATGCTCAAAGACAATCAACCAATCGTCCTCTTCTTTTCAACGGAATAAAAACGGGTATTGGAAAAACCGAATGTCCTTATATATCCAATCCGTAGATTATGATCTTTGAAAAGTAACCGTGAAAGGTCCCTATATACCTATGAAAGAGGTTGAAGGGGTTAAAGTCCATAAGGGAAAGGATGACTTTTCAAAGGAGGACACGAAGTTAATTTCTCAAAATGCTAAAGCTATGAATATTTTGCATTGTTCTTTAGATATGAATGAATACAACCGGATCTCGATGTGCTCCTCCGCAAAAGAGATATGGGATAAATTGGAGATATGCCACGAAGGGACTAATCAAGTCAAGGAGACAAAGATCGATCTATTCCAACTCAAATACGAGACATTTGAGATGGAAGCCAATGAGGATGTTGACACCATGTTCCGAAGGCTCACTCAAATCATCAATGAGTTAGCTTAACTTGGAGAACAATATCCATCCAAGCAAGTATGGAGGAGATCTCTACGCGCCCTACCCAAGGAGTGGGATGCAAAGAGAACGGCCATCATCGAATCCAACAAAGGTGACGCCGCATCCTATGATATTGACCAACTTCATGGGACCCTAAAAACCCATGATTTGGAAGTATTCACAAGAAAGGAAGCGAAGAAAGAAGATGAAAAGATCAAGGCAAAGGGGATTGCCTTATCTAGCCAAGTTGAATATGATGATGATGATGATGACATGGTGCTCTTCGCAAGGAAATTCAAAAGATTCATGCGTGGAAATAAATTCAAGACAACGAATAAGGAAGTGACATTCTACAACTGTCAATAACAAGGGCATTATGCAAATGAATGCCCTCTCAAGAAGAAAAATGACAAAGGCAAGAAGAAAGCACTCATAGCCACTTGGAGCGATAGCGATGAAGATGATGAGAAAGCCAACATATGCCTCATGGCTAAGGATGATGACATCATCTACAACGACAATGACGAGGTGAAACGACCCTAACTCTATAATTAAAAAATAAATATGCGGAAATTTTTTTTTTATACTTACTAAATATAACATGTACATACATGCCCATACATATATGCACAAAATAAAAAGATTTAAAATAAATAAATAACTTAAATAAAAATGCATTCTTTAACAAAATAAATATCTGAGTCAAATACGTAATTAAAATGCTGTCATAAGAAAATAATTAAAAACTGCATGCACTGAAAATATTTAAATAAATTATCCAAAACTCAACCACTGAAAATAATTAAAAATATTTAACGTGCTGGAATATTCAAACATGCATCATGACTCAGATATCTATCACGGTCACGGGGATCACTGCCAGTCTGCTCATATGTCCTCGCCTCCGATGGGTACTACGTCCTCACCTGCACCATACCAGTGTAGTGAGCCTAGAAGCCCAACATGCTAACATAACAAGGATTTAAAATAATTTAAATCACTTTAATACTAATACATAACATATACATGAATGAGCATGCTTAAAATAACATCATGACATAACATAACTTAAATTAACTTAAATATCATAATCATACATAATACATAAACATTGTTGAGCAAATTATTTTCTAACATCGCATGGTTGTATCCATAGTGTAACCTTAAATCATACATCAAATACTGATCAGCGTGGAAACCAACGTACGTGGCGGTGACGAATCACCTCTTAAATTGGCAGTAAACTTCCCTTCAATAGTTCACATATGGGGACGAATCCCCCTCAAATTGTCACACTACTTCAACTTCCAACATAAAATATTTTCTTTTGTTCAACCTTAAACATTAAATCATGCATAAAAATTATTTCATGAATGCATGTACATAAATAAAATGTGTGTCCTTCATATATATTTAATTTAATTTCATACTATCATATAAATATTAAAATAACTTCCATGCATAAAAATAATTAAATATATATTCAAGACACATGCAATTTCTCATGGATTGTACTGAACTGCTGGCCCTAACACTCAAGCCCTTTTTCTTAAATCTGGCCCATTAACATACTTAAGCCCAATAACATTATTCTAAGCCTAATTAAATAATTAAAGCCCATTAAAACTTTCTTGGCCCAAAAATAATCTATTCTGGCCCAATGGGCCCAAAAGCCCAAAGACTGGCCCAACAATTTCCATGGGCCCTAAAGCCCATAAAAATTAGTGGGTCACTTAATTAATTTAATTAAGCCCAAATAATTAAATTCAACCCAAAATCATTAGATGGAGCCCAAATAAATTTTGAGATTTAATTAGGCCCATTAAACATTTAATTAAACTAAAAACTTAAAAATAAAAATACCCGAGCCCAACTAACTTAACCCGGACCCGGACCCAACTAACTTAACCCACTGACCCACGGACTTGACCCGAACCACCAACCCGACCTGGACCCCAAGACCCGACCCAGCACCCCACCCCAGCCCAACCCGAACCCTTCCCCCCTTCAGCTGCTCTCGGCTGCGTGCAGCAGCCCTCTCCATCCCGGCCACCACTGGTCGGTCGCCGCCGGCAGGACCTTCCCAAGGTCCTGCCGGTCCTAACCTGACCATGGGTCGGCTGGTTCACGGCCCTGCATGCCCCAGCCGACCCCTCTTCTCCCAAACCCTAAACTGCACGACAATGGAACCCGATCCGCATCAGCTGGCTTTCTGGGCTCGTTTGGCTCGAGCCACTCGAGCCATTCGAGTCCAGGCCATCCCCACACCTCCTAGGAACCCTGACCAGTAGCCTAGACGCAACCATGGCTAAGAAACATGAACATGGATCAATCAAACCACATGAAAATTCTCAACTCCATGAAAGCCGAATGGTTTTCTGAAAATCTTTAAAAAATTTCGATGCACACACAACACACACCTATAATACTGATATGGTAAAGGAAAAGTGAATGAATACATGCCTTGCACCGAAATTGAAGAGATAAAGGCGCGTGGGACGATTCCGGGACGACGGGACGATGATCAACACCTTGGAAGCTTAAAGAAAATCGAGCTATGGCCGAAGTCTGCTGCAGAAGACGAAGGAGGAGGGGGTGTGGCGGCTGAGACTTTGAAACGTGGGGTTGGGTAGGCTTAGGGTAAGGTTTTTAATTAAAATTAGGTTTTTAGGAAATTAAATATATTAATAAGGATTTTAATATATAAAATATATAACTTAAAAACTCCAATTAAGAATTAAAATCTGATACTAACATTAAAATCCCGAAATATACAATTAAGGGAATTTTAAAAGTGCTAAAAAGTCATTATTTTGGCTTATTTTGAATAAAAACGGACTCCTAAAATTATATAAAATTAAATACTAAAAATTTTGAGGAAATAAAACTCAAAATAATATTTTTGGGCTCTTAAAAGGCTCATGAATTAAATTGGCTAGAAAGTTGTCATCTCGTCCGTCCACGGTCCCGTCTACGCGATAAAATAATTAAAATACTAAAAATCTTAAAAATCACTAATTATGGGTTAAATTCTTAAAAAAATCAATTAAATCATGCACAAATAATTCACATAATTATTTAACCCATAAATCTAAAATTTAAATAATTAAATTCCCTAATTATGCATGCGGATTTACGTATTTAAAAAAAATACCGGGTGTTACAATTCTCCCCCCCTTAAATTGAATTTCGTCCTCGAAATTTAAAATACTTACCCGAACAACTCCGGGAAACGAGTCCTCATCTCTGCCTCGGTCTCCTAAGTAGCTTCCTCCTCTGAGTGATTCAGCCACTGGACTCTGACCATCGGTATGACTCGCGTCCTAAGCCTCCGCTCCTCCCTAGCCAAGATCCGCACTGGCCTCTCCTCAAATGCTAACTCCGGTGTCAACTGAAGAGGCTCAAAATCCAACACATGCGACGGGTTGGAGACATATCTCCGAAGCATGGATACATGGAAAACGTTGTGCACTGCCGCTAGCCCTGGTGGTAGAGCTAAACGGTAGGCCAACGTGCCAACTCTCTCCAAGATCTCGAATGGCCCTATATACCTCGGATTAAGCTTGCCTCTCCGACCAAATCGCACTACTACCTTCATAGGTGACACCTTCAGTAATACGTGGTCACCTACAGCGAACTCCAAATCTCGTCGTCTGGTATCTGCATAACTCTTCTGACGACTCTGAGCAGTCCTCATCCGATCTCGAATCTGAGTCACAATGTCAGCTGTCTGCTGCACAATCTCAGGACCAAGTAAAATTCTCTCACCAACCTCATCCCAATGCACAGGAGATCTGCATCTCCTCCCATACAATGCTGCATAAGGAGCCATACCTATAGTAGACTGAAAACTGTTGTTATAGGTAAACTCCACTAATGACAGTCTAGTCTCCCACGAGCCCTGAAAATCGATGACACAAGCTCTCAAAAGATCCTCGAGAACCTGGATCACTCTCTCAGACTGACCATCTGTCTGGGGATGGAATGCTGTGCTGAACAAAAGTCTAGTTCCCATAGCTGTGTGCAGACTCTTCCAAAATGCGGATGTGAATCTCAGATCTCTGTCTGACACAATCGACACTGGTATGCCATGCAACCTAACAATCTCCTTGATGTAAAGCTCTGCATACTGTGTCAATGAGTAAGTAGTCCTCACCGGCAAGAAATGAGCTGACTTGGTGAGTCTATCCACAATCACCCAAATCGCTGTGCAACCTCTGGCACTCCTCGGTAAGCCAACCACAAAGTCCATCGTTATATTCTCCCATTTCCATTCTGGAATAGGAAGAGGTCTAAGAAGTCCTGCTGGACGCTGATGCTCTGCCTTGACTTGCTGACAAGTCAAGCACTCTGACACCACTCTCCCGATGTCTCTCTTCATCCCGGGCCACCAATACAGTAGCTACAAATCTCTGTACATCTTCGTACTTTCGGGGTGAATTGAGTACGGAGATGTGTGAGCCTCTGCTAAAATCTCAGCTCTCAACTGATCGACGTTCGGTACCCACATCCTACCACGGTACTGAACAATGCCATCCACAACTGTATACAAGAGATTACCCCTAGCCTCATCTCTCTGTTTCCATCGCTGCAACTCCTCATCAGCAGACTGTCCATCCCTGATCCGATCTCGCAGAACTGGCTGCACCGTCAACACTGACAAGCTCGGTACATGACCACTCGGATAACACTCCAAGTCAAATCTCTGAATCTCGCTCTGTAGTGGTAACTGTACGGTCAAACATGATACCACTGACGACTTCCGACTCAAAGCATCTGCTACTACATTAGCTTTACCCGGATGGTAGCTAATGTCACAGTCATAATCCTTCACCAACTCCAACCATCTCCGTTGCCTCATGTTCAACTCCTTTTGGGTGAAGAAGTACTTGAGGCTCTTGTGATCAGTTAAAATCTTGCACTTCTCGCCATACAGATAGTGCCTCCAGATTTTCAAAGTGAAAACCACTGTTGCTAACTCCAAGTCATGTGTCGGGTAATTCTGCTCATGAACCTTCAGCTGCCTCGACGCGTACGCAATAACCTTGCCACACTGCATAAGTACTGCGCCTAAACCCAGCTTAGACGCATCGGTGTACACCACTAACTCCTCGTGTGGTACTGTTACTGCTAACACCGGTGCAGTAGTGAGTGCTTACTTCAGCTGATCGAAGCTCCTCTGATAGTCTGAACTCCAGATAAACTTCGCATTCTTCTTGGTTAAGGAAGTCAAGGGTACTGCAATAGAGGAAAAACCCTTGATGAACTTCCTATAATATCCTGCCAAACCCAAGAAACTGCGAATCTCCGAAGCATTCTTCGGAATACCCCAATTCTGCACTGCCTCAACCTTCGACTGATCAACTGCAATCCCATCTCTCGAAATAATGTGGCCAAGAAATGCCACCTTCTCAAGCCAAAACTCGCACTTGCTAAACTTGGCATACAAACGATGCTCCCTCAAAGTCTGCAAGGCTGTCTGTAGATGCTGTCTATGCTCCTCAATGCTCCTAGAGTAGATCAAGATATCATCAATGAAAACTATGATGAACTGATCTAGATACGACTGAAAAACTCGGTTCATGAGATCCATGAAAACCGCTGGAGCATTGGTCATCCCAAATGGCATCACTAGGAACTCATAATGCCCATACCGTGTCCGAAAAGCAGTCTTGGACACATCTGCATCTCTAACACGCAGCTGATGATAACCAGATCGCAGGTCGATCTTGGAGAACACTGAAGCTCCCTGCAACTAATCAAATAAATCCTCTATCCTCGGCAGTGGATACTTATTCTTCACTGTGACCCTATTGAGCTCTCGATAATCGATGCACAGTCTCATACTGCCATCCTTCTTCTTCACAAATAACACTGGAGCCCCCCATGGAGAAAATCTAGGACGAACAAAGCCTTTCTCTAATAACTCCTGAATTTGCTCCTTCAACTCTTTCATCTTGGTCGGAGCAAGTCTGTACGGTGCCTTAGAGATAGGCACGGTGTCTGGAACCAAGTCGATGCTGAACTCCACATCTCTCACTGGTGGAATTCCTGCAACATCCTCTGGAAAGACATCCGGAAAGTCACGAACCACCTCTATCTCTGATAATGATCTGCTAGATGGTTCTGAGGTCGTGACAATACTCGCTAGAAACCCTTGGCAACCCCGTCTCAACAACTTCCTCGCCTGAATAAGAGATATCACCTGAGGAAAATCACTGCTCTGAGATGCATGGAAAGTAAACGGGTCGCCTCCTGACGGTTTCACTGACACTGACCTCCGACGAAAATCAATCGAAGCTCCATTGACTGTCAACCAGTCCATACCCAAAATCAAATCAAAACCACTCAATGGCAAAACCACCACATCTGCTCGAATGGAGTGTCCCTGAAGCTCCAACTCCAGTTCTCGAACAACCTTCGAGGTAGAAATAATCTGCCCTGACGGCATAGTAACATCATACCCACTGTCAATAATCTCAGGTGTGATGCCTATCCGCCTGATAAACTTCAGGGAGATAAACGAATGCGTAGCCCCTGAATCTAGCAACGCAAACGTGGAGTTGCCTCCAACTAGAATTCTCCCTGCACGCAGAAAATTCCCAACAATTTCATACCACTACTAAAATTTTCCCCAACAAGTCACTACTAATCCTTAATTCTAATCACAAGTAAAACATGCTTCTTATTCTAACATGCAGATAGATAACCCAAAGAACAACAATTCCATAAAGAAAACGAAATTCTTAACCAAAGGAAAAAATTATAAAATACTAGGGATAAGATACACCGGTGATCAAGGAGGTGTCTGGGTCTGCCTCCTCTGCCTGCATGACGAACACTCTACCAACAGTGTTCTTCTTCCTTGGGCAGTTAGCTATCTGATGCCCTAGCTCTCTGCAGTGGTAAAAAACTCCTGCTCCCAACAGACAAGGTCCCGAATGCATCTTCTGACACTTCGGGCAAGTAGGAAAACCTATAGCATTAGGGGCCCCTCCCCTCTGCTGCTGCGGATTCGGGCCCTTAGCCGGTCCAGTAAACTGCTTCTTCGCAGGAGGCTGCGAAGATGGTCGCTGATACCCCGACTAAAACTGTCTCTTCCCCTGCTGCTCTCGCTGCATCTCTCTCCTATCCTCCTCTGACCTTAGTGCTCTACTAACTACCGCCTCATATGTAGCGACGTCCATCATACGTACTTCGTGCTTAATATCCGCTCTCAGTCCCTCCACAAACTGTCTCATCTTCTCCGGTGGACTTTCTGCAATCAGAGGCACAAAATGACAGCCCCTCTCGAACTGGCTCACGTACTCCACCACTGACCTGTCCCCCTGTCGAAGACTCATAAACTCCCGGATCATGCGACTACTCACATCCTCCGTGAAATACTTGGCGTAGAAGACACGCCTGAACTCCGCCCAAGACAGTGTAGGGAGGTGTACTCCCCTGGCAGCACCCTCCCACCAAAGAGCTGCGTCTCCCCTCAACATATACGTCGCACAGTTCACCCTGTCCGCATCTGTGATCCCCATATATGCAAAGATGGACTCCAAAGAACGAATCCACCCCTCAGCCACCAATGGATCGGTGGTACCAAGGAACTCCTTCGGCCCCTTCTTTTGGAACCGCTCAGCTACGTCCTCCTCATGGGACATTCTGGGACGTGAAGCCTGCTGCTCTAACAGAGCAGTAACTCCTGCCATCAAAGTAGCATTGGCCTGCTCCAATGCTGCAAGTGGGTTCTGCGGAGGTGGAGGTGGAGGTGTAGGTGGAGATCCCCCACGTCTGTTCATCGGTCTGGGAGGCATTCTGCACCACCACATATTTCTTTACGTAAATCGCCATGCATAACTAAGTGGTTTAAAATTAATGCTAACTTAAATCCTTAAAAAAAATAAATCATACTATAAACACTTAAAACTTACAGACCGGTAGCGTGGATTTCTGAGCTCGCATAGCAGTAATGACCCCTCCAAGGACCGTGCTTTGATACCAACTGAAACGACCCTAACTCTATAATTAATAAATAAATATGCGAAATTTTTTTTTTTTATACTTACTAAATATAACATGTACATACATGCCCATACATATATCCACAAAATAAAAAGATTTAAAATAAATAAATAACTTAAATAAAAATGCATTCTTTAACAAAATAAATATCTGAGTCAAATACGTAATTAAAATGCTGTCATAAGAAAATAATTAAAAACTGCATGCACTGAAAATATTTAAATAAATTATCCAAAATTCAACCACTGAAAATAATTAAAAATATTTAACGTGCTGGAATATTGAAACATGCATCATGACTCAGATATCTATCACGGTCACGGGGATCACTGCCAGTCTGCTCATATGTCCTCTCCTCCGGTGGGTACTACGTCCTCTACGTACTCACCTGCACCATACCAGTGTAGTGAGCCTAGAAGCCCAACATGCTAACATAACAAGGATTTAAAATAATTTAAATCACTTTAATACTAATACATAACATATACATGAATGAGCATGTTTAAAATAACATCATGACATAACATAACTTAAATTAACTTAAATATCATAATCATACATAATACATAAACATTGTTGAGCAAATTATTTTCTAACATCGCATGGTTGTATCCATAGTGTAACCTTAAATCATACATCAAATACTGATCAGCGTGGAAACCAACGTACGTGGCGGTGACGAATCACCTCTTAAATTGGCAGTAAACTGCCTTTCAATAGTTCACATATGGGGACGAATCCCCCTCAAATTGTCACACTAGTTCAACTTCCAACATAAAATATTTTCTTTTGCTCAACCTTAAACATTAAATCATGCATAAAAATTATTTCATGAATGCATGTACATAAATAAAATGTGTGTTCTTCATATATATTTAATTTAATTTCATACTAACATATAAATATTAAAATAACTTCCATGCATAAAAATAATTAAATATATATTCAGGACACATGCAATTTCTCATGGATTGTACTGAACTGCTGGCCCTAACACTCAAGCCCTTTTTCTTAAATCTGGCCCATTAACATACTTAAGCCCAATAGCATTATTCTAAGCCAAATTAAATAATTAAAGCCCATTAAAACTTTTTTGGCCCAAAAATAATCTATTCTGGCCCAATGTGCCCAAAAGCCCAAAGACTGGCCCAACAATTTCCATTGGCCCTAAAGCCCATAAAAATTAGTGGGTCACTTAATTAATTTAATTAAGCCCAAATAATTAAATTCAACCCAAAATCATTAAATGGAGCCCAAATAAATTTTGAGATTTAATTAGGCCCATTAAACCTTTAATTAAACTAAAAACTTAAAAATAAAAATACCCGAGCCCAACTAACTTAACCCGGACCCGAACCCAACTAACTTAACCCACTGACCCACGGACTTGACCCGGACCACCAACCCGACCCGGACCCCAATACCCGACCCAGCACCCCACCCCAGCCCAAACCGAACCCTTCCCCCCTTCAGCTGCTCTCGGCTGCGTGCAGCAGCCCTTCCAGGGCTGCTGCCGCTCCAGCCCGGCCACCACTGGCCGGTCGCCGGCGGCAGGACCTTCCCAAGGTCCTGCCGGTCCTAACCTGACCATGGGTCGGCTGGTTCACGGCCCTGCATGCCCCAGCCGACCCCTCTTCTCCCAAACCCTAAACTGCACGACAATGGAACCCGATCCGCATCAGCTGGCTTCCTGGGCTCGTTTGGCTCGAGCCACTCGAGCCATTCGAGTCCAGGCCATCCCCACACCTCCTAGGAACCCTGAACAGCAGCCTAGACGCAACCATGGCTAAGAAACATGAACATGGATCAATCAAACCACACGAAAATTCTCAACTCCATGAAAGCCGAATGGTTTTCTGAAAATCTTTAAAAAATTTCGATGCACACACAACACACACCTATAATACTGATATGGTAAAGGAAAAGTGAATGAATACATGCCTTGCACCGAAATTGAAGAGATAAAGGCGCGTGGGACGATTTCGGGACGACGGGACGATGATCAACACCTTGGAAGCTTAAAGAAAATCGAGCTATGGCCGAAGTCTGCTGGAGAAGACGAAGAAGGAGGGGGTGTGGCAGCTGAGGCTTTGAAACGTGGGGTTGGGTAGGCTTAGGGTAAGGTTTTTAATTAAAATTAGGTTTTTAGGAAATTAAATATATTAATAAGGATTTTAATATATAAAATATATAACTTAAAAACTCCAATTAAAAATTAAAATCTGATACTAACATTAAAATCCCGAAATATACAATTAAGGGAATTTTAAAAGTGCTAAAAAGTCATTATTTTGGCTTATTTTGAATAAAAACGGACTCCTAAAATTATATAAAATTAAATACTAAAAATTTTGAGGAAATAAAACTCAAAATAATATTTTTGGGCTCTTAAAAGGCTCATGAATTAAATTGGCTAGAAAGTTGTCATCTCGTCCGTCCACGGTCCCGTCTACGCGATAAAATAATTAAAATACTAAAAATCATAAAAATCACTAATTATGGGTTAAATGCTTAAAAAAATCAATTAAATCATGCACAAATAATTCACATAATTATTTAACCCATAAATCTAAAATTTAAATAATTAAATTCCCTAATTATGCATGCGGATTTACGTATTTAAAAAAAATACCGGGTGTTACACGAGGAAAATAGGAAAAATATTCTTCCTAGCATATGGTATCTGGACAGTGGATGTTCTAGACATATGACGGGGAACAAGAATCTACTTCAATACGTCAAACCAAAAGAGTAGGGAACTGACACCTTTGGAGACAACAGCAAAGGAGTAATTGAAGGAATCAACTCAATAGGTATATCTAAATCTTGCTTGATTGATGATGTACTCCTAGTGAAAGGGCTTAAACATAATCTACTAAGCATAAGTTAATTGTGCGATAGAGGTTATGAAGTCAAATTCACTCCCCTACACTGCACTATATCACTCACATCTGACAAATCCATAAATTTCAAATGATATAGAAGTGAAAATGTATACAAGGTTTCTTTAAATAATTTATCTTTATCAAATATCAAAAGTCTTGTATCTTTAAATGTTGATGATAACATTCTTTGGCATAGACGACTAGGTCATGTTGGTCCTAGTACCATAGAAAAACTTTTGAAACTTGATTTAGTCGTTGGAATGCCAAAATTTAATTTAAAATTAGATTCTGTTTGTGATGCGTGCCAACTTGGCAAACATACAAGAGAATCTTTTAAAAGCAAAAAAAATTGTATCAACTTCTATGCCCCTTGAACTTCTCCACCTAGATCTATGTTGTCCCTCGAGGAATGCTAGCCTAGGAGGGAAGCTTTATGAATTTTTCATTGTGGATGATTTAACACGTTAAACATGGACATTGTTTTTAGCCCACAAAAATGATGCCTTTGATTATTTTAAAACTTTTTTCAAACAAGTTGTGAATGAGAAAAATCTTTCAATAAAACAGATCCGTGGTGACCCGGAACTGAATTTCAAAATGAGAGTTTTACAAATTTTTGTGAAGAGAAAGACACCGGTCATAATTTTTCTTGTCCTAGGACTCCTCAACAAAACGGGGTCGTTGAGAGGAAAAATAGGACACTTGTAGAGATTGCAAGGACCATGATATGTGAGCATTCTTTAACAAAATATTTTTGGGCTGAAGCAATGAACACTGCATTTTACATCATTAATCGTGTATCAATAAGGCCTATTCTCAAGAAAACTCCATATGAATTATGGAGAGGGAGAAAGCCTAACATTTCATACTTTCGAGCTTTCGGTTCAAAATGCCATATCCATAATAATGGTAAGGACAACCTCGGTAAGTTTGATGCCAAGTTCGACAAAGACATCTTTCTCGGATATTCCACAACAAGTAAGGCTTATAGAGTATTTAATAAACCCACTTTACTTGTTGAAGAATCAATGCATGTTGCATTTGATAAATCTATGCCTATAGTTTCTCGCACTAACAATGATGACGTAGATTTACTCGAAGAAGAGATAAATTCCTCAAGTTTAAATGATTTAGATGTTTCTGTTGAGGAAATGCCTCTTCCGAAGAAATGGACGCTTCACAAAGATCACCCAATGAATCTTATCATCGAAAGTCTTTCAAAGGGAGTAACCACTCGTTCTTATCTTAACAATATTTGCAATCATCTTGCCTTTGTTTCTCATGTTGAACCTAAATGTGTTGATGATGCATTATTAGATGATTCTTGGATTATTGCTATGCAAGATGAATTAAATGAATTTAAACGGACTGATGTATGGTTTCTTGTTCCTAGGCCGCATGATAGATCTATTATTGGAACTAAATGGGTATTTAGGAATAAACTTGATGAACATGGTACTATCACTAGAAATAAAGCTAGACTTGTAGCAAAAGGATATAGTCAAGAAGAAGGCATAGATTATGATGAAACTTATGTGCCTATTGCTAGACTAGAATCTATTCGCATGCTACTTGCTTTTGCTTGCTCTAGAAATTTTAAGCTATTTTAAATGGATGTCAAAAGTGCCTTTCTTAATGGTGAATTGAAAGAAGAAGTTTATATTGAACAACCTGATGACTTTGCTGATCCTTCTTTGCCTGATCATGTGTTTAGACTTAACAAAGCATTGTATGGTTTAAAACAAGCTCCTCGAGCTTGGTATGAAAAATTATCAACTTTCCTTCTTTCAAATGGTTTTTCAAGAGGAAATATTGATATTACGTTGTTTACCAAACATGCTAAAGATGACTTATTGATTGTGCAAATTTATGTTGATGACATAATTTTTGGTTCTACTAATGAAACTCTTTGTCAAGAATTCTCCAAACTTATGCAGGATCACTTCGAGATGAGCATGATGGGGGAACTTAATTATTTCCTCGGATTGCAAATCAAGCAGTGCAAGGATGGGTTCTTTATGAACCAAAGCAAATACATCAAGGAGATTCTGAAGAAGTTTGGGATGGAGAACACAGAATCATCATCTACATCGATGAGCACAACAATCAGACTCGACAAGGATGAAAATGGTAAATCTGTAGATCCATCTTCCTTTCGTAGTATGATTGGCTCTTTGTTATATGCTACTGCTAGTAGACCGGACATTATGTTTAGTGTTTTCTTGTGTGCACGATTTCAATCATGTCCAAAGGAATCACATTTGTTCTCCTTAAAATGCATTTTCAAATATCTTTCAAATACTCCAAATCTCGGCTTGTGGTATTCGAAAAATTCTTTCTTTGATTTAAAAGATTACTGTGATGCCGACTTTGGTGGATATAAGGTGGACAGGAAAAGCACTAGTGGAACTTGCTTCTTTCTAGGAAATTGTTTAGTTTATTGGTTTTCAAAGAAACAAAATTGTGTTACGTTGTCAATGACCAAAGCCGAATATATGGCCACCGGTAGTTGTTGTGCGCAAATTATTTGGATGAAGCATCAATTGCTCGACTATGGTGTATCTTTTTCAAAAATCTCTATTTTTTTGTTACAACACTAGCGCCATAAGTCTTACAAAGAATCCGATTCAACATTCGCGCACCAAACATATTGACATTCGTCATCATTTTATTCGTGATCACATCGAACAAAATAAATTTGAACTTCAATATGTTGACACTAAAAATCAAATTGCCGATATTTTTACAAAACCACTAGATGAAAATACTTTTATTCGTTTGCGTGGTGAACTTGACATGATTGATTTGTAATCACTTGTGGACATAAATAAATTTAATGTCATATTAAGGGGGAGCTAAATATTAAATTCGAGCAATTTAATGTTGGATAATACAAATTAATTATATTTATTCAATATTATACACTCATATTTTGTTATTTATGTGAAATTTATATGTTGCATTTTAGAAATCATATTTCAATTCTCATGTTTTTGCATTTACTTTTCCAGTCTTTTTGATTATCACAAAAAGGGGGAGAATTAGTTTGGTTAAATATCTTAACTAACGAGGAGAGTTAGTTTGGTTAAATGCATGGAGAATAAAATTAGTTATTTGATAAACAAATTTTTAATTCTCTTCTTAACTAATTGTTTAATTGAGGGGGAGTTTTTGCATAGTTTTACTTTATTGTGCAAATTTAAACTGTTTATTTAATATTGTACATTTATTTCTCCTATTTACCCAAGTTTTGTGATCATCAAAAAGGGGGAGATTGTTACGCCTTAAACGCATACAAATCTCGTGTTATGAGATTAATGTTTTTAATGCATTAACAAATCTCATAATATTATATTTTGATGATTACAAAACTCGGTTAATTGTTACTAACCATTTAATGTGAGATTTTGCAGATTCGATTTATTAACAAAAAATTCTTGAAAGCTATTTTGAAGCTATAAATGTATTTATGAAGTCTCATATTGCTCATATAATAGACACAATGTTATGTGGATGATATGGAACGTTGTTATGAGAATATGAAAAAAAAAGGACAAGAGAAGCCAAAGTATGGAGCAACAATTTCCGAAAAGTACTGGGAATTTTCTAGGCATTGAAATCCGATCTCCACCGGTCATAATCTAGAAAAAGAAGTGTTTCATGTGCTGTCCACATTTGAGAGAAATCCAGCAGCTATAATGAGAGATATGATTTTTTCAAATATTCTGCACAGTACCCACTTCTGCAAGGAACGAAACCATGAAGATTCAACTTCAGAAAATAACTGGGAATGATTGAGACATCCAAATCGAATCTCCACCAATCCGATTTAAGCTTAGGAAGTTATACAACTTCTGTCCAAATTTCAGATCCATCCAACGTATGGATTGGGAGATATGAATTTTTTCAAATGTGTCGCGCAGAACAAGATGCGAAAACATGATTAAGCGACTTCCAAATATTTCTGGAAATGTTTGACTCATTCAAATTAAATCTTCACCATTCCGAATATATATCAAGATGTTTTAAATCTTTAGTCAAAATTTTAAATCAATCTAACGGTTACATTGTGAGATATTATTTTTCCACAAAACCCGCTCAGTGCTGGGTAAAAGCAGGCAGCGGCGCCGAACACTTTTTTGCCTACTTCTTGACTTTACAACACACGCTCCATGCACTCAAATCAGATTCAAATCCTTGTCAACTATAAATAGAGGTTTTCCAAGGTTATTTGGAGACATCCCAACTCATTCCTTCTCTCCTTTGCAAGCAATCTTCTCTCTATCAAAGTGTTTGTGTGATATATTCAAATATTTGAGAGTGTTTGTAAAAATAGTTTGTGAGTTGGTTGTGCTATTGTTGTAAACACTTGAGTGTGAAGCCAAGTGTGTTGTGCTATCGTTGTAAACACTTGAGTGTAAAGCCAAGTGCATTGAGTAAACATTTGGACTAACTCAATGTCTATAAACTACGCCAATCAGATAAACTACACTAGTCCAAAAAAATGTTGGTAAGTGAAATCGAACTACTGACTTTTGATCAATGACTCTCCTACCCTATCAACTTTTGAAGAATTCCTTAGAAAAATATTAATATTTTACGACCAAAGCAACACATTGTGATGACGTCACTGACATTAATATACATATATATATATATACTAGTAAAATTCACGTGCGTTGCACGTGGGAACAATTTTTATTATCGATAAATATTGTTAAATAAATGAGTTGTGATGAGAAGAGATAAACATGCAATTAGTTAATAATCTTTTATATTTTAGTAAATATTAAATTCAATATAATATGATATTTACAACATTTTTTTATAAAATGAGTATGAAGAAATGAAGAATTTTTGTTTAAAAATTTTATATGTTACAAATCTAATTGAATTTATAGACGTTATTGCAAATAATGGTTGTAACAAATACTATAATTTTGTATAAATTAGACATTGAGAAAAATATATAATTTGATTTCATGAAATATTTAATAAATAAAATTTTAAAAAAAATATAACAAAAAATACATAGTGTTGAATTTTTTTTTAACACTACTGATTTTGAGAAAATAATAATAATACAGATAATGCATTCTAAACTTTAAATTAAATTACAACGTTTTTTCTTTTTTCACATAACCATTTTTTCTTCTTTCACGATTTTTTCGTTTGTCATCCATTATTTATTCTTAAAAAAATAATTTTCTCATCTTCTCCTATAATAATTCTTATGATGTTTTTTCTATTATTTATTTTTATTTTTATATTTTTATTCTTTGATTCTTTTGTTGGATCATACTGAAATAATTCTTTGCAAGAGTATATATAATTTCATTGTCTCCAACCTCCATTCTTGTGTTATTATCTTCGATTACTTGTAAGTCAATATCGTTAATAATCAATGTGTTATTGGACGGTTTTTCTATTTTTAATTTCATGCTAAGTTGTTCGAAATATACTATTGCAATAATTTTTGTTGCTAAATTTTTGCTCGAATTTTGAATGCTTTTGATTAAAAAATGTTAACATTTCTTCTTTTACTTCAACTGTCTTATTCATTTTGAGAATAAATGTATATATTTTTTATTTAGTGTCTATAAAATCTTGTAATATATTGAAGTGATGTTGTCCTATAAATAAAGAAGATTTTATTAATAATTTGTAACAATATGTACCGAGCGCATGCTGCTTTACCAAAAGTTATAACTGGCGGTAATATTGCAACTCAAATCTTTTAAACTGCACAGCAGCCAAGCGTCATGATTCGATTGTTTTACCCAGCAAGGACAATTATTGCACTCAACAATCTTCATTGCACTCCTTGTAATCAATGAGAATCAAACTCATAACCATAGCTCTGATACCAATTGTACGACCGATCGCTTGTTACTTTATCAAAAGCTTACAATTTCAATGTTAATCACTTACAGTCATCGTTAATTCGTTATTCTATAGCTATATATATTAACAATTAAAATAATATATTATCAATAACTCATGTTAGCCTATAAATATAATGTTTAATATAGTTTTATTTTGGCTCAATATTGATATTGATTCTTATGCAATTATTAACTCGAGTTTTCATCATTTGGTTGATTAATATTGAGCAAATATGACATGTTTGGTAAAATGTATTTTTTTTTATTTTTTTTCTTATGTATGTATACTCTGAATCGATGTGATTTATTATGTATTTGCTAATAAGAGAGATATGTTAATCAAATTAAATAAAATATTCATTTTGTAATGTTCTAATTTAAGATTTAATTACTTTTTTTACTCGAATATTGATTTATGTTTATATAATAATAATAATAATAATAATAATAATAATAATAATAATAATAATAATAATAATAATAATAATAATAATAATAATAATAATAATAATAATATATAATGAATTCTAAACCTTAATTTAAATTATTAATAAATATTTTTTCCTCTATATGTTGAATTTTTATCTATTTCACGATTTTTTCCCCCATTTATCATGCATTATTTTTTTCTATGAAAAAATTAATATCCATATCATCTTTATTCAACTAATAAAAAAAATTGCAATATTTTTGAACAATATAACTCCCGAGTTTCAATATTTATATCATTATGATCAACATTATTATATATATATATATATATATTAACAGTTTAGAATAAGACATTATCAATAACTCATGTAAGCTTATAAATATAGTATTTAATGTGGTTTTATCTTGTCACAATATCAAAACATATGCAATTATTACAGTTAGTGTTTTCTATTGTTTTCTTGATTAATATTGAACAATTATAGTTTGTTTCGTATCTTGAATTCGTCTTATTTTCTAACTCATGTATGTATGCTTTCAAGCAATATTATTTATTCTGTATTTGTTAATAAGTGAGATAATTTAATTAAATTAAATATTTATTTTGTAATTTCTTATATTTTGTGTTGATTATTTATTTTGTGACTATTGATTTATGAAAAACAAATGTAATATGGATAATGCATTCTAAACCTTAATTTAAATTATTGCGCAATTATTTTTTCCTCTTATATTTTGGATTTTTCTCTCTCAATTTTTTTTTTTCATTTACCATACGTTTTTTATTTCTTTGTGAAGGAATCAAGTGCAAATTGCTCAAAAATCCCCAATGCAAACATGTTTTGCTCTGCACTCTCTAGTCATTTTTTTGTACCACAATTTTTGTTAATTTGTACTACATTTTGTATGGTTTTGTACCACATCTTGTATGGTTTTGTACAACATTTTATGACTAGGGATCCCAAAGCAAAATATGTTTGCATTTGGGGATTTTTGAGCAAATTGCCCAAGAATCAATATACACATCATCTTAATAGAATTTTTGTGATTACATCTTTTTCCATCAATTATTTACATTTTTCTATCGTTATTATTATTTTTTTCGTTGGACATAATTTTTTTTATTACTAAAAATTTTTAGTTACAAAAATAACAATAATTTCATCGTTCCCAACTACATTCTGGTATGTATCGTCTTCTATTACTTGTATGTCAATATTGTTAATGATTGATGTAATTGTTGGACATCCTCTTTTCTTTTTAATTTATTGTTTTTCAAAATTTAATTATCTCCTTTTGCTTTTAATATTTTCGTTGCTGAAAATTTTTGATTGAATTTTAAATGTCATTAATTAAAAACGTTTACATTTCATCTTTTAATTCATTTTTTTTCTATTTTGAGAGTAAATACATATTCTTATTTATTTTGTTATATTTAATATTCCTTCATTAATTGCAAGACTATCTCATAATTTTTTTAAATGGTTTTAGCTTTTATGAGGAGAAAAATTAGTTAATTTTTTTTTAATTTCAACCTTTATATATATATATATATATATATATATATATATGATATGTGTGTGTTGGTATTTTTTTTATTTATTATTTTAGATTAAAACTTGAGTTTACTTGAATTGATTTATTTCAATATGAGTGTGTAATTTAATTAACATATATATATATATATATATATTAATAACTTTAAAAATCTAATATTTTTTTATATTTAAATATGAACTCATGATATAATTATTTATCTCAATATGTCCTTACCCAAATTAAAATATATAAGATTTTTTTAAAAAAATATGTTTATCCAGTCTACAAACAAATAAAAATCAAATATCTGGTGTTTCAATCTTTTAGTATTTAATTAATATTTTTGTGGAATTTTTTTAAAAATATTTAGTATTTTAAATATTTTAATTTTTTTTGGAAACTGAATGCTTATCTAATATGCACACACTTTGTCAATTTTGACTTTATCATAATAATCAATATAAATATTTATTTACGTTTATGCCCTAACTAAAATGTTGTTTTTACTTTTATAACCCTATATATTTTTATATTGTTTTGCTTATAGTATAAATAAAAGGACAAAGTTGTTATTTCACAATTGTAAAACTTTGATATTTTATTCAAACTTATATATATATAAAGCTGAGTTTTTACTAAATATAATAATTTTTCGTCAAAATATATTTATTAGAAAAAAATCTTAATGAATATTAATATGTAGATAATGAATTTTTATTCAAAATTGAAATTTTATCAGATAGTATCTTTATTTTGAATTTCAATTAGTTTTTTGTGTATAAATATATCCATAAATACTATATATGACATTAATTTTTGATTAGAAATTTAATTATATTTAAAAATTCCTTTAAATTTTGTATCCAAACATATGTGAAAATATACATAATGTTACACACACACACACACACATATAATAATGTCTCAAATTTCAGTTAATTTATTTTATGTCCAAAGTTAAAATTTTCATAAATATAATATACAATAATATACCAACTATAATTAATTTTAGTTAATTTTGTTTCGTCCATATATGTGTGTGAAAATTTTCATAAACTTTATATATGATAATATATCAATATTTTGTTCACATTTTGAAATTTGATATTGTGTCATCAATATTTTTAATTTTAGTTAATTTTTTGTGTTAGTTTATTTGTGAAAATTTTCATAAATGATATATATGGTAACGTACCAATTTTTAGTTAAAAATTAGAAATTTAATTATATGTTATCAATAAATTTTAATTTTAGTTAATTTATTATGTTTATATATATTTGAAAATTTCAATAAATACATTGTATGAATGTTCAGTTCAAAACTATATCGAATGTGATAATTAATATTTAATTTATTTAATTTTTTCTATATATAAGTGAAATTTTTCATATTCTTATACGATAATGCACAAATTTTTGGTTCAAAATTTGTAATTTGATCGAATGTTATTACTAAATTATAATTTAATTTAATTTTCATCCATATATATGTAATTTTTTTTTCATAAATGTTATATATGATAATGTACCAAAATAATTTGTACATTTACCATATATGGAAAATTTTCTATGATGATGCACACACACACACACACACAAATATATATATATATATATATATATATATATATATATATATATATATATATATATTACTAGCATGCTTGAAATATATAAATAAAACTTAAAATATATAACCATGAAATAATAATTCAATCAAATAACTATATAAATATAATTAATAGACGTAAATTCTTTCAGCTTTTTGTTAGTTTAGAATTGATTCACAATTCCAATTTAAATATAATAATAATAATAATAATAATAATAATAATAAGAATAATAATAATAATAATAATAATAATAATAATATTAATAATAATAATAATAATAATAATAATAATAATTGGTTCAAATTTACTTTCTTCACATAAATTTAATTAGACAAAACATTAATATTAAAAAAGCTAGATAATGATTAATACTATAATTAAATTAATAGGACTTTTGTAAGATGATCTCACGAATCTATCTGTGAGACGAGTCAACCCTACACATATTTACAATAAAAAGTAATATTTTTGTCATAATAAGTAATACATTTTATGGGTAATCCAAATAGAAGAGCCGTTTCACAAAATTGATCTGTGTGACCGTCTAGCGGAAATTTTGTGTAAATAAATATTACAATAGAACACGTTTTAATTCAAAAGTTTTAACACTATTTACATTATGGAGCTAAATTCGTCTTAAAACTTGTTTCAGTTCCGATTTTGATATATTTATAATTTATATGCAAAATATTTCATAAATGATATATATATATATATATATATATATAATATTCAATCTAATCAAATTTTGGTAGTTTACCATATATATGTATGAATTGTTCAATAATTTTTATGTGTGTATGTGTCTATACAATTCCATCTAATCAAATTTTGGTAGTTTACCATATATATGTATGAATTGTTCAATAATTTTTATGTGTGTATGTGTCTATACATATATATATATATATATATATATATATATATCATATCACTATTTACCATTTTATTGATAAAATTTTGAAAAATCTACCATATATACAAGAAAATTACAATTTGATTTGAACACATGTAATATATGAGTAGTGTTCAAATACAAAGCAATGATATAATAATTCAATCAAAATAAACAAATGAGTCATTTATTTTGATTAGAGTTAACCTTGTAACATTTCAAAGCTTGCATTGGGTGCTTAAGCGATTGGTTCGTTGTTACGATCTACATTCGTATGAAAAAGGGAGATCTTATGTTGTAATGCATATTTCACGATGTTGATGCGTATACATATTGTTCTTATTGATATTTATCTATCTATAAATATAAGTATAATTTATATTTTTCTCCATTTTATAGGGTTCACACATATATGCAAGAATGAAAATATGGTATCATAGAGAAAGTGTAACTAATTCTAAAAAAAGGAATCTTTATATTATTAACATAATTATTGCAGAAAATAAATTGAAATAGAAAATCAAATTTATATAATTAAAACACATGAATGCGAGATTTTTTATGATCTTTTGTTTCGAAAATGTTTGAATTCAAAAGTTTTAGAGATTTGAAGAATGTGGATGTCATCGATGAAACAAAATTTTCACAATTTTTGAATTGTGGAGAAGTAAAGAGGTGTCATTTTACTTCATTTATTTTTTTTTCAAATATTGAAATAATTTATGATATAAGACGGCGGCAATTTTTCAATTACCGAAGTAATTGCTAAGAACGACTTCACTAATTTTAAAATATGATGAAGTCAATATTTTCTTTTACTTTGCCACAAATTAAATTTTTTGAAGTGTTTTTGTTATATCACTACACCATTTTATTAATAAAGTACAAGTAATAGAGAACAACAATAACACAATATCTAAAACTAAAAATGATTCATTAGATTCAAAAATCATCAATGCAAAACACGGCGAATATTCAAAAATGTATCCGCAAAACCAAAAATGTGCCCACAAATATGTCCTATAAATCCGCAATGGAAACAAGTTTATCCAAACGTACATGACCCATTTAGACACCTACATAGGCGTAGACGAATTCACTCCATTTACTTCTAACTTGATCATATTGAGATTGATTTTAATATCGGTTGTTGATTAATCCTGCAAATCCAAATGACAGCAGTTTAGAACAATCATAAACCAAAGCTTTGCTTAGAATGAAATATGCATGAGGGAATAGATTTGGCCGGACCACAACGGTTCGACATTGAGAATATTTCATAACCAAGCTTACCAAAACATAATATGAAAATATGACCATAACACTCATTTGAAAACTCAAAAGATCAACAAAACTCTACATGTAGTTTATCTAATAATATAGCTTATTCAATTCAAGGGTCTCCTTGACCAAGGTTAGTTTAAGGTTAAACATCTAAAAGTGTAAGGGAATGAGAGTTGCACATAAACAGTTTGAGGTGTTGTCACAAGGTGTTGACAACACCTACAATAACATCTTAAGTAATGTGCAGCGGAATATAATTTAAGCGTGAATAAAATAAACAAGCAACCAATAAACAGACTCAAATGATTTAAGAAAGAGTATAAAATAATCTTGCAGTGCCTCAGAGCAAAACTTCACTAGAAAATAATTCAAAGAGTTTTACAAACCCTAAAACTAGTGATCATTATAAAAATCAATTTCTCAAAACATATGAGAAAATAAAGAGTAAATGTTCTCCTAAAAATTCTATATGAAATAGAATAAAAAAAACGAAATAAGGAGAAAAATCTTGAAGCTAAAAACGAGTGAACAACACACTCTTCGATCAATGATCTTCAAGTGTTCTTCAAGGCTTCAAGTAGTCACGACCGATACAAGCTCCAGAAAGTCTTCAGTTCTTTCTCAATGTATGAATGCGAAAGCTATTAGGTAACTCTCAATTGGTCGTTTTCTCTCTAGGGTCTCTCTTTTCCTTGTACACGCCTATCTCAATATATTGGAAAGAATCATTCTCTTCTTGGTTTTCTTGTATGCATAGGATTCTCTAGATTTGATCATATCAACTCTACACAAATAAAGAAATATATATATTAGATATGATATGATAAATATTCTAATAAGCTTATCAATATCTCAAAACAATTCATTCAAGGAAATAAAAAACTTATATATAAAAGATACTTCATGTCCAAGAAAGACAAAAAATATTAAATAAAATCTTTTTAAAAAAACTTGAGAATTTTAAGGAATAAAATATTTCTTTCAATCTCCCCCTTTTTTCCTTTCTGGACAAAACACTTTTAATCCAAAAACAAAACAACTAAACTCCCCTTTAATCAAAACTCCCCCTGAACAGATTCTCCCTCTAAGTAAAAGCAGAGGTGTTGTCACAGGATGTTGGCAACATCTAGCTACAACACTCTAGATCAATAAACATATAGAAAAGAAGAAACAAAAAAAATATATCAGAGCTAACACAAAAAAAAAAAAAAACAGTTTTGATTGGGAGCAAAACAAAAACAAAAACTTAACAACCCAAAAAAAACTAAAACTACTAAAGCAAATCTAAAATTGATAGCTCTCAGATGAGCCATCTGCTCCAGCTTCTTCTTCTTCTTCTTCTTCTTCTTCTTCTTCTTCTTTAGCTTCACTTTCTTCTCCTCCTTTTTGTTCAGAAGGGCCAGCTTCACTTAGTAGTGACTCGTAGTGAGCCTTCAACCCTTCATAATAGGCAAGATCAGCCTTAGCCTATGCAATCTTTTGCTCAGCATGCAATAGTTGAGCTTGAAGAAATGAAGGATCAGTATTCTGAGCAGCAGTTGGGGGTACAAAAGTTTCAGTGGCGGAGGGGGTGTTGGCAACACCTGCCACAACACCTGCGGAAACATCTGATTCAGACCAAGGAAGATCTATCTTCCTGTTTCCTCACAGTAATGCAGGTGAAATCTTCAATAATTCCCCAGGCTCCGTGAGCAGCTTATCATCATCCTTTTCAATTTCTTGAGATAGCAGCATCAAATAAATCAAAGAAGGATATGGCAGTTTCAGAGTTGGTTGTGCACAATCAGCAAAGGACATGACTGTATCAAACACCGGTCGGCCAAATTGAAGTTGGGTCCTGTTCCAATAGCGTATAGGACTGGAGCCTGATGCTTGGTAACAACACTAGAATTCCCAAAAGGAGTCCAGGTCTTCACAACCGTTTTGTGTAAGACAGAATACAGAGAAGTGAGCTTGGAATCCTGCAAGTTCTTAGGATGTGAGAGAAAAATAGTAACTTGACCACCTGTTATGAAAGAGGTCATCTCATACATAGAAGGCAGAGCCGAATTATCAGCAGTCAGTGTTTGAAGAAAACCATTAATCACAGCAGGACTGAAAGAGAAGATCTGTCCTTGCACATACACTTTACCATACTTGACATATCTGGGATCTTTCGCGGCTTCAGTGAGGTTGCAGTAAAATTCACGAACAAGTGCCCTGCAGTACAGACCAGCAGTGGTAATAGTGGACAACATGTTCCTTACCTCAAACAACTTCACCATGTTCTGAGCTTGATAGCTTTCCACATCAATATTGTGTTCCTCGAGGAACTCTCTATCAGTATACTTATCCCAGCAGTCAGCAATTTCCTTGGAATAAAAAGTTGAGGAATATGAAGAATTTACTCGGTAGTCGTCTCCTAAGGTGTTGTCCAAGGTGTTGGCAACACCTTCCTCAGCATCTTCTTCTTCTTCTTCTTCCTCAGAGTCATCAGAATCTGACTCTTCATCCAATTATTTCTTAGCATCCAAGTCTTCACTTGAGTCACTGCTGGAACTATCAGAGGGATGTGGGCGGTTATCAGCATATTCTTGAAGCATCTCCTCATCTGGTCCATCATCGGAGTTTTGAGGAGGAGCAACAATTGTAGGCTTTTTGCTTTTGGACTTCTTCATCTTAGCCATGAACTGAGCTATTGAAATTTTCTCATCATCAAAGAACACAGAAGGAGCAGTTGTGGAAGTCTCCTCAATAGCAACAGATGCAGATGCATCTTCCTTGACAGTAGGAACATAAGTTTGAGTCTCTGAGGCAGAAGACTCATCATCAGTGCTGGACTCAGCCTCAGAGGCTTTGACAGTATCAAATGGAACTGGGATTGTTGGAACTGTGGGTTCCATAGCACAATATTTTCCCCTTTTTCGATGTATTAGCTTGTAATCTTCATCGTCACTGGCATCACCCAAAGAATACTCAGTATCCACCAAAGAAGGTCTCGATGGTTGACCCTTCCCTCAAAATATTTTGGACGCTGTATAGTCAGGATTATATCCGACTTGTCTCTTGGATCGACGAGTCAAGGGTTTCGTGGGAAACACCTTGTTTAGCACGGACATGTCTGGAAAATTTTCCACGTCAATGGTATTACCAGGCTCTCCTGGAGCGATGGAGTCCAGAGGCACAGATTCTTCAGCTATTTGAATCAATGCTTGCTCGGACAGAGGGTGTGGTGATAGAGGTGTTGTCACACCTTCAGCAGCATCTTCCGTGTGGCCCATCTCCGATCGAATATCTTGGGGATCAAACCTTTTCTGCCATTAAATCTTACGAGAGTTAAAATCAGAGAAGAAATTAGGGAAATATGTGAGCAGTGGCTATGAAAATAAGGAGAGGCAAGGATTGAAACAAGGAAATAATATATTTCCAAAAACAGATAAATACCCAAATATATAAATCACTCAACCTTTCCTATCCTCACTCGTATTTACAGCCTCTCTAATGGTAAAGAAAATTCCAACGGTAACAAATCCTAACGATACTCTAATTCGATTTAATTAGGAAACAAATCTATTTAATTTTCACCAATAATCTAGGCCCAAATATTTCGCCAAATATTTCCAAATTTAACTCATCAGAATATAACACCACTGAAACAAAATCCAATCCCATTCAAAGAAAATTCAGTGGATAGGGCAAAAATCAAAATTTTTGTTTGATCAGAATTTACAACCTTTCGGCCCAAGATATTCACAAATAAAAATATTCATGTCCTAATTATGTCTAAAACAGAGTGTAACATAAAAATAAAATGCAATTATATGCACAAATATATGTTGACAAATGAGGTGTTTTCAACAATGTTGGCAACATCTTCCAGCAACACTTCAGGATTCAGAAAAATTTTGGTATCCACTTTATTATTACAGAAGTGATAGCCTGCACACTAAAGGAAACGATCTTCAATGGACCCCTTTAGGTAGCTTTTTCCATTTGCTTCTGATTTTCAATCAAATTTGATGATTGATAGAATTCAATTTTAATCATTCTTATTCTTTTGTGGTTCTGATTTTGCAAAGTCACTTTTCATTTGGGACAAGATCATGTAATACACGAACGTCCCTCCACTACTTCATGACTTAGTCAGAACTCTTCTTCAATTAATCCAAATTAAACTTTAAAATAGTTTGCAAAGAATCCTGAGTGAAAAATAGTAGATGGTTACAAAGTATCCAACACATCACAAAAACAGAATGAATGCATGCATGAAATATTCCTAATGAACCTAAAAATGCACATGCATGAAAAGGTGTTGTCACTGGGTGTTGGCAACACTCTTGACAACATCTCGGTTCTATCTATAATGCACACATACTGAGAGACTTCCTTATACTGGAGAATCTCTCGAAATCCAAAGCTTTTGTGAATATATCAGCTAATTGGTTATTTGTTCCAACAAACTCAATTAAGATCATGCTTTTCTCGACCAAATCTCGAATGAAATGATGTCTAATGTCAATGTGTTTGGTTCAAGAGTGTTGTACTGGATTTTTGGATATATCAATGGCACTAGAATTATCACAGTACACAATAGGAGTATCACTCTTAACACCATAATCATTTAACATTTGATTCATCCAAATGAGCTGTGAGCAACAACTACCAACAACAACATACTCAGACTCGGCAGTAGAAAGTGAGACACAGTTTTGTTTCTTACTATACCAAGATAATAAGTTATTCCCTAAGTAGAAACATCCTCCCGAAGTGCTCTTTCACTCATCTAAATCCCCAGCCCAAACACCATCACTAAACCCTACCAAATTCGAATTGGTTTCTTTAGTGTACCACAAACCCAAGTTCAAAGTACCTGCCACATATTTTAGTATACGTTTCACAGCCTTGAAGTGAGTAATTTTTGGGTTAAACTGGTATCTAGCACACAGACAAACACTATACATGATATCAGGTCTAGTAACACTTAAATACAAAAGACTACCAATCATTCTTCTGTAGAGGGTGTTGTCAACACTTTTGGCAACATCCTTGATAAGTGAAATTTATGCACTTAATTTATATATGATTTGGCTTGACTTTTGTGATGTATAGAGTGGATATTATGTGTATTAGTTGTTGTTTTGTGAGTTGCAAGGATTGACGCAAAAGTAGCTAGAAGAAGCGGAATGATTCATTATAGAGTATCAACTTCAGAAAATTACTGGGAATTATTGATGCATTAAAATCTAATCTCTACCGTCCAGAATAAATTTTAGGATTTTTTAAGCTACTGTCAAAATTTCAGCTCAATCCGACGGTTAGATTGTGAGATATGATTTTTTGAAAATTGTCGCGCAATGCAGATTTTCTAACCCGAGAGGCATGCGCGGGTGAGCCTCATTCACGCGCGGGCGCATGTCAGGGCAAATTTTGAGCATCCGGAGATAGAGAGTCATGCGCGGGCGCCCCTCTCTTCAGGCGCGGGCGCGCCATCGCAAAAGTCAGTTTTTTGGGTTTTTCGGGAAGGAAACCTTTGGACTTTCGTGGGCTTTTATTTATTGGATTTGAAACACATATAAAAGGGATTCTTTTCCGTACAATTGAGAGGAGAAGCCGCCGCATAGAGAGAAACACATCAAGGATCGATCGAGAGAAGATTTTGGAGACTTTGGAAGAGAAAATTCTGCTCAAGTTGGAAGAACATCAAAGAACAAAGACGAAGATAGATCGTCCGGACACGGAAGATCGAATATTTGGATTAGTTTTCTTTCTCTTGAATTTATATTATTGATTTGATGTCTAGTTTCATGAATATGAATTGGTTTCAACTATTTTTGAGTATGAACTAAACTTTTTATATCTAGAGGTTGATGTAGCCTGATCAAGACATGTTTATGAATTTTTGATTTTATTGAATTGAGTTCTTCTAAATTAATTGTGATTCCAGTTTTGATAGTCTTTTCAATTTACTGGCCATAAATTGATTTGTCATATTTATTTAGAATTCGGAACTCGGGAGAGGGGATTTAGAATAGGATCAATAGAATTCACACTGTTAATTGTTTATTTATCTCGGGAGAGTTTATAACTTTAATAGAGCCTAGAAAGAACATTGTTTTACCCATATCACTACACGTAAATTCTCAATAGGGATATTAGAATTGATTGGTGGTTGATACACTCTATTTGATACTCGGGAGACGGAAATAGTATAATCTTTGTGTTCTTGGTTATTAATTGAAATGAACTCATGAAAATAGATTAATTAGGAATGAACATTGTCGAGACCAAGTGAAATCAAAACCTCTAGACTATTTCTCTATAATTGATAATCTCTTAAGAATTTTGTGTGTGCGCGCTTTGCAAACATCATTATTTATTTAATTTGTCAGCAATTCTCTAAAGTTTGATTTTTTTAGATAAAATTAAGACTATTTTAATTAAAAGTATTGAATATTTTCAAATTACTCCTTGTGGGATCGACACTCTCTCTTTCACTATATTAAAACTTGACACTCGTACGCTTGCGAGTAATTTTCACAACAATTTTTTGGCGCCGTTGCCGAGGAGTAAATTTTGATTTTGTTTAGTCTTGTTACCAATTAGTCTATGTTTTAATTTAGATTTTTTATTTTATTTTAAGTTACTAATTGATTTCTTCTTATTTTTAAATTGCAGTTTATGAGACGATCTCAAAGTGCGAATTTTTTACTTTTTGATCAGGAGATCGAGAGCACTGCACGTGCTTTGAGAAGAATTAGAAGAGAAGAAATCAATAACATGGCTGAAGAGAATGTGAATCAAGCTCCTGTGTTGCCTATCAGAGATCAGTTCAGGCCGACGATCCAGACTCACTATTCTAGAATCGCTCGAGGGACCATTAATGCCAACAGTTTTGAACTGAAGCCATCGTTGATCAACATGGTTCAACAGAACCAATTTAATGGGAGCTCCACTGCTGATCCTCACCTACACCTACGCACTTTCTTGGAAATATCTGATACTGTAAAAATTAATGGTGTGTCTGAGGATATTATATGTTTACGCTTGTTTCCTTTTTCTTTCAGGGATCAAGCAAAGAGTTGGTTGCAGTCACTACCACTAGGAAGCATTACTACATGGGAGGATATGGCGGTCAAATTTCTTGCAAAATATTTTCCACCTGCCAAGTCCACCCAACTGAAGATAGAGATCAACACTTTCAGGCAGATGGGCACTGAACAACTATACGAGGCGTGGGAAAGGTACAAAGAATTATTTAGACGTTGTCCTAACCACAATTTTGCATATTGGGAACAGATCGAGTGGTTTTACAACGGACTGAATGCTCCTACAAGGATGAATGTGGATTCTGCTGCTGGAGGCTGTTGTGACCAGAGCTAGTCCAACAGGCTGTTGATATTGTTGGACAGATCAATAAGAGAATGAACACTGCTCATGATCGACAGACTAGCTATGCGAATGTTAAGCGCAGACCTTTACAGTTTGAAGTGGGAGAGAAAGTGTTCCTGAAAGTCTTCCCATTTCACATAATTTTGAGATTTGGTCTCAAGAGTAAGCTATCTCCTAGGTACATGGGTCCATTCAAGTTACTGGAAAGTGTTGGATACATGGCTTATAGGTTGGCTTTACTGCTGTATTTGTCTAGTATCCACGACGTGTTTCATGTTTCACTATTACGACGGTATGTGATAGATGAGTCTCATATCTTACAGCCGTCTGAGTTACAATTGGATACAAATTTGACATATGTAGAGAGACCTTTGCGTCTCATAGGTCATAAGGATAAGATGTTACACAACAGAACCATTCCTATTGTTCTAGTTTAGTGGCAGCGCCGAGGCACTGAGGAGGCCATTTGGGGACTTGAGAGTTGTATGCGTACATATTATCCAGAGATATTTTTGAATTGTTGTATTTTCATATTGTAACTTGTAAAATGAACCAGTTTGAATAAAAGATGTTTATTCAGTATTTTACTGCATTAAGTACTTAAGATTGTTCGAGGATGAAATATCTTAAGTAGGGGGAGAATGTAGTAGCCCGGTTCCATTTTACAAGATTAAGTGATTTTAAACATGTTAGAAAATGACATATAGTTTTAAAAGTGTCAAAACATGTTTAAGGAGTCATTATTTTGTGAAAATAAGTGGATAATCAGATCCGAAACGTCCAAAAATGTTAGGAGAGGTCCCGGAGGTCTCAAAATAGACCAGAAACAACCAAACGAGTTCGGAAGGACCAGACTCGAACATTGCGTCCAAAACCGAACGGACGCAATGATCCGGACCAGAACGTTGCTTCCGATCTGACAAACATTGCATCCGTTCTGCTGGCTGGACAGGTGTCGACGATATCATGACACGTGGTTGGATGGTGCAAGAATGTTGCGTCCGTTCAAACGAACGTTGCGTCCGTTCGAACGAACTAATGGCAGGACAGATATCAGCAAGATCATTGCACATGGCTGGATGGTGCAGAACGTTGCGTCCATTTGCCACAACGTTGCGTCTGTTCTTCGTCTATAAATATGGGCAAGATTTTCTCATTTTCAGCCGTTTAGAATCCTCTCCTTCACCCATATGGATCTATTTTAGGGCCTTTTGGGTACTCTTATTTTAGAGTTGGAGTAGGAAGTATATATTTTAGTATAGTCAGAAAGTGTCTGACATAGTAGCGGACAATGTCCGTAGAGGTGGCCAGGCGGCGGAGCTCTGGCGAGGCGTCTAGGAGTCATAGCTAGGCTATGCCCATACTCTGAGGCATGTGTCATCAGCGGGCTAATGACGAACGAAGGTATGGATTTGGTTACCTATAGAAAATAGGGAGTAGGATATAGTTTAATTAAGGCTTTTAGAGCCTAGTAGGTGATGATTGGCATGCTAGGTAATGCATGAGTTATTTATGTTGTAGTGATGCATGGTAGTCTTGGACCTAGGAGGGAAGCTTCTAGGATCTGCCTTAGTAAGGTACGAAAGTATTATTCGAGATATCCATATTGAGTATGCATGTATTATGTGTTTGCATGGATTATGTGATTGCATGTTTTATATACCTTTATATACAACATGTCATGACTGTATATTTCATACATGAGCATATTCAGCCTTTACCTTAGAGGTATCCTGTAGCAGGGTGCTCACCCTACGAGTTTGTGGATGGTTGGATACGTAAGTCTTGTGTCAGGTCACCTTTATGGTTGGACACATGTACTAGTATCAGGTCACCATTATACACTAGGTATATGAGCCAACTCCTGATGCAATGACACAGCGTGCTATATACCCTGGGCCCGGTCTATGAGCATGTTTTCTTGACCTGAGTGTCTCGGTATCTAGTTTATTTGCATTCATGCACATACATTAGTGTATAATCAAACTCTCGTACTGAGCATGTTAGGCTCACTTTCGGTTGTTTTCTATTGGCTGGATGCCCTATTCCATAGGGGCAGTTGCAGGTAGTTCTCCCGGAGATAGGGAGGTTAGGTGGTGACCAAGGCTGGATAGCAGGGTTGACCACTAGGATTTGCTTTCATGGTATTTGACTTAATTTAATTCCGCAGTTATTCTGATTTAGATTTATTATTGATTAATTGCATGCTTAAGCTTCTGATTAGTAGGTGATCATGGTGTGGGTCACTACACTCGGCTATTTGATGAATATTCCAAGAACATACACTTATCACGTTTTGCATCAAACTTAGCAAGATGATCCCTATCATTCAAAACGTGACATACACATCCAAAAATATGAAAATATTTAAGGTTTGGCCTCTTTCCCATGAGAATTTCATAGGATGTCATAGTAGTACCATTCCTCAAATACACTCTATTTGAAATATGACATGCAGTATTCAAGGCTTCAGCCCAAAAACGTTTTGAAATATTTTTCGAACTCAACATCACTCTTGCCATTTCTTTCAAAGTCTTATTTTTCCTTTCATAAATTCCATTTTGTTGTGGAGTTTTAGGAGCAGAAAATTCATGAGAAATACCTTTATTATCACACAAACTAGAAAAAGAAGAGTTTTCGAACTCCTTACCATGATGAGTGCGAATTCTGATTACCTTCAGATTATGGAGATTTGAAATCTTAGTAAGCAATTTCTTGAAGGCATCATATGTGTCTGATTTTTCTCTCAAAACGTTTACCCATGTATATCGTGAAAAATCATCCTCACAAACAAAAGAATATTTCTTACCACCAAAGCTTTCAACATCCATTGGACCCATTAGGTTCCATATGTATAAGTTGGAGACAACGTGTTGTCACATATGTTGTCAACACCTTGTGTGACACCCTAGTCTGATTCCCTTTCTGACATGCTTCACATACAAATGGAATACCAGATTTCAAATTAGATATACCTCTAACAACATCTAACTTACTCAAGTTCTTTATAGTCTTGAAATTTGCATGACCCAATTTTTGATGCCATAGGTCAAATTCAGTCACTTTTGTGTGCCTACAAGCCATCTCTTCTCCAAGTTGATAACAATTATCTGATGACCTTATACTTGTCATGACACACAAATTTGAATCATCAAAAACTTTGCATAATTTCTTATCAAATTGCACATGCAAATTATCATCACAAAGTTGTCTTATGCTTATTAGATTGGCGGTTAATCCTTCAACATGAAGTACATTCCGAAGCTTAGGAAAACCAACAACATTCAGAGTTCCCTTTCTAACAATGTTACCTTTTGAACCTCCTTCATATGTTACTTTTCCACTTTTCTGTTCAACGTATTCAGTGAGAAACTTCTTGGAACCTGTCATATGACGTGAGCTGCCGCTATCAAAGTACCAAGAACTCGAAACATTAGTTCTCAAAGCAGTATAAATCATATGACAGTGATTATCAACTTTTGGTGCCCAAACTTTTCTTACAGAAGAACTATTTCTGTAGATGTTGTGGAAGGGTGTTTGCAACACCTTAGGCAACACCTTTGATGCAGATCTCTGTATGTAGTATTCCTCCAACTTAAAACAGTATGGTTTGATATGACCAGGTGTATGACAGTAGTGACAAATATACTTACATTTACTTCTAGACAATGAAGGAGTAGTAGGCTGTGGCTTTGGTTTTGGAGGAACAATTGGTGAGGCCTTTTTGGTTGAGCTTTCTGTACAGGTGCTTTCCTTGATAAACACTGGGCCTTTGAACTTTCACCAACTTCAAATTCGCTGTTTTCAAAACCTAAACCAGCCGTACCATCTCTTCCCATCATGATTAGAGAATCAAGCTTGGTAGTGCTTGAATTAAACCTGGCCAATGTAGATTTTGATTTTCCTAGTTCTTCCTTCACTTGACTTAATTCCATGTCTTTCTTACTCTACATAACTTTAAGCCTTGACACATCAGCCTTTAGATCAGAATTTTCTTTTGAAAGAATGGTACTTATTCCTTTCTATCCAATCAGTATGTAGTTCTTCAAACATCATCCCAGCTTCTTCCATGGATATGATATCATCACCTGAATCATTATTACAAACATTATCATTAACGAAAGAATTTAAACAGACTGACCTTTGGGAGATGTTGCGGCCAGGTGTGGCAACACCTGCTGCAACACCTAAAGGATTAACTTGAAACTTCCTTTTTGCTTTCTAGTAAGGCAGATAGAGCAGTGTGGCTTTCTTCATCTTCCTGTTCTTCTTCATTTGACTCTTCATCACTTAAAGACGTATTCATACCTTTCCTAAGCGTGTTAGCACACTCATTTGCATAATGTCCAAATCCTTAACAAGAATGACATTGTACTGTGTCTAACTTCTTTGGTACTGACTTCTTCTTCCCTTCCAACATCAGTCGAGACTTAGGAGTATCAGTCAGTTTCCTTGGTGACTGTTCTGATCCAGTAATTCTCAAAGGCTTGCTAGGAAACATTGGAGCCTTGAGTTTTTGATCCGTCTTTCTTGCCTCTTTCATCTTCTTCAGATAATCATTGAATTTCCTAGTCATGAGAGAGATCGAATCATCCTCTAAATCAGACTGATGAACTTATTGTTGGAATTTAACATACTCCTCATATGAGGTCTTTGAAGCTTGAAGTGCTATTGATTTCCCTTTATCCTTCTCTTGTGCAGTAAGATTCACATCAAAAACTTGAAGGATACTAATCAGTTCAGTCATCTTCATTTTTTAGGTGTCTTTCACTTCCTCAAGCACCCAAATCTTTCCATTGAATCTCTTTGGCAAAGATCGAAGAACATTATTCATCATACTTTCACTAGAAATAGGTCCTCCAAAAGCATGCACCTCTGTAGCTATCTCCTTAAGTCTCTTATCATAATCAGCAATAGTCTCATTCTCATCCATCCTGATATTCTCAAATTTTGTGTTTAGTAATCTCAGTCTTGTTCTTCTCACACTATCAGTTCCTTCACAGCGTTCTTGAAGAACTTCCCATGCATCCTTAGCTACAGTCCAGTCAGCTATGAGTCCAAACATTCTCATATCCACAGATGAAAAAATTGCATTGAGTGCTTTAGCATTGTAGCTTGAAATTTATGTTTCCTCGTCAGTCCAAGTTTCATCTTGCTTGATATATATTCTCCTTCTAAATCTAGCATCTTTGGAGGAGTCCAACCAGTCAGAATGCTCTACCAAGCACAAACATCCATTGCTTTTATAGTATAGCGCATCATTGTCTTCCATATTGCGTAATTCGTGTCATCAAGAACCGGAGGTTTCAAAAATGAGTTCGCAACAGACGATTAGTCCATATTATTCCCTGTAATAAAATAAACAAACCAAGATCAGTTCTTAGTGTATCAAGAATATAGCTCTGATGCCCCTTTTAAGGGAATGGGGGTTGCACATAAATAGTTTGAGGTGTTGCCACAAGGCGTTGACAATACCTATAATAACACCTTGAGTAATTTGCAGCGGAATATAATTTAAGCGTGAATAAAATAAACAAGCAACCAATAAATAGACTCAAATAATTTAAGCAAGAGTATAAAATACTCTTGCAGTGCCTCAGGGCAAAACTTCACTAGAAAATAATTCAAAGAGTTTTACAAACCCTAAAACTAGTGATCATTGTAAAAATCAATTTCTCAAAACATATGAGAAAATAAAGAGTAAAAGTTCTCCTAAAAATTTTATATGAAATAGAATAAAGAAAACGAAGTAAAGAGAAAAATCTTGAAGCCAAAAACGAGTGAACAACACACTCTTCGATCAATGATCTTCAAGTGTTCTTCAAGGCTTCAAGTAGTCACGACCGATACAAGATCCAGAAAGTCTTCAGTTCTTCTCAATGTACGAATGTGAAGCTATTAGGTAACTCTCAATTGGTCTTTTTCTCTTTGGGGTTCTCTCTTTTCCTTGTGCACGCCTATCTCAATATATAGGAAAGAATCCTTCTCTTCTTGGTTTCCTTGTATGCATAGGATTCTCTAGATTTGATCATATCAACTCTACACAAATAAAGAAAGATATATATTAGACATGATATTATAAATATTCTAATAAGCTTATCAGTATCTCAAAACAAGTTATTCAAGGATATAAAAAACTTATATATAAAAGATACTTCATGTCCAAGAAAGACAAAATATATTAAATAAAATCTTTTCAAAAAAACTTGAGAATATTAAGGAATAAAATATTCCTTTCAAAAATAATAGTTAAAGTGAGTCCATATTCAAATGAAAATTAATGGGAACTCTAAATTCGAGGGAATATGATAGAAACAAGAAACATACTTGACCAGTTTATCCTTCTGTACAGAATATGAGGACTGAAAAGCCCAGCTAGTTTCAAGAAACTAGATAAATGTGTTGCAAACCTCTGCTTCTTCTCTATATGAAGCAATAGCTCTCGAATGTGGCGGTGAGTGAAAGTGTATTGATAGGGTCGAAGCTCGGGGGAGGATCCAACGGCGGAGGAAAGGCCCACCGATTGAACAGTGCAATAAGTGAATCGAGGCCAATCGTGTAGCTTGAAACTCAGATGCCAACGAGAATAAGCGATGCTTCTTCATCCACGGGAAGTACAAGGGTTCCTGGGCTCGAGACCAGCAAGGCCAACGTCGCTGCCTTCAACATATTCAGAAAAACAAAAGGGTCGTGTTTGTATGAATTCCATATGCATGAAAGATTACCTTCTTGTGGAAAAGTCTTATTGTCTACACAATGGTAAAATCATCACATATAAATTAAAATTTTAATTTTCACCTTTTTTATTTGAAGAAATAAAAAGTCACTTAAAAATTAAAGTAAAGTTCATTTTTTTAATTGATGAAATCTAAAGTATATTTTACTTAGTTAATTTTAAAATCACAATAAATAACTATATATTTATTTTGACAATAGTGATCGCCGAAATAAAAAATAGCGAAGTAATATGCAGATCGAAATTCTATAATATGGAATTTTAATTTGAAACCTATGTGTATAAGTCGTTTCTTATGCATGATCTACTAAGAAATTTTGTGGTATGCTGTCAAATCGTGAAGGGTGATGCGTTCTTGATATCTATGGTGTAAATGCATTGACGTTTATGAAATTTTTATGGGTAGTTCAGAATTTTGGTATGTGTATAGTGTACATGAAATTTTCGAATCATACTTTTGAAAGTATGAGTTGCGTGATGGATTCTTTTCATGATTTTGAATTTTTTATGGTGCATAAATGTCTTGTTCAAGATGTGAGTGTGTATTTTTTTTAATCAAAAATGGTCCAAAAGGGATCGAAAAGGTCGGAATACCATGTTTTGTTTTTCTAGATCGCGCAACGTCAGACTGCTTGAAAATCCAAGCAGGACGCATTTTTTTTTCTACCTAGGCACGAGCTGGGGTGCCTGGGCGGAAATATTTTTTTGTAACCCCCCGATATTATCTTAATCAAGATTAGAGTAGATAATTATTGATATTAAGAGATTATGGAATTCTAGGGTTGAATTGATATTTGATCAGGGTCTGAATTGCAATTTTCAAAGATTTCAGGGACCAAAGTGCAAAAAGTGATTTTTATATAATATTGATTTGATGATATTTTCCTATGTTTGATTGAGTTAATTTGTGATGATTAGGTGTATTTTGATTGATTAAATTTATGTTATAGTTACTAATCATTGTATGTGATTTGATATAGGAAAAGTGAAAGCTAAAGATGGAAGGAAAGAGCGAGATAAGAGAAGAATTACGGAGTAGCAATGATCCAAAAATCATTTTTAATTTTTGAGAGTTCAAATCCGATCTCCACCGTTCATAATGAAATTCAAGATGTTTTGAAGCTGCTGTCCAAATTTCAGCTCAATCTGACGAATAGATCTCCGGATATGAATTTTCGCTGCTCGCTAGGAAAAAAGCTGCTCGCTCGATCCGTCAAATTTGACCGATCGAGCGGGAGATGAAATAAAAGTTGGACAGAAAGTGGGCAGTTTTATGCTCGCTCGATCCGTCAACTTTAACCGATCGATCGGGCGAGACAAAAAGTCGGGAATTTATATTTTAAATAGGAAACTTTCTTGGAAAGAACTCTTTACTTTAAATATAATCTAGCACTCGAAAATATATCAGATTGGACGACTTGGAATGCGAAGAACGCTCTGGCGGCTAGGTTTTATCTTTCCAATTCTTAGATTTAGTTTCTTCTTCAATTCTTTCTTAGTTTTTGTACTTGGTTAAGGAAGACGAAACCCTTGATTTTATTATATTTGTGAGATTCAGTTTTTTAGTGTTTAATTCAATTTGAGTATCAGAAGTGGTTCTGATTTATTTCATGCTTGTGTGTTTGATTATTATATTGATCACCTGATAATTCTTTAGTACAATCTACCGTTAAATTAGAATTTCAATCCGTAATTGTTTGAATCATCTGATTTGTGAAGCAACTATGATTAATATTTTCTGCTGTTGAATTTGTTAAATCGTAGGAACAACAATTGACTAGATTAAATACACCCTCTGGTGCATGTATTGCCTAAATTCATCAGTTTTACTCATTTGAATGCTACCATGGATTTAAATCTAGATCGCTTGTATTTGGGTTGATTTATTGGTAAGGGTTAATCTAGAACGCTGGTTTCTAATTAACTAAGATTAAGGTGGAACATAAATTAAATTTTCAATGATGAATATTCAATGTGAATTCATTATTTTTAGGGAATCGATGATCGAATGAATAATTTCAAGGGTGTAGTCGACCAATACCAAGTATTGTTATTTTATTGATTTTTCTTATTTTAATTCTTGCATTGTAGTTGATAAAATTCCCAAATCCCCTTTCCAGTATTTTTAAGTACACAAATAAATTTCACTTTCCTCGTGGGAATGATCCCTACTCTCGCTACTACATTTTTATTTAGTTAATCTGAGTTGGGTTAATTTTGGCGCAACACGACTAAGCGCTACCAAATTTTGGCGTCGTTGCCGGGGAAAGCGTTAAATTTATTTGTGTTTTTGTTTTTTTTGTTTTTTTTTCTTTCTTTCACCGTCTTTTTTCTGTTTTTGCAAGAATATTTGTGGTGTAATACTTTGAGATGTCAAATCGACAAGTATTCGCATGCTTTATCCAGCAAAACGGAGAGCCTTTCTACGCAGCATGGGAGAGATTCAAAGATTTAGCAAATATCTTCAGGTTTCATGATTTTTCTAACTGTTCTCCCCTTACATTTTTTCTTGATGATTTGGATACAGTGACAAGAAGATGCGTAATTGAAGGAGCTTTCGCAGCCGGTAGTTCAATTTTCCCGAGATGATGATAGTATGATGCATCTGTTGGATGATATGGCAGAATTTGACTATTACCGGTATTGGGATCTTACACACCCGGATTTTATAGACCAACCATTCGAGCTTTAAAAGGAGGAGGGAAGTTGTTCTAAATTGGTCTTACATCCGCTAGAGGATATTCTGAGCAAGCTAGTGGCATCGACTGAGGAAACTGTAGAAGATCTAAAAAATTCTAGATGTTACCTTGTGGAGCACATAGAGAATATCAAGAGATCAATCGTCCATGAACACCGAGAACAGGAACTGGAGCAAGATACTCAAGTCGTGACCAACCCGATTTGGTTCGATGATGATGACTCAGAGAACCAGGACTGGGAGTGCGAATCAAATCATGCTGAAGATTTAGAGGCTTTTGAGTCTTCTCTTCTTATTGAACCTCAGTCGGAAGATGTTCTGGAAGAAATAGAGTATGATGGAAATATGCTGCCAATCGAGTTTGAGGATGACGGAATTCAAGAGTCTATCAATTTGAGCTCATCGATAGTATTATCATACACACATTCCAAAAATCCTTCCTTTCCGTCAGTACCAGTTTCAAAAGATGTTGGATTCCAAGAGCCCACCGAGACGTTATCTTCCAATGTTTACCAGCCGCTATGGGGTGTTGCTGAGGTGACGAGCTTTAACTGTTTACATCTAGCCAAGCTTGAGGGCACATGGAACAAAGACCCATTTGTGGTGTCATATAACACTTACTTTGGGCATCAGCCACTCTTTGAGGAGTGCTTCTGAGGGTCAAGCTGAAGACTGAAAATCAAGCGCTACTTAGGAGGCAACCCAAGGGGAGTATTTTCTTTCATTTTTATTTTTTATTTTTTTATTTTTTTATTTTTACTTACATTGGGGACAATGTAAGATTTTAAGTATTGGGGAGAGGACTTAGCCAATCATTGACAGAATTTATCCTATTTTTGAAATTTTTTTTAGAGCTCATAGTTTGTGATGAATTTGACTGTTGAAAATCACTAGCCCATGATGAATTTTAATTGATGACGTGCATGATTTTGAAAATATATGATTTGATAAATTTAGAACACTTTGATATCCAATGCAAATTAGACTTTGATGTGGTTCTTGAATATTCTTAAGCACACATGATTCATGTCTTGTGAATTGTATATGACATAGTGAAGGTCGTGCGAGCCTTGTGATAGTCTTAGGAAGTCGCTAGCCTTTCAACCTCCCTTTTGAGCTTAATTGAAAAAAAAAATAAAAAGAAAAAATTAAAGAATGGAGTTAGTAAGGTGAGGGGAGGCATTGGAATGAGGATTGAAATTCTAGTCCTACAAATTCCAAGAGCTAAATATGGAGGAGAATGTACGGAGTTGAGGATAACCGGGTGCAATTACTCGGAAAAAGACTATAAAATTTCTCAATGGTTTAATTTGATTTGTTGGTGTGCAACTTGAGCTATTGTGGGGTTTTACATTGAATGGATCTGTGAAGTGTGCATGACACTAGCTAATAACCATACACACACATACACGTTCGAGGCTATATCTCGAGTTGAAATGTCTGGATATTGAACTTGTTCCGTTGTTAGCATTTTAACGTCTTTTTTGATCATGCATTGAGTTAATTGTTGAGGCACAAATGTGAAGATCAGGGTTATTTTTGTTGTGAATTATGAGTTCGAACTTATTCTTGGTTTTTTGTTGCTCGAGGGCGAGCAAGGATTAAGTAGGGGGAATTTGATGTGATGGTATTTTCCTATGTTTGATTGAGTTAATTTTTGATAATTAGGTGTATTTTGATTGATTAAATTAATGTTATAGTTACTAATCATTGCATGTGATTTGATATAGAAAAAGTGAAGAAAAGGAGCTAAAGATGGAAGGAAAGAGCGAGATAAGAGAAGAATTACGGAGCAGCAATGATCCAAAAATCATTTTTAATTTTAGAGAGCATCAAATTTGATCTCCACCGTTCATAATGGAATACAAGATGTTTTGAAGCTGCTGTCCATATTTCAGCTCAATCTGACGACTAGATCTCCGGATATGAATTTCCGCTGCTCGCTGGGAAAAAAGATGCTCGCTCGATCCTTCAAATTTAACCGATCGAGTGGGAGCAGAAATAAAATTTGGACAGAAAGTTGGCAGTTTTATGCTCGCTCGATCCGTCAACTTTAACCGATAGATCGGGCGAGACGAAAAGTCTGGAATTTATATTTTAAATAGGAAACTTTCTTGGGAAGGACTCTATACTTTAAATATAATCTAGAACTCGAAAATATATCAGATTGGACGGCTTGGAACGCGAAGAACGCTCTGGCGGCTAGGTTTTATCTTTCCAATTGTTAGATTTGGTTTCTTCTTCAATTCTTTCTTAGTTTTTGTACTTGGTTAAGGAAGACGAAACCCTTGATTTTATTATATTTGTGAGATTCAGTTTTTTTAGTGTTTAATTCAATTTGAGTATCAAGAGTTGTTATGATTTATTTCATGCTTGTGTGTTTGATTATTAGATTGATCACCTGATAATTCTTTCGTACAATCTACCGCTAAATTAGAATTCAAATCCGTAATTGTTTGAATCATCTGATTTGTGAACCAACTATGATTAATATTTTCTGCTGTTGAATTTGTTAAATCGTAGGAATAACAATTGACTAGATTAAATACACCCGCTGGTGCATGTGTTGTCTAGATTCATCAGTTTTACTCATTTGAATGCTACCATGGATTTAAATCTAGATCGTTTGTATTTGGGTTGATTTATTGGTAGGGTTAATCTAGAACGCTGGTTTCTAATTAACTAAGATTAAGGTGGAACATGTATTAAATTTTCAATGATGAATATTCAATGTGAATTCATTATTTTTAAGGAATCGATGATCGAATGAATAATTTCAAGGGTGTAGTCGATCGATACCAAGTATCGTTATTTTATTGATTTTTCTTATTTTAATTCTTGCATCGTAGTTGATAAAATTCCCAAATCCCATTTCCAGTATTTTTAAGAACACAAATAAATTTCACTTTTCTCGTGGGAACGATCCCTACTCTCGCTACTATATTTTTATTTAGTTAATCTGAGTAGGGTTAATTTGGGCGCAGCACGACTAAGCGCTACCAAATATCTTGGACTTTATTGATTGACTTAGTCTTCTCTTCTCCTTCCTTCTTCTTCCTTGAACGGCCTACCTCCATTAACGCCTCTTCAAGCTTTCTGTTTCTGAATTTTGCTTGATCCGTCCGATAGAAATTCAATTTGTAGGCATATTTGTGATCACGACTGCGAGAGCTTTGTTGTACCGTAAGTTTTTCTTTGATGGGTTATACATCAATTTTTGGATGTCGTTGGAATTCGATTATTTTTGGATATGCTGTTCTTGAGCTAGCATATATTGTTTATTCGAAGTCGGATCGAAAAAATAATGACGTTCGGAATTGTTATGATTTTTGGAGGCTTAATTCAAAAATGGGGGATTTTGGATTTATTTTTTTGGGCGTGTTCTTTTTGGGAATTGATGTTATGATTGGAGTTTTGAGTTGAATATATTAGATATGCTGAGTTTGTGGTTTTGCGATCGTCCGTTATACGCCATTATGCCGCCGGTTTGAGTTTCGGATATCGTTTAGTTTGTAAAGTTTGAGACGTGTTTCGATTGAGTCTGAATGTTGATTTCAAGCCTATATTACTTCTTTACAGATTGATTTGAATGCCGTTGAGCTCGGAGTTGCAGAATTTGAATCGATATGGAGTTGAAGTTGATATTGTGTTGATTTCTCTTTTGGAGGATTGATTTGAATTTGAATAAGTTTTGATGTGAGATTATCGTTGTTTATCCAGGTTGGAGAACCTTTGAATCGAGGAAAATGTATGAGTCGACATCGAATTGAATAGGGACGAATACTCGAATTCGAGTTGATTTTCGAGTTTCCTGGAATCACATACTTGCATGATTACTTATTTTTATTGAGAACTTGAATACATTGATTGACTACATGCTCTTATTTGACATAATATGACTTGTATTATTTGGTTCATGCTTTAATGCATTTCGATTCATTTATGCATTCATCTTGAGCCTAATTCCTTGAATTGAAAGGGCCGAGCTGCCTAGAATCGAATTTGACGTCTTGGGGAATATAGTTGAGTTGGCTTTGGCTATCGAGATCGTCCAAGGGCCCGAACACTTTATATTTGCTTAAGAGTCTAGATGATTGGAATATGCATCATTCACCTCGATCAGGAGAGTCAGTGATTTGTTGTAATATCTTGTCCTTTGGATCCCAACCAAAGAACCAAACCTCCCTTTTGATTATCTGATTAGATAATCCCAAATTATAAGACATGCATTGCATTCTATTTATCTTGAATTATGTTGAAATTATATCATGTTTTGATATACTTGTTGATATTGCATGTTATGTTGCTTTTACTGGAAATATTATTCTCACCGGAGTTATCCGGCTGTTGTCTTGTTTTTGTATGTGTACTTGGAAACATGTGGGGCATGATCGAGTCAGAGGCAGCATGACTAGTTCGGGATGTGATTGAATGATAGAAGTGAGGACATGGTTTATAAGTTGAATTATGTTTCAAACTTGTTTGTATTTTGTATTGTAATCCTAGAACCGATGCATGTTATACCGATTCGAATAATTGTACAACCTTAGAACAATCGTATATTGTATTATGCGAGTTGGTTTATGCATGTTGAAATGTATATTTTGAGTTTTGGATGGATTTTATAAACTCTGCTGCCTTGTTTATTGTTCAAAAATTTAGCAAGGCACGGACCCCGGACATATCCGTGCATGGGTCTGTGCGTACTCCGTTTGAGGCAGTAGCTTGGTGAATTTGAGATATTGGGCACAGACCAAGGAACGGAGGGAGCACGGGATCCGTGCATAAACCAAAGAGTTTGGTTTTTAGTGCATTGGTTTTGCACGGACCTATGCATGGAGGGTGCATGGGTTCCGTGTACTATGTAGTCCTTGACCCTAGGCTATAGGTTAATGCACGGACCCGAGCACGGAGGGTGCACGGGGTCCCTGCATTCCTTTAAAAAAATTTCTTACTTTTTACTCAACTCTCTGTTAGCGATTGATTGATTTTTTGATTATATGATTAGTGTAGAGACCCAACCCGGATCCACATTCTAATCAGAGTTTATAGGAAAGCGCATGCAATAATACTTAAGCGTAAGAAGCGGATAATTTATAATACAACAAATCCAATCAGCAGAATACAACCGACGATAACAAACGTATAAATACCATTATACAACCAAATCGAAGGTTCAGGGTAAACAAATCCCTACCCACTAGGGTCTCTCACTCCAACCTCAACCCTGCTGAGAACCACTTGGACCGTCCAGCCTCAAACCTGCCCCGCCACAAGGTACACCACAATACCCAAACATAGAGGTGTGAGCGATAACGCTCAATACGATAAGCAATGATATAAATACAAATATGCGCACTCAGATGATTTAAAATCCCATGCAAAACACTTGCTCAAGGCGTCAGGAATACACAGTACCGGCTAGAGAGCTACTCTGCGGGGTACTCGTATATTCTCTATTAGGGCTGAGCCAACCCCATCCTGACACGAATCCAAAACAAGATACAAGTCCCATATGGAAACTGTCATACCTGACTCGAGTCCATCGTGAGATCATTGTTCCCTATGGAGACTGTCAATGACTCACATCTCATGGGATGCAGTCATACGTAAAAATCGTGCAAGTTCTAAGGCGGTAAAACATGCTAAAACATGATAAAACATATAGCACATACTCATGCAACATACATGCAAATATATCATGCCGGATATCTCGGTCAGTACTCACGTACCTCTAACACTGCAGACAAAGCCTAGCACCGCTGGTCTACACTCCAAGCCTACTAGTCCAGTCTACTGCTACTACAATGCAATTACCCATGCATCAATAATTAAGTTCTAAAAGCCTTAACTAAGCTGTTGCATACTCCTAGTTTTTTTTAGGAAGCCAAAACTATACCTGTGTCCGTCGTTAGCCCTTTGCTGTTGATAGCCTTAAAACTAGGCCACAACTCCGCTACGACGTCTAAATCGATGCGCCACTTCCGGAATCTCAATAGGATGCCTAGATCTCCCTAGATCTGAGTTAGAAGTCTTAGGAATCAGAGAGAAGAGAGGGAAAGGTGCACCCCAAATGAACCCTCGGCCCCTATATTTATAGACCACGTTCGGAGCCTCCGAACCTGGTTCGAAATGTCCGAACTCGATCAGAACCTCCGATCTCACCTTCGGAGCGTCCGATCGCCCACTATGATGTCAGCCATGATGTCACCTTGCTGACATAAACAATGACGTGTACCCTGAGTCCGATAGGAGCTTCCGATCTCGCCGACGGAGCTTCCGATCTCGACTTTGGAGCTTCCGATCCACTTCGGATCCTCCGAACTCCTCTTCGGGCCGTCCGATCTATCTTGGACTATTTAGGCATAATTTAATAATTAATTACCTTAATTACCTTGATTAATTGAGGGTTACTACATTCTCCCCCACTTAAGAAATTTCGTCCTCGAAATTATAGTCAGAGGAAAAATACAGAATTCAACACAAATGTTCTTTATTACAACTGAACAAGTACAAACTTGATACAAGAAAGTACAAAATCTCAAAACAACTCGAGATGCTCGGCTAACATCCAACTCTCCAACTCCCAAGTAGCTTCATCTGTACCTCTGCGCTGCCACTGTACCATTACCAACGGTATGCGCTTGTTACGAAGCACCTTGTCCTTCCTGTCAAGAATCCTGAGAGGTTTCTCCACATATGACAAATCCTGATCCAGTTGCACCTCAGTCGGATGCAAGATGTGCAACTGATCTGCCACGTACTATCTCAATAAAGACACGTGAAACACATCATGAATCTTTGAAAGATTCGGTGGCAATGCTAGACGATAAGCCACGTCCCCGACCATCTCGAGAATCTCGAAAGGACTAATAAATCTCGGTGACAACTTACCCTTGCGACCAAACCTCATCACCTTCCGAAAAGGTGACACACGCAAGAATACATACTCCCCTACCTCAAAATGAAGTGGCCTGCGGTGAGTGTTCGCGTAGCTAGCCTGTCGATCCTGGGCTGCCTTAATCCTGCGTCGGATTAACTCTACTGCATCAATCATCTGCTGAATCATCTGAGGACCCTCAACCTGACGCTCGACAACCTCGTCCCAAAACAAAGGTGTATGACAACGGCATCCATAAAGAGCCTCAAATGGTGCCATGCCAATACTGCGATGGAAACTATTGTTGTAGGCGAACTCCACCAAGGGTAAATGATCATGCCACGCTGGACCAAAATCCATCACCGACGCGCGAAGCATATCCTCTAGAGTGCGAATAGTATGCTCCGACTGTCCGTCCATCTCTGGATGATAAGCCGTACTCAAGCTCAAATTAGTACCAAGGGCTCGCTGGAAACTACCCCAAAATCTCGAGGTGAATCTCGGATCTCTATCACTGACAATGCTCAATGGAATCCCATGCAATTGAACAATCTCCCGCACATACAATTGCGTCATCCTATCAAAGGTGTAATCGCGGTTATAGGGAAGAAAATGCGTTGACTTCGACAACCGATCCACGACAACCCAAATAGCATCACAATTCCTGGAAGACATAGGCAAGTGGGTGACAAAGTCCATCTTCATATGCTCCCACTTCCATTCAGGAATCTCTAAGCTGTGAAGTAACCCTCCGGGTCGTCTAAACTCTGCCTTGACCTGCTGACACACAAGGCATCGGGATACAAACTGATAAACGCTGCGCTGCATCCCTTTCCACCAAAATCGAGTGCGAAGATCCTTATACATCTTCATGTTGCCTGGATGTACAGAAAATCGACTGCGGTGAGATTGCGATAAGATCTCTTCCCTCAAATCAGAATCATCAGGTACTACAACTTGACCAGAAAGACACAACAAACCGTCTCCCTATAGATAAAAACCAGAAGTATTACTACCCTCAGCCAAACGGGCCAACTTCTGAGTCTTTAGATCAAAATTCTGAGTTTCCCGGATTTGTCGATACAACGCTGGCTCTGCAAGCACAGAAGAAACACGAATCCCTTGTTGTTCTTTCTTATGATGGAACATGAATCCCAAAGAACAACACTCTTCTACTACCTTCGAAACCGAACTAGTACGAAGGGAACTAACATAGATCTTGCGACTAAGCGTGTTAGCAACAGGATTAGAAGAACCTGGATGGTACTTGTTCTCACAATCGTAATCCTTAAACAGATCCATCCAATGACGCTGCCGCATGTTCAACTCAGCCTGAGTGAACAGATACTTCAAACTCTTATGATTGGTAAAGATCTCAAATCTCTCTCCGTACAAATAGTGACGCCATATCTTAAGAGCAAAGACAATGGCTGCTAGCTCCAAATCGTGTACGGGATAGTTCTCCTCATGAGTCTTCAACTGTCTGGAAGCATAAGCGATCACGTGGCCATTCTGAGTCAACACACACCCCAAACTCTGGAGAGAAGCATCAGTGAAGACTACAAAACCACCTGATCCGGACGGTAAAGCAAGAACTGGAGCTATCGTCACGTCTCAACTCACAAAAACTGTCTTCACAAGCATCAGACCAAACGAAAGAAACGTCTTTCTTCGTCAACTGAGTCAAAGGCTTAGCTATCTGAGAGAAATTCTCCACAAAACGACGATAGTATCCTGCTAAACCAAGGAAACTACGAATCTCAAAAGCTGTAGTCGGACGTGACCAATTAAAAATAGCCTCTGTCTTGCTAGGATCAACAGATACGCCCTCCTGAGAAATGACATGACCAAGGAACACAACTCGGTCAATCCAGAAGTCACAATTACTCATCTTCGCATACAAGTGTCTCTCCCTCATGTCATGCAGTACAGTATAGAGATGGTAGGCATGCTCATCCATGCTGCGAGAATACACCAAAATGTCATCGATGAACACCACCACGAACTTATCCAGAAAGTCGCGGAAAACTCTGTTCATCAGATCTATAAAAACAGCTGGAGCATTCGTCAGACCAAATGGCATCACTAGAAACTCATAGTGTCCATACCGCGTACTTGCAGGCACTATCAGTGATACCTAGGGAATCAAGGGGCGATGTTGCTAGACGCTCTTACCATGATTCGTTGGGCAAGTCGGAAATTGTTGTTCCTAGTCACAAGGAGTTGTGAGCCCACGGCTAGCTGTATCCCTGAACCATTGAGGGTCACACAAGTAATCGATTACTAAACCCCATTGAGATAGTTAAATTTAAAGAGTTAAATTTAATGAAAGAGAAGTTGGACTTCTTAACTAAAAGGGAGTGGAATTTCCTAAAATGACATAGGGATGGGCATTTTTGGAAATCACTGAATTCGGATTCAGAAAAATTATCTTGACTTTAAAAGGTGCAGAAATGGTTTCTGTGCACATTGGTGAAATTGGTTTATCAATCAAAGTCATGATGAATTTTATATTAATTTCTATAACAACGGGCTTAGCTTGTTGGGCTTAAGTTATGGATTGTGGGCCCTAAGGAGTTAGAGTCCTAATACAATTATAACTTAATCTAGTCTAGAAATTATCTATAAATACATGTGTAGTGTTCGAAAATTGATACAATTCATTCTTGAAATTTTCGAAATCACATATATATTTTAAAGGGGAATTTTCGAAAATTCCTCTGTCCCTTTTGAGAAAATTCGGTATGTGATTTTTGTGAAAAATTACATTCCGAATTAACAGATCAAATCTGTTTATTCTCTACGATAAACTTCTGATTGATTTCTAGTGCAATCAATCAGAGGGTTTCTGTTTTCTGTTCGTAGACCTTATTCCGGAGATTGATCGTGAAGCCATCGGTTCCCGGGATATACAAGAAGAGCATATTAAATTCTGTTGGTGTCCATAATCAAGCCGTTGCTTGAAGAGGTAAAAATTTAATTGTGATTTTATTTTTACTTGCATAATTTAATCGTAAAGTTTTGATACCCATGATATGGAATCGTTCCATATCGAATAATAAAAATTTTTAAACTTCCGCTGCACCGGGTATTAATTCTTAATTGATCTGAAAACGTTTTCCAACAGAAACTTCAAGTGGAAACAATTTATTTGGCGCCATTTGGACATCAACTATCACTTGATTAGATTTTTTATCTCTAATCACACATGAGTTGTCATCGAAAAAGATAGAATACCCACTACCCATAAGCTGTCCAACACCCAAAAGATTTTGAGTTAAATCAGGAATGAAATAGACATTATAAAGGAGCTTGATATTGCCATTACCATCAATTACTTCTGCAGTGCCTTTTCCTTCTACTTGCATTTGCTTGTCATCTCCAAGCCTCACTTTTATTTTGTATGTCTCATCAAGCTACTTAAATAATGACCTTGACCCTTTCATATGATTAGAGCACCCGCTGTCCATGAACCATATATTGCTACATGACTTTGCATCTTCTTGATAAGCCATGAACAAATTGGCTTCTTCTTCCTGCTCTACTGCATAATTCACTTGCCTATTTTTCTTCCAACATTGCTCCTGCACAAGCCCATATTTTTTGCAATAATTACAATATAGGATGTTAGTAGCATCACCTTGCTGTTTGTCTTTCTTCCAGCATTCAGCCTTCATATGTCCAAATTTTTTGCAGTAGTGACATTGGATGCTACTTTTATCACCTCATCCTCTGCCATTAATATGACCACTTCTGCCACGTGATCCGCATTTTCCACGTCCTCGATTTTTTGCATTACTTTGGTTTGAACTCTCCCCCTGCACATGAAATGCTTTTTCTTCTACTTTCTCAACAGATTTATTTATTCTTACCTCATGAGATTGAAGAGAACCCATTAATTCATCAAATGAGTATGTTGATAAGTCTTTTGACTCCTCTATTGCAGCAACAACATGATCAAACTTTGGAGTCAAGCTCCTCAACACCTTCTCCACGATGGTTTGATCAGAAATTTCTTCTCCATAAGACCTCAATTGGTTGAGAATTTCAGCAACTCTAGACAGAAAATCTTGCACTGATTCTCCACCCTTCATAAATAAGGTTTCAAAATCCCGGCGAACAGTTTGAAGCTTTACCATTATCACGTTTGAGGTACCCTGATATGCATTTTTTAATATTGTCCAAGCTTCTTTTGCAGTGTTTGCTCCCGCGATTTTGGAGAAGACTGACTCATGAACAGCTTGTTGAACGAAAAATAATGCCTTTGAGTCCTTCTTTCTGTTTTCTTTCAGTTTTGAATCTTCATCTGGATCGGCATACCCGTATTCAACCAGCTCCCACAATTCTTGAGACCTGAAGTGTCTTCATTTTAATGCTCCAGAATTCATAATTGTCTCCTTTAAAGATAGGTATTGCTGGTTGAGAAATGCTCACAACATTGCTATTAGTTGCCATGGTTTTTTAAGCAAGCCCAGTTGTGAACGAACCTGGCTCTGATACCACAATGTTGGGGAAAGATAAACAAAAACAGAGGACAAGTAAAGAAACAAGAGGAATATATTTGGCTCAAGTCTTATTTTTGATATATATTATTGAGAACTCAAAGTGCCTTTAAATAGGCTTACAACTCAACGGAAAAAATAGAAATATCTCAACAACTTTGAGATTTTATTGGCACTAATTCTACCCATTAAAAAAAATGAACAACTAATAAAAATATCAAAGACCAAGTCCACTAAATGTTTTGAATCAGTCTTCAACATTTTTTACAAGAAAAAAACATGAATTTTCTTCTCTGAGGAGGATATTAACGTCATAGAGAAATAAAATCCCTACGCTTTGATTGGAAAATTTTCCGGTGGTTGGCCTGCTAAGGATCGCATGCTCCAGGATTTCTCTGTTGTAGGGTTTTCGGGCCCGTACGTGGTAAAATTATTACTTCCAGGATTTTTATTTATCAAGTTTAAGTTGGAGTAGGACATGGCTCGATTTTGGGGGAAGGGAAGGTGGTTTCTTCACGTACATATGTTGCGTGTTTTCAAATGGACTACAAATTTTGATTATCAGAGGTAGAGTTTCATTGTGCATGTTCGGGTTTGGTTCCCGAACCTACCTATCTCGCTTTTTCAGAAGAATCATTTATACTCAGTGGATAATTTAGTTGGCAAACCGTTGAAAATTTATGAATTGACTTCAAAGTCGGAGCGTTTAACAATGGCTTAAGTTTGTGTCGAAGAGGATTTATTGAAGCCTCGATATGATACCATTTTTTTGTTGGGCTCGGTGACAAGATTATTGAGCAACGGGTGGTTTATGACAATATTCCAAAATATTGCACGAATTTTTTTCATGTTGGCCATGACGAGGAGGAGTGTTTTGTCAATGGTCGTGCTTCTCCTAAAGCTGGAAAACCAAATGACTTACGGAATGTTATAAATGCTAAGAGGGATAGAAATGATGCTTTGCTGGGCCAGAAATCTGATCAGGGTGATAAAGCTGTCGAGAAGGAAAAAAATCATGATAGGCAGATCTGGAAGAAGTTGGTTTTGAAGGGGAAACAGAAGTTAATGCATGACTTGCTAGCTGAGAGAAGACCTGTGCTTTTTCCACGCTTTCCAAATTCTACTTGTTTTGATCCTTTACTTGATGATTTAAATGATGAAACAATGATTGCTGAGACTCCGTTTGATGATGATCAACCTTGTGATGGAGTCAGGCAATGGGAGTTTAGAGGCATTTGGGAGAATGCTATTTTCATTGCAGATGGCCGCGGGATTCTTGGGAAATGTCTCCAGGTCAGATCTTGAATTCTCTGCAAATTCAGTCGGCGGATAAACTTTAACAGGGGCTTTCTGTTAAGGTTCAGAGTAGTACGCTTCAAGATTTAAGTTTGCAGGATTTGGCAGATAAAGCTCATGTTGTTTTATATGGAGAATATGAGGTTGACCGGGATGCTTTGCATGGTGATTTGTCTTGTGATAAGGATGGTTTCTTCGGTGATGAGGATGTTGTAGTGCAGCACTAGGTGTAACGCCCTCAACCAATGGTGACATTACTCAACTAACATGACCTTAATATAAGCGCGAAAAGAATTTTTTTTTTTGCGAAAGATGTATGCATACATCAAACCTTACTTAAAAAATTTCAAAGAGTTTACAAACCAAGTCACGATAAGTTCAAACATCAAATTGTTTTCTTCACTTAAACATAATAATATTCAGTTTCATTAAACTCAACACAAACACACTCATGCATCTCCCGTCGGCTTGACTCTTGGCTCCTCCTCATGTCCGGCATCAAACTCATCAACGTATGCATTATCTTCACCATTCAAGCATAGTGAGTCTAAAGACTCAGCAAGAATATGAAATAAAAATCATAAGTTTTAAAATGTCCTATAAACATAAACATAAACATAAACTCATTCTTAATTGACTAATTATATGAAATTTGTGGCAACCGTCTGATAGGCACGATCTCATCATTCATGTTGATAAACAAGTAATTGGAAAGGCCCCTTCGGAGCTTATCCCAAAGTGTCAGTCCCATGTCTTTCCATCGCTTAACTCATAATTGGAAAGTCCCCTCCGGAGCATATCCCAAATTGGCAGTCCCGTAGATTTGGAAAGGTCACTCTGACGCTCATCCCGAAGTACCAATCCCGTATTGTCACCACAAAAATACATAAGACATCAAATATTTTTGTGCATCAACATATCATATCATGCTTTGTCTTAACATCATTCATTCATGCTTCATCATTTTTCATTTCATCATAACTTCTCATTCATCATATCATTTCATTCCTTATGGAGCCTTATTGTTTTTGAAACGACCCAAACATTCTAAAATAACATATGCGGAATTTTTTTTTTTTTAATACTAAGTAAAATAGATGTACATACATGCCCATACATATATGCACAGAATAAACAGATTTAAAAATAACATAAATAAAATGCAACATTTTTACTTAAATAACTGAGTCAAACTTAAATAAAATACTGTCAAACAATCAACTTAAAAGTTTGCATGCAATAAAAATTATTTAATAAAAATAGTACTAAAATTCACCACTGGAAAGACATAAAAGAAATAATTAAGAAACAGAGTTTAAAAATTCTTAAAAATGTTCTCAAGACTCAGCCGGCGGTCACGGGGGATCACTGCATGTCCGCTCATACATCCTCACCACCGGTAGGAACTACATCTTCCTCTACATACTCACCTGCACCATATAAGTGTAGTGAGCCTAGAGGCCCAACATGCTAACATAACAAGAGTTTAAAATAATTTAAATCACTGGAATACTAATAAATAACATATACATGAATGAGCATGCTTAAAAATTATGAATTATAACTTAAAATCTTACTTAAACTTGAACTTAAATATAATCATATATTACATACATAAACATTGTTGAGCATAACACATTTTTTTCTAACATCGCATGGTCATATCCGTAGTGTAACCTTAAACTTAAAAGTTTGACTGATCAGTCTCTTAGAACCAACGTACGCGACGGTGACGAATCACCTCTTACTGGTAGTAAACTACCCTTAAATTGACAGTAAACTGCCCTTAACATGTGGAGACTGGTCCCCCTTAAATTGTCACACTACTTCAACTTCCAACATAAAATTATTTTCTAGCTCAACCTTAAACATTAAATCATGCCATAAAATTATTTCATGAATGCATGCACTGAAAATATGTCCGTAATATATATTTAATTAATTTTTCATAATATAATATACTTATACTTAAAATAGACTTTATGCATAAAAATAATTAAATATATATCCCGGACTTATTTATTTTTCATGGGTTGGTCCAGACTGCTGGTCACTCACTCTAAGCCCATTAAACTTAAACACAATCCAATAATCATACTTTAGCCCAAATAACTTAATTATACTTAACTGGGCCTAAATAAAAATATTTAAGCCCATTAACTTAATTAAACCCAATAAAGTTCTAGAATGGCCCAAAAATCCCTTGACTGGCCCAAAAATTCTCATGGGCTTCCAAGCCCATAAAAATCATTGGGCTAACTTAAATAAGTTATTTAAGGCCCAAATAAAATTATTTGGAGGCCCAAATAAGTTTCTAACTAATTAATAAAGCCCAAAATAGACATAAACTATTAAATACTTAAAAATTAAAATACCCGAGCCCGGCCCACCTAACCCGGAACCGGACCACCTGACCCGACCCTAGACCTACCAGACCTGACCCTGACTACCCAAACCCGACCCATCCCCAAAACCCAGCCCAACCCGAACCCCCCTTTTCCCCTTACTACGTTGCGCGAGCAGCAGCCCTTTCAGGGCTGCTGCCGCCTTGCTCCGGCCATGGATGGCCGGAGCGCCGCCGGCAGGACCTTCCCAGGGTCCTGCCGGTCCTAACCTAGCATCTGGTAGGCTGGTTCATGGCCATGCATGGGCCAGCCGACCCCTCTTCCTAACAGCCCTAAACTGCATGCACCCAACCCCTTCTCTAATCCAGCCTTGAACCCAGCCATCTCCAGCCTTAAGCCATGAGTTAGGCCATCCCTAGGGACCCTCACTGCACCCCCATGAACATCGACCAGTAGCCAGCCCCTTCCCATGACCGAAAACATGAGTATATGCATGCAAAACAAATAAGATCATGAGTTGTTTGGGTACTAGCCAAGAAAGTTTCATCATAACTAAAAAAAAACAGCAACGTTTAAATAAAAAATCTGACAAGAACGAATTAAATAGCTTATATGGTGTTCAAAGGAAGAATTAAACATGCCTTTCGTAATTTTTCTTGAATAACACGCGATTGCGGGAGCACGGGGACGAAGAACGAGCGACCAACTTCTAAATTTCTTTAAGGAATGTCTATGGGGTTGTGTTTCTAGGAAAATAGGCATGAATATGTTGAAAAAGGTGGGTGGAGGCGGCTGATTGTGATGGTAGTGGGGTAGGTTTAGGTTTAATAGATAATATAATTTATTAGATAAGTAATATAACATAAAATATACAATTTTAAACTCTTAAAAATACCTAATAAAATATTAAATCTGATACTAAAACCAAAATCTCGAAATTAAGACTTAAGGGATTTTTAAATATTAATAAAAGTCATTAAAATGACTTATTTTGGATAAAAATCAACCCTTAAATAAATATATAATTAAATACTAAAATTTTCTTGACAAAATACCTTAAAATATTATTTTGAGGCTCATAAAACTCATAAAATATTTTTGGCTAAATATTTTGGTATCTCGTCTGTCCACGTTCCCGTCTACGCGATAAAATAATTAAATTTCCATAAATCATGAAAAATCACTAATTATGGATTAAATGCTTAAAAAAAACTTAAAACATGCACAAATAATTTCACATAATTATTTAACCCATAATCTAAAATTCTAGATAAATAAAATCCCTAATTATGCATGTGAATTTACGTACTAAAAATACTGGGTGTTACAATTCTCCCCCCGTTAATTTCAATTTCGTCCTCGAAATTAAAGTACTTACCCAAACAACTCCGGATAGCGAGTCCTCAGGTCTGCCTCGGTCTCCCAAGTAGCTTTTTCATCCGAGTGATTCAGCCACTGGACTCTGACCATCGGTATGACCCGCGTCCTAAGTCTCCGCTCCCCCCAAGCCAAGATCCGTACTGGCCTCTTCTCATAAACTAGATCAGGTGGCAACTGCAAGGGCTCGTAATTCAACACATGCGACGGGTTAGAGACATATCTCCGAAGCATGGATACATGGAAGACGTTGTGCACTGCTGCAAGCCCTGGCGGTAGTGCTAATCGGTATGCCAAAGTGCCAACTCTCTCCACGATCTCAAATGGCCCAATATATCTCGGATTCAACTTGCCTCTGCGTCCAAATCTCATCACCCCTTTCATAGGTGATATTTTCATAAACACATGATCACCTACTGCGAACTCCAAATCTCATCGTCGAGTATCTGCATAACTCTTCTGACGACTTTGAGCAGTCCTCATACGATCCCGAATCTGAGTCACAATTTCAGCTGTCTGCTGCACGATCTCAGAACCCAGTAGAATCCTCTCGCCAACCTCATCCCAATGCACAGGAGATCTGCATCTCCTCCCATACAATGCTGCATAAGGAGCCATACCTATAGACGATTGAAAACTGTTGTTATAGGTAAACTCCACTAATGGCAGTCTAGTCTCCCACGAGCCCTGAAAGTCAATGACACAAGCTCTCAGTAGATCCTCGAGAACCTGGATCACTCTCTCAGACTAACCATCTGTCTGGGGATGAAACGCTGTACTGAACAAAAGTCTCATCCCCAATGCTGCGTGCAGACTCTTCCAAAACGCGGATGTGAATCTCGGATCTCTATCGGATACAATGGACACAGGTATGTCATGCAATCTAACAATCTCCTTGATGTAAAGCTCTACATACTATTTCAAGGAGTAGGTAGTCCTCACCGGCAAGAAATGAGCTGACTTGGTGAGTCTATCCACGATCACCCAAATAGCTGTACTCCCTCTGTTACTCCTCGAAAGGCCAACTACGAAATCCATCGTGATGTTCTCCCACTTCCATACCGGAATGGGTAGAGGATTAAGCAACCCTGCTGGACGCTGATGCTCTGCCTTGACCTGTTGACAATTCAAGCACTCTGATACGAATCGTGCGATATCACTCTTCATGTCGGGCCACCAATACAAAGTCTGCAAATCTTTATACATCTTCGTACTTCCTGGATGAATGGAATACGGAGATGTGTGAGCCTCTGTCAGGATCTCAGTCCTCAGCTGATCAATGTTTGGGACACACAATCGACCACTGTATTGAATAATGCCATCACTGACAGTAAAAAGAAGATTGCCCTTAGCCACATCCCTCTGCACCAACCGCTGTAACTCCTCGTCTGTAGGCTGTCCATCTCTGATCCGATCTTGTAGAACTGGCTGCACCGTCAACACTGACAAGCTCGGTGCATGACCACTCGAGTAAAAATCCAAATCAAACCTCTGAATCTCGCTCTGTAGTGGTAACTGCACTGTCAAACACGATACCACTGTCGACTTCCGACTCAAAGCATCGGCCACTACATTAGCCATACCTGGATGGTAGCTAATGTCGCAGTCGTAATCCTTCACTAACTCCAACCATCTCCGTTGCCTCATGTTCAACTCCTTCTGAGTGAAGAAGTACTTGAGGCTCTTATGATCCGTGAAAATCTTGCACTTTTCGCCATACAGATAGTGCCTCCAGATTTTCAAAGTGAAGACCACTGCTGCTAACTCCAAATCATGTGTCGGGTAGTTCTGCTCGTGAATCTTCAACTGCCTCGACGCATAAGTAATAACCTTACCACACTGCATAAGTACTGCACCTAAACCTAGCTTAGACGCGTCGGTGTACACCACTAACTCCTCGTGTGGTACTGCCATCGCCAAAACCGGTGCGGTAGTGAGTGCTTTCTTCAGCTGATCGAAGCTCCTCTGACAGTCTGGACTCCAAATAAACTTCGCATTCTTCTTGGTTAAGGAAGTCAAGGGTACTGCAATAGAGGAAAAACCATTGATGAAATTCCTATAATATCCTATCAAACCCAAGAAACTGTGAATCTCCGAAGCATTCCTCGGAATACCCCATTTCTGCACTGCCTCAACCTTTGACTGATCCACTACGATCCCATCTCTCGAAATAAAATGGCCAAGAAATGCCACCTGCTCAAGCCAAAACTCGCACTTGCTGAACTTGGCAAACAAATTATGCTCCATCAAAGTCTGCAAGGCTGTCTGTAGTTGCTGCCTATGCTCCTCAACGCTCCTAGAGTAGATAAAGATATCATCAATGAAGACTATGATGAACTGATCAAGATACGGCTGAAATACCCGGTTCATGAGATCTATGAAAACCGCTGGAGCATTGGTCATCCCAAATGGCATTACTAAGAACTCGTAATGCCCATAACGTGTCCGGAAAGCAGTCTTGGACACATCTGCCTCTCTAACTTGCAGCTGATGATAACCAGATCGCAGATCGATCTTGGAGAACACCGAAGCTCCCTGCAACTGATCAAATAAGTCCTCTATCCTCGGCAGTGGGTACTTATTCTTCACTGTGACCCTATTGAGCTCTCGATAATCGATGCACAGTCTCATACTGCCATCCTTCTTCTTCACAAATAACACTGGAGCTCCCCATGGAGAAAAGCTAGGACGAACAAAGCCTTTCTCTAATAACTCCTAAATCTGCTCCTTCAACTCTTTCATCTCGGTAGGAGCAAGTCTGTATGGTGCCTTTGAGATAGGCACCGTGTCTGACAATAAGTCGATACTGAACTCCACCTCTCTCACTGGTGGAATCCCTGCAACATCCTCCGGAAAGACGTCCGGAAAATCACGAACCACCTCTATCTCTGATAATGATCTACTGGCTGGTTCTGAGGCCGTGACAACACTTGCTAGGAAACCTCGGCAACCCCGTTTCAACAGCTTCCTCGCCTAAATAAGAGATATCACCTGAGGAATATCACTGCTCTTAGATGCATGAAAAGTAAACGGGTCGCCTCTCGGCGGTTTCACTGACACCGTCCTCCGAAGAAAATCAATCGAATCTCCATTGACTGTCAACCAGTCTATATCCAATATTAAATCAAACCCGCTCAACGGCAAAACCACTACATCTGCGCGAATAGAGTGCCCCTGCAGCTCCAATCCCAACTCTCGGATGACACTAGAAGTAGTAATAATCTGCCCTGACGGCATAGTGACATCATAACCACTGTCAGCAATCTCAGGTGTGATGCCTATCCGTCTGATAAACTCTAGGGAGATAAACGAATGCGTAGCCCCTGAATCTAGCAACGCAAACGTGGAGTTGCCTCCAACTAGAATTCTCCCTGCACGCAGAAGAATCCCAACAATTTCATACCACTACTAAAATTTTCCCCCAAAGATGAGTCACTAATAACCCTTAATTCTAATCACAAGTAAAACATGCTTCCTATTCTAACATGCAGATAGAAAAATCCCAAATAACAAATTATTCCACAAAGAAAAATCGAAATTCTTAACCAAAAGAAGAAATTATAAAATACTAGGGGTAAGATATACCGGTGATCAAGGAGGTATCTGGGTCTGCCTCCTTAGCCTGCATCACGAACACTCTCCCTGTAGTGTTCTTCTTCCTCGGGAAATTGGCCATCTGGTGCCCTGGCTCTTTACAATGAAAACAGACGCCTGCTCCTAGAAGACATGGTCCTGGATGCATCTTCGGGCACTTCGGGCAAGTAGGATATCCTCCAGCATTAGGGGCCCCGCCGCTAGGCTGCTGTCTCTGCTGCTGTGGCTTCTGCTGATTCGGGCCCTTAGACGGCCCAGTAAACTGCTTCTTCGCAGGAGGCTGCGAAGATGGTCGCTGATACCCAGACTGAAACTGCCTCTTACTCTGCTGCTCCCTCTGGATCTCTCTCCTACCCTCCTCAGAATGCAAGGCTCTACTGACTGCAGCCTCATAAGTGGGGACATACGCCATGCGAACGTCATGCTTGATTTCTACCCTGAGCCCTTCAATAAACTATCTCATCTTCTCAGGTGCACTGTCAGCAATCAATGGCACAAGGTGACAACCCCTCTCGAACTGTCCGATGTACTCCACAACGGTCTTGTCCCCCTGTCGGAGACTCATGAACTCTCGGATCATGCGGCTGCGCACGTCCTCAGTGAAATACTTGGAGTAAAACATCCTTCGGAAGTCTGCCCAAAGCATAGTAGTCAGATTCACTCCCCGTGATGCACTCTCCCACCATAAGTCTGCATCACCCTTCAGCATGTACACTGCGCACCTCACCTTGTCTGCATCAGTCAAACCCATGTAAGCAAAGATGCTCTCCAAAGAACGGATCCACCCCTCAGCAATGAGTGGATCTGTGGCACCTGCAAACTCCTTAGGTCCCTTCTTCTGGAACCTCTCCGCCACGTCCTCATCGTGGGACAGTCTCGGACGTGCTGCCTGCTGCTCCAACAGAGCAGTAATCCCGGCCATCATGTTTGCATTGGCCTGTTCCAATGCTGATAGAGGGTTTTGCGGAGGTGGGGATCCTCCACGCCTGTTCACTGGTCTCGGAGGCATTCTGCACCACCACATATTTCTTTACGTAAATCGACATGCATAACTAAGTACTTAAAAAAATTTCTGCTAACATAAATGCTTAAGTCTTAAACATGATACTACTAAATTATAATAAAAGCAATTAAAATTTACAGACCGGTAGCGTGGATTTCTGAGCTCGCATAGCAGTGATGACCCCTCCAAGAACGCGGCTTTGATACCAATTGAAACGACCCAAATATTCTAAAATAACATATGCGGAATTTTTTTTTTTTTTTTAATACTAAGTAAAATAGATGTACATACATGCCCATACATATATGCACAGAATAAACAGATTTAAAAATAACATAAATAAAATGCAACATTTTTACTTAAATAACTGAGTCAAACTTAAATAAAATACTGTCAAACAATCAACTTAAAAGTTTGCATTCAATAAAAATTATTTAATAAAAATAGTACTAAAATTCACCACTGGAAAGACATAAAAGAAATAATTAAGAAACAGAGTTTAAAAATTCTTAAAAATGTTCTCAAGACTCAGCCGGCGGTCACGGGGGATCACTGCATGTCCGCTCATACGTCCTCACCACCGGTAGGAACTACATCTTCCTCTACGTACTCACCTGCACCATATTAGTGTAGTGAGCCTAGAGGCCCAACATGCTAACATAACAAGGGTTTAAAATAATTTAAATCACTGAAATACTAATAAATAACATATACATGAATGAGAATGCTTAAAAATTATGAATTATAACTTAAAATCTTACTTAAACTTGAACTTAAATATAATCATATATTACATACATAAACATTGTTGAGCATAACACATTTTTTTCTAACATCGCATGGTCATATCCGTAGTGTAACCTTAAACTTATAAGTTCGACTGATCAGTCTCTTAGAACCAACGTACGCGGCGGTGACGAATCACCTCTTATTGGTAGTAAACTACCCTTAAATTGACAGTAAACTGCCCTTAACATGTGGGGACTGGTCCCCCTTAAATTGTCACACTACTTCAACTTCCAACATAAAATTATTTTCTTGCTCAACCTTAAACATTAAATCATGCCATAAAATTATTTCATGAATGCATGCACTGAAAATATGTCCGTAATATATATTTAATTAATTTTTTATAATATAATATACTTATACTTAAAATAGACTTTATGCATAAAAATAATTAAATATATATCCCGGACTTATTTATTTTTCATGGGTTGGTCCAGACTGCTGGTCACTCACTCTAAGCCCATTAAACTTAAACACAATCCAATAATCATACTTTAGCCCAAATAACTTAATTATACTTAACTGGGCCTAAATAAAAATATTTAAGCCCATTAGCTTAATTAAACCCAATAAAATTCTAGACTGGCCCAAAAATCCCTTGACTGGCCCATAAATTCTCATGGGCTTCCAAGCCCATAAAAATCATTGGGCTAACTTAAATAAATTATTTAAGGCCCAAATAAAATTATTTGGATGCCCAAATAATTTTCTAACTAATTAATAAATCCCAAAATACACCTAAATTATTAAATACTTAAAAATTAAAATACCCGAGCCCGGCCCACCTAACCCAGACCCGGACCACCTGACCCAACCCTAGACCTACCAGACCCGACCCTGACTACCCAGACCTGACCCAGCCCCAAAACCCAGCCCAACCCGAACCCCCCTTTTCCCCTTACTACGCTGCGCGAGCAGCAACCCTTTCAGGGCTGCTGCCGCCTTGCTCCGGCCATGGCCTGCCGGAGCGCCGCCGGCAGGACCTTCCCAGGGTCCTGCCGGTCCTAACCTAGCATCTGGTCGGCTGGTTCATGGCCATGCATGGGCCAGCCGACCCCTCTTCCTAACAGCCCTAAACCGCATGCACCCAACCCCTTCTCTGATCCAGCCTTGAACCCAGCCATCTCCAGCCTTAAGCCATGAGTTAGGCCGACCCTAGGGACCCTCACTGCACCCCCATGAACATCAACCAGTAGCCAGCCCCTTCCCATGACCGAAAACGTGAGTATATGCATGAAAAACAAATAAGATCATGAGTTGTTTGGGTACTAGCCAAGAAAGTTTCATCATAACTAAAAAAAAACAGCAACGTTTAAATAAAAAATCTGACAAGAACGAATTAAATAGCTTATATGGTGTTCAAAGGAAGAATTAAACATGCCTTTCGTAATTTTTCTTGAATAACACGCGATTGCGGGAGCACCGGGACGAAGAACGAGCGACCAACTTCTAAATTTCTTGAAGGAAAGTCTATGGGGTTGTGTTTCTGGGAAAATAGGCGTGAATATGTTGAGGAAGATGGGTGGAGGAGGCTGATTGTGATGGTAGTGGGGTAGGTTTAGGTTTAATAGATAATATAATTTATTAGATAAGTAATATAACATAAAATATACAATTTTAAACTCTTAAAAATACCTAATAAAATATTAAATCTGATACTAAAACCAAAATCTCGAAATTAAGACTTAAGGGATTTTTAAATATTAATAAAAGTCATTAAAATGACTTATTTTGGCTAAAAATCAACCCTTAAATAAATATATAATTAAATACTAAAATTTTCTTGACAAAATACCTTAAAATATTATTTTGAGGCTCATAAAACTCATAAAATATTTTTGGCTAAATAGTTTGGTATCTCGTCTGTCCACGGTCCCGTCTACGCGATAAAATAATTAAATTTCCATAAATCATGAAAAATCACTAATTATGGGTTAAATGCTTAAAAATAACTTAAAACATGCACAAACAATTTCACATAATTATTTTACCCATAATCTAAAATTCTAGATAAATAAAATCCCTAATTATGCATGCGAATTTACGTACTAAAAATACTGGGTGTTACAGTTTTATCATAACTTCCGTCATAACTTTCACTTCATGAGCATAAAACTTTACTCAATAACTTTATGAATGTCATAGATGATTAAAAATCATACTTTCATATTGAAAATAGGTTTCATGAATGAAACTTAAACATGTACATGCATCACATAACGTAATCGGTCCACATAAGTCATTATTTTTGTTTTTGACGTAAAACTTGAAACTTTTGCATATAAACTCTTAAATATATTTTACAAGCTTTAAAAGATCATAACCATGAATTTAAGACCCTAAAATAACATAAATAAATCATCAATTCCGAAGGCCATGCGCGGCCGCGCCACTTCTCCGGCGCCATCCCGCATGCCCTGCGCATATGGGGTTAATTGCACGCGCTCAAACTCTATTTTTCCAACGGAAATAGGAAATGTGGAAAACATGAGCATTGTAGCCCTTGATCCTGGATTTCAAATGCTTTTATTTTCACTCAAATTATATTTTTCAGTAAAAGGCTATGGGCATTCTCCCGAGATTGGTCAGTGCAGGAAATTCAAAACAGTTTATGCACTTTGGGGATATTTTAGTCAAACATAAAAAATGATTTGAACAAAACACAAAACATAATATTTGAAGATATTTGAACTAGATTTCAAATGAAATTAGTCTCATATCAATTGGAATAGTACATTAGTTTTTATATTCAAAATTGTTACTAGTGTTTCTAATACGGAACAACACGGTAATACCTCAAAACTTCAACTTCAAACATAAACTTATTTTACTCAAAATCATAACTTATAATGCATCTAAAAACTTCAAAACATCACAATATTTCAAAGGATCCAAAAACACAAAACATTCATCAATAATTTCTCAAGAACGACTTGCATATAACGATTTCATAAACATCATGCTTTATGCTCCTCGAACATTTAAAATCATGCATAAAACTCATCAACACAGATAATTTCTTATAAAAATAAATATACCTTGAATTATGGTTTAAAATTTAAAATAATTGCCTTGGAAGGAGGAGTTGATCCGGATCTTGGCACGAGCTAACCAAGAAACGAGCGGAACTAGAATTTGAAAGTGTTAAGCTTGAAGGAGCCGAGGAAGCACAATGGAGAAGAAGAATGATTTCAGAAAAATGGAAGGTGAGAGGTGTGAAGATGGAAATGATTGGGGGGGGGGGGGGAGGGACAAGTGGTGGCTAGGTTGGTATATGTATCAATCAATCAATAATACATATCATGCATTGATTTCTGAAATGCACTCAGTCACATGTCTCGAATCAACTAATAAAAATTATATCCCCCGACTTGTACATTATAAACATATCAATATTATACTTAAAATACTCGTAAAAATGTGTTCTTTCATCTCGTTTGTGGTTTTGCCTCGTCTGTGAGTCCAGAATCAAACCCAAACTGGAACCATTTACTCAATCGAGAGAACATTAAACATGAAATGACCATATCATGAAATCATATCAAGTGAACGTAACTTAAACAATTTTAAAGGTATAAAATAATTAAAAATCAATTTAAAACCATCGTGAGCAAATTTAGTAGATTTTTTGGACCTTACACCAAGCCCATTGGAGTCTTTTGTGCCCGAGGATAAAAGAGATGTTGGTGTAGATAGAGGCGTGTCCAAGTGTATTACTATTTTTGAATATTTGCCTGAGGATTTTGCAAGTTGAAGATAGCACCAAGTCTATTAAAAGAGGGCCTGAAAGACCTTCGAAAAGAACTAGATCTGTGCCTGCTTTGGGCAACCATGGTAATTTGAGTAAGCTTGCTTTTCTTTTTTTTCCTTCAGCTATTTCTCAATGATTGGATCAATTTGTAATGTTCAGGGTATTGGAAATAAGTCTGCTCAGAGAAGGATTAAGTATCTGAAAGATTTTCATAATCTAATGTTTTTTGCGACTCTTGAACCCATCCATTTGCTTGATCAGGTTTGGTTGAATCGGAAGTTTTTCATCTGTTATTGCTAATGTGAGATTTGTTTTTATAGTTCTGATAATGTTGCGATTGCAGTGGTGCTAGACCATGAACAGTTTTTACACTTGTGCTTATCTTTTGATATGTTCCCTATATATATATATATATATATATATATATATATATATATATATATATATATTTCCATTGTTTATGCTAAATGTAATCGTGTGCTGCGACGGGCGCTTTGGTAGATGCTTTTGGAGTCTAAGCCCCTTTATGGATGTCCATGGATTGTTGGAGGATATTTCAATACAATTTCATGAGGAACTGTTGGATCATTCTCTTGGAGTGGTTAATCATCCTGGAGGGATGCATGCATTTTCAGATTTTATTATTTCTTCTGGATTGATGGATGCAGGTTTTGCGGGTTACCGTTTTACTTGGACGAACTCTAGGATTTGTAGACTGTTGGATCGAGTACTTATGTCGGTGTCCTAGTCAAACCATTTCACCTCCTTTAGAGTTTAACATCTTCACAGGAGTACTTCCGATCATTGCCCATTGTTGATTTCGGTGCCTTTATGTCCGAAAACGGTGAGCTCATTTAATTTTCAAAATATATGGTTTCTTCATCATGAATTCCTTTAGACAGTTCAAATTAATTGGAATAATCCGTGTCAGGGTAGGGGACTTAGCCGATTGGTGATCAAATTAAAAAGGCTTAAGCAGCACCTTAAATGCTGGAACAGGGAGGTTTTTGGGAACATTCATGAAAAGGTTAAGACTATTGATTTGGCTGCTGCCCATGCGGAATGAATTTATGATGCTGATCCAATGGAGGAAAATAGAGAGGCTTTATCTCATGCTAAAGCTAACTTGTCACTTTGTCTGTCTATGTAGAAGATGTTCTGGAAACAAAAATCATCAGCTAAGTGGTTGGTGAGGGTGAGAAGAAAACTAAAATTTTCAATAATATGGTCAATCGGCGAAGATCCAAAAATAAGATTTTTAGAATCTGGGATAATATTCCATGCTTAGAGGATTCGTTTTGTATCATGGAGTCTGGTGCTCGGTTTTTTCAAAACTTGTTAACGAGGGAACCAACTGCTCCGTCTAGGGCTATTTTTTATCATATTCCCGTGTTCATAATAATTTGTCTTTGATTGCGCCTATTTCTGAGTTTGAGGTCTTTGAATGTGTTTGCTCTTTAAATGAGGATGGTGCATCTGGTCCGGATGGGTTTTCAGCTGCTTTTTTTGAAGATGTTGGGAGATTATTAAAGAAGATTTAGTGGACTTTGTGCGGAATTTCTGGACTGGTGCATCGCTTCCCAGGATTATCACGACTACCACTGTAGTTTTAATTCCGAAAGACATGGACGTGCAGACATGGTCCAATGATTTAGGCCTATAAACTTGTGATCTTGTGTAATGTGAGCAATAAGATCTTAACCACTCTTATATCTTGTCATCTGAGTAGATTTTTGCCTAGGATCATTTCTCCTTCGCAAAGTGGCTTTGTTTCTGGCAGACTAATTTCTGACAATATTATGCTGGCTCAAGAAATGATAAATTATATTTATTATCCTGTCTGATGGGGGAATATTGTCCTAAATTTATACATGCCTAAAGCCTATGACAGAGTGCAGTGAAATTTTTTGATTGAGATGCTGCAGGATTTTGGTTTTGCAGAAGGTGTTTTCGTGTGATTCGGCGCTGCATTGATAATTTTTGGTTTTCAGTTAATATTAATGGCACTCTATCTAGCTTTTTTCATTCGGCCAAAGGGCTGACGCAAGGAGATCCACTTATTTTGCTTTTTTTCATTATAGCGGCTGAATATTTTCTTGGAGGTTGGATGATTTATTTGCTCGGCATAGGAGTCTGCATTTTCAAACTGGCCAACATTTTAATCTCTCTCACTTGGCTTATGCGGATGATTTTATTACTTTTTCTAATGGACTGATTCCTGGAAATCGTATTCTTTGAAAGTTCTTGTATTACTTTGAGCAGTGATCGGGCCAACTTATTAATAATGCGAAGAGTGTTATTCTAACATCTTCCAAGTGTTTGCCAGAGAAGCCAGAGATATATTTTTCTATTACTTGTTTTGGTGAAGGTTCTTTGCCCCTAAATTATTTAGGCGCTCCACTTTTTTTGGGACATCGTAAGAGTTCTTTATTAAATTATATTATTGCTCGAGCTAGAAATAAATTGCAATGGCGGGAGTCCCAGAATTTATCTTTTGGAAGTTGGCTTGTTTTGATCAAGAGTGTTCTTTGTTCCATGCCAATTTATTTGTTTCAGGTTTTACAACCGTCGGGAACTATTTTGCACAGGTTGGAAATGTTGTGTGCTAAGTTCCTTTGGGGTGGGAAACGGGAAGGAGGGAATTTGATCCATTGGATATCTTGGGAGAATATTTGTCCGTCGGTTTCTGAAGGTTGTTTGGGTATTCTTCGACTTATGGATGTGGTCACTACATTTTCTATTAAAATTTGGGTCAGATTTCGGACTGTTGATTCTCTTTAGAGATGATTTTTACATGCACGTTATTGTCAGTATGATACTCCGGCAATGGTTCGTACTATGCAGAATATTTCTACTACTTGGCATCGCTTAATGAAGGTTAGGGATAGGGCATAATCAGAAATTGGATGGAGGATTGGAGAAGGAAATAATAGTTTTTGGTTTGATTCCTGTCTTCAGGTTGGTCCTCTATCTTTGTTGGTTCCAATCATGGGTCAGTCTAACAGGCTAGTCAGTTGGTTCTTAACAGACAGAAACTGGAATCTAGATCGTCTTCTTTCGATGCTTCCTATGGAGTTGTGGTAGCTCTTAGTCGCATCACGCCCAAATTAACCCAACTCAACTCAGACAAATAAAAATATAGTAGCGATAGTATGGATTAGGGGTGCAAACGAACCGAATTGAGCCGAATAATGGTAAAATTTTAAGGCTCAAATTCGGCTCGATAAGAGTATATTCGAGTTCAAGCTCGATTCGAAGCTTGATAATTTCAAATATTTTGGCTCGAGCTTGGCTTGAAATGAAGTTCGAGTTCAAGTTCGGCTCGAAACATTCGAACCTATTCGTGAAATATGCTCGGATATTATGGTTCAAAAAGCTCGAAATGTTTGAAAAGGTTCGAAATGTTTATATATTTATTATATAATTATATATATATTAATTAAATATCAAGGCCCGCGAACTATTCGTGAAATATCGAACAGAATAATTTTGGCTCGTGTTTGGCTCAAAAAAAGTTCGAACATGTTCGAGTTCGATAAGCTCTAATACGAATCAAATATTTATCGAGCGGACTCGTAAAGCTCATGAACAGGTTCGGTTCATTTGCACCCCTAGATGGATCATTCCCACAAGGAAGGTGAGATTTATTGTGTTTTTAAAATTACTGAAAATAAATGAGAAATGGTTTTTTTAATTTGGAAATTAATCTCTAGAAACTTGTAAACAAAAAAATCAATTCTTTAAATTAGCATGCAATATTAAAATTATAATGAAACAATCAATTAAAACAAGACTTGGTATCAGTCGACTACGCCTTTGAAGTTTACCCACTAGATCATCAATTCTCTAAAAATAATTAATTCACATTTGAATATTTTCATCATTGAAAATTAAATTTTTATCTCACCTTAATTTTAGTTAACTAGACACAAGAGTTCTAAATTAAATCTTATCAATGAATCAACTAGGATGCAAGCGATCAAGATTTAAATCCAAAGTAGCATTCAAACTAGTGAAATTGATGAATCTAGACAATATAAACACACGCGGTTGTATTTGATCTAGTCAATCGTTGTTCCTACAAATTAATAAATTCAAAAGCAGAAATTATTAACCATAGTTGTTTGCAAATTGGAAGGATCAAACAATTACGGATTTGATATCTAATTTAGCTTTAGATTGTATGAAAGAATTATTAGTTGATCAATCTACTAATCAAACACACAAGCATAACAAATAAATCTGAACAACTCTTGATACTCAAATAAAAATCAAAATCTCACGAGAAAATAAAACTTCTTCGTCTTCCTCTACTAATTATTAAAACTTAGCCATTAGAATTCATGAATTCTCTAGAAAACATTTAAGAAATAAATTAAATATAAGAATAAATAAAAAAACCTAGCCACAAAAAGATGTTCTTCTATGTTATTCAATCTAAAAAAATGTAATTTTTGAGTTTTAAAAAATATTTAAAGTGTAGAGTTCTTCCAAAGAAAATTTCTTTTTTAAAATATAATTTCTCGAATTTTCGTCTCGCTAAAGTAGAAGAAAGTCTCTCTTGAGCGAGACATTATCTGCCTAAAAAAATATGTACGCATATGTAGCCTAGCGCAGATGCGCCTATCAATGCGCAGATGCACCGTTCTTTGTTCCTCTTCTCCGCGCAGATGCACCAATATCAACCATAGATGCGCTTATCTTATTTCTCTCAAAAGTGCAGATGCGCCATTTGTACATAGGTGCGCTTCCTTCCAATTCTTTCCAGGCGCAAATGCGCAAATCTAAGTGCAGTTGCGCTGACTTATCTTGCATGCTCGCTAGAGCGGACAAAAGTCTCGCTCGAGCAAGCAACTCTTTGTCCGAGTTGTTTAATTTCTTCCTTTTTCGTGCTCTTTCTTCCATCCTTTACTACATTCCTTCTCTTTTCCTATATTAAACCACAACCAATGATTAAGAACTATAAAATGAATTTGATCAATGAAAATTCTTCTAATCATACAAATTAACTTAAATAAATATAAGGAAACATCACCACATCAAGTTGGCTTTGGATATTTTTGACGTGGAAATTCGTTATTCATCTGCTGATATTGCTGTCTAGAAGTGTTCTTAAAATGGAAAATTCTCTATGCAATCTTCCTAGAATCTGGTGCGGAATAAAAAGCCTCGGGTCAGATGGTTTCATGGATGTTGGTCGAAACTGCATAGGCCAACTATTTCTATTTTTTGTTGGCGATGGTTTTTCAAAAGACTTTCTGTGATGATATTTTACTGACTCAAGGAGTTTCACTAGCTTCGATGTGTCAGTGCTGTCAGGCTCAGAAATCTTTTGATCATGTGTTTTTTTCAAGTGCTCCTGCTCAAGCTGTCTGAAAATATTTTTCACTGTTTTTTGTAGTGCATAATTATTGGAATTTTTCTGCTTGGAATATGGGAGATAATTATCTTAAATATGGTCATGTTAAGGAATTGATTCCTTTCCAAATCAACAATCATAAATATCGGGGTGTTCGTATCCAATCGGCCAAGATAATTTTTCTTATTAATGCATATCTGATTTCACTTGGTAGTGCAGGGGTTTTGAAGGCGATTCATTGGCATGGATTTGGACCCATGGCTGGCTCTTTGAGGCTTCATCATCGCATGGTTCAAACCACTTGTGTTCGTGTGATGCGCTGAGTGGCCCCAACAATGGGTTTTTTTAAACTTAAACTGATGGATGTACTAAGGGTGATGGAGATTCTAGGATTTTTGGTCTGTGAAGATTGGATTCCCTATCTAGCTAATAATTGGATCATAGTTCAAGGTGTATGCTGGGATCAAGAATGAGATGCAAAGGATCATAACTCATCTAACTAACTCAATGGGACTTAGCAGCAGTTAAGGGAGTTAGTTGTCAAATCCTTTGCATGCATGTATGTATATGTGAAAGGCCGATGCATCTCAGAGGGCATTGAGAATTCTTCTTTCAGTTGCGGAGATTTGATCGAGTCTAATTGCTTCTGTTATTGATATGATATGTGTTCAGTGATATCATTGTAAGAAATTGTGTTCTTGATAGAATTCACCTTGTAAACTGATTTCAATCCAGGTTATTTATTGAGCCTTGGGCAAGGCAAAGTGGATGTAGGATACTTTGATCCAAACCACTATATTTCTTAGTGTTCTTCTTGCTTTGATTTGATTTCTTTCATTCAACTTTATGTTCTTTCATTGTGTGATCTTGATCAAGTGTGGATTAATCGATAGTGAATCAACATATAACATCACAAACTGGTATAAGAGACACGTTTGAATATGGGTACCACAAAATTCGATATGGAGAAATTCATGGGAAAAAAACAATTTTAGTTTATGGAGAATGAAAATGAGAGCATTGTTGGTCCAAAACGGAGTTGAATATTCACTCCTAGGAGATGACAATTTTCCTGAGATGATCAAAGGAGTTGACAAGAAATAAATCTTTGCGAAACCTCATAGAGCCCTGATCTTGAGTTTTGGAGACAAAGTGTTTCGTGAAATCTCAAAAGACACTGCAGCTGTTGCGATTTGGTTGAAGCTTGAACACCTCTACATGACAAAGTCTCTAGCAAATATGATTTTTCTCAAAAAAAAAAAGTTGTATACATTCAAGATTCCGAATGGTAAGTTTATTGAAGGTCATGTTGATGATTTCAATAAGATCATTTTGGATCTTGAGAATATAGAGATTAAGGTAGAAGATGAAGATCAAGCTTTGTTGTTGTTGAGTTCTCTTCCTGACTCTTATTACAATATGAGGGATACCATGATATATGGTAAAGACATTGACTTTGGAGGAAGTGCATTCAGCCTTGATGTCTAAAGAGTTGAATAAGAATACTGAGTTCAAGGCATTGATCAGAGTGAAGGACTGAATGTCAGGGGAAGATCAGACGGGAGATATTTTAAGCCAAAACATAAGTCTTGATCGAAGTCAAGAATCAAATTTAAAAGGAGATGTTACACTTGCAATAAAGAAGGGCATTTCAAAAAGGATTGCCCAGAAAGGCACAAGAAACACACTGAAAAGGAGTCAAGTTCAGGAGATGTAGCACTGGCAGAAGATCGCTATGAAAGTGCTGATGTTTTGTTGGTAAGCACTGATAAGCCCGAACATGAATGGATCTTAGATTCTGGATGCTCGTTCCATATGACTCCATGCAAATAATGGTTCAGTAGTTTCACCAAGATAAATGGTGGGAGAATCTTGATGGGGAATAAATTGGCATGCAAATAGAAGGCATCGGATCTATACAACTTAAGATGAGCAATGGCACGCCAAGAACTCTATCTGAAGTCAAGTTTGTCACAGATTTGAAAAGGAATCTCATATCACTTGGAATGCTATATCAACTTGGATATGAATTCAAAGCCAAATATGGGATCCTTAGCATCACAAAGGGTGTGATGCTTGTCATGAAAGGATTGAGGCATAATGGTGTTTACGTGCTAGAGGGCAAGACATGTACTCAACAAAATTCCCTGAATGCGGAAGTGGATAAAGATAGAACTAAGTTGTGGCATATCAGATTAGGACATGTCACTGATAGAGAAATGGTTGAGTTAAACAAAGAAGGGGTTTTTGGCAAAGATCAGATAAGAAAGCTTGACTTCTGTGAGCATTGTGTGTTAGGTAAACTAAATAGAGTCAAGTTTAAGAGGGCAAAACACAAGAATAAGGGCACCTTGGATTATATACATTCTAATGTATGGTGGCCTGCCAAAACCCAGACACACGGTGGCTCTAGATACTCCATAACCTTCATAGATGATTATTCTAGGAAGGTATGGTTATACACAATGATGCACAAGAATAAGGCTTTGCAAAAGTTCATTGATTGGAAAACACTAATTGAAAATCAGACGAGCAAGAAAATTAAGAGGTTGAGGAGTGAAAATGGCCTGGAATATCTGAATCAGGAATTCAATGCATGGTGCAAGAGGGCAGGCCTAGCAAAGCATTTCACTGTGAGGTATAGTCCACGACAAAATGAACTTGCTGAAAGGATGAATAGGACTATATTAGAAAGGGTCAGATGGATGCTTTCTAATGCAAAACTTGGGAAAAGTTTTTGGGGAGAAGCTGCCAGCACAGCATGTTACTTAATCAATAGATGTCTTTTGGCTGCTTTGAACTTCAAAACACCAGTTGAGGAGTGGTCAGGGAAACCAGCAGATTACCAAACACTCAGATCCTTTGGTTGCACATTATATACACACAGGTGAAGGTAAGCTTTCACCAAGGGCAAATAAATCCATTTTCCTTGGATACCCTGAAGGAACTAAAGGATATAGAGTTTGGATTTCTGAAAATTTACATGGCAATCCAGTAATAAGCCGGGATGTTACTTTCAATGAAGATGACATGCTGAGAAATACACCTCAAGAAAGAAAAACACTCCTGGATAATGATAGTGATAGCATTGATCATGTCGTGGTATAGTCACATAAAGGAGACTCCCTTGATCCCACTCTACAGGCTGACAGCTCAGAGGATCAAGAAGTCCTTGAAAAACATGACGACTCTGATTTAAAGGACTATAACCTCGTGAAGGACAGAGCAAGGAGAACCATCAATCCTCCTGATATATTTTTCTATGCAGCTCTTATATCATATGCCTTAAGTGTATCAGATGTTGGAACACGTTTTCAGATCAGTCAGATCTGATACCCGGAGCAGCGGAAGTTTAAAAATTTTTCTTTTCTGATATGGAACAATTCCATATAATGGGTATCAAATCCTTACGATTAAAATCTACAAGTAAAATAATAATAACAATTAATATTTTACCTCTTCAAGCTATGGCTTGATTAATGGACTCCAACAGATTAAATATGCTCTTCTTGTAAATCCCAGGAACTGATGACTTGCTCGATCAACTCCTGAATTAGGTCCACGAATAGAAAACAAAAACCCTCTGATTGATTGCACTAGAAATCAATCAGATGTTTATCGAAGAGATTTAAGATTTGATCTGTCAATTCAGAATGTAATTTTTCAGAAAAATCACAGACTGAATTCTCTCAAAAGGAAGACAGAATTCGAAAATCTCCTTAGAACTATTCTAGGATTTTTCCGAAAACTATAGATGTGTGTGTAGTAGTATTTTCGAAAATTCCAACTTGGAATGAATTGTTTTTTTTCTAAATCCCCTACATCTACTATATATAATTTTTGTACTGGATTAAATTATATGTCTAATAGGGCACTAACTCCTTAGGGCCCATTAGTCATAACTTAAGCCCAACAAGCCAAGCCTGTTATTATAGAAATTAATATAAAATTCATCATGACTCCGATTGATAAACTGATTTTACCAATGTGCAAAGAAACCATTTCTGCATCTTTTAAAGTCAAGATAATTTTTTTAATCCGAATTCTGTGATTTCCAAAAATGCTCATCCCTATGTCATTTTAGGAAATTCCACTCCCTTTTCTTAAGAAGTCCAACTTATCTTTCGCTAAATTTAACTCTTTAAATTTAACTATCTCAACGAGGATTAGTAATCCATTACTTGTGTAACCCTCAATGGTTCAGGGATAAATCTAGCCGTGGGCTCACAACTCCTTGTGACTCGGAACAACAATTTTCGACTTACCCATCGAATCATGGTAAGAGCGCCTATCAACATCGCCCCATGATTCCCTAGGTATCATTGATAGTGCCTGCAAGAACCAGTAGGTTTTGGTTAGAGTACAGTACGGTCCCTTCATCCAAATATCCCGATCGAATCAACAACCATTGGTACATCGAGAGTCGTTCGAGATTCGATAACTATGCAATACATCTTGAAGATTAAATAGTGACATCGCATGTGCTACTAGGAAACCAAGTAACCTAAAGCACATCATGTACTCTGGCAGAGATTTGTCACACTAATATCTCCTCAGATCGCATAGGATATCCACACTCGCAAGCGTGTGGTGAATCCTTGACAACAAAGCATTGACTCCTATATGTGTTGTAACTATACCCAATCTCGACACCTGATGACCCTCAGAGAGTCGGTAAACGAGTCAAAGTACAGTACTAACATATAGAGTCTCCATGATGTTTCAAGTAGTAAGGACTAATGGTGTACAACCAAAACCGCGGACTTATCCACTCAATTAATGATAAACACTTGAAAAGTCCGAATAGGGTAGTTCGATCATCCATCATATGAATATCCATTTGCATGCTTCGAACATCTCTATGTTCTATACCAATGAAACGTGGTACTAGGCATCTCAAATGCTAGTATCAATCTCGAGCGATCCTTATCCTTATTTGTGAACGGCTCAATTGACTAGAAACTGTTTAGAATATACAGTGATTATAAGATGTGTTTCATGATAGTCATTCAATTCTACTATCACATCTTACATGCACTCTAGTATATTCAAGGTTTTTATCTAAGCATCGTATAGTACGTCACAACATAATAATATGATAAAAGATAAAGTAAATGCCAAAGTGTAAATTATATTAAACAAAGATTGTTTACACATAGAGTCACAAAAGCCCTTAGCCATAAGTTGGCTAACCGGACACCCACTCTTTCATCAGAAACTTTGAACTTGGATGAGTCGGTCAGCTATAAAGAAGCTATTAACAGTCCACATAAAAAAAGATGGAGAGAAGCTATGCTTGAGGATATTATTTCACTTAAAAGAAATGATACTTGGAAAATGATGGAGCTTCCTAAAAACAGAAAGATAGTATGTAGCAAATGGATTTTCAAGATAAAAGAAGGCATTCCAGGAACTGAAAATCCCAAGTTCAAGTTTAGATTGGTAGCCAAAGGTTTTACACCAATAGAGAGCATATATTACAATTAAGTTTTCTCACCTTTTGTTAAGCATACATCCATCATAATTATATTGGCCTTGACAACAAGAATGATCTGAAATTAGAGTAGATGGATGTAAGAATATCCTTTATACATGGAAACCTAGACGAAGTTATTTTCATGAGGCATCCAGAAGGGTATGAAGAACAAGGTCAAGAAAAACAAAGTATGCATGCTATAGAAATCATTATATGGTTTGAAACAGTCATCAAGGAAATGGTACAAGCGCTTTGACATCTTCATGATCCAAAAGTCTTTTGAGAGAAGCAAATATGATAGATGTGTGTACCATAAATTGAATTCTGCTGGTTACACAATTTACTTATTACTCTATGTTGATGACATGCTAATTTCATGCAAGAATATGAAATAAATAGTTGAGCTTAAGGATAAACTTAAGCCAGAATTAGAGATGAAGGATCTAGGCTCAGCAAGAAGGATACTTGGTATGCAAATCACCCGGGACAAAAGTAAGAAGTTGATATATGTTTCTCAGATAGATTATCTAAAAAGGGTTGTAGCTAAGTTTGGGATGAATGAGTCTAAGGATGTTTCAACACCTTTAGCATCCCACTTCAAATTTTCCACAGATCAATGTCCAAAAAAGCCTGAAGAGCAGTCATATATGGAAAGTGTACCATATTCAAATGCCACAAGGATTCTAATGTATGCTATGGTATATACTAGACCGCATATAGCATATGTCATTAGCCTAGTGAGCAGATTTATGAGCAAACCTAGAAAAGCTCATTGGATTTCTGTCAAATGGATTCTAAGATATGTCAAAGCCACTCTTTCCACCGGATTGATATATGGTGATTTACAATACACTAAGGATGGATTGGTTGGCCATTTAGATGCTGACTATGCAGCTGACATTGATAGAAGGAGATCAATCAGTGGTTATATTTTCATGTTCAATATATGTGTGGTAAGCTAGAAAGCAACATTTCAAGCCATAGTGGCTCTATCTACCACAGAGGCGGAATATGTTGCCATTACAGAAGCGTCAAAGGAAGGCATTTGGCTCAAGGGTATTTTAACTGAACTCATGAGAAAAAGAGTCAGTGTTAAAGTTTACACTGATAGCCAAAGTGCCTTGCACTTAACCAAGAATCACATGCATCATGAAAGAACTAAGCACACAGACATCAGGTTACATTTCATAAGGGATTTGGTGGAGCAGGGGAAGATTGATATGTAGAAGATATCAACTGAGGACAACCCTGGTGATATGTTAACTAAGCCTGTTCCAATTCTAAAGTTCCAACATTGCCTTTATAAGATGAATGCTAGAGAAACTAAGATTATCCCTTATACTTGAGTTGTATTGCCCAAGGTTGATAGGAAATCCATGGTGGAGATTTGTGAAGATTGGATTCCCTATCTAGCTACTGATTGGATCATTGTTCAAGGTGCATTCTAGGATCAAGAATGAGATGCAGAGGATCATAACTCATCTAACTAACTCAACGGGACTTAAGAGCAGTTAAGGGAGTTAGTTGTCAAAGCCTTTGCATGCATGTATATATATGTGAAAGGCCGATGCATCTCAGAGGGCATTGAGAATTCTTCTTTCGGCTGCGGAGAGTTGATCGATTATAATTGCTTCTGTTCTTGATATGATATGTGTTGAGTGATATCATTGTAATAAATTGTGTTCTTGATTGAATTCACCTTGTAAATTGATTTCGATCCAAGTTATTGATTGAGCCTTGGGCAAGGCAAAATGGATGTAGGATACTTTGATCCGAACCACTATAATTCTTGGCGTTCTTCTTGCTTTTATTCGCTTTCTTAAATTCAAGTTTACGTTCTTTCATTGTGTGATCTTGATCAAGTCTGGATTAATCGATTGTGAATCAACATATAACATCACATGGTCTAATTAGAGATCATGATGGGTGGGCTTTATTGGTTTTCCATAATTTTATTGGCACCGAGTCTACTACGAGGGCTGAGTTGTGTGCTATTCTAAAGGGGTTGCAGATTTGTCAGTTGTTTTATTTATTTTTCCATTATGGCTCAAATTTGATTCTATGGCAGCTTTATCCATTATTGATGCGGTCACTTATTGTTAGGTTCTTACTACTATTTTGACGCAAATTCATGGAAATCCTTCATTCTTCCATGGTGTTGAAAACCCATGTTTACAGAGAAGCTAATGCGGCTGCAGAAGAGTTAGCTAATCTGGGTTTGGTTAATAGATGGGCTTTGTTGGGACCGGATGATATTCATTGTCAGCTCAAAGAAATTTGCAGATTGGATCGTTCTGTTCTGCAATATATTCGAATTTCTTCTTAGTATTTCATTGCTTTTCGAAGTGTTGGTTATTCTATTCCTGTTTAATTCTAGTTATTTCTTGTGAGGTTTCGGTATACTCCCTCTCTCACGTATTTCTCTTTTATTAATCTAATAAAAACGTAGGGGGCCTGTAGCGACCATACCTGGATCCACTAGCTAATCAGAGTTAAGAGCATAATTAAACATGCATTAAATAAATCATTGCGGAAGACTTAAATAAAAACAGACCGGCAGAATACAACCGATTAAATCAATTCGATTTATACAACCAAATCGAATAAATAGCCTAAAGGCAAAACCTACAGCTAATCCTGCTGTCTTCACTGGTCACTGGCTACTCCAAGCTCCTGGTGCTTAATCCTGCACCTACACCTGCCCCGTCGAATGGGGTATCCAGATACACAGAAAAGACTGGACGTGAGCTCTAAGCTTAATACGAAAGCACTGGGTAAAACATACAAATATGATGCATGCAAATGATAGGGTATCCATATCTGGGATAACTGTATACAACTGCTCAGTAATGGCGCCTAGGACATGAGTGGTACAACCCGGGGAGCAAACCCTGTCGACACTGCTCATTCCTATAGGACGTTGACTGTGTCCCAGATGCTAACTACCCATGACCCGTCAGTCACTGGGCACTAGACATCACCCGTCTAGACAGGGCTGAGCGGCCCTATATGGCTCATCTCACAAGATGGACAGGCACAATATGATATGCACATGCTGCATAATAATATGACACATAAATGCAACATATAAGCATGCAAAACCCGCTGGCTATCTCAGTATGTACTTGCGTACCTTACTACAGGCAGTTCCTAGCAGTCCTGCTCTAGGTTCCAAGCGTATATCAGCTCTACAATGCAAATACCCATGCATCAATAATTAAGCTCTAAAAGCCTTAACTAAGCTATTGCATACTCCTAAATAATTTAAGGAGACCATAGCTATACCTGCGTCCGTCGTCATCCCGCTGATGACAATTGCCTCAAAACTTAGGTACATCTTCGCCTCGACGTCGGGATCGCTATGCCACTTCCAGATTCCCAATAGGATGCCTAGAACTCCCTAGATCTGAGTTAGAAGGCTTAGGAATTAGAGAGAAGAGAGGAAAAGGTGCACTTAAAAATGAAATCTCGGCCCCCTATTTATGGACGGAGTTCGGAGCCTCCGAACCCGGTTCGGAACGTCCGAACACGATCGGAACCTCCGATCCCGTCTTCGGAGCGTCCGATCGCCCAATATTACGTCAGCCATGACGTCACTTTGCTGACGTCAGTGATGACACGTGCCCTGGTCCCGATCGGAACGTCCGATCTCACCGACGGAGCTTCCGATCTCGATCGGAGCCTCCGATCCGAGTTCGGATCCTCCGAACCCGTTCTGATCCTCCGATCTTTGGTTCGGATCCTTCGATCCATCCGAACCCTCGGAACCTTCCCGACCATTTTCGAGTGTCCTGAATCCATTTCTGGACTCCGTTAACCCATTTGGAATTTCCTTAACCATGTTTTACTTAATATAAACATGATTACACGATTAATATACTCATTAATCGCTAATTTTGGATACGAGTTACTACATTCTCCCGCCCTTAAAAGATTTCGTCCCCGAAATCTAGGGTAAAGCCTTGAGAACGTACAAGAAACTCTTGCTCGAGTGTCTGGTTGAAATATCCTCTGACACGCTCAGACTCCCATCGAATTCTCTGCAAGCTTCATTAATGCTGAACCGCATTAACATTTTCCCAGCTGAAAATGACTGCGCCACTGGTCGACAATCGAACTCCTCTAGCACTCGCATATCACAACATTGATACGTCTTCCAAAATGACCCCGATCTCTTTGGTCACGAAAGATACCAACACCCACTTGATCGAGATTATCGTCTCAAAGTAAATCTTATACTGACGAAGACCAAGTCATAACCTGACTGGTTTTACTGCATTCGTCGAATCACTAATCAAAACTAACCATCTAATGGTTCCAAAAGTTCTCGGTGCTCAACACCTCTAGTTAGGAAACACTATTTCCAACATTGTGCTGACACATTCTAACATAAATATCGCTTTAAGATAATCCAGTGGACTCAAGTCTATACTTCAACGTAACTGCTCACAATGTTCCCTAGACTGGTTATCCTCCCCACTCTCCCTGAAAGCACAACCGGCTTCCCAAGAAATACTGGGAACTTAAACCATTATGTCTAGTACATTTTGCTGTCCATGTTTCTTAGTATAATCTCAATATTGTGCTCTGATGAAACTATCATCGATCACTAATAATGACACTAAGTCATCTCTTAGCCATTGGCCTGCGAAATCACGCATACTTGCAATAGAAGTCATTACGCCTCTGATGATCTACATCATCTCGATCATGGGTTATTCACCTCATGAATTTCCATCGATAGACATCCTCTGGTTAGTTATACATACTCGCAATCACTGTACACATATCAAGACTAAGGCAAGATTCCACCAATATGCTCGACTGGGACATTCCACAGTGCACAGACATATGGAAACGCTTCCTATTCCGTCTCGAAACTCGACAGTCATTGCGCCTGGTATAACTCAACTCAGAGTCTCTGATAATACCATTAGCTCATACCAACCTCCCAAGGTTGAACATACTGATCCTGGAACTAAATCCCAACGGATTCTCAATAGTCAAATCGCTCCCTTGCCGAACGCATCAGTCTCAGCACTGAACGATCTAATTCGTCGATTCCCTAGTCAATCCTGGGAAATAATTGTGCTCGAAGTAACTTGCCACACAATGCGTCTCTGATTGTTGTTTATTGCTACAACGCAATATTCTTTGACAAACAGTCTGCATAGATGTGACTTACTGACTCGAAAGAACAAACTCGATCTGTCACGATCTTGCGAAATCTTCGATCCCAAAGGCATACCTCGTTGGCTACTAAGTCGATCTTTGACTATCTCAATCACATATCGCACATCACTCGTTGGATGTCTAGTGACACAACCTGCTGGATCTCGAGAATTAGATCCCAGCTAATGTCACGTAGATCAGACAACTGATGTTTTCTTGCTAATGTCCATTAGCATTTCCAACTACTCGTCGGATCTAAACACAACAGTATACATAGATGTCCTCACTTAACCGAAATGTCCGGTCAACAATCTTTACTATTGCTGTTCAATGGAAAACTCTCACATGAAACAACAACATGATCCTTTCCTGACCTATTGCTATCACTAAGCAATTGATTAGATCAATATAATTTTCCTTCTTAAAAATAATGCACTATACTGGAAACTACCAACTCCTTTGCTTGTCTCCACTGTCAAGTTAGCACCTAACTTGATCATACAAGTACACTTGCAATCGTTCCCGATTACAGCAATCCCAGAAGATTCATCTCTGGCGATCATTGAGACTAAATAACTCAAATCTCCGATTTATCTGAGATGATATTCAGTAATCATCCCATAAGCATTATTCGACAAAATACTATCCCAAGTATTTCTTAATTGTTACATCCTGATCAACCCTGATTGGCTCAACCAATCGAATTCGTCGATCTACTTAAGCTCGCACTTATCTGATCAAACCACCACTAATCATCCAACCTACATGGCTCGGTCAATAACCATGACTCAGCTGCCACGAAGAACCATTTCCAAACGGTGTCAGATCACAGTACATAAGTAGTTTACTTGGCACAAGTCCTGCGCCTTTTCAGCACTACTAACCGCTGCTTCGTATTCTGAACTTAATCATCCTAACTCTGACAGAGTTACCCAATAACCACTAGTAGTCATTAGCACAGATTCCGTGCCACCTTAGCACTACTAATCGTTGTCTTGTTCACCCAAGGCAACCATCAAGATGAAATAAGCCCATTTCCATCCCATGGAAAATCCTACGCTCAACCTCTGAAAATATCAGACAGTACTTAGCGCAACCACTGGACTCACTGTCCTTGCCTTGTTCATTTCGAATGAACACCATGGCTCGTCAAGTCCAAGAAGAATAACTAAAGAATCCTAAAGATTTCCAAAATCTTCGGACACAATCTTGATTATATCCCTCGCTTAAGATTGTTCAACAAATTAAGACTAAGGTAGCTTACCTCAATAACCCACCTGGACAACCACCAAGGTTCCACGGTCATAGGCCATGCTTCCCTCACATCTTAAATAGTCATATATAATCCTCAACGTTTGATATAATCCAATACTGATGAAGCCAATCATCAAGGAATAGTCCTCGCATTCTAGTTGAAGTCTTAAAACAGCATCCCATCCAAGTTCTTGGATAATTCCTATCACAAGGAAATTCTAACCAAAACTCTGATGACAACCCCTAGTCATCGTTGGTAGAAATCCGTCCACCTACTAGATCCACGCATCTAGCAGTAACCCAAAGGTTAAAACCTATCTGCTCAGAGTACACACTTGTCAAAAAAATCCCTCCATGACTGATTCCTACAGCAGCATACTCAAACTATATCTGTGGCACACCAGACGATATCAAACCATCGATATCAAACCTGATATCTAATCCAAGGTCATACCCTGTCGTGATTGTCACCAAATTCCTAGACTGAGTAGCCTTCCCACCGCCATCTCCTGAAGCACAAAGGCTCCCAGGTAACCTCTGAAGTACAAAGACTCCCAGAGTAATACTGGCATAGGGTCGCGCCCCATCACGTCTAGTCCTGGTCATAGTCCACAACTCTCGGCATATATTGGACCTGGTATCCCTATAAAACCCATCATCTCAAGCCTCAACCTAAAAAAGATCAGACAGCCACTGTTCTCAAGGAAACAACCTAGAACAAAGCCCAAATGTTCTAAATCGAACAATACCCTTAATGCCTCTAGATGAGTCCACTCATCGCTGGCACTAACATAGTCCACTGACTAAATAGGTCAATCCTAGGAAAACGCCTAGACTGACCACAAGTCAAACTGTCACAGTCGGCCCACTCAAATCCCATGAGCTACAACAGTTGAACACTAATCAACTAAAACCAAGCCAACCTTCCGAGCAATCATGCGATCATTCACGAATTGCTGGAATAATAAAACATGTATCATTGCTTCCATTTATGTACAATTTCTCAATTACAATCCCATGTAATACATACAGCATTCAAAATATAATGAAATGTACAATCGAAATTGAAATGATACAACCAAAGCATGATGATTCATTACAACTGAAATATTGTTTACAACTACAAGGATACAGTATTTAAATCATCGTACTAGTCTTCGTTTCTTGAGCATGAATCTTCTAATCGACACATGCATCGATACAAGCATAATCCCGACCAAGTCTCTCTACATGTCCTCCTACGAAGAACTCCGGAGAAATGGCTCGTGATAGCTAACCAGCTATGCTCTGCGTCAGTGCATGTCAGTCGACCCCTTTTGCTCACGATCTATCATCAGCTTTCTTCTTGTAACCAAATCATGCTTTTGAACATGAAGTTTCTCGTGTGCCTACCGAACGCATCGATACCAGCATATCGGCAAAACCATGTACTGCATGAGGTTAAAGACCTTACGCTCGAAACCTTTCATGCCTTATGCACTCGAGGCATTCCCTGGTAAAGGTCTATCTGACAATCTCTCCAACTACTAGTGGAGAATCTTTAGAGTAGTGTCATCATGGTATGGACGATACAGATGCAAGCATCAAGTGCGTTGATAAGTGCATTTTGTGTGCATTATTTTATGTCTATTTGGCATGCATTCATATGGTTTCTTGTGTATTTTTATATGTTTTATTTGTAATTAATCTCATGCATGAGCATTTCACTCTCCGGGTTAATTTTGTAGGAAATGGGTTTTTGAAGAATGAATTACGGAGCAGCCTTGGTAAAAAAATTCAAATTTAATTTTAGGCAGCTCCAAATCTAATCTTCACCGTCCATATTGTATTTTAAGATGTTTTAAAGCTCCTGTCAAAATTTCAGCTCAATCCGACGGCTAGAACTCAAGTTATGAATTTTACAAAATTGTTGCGCGCTGGAAAAAATAGTGGGCGTGTGGGCTGCTATTTATTACCGCGCGGGCGCATGCCTGTTTGAGAAAAAAGTTCAGAACAGAAGCCCCAGCGCGCGAGCTGCACTTTTCTACCGCTCGGGCGCCCGTGCGTAAGTTGAAAAAAGATATTTCTGGGTGTTTTACATGGAAAAAACTCTTGGGCACTATAAATAGATAAAAATCTGACGTTTTAAGGGTTCCACACATCAGAAACGTAGGAGAAAGGCGGCCATCCAAGGAGAAGAACGAAAAGAGGGAGAAGAACGTGAAGAACTCAAGAACCACAAACTAGTTTTCTCTTTTCCTTTTCTTTTATTTGTTGGGATTTAGGGGATCCTACCCCCAAAACTTATGTTTTGATTTCTTCTTGAAGATTGAAATTAGTTTTTAAGGATTCTTGATTATATTATTGTGTTTATTGCAATTTTGGAGATTGATCAACTTCTTATTGATTTTATGTGTTATAATTGATACTGAGAGGAGATTTTATGACATGATAGGGTAATATAATCCATGGATCTACAACTTACATAGAGATATGAGGTTGGATACATGTTGATAGTCATAGTCCACCAGGGTGAAAGCTAGAGGATTCCAAAAATCGTTAATGCAATTTCAGTTGTTAAATAACACAAGGAGACTTGGTTATTACAATTATTTAATTAGATTAATATAGCTCGAGAGAGTATATTGATAGATTAGGGAATTCCGTCAAAAGCATGACTTGAGAATTAAAATTCAATCATTAGAGGAGAAAATGGGTAGGTGAACCGAGATCCTAACAATCGTTTATTTATTTTCTGAACTTAATTTATTGTTTTGCTTTTAATTTATCTTTTTAATTTAGTTTATTAATTTATTCTCTCTCTCGTTTTAATTAATTAAAGAATCATATTTGAGGTAATCTTGTCATAAATGAATCTCTGTGGGACGATACTCGTACTTTGTACACTATATTATTACTTGACTCGTGCACTTGCGATTTATTCGAGCTTAATTGATAGATATATTTACGTTGATTTTTCGTGGTAGCATTTGCTCGATCAAGTTTTTGGCGCCATTGCTGGGGATTGAATAGACAATTTCTACTTCTTGTTATCTTTAGTTAATTTTTTTATTTTATTTTATTTTTATATTCTATTTTATTCCTGCGTGATCTACCGTTTTCTATTTTATTTTTGCAGGAATTTATCTGGTGTAATACTTTGAGATGTTCCATCGACAAGTATTCACGAGTTTTACCCAGCAACATGGAGAGCCATTCTATGCAGCATGGGAGAGATTCAATTATTTGGCGAATACTTTTCGGTATCATGACTTTTCTAATTATTCTCTTCTTAAATTTTTTCTTAATGGTTTGGATGCAGTGACAAGGAGATGGGTAATTAATGGAGCTTTGCAAATTGGTTGTTCACTATTTTGCCGCGATGAGGACAGTGCAATACACATATTAGATGATATGGCAGAATTTGACTACCATGGGCATTGGGATCTTACACCCCAGATTTGGAGCCACCAATACCCGCAAGATACTCATTACCCAGAACTTTCAGACCAACCATTTGAGTTTCAAGAGGAGTAGGTAAGTTGTTCTCAATTGATCTTGCAGTCACTAGAGGATATGGTGAGCAAGTACGTGGCACTGACTGAGACAGCTATAGAAGATCAAATCAGTTCTCGGTGCCACCTTGTCGAGCAGATAGAGAATGTGAATAGGTCAATTTTTCATGACCACCGAGAACATGAAGTGAAGAAAGTTACTCAAACAGTGATTCCCCAAATTTGGTTCGATGATGATGACTTAGAGAACCATGATTTGCAGTCCGAATCAATTCATTCTAAAGATCTAGAGGTGTTTGAGTTTTCTCTTCCCATTGAACCTCAGCCGGAAGAAGTTCCGAAGGAGAAAATTTATGCAGATACACCGCCAACACAAATTTCACAAGAATTTGTTCTCCGAGAACCTACAGAGATGTTCTCCTCCCATGTTTATCAGCTGCTATGGAGTGTTGTTGAGGTGACGAGCATAAACTGCTTACATCTGGCCAAGCTTGAGGGCACATGGAACAAACACCCATTGGTGGTGTCATATGACACTTACTTTGGGCATCAAAAGCTCTTTGATGAGTGCTTCTGAGGGTCGAGCCGAGGACAGAAAATCAAGTGCTACTTGGGAGGCAACCCAAGATTTTTACATCATTTTTTTTAGTGTTAGTTTTTATCTAGTTGTTGTTTTATATTGAGTTGATCATGTTTAATCCCTCAAAATTTTTGATTTTCAAGGTGAATATTTTGGAATATTGATGGCCTAAGAAATGTGGTGCAACAGCGGCAGATGGATATACACCACGATGATTGACCAGGGGAGTGTTATTTTGTTTTCATTGTGTTTATTTTTGTTTTGAATTTGTTCGTTTTGCATTTTGTTCATTGTTCTGAAGCATTGAGGGCAATGCTTTGGATAAGTATGGGGGGGTAGACTAGTATTGCATTGTCTATGTGTTTGTGTTGCATCTTTCGTGTTTCGTATTTGTTTGCATACAGTTTGTGTTTGTTGTTGTTTGCATTGTTATGGGTAGGATGAGTCATAATAGCCAATGATGATGAAGTTTTTTTGAAAAATTTTGCTCTTGACTAGACATGAGAAACTGTAGGTTGAACCGTGAATATTTTTAAGCACTAATGTTAGACCAGTGAATTGTAGCGAAAGATTTGATGAAGTTTCTGTCTGTTTGACCATTGCACGGCAATGGGTGGTTTGTGGATCTTGATTGTGCTCTATGAATTTTGATGAGGCTCTAGTTTACACTTATGATCTTGGGCGCACCTAGAAAAAAAGTATCTACAATTCCATCCGGGCCTTGAAAGGATTAAAATCCTAAAAAAAAAATTAAATTAAAATTAAGCTAAGTATGCGGATTAAATGGGATTGATGCTCCATCCGGGCTATAGACGAGGGGATTAGAAAGAAAAAATAGAATGATTTTTCGTATCCTAGCCAGTTATAGCTAAGTCAGCGGGTAATTATTGGGGCTAAAGCAATACCGGGTGCAAAATCCGGAGGTGTGTAATTCATTATCTCAAGGGAGGTGGGTTTAGTCTAGAGATTGTTGGAAGGAATGAGCACTTGAAGAGTGAAACTTGCACTAATTTGTCATAGGTTGCTAAGCAGTTTTGAAATGAATTCGGTCTAAGTTGTATGAAACTGGAATGACATTTCACATACACACGTTCACGTTAAACCGAAGGTGTATTATGAAAAGTTTTTTTTTTTTTTTTTTTTAAAAAAACACCGCCGGAAGCGGGGGGGTTAGGCAGACCCCTACCTGTATATAAACATAAAAAAACGATACAAATAAAACCTAAAGGAGGAGGGGGACTAGGCCAAGACCTCCCCAAAAGGCTATACAAAAGTAATACGAACATCAGAACAGCTAGGGTATCGAAAAATATACAACCAAAGCATCCCTAGGAAATAAGTATAAACAAATAATATCAAGGATAGCTAACTAAGTCAACATCAGCAGTCATCCTGGGCAGCAAAAGCTAGAAGAGAACCACAGCTCGGCCCAGCAAAATCAAAAACGGACACTGAGGCGCGAAGAGTGGCTGGTATCAACCTGTGCAGTAAAACCTAGAGGAGATCCACAACTCCAGGCCAGCAAAATCAAATCCGACAATAAAGCGCGAAAAGAGGCTGGCACCATCCAGAGCTGAACAACAGATCAAAGCTATGCAAGAAATATGTCCAAAAGTCATGATCAGCTGGGAAGTCACTATACATAGGCCGCGAGGAAAAAGAGGAGCGACCGCAAACCAGCAGGCCCAGAGCAAAACAGGAAAATGGCGAAGGAAAGTCAAGCCATAACCTAACTCCCAAGAAGACTGGAAGTCCAAAAAGCAAGGGGCACGAGAGACCGCCCACAAAAAATCCAAACAACAGCAAGAACCAGGAAAGGAGAAGCACAGTGAACGCCTGGTGATCCATCACCCTGAAGAAGCAAAGCAAGCGACAGGGGAACAGACTAACTCCAAAAACTCCGGAAAAGGGCCGGAGAGCTGAACCTGCAAATAAAAATAAATAGCTACATATATCTAAATCTAGGATGACCTAGACCAAAAAGGAGAGCAAACAAAGAAAAGGAAAGCCCAAGAGAAACGGCTATAAGCGAGCGTGAGGCTCTAAGAAAACCTAGATCTAAGGTAAGGAAGCCCGGAAGAGTCAGAACGGGCCAACGCAGTGATGGGAGTGGTTAAAGGAGCACCGAGAGCATGTCGGTGATTTTGTTTTGTGATTGAACTTCTCGGAGGCTGTGTACATTATTGAATCATCCTTACTTATGTTTTTGTTTGCATTTTATTTTTTCATGTCTTGCTCGAGGGCGAACAAGAGTTAAGTTTGGGGGTGTTGATAAGTGCATTTTGTGTGCATTATTTTATGTCTATTTTGCATGCATTCATATGGTTTCTTGTGTATTTTTATATGTTTTATTTGTAATTAATCTCATGCATGAGCATTTCACTCTCCGGGTTAATTTTGTAGGAAATGGGTTTTTGAAGAATGAATTACGGAGCAGCCTTGGTAAAAAAATTAAAATTTAATTTTAGGAAGCTCCTAATCAAATCTCCACCGTCCATATTGTAGTTTAAGATGTGTTAAAGCTACTGTTAAAATTTCAGCTCAATCCGACGGCTAGAACTCAAGTTATGAATTTTACAAAATTGTTGCGCGCTGGAAAAAATAGTGGGCGCGCTGGCTGCTATTTATTACCGCGCGGGCGCATGCCTGTTTGAGAAAAAAGTTCAGAACAGAAGCCCCAGCGCGCGAGCTGCACTTTTCTACCGCTCGGGCGCCCGTGCGTAAGTTGAAAAAAGTTATTTCTGGGTGTTTTACATGGAAAAAACTCTTGGGCACTATAAATAGATAAAAATCTGACGTTTTAAGGGTTCCACACATCAGAAACGTAGGAGAAAGGCGACCATCCAAGGAGAAGAACGAAAAGAGGGAGAAGAACGTGAAGAACTCAAGAACCACAAACTAGTTTTCTCTTTTCCTTTTCTTTTATTTGTTGGGATTTAGGGGATCCTACCCCCAAAACTTATGTTTTGATTTCTTCTTGAAGATTGAAATTAGTTTTTAAGGATTCTTGATTATATTATTGTGTTTATTGCAATTTTGGAGATTGATCAACTTCTTATTGATTTTATGTGTTATAATTGATAGCGAGAGGAGATTTTATGACATGATAGGGTAATATAATCCATGGATCTACAACTTACATAGAGATATGAGGTTGGATACATGTTGATAGTCATAGTCCACCAGGGTGAAACCTAGAGGATTCCAAAAATCGTTAATGCAATTGCAGTTGTTAAATAACACAAGGAGACTTGGTTATTACAATTCTTTAATTAGATTAATATAGCTCGAGAGAGTATATTGATAGATTAGGGAATTCCATCAAAAGCATGACTTGAGAATTAAAATTCAATCATTAGAGGAGAAAAGGGGTAGGTGAACCGAGATCCTAACAATCGTTTATTTATTTTCTGAACTTAATTTATTGTTTTGCTTTTAATTTATCTTTTTATTTTAGTTTATTAATTTATTCTCTCTCTCGTTTTAATGAATTAAAGAATCATACTTGAGGTAATCTTGTCATAAATCAATCTCTGTGGGACGATACTCGTACTTTGTACACTATATTATTGTTTGACTCGTGCACTTGCGATTTATTCGAGCTTAATTGATAGATATATTTACGTTGATTTTTCGTGGTAGTATTTGCTCGATCATGCATCCCATCCAATGCTCTGTCACTGCCTCTGGCATCCGGTACTCGATCCAAAACTAGGATCCACATAAGTAGAAATCTTGAAAACTCGGACACGATCCATCACTCCTGTCCGCACTTGCTGGAATCCCATAAGCCAAATCTTTAGAAATCCTGCCGATGATGATAGTCTCTGGGCAAACTAATTGCCGCATCATCACTTCTTCCAAGGTCTCATCCATCCTATAAGGATAACCCAAAGTCTCATTACTATATCCCAAGTCTCTTGCATGCATATGCTCTGATACCAAAAAATGTAGCGACCCTACCCGAATCCACTAGCTAATCAGAGTTAAGAGCATAATTAAACATGCATTAAATAAATCGCTGCGGAAAACTTAAATAAAAACAGACCGGCAGAATACAACCGGATCAATTCGATTTATACAATCAAATCGAATAAATAGCCTAAAGGCAAAACCTACAGCTAATCCTGCTGTCTTCACTGGTCACTGGCTACTCCAAGCTCCTGGTGCTCAATCCTGCACCTACACTTGCCCCGTCGAATGGGGTATCCAGATACACAGAAAAGACTGGACGTGAGCTCTAAGCTCAATACGAAAGCACTGGGTAAAACATACAAATATGATGCATGCAAATGATAGGTTATCCATATTTGGGATAACTTTATACAACTGCTCAGTAATGGCGCCTAGGACATGAGTGGTACAACCCGGGGAGCAAACCCTGTCGACACTGCTCATTCCTATAGGACGTGGACTGTGTCTCAGATGCTAACTACCCATGACCCGTCAGTCACTGGGCACTAGACATCACCCGTCCAGACAGGGCTGAGTGGCCCTATATGGCTCATCTCACAAGATGGACAAGCACAATATGATATGCACATGCTGCATAATAATATGACACATAAATGCAACATATAAGCATGCAAAACCCGCTGGCTATCTCAGTCTGTACTTACGTACCTTACTACAGGCAGTTCCTAGCAGTCCCGCTCTAGGTTCCAAGCCTATATCAGCTCTACAATGCAAATACCCATGCATCAATAATTAAGCTCTAAAAGCCTTAACTAAGCTATTGCATACTCCTAAATAATTTAAGGAGACCATAGCTATACCTGCGTCCGTCGTCAGCCCGCTGATGACAATTGCCTCAAAACTTTGGCACATCTTCGCCTCGACGTCAGGATCGCTATGCCACTTCCGGATTCCCAATAGGATGCCTAGAACTCCCTAGATCTGAGTTAGAAGGCTTAGGAATCAGAGAGAAGAGAGGAAAAGGTGCACTTGAAAATGAAATCTCGGCCCCCTATTTATAGACGGATTTCGGAGCCTCCGAACCTGGTTCGGAATGTCCGAACACGATCGGAACCTCTGATCCCGTCTTCGGAGCGTCCGATCGCCCAATATTACGTCAGCCATGACGTCACTTTGCTGACGTCAGCGATGACACATGCCCTGGTCCCGATCGGAACGTCCGATCTCACCGACGGAGCTTCCGATCTCGATCGGAGCCTCCGATCCGAGTTCGGATCCTCCGATCTTTGGTTCGGATCCTCCAATCCATCCGAACCCTCGGAACCTTCCCGACCATTTTCGAGTGTCCTGAATCCATTTCTGGACTCCGTTAACCCATTTGGAATTTCCTTAACCATGTTTTACTTAATATAAACATGATTACACGATTAATATACTCATTAATCGCTAATTCTGGATACGGGTTACTACAGGGCCTAACCCTTGCTACAAAAGGTGGCTTTTGGAAAAAAACTAACATTCATTTTTGGGCTACAAGTCAAAAGGTTGAACAATGGTACATTCATTATTCAAACCAATAACATTAAAGAGCTACAGAAATGATGGTATGGAAACTTTTTTTGCTACAACCACCTCATGAGTTCATCGATTAAGGTTTATAAAGATAAAGGTGGAATACCAGTTGAGGTAGCAATGTATCGAGGTTTAATAGGTTCACTATTGTACTTAACTGTTAGTCAACCTGATATAATGTTTGTTGTATGTATTTGTGCTCAATTTCAGTATGATCCAAAAAATCTCATTTTTTAGCTACCAACGAATTCTTAAATATCTCAAAGGAACTCGGAATGTTGGGTTATAGTATGCTAAGAACTCAATTTTCAATTTAGTTAGATATTCATGTGCAGATTATGTAGGGTACAAGTTTGTTTGGAAAAACATCAGTGGATCATGTCTGTTTCTTAGAGATCGATTGATTTTTTTGTCAGCAAAAAACATACATTCATTGCAACATCAATCACCAAAATTTTAATTGATCTAACATTTTTGTTTCAAGCCCCACACCCTTTTGGTGTAAAGCTATCTTGAGAAATTTAACTGATTTGATATGTTTTTATATGGAGCATTGTTTCTCCAAATCTCGTGTAATTCTTTGGAATTCCATCAAAATTGGTTGCAGCAGCCTCATACGGATCCTAGTTATTCACGGGCAGCGAAATAGATCTTTTGTGAACAATATGAAATCAACTGAATATATCATATCATTCCATTCTCTCTTTTGAATTTTAAAATAATAATTAAAAAACATTCCCCCAACCACAAATTTTTTTTTTATTTCCTACCAACACTCCAAAATTTATCTTAATTCTCCAACCAAATTTTTTTTTTTATTTCAACTCCTTGGTAGTTCCCATTTTTGAATTAAATATTATTTAGTAACTAATCATTTGTACATGGCATTGTTAAATCTATCGAACCAGTCCCTGTCATGCCAGTTTATCGGTTACGCAAGGTTTTCAGCAAATATACTTTGGATTAGGGGTCCAACATGCTTCCGTAAGATGCATTAAATTTAAATATCACTTTGACCATAATGTCGTCGGGTCATAACTGCCGAGTTTTACGAAGTGCTCTTCAAACTCTAACCACGCAGTCGCAACAGATGATTTCTGCACAAGCTCCTTCAATGACACCCTATACAACCTTAATTCGTTTTCTACCTTAAGACATATGATATATAAATTTAATTATAAAATGTGAGCATGAAAGAACAAAATACATAGGAAATTTATTCAGACATAATATTATTACATAAATCAACTCCTTTGAAGAGGAGAAGACAACTTGTTTAGCTACTCATAGTAGCCTTGTTCTTGAAATACATAAAAGAAAACTTAGTACAATAGAGAGAAAAATATTACAACAATTTATTTGTAAGAAAATTGAAGAAAATGATCGATGTCTTTAATTTTCTCAAAGGCATGTATTTATAGCTATAGTTTCACTCATTTCACCGAGAAACTTCAGAGAATCTTACAGCTGTCTTGTTTTTTTTATGTCATTATTGATGGTATCTTTTACTAGTGGAGGAGTCACATGCCGGCCACTCTTTTTGGCTTTATTCCCCTCATATGTCTTCTTTATTGTTGTCGGTGCATCTTTTGCTTTTGAAGTGGGCTCTTGTGAAAACACTTCTTTAGTGGTCTCTGTCCACCTTTGCTTGTCTCGGAAAAATCTTTTTGATCCGTTTGAGATCTAAAAGTTTTTCCAAATTCTGGATCCTTCTGATTTGGACATTCTGGACAGATATTCTCTAACCATCGTCCGATATGACCCATGTTACAAAATTTTCGGCGAGTTTCTTTTCTTTCCGAAAGCTTGTTATTCCACAAAAGGTTTCTCTTATTTTCGAAGAGTTTTTCCACGAAAGTCCTAGTTTTTCCTGTCATTGTATTTAGCAGAAACAATCCATTCACATAATTTTGATAAAATTTGAATGGAAACTTGACTTTGTTCATCTCAGTGAGATAGACCCAAATACCCCATGCCCTTCTGGTGGAGATTTCATTTTCTCCGAAAGTGGGCACCAAGGATATTTCTTCAGTTTTAGGATCCTTGATAAAATTATGACTAGTTATGTCAAGTCTTCTCAACTTGATGAAATGAAAGGGTTCGTATGATATTTTTCCTATTGGTTCTTGAGTTGCACTGGAAAAATATAAATCTAGCATATCTCCTCTGGACAAATGATCATTATTTGTCCATGTTTTTTGGAATGCTTCTTGGATCCATTTTGATAACTGTGATATCTCGGGAAAGCCTGACGACGTTATATAAACTGAGACCAAAGCCCAAAATTCATACCACAGCTTCACATCTTTAGGATTGACATTGTTTTTAGCCAAACCCTTGGATATATTCCTGCAACATCAACCCTGCAAATGTTAGGGTTGATTTCACTCCTTGTATTTAATTTCTCCCACTTCTGTTGATAAACCTGGAATGGAAAAATATTAGCTGGATTAGTATCAATCTTAGATTTTCCCTTGTCAGTGTTGAGTCTAAGATTGATCTCTTCCTCTTTTACTCCAGAAGCGGCGGATTGACTTGATGAGGTTTTTTCATCAATTGTTGCTTCATCCAATTAATCGAAAGCTGATGATAGATTAACACTTGTTTCTTGGATTTTAGAATCCCCAACATCTTGTTCTACAACCAATGGCTGTGTTTCTTGTAAAACCAATGGTTTTATCATTTTCCGTTTATGAGAAACCAATGGTCTCTCTATAGCCTTTACAATTGGCTCTTGAATAACAGTCCATAGTTGGGTTTGAGCTCGCAAAAACCTTGTGATTCGATTAGATACTTTGATCCTATCTGCTTGTTGTAACCTGCCAGCCATTTCAGTATTAATGGCTAACTGGTTGAACTCGATTTGAAGCAACCCAAGGTGTTCCCTTAGATGCCTCTTTATTTTTTTGATGAAATCCACGTCACTGTCTTCCATCACTTGTTAAAAAATCTGCAAGAATATTTTCATGAGATTTAATAATAACAATATCAAAAATATAATTTTGATATAAAGCTTGTCATCTTAATAATCTAGCTTTCTCTGGTTTAGATTCAATTTTATTTCTTAAGAAAGATTTTAGGGTATTATCAACTTTTAAGGTAAATTTTTTGGCAAGTAAAAATAAAGGTCATTTTTCAAAATCCTTTTGAGCTGCATAAAATTCTTTTTCGTTGATATGTCATCTAATACCCTCTGATTCTGTAAAAAGACCGCTACAGTATCTGCATGGTACTTCCCCTTCCGGAGTGAGATTCATAAGGACCGCTGCCCACCAATCGTCACTGGCGTCTGTAAATAACACCAAGTCCTCCTCATCCACAGGTATAACCATTTTTTTTTGGAGTTTTTGCATATCTCCTTTAGGTTTACCCCTTTAGTATGTTCACCGGTCTATATAAACCTTGCATCTTTTTTTAACAAAGGACTAAGCACCTTCCTGTATATTGCAAGGTTGTTTATGAACATCCCTGCAAAATTAACCACTCCGAGAAAAATTTAGAGTTGTTTTACGTCTTTGAGTTTATTTGAAAAATTCTGTACATTTTCCACAATATGAGTTGTAGAATTATTCCAGATTCATCAATCTCAATGCTAAAGAATTCGATTTTCCTTGTTGCTGTGACTCTTTTTTTTTAGATAAAACTAGTTCTTCTTATTTATAAATTTTAGAGAAAATCTATAAGTGTTTAACATGTTCGTCTATGTTTTTTGATGCTATAAAAATATCATCAATATAAACAAACATGAAGTTGAGATAATCTTTAAAAATATTATCCATTTTTCTTTGAAATGTCCGGGTTGCATTAGCCAATCCCATAGGCATAACTTCCCAAATATAGTGTCCTTGTGGAGTAGAAAAGATTGTGAATTTTTTACTACCTTCTTCCATCCGAATCTGATATAAACCAGACTTACAATCAAACTTTGAGAACACTTTAGCATTTCAAACGCAGCTTATTAAATGTTCTCTACTGGGTAAAAAGTACCCATCAAACTCCAGGATTTTATTAATACCTTGGTAGTTAATAACTACCGTGTGGATTTTGAAATCACGGATGAATTGGGAACGTAGATATTGATTTATTTTTTATTATAACATTTTTTTAGTATTAAAATTACCCATAAAATAAAATGTAAAAATAGTTAAATATAAATGTCTAGAATCTAGCCAACCAAAAAATTAATTAGAGTAATTAATGATATTTATATCTAGAAAATGATTAATTAGACCCGAATTATTGGGAGTTTAATCATCTCCCATCAAATGACATATGTAATTTTTTATTATTTATTGTTCTTGTTTTCTTTTTCCAACTCTTCGGGACTCTAATTTTTTTTATTTACTCATCATTTTTGATTTTTTAGAAGAAAAAAATTCTTGTTCTACTTCCGGTTTATTTATTGCATTTTGTTTTCCTATTTTCTTTTCTTTATTTTTTTGTTTCCTTATATATTATTTATTATACACTCTTTTTTATACATTTTTATTCCTACAAATAGAACTAACAAATATATTATTTATTAATTTATTATTGTAATCAAACATTGATTATACATTAAAAATAAAAAAACACAATTATTTGGTAACTCACCATTATAAATTATATATAATAAAAATTATCATAATAAATTTTCAATTGTATATATTACAAATTATTATAATATACTAATGACTACGGAATGTTATTATAAATTAAAAAATGTCCCACAGAATTCATAAGTTCGTAAAACTCAAAGTTAAATCTGATATTATTTTTTAATTATCATTGATCAACATTCAGCTAGGTTTAAGAGACCATAGAATGTTTTAAGAATAAGACAAATGGAAAAGTAATGTAACATGTCACTTGTCAGAATTTCCTAACACTCACCGCATGTATTGTTATTAGAAACTATCAGAGCCATGTGGTATTAGCTGCAATTTTTTACAACGGTGATCTTGCATATTATTTAGTCGTTCAAAAAAAAAATATCCTTATCATTATAAATAATATATTAAAAAAATTAAGTTTAATTTTTAATAATTATGATCAAACGAATAAATTATTGCATAAATTATTTCAATAATGATTTTTTTATTTAATTATATAATAAATTTTTGAGATTAATATAATATTATTGGTGGAATAATACTATTGTTAACAAATCAATTAGTTCGACTAACAATTTCATTTTTAACTTTGTTTCATAATTTAATAGTCTAGTCATCTTAAAAAATAGCAGATATAACAATGAAAACTAAATAACTAATGTACATTATTTTTTGTGCGTTTAATTTAACTTTTATTGTAATAAAACAATAGTTTTAAAAATAATCGACACACGAAAAAAATAAAAAAATTATAAAAGCTTATATCTTTACTATTTATTAAGTGTAAGCATATTAGAATAACTAACTTGATGTCATGGTCTTTTTTCAATATACCCAAAATATCCTTCTTTTCAATTTTTTTTTCATGTTTCTTACTCAATATCCTCACATCTCCAAAAGCTATCTTTACCAATTCCAATTCCCTTGTCTTTTTTTTTTCCCCTAATTTACTAACTTGTTAAATATCAAAATTCACACACGTTGCAGTTGTTATTTTACAAAAGCAAATGCATGTGCACCGTTGCTAGTATAAATTAAAATTGAAGGTCGAATTGAACGTTTTGAATGTCTATAAAATTAATTTTGAATTAATATATGATTAACTATTAGAAAAGTAATGAAAAAATTAACCATTAGAAAAGTACTGAATAAAAAAAATACTCAAGTTAGTATAATACAAAATTAAGGGAAAGTAAAAAGAAAATATAATAATCACTTTAAAAAGATATAAGTATAAAAAATTAAAGTAAAACACATTTGAACTATATAACAAGAAGTTAAAAAGACTATAACTTTTGACAAATTTATATAATCCAATATAAATTATATATCCCAAACATCTGCACGTTTGTCACAAGTCCATCTGGCCCATTTATGACAAACATCTAATCTCTTGACCCTCATTTTCTTCGCATATGTGCTTTTTCCTTGTCCATACATATTTTGAACAAGTAAGAATTTTGGAACTTCACCACCTAATCAAACCTTGGCTTCAATTATAAGATGAATATCCTAAGAAATTATTTTTTTCACATCTTTCACGGAGTACCATTATCCGCCACTTAACCGAGAAGTGAACTCAATTCTGCAAAAATAAAATGAAAATATAAGTAACAATTAATTTGGATCATATAAAGACATAAACTCATCATTAAGAATTTCATTTTCTAAAAATGGTTTAAGTCTTTTCCCATTAAATTTAAATACATTATTATTTTTAGTATTTTCAACATCAACAGCACCATAAGGATAGACAAATTTAACAATAAATGGTCCAGAATATCGCAATCTAAGTTTTCTTGGGAACAAATGCAAGCGAGAATTATAAAGTAAAAATTTTTCTCCAATTTCGAAAGATTTTCTCATAATATTTATATCATGAAAGACTTTTATTTTATCTTTATAAATCTTTGCATTTTCATATGCATCATTTCTTAACTCTTCTAGTTCATTTAATTGAAATTTTCTTAATTTAGATGCATCATCTAAATTAGTATTAAATGCTTTAATTGCCCAATAAATTTTATGTTCAATTTCAATAGGTAAATGATAATGGTTACCAAAAAATAATTTATATGGTGACATCCCCAATGATGTTTTAAATGCAGTTCTATATGCCCATAATACATCACTTAATCTTAAAGACCAATGTTTGCGATTTGGATTGACTGTTTTTTCCAAAATTTGTTTTATTTTTTTATTTGCAAGTTCAACCTGACCATTCGTTTGAGGGTGATATGGAGTAGAAACTTTATATGTTTTTTATGTAATATTATTAAATCTTCTTCTTGTTTTGGTAAGAGGCTAGAAGATATTACAATAAGATATGTTTGGTTTTCACCAAGAAAAGCATATTTTAGTTCTATTGGTAAAGGTTTTAATTCAAGTTTTTGATGATCATCTTATTTTACTTCTTCAAGTTCATTAACTTCTTTCAAATAAATTTGAATTAAAAACATTTTTTGAAACAAAACTTTTCCCTAAACAAACTTCAGATTGTTGATTTATGTTTTCTTGGTGTATATTTTCTTCAACGATTGTTTCTATTGCATTATCATCTTTATCTTCATTAATACTTGGTTGTTTATATAAATTGAACACATTAAGTTCTAAAGTCATATTTCCAAAAGATAATTTCATTATTCCATTTCGACAATTAATTAAAGCATTTGAAGTTGCTAGAAATGGACGTCCCAATATTACTGGAATTTCATTATGCACTTCTATTGGTTGTGTATCCAAGACAATAAAATCCACAGGATATATGAATTTATCTACTTGAACTAACACATCTTCTACAATACCTCTAGGTATTTTGATTAACCTATCAACTACTAAAAGAGTAACAGATGTATGTTTTAAATCTCTCAACTTAAGTTTTTCATAAACTGAATAAGGAAGTAAATTCACACTTGCTCCCAAATCTAGCAAAGCTTTTTTAATTTTATTTTTTTCCAATAATACATGAAATTATTGGACAATCAGGATCTTTATATTTCAAAGTAGAATTATTTTGAATTATAGAACTTACTTGTTCAGTTAAAAATGCTTTTTTCTTTACATGCAATTGTCTTTTCACAGTACAAAATTTTTTGCATAAGAATGCACTTGTTTAATAAAATGTAACAATGGAATATTTATTTTTACTTGTTTAAAAACTTCATAAATATCATAATCATTTTTTGTTTTTTATTATTTACTAATGCATGAGGAAAAGAGAGAGGTTTATTTGGCTCGCTTATTATTTTAGATAATTTATCATCAATTTTCTTATTCTTAGGACTCAAAGTATCATCTTTCTCGAAAGTATCAGGATTTGAATCCTTACTCTTTGAGTTTAACTGATCTTTGATTTCATCACTATATGGATCATTATTTATTTTACCACTTCTAAGAGTAATAACAGATTTTACTTGATCAAATTTATCTTGATTTGATATTTAGGATTAGGTTGTGGTTGAGATGAATTTTTTTTTTTCATTAATATTAAGTGCAGATGCAAATTTTGCAAGAGTTTCTTTCAAATTATTCATAAATTGAATGTTTTGAATATTTATAAACTCTTGCTTTTGAATTTATGCATGAATTTCATCTTCAAAATGTTTTCTTAGAGATGGGATATAAGGAGCTAACCTTGATGAATTTGGTTATATTTAAAATGTTGTTGTGAAGGTTGTGCATTATTTTCATTCCTCCAACTAAAATTAGGATGATTTCTCCAATCAGGATTATATGTTTGTGAAAATTGATCTAATGTTGGTTTTTTAAAATTGTTAACATAATTGGCTTGTTCATGGAGACATTCTTTCAATGAAGTAAAAATTGGACAATTTTTTGTAAGATGATCATGTGTGTCACATATATGACAAAAAATTTCTCGAACACTTTTTAATTGATCGCTTTTTTTCATTTCTAATGACTTAATTTTTCTTGCTAAAGACGCAAGTTTAGCTTGAATATCTACATCATCTTTAAGATGATAAATAATACCAACCCTATTTGTTGAATTATTGGTTTTACTTGATGATTCAATTAAGCCTATATTATCCTAATTTTGAGCATTTTTTGCTAATGAATCCAAATATTCCATAGCTTCATTTGAGTTTTTATCTTCAAAAGTTCCATTACACATGAATTCTATCATTTGCCTATCTTTAGGCATTAAACCTTCATAAAAGTGAGAAACTATCCTCCATATTTCAAAACCATGATGTGGGCATGTATTAAGTAACTCTTTATATCTATCCCAACATTGATAAGATGTTTTCCCTTTGTTTTTAAGAAAAAGTTGTAATTTGTCTTTTGAAAGAGTTTGTTCTATGGGAAGGGAAATTTTTTTTTAGAAATTGTTGTTGCATTTCTTCCCATGATCTTATTGAACTTGATCTCAAATTTTGCAGCCATGTTTTAGCTTTATGTTTTAAGGAAAAATGAAAAAGCTTTAATCGAACAATATCCATGCTACAATTTTGATCATTATATAAGTGTTGCAAACCTCCTCAAATTCCCTTAAATGCAAATATGGATTTTCATAATATAAGCCATGAAAATTTGATAAAAGTTGAATGATTTGAGGTTTAAAATTGAAATTAGACGCATCAGGAGGAAAAACTAAACAAGATGGTGTACTAGTTTTTATTGGATTCATATGGTGTCTAAGTGTTCTTGGTTGTTCATGTTCTTTATTATTATTATTATTATTATTATTATTATTATTATTATTAGAATTATCCTCCATGTTTAAAATATTTTCAGATACTCGAATAAGTCTACCACTTTTTTTATGACTCCAAACAACCATACAATTAAAAACAACATAATATTTACATAAAAAACATAATTAACTAAACCTAAACTTAATTTATACCTCCCTGGCAATAGCGCAAAAAACTTGCTACTAGTTAAATTGCAATTCACCCAAGTGTAGGTACACTGCGAGTAATATATTCGTAAGTACGAGATCGATCCACAGAGAGGATGTTTTAAGTTTAAATTTAACAATTATAGATGAAAAGATTATTATAAAATTTAAAGTACACAAATTATAAGATTGTCAAGTGTTGAGTCTAAGATTGATCTTAGATTTAAAGTACATTTAGCTGGATTTGTATCAATCTTAGATTTTCCCTTGACAGTGTTGAGTCTAAGATTGATCTCTTCCTCTTTTACCCCAGAGGCAGAGGATTGACTTGATGAGGTTTTTTCATCAATTGTTGCTTCATCCAATTCATCGAAAGCTGATGATAGATTAACACTTGTTTCTTGGATTTTAGAATCCCCAACATCTTGTTCTGCAACCAATGGCTGTATTTCTTGTAAAACCAATGGTTTTATCATTTCCCGTTTATGAGAAACCAATGGTCTCTCTATAGCCTTTACAATTGGCTCTTGAATAACAGTCCATAGTTGGGTTTGAGCTTGCAAAAACCTTGTGATTCGATTAGATACTTTGATCCTATCTGCTTGTTGTAACCTGCTAGCCATTTCAGTATTAATGGCTAACTAGTTGAACTCGGTTTGAAGCAACCCAAGATGTTCCCTGAGATGCCTCTTCATTTTTATGATAAAATCCACGTCACTGCCTTCCATCTCTTGTTAAAAAATCTGCAAGAATATTTTCATGAGATTTAATAATAACAATATCAAAAATATAATTTTGACATAAAGCTTGCCATCTTAATAATCTAGCTTTCTCTGGTTTAGATTCAATTTTATTTCTTAAGAAAGCTTTTACCTGGGTATTATCAACTTTTAAGTTAAATTTTTTAGCAAGTAAAAATAAAGGTCATTTTTCAAAATCCTTTTGAACCGCATAAAATTCTTTTTCGTTGATATGTCATCTAATACCCTCAGATTCTGTAAAAAGACCGCTACAGTATCTGCATGGTACTTCCCCTTCCGGAGTGAGATTCGTAAGGACCGCTGCCCACCAATCCTCACTAGCATCTATAAATAACACCAAATCCTCCTCATCCATAGGTATAGCCATTTTTTTTTTGGAGTTTTTGCATATCTCCTTTAGGTTTACCCCTTTAGTATGTTCATCGGTCTATATAAACCTTGCATCTTTTTTTAACAAAGGACTGAATACCTTCCTGTATATTGCAAGGATGTTTATGAACATTCCTAAAAAATTAACCACTCCGAGAAAACTTTAGAGTTGTTTTATGTCTTTGAGTTTATTTGAAAAATTTTGTACCTTTTCCATAATATGGGGTTGTAGATTTATTTCAGATTCATCAATCTCAATGCTAAAGAATTCGATTTTCATTGTTGCTATGACTACTTTCTTTTCAGATAAAACTAATTCTTCTTATTTACAAATTTTAGAAAAAATGTCTAAGTGTTTAACATGTTCGTCTATGTTTTTTGATGCTATAAGAATATCATCAATATAAACAAACATGAAGTTGAGATAATCTTTAAAAATATTATTTATTTTTCTTTGAAATATCCGGGTTGCATTAGCCAATCCCATAGGCATAACTTCCCAAATATAATGTCCTTTTGGAGTAGAAAAGATTGTGAATTTTTTACTACCTTCTTCCATCCGAATCTGATATAAACCAGACTTACAATCAAACTTTGAGAACACTTTAGCATTTCAAACGCAGCTTATTAAATGTTCTCTACTGGGTAAAAAGTACCCATCAAACTCCAGGATTTTATTAATACCTTGGTAGTTAATAACTAGCGTGTGGATTTTGAAATCAGGGCTGAATTGGGAACGTAGATATTGATTTCTTCTATAATATAACATTTTTTTAGTATTAAAATTACCCATAAAATAAAATGTAAAAATAGTTAAATATAAATGTCTAGAAACTAGCAAACCAAAAAATTAATTAGAGTAATTAATGATATTTATATCTAAAAATGATTACTTAGACCCTAATTATTAGGAGTCCAATCATCTCCCATCAAATGACATATGTCATTTTTTATTATTTATTGTTCTTGTTTTCTTTTTCCAACTCCTTGGGACTCTAATTTTTTTTATTTACTCATCATTTTCGATTTTTTAGAAGAAAAAAACTCTTGGTCTACTTCCTGTTTATTTATTGCATTTTGTTTTCCAATTTTCTCTTCTTTATTTTTTTGTTTCCTTATATATTATTTATTATACACTATTTTTCATACATTTTTATTCCCACAAATATAACTAACAAATATATTATTTATTAATTTATTATTATAATCAAACATTGATTATATATTAAAAATAAAAAAACACAATTATTTGGTAACTCACCATTATAAATTATATAAAATAAAAATTATCACAATAAATTTTCAATTGTATATATTTCAAATTATTATAATATACTAATGACTGTGGAATGTTATGATAAATTAAAAAATGTCCCACAGAATTCATAAGTTCGTAAAACTCAAAATTAAATCTGATATTATTTTTTTAATTATCATTGATCAACATTCAGCTAGATTTAAGAGACCATAGAATGTTTTAAGATTAAGACAAATGGACAAGTAATGTTACATGTCACTTGTCAGAATTTTCTAACACTCACCACATGTATTGTTATTAGAAACTATCAGAGCCATGTGGTATTAGCTGCAATTTTTTACAACGGTCATCTTGCATATTATTTAGTCGTTCAAAAACAAAATATCCTTATCATTATAAATAATATATTAAAAAAATTTATGTTTAATTTTTAATAATTATGATCAAACGAATAAATTATTGCATAAATTATTTCAATAATGATTTTTTTATTTAATTATATAATAAATTTTTGAGATTAATATAATATTATTGGTGGAATAATACTATTGTTAACAAATCAATTAGTTCGACTAACAATTTCATTTTTAACTTTGGTTTCATAATTTAATAGTATAGTCATCTTAAAAAATAGCAGATATAACAATGAAAACTAAATAACTAATTTACTTTATTTTTTGTGCATTTAATTTAAATTTTATTGTAATAAAACAATAGTTTTAAAAATAATCGACACACGAAAAAAATAAAAAAATTATAAAAGCTTATATCTTTACTATTTATTAAGTGTAAGCATATTAGAATAACTATCTTGATGACATGGTCTTTTTTTTCAATATACCCAAAATATCCTTCTTTTCAATTTTTTGTTTTTTTTCATGTTTCTTACTCACTATCCTCACATCTCCAAAAGCTATCTTTACCAATTCCAATTAAATTTTCTTTTCTTTTTTTTTTTTCTAATTTACTACTTTTTAAACATCAAAATTCACACACGTTGTAGTTGTTATTTTACACAAGCAAGTGCATGTGCACCGTTGCTAGTATAAATTAAAATTGAAGGTCGAATTGAACGTTTTGTATGTCTATAAAATTAATTTTGAATTAATATATGATTAACTATTAGAAAAGTAATGAAAAAATTAACCATTAGAAAAGTACGTAATAAAAAAAATATTCAAGTTAGTATAATACATAATTGAGGGGAGTAAAAGGAAAATATAATAATCACTTTAAAAAGATATAAGTATAAAAAATTAAAGTAAAACACATTTGAACTATATAACAAGAAGTTAAAAAGACTATAGCTTTTAACAAATTTATATAATCCAATATAAATTATATATATCCCAAACATCTGCAGGTCTGTCACAAGTCCATCTGACACATTTATGACAAACATCTAATCTCTTGGCCCTCATTTTCTCCGCTAGGTGCCTTTTCCTAGTTCAAACATATTTCAATTATAAGATGAATATCCTAAGAAATAATTTTTTTTCACATCTTTCACGGAGTACCGTTATTCGCCACTTAACCGAGAAGTGAACTCAATTATGCAAAAATAAAATAAAAATATAAGTAACAGTTAATTTAGATCATATAAAGGCATAAACTCATCATTAAGAATTTCATTGTCTAAAAATGGTTTAAGTCTTTGCCCTTTAAATTTAAATACATTATTATTTTTAGTATTTTTAACATCAACAACACCATAAAGGATAAACAAATTTAACAATAAGTGGTCCAGAATATCGCAATCTAAGTTTTCTTGGGAACAAATGCAAGCAAGAATTATAAAGTAAAATTTTTTCTCCGATTTCGAAAAATTTTCTCATAATATTTATATCATGAAAGACTTTTATTTTATCTTTATAAATATTTGCATTTTCATATGCATAATTTCTTAACTCTTCTAGTTCATTTAATTGAAATTTTCTAAATATAGTTGCATCATCTAAATTAGTATTAAATGCTTTAATTGCTTAATAAGCTTTGTGTTCAATTTCAATAGGTAAATGATAATGGTTACCAAAAACTAATTTATATGGTGACATCCCAAATGATGTTTTAAATGCAGTTTTATATGCCCATAATACATCACTTAATCTTAAAGACCAATGTTTTCTATTTGGATTGACTGCTTTTTTCAAAATTTGTTTTATTTTTTTATTTGCAAGTTCAACCTGACCATTTATTTGAGGGTGATATGGAGTAGAAACTTTATATGTTTTTTAAGTAATATTATTAAATCTTCTTCTTGTTTTGGTAAGAGGCTAGAAGATATTACAATAGGATATGTTTGATTTTCACCAAGAAAAGAATAATTTAGTTCTATTGGTAAAAGTTTTAATTCAAGTTTTTGATGATCATCTTATTTTACTTCTTCAAGTTCATTAATTTCTTTCAAATAAATTTGATTTAAAAACATTTTTTGAAACAAAACTTTCCACTAAACAAACTTCAGATTATTGATTTAAGTTTTCTTGGTGTATATTTTCTTCAACAATTGTTTCTATTGCATTATCATCTTCATCTTCATTAATACTTGGTTGTTTATATAAATTGAACACATTAAGTTCTAAAGTCATATTGTCAAAAGATAATTTCATTATTCCATTTCGACAATTAATTAAAGCATTTGAAGTTGCTAGAAATGAACGTCCCAATATTACTGGAATTTTATTATGCACTTCTATTGGTTGTGTATCCAAAACAATAAAATCCATAGGATATATGAATTTATCTACTTAAACTAACACATCTTCTACAATACCTCTAGGTATTTTGATTAACCTATCCACTACTAAAAGAGTAACAGATGTAAGTTTAAATCTCTCAACTTAAGTTTTTCATAAACTGAATAAGGAAGTAAATTCAAACTTGCTCCCAAATCTAACAAAGCTTTTTTAATTTTATTTTTTCTAATAATACATGAAATTATTGGACAATCAGGATCTTTATATTTCAAAGTAGAATTATTTTGAATTATAAAACTTACTTGTTCAGTTAAAAATGCTTTTTTCTTTACATGCAATTGTCTTTTCACAGTACAAAAATTTTGCATAAGAAGACACTTGTTTAATAAAATCTAACAATGAAATATTTATTTTTACTTGTTTAAAAACTTCATAAATATCATAATCATTTTTTTGTTTTTTTATTATTTACTAATGCATAAGGAAAAGAGAGAGGTTTATTTGGATCGCTTATTATTTTAGATAATTTATCATCAATTTTCTTATTCTTAGGACTCAAAGTATCATTCTTCTCGAAAGTATCAGGATTTGAATCCTTACTCTTTGAGTTTATGTGACGACCCGAGTTCTAATCTCTCAATAAATATTAATCAACAATAATAGACAACAATCAATGTCTAAACAAAATACTAAATTTTTTTTTAAAATTAGATTGCCCTGCGCACGCGCGGGCATCACCCCTCGCGCGCGCGCCGGCCAATGAGACCGAGATCTCAAAAGCTGGCTCGCGCGCACGCGAGTACTTGCTCGCCCGTGCGCCGGCCATTGCACCAGAAAAAAAAACCAGCTGCTGTCAAAACTAGTTCCTCAAGTATTTCCATCCAAGATCATCTCAAACAAGGATTTATTCATGATCTAATCCGTAGCAACATCTAACATGCATTCTAACATGTTATACAATGGATAGAATTAATCATAAGAAGCCTTACAATCATAATAATCAAGACTTTCCAAATATGCAAGAAACCTTGCTATATAACAAGATCAAAATACATCATGTTGTCTCAAAGGATTTAAACATCTATCAAATCCTAAATACAACAACAAAATAACAACTAGATCATCTACAAGTTGTGAAACAAGTAGCTATAAAAAGATCATGTTTAAAGCTCAACTCTACATCATGACAGCTCACTCAACCATCTAACTCGGATCATCACGCTATATTTCTTCAACCCTTGTTCTTCAAGATTGCCTTTTTCTGCTCCATTCCCTCCTATTGCCATGACACATACAACATAACAATAGCCGGATAACTCCGGTGAGAAATATATTTCCCAGTAAAAGCAACTAAACATGCATATAAAAATATATCAGGATCATGATATAAATTAATACAATGCATGTTTTAAAAACAAGGTTCATCTCTTCATTCGTCGATTGGGATCCCGAGAAGTAGATATCATAACTAATCCACCGACTCTCCCGCTCGAGGTGGGGTTACTTATCTTTCTTCTCTAGACTTTGAAGCAATCATATATGCAAGTCAGACGCTAGGCTAAAACAACCACCCAGGCCATACATATACGGTTCCTCAAATCGTCTATTCGAACGTTTCCGTTCATTTCAAAATCAAGGAATAAGTCTTCAAGATGAATGCAACGTATATCATCATCAAGGCATTTATAACATCAAAAACTTATTCAACAACTCAAATAAAAACACATAAGAGCAATTAAGCAAACAAGTATGTGATTTAGGGGAACTCGATACAAACCATCTCGAGTTGTAGTCCCAAATCAAATAGTAGTCCACTTTTACCTTCGTATATTGTCTGTTCTGAATTCTTCAACCTCAAAACATGTACATCAATCTTCGTTCAATTCATTCCTTTCAGAATTGAGTCAAAATCATCAACACATCTTCAATCAATCATTTCAAATCTCAAGCGAACTTCCTCGGTTCACAATTCGACCTCTGGAGTTGATTGAGCTCGTAACACGTCTGACATGTAAAGATTATCTTGTAAAAAAATCAGTATACAATCTCAAGATCATTAGCTCAATCGTAGACTATCAGTATGGTTTCAAAACATAACCAATTATCGTAACGATTGACAATCGGGAATCGTTATGGTAGCGAATTCATTTCTACTTTCAACTCCATTCTTACGGTTTTTCATATCCGTTCATTGTCATTCAACTCTTCAAACCAACAACTATTATCATAAACATAACAAGGAATCATCAGCCAATAGTTCAGCAACTTCAGAATCCAAAAACAATAGCAAATCATTTCAATTCAAGAGTTCGACGGCATATCGGTATTACTTCGGCGATTCCGAACATATCACTAACAATTCTCACATATATATCGGCTGTTGAAGCTTCAAAAGTAACATATCAGCAGGTATATGGATTGAATCATAGTTGGAAATTCATAAGAACATGATATACAAATCAATCTTCAATCCAATCCTCAAGAACACAAGTTTAGAAGCTCAACAACAACACTTCCACACAAGTTTCTGATATCTGTCCATTTCGAATTCTCAAACCTTAATGAACAAAGAAGAAACTTACATCAAATCGAAGTACTCGTCTCAAGGATTCCAGAACATCTTTCGAAATCAAAATCGGACGAACGGATCAAAAGTTACGACGATTTGAAGAAATCAAAAGAAAAAGAAAAAGGAAGAGGTTTCGACCTCTGTTCTCAAACTCTTGATTCTATTCTGAACATAACACGTTTCATTCTGATAATTATGCTTAAAATCAGATAGCTATTGCATAAATTGCAATTTAGTCCCTGAAGTCTTCATTAATTGCAATTCAGTCCTCGGCCGTCGTTTTAATTCAATTTCAATCCAAAATAATTTAAGAATATTAGAATTTAAATCAAAACTCTAAATATTCCCAAATTAAATATACTCGGATTAAAATAAATTAAATTCGGATTAATTAAGTAATCCCGACCTTTTGCACTTCAGCCCTTCAAATGTCAGTATGTGCAAATCAGTCCCTGATCGAATTGTATCTTCAAAATTCATCTTCTTTAATTTCCGAAACATGGAATTAAATCTTCAATTCCATAAATATTCAAATTGAATATTTATTCTTTTAATTTAAGAATTCTCGGTATTTAATTCTCAAAATCCGCATATTCTCAAATTAAATATTTTCAGCTCGGAAATTAAATCTATCATTTTCATAACTTCTCAAATCAATATTAGCCCATAATATGGAATTTAATTCTCAAATCCCATAATTAATAATGTAATATTTTCGGGCCTTACAATTCCTCCCCTCTAAGAAATGATTTTGTCCTCGAAATCGTAATCAAGTCAAATATCACGTCTGATAGACTGAGTGATTATCTGAAGTTATTCTCACTTCAATCATCAGTTGTACTCAAATATTACAAAGAATTCTCTCTGAGTTGTTTCTATTCTAAATCAAGAATCTGTTGAATATTCGACTTACCTCAGAATCTTTTCATTAGTCCTCTTGTCTGATTCAAGTACATAGAAGGAATCTATCAATACTTCCTTAATTTAGATACGAGAAACAAGTCAGCTTCATTGTATCAAGCTGGAAAGAATAAATCTTTCCATCATCAATTCCATCTGATATCTTATTCAATAAAATTCAATATTCAACTTCATATTCTGAATCTGTAGATTAATTTCTATTTTTTCTCTACTCTGAATTGAATGATGTTTCAAGAATAACTTTGTCGCTTAACTAATCCATTTCAGCTTCTAAAGTTATATCTATCATTCAATTACTAATTCTGATTCTTCTTTTCCGTTTTCATTGTCAAATTCGTTGTGTATTTCGAATCAACTCCGATCGGATATCGACAAATCATGTCTGATCTGATGTCATATACCTCGGTAATATCATTACAACACAAGAAATCGGAGTTCTTTTCATCATATTATCATATCATTATCTCAAAATTGGCTCAATAGCTATTACAGGAATTATAATCCTCAAGTGACAACATATCAAATCAAATAATACCGAATCAGGTATTAAAGTTCTGAGAATATCCTCAATATTTGGAAAATCGACTCAGATAATCCATCAATCGAATTCAACTCTCAGAACATCAGTCAATCAATCGATGCCAAATTCTGTCAAATAAATCTAAAGTCTTAATTAGGACAATAGATTTTAATCATTCCTGTACTTTCATCATATCTCTATCTTCTTCACGGATCTGAATGGATAGCTGTTCGTCACATCTCATACAGAGTATTCTACCAAATTCTGATTAGTCTATTCGGACTATCAATTAATCAGAGTATAATATGTTGTAGTCACAGATTTCAAAGTATTCAGAACTGTTGATAATCGGTATCATATCAGATAAAAAGTTCATTCTCACAAATTCGATTCATCTTCTCTGATTATTCTTCCAATTCAAGGATAAAATACTGTACCTTTACCTCAAAAAGAACTCAAAGTCATCGGATCATCTGTATTGAAATTTAATAGTAAACCCAATGTTTCAATCTGAAACATTATTTCTTGGCTTACCGTTCATCTTGCAACGAATCTAATCACAATTCAGTGACTTGATCATACAGCCAAATCATCGTATACAGTAATGTTCATGAATCAGTTCATAACTACCACCTGTTTACCTCATCTATATTGTTTCATCACGGTAGTTTTTGTAAAATATTCTTTCACAGTATAATCTCGTTTCAATGTTTGGAGTTTCCAAACTAACATTGAACTCATTTGATTAACGATTTTTAACTTCATCGGAAAATCTCTGTACGTTTAACTTTCAAAAACGTACTAATTCTGTTACTTCTATTTGCTTTATCTTCTGATAAAATAATTATCGAATGAATATTGAATTCATTGTTGTGCAATTCTTCAAATTTTGATATCTCTCTTCGGAAATATCAGGCACAATCAAATAATAAATCATAATATAATTCATACATTCGGATCTGAGGCTTCAATTCATATCTCAATCTGGCATTCTGTACTGAATTCTAATCACTTCAGTTTACTTTCTGTGTTGCTTTCATCTTCTGAACAATTCTGCCTTACTTCCAATCGAAAAAATCATTCTGATTGGTGTTATATTCATCTGAATATTCAAATCAGAATACACAGAAATCTGAAATCAATTCATCGGATGCCTATTTTATTCCTTATTTCTATCTCCAAATACCGACAATTCATATCATCTAACCCAAAAATCAGGAATCATATTCAAATTCTTCTATCAGTTACGAGTCACAATCTTAAATACGCTGAAATATCATCAAATGATCAATAATTCTCAAAATCAAAAGAAATAAATCAAGATTGAGAAAATTCCTCAATCAAGGTCATCCAAAATCAAATCTTCTAGATAACAAACTCTGCAAAGTGAAAACAACTCACTTGCATCACATAACTCAGAATGAGTAAGTCACTCAGGCTCTATGAACAAAACAAGGAGAGCCACTCGAAATCAAATATTTCAAGAATTATATGTCCAATTGATGTATTCGATTCAGCATAATCAAAGAAAAGACTCATCTGTAACCGATTGTTATATCATCAGCTATCTTCTAAACCTCAAGATTAATATCCAATTCATAATCTCAACAAGTCGGTAATTCATAAATTCATCAATTCCTTATTGAATTCCAGTTCACAACTTAAACTAAAGCCAAAATCTTACTGGAATATATCTGTAATATCTATTCAGTAACATACTTATCAATGCTAATTTAGATCTTGAACATATCTCGTGCATCGAATATACTGATTTCGGAATATTTCTGTAATCAAACATCATATATCAAACCGAAATAACAGAATCTTAATTCGAGATTCTATATCATATCATCATATTCATATGCATATCATGTTCTTGTTGATCTAATTTTATCACTTCTGATCATCATACTGATTGGTTAAATCACAAAATCCAATGATTCAATAATCTGCAACTATCACTAATCAGTACTTAGGTAAATTCTCACATGAACAATATCATGTTCAGTTTCAGTTCATCGAAGCAATAGTTCTATTCTTCAGTTCTATTCACAAAATCTCTTTTCTGATACAAAGGTAATCATATAATAAGCTTTCAGCTATCATATATTTATTGCACCAATAATAACCAGGTCAAAACAAAATAAGTCTATTACCTGAAATTTCATTCTCAGGTGCAATTTCATTCTGATCCTCTGTATACTTCTGGAATTTATTCATTGAATAAATTTTAGCACACCTGTCTGACTTGTCCTTACAATATTTGTTCAGATATCTTCCTCCACAAAAAGTGTAATAATTTCTAATATACTCTGCATTCAGAATCAGACTAATTCATCTCGATTCGCTAGAGTTAGAGATTTATTTTCATATCATTCGCTTCATATTCATTTTAGAATAAAAATTGTAGATAAAGTTGTGAGTATCTCACATACTCTTTCATGTCTACAATTTCATTCTCCTAACTCATCATTCAGCTTCAATTCTCCTAGACAAGGCTATGTCTTTAAACAAAATGTTTCAGTCGTCAACATTTATTAGACAAAATCTGTGGATTCAAGCCATTAAATAATTCACTCAATCTTGAGCTTTTCATCATCTACAATTCAAAGAATTGTAATAGACTTGAAAATTCTAATAAGGCATTCCTCAAATTCAAAAGATTCAACTTTTACAGGGTATATTTTTCTTTCTCATCCTTTCTATCTGTTGTAGCAAAGAACTATAAACAAAATACTGTTCTAAGCACTTACCAACAATCAACATACCTCTGCCTTCTTATCATTTCTTTATCAAAATCCACCAGCTGGTTGCTAGGTTTCGAAGTTGGTATTCAATCAATCTGATTCGATATTCATCTGAATATTTCCGATATTTGAACAACTAATCAAGTTCTTCAAACCAATTATTACCTGTTAATATTCCGTTCTGTTCAATCAGAGATACTTCATTCAGCTGAGCACTACCGTTCTGTTCTGTTCAATCTAACCATATGATTCTGTCAGTCTGGGGTGCTTACGTCACCCAAAGAACACTGTTCTATTCAATTATGGGTGCTTACATCACCCGGTAAAAATCATATAACAAAACGGTAAAAATTTCAAAAATTTACAAATCAGTAAATTAGGCAATTGAATTTCAAATATAGATCATGCTCACATGCAATTTATCAAATAATCGAATCATCAAATCAAGTATTGCATAATCATGCTATACTGTAAATGCATGTGACTCAATCTACTCCGCTCAGCTTCTATCTCAGTCCAAGAACTTACGCTCTGATACCACCTGTTGTGACGACCCGAGTTCTAATCTCTCAATAAATATTAATCAACAATAATAGACAACAATAAATGTCTAAACAAAAGACTAAATTTTTTTTTAAAATTAGATTGCCCTGCGCACGCGCGGGCATCACCCCTCGCGCGCGCGCCGGCCAATGAGACCGAGATCTCAAAAGCTGGCTCGCGCGCGCGCGAGTACTTGCTCGCCCGTGCGCCGGCCATTGCACCAGAAAAAAAAAACCAGCTGCTGTCAAAACTAGTTCCTCAAGTATTTCCATCCAAGATCATCTCAAACAAGGATTTATTCATGATCTAATCCATAACAATATCTAACATGCATTCTAACATGTTATACAATGGATAGAAGTAATCATAAGAAGCCTTACAATCATAATAATCAAGACTTTCCAAATATGCAAGAAACCTTGCTATATAACAAGATCAAAATACATCATGTTGTCTCAAAGGATTTAAACATCTATCAAATCCTAAATACAACAACAAAATAACAACTAGATCATCTACAAGTTGTGAAACAAGTAGTTATAACAAGATCATGTTTAAAGCTCAACTCTACATCATGACAGCTCACTCAACCATCTAACTCGGATCATCACGCTATATTTCTTCAACCCTTGTTCTTCAAGATTGCCTTTTTTCTGCTCCATTCCCTCCTATTGCCATGACACATACAACATAACAATAGCCGGATAACTCCGGTGAGAAATATATTTCCCAGTAAAAGCAACTAAACATGCATATAAACATATATCAGGATCATGATATAAAAGTAATACAATGCATGTTTTAAAAACAAGGTTCATCTCTTCATTCGTCGATTGGGATCCCAAGAAGTAGATATCATAACTAATCCACCGACTCTCCCGCTCGAAGTGGGGTTACTTATCTTTCTTCTCTAGACTTTGAAGCAATCATATATGCAAGTCAGACGCTAGGCTAAAACAACCACCCAGGCCATACATATACGGTTCCTCAAATCGTCTATTCGAACGTTTCCGTTCATTTCAAAATCAAGGAATAAGTCTTCAAGATGAATGCAACGTATATCATCATCAAGGCATTCATAACATCAAAAACTTATTCAACAACTCAAATGAAAACACATAAGAGCAATTAAGCAAACAAGTATGTGATTTAGGGGAACTCGATACAAACCATCTCGAGTTGTAGTCCCAAATCAAATAGTAGTCCACTTTTACCTTCGTATATTGTCTGTTCTGAATTCTTCAACCTCAAAACATGTACATCAATCTTCGTTCAATTCATTCCTTTCAGAATCGAGTCAAAATCATCAACACATCTTCAATCAATCATTTCAAATCTCAAGCGAACTTCCTCGGTTCACAATTCGACCTCTGGAGTTGATTGAGCTCGTAACACGTCTGACATGTAAAGATTATCATGTAACAAAATCAGTATACAATCTCAAGATCATTAGCTCAATCGTAGACTATCAATATGGTTTCAAAACATAACCAATTATCGTAACGATTGACAATCGGGAATCGTTACGGTATCAAATTCATTTCTACTTTCAACTCCATTCTTACGGTTTTTCATATCCGTTCATTGTCATTCAACTCTTCAAACCAACAGCTATTATCATAAACATAACAAGGAATCATCAGCCAATAGTTCAGCAACTTCAGAATCCAAAAACAATAGCAAATCATTTCAATTCAAGAGTTCGACGGCATATCGGTATTACTTCGGCGATTCCGAACATATCACTAACAATTCTCAAATATATATCGGCTGTTGAAGCTTCAAAATTAACATATCAGCAGGTATATGGATTGAATCATAGTTGGAAATTCATAAGAACATGATATACAAATAAATCTTCAATCCAATCCTCAAGAACACAAGTTTAGAAGCTCAACAACAACACTTCCACACAAGTTTCTGATATCTGTCCATTTCGAATTCTCAAACCTTAATGAACAAAGAAGAAACTTACATCAAATCGAAGTACTCATCACAAGGATTCCAGAACTTCTTTCGGAATCAAAATCGGACGAACGGATCAAAAGTTACGGCGATTTGAAGAAATCAAAATCAAAAGATAAAGAAAGAGGTTTCGACCTCTGTTCTCAAACTCCTGATTCTATTCTGAACATAACACGTTTCATTCTGATAATTATGCTTATAATCAGATAGCTATTGCATAAATGGCAATTTAGTCCCTGAAGTCTTCATTAATTGCAATTCAGTCCTCGGCCGTCGTTTGAATTCAATTTCAATCCAAAATAATTTAAGAATATTAGAATTTAAATCAAAACTCTAAATATTCCCAAATTAAATATACTCGGATTAAAATAAATTAAATTCGGATTAATTAAATAATCCCGACCTTTTGCACTTCAGCCCTTCAAATGTCAGTATGTGCAAATCAGTCCCTGATCGAATTGTATCTTCAAAATTCATCTTCTTTAATTTCCGAAACATGGAATTAAATCTTCAATTCCATAAATATTCAAATCAAATATTTATTCTTTTAATTTAAGAATTCTCGGAATTTAATTCTCAAAATCCGCATATTCTCAAATTAAATATTTTCAGCTCGGAAATTAAATCTATCATTTTCATAACTTCTCAAATCAATATTAGCCCATAATATAGAATTTAATTCTCAAATCCCATAATTAATAATGTAATATTTTCGGGCCTTACAGTTTAACTGATCTTTGATTTCATCACTATATGGATCATTAACTATTTTACCACTTCTAAGAGTAATAACAGATTTTACTTGATCAAATTTATCTTGATTTTGATTTTTAGGATTAGGTTGTGGTTGAGATGAAAATTTTTCTTTTTCATTAATATTAAGTGCAGATGCAAATTTTGCAAGATTTTCTTTCAAATTATTCATAGATTGAATTTTTTGAATATTTATAGACTTTTGCTTTTGAATGTATGCATGAATTTCATCTTCAAAATATTTTCTTAGAGATGGGATATAAGGAACATAACCTTGTTGAATTTGGTTATATTTAAAATGTTGTTGCGAAGGTTGTGCATTATTATCATTCCTCCAACTAAAATTAGGATGATTTCTCCAATCAGGATTATATGTTTGTGAAAATTGATCTAATGTTGGTTTTTTAAAATTGTTAACATAATTGGCTTTTTCATGGAGACATTCTTTCAATGAAGGAAAAATTGGACAATTTTTTGTAAGATGATCTTGTGTGTCACATATATGACAAACAATTTCTCGAACACTTTTTAATTGATCACTTTTTTTCATTTCTAATGACTTATTTTTTCTTGCTAAAGACGCAAGTTTAGATTGAATATCTACATCATCTTTAAGATGATAAATAATACCAACCCTATTTGTTGAATTATTGGTTTTACTTGGTGGTTCAATTGAACCTATATTATCCTAATTTTGAGCATTTTTTGCTAATGACTCCAAATATTCCATAGCTTCATTTGGGTTTTTATCTTCAAAAGTTCCATTACACATGAATTCTATCATTTGCCTATCTTTAGGTATTAAACCTTCATAAAAGTGAGAAACTATCCTCCATATTTCAAAACCATGATGTGGGCATGTATTAAGTAATTCTTTATATCTATCCCAACATTGATAAGATGTTTCCCCTTTGTTTTTGAGAAAAAAGTTGTAATTTATCTTTTAAAAGAGTTTGTTCTATGGGAAGGGAAATTTTTTTTTTATAAATTGTTGTTGCATTTCTTCCCATGATCTTATTGAACTTGATATCAAATTTTGCAGCCATGTTTTAGCTTTATGTTTTAAGGAAAAATAAAAAAGCTTTAATTGAATAATATCCATGCTACAATTTTGATCATTATATAAGTGTTGCAAACCTCCTCAAATTCCCTTAAATGCAAATATGAATTTTCAGAATCTAAGCCATGAAAATTTGGTAAAAGTTGAATGATTTGAGGTTTAGAATTGAAATTAGACGCATCAGGAGGAAAAACTAAACAAGATGGTGCACTAGTTCTTATTGGATTCATATGGTGCCTAAGTGTTCTTGGTTGTTCATGTTTATTATTATTATTATTATTATTATTATTATTATTATTATTATTATTATTATTATTATTATTATTATTATTATTATTATTATTATTATTATTATTATTATTATTATCCTCCATGTTTAAAATATTTTCAGATACTCGAATAAGTCTACCACTTTGTTTATGACTCCATACAATCATACAATTAAAAACAACATAATATTTACATAAACAACATAATTAACTAAACTTAAACTTAATTTATACCTCCCTGGCAACAACGCCAAAAACTTGCTACTAGTTAAATTGCAATTCACCTAAGTGTAGGTAGTCTGCGAGTAATATTGTTAGGATCGAAATATGTGTAGAGGGGGGGGGGGGGGGTGAATACACAATTAAAAAATTTGCGGGTTCTTCAATCTGATTTGTATGAATCAGACAGAAGTTTTGTTGCTTAAAACTTTTGATCTGCTTGAAAGATCTGAGCAAGTCGGGCGGAAGTAATCTTCCTCACAGATTGAATGATTAATAATACTAATGCAGATGAAATGAAATAAGTTCAGTAAAGAGATAGAGTTGTTTCTGGATGTTCGGAGATGAATTCTCCTACGTCACCCCTTCTTCTGTTTCCAGAAGGATTCCACTAGAAGACTTTGACTTATACAATCCCTTTGTACGAATCCAATCCAATCAATCCTTTGATAGAAACTCCTAGAAATACTCTTACTAGAAGCAGAACAACTTTTTTACTTAGAGTTTACAAAGTGAAGCAACAAAGTATGCTTCGGTAGTTTGATCTTGTGACGACCCGAGTTCTAATCTCTCATTAATCAAATCATTTTAAATAATAGACAAAGAATCAAAGTCTAAATAAAGTGAAATTTTTTTTTTTTTTCAAAAAATGGAGCACCTCGCTCGATCGGTAAAAAGTTACCGATCGAGCGAGCACTTAAGCCCAACTCTCGGGTAAGTTCAAATGTGGCCTCGCTCGATCGGTCAATCTTCACCGATCGAGCGAGCCATCTTTGCTCACAATACTGTTCTCACATCCATGGCCTCGCTCGATCGGGTACTTTCTACCGATCGAGCGAGCACAAAATGCTCAAAGTTCTGTTTCCAAATCAAGGGCCTCGCTCGATCGGTAGGAATCACCCGATCGAGCGAGCTCAATTCCCAGAAAAACCATATGGTGCAATTTTGCTATCAAAATGTGTTCCTTTATTCCTTCATCAACTACTATCAACTCATTCAAAGCCTATTCCAAATCCTAAGCTATCATGCATTCTAACATGGTCAAGTTGATAGAAATAAATCATAACAAAGCCTTAAAATCAATTCAAGATAGACTAACATATCAAACAAGAAGCATTGTATACAACAACAATTCAAGTCCTAAGAAGTAATATACATCAACTAAAGTCTGGAGCATATTAGTAATACATCAAACTCATAGCCAACACATCTTAGTACATGTAACTATAACAAGATCATGTTCTTGAACTCAACACTAACACTGACAGCTCACACAAACCATCTAAACTCGGATCATCACGCTATTCTCCTCATCCCTTGTTCTTCAAATTCGCTTTTGCTCTGTTCCACTCCTGCCTATTGCCATGACACATACAACACAACAATAGCTGGATAACTCCGGTGAGAAATATATTTTCCAGTAAAAGCAACTAAACATGCATATCAAAGCATATATCAAATTCATGATATAAAAGTAACTACAATGCATGTTTTAAAAACAAGGTTCTCTAGTTCATTGTTTGGGATCCCGAGAAGAAGATATCATAACTAACCACCGACTCTCCCGATCGAGGTGGGGCTACTTATCTTGCTTCTCTAAACTTTGAAGCCATTATATATGTAAATCAGACACTAGGCTAAGTCAACCACCCAGGCCGTACATATATAATCCCTCAAATCGTCTATTCGAGCATTTTCGTTCATTTCAAAATAAAAGAATAAGTCTTTCAAGATGAATGCAACATATATCATCATAAAAGCATGCATTAACATCAAAGACTCATTCAACAATTCATAGAAGAGCATATAAAAGCAAATATGCAAATAAGTATGTGATTTAAGGAACTCGATACAATCCATCTCGAGTTATAATCCCAATCAAATCCTAGTTCACTTTTACCTTTCAATTGTGACGTTTCAAGGTACCTTCAAAGCTCTCCAAATCTGAATAACAACATAACAAAATCTCTATCAAAATCTGCCCTCAAATTCAATCCAATTCTATTGTCAAATAGGCTTCAAACCTTGCTTCAATTCTCTACCGGTTCAAAGGCGATGTTCTCAAGCTCGATATCCCTTGATTACAAGCTGAAACCATAACATAATTACCAAGAAACATCAGCTTAAACTTATCTCAATAGCAGCTCTCACATAAGATAGTAAAACAACCTCAAATCAAAAATTCGACGGCATATCGGTATAAGTCGGCAATCCGAAACCCAACTATCAAATCTCACAAATATATACACTTATATCAGCTGCATATCAACTCAAACCCATCATATCAGCAAGCATATAAGTCAACTAGTAGCTGGGAAATCATAAAACTGATCCAACAACCCAACTTCAATATAATCAAGAAATACAAGCTCATCAACCTCAATACAAACACAAATCTGATGTCTGTCAATTTCAAATTCTCAAATCATAATGAAAGAACAGAAAACTTACATAAAATTGAAGGTCTCATTTCAAGGAGTCCAGAACACCTTTCGGAATCAAAATCGGATAATCGAAAATCAAGATATCTCAATTTGAAAATTGAAATGGCAAAGAAAAGAGGAATCGATTGCTCTGTTATTGTTTCTATCAATTGTCTGAATTGATTCTCACACATACACGTATACATGCTGAGTAATAACTTAAAATTCTGATAATTCATTCCTATTTGGAATTTAGCCCCTCAAATCTTCAAAAATTGCAATTTGGTCCTCAGCTTCTCATTTCATTCAATTTCAATCCTAAATAATTTAAGAATATTAGAATTTAAATCAAAACTCCAAATATTCCCAAATTAAATATTCTCGGATTAAAATTAAATAATTCCGGGCGTTACAATTCTCCCCCACTAAGACACGATTTCGTCCTCGAAATCTCAAGTACTATCAGCACATAAGATATATCAGATAACAGAAAACTAAAGAATTACCAACCCGATGTCCCCACAACAGGTGGTATCAGAGCGATAAGTTTCTTGGACTGAGATTAGATGAGCGGGGTAGATCGAGTCTTCTATTCTGATTTATTTATTGCTTTCATAATTGTATGGTATATGATTGATTGATTACATATATTAAATTGTCACATGATGCTGTGATAATTTGCGAAGAATATGCTATACAATGGTGTGAATTACATGCTATCTGGTTATTTGATTGAAGTACTAGCATGTATTATGAGGATGAATCAAAACTCGATCTTTTATGAAGGCAATGTGGACTGCAACAGACTTGTTGTAATTGAAATTGAACTGTACACTAATCTGTTTGATTATCAGATATGCCTTCCCGACCAGCACCGAGAGTTAGACAGATGTTGGCTACGAATCAGCCTGAACAGACAAATGCTGCACAGGTCCCAGTGACAGTGTATGAACATGGACAGGGTAGTACTTTTACTGATGAGTTCAGTGATGCTAATCCATTGGAGAAACTTCTGAAACGATTCCAATCATTCAAACCACCGAAGTTGCAAGGAACTGAGAATGCTATAGAGTGTGAGAACTGGTTGGAAGATATTGAGCAGTTATTCGAGTCTATTGATTATACAGATGATCGTCGTGTGAGACTGGTAATTCATCAACTGCATGGTCTTGCCAAGAGTTGGTGGATAGCGACGAAGAAAGCATTGGAAAACCAAGGTACTGTTATTACCTGGTCTGTATTTCGAACTGCTTTCTATCAGAGTTTCTTTCCTGTGTCTTATCGCAAGGATAAAGGAGCAGAGTTTGCAAGTCTGCAACAGGGGCAGTTGAATATCAAAGAATATGTTGCAAAATTCACTAGCCTGTTGAAGTTTGCTCCACATATCGCTGTTAATGATGAAGCTCAAGCCGATCAATTCATCAATGGCTTGAACCCTGATGTGTTTACACTTGTGAATTCGGGAAGACCGAATACCTTTGCTGATGCTCTGAATCGAGCAAAGGGTGCAGTGTTGGAAAACTGGCGAGTTCCCAGACCAATTACGATTGATACCCGGTGCAGCGGAAGTTTAAAAATTTTTCATGGAACGTTTCCATGGTGTGGGTATCAACCGTTCATCAATTGAATTACGTGTGTGTAAAATTTAAATAACAATTAAATAAATTTTACCTCAAATCTCGCAACGAGATTAATGGACACCAACAGAACAATTCTGCTCTTGTTGTCTCTCCCTGGAACCGATGAACGCCTTCAATCAGGTCCACGAACAGAGGTTTAATCCCTCTGATAGATTGCACTAGAAAATCTATCAGAAGTTTTTTGCGAAGAGAATACACGAATTTGATTCGTTATTCCTTACTGCGATTCAAAATCACAGACCGGAATTTTCTCGGGCAGAGCAAGGGGGCGGCCGAAATTCTTTGAGAGAGAATAGGGTTTTCGAATTTTTGCTCTCAAAAATTATGACCTATTATGTGTAATTTCTGTACTGAAATAACTTATTTATAATGCAGGCCACTAACACCTTAGGGCCCATTAATCATAAGCTGGGGCCCGACAAGCAAAGCCCGCTCGTTCAGAAATTAATATAAAATTCAACCGATTGATGAAACGATTTCACCAATGTGCACAGAAACCATTTCTGCACGTTTTAAAGTCAAAATAAATTTTCCTGAATCCGAATTCAGTGGTTTCCAAAAATGTCCATCCCTATGTCATTTTAGGAAATCCTACTCCCTTACTCTTATTTAAGAAGTCCAACTCCTTAGTTCATTAAATTTAACTCTTTAAATTTAACTATCTCAACGGGGATTAAAACTCCATTACACTGTGTGACCCTCAATGGTTCAGGGATACAGCTAGCCGTGGGCTCACAACTCCTTGTGACTCGGAACAACACTTTCCGACTTGCCCAACGAATCATGGTAAAGCGCCTAGCAACATCGCCCCATGATTCCCTAGGTATCACTGATAGTGCCTACAAGAACCAGTAGATTTTGGTTAGCGTACAGTACGGTCCCTTCATCCATATATCCCGATCGAATCAACAACCATTGGTATATCGAGAGTCGCTCAAGATTCGATAACTATGCAATACATCTTGAAGATCAAATTAGTGACATCGCATGTGCTACTAAGAAACCATTTCTTAAATCACATCAAGTACTCTGGCCAGAGATTTGTCACACTAATATCTCCTCAGATCGCATAGGATATCCACACTCGCAAGTATGTGGTGAATCCTTGACAACAATGCATTGACTCCTATATGTGTCGTAACTGTACCCAATCTCGACACCTGATGACCCCCTCAGAGTCGGTAAACGAGTCAAAGCACAGTACTAGCATATAGAGTCTCCATGATGTTTCAAGTCGTAAGGACTAATGGTGTACAACCAAAACCGCGGACTTTATCCACTCGATAAGTGATAACCACTTGGAAAGTCCGGATAGGGTAGTTCGATTATTCATCCTATGAATATCCATTTGCATGCTTCGAACATCTCCATGTTCCCTACCAATGAAACGTGGTACTCCGCATCGCAAATGCTAGTCTCAAACTCGAGCGATCCTTATCCTTATTATCGGACGGCTCAATCGACTAGGAACGGTTTTAGAACATACAGTGACTATAAGATGTATTTCATGATAGACATCTCCATGTTCTACCACATCTTACATACACTATAGTATATTCAAGGTCTTTATCAAAACAACAATAGTATATCACAATATAACAATATGAAGTAATATAAAGTCATTGCCATAAAAGTGTAAATAATATTAAACAAAAGATTGTTTATACAAAGAGTCATCAAAGCCCATAGCCACACAGTTGGCTCACTGGGCACCCACTCTTACAATCTCCCACTTGCCCTATAGCCAACTAGTCATACTACGTAGACCCATTGCTTCGCGATGTTTGTCAAACAATGGTCCTGGCAAAGGCTTAGTAAGTGGATCAGCGATATTGTCTGCAGAGGCCACTCGTTCGACACTGATGTCTCCTCTTTCCACAATCTCCCGGATTATGTGGTATTTCCTCAGTACGTGTTTGGATCTTTGATGAGACCTTGGTTCCTTTGCTTGAGCAACGGCACCCGTGTTGTCGCAGTACACCGGGACTGGACCAACAAATTCAGGAATGACGCCCAACTCTTGGACGAAATTCCTCATCCAAACGGCCTCTTTAGCAGCAGCTGATGCTGCAATGTATTCAGCCTCAGTGGTGGAATCCGCTGTGGTGTCCTGCTTGGAACTCTTCCAAGAGACAGCACCGCCATTGAGCATGAACACAAATCCAGAGGTTGACTTCGAGTCATCCACATCACTTTGGAAGCTAGAGTCGGTATAGCCTTCCAGTTTGAGTTCTCGTCCTCCATAAACCATGAACATATTCTTAGTCCTTCGCAAGTACTTAAGAATGTCCTTCACGGCTTTCCAATGCATCTGACCAGGATTAGACTGATATCTGCTCGTGACACTCAGAGCAAATGCTACATCCGGTCTGGTAGATATCATCCCATACATGATACTACCTATAGCTGACGCATATGGTACATGTGTCATATTCTCTATCTCTGTATCAGTCTTGGGACACATAGACTTGGATAGAGAAACTCCATGACACATGGGTAGATGTCCTCTCTTGGACCCATCCATTGAAAATCGTTTCAATATGGTATCGATGTAGGTTGATTGAGTGAGTCCTATCATTCTCTTAGATCTATCCCTATAGATCTGTATCCCAAGAATGTAGGATGCCTCACCCAAATCCTTCATCGAAAATCTACCTGATAACCATATCTTTGTTGACTGCAACATCCCTACATCATTCCCAATGAGTAGGATGTCATCAACATAAAGTACTAAGAATGTCACCGCATCCTTAACTACTTTCTTGTACACGCAAGGTTCCTCCGGGTTCTTGATGAAACCAAAGTCTTTAATTGTTTCATCAAATTTCTGGTTCCAACTTCTTGATGCTTGTTTTAGACCATAAATTGATCTCTGAAGCTTGCATACCTTATGCTCGCTTCCCATGGATGTGTACCCCTCAGGCTGCTTCATATAGATTTCCTCCTTAATGTCTCCATTAAGAAAAGCAGTCTTCACATCCATTTGCCATATCTCATAGTCATACCATGCAGCTATGGCAATTAGGATTCTTATGGACTTGAACATTGCAACTGGTGAAAAGGTTTCGTCATAGTCAACTCCTTGCCTTTGAGTATAACCTTTCGCCACCAATCGCGCCTTGTAGGTCAATACCTTACCATCAGGCCCAAGCTTTCTCTTGTAGATCCATTTACACCCTATTGGAACAATTCCATCAGGAGGATCTACTAAAGACCAAACTTGGTTTGTATGCATCGAATCCAATTCAGACTGCATAGCTTCAAGCCATAAATTCGAATCCGCATCAGAAATTGCTTCCTTGAAGCTTCTTGGATCACATCCAATGTCGGGTTCATCTTGACCCTCTTCAAGAAGAAGACCATATCGAACTGGAGGTCTAGAAGTCCTCTCGGATCTTCTAGGTGCAGGCGTGTCCAGCAATGGTTCCTGAGGTGTGGGATCGTTATTTTGTATTTCGGGTTCTTCTCGAACTTCTTCGAGTTCCATCATCTCGCCTTTCTTATCCAATAAGAACTCCTTCTCCAAGAAGGTGGCATTCCGTGAAACAAACACCTTTGTTTCAGCAGGATAATAGAAATAATATCCGATTGAATTCTTCGGATACCCCACAAAATAACACAAGCTGGATCGACTATCCAACTTATCTCCCACTGTCCGCTTCACGTAAGCAGGACATCCCCAAATCCTCAAGTATGAATACTTAGGAGCTTTGCCATTCCATAACTCGTATGGTGTTTTGTCCACTGCTTTAGTGTGGACGTTATTCAACAACAATACCGCCGTTTCAAGCGCATAGCCCCAAAACGAAGGTGGAAGCTCAGTGAAGCTCATCATGGATCGAACCATGTCCAACAAAGTTCGATTACGACGCTCCGATACACCATTAAGCTGTGGTGTCATAGGAGGAGTCCACTGAGAGAGAATCCCATTCTCTTTTAGATAGTCCAAAAACTCGGTACTCAAGTATTCTCCACCTCGATCCGATCGAAGTGCTTTAATACTTTTACCTAGCTTGTTTTCTACTTCAGCCTTGAATTCTTTGAACTTTTCAAATGCTTCAGACTTATATTTCATTAAATATAAATACCCATACCTAGAATAATAATCAGTAAAGGTAATGAAGTAGGTGTGGCCATGTTGAGTCCCTACTCTAAATGGACCACAAACATCTGTATGGATCAAATCCAACAGATTTTGACTACGTTCAGGCTTCCCCTTAAAAGGAGATTTAGTCATTTTCCCTTTTAGGCAGGATTCACAAGTAGGTAGAGAGTTAATATCAGACATATCAAACATGCCCTCTCCCACTAGCTTGTTCATCCTCCTTGAGGAAATATGACCTAGTCTAGCGTGCCAAAGGTTTGCCGGGTTTTGACTATCGATTTTCCTTTTGTTTGTTGTCGCCGGTTTGTCAATACAATTTACTGGAACGTCTTTTAGTTTTAAATTGTATAGATCGTTTTCAAGTTGTCCATTTCCAATTAAACATTCATTCTTGTAAATATTGCAAATCCCATTCACAAAATTACAAGAATAACCATCTCTATCAAGCATAGAAATAGAAATAATGTTTTTAATTAAATCTGGCACAAATAAAACATCTCTCAACAATAATTTAAAACCATTCTGCAAAATCAAACAAACATCTCCAATGGCCGTAGCTTCAACTCTGGAACCATTCCCGAGCCTCAGCTGGGTCTCACCCATTCTAAGCCTGCGACTTCTTGTCATCACCTGCAAATCATTGCAAATGTGAGATCCACATCCGGTATCCAATACCCAAGAAGTTGTATTAATTGACATGTTTATTTCGATATAGAACATACCCTTTGCAGTTCCCAACTGCTCAAGATACTCCTTGCAGTTGCGCTTCCAATGACCCGGCTTCTTGCAGTAATGGCAAACATCCTTGGATTTTCCATCGTTTGAAGCCTTTGTCTTTTGCTTCTTCTCGGGTTCCACTTTCTTGGGTGGGGCAGAACGTTTCTTGCCCTTCATACTTGGCCCCTTCTTAGCAGAAGATGAGGAGCCCACCAAGAAAGCTGGCTTATCCTTCTTAAGTGTGGATTCATATGTAACGAGCATATTGACCATCTCTTCAAGGGTGGCCTCTATCTTGTTCATATTAAAATTTATCACGAATCCATCAAATGAAGAAGGAAGAGATAGAAGCAGCAAGTCCACATTGAGTTCATGCTCCAACACCAAATCAAGGGTCGCTAACTTCTGTATGAGCCAAATCACTCGTACCCCATGATCACGGACCGAAGTCCCTTCACGCATGCGGCACGTCATCAACTCCTTAACAGTAGAGAACCTTTCAGCCCTCGACTGAGCCCCAAAAAGTTCCTTGAGTTGCGCGTGAATGTCAGCAGCATTCACCGTGTCCTCAAATCGCCTCTGGAGTTCATCAGACATCGAGGCTTGCATATAGCATTTGGTCTTGATGTCATGGTCACACCATGCATCAAGTTTGGCCAATTCCTCCGGACTTATGTCAGCTGGTGCTTCCTTCGGAGGTGCTTTCTCTAACACGTAGAGCATTTTCTCCGAAGTTAAGACAATCTTCAACTTCCGGAACCATTCCGTATAGTTGGCGCCAGTCAGCTTGTTTTGTTCGAGGATCGAGAATAAAGGATTTCGCGAATTCATTGTATGAAATACTGAAAAGGAAAAACAGACATATATCAATGATTGTTTAACAATTTACTAAGACATAAAATAGGCGAATTTAATTTTATGAATCTCACTCCCACTATTTTAACGATTTCACCACCCTCTAGTGAAAACGGGAAACTTTTTCCTTAGTGAGAACATGGAGTCCAATTGACAAACTTATGGTCCCGAATAATATCAGCCAACCATAATTCTCAAAAGGTAGAGCCCAATTGCTTCCAAAGCAACCCCCATGTGTTTACCTCATGTCCAATAAGGGCCCAATAATATGACGCCGTTTAAAGTGACATGTCAAGATGACCCATCAATATTAAGTTGTGATGGACGGTCGCCATGTGGATCCCCCAATAATATGAGCCGATCCCATGGGAGTTCCACCCAACTTACAACATTTGTCGATCCAATGTACAGCTTTCCGACGGACGGGCCCCCCCAATAATATGAGCCGGACCGTATCCGCGGGTAGCATCACATACATTGACCGTTGATGGAAGGTAGGAACATTTAAACAATATTTAAATTTCCTTTATTTATCTTGATATAAATTTTAAATCATATTTAAAATGAGGGATTTTATTTATAAAAATATTTGTCTCATCATATTTAATTTATTGCATGCATTGCCGGATTCACGCAATTTATGTCTAAACATGCATACAATCATAATATCACATATTATATAGGATGATCGATTCCATTTCTAATTGACACGTGGTTGCCAATCACGGGTCTTAGTCCAATCCTAGGTAATATGCAGTATGCAAATGCAATCCTATTACATATGCTTCCAATTTACATTTCTTCAGTCTTCATTGTCTGCTGGGCCCACCATCTTCAAATCTTGATCTCCCACTAAATCTAATGTATTTACAATAAATAACAATGACAAGTAGGGGATACATTTTTAGGGGGTGGGAACGGGCTATAAACCAAGCCCACTTTTATTACATATGACATTCATATCGGGCCATAAACCAGGCCCATTAATAAAACCAACAACAATAAAGACAAAATGTAAATTCCTAACATACACCTACAAAATTGGTCATGGCAATCGATCATCCTTATCCAATAACATTTAATTCAAAATTAATTTATTGGATAACATGCTGTGGCAATTCAAATTTAAACAAGATAAAATCATTTTATATATAAAATCACATTTCACATATAAAATCATATTTTATCTCCATATCAAATAAAATCATATTTTATCTATAAAATCCAATTTTACAAATAAAATCATATTTTACTTAATATATCATAAGATCATATCTTATCATCAATTGTACCAAAATAATTGATTTCAAAATTCAATTTACGGATAAAATATTAAAATTTTCCAAAAACTCAAATTTATCCAAAATCAATTTTAAAATTTACGGACTCGAACAATTCGATCCGAAATCTCGTGAACCAATCAAAAACAATTTTTGACCGGACCAAAAATAAAATTTTAACATATTAAAATTAATTTTTAATAAAATATTAATTTTTCCCGCGGGCCACCCGGGACACTCCCGGGTTGGCCCGCACCCGGGGCGCGGGCCGGGGCAGCCCGGCTGCCCCCTTAGGGCAGCAACGCTTGCTGCCCTGGCGGCGCCTGGCGCCGCCGCTGGGCGGCGCCGAGCGCTGCCCTGGGCAGCGCCGAGCGCTGCCTTGCGCAGCGCCCAGCGCTGCGCTGGGCAGCGCACAGCGCTGCCCTGGGCAGCGCCGTGCGCCGCCCTGGGCGGCGACGGTCGCCGCCCTGGGCGGCGCCGTGCGCCCCCTTTGGGCGGCGCCGTGCGCCGCCCCTGGGGGCAGCGACCATCGCTGCCCCCTCCGGGCAGCGATCCAATCGCTGCCCGGGTTTCGCCCCCGGGAAAAAAAAAAATTTTTTTTATTAAAAATATTTATTTTGTTTCAAAAACCGAGACTCAAAAATTTTGTACAATTGATTAATTCAATCGATTGATCTGAGCAACCTGGCTCTGATACCACTGTTGGAAAACTGGCGAGTTCCCAGACCAATTACGATTGATACCCGGTGCAGCGGAAGTTTAAAAATTTTTCATGGAACGTTTCCATGGTGTGGGTATCAACCGTTCATCAATTGAATTACGTGTGTGTAAAATTTAAATAACAATTAAATAAATTTTACCTCAAATCTCGCAACGAGATTAATGGACACCAACAGAACAATTCTGCTCTTGTTGTCTCTCCCTGGAACCGATGAACGCCTTCAATCAGGTCCACGAACAGAGGTTTAATCCCTCTGATAGATTGCACTAGAAAATCTATCAGAAGTTTTCTGCGAAGAGAATACACGAATTTGATTCGTTATTCCTTACTGCGATTCAAAATCACAGACCGGAATTTTCTCGGGCAGAGCAAGGGGGCGGCCGAAATTCTTTGAGAGAGAATAGGGTTTTCGAATTTTTGCTCTCAAAAATTATGACCTATTATGTGTAATTTCTGTACTGAAATAACTTATTTATAATGCAGGCCACTAACACCTTAGGGCCCATTAATCATAAGCTGGGGCCCGACAAGCAAAGCCCGCTCGTTCAGAAATTAATATAAAATTCATCGTGACTCCGATTGATGAAACGATTTCACCAATGTGCACAGAAACCATTTCTGCACGTTTTAAAGTCAAAATAAATTTTCCTGAATCCGAATTCAGTGGTTTCCAAAAATGTCCATCCCTATGTCATTTTAGGAAATCCTACTCCCTTACTCTTATTTAAGAAGTCCAACTCCTTAGTTCATTAAATTTAACTCTTTAAATTTAACTATCTCAACGGGGATTAAAACTCCATTACACTGTGTGACCCTCAATGGTTCAGGGATACAGCTAGCCGTGGGCTCACAACTCCTTGTGACTCGGAACAACACTTTCCGACTTGCCCAACGAATCATGGTAAAGCGCCTAGCAACATCGCCCCATGATTCCCTAGGTATCACTGATAGTGCCTACAAGAACCAGTAGATTTTGGTTAGCGTACAGTACGGTCCCTTCATCCATATATCCCGATCGAATCAACAACCATTGGTATATCGAGAGTCGCTCAAGATTCGATAACTATGCAATACATCTTGAAGATCAAATTAGTGACATCGCATGTGCTACTAAGAAACCATTTCTTAAATCACATCAAGTACTCTGGCCAGAGATTTGTCACACTAATATCTCCTCAGATCGCATAGGATATCCACACTCGCAAGTATGTGGTGAATCCTTGACAACAATGCATTGACTCCTATATGTGTCGTAACTGTACCCAATCTCGACACCTGATGACCCCCTCAGAGTCGGTAAACGAGTCAAAGCACAGTACTAGCATATAGAGTCTCCATGATGTTTTCAAGTCGTAAGGACTAATGGTGTACAACCAAAACCGCGGACTTTATCCACTCGATAAGTGATAACCACTTGGAAAGTCCGGATAGGGTAGTTCGATTATTCATCCTATGAATATCCATTTGCATGCTTCGAACATCTCCATGTTCCCTACCAATGAAACGTGGTACTCCGCATCGCAAATGCTAGTCTCAAACTCGAGCGATCCTTATCCTTATTATCGGACGGCTCAATCGACTAGGAACGGTTTTAGAACATACAGTGACTATAAGATGTATTTCATGATAGACATCTCCATGTTCTACCACATCTTACATACACTATAGTATATTCAAGGTCTTTATCAAAACAACAATAGTATATCACAATATAACAATATGAAGTAATATAAAGTCATTGCCATAAAAGTGTAAATAATATTAAACAAAAGATTGTTTATACAAAGAGTCATCAAAGCCCATAGCCACACAGTTGGCTCACTGGGCACCCACTCTTACATGCAGAAGCAGGGATATTGAAACAACGAGGAGCATCTTTTGTGCCACAGCCACTGAGACAGTCCCAAGAGCAGCCACAGATTCCACCGCCACCTCGATTTGAAGCTGGAGGTAGTAGTAGTGGAAAGAAGAACTTCTTCAAGGGCAAGAGCAAACAGTTCAAGAGATCTGGTGGTAGTAGCTCTTCGAGTTCAGGTAGCTCCCGACAGTCTAGAGCTGGACAGAGGTCTGATGTGTATTGCACCAAGTGTGGTGGTCGCCATACCAATGAACAATGCCGAGGTGTTTTTGGAAGCTGCCACATTTTCAATAAGATGGGACACTTTGCGACGGTGTGTCCACAACGAGGTTTTGAAGGTGCACAGGGTGCGGGATCATCGAGACCAGTAGGTCAACCTACATCTTCTGTTCACTCTTTTCAATCACAGCCTGCAGTACCGAGTAGAGGAGGAGGTCAGATGGTAAATCAACCTCCGAGGCAACAAGAACGAGTGTTTGCATTGACAGAAGAGCAAGCACAAGCAGCACCGGACGTTGTGATTGCAGGTAACTGTTTTCTTTCTGGTTATCCTGCCTATGTCTTATTCGATACTGGTGCATCGCATACCTTCATATCTGAACAATTTGTTACATTGTATTCATTGCCTGTTGAGTCATTAACTACTGTAGTGTCTATATCTTCACCATTGGGAAAAGGTATAGTATCAGTGAAGTTTGTTAAAAATTGTGTACTACAGTACGAAGGTAATGAAGTTGAGCTTGACTGTATCGTTCTTGGTTTATCTGATTTTGATTGCATAATAGGTATCGATATGCTAACCAAGTACAGAGCAACAGTGGACTGTTTTCAGAAGATTGTGAAGTTCAGACCTGATATGACTGATGAGTGGAAATTTTATGGTAAGGGATCACGAGCCAGAATTCCTTTGATATCTGTTCTTTCTATGACTTACTTGTTACAGAAAGGGGCGGAAGGATTCCTTATTTATGCAGTCGATATACTGAAGACTAGTCCGACATTGATGGATATACCGGTGGTGAATGAGTTTGCAGATGTATTCCCTGATGAGATTCCAAGATTGCCACCGTACAGAGAAGTAGATTTCGGTATTGAATTGATGCAAGGTACACAGCCGATATCGAAAGCACCTTACCGAATGGCACCGATTGAACTGAAAGAACTGAAAGACCAACTTGAAGATTTGTTGGCCAAGGGATATATCAGACCGATTGTATCCCAATGGGGTGCTCCGGTATTATTTGTTAGAAAGAAGGACGGATCGATGAGATTATGTATTGACTACCGGCAATTGAACAAAGCAACGGTAAAGAATCGCTATCCTTTACCTCGTATCGATGATTTATTTGATCAATTACAGGGATTGTCAGTATATTCGAAGATTGACTTACGATCCGGATATCATCAACTGAGGGTTAGAGACGAAGACATTCCTAAGACTGCATTTAGAACCAGGTATGGCCATTACGAATTCATAGTCATGCCTTTTGGTCTAACGAATGCACCAGCAGTTTTTATGGGATTGATGAATAGAGTATTTCAAAGATATTTAGATGATTTTGTGATTATCTTTATCGATGATATTTTGATATACTCTAAGAATCTGTGTGAACATGCTGATCATCTCCGAACTGTATTGAGAATATTAAGAGAAGAGAAATTGTATGCCAAGTTATCCAAATGTGAGTTTTGGTTGCAGCGAGTTGTTTTTCTTGGTCATGTAATTTCAGGAGATGGCATTTCAGTGGATCCGAGTAAGGTGGAAGCTGTGATTAGTTGGCAGAGACCGACATCTGTGCCAGAAATTCGAAGTTTTATGGGCTTGGCAGGTTATTACCGTCGATTCATTCAAGATTTTTTCTCGATAGCGAAGCCTATTACACAGCTTCAATTAACTTTATAGGTGTTTCCATTTCTTTCTCATGTCATAATGATTAGTCCAGATTGATCTTTTATAGTGCAGGTGTGCTTTTGAAATTCCACACAATAATCATAGTCACACAATTGACTAATACTAATCAGATTATACTTTAAATTCTCTACAAGTAATACATTTTTAATGTGGATATTTCCATGAATAAGCTTACCCTTACCCATGGTTGTACCTTTAGAATTATCTCCAAATGTAATCTTAGGTCCTGGTCCTGTGTATATTCAGCTAGCATTCTTCTGTCTCCTGTCATATGCCTTGAGCATCCACTATCCAGGTACCAGACTGTTTGCTTGATCAATTCACCCTTGTTTTCCTTCAAAAATAAAATAAAATAACTTTGGTCCCCATTCCTACTTTGGTCCACGCTGGATTAATCCCTTTGGAATCCATACTTTGATTATCCTCACAGTCTTTCCATGATGTTGTCCTTTGGGAATTATAAATTTATCTGATGATTTTTGTGCATTGTGCTGTTTGTGCCAAGTGCTGTGATCAGATCTATTATTCCTTTTTGACTTCCAATACTTTCTATAAGAGCTGTTAGAATGTGGTTTATGTTGAATTGGTGAAGTTCTTTGTCTTTCAGAACCATTTGTAGACCAATTTGATCTAGGTCTAGTCCATTCTGACTTAGATCTGTCTGACTCAACATATCCCAGTCCTCTGTGTAAGAGTTTGCTCTGATGAGGTATTGAATATGTCATAGGAATCTCTGGTTCACATATCGTGCTGGATCTCACAAACTTCAGATACTTGGAGCTGTTATTTTTAAGACACGATTGAGTGGTTGAAGTAGATGAACTTCCTTTATTTGTGCTGTAGCCTAAGCCGGATTTATCACCAGCTTGCTTTTGCATTTCTGTAAGTTTATCTAAGGATATCGATGCTTTATTCCAAGAGTTTACTAGATCTGTTAATCTTTGATTTTCAGAGAAAGTTTCTTGCAGCTTACTTCTCATACCATTGTTCTCAGTTATTAACAAATTTATCTGAGCCTTTAGACTGTCTGATCTAGTATACTCATTTGAGTTACTTTGATCTGACTTATCTGTTGTGCCCTTTCCATTTGTTCTGACTTCATTGAACTTGTGAGATAGTGTGCGATATTCAATAACCATCTCATTTAATGCATTAATAAGATATTCCTTAATAAATTCATCAGAAGTAAAGTCAAGTACCTCTCCATCGTCTGGAATGTCAGAGTTATTAGCCATAAGGCATATGACAGCTTTTTCTTCACTTTCACTTGACGATGTCTCTGAGTCAGATGAAGTGGATTCTGATTCTGCCCATTTGCTTTTGATTTCATCTGCTAACAGAGCTTTTTGTTCTTTTTTTTTTGCTAAATCTCTTTCTTTCTTCCCTTGAGTTCTTTTTGTATAATGTTCTCTTTTCATCCGTCTTATTTTTGGTGCAATCGGCTATAAAGTGTCATTCTTTTCCACAGTTGTAACAAGATCGATTTTCTTCAGCTGGTTCTTTTGATTTGAAGCTTGATATGTTTGCTCTTTGGAAGTTATTGTGATTCTTCCTCATGAATCTTCCAAACTATTTGACAAATAGTGACATTGCATCGCTACTGATTTGTTCTGCAGTCTTGGTTACAGGAGTTTCATCTGCTGCAGTGAGAGCTTTGGTAACTTGTGATGTTGATGTGTCTTCCTCAGTTCGAACTCCCAGCTCGAATTCATAAGCTTTAAGATCTGCAAATAGATCATGTAGTTTGATCTTATTGAGATCTTTGGATTCCCTCATAGCGATTGTCTTTACATCCCATTCTCGTGGTAGAGCTCTCATGAATTTGAGTGCTACTTCACGATTGCTGTAAATCTTTCCAAGTGCATTCAGCTCGATCATGGTACTACTGAATCTTTCGTCAAATTCATTCGTAGTTTCTCCTGGTTTCATCTTGATATTGTCAAACTTTTGAATGGCCACCATGAGTTTGTTTTCCTTTGTTTGATCATTTCCTTCACATAATTGAGTGAGTTTTTCCCATATTTCTTTGGCAGTAGTGCAGCTTTTGATCTTGCTAAACATGTTTTTGTCCAGAGTTTTGTATAGAATGTCTCTGGCTACATTGTCAAGATTGGCTTTCCTTTTATCTTCAAAAGTTCATTCAGATCGAGGATTTTCTATCATCTGAGGAGCACCTTCAATAATAGCAACAACAGTGTTGACTTTCATAATCTTCATTGGTCTATCTGTTACAACGAACCACATATCATCATCAAGTGCTGATAGATGTGCCTGCATACGAATTTTCCAGTCATCATAATCTTCTTTTGAGAACATAGGGATTTTACTAAACGATGTCATAGCTAAAGATGCCATAGTTTAAGAGATGATTCATGTGATAAGCAGGAACCGCTCTGATACCACTTGTTAGGATCGAAATATGTGTAGAGGGGGGGGGGGGGGGTGGTGAATACACAATTAAAAAATTTGCGGGTTCTTCAATCTGATTTGTAAGAATCAGACAGAAGTTTTGTTGCTTAAAACTTTTGATCTACTTGAAAGATCTGAGCAAGTCAGGCGGAAGTAATCTTCCTCTCAGATTGAATGATTAATAATACTAATGCAGATGAAATGAAATAAGTGCAGTAAAGAGATAGAGTTGTTTCTGGATGTTCGGAGATGAATTCTCCTACGTCACCCCTTCTTCTGTTTCCAGAAGGATTCCACTAGAAGACTTTGACTTATACAATCCCTTTGTACGAATCCAATCCAATCAATCCTTTGATAGAAACTCCTAGCAATTCTCTTACTCGAAGCAGAACAACTTTTCTACTTAGAGTTTACAAAGTGAAGCAACAAAGTATGCTTCGGTAGTTTGATCTGAAGAGCAGTAGCTTTGATCTGGATCGATTTGAAGTGTTTCTTTGAGCTTGATTGATCTGTAGTGTGTTCTAACTCAAAGTATCGAGACTTTGATCTGATGAAGTGGGTATCTGAGTTAGTGTGTTGAGTAAAGGCTTTTTTGACTTTGATTTTGATTGCTTGTAATTTTTCACTCTTGGTCTCGTGTCTTGATTCTTTGAAATGCTTGAATATTTATAGTCTTCAAAAGTAGCCAGTGAGCCGCCAACAATTTCTGATATTGGGCCGCCAACATATCTCAATAAATAGCTCACAAATCTTGACTTTAAGACGTAGGCCGATCAACGTTCAAAATCTTATTAAATGATTTTGTCGTTTTCTCCAACGATCTTAGCAACGGTTACTTCAGAGTGAGGCTTCGATCTGGTTGATGACTATCTGGCCTTGTTTCAATCGATCCGGTGTAATAAGATATATGTCTGTGGCGTTTGATCTGTATCTTGATTTCATTACGGAACTTTGATCTGGTAACTTTCGTATATTGAAATCTTTATCCTTTAATCTTTGACGAGTCCGATTAATTTATTTACTTGGTTTTGTTTTGACTTTGTTATCACCGAAACTCTAGAGTTTGATCTCCAACAAATATATTCGTAAGTACGAGATCGATCCACAGAGAGGATGTTTTAAATTTAAATTTAACAATTATAGATGAAAATATTATTTTAAAATTTAAAGTACACAAATTATAAGATTGTCAAGGCTTTAAAGGTTCATTGTTGGTTTATTTAAGAATGCTCAGCAAAAATAAATAAAAGAAACTAATATAACATAAAAGAACAATTAAATATTTAAACAAGTATATCATATAATATAGTTCCCACTATATAAATATCATATTAACAGATATTTAATACATGGTACCCATAATATATATATATATATATATAAATGCATAAATATAAATTGACATAAAATTAAATGTTAGATCAAATCACAATATTTTATTTAGAACAACCGGCAAGCCACACTATCGTCTAAATAAAATATATGAATTTTTTTTATTTTAGTTGCGAAAAAAGTAAATGTTAGTCTAAATCACAATATATTATTTAGAACAACTGGTAGAGGTCACGCTACCGTCTAAATAATATATATGACCTTATTATAAATTGATACATATATTTATAGTATGTAATTATTTTAGTATTTATTGTATCATATTAGACAACAAATCAAGGTAACCACATTCAAGGTACCAAGTATTTGATGTAAATAGATAACAATAAATAATCCAAATTATACCTACAAATAAAGATCAATTAGTAAAAAAAATAAAAATAGAAAAGTAAAAATATAAAAAATATAAACAATCTTAACAATGAAACCTTTTCATCTTGACATTAATGGGTTTAGCTTTCCATCAACATAAAACTCAAGAATAAGGATAAAAGAAATTTCATATTTGAACTTAAGAAATATGCACACTAAAACTTTTATTCTCACACACACAATATTTATTTTAAAAATGAGAACTTCACACTCTCTTGCACACCTCAAAGCTAATACAACACATCTATTTATAGGACAAATGAGAGCAAAAGTCCAAGATCATTAAATGTGAAATAGTAAAGTTGGTGGTTGATTGTCTTCTTGAATGTCAATACCATGATCCAACTTTAATTTACATGTTTGATGCCTTAAATCACCGATTCAGACTTTCCACTAGACATAGAAAACGTAGAAAATTTTGTGTAGATCTATTTGGACATATGATTCATCTATTTTTTTTTTTTAGATAAAAGGTGAACTATTTATTATATTTTTACTCCAAGCTGGTCATAGTAAAAGTAAATATGTCTTCATTTTGATGTTTGATCATTTTGATCATCTTAATGAGGTTTTTGGAATTTTTTGTCTTCTACAAAGTTGAAGATGCCTCTTTTTTGATTCTATAGGATTTAAGATTACTCTAATATGACCTCTATAATTTGAGTAATTTTATTTTTACCAAATCTGCGCAAACCGTAAAATACAACATTTTTAATAAAATATTTAAATATAAACACATAACACTAAAATAAAACAACTTCATAATTTTAATGAAACTTTAATTTTAAAACACAATTTTTAACATATAAATAATTACAAATTTTAAGTTTTATCACTTAATCATCTCCCATCAAATGACATGTGTCATTTATTATTATTATTATTGTTCTTGTTTTCTTTTTCCAACTTTTCGGGACTCTAATTTTTTTTATTTACTCATAATTTTTGATTTTATTGAAGAAAAAAACTCTTATTCTACTTCATGTTTTTTTTATTGCATTTTGTTTTCCCATTTTGTCTTCTTTACTTTTTTTGTTTCCTTATATAGTATTTATTATACACTCTTTTTTATACATGCTTATTCCCACAAATAAAACTAACAAATATATTATTTATTAGTTTATTATAAATATATTATCAAACATTGATGATATATTTAAAAAAACACAATTATTTGGTAACTCATCATTATAAACTCTATATATATATATATATATTAAAAATTATCATAATAAATTTTCAATTGTATATATTAAAAATTATTGCAATATACTAATGACTAAGGAATGTTATGATAAATTAAAAAAAGTCCTACTGAATTCATAAGTTAGTAAAACTCAAAGTTAAATCTGATATTATTTTTTTAGTTATCACTTATCTACATTCAGCTAGGCTTAAGAGATCATAGAATGTTTTAAGAATAAGACAAATGGACAAGTAATGTTACATGTTACATGTCACTTGTCAGAATTTCCTAACACTCACCGCATGTATTATTTTTAGAAACTATCAGAGCCATGTGGTATTAGCTGCAAATTTTTTACAACGGTCATCTTGCATATTATTTAGTCATTCAAAGACAAAATATCCTTATAATTATAAATAATATATTAAAAAATTTATGTTTAATTTTTAATAATTATGATAAAACGAATAAATTATTGCATAACTTATTTCAATAATTATTTTGTTATTTAATTATATAATAAATTTTTGAGATTAATTTAATATTATTAGTGGAATAATACTATTGTTAAAAAATATAAAAGTTCAACTAACAATTTCATTTTTAACTTTGGTTTCATAATTTAATAGTCTAGTCATCTTAAAAAATGACAAATATAACAATGAAACTAAATAACTAATGTACTCTATTATTGGTGCGTTTAATTTAATTTTTATTGTAATAAACAATAGTTTTAAAAATAACCGACTCACGAAAAAATAAATAAATTATAAAAGATTATATATAAACTAAGATTAAAGGTCGAATTGAACGTTTTGTATGTATATAAAATTAATTTCGAATTAATATTATGATTAACTATTAGAGTCGAGCTAGAATTGGGGAATGTAGAGGCCTGACCCGGGCCCAACAATCTAAAACCTAGATATCAAAAATATTTGAGAATCTTTAAAAGATAAAGATAAGCTATAACAAATTGAGATATGATACATTATTAAGTTGTCCCAAGAGTCCTAACCGACATGATGGCTGAGTCCTACCTACTTTAGTCTCCCACCTTGGGTAGAATTTTGCCCTAACATAAATTCTATTGCAACAAGGTAATTGTTGGGATACCAGATCTCTCATGTCCAAGACGCAGAGGAGGTTTAAAAATTTTATTTTGACATTCAAAATAATCTTGAACACTAGTATGGTTAATAAATTATTCGTAAGGAGTTTATAAAGTTATACCTTCGGTGAACAAATTCATTGGACTCCAACTATTTCAAAAAAATCAAAAATATCTCTTGTTGTATATTCTACGAACAATCAACTGGAATTTCTCATTTCTTCAAATCTGGTTAACGACTAGATTTCCTGTTCCGCTTCTAAATCGCACTTAAGAAGAAAAAGAAATTTTGCGTTGAGAGAAACGAAGAAGATGACTGGCCGAGAGGAGAGCTTCGAGCAAAGAAGAAAATTTTTCTTCACTCTCATTTCTGAGAGCTCCTCTACTCTCTTATCGGCTGACAACTCATTTAATTAATTTTTTATAATTATAATATAATATATATATATAACAACTATATATATTATAAACAAAGGTCCCACCAACATAAATATAAATCATATATATATATATATATATATATATATATATATATATCTTTGGTCCTTTAAATCCAAGTCCAACTCGGAAAAATTAGTGGTCCTTTTAATTACCTTTTCTCTAAAAATTTCTATAAGCTCTTATAAACCATTTATAAGCTCTTATAAACCATTTATAAGCTTATCTATCGATCCAGTCAAATTTGTTTATCATAAATTCAACTTTTTGAATTTATTATCTCAACGGGAACAGGAAAGCCAATACTTGTGTGACCCTCAATGGTTCAGGGATACAGCTAGTCGTGGGTTCACAACTCTTTGTGATTCACGACATTTTCCTTTATGTGGGCTTACCCTTATATATTAGCCTTATTTTATGTATAAACCCCTTGATCATAACATGTCAGAACTTATTTATGATTTGACCCATCGAATCATGGTAAGAGCGTCAAGTAGCATCGTCCCATGATTCCCTAGGTATCAATGATAGTGCCTGCAAGAACCAATCGATTATGATTAACGTAAAATACAGTCCCTTCATATCATATATCCCGATTGAATCGGTAACCATTGGTATATCGAGAATTTCCTATGATTCGATAACTATATTATATCATATTAGATAACACATAGTGATATTGTATATGTTACTAGAGAAACCATTTCCCTAAAACATATATCATGCTATGGCCAGAGACTGAATACACTATCATTTTCTAAGATCATATAGGATATCCACATTTCATAAATATGCGGTGAATCTCTGACTACAACCACTGACTCACGTGTATGTCATAGATACACCCAACCATGACACTGTGGTGCTCTCCTGGAGCCAGTAAACTGATTGAAGTGCAGTATTATCCCAGGTCATAAGGACTAATGGTGTACAACCATAATTAGGACTTCATTCACTCGAAAACTGATAATCACTTGAAAAGTCCTACAAGGGTTTTTCAATGAACACATCCTATGTATCACCACCTGTATGCTTCGGACATCCTATGTCCTTTGCCAATGAAATATGGTACTCCACATCATACATGATAGTATCTGTAACGCCCTCAACCGATGAAGATGTTACAAAACTAACATAACCTTAATATTGGCGTGGAAAAGAAAATTTTTGAAGGAAGTATGCATACATCAAACCTTACTTAAAACATTTCAGAATATTTTGCAAAACAAATCCAAACCATAAAATTTATGAAACTTGTTTGCAACCTTAAAATACATCATAAAGTTGCAAATAACTCAAGACATAGCACACTCAACACATAACACACTCATGCATCGCCCGCCGGTCCGACTCCTTGCTCTTTTTCATGCCCGACATTTAACTTGTCGACATATGCATAAATGTCATCCTCATTACCTGCACCATTCTAGTATAGTGAGTCTAAAGACTCAACAAGTGTATGTAGTAAAAATCATGAGATTTCAATTATCATTTAAACATAACGTAATGTAACATAACATAACATAACATAACATAAACTTATCATTTGGTGACGAATTATGCGAAATTGTGGCAACCGTCATAATGGGCACATTCATCTTTTCTTGTTGATGACATTATGCCTCGTAACATTTGTTCATTCATTTTCGGAGGCCTTTCTAGAGCTCATCCCAGAGTACCTAACCCGTACATTGAGCTGTATTTGGGAGGGCCCCTCCGGAGCCCAAACTGGAGTACCGTTCCCGTATTGCCACCACAATGACACATAAGACATCAAAATATTTTCATGCATCAACATATAATTCATTTTTCATATCATATCATTATCATTTCATCGTAACATTCCATCTTTGTATGACTTGTATGCCATAAAACATTCATCATAACATCATGATTTCATTTCATAAACTTTTATGTCGTGATCTTAAAAACTTACTCGATAACTTCATGCATATCATAGATGATTAAAAATCATACTTGCATATTTAACATAGCTTACATGAATGAACATAGATAGGTACATGAATCTAGGGGTGGGAAAAAATACCGAAATATCGAAATACCGGAAAACCGTACCAAAAAATTACCGAAATTACCGAAAATTTCGGTACGGTATCATACCGTACCGAAATTTTTGGTATCGGTATCGGTATGGTAATTTTTGTTTTCGGTATACTGGTATATACAGAAATACCGAAAAATCATTTTTTTAAATATATATATGAAAATTTTTGGTATACGGACTTTTTTTCCGGTATACCGAATTTTTTTCGGTATACCGACAATTTTTCGGTATACCGAATTTTTTTTGAATTTGGTATCGGTACACGGTATAGATTTTCGCCATACCGAATGTTCGGTATACCAAAAATTCGGTATATTCGGTATACGGTACGGTATCGGTATGAAAAAATTCCATACCTATTTTTTTCGGTACGGTATACGGTATCCACCCCTACATGAATCACATAGCGTAATCGATTTACGTAAGTCGTTCTTTTCAATTATGACTTAAAACTTGAAAATTTTTGCATATAAATTCTTAAATAAATTTTAGAAGCCTTAAAAGATCATAAACATGAATTTATGACCTAAAAATCAAAACATAAGAAAAATAATTCGAAGCTCCAGCGCTCAAGCGCTGAAAGAGAAGCGCTGGGGCACTATACTTGCGTATTGACAGCTCTGTTGCACTGTAGTTGCTATTCATTCACACTGATATTTTGGGTTCTTGCACCTAGAATTTGGAAATGTGGTAAACATAAAAGTTTTAGCCCTTGATCTGGGCTTTCTAATTCCGAAAACCTCACCTTAATTGAATATTTCAGTAAACGTTATACTTATTCTCCCAAGATTGGTCAGTGCAGAAAAATCAAACCAATCAATACACTTCGGTGCATTTTTTTCCAAACTTCCAAAATGATTTGGACAAAACTCAAAACATGAAAGTAGTATATATATGAGTTATATTTCAAATACAATTGGCCTCATTTCATTTGGATTACTACAATAGACTTAATCCACAAAATTGCAACAAGTATCGCTAATCCAAGACAACCCAGCACATGCAACGTTTCAAAGCTTTAACTTAAACGAACTCAAAACTTCAAAATTCAACACACACATTCAAAATCAGTCCTTTCCAGACTCTAAACTATAATAATATATCAACACACATTATTTATCAAGAATTTCACAAGAACGACTTACATATCACGATATTATAAACATCATGCTTTTATGCTTCTCAAATCTTTAAAATCATGCATAAAACTCATCAACACACATCATTTCTTATCAAAATAGATATATCTTGAATGGTGGTTTAAAAATTCTTTAAAAACATTCCTTGATTTGGAGGTTGAAATGATCCGGAACTTCGGAGACGAGCAAAACCTTGAACAAACTGGAAACTAGCACCACGATCTCACTTGGATCTTGAAGAATTTGATGAAAAAGATGATAAATAGCGAGGGGATGCCAAAAGCGTGTAGAGGAAAGAAGAATTGCTGAATGATTGGATGGTAAGAGTCAAGGGAATCATTAAACATGTAGGAAAATTTATTTTTAAGGGTGGCTTTCAAACTTTAGTACATATCGTGTAGTAACCCGCAATTAATCAAGGTAATTAAGGTAATTAATTACTAAATTATGCCTAAATAGTCCGAGATAGATCGGACGGTCCGAAGAGAAAGTTCGGACGATCCGAAGTGGATCGGAAGCTCCGTGCCAGGATCGGAAGCTCCGTCGGCAAGATCGGAAGCTCCGATCGGACTCAGTGTACACGTCATCGGTTACGCCAGCAAGGTGACGTCATGGCTGACGTAATATCGGGCAATCGGAAGCTCCGAAGGGGCGATCAGAAGTTCCGATCGTGATCGGATGTTCCGAACTGGGTTCGGAGGTCCCGAACGTCGCCTATAAATATAGAGTTCGAGATGCTCATTTCTCACTCCAATTCCCTCTCTTCTCTCAATTCCTAATCCTTCTAACTCAGATCTAGGGAGATCTAGGCATCCTACGGGGAATCCGGAAGTGGCTTAGTGATCTTGATGTCGTCGCGGAGCTTTGGCCTAGCTTTGAGGCTATCGTCAGCAAAGGGCTAACGACGGACGCAGGTATAGCATTGGCATCTTAAAAATATTTAGGAGTATGCAATAGCTTAATTAAGGATTTTAGAGCTTAATTGTTAATTCATGGATATTTGCATTGTAATAGCAGTAGACTGGACTAGTAGGCTTGGAGTCTAGGTCAGTGGAGCTAGGTTTGACCAGCAGTGTTAGAGGTACGTAAGTACTGACCGAGATAGCCGGCATGATATATTTGCTTATATGTTGCATGAGTATGTGCTATATGTTTTATCATGTTTTAGCATGTTTTACCGCCTTAGCACATACATGATTTTACGTGTGACTGCATCCGGAGAGATGTGAGTCATTGACAGTCTCCATAGGGAACGATGATCTCATTTTGGACTCGAGTCAGGTATGACAGTTTCCATATGAGGCTTGTATCCTGTTTTGGAATCGGGTCAGGATGGGGTTGGCTCAGCCCTGATATGGAATATACGAGTACCCCGCGGGGTAGCTCTCTAGCCGGTACTGTATATTCTCGGCGCCATGAGAAAGTGTTTTCACTTGAGTTTTAAATCATCTGTGTGCGCATATTTGTATTTATATCATTGCTTCGTATTGAGCGTTCTAGCTCACGCCCCTGTGTTTGGGTATTGTGTACCTTGTGGCGGGGCAGGTTTGAGGCTAGACGGTCCAGGCGGCTCTCAGCAGGATTGACCTTTGGGGAGTGCGAGGTTGTAGAGGGTAGGGATTTAATTACCCTGAACCTTCGATTTGGTTGTATAACAATAATTATATACTTGTGATAGCGTCGGTTGTATTCTGCCGATTGGATTTGTTGTATTTTAATTATCCGCTCTTTACGCTTTAAGCTTTTATTACGTGCGCTTTTACTATAACTCTGATAAGATAGTGGATCCGGGTTGGGTCACTACATTTTTGGTATCAGAGCGACGCATTGCACTGGGAATATCATAAAGCGGATTAAGTAATTATCTGTTCTTATGTAACAGATGGCAGATTACGACGAGAGTCACGGTAGCGTAGATGGCGGTCGTTGGGGCGATCCGGATGATCGTAGACGTCGGGGACAACCCGAGGAGCGTAGGCGAGTGAGCATGCGTAGATTCGAAGAAGTTAGCCCGAAGCCTTTGACGGGTGGTGAGACAGCTGAAGAGGCGGAGGATTGGATGGAGAGGATGGAGCAGTGCTTCCAGGAGTTCCATTGCACGGCTGAGGATAGGATGGAGATTCTTGGCTTTATGCTTGAGGGCAGAGCGAGGAAGTGGTGGAGATGTACTTCCACACCGTTCATAGCAGCCAGAGGTGCAGCTACTTGGGTGGAATTCCGTACTTCTTATCAGAGATTTTATTTTCCTCCAGCTCTTCGTCAGGTGAAAGCCAGTGAGTTGTTGAGTTTGCGACAGGGGACGATGACGATAGAGGAGTACCAACAGAAGTTCTTTGATCTGCTACCCTTTTGTCCTCATATTGCTGATAGTTCTATGGCGAAGTTTGATCATTTCCTTCAGGGTTTGAATCCTGACATTCATCGTATGGTTGTTCTGGGCGGCGATGGGACTTACGAGGATTTGGTGGACCGTTGTCGCCAGGCCAAGGACAGTATTCGGAGGAACAGGGGACTTTATTCTTCTTCCAGGCCAGCGAGCTCTAGTCCTTTGGGTCCGAGAGGACAGTCCTTCAAGAAGTCAGGAGGTACTACTTCTTCTTCCTCTGGATCTGGTGGAGTGCATCGTTTTGGTGGACAGAGACCGAACCGGTATATTGAGTGCCGACGCAGACATCCGCCAGGGCAGTGTGGTCGATCGGCCACTGTATGTTTCCAGTGTGGCTAGGAGGGTCACATGAAGAGAGATTGTCCTATGCTGGTTGGAACAGCGAGTGGTTCCGGAGGTTCTCAGGAATCTGTCCAGCCACCTCAGTACCAGCAGCCACCTTTCCAGCAGCAGTATTCGCAGCAGCACCCACAGCCGCAGCAGTCTCAGAGACAGCCTACTCAGACTCCTTCTCGGGGTCATTCTTCGTTGAGGCCACGTGCCCAGGGTCAGGTCTTTGCGCTTAACCAGGAGCAGGCAGAGGCTGACAGCGATCGGATGATTGCAGGTATCTGTAGTTTATGTGGTTTTCCTGCATATGTTTTAATTGATACCGGTGCATCGCATTCTTTTGTCTCAGCACGTTTTGCTAAGAAGTATAAGTTGCCATATATTCCTCTAGACCTGTTATTAGTGGTTTCTACTCCTATGGGTAGCGAGGTTTTAGCCAAGCGTCTAGTTATGGGTTGTGTTTTGGATTTCGAGGGACATCAGCTTAATGCTAACCTAATGATTCTAGCAATGGAGGATTTCGATTGCATCATTGGGATAGATCTATTGACTACCTACCGAGAGATAGTGGATTGCTATCAGAGGTTTGTTCAGTTTCGTCCAGAGGATGAAGAGTCGTGGTATTTCTATGGTGAGGGAGCGCAACCCCCGATGCCAGTGGTTTCAGCTCTGAAGGCTCGGCGTGCGTTAGAGTCTGGCGGGGAAGGCTACCTTATCTACGCCATTGACGCATCCTTGGGAGAGCCAGATATCCGAGAGATACCAGTGGTTCGTGACTTTCCAGATGTGTTTCCGGAGGAGATTCAAGGTTTGCCACCAGTAAGGGAGATTGAGTTTGGCATTGAGTTAGTGCCAGGGACTGCAACGATTTCCAAGACTCCTTACCGATTGGCACCGTCAGAAATGAAAGAGCTGCAAAAGCAATTGCAAGATCTTCTCGATAAGGGTTATATTCGACCTAGTGTTTCGCCATGGGGAGCCCCAGTACTGTTTGTCAAGAAGAAGGATGGTTCGATGCGGTTGTGTATCAACTACCGCCAATTGAATCAGGTGACAGTGAAGAATAAGTATCCTCTTCCGCGGATAGACGATCTCTTTGATCAGTTGCAGGGTACTTCTGTCTATTCAAAGATTGATCTTCGGTTTGGGTATCATCAGTTGCGAGTTCGACAGGAGGATGTTCCTAAGACAGCATTTCGCACGCGGTATGGACACTATGAGTTTCTAGTGATGCCGTATGGTTTGATGAATGCTCCAGCTGTTTTTATGGATCTGATGAACAGAGTTTTCCGCGACTTTCTGGATAAGTTCGTGGTGGTGTTCATCAATGACATTTTGGTGTACTCTCGCAGCATGGATGAGCAAGCCTACCATCTCTATACTGTACTGCAGGTCTTGAGGGAGAGACAGTTGTACGCAAAGCTAAGTAAGTATGACTTCTAGATAGACCGAGTAGTGTTCCTTCGTCATGTCATTTCTCAGGAGGGCGTATCTGTGGATCCTAGCAAGACAGAGGCTATTTTGAATTGTTCACGACCGACTATAGCTTTTGAGATTCGTAGTTTCCTTGGTTTAGCAGGATACTATCGTCGTTTTGTGGAGAATTTCTCTCAGATAGCTAAGCCTTTGACTCAGTTGACGAAGAAAGACGTTTCTTTCGTTTGGTCTGATGCTTGTGAAAACAGTTTTTGTGAGTTGAGACGTCGTCTGACGACAGCTCCAGTTCTTGCTTTACTGTTTGGATCAGGTGATTTTGTAGTCTTCACTGATGCTTCTCTTCAGGGTTTGGGGTGTGTGTTGACTCAGAATGGCCACGTAATCGCTTATGCTTCCAGACAGCTGAAGACTCACGAGGAGAACTATCCCGTACATGATTTAGAGCTTGCAACCATTGTCTTTGCTCTTAAGATATGGCGTCACTATTTGTACGGAGAACGATTTGAGATCTTCACCGATAATAAGAGTTTGAAGTATCTGTTCACTCAGGCTGAGTTGAACATGCGGCAGCGTCATTGGATGGATCTGTTGAAGGATTACGATTGTGAGATCAAGTACCATCCTGGTTCTTCTAACCCCGTTGCTGATGTGCTTAGTCGCAAAGTTTATGTGAGTTCCCTTCATACCAGTTCAGTTTTGAAGGCAGTGGAGGAGTGTTGTTCTTTAGGATTCACATTCCGTCATAAGAAAGAACAGCAAGGGATTCGTGTTTTTTCTGTGCTTGCGGAGCCAGCGCTATACAGACAAATCCGGGAAGCTCAGAATTCTGATCTGAAGACTCAGAAGTTGGCCCGCCTGGCTGAGGGTGATAATACTTCTGGTTTTCATCTGCAAGGAGAAGGTCTGCTGTGTCTTTCTGGTCGAGTTGTGGTACCCGAGGATTCTACTTTGAGGGATGAGATCTTATCGCAAGCTCACCGTAGTCGATTCTCTGTACATCCAGGCAGCATGAAGATGTATAAGGATCTTTGCACTCGATTTTGGTGGAAAGGGATGAAGCGCAGTGTCTATCAGTTTGTGTCCCGATGCCTTGTGTGTCAACAAGTCAAGGCAAAGTTTAGACGACCCGGAGGGTTACTTCACAGCTTAGAGATTCCTGAATGGAAGTGGGAGCATGTGACGATGGACTTTGTCACCACTTGCCTATGTCTTCCAGGAATTGTGATGTTATTTGGGTTGTCATGGATCGGTTTTCGAAGTCAGCGCATTTTCTTCCCTATAACCGAGATTACACCTTTGATAGGATGGCACAATTGTATGTGCGGGAGATTGTGCGATTGCATGGGATTCCATTGAGCATTGTCAGCGATAGAGATCCGAGATTCACCTCGAGATTTTGGGGTAGTTTCCAGCGAGCCCTTGGTACTACTTTGAGCTTGAGTACGGCTTATCATCCAAAGACGGACGGACAGTCGGAGCGTACTATTCGCACTCTAGAGGATATGCTTCGCGCGGCAGTGATGGATTTTGGTCCAGCGTGGCATGATCATTTACCCTTGGTGGAGTTCGCCTACAACAATAGTTTCCATCGCAGCATTGGCATGGCACCATTTGAGGCTCTTTATGGACGCCGTTGTCGTACACCTTTGTTTTGGGACGAGGTTGGCGAGTGTCAGGTTGAGGGTCCTCAGATGATTCAGCAGATGATTGATGCTGTAGAATTGATCTGACGCAGGGTTAAGGCAGCCCAGGATCGATAGGCTAGTTACGCGAACACTCACCACAGGCCACTTCATTTTGAGGTAGGGGAATATGTTTTCTTGCTTGTGTCACCTTTTCGGAAGGTGATGAGGTTTGGTCGCAAGGGTAAGCTGATACCTAGATTTATTGGTCCTTTCGAGATTCTCGAGAAGGTTGGGGATGTGGCTTATCGTCTGGCCTTGCCACCCGATCTTTCGGAGATTCACGATGTGTTTCACGTGTCCTTGTTGAGGCAGTATGTGGCGGACAAGTCGCATATTTTGCATCCGACCGAGGTAAAGGTAGATCGAGATCTATCGTATGTGGAGAAACCCCTATGGATTCTTGACAGGAAGGACAAGGTACTTCATAACAAGCGCATACCGTTGGTAATGGTACAGTGGCAACGCAGAGGTACAGAGGAAGCTACTTGGGAGTTGGAAAGCCGGATGTTAGCCGAGCACCCCGAGTTATTTTGAGATTTTGTACTTCTTTGTATCGAGTTTGTGCTTGTAATAGAGAACATTTGGTTGGCTATTTATGTTTTCCTCTAAGACTTAAATTTCGAGGATGAAATTTCTTAAGTGAGGGAGAACGTAGTAACCCGCAATTAATCAAGTTAATTAAGGTAATTAATTACTAAATTATGCCTAAATAGTCCAAGATAGATCGGACGGTCCGAAGAGAAAGTTCGGACGATCCAAAGTGGATCGGAAGCTCCGTGCCAGGATCGGAGGCTCCGATCGAGATCGGAAGCTCCATTGGCAAGATCGGAAGCTCCGATCGGACTCACTGTACACGTCATCGGTTACGTCAGCAAGGTGACATCATGGATGACGTAATATCGGGCAATCGGAAGCTCCGAAGGGGCGATCAGAAGTTCCGATCGTGATCGGACATTCCGAACTGGGTTCGAAGGTTCCGAACGTCGCCTATAAATATAGGGTTTGAGATGCTCATTTCTCACACCAATTCCCTCTCTTCTCTCAATTCCTAAGCCTTCTAACTCAGATCTACGGAGATCTAGGCGTCCTACGGGGAATTCGGAAGTGGCTTAGTGATCTAGACGTCGTCGCGGAGCTTTGGCCTAGTTTTGAGGCTATCGTCAGCAAAGGGCTAACGACGGACGCAGGTATAGCATTGGCATCTTAAAAATATTTAGGAGTATGCAATAGCTTAATTAAGGCTTTTAGAGCTTAATTGTTAATGCATGGATATTTGCATTGTAATAGCAGTAGACTGGACTAGTAGGCTTGGAGTCTAGGTCAGTGGAGCTAGGTTTGACCAGCAGTGTTAGAGGTACGTAAGTACTGACCGAGATAGCCGGCATGATATATTTGCTTATATGTTGCATGAGTATGTGCTATATGTTTTATTATGTTTTAGCATATTTTACCGCCTTAGCACATACATGATTTTACGTGTGACTGCATCCGAAGAGATGTGAGTCATTGACAGTCTCCATAGGAAACGATGATCTCATTTTGGACTCGAGTCAGGTATGACAGTTTCCATATGAGGCTTCTATCCTGTTTTGGAATCGGGTCAGGATGGGGTTGGCTCAGCCCTGATATGGAATATACGAGTACCCCGCGGAGTAGCTCTCTAGCCGGTACTGTATATTCTCGGCGCCATGCGCAAGTGTTTTCACTTGAGTTTTAAATCATCTGTGTGCGCATATTTGTATTTATATCATTGCTTCGTATTGAGCATTCTAGCTCACGCCCCTGTGTTTGGGTATTGTGTACCTTGTGGCGGGGCAGGTTTGAGGCTAGACGGTCCAGGCGGCTCTCAGCAGGATTGACCTTTGGGGAGTGCGAGGTTGTAGAGGGTAGGGATTTAATTACCCTGAACCTTCGATTTTGTTGTATAACAGTACTTATATACTTGTGATAGCGTCGGTTGTATTCTGCCGATTGGATTTATTGTATTTTAATTATCCGCTCTTTACACTTTAAGCTTTTATTGTGTGCGCTTTTACTATAACTCTGATAAGATAGTGGATTCGGGTTGGGTCACTACATATCGTGTGTCAACTAGTATATAAAATGCAGTCAATCGCACGTCTCGACTCGTCTAATAAAATAATATCCCTCAACTCATACATAAAAAACATATCAATATTATACTTAAAACATTCGTAAAAATACGCTTTATCATTTTGTTGGTAGGTTAGCCTCGTCCCGTGAGTCCAGAATCAAAATTGACCTGAAACCATTAACTTAATCGAAAGCGTTAAACATAAAATAATTATATCATGAAACCATAATCATTAAATCATAACTTAAACAATTTAGGGCATAAAATCATATAAATTATTGTGAAATCATCGTAAGCAAGTTTAGTGTATTTGGACCTTACAACTCTACCCTCCTTAAAAAAATTTCGTCCTCAAAATTTGACTCACCAAATAATACTAGGTATCGCCTACGCATATCTTGTTCGGTCTCCCAAGTAGCCTCTTCCACTAATTTATTGCTCCATAAGACCTTTACCATCTTGATCTCTTTGTTTCTCAGCTTCCGGACTTGTGTATCCAAAATTTGGATAGGTATTTCTTCATAAGACAAGTCTGATGTACATGGAACTGGCTTGTGGTGAATGACGTGGGAAGGATTTGAGATATACTCTCTCAACATTGAGACATGGAATACGTTGTCTACAACTCCAAGTTTGGAGGCTGATAAGTGTATTTTATACACTTAATTTATATATGATTTTATTAGTTAATTGTTTTTTTTGAGCAGATTTATGTGGTTGTTTTGTTATTTTTGTGATTGTAGGAGATTATTGAATTTAATTGGAAAATAGAAGAAAATGGAGATTTAGGAGAAAATAGAGAAAGAAATTAAAAGAAGAAAGAAAAGAAAATAAAAAGGAAGAGAAAAGAAGAAAATAACGTACAGAGAAACAAGGTTAATAGTCTTTTGTTAATGGGCCTTTGTTAGCGCTAAACTTTCGCGTTGAGAGAAAAGCTATCGCGCTAAAGTCTGAAGACTTTGAGAATTGGAATCAGCAAATTTGAAGCGCGCCCGCCCCGTTGCTGTTTGGAATGTTTTAATTATTTTGGGCAAGTATTTTATGGGTTTTTTGGATGGGCTTTTTCACACGATATCAAAGGGAATTTAATTCCATCAGAAGCAAGAAGGGCCGCCACAATCACACTCACGTACATATCAGAGAGATTTGTGATTTTGATCGTGATTTCTGAAGTATTTTGGAGCTTTAATTGAAGAACGAAGACGGAGCTCGATCGACCGGACACGACTTCGACGACGGATTTTTTTATCTTTTATTTATTTAATTCTGAATATGTTTGGATTTTTTAACATGATTTGTTTTATTCAGAGGTCGGATGGAACCTGGTGTAGACACTTTCATGAATTTTTGATTTTATTGAATTGAGTTTCTTCTAGATTAATTGTTTTTTCTAGAATTGATTGTCTTTTCAATTATCTGATCAATAATTGATTTGTAATATTTATTTGAAATCTGGCACTCGGGAGAAGAGATTTTGAATAGGACCATTGGAAAATACACTGTTAATTATTTATACAGCTCGGGAGAGTGTATAATTTTAACAGAGCTTTTAAAAAGAACATTGTTTTGTGATAGATCACTGCGATAAATTCTAAATATGGATATTGGAATTTAATTGTAGTTGATAAAAATTATTTGTTGCTCGGGAGAGGGAAATAATAAACTTAAGTGTTCTTGGCTATTAATTGATTGAGATTCATGAAGATTAATTAATTAGGATTGATTGTAGTTGAAACTAGGTGAAATCTATACCTCTAGACCATTATTCTTTGATTAATTTTTATCTGAAAGTTGCGTGCGTGATTATCAAAATTCATTGCTATTTTATTTTTCTGCAAAATTCTGAGATTTGATTTTCTAGATAAAGTTTAGACTATTTTAATTACAAGTACTAAATATTTTCATTTTACTCCCTGTGGGATCGATATCTGATTTTATCACTATATTAAAACTTGAAACTCGTACGCTTGCGAGGATTTTTCATGACCAGAGGCAATGCTACTCAGTAAGCCCTTGTTCCAATCTTGTCTAGGATCTTGAAAGGTTCTATATATCTTGGGCTCAGCTTTCCTTTCTTCCCAAATCTTAAGACTCCCTTCCAAGGTGACACCTTCAAAAACACGTGATCACCTACCTGAAACTCCAAATCTCTACGCCTCTGATCGGCATAGCTTTTCTGTCGACTCTGAGCTGTCATCATTCTGTCCTTGACTTTTTCTATCATGTCGACTGTCTGCTGCACTATTTTTGGCCCTAAAACAGCTCTTTCTCCACTTCATCCCAATGCAATGGAGTCCTACACTTTCTCCCATACAAAGCCTCATAAGAAGCCATTCCAATAGTGGTTTGATAACTATTGTTGTAATCCATGATGTAAACTCCTCAAAAAATTTGAAGTGAACCTGGGAACCCTATCGGAGACTATCCTTGCTGGAATTCCATGCAATCTGACTACCTCTCGAATATACAACTCTGCATATTGATTCATCGAGAAATTGTTTCTAACTGGTAAGAAGTGAGCTGCCTTTGTCAACCTGTCAACTATCACCCATATTGAATTCATTCTTTGTGGTGTAATTGGCAATCCAACCACGAAGTCCATGGTGACATCTTCCCATTTCCATGTGGGAATGGGTAATGGTTTCAGAAGTCTTACTGACCTTTGATGTTCAACTTTCACCTGTTGACATGTCAAACATTCGTTAACAAACTTAACGATGTATTTCTTCATACTTGGCCACCAGTATAGCATCTGTAAATCCTTGAACATCTTTGTACTCCTTGGGTGAATAAAATATGGTACAGTGTGGGCCTCAACCATCACATCTTCCCTCAGTGAATCTACTGCTGGTACCCACATTCGCCCTTTGTGATGCACGATCCCATCCTTCACTGTATACAATGAACCCTTTTTGGCTTCATCTTTAAGTTTTCAAGTTAATAAGTGCTGTTCTGAAGCCTGACCTGTTCGAATATTGTCGAGCAAACTTGGAACCATTGTTAAGGCTGATAGGGCACAAAATTCTATCGTCTCAACTACTTTCAATCCGAGTCGTTCAAAATCTGCAATCAACTCCTGTTGAGTTGTCATTCTGTTCAAAGTCGCATACTTACGACTCAAAGCATCAGCTCTACATTAACTTTACCCGGGTGGTAGCTAATTGAAAGAGTGGGTGTCCGGTTAGCCAACTTGTGGCTAAGGGCTTTTATGACTCTATGTATAAACAATATTTGTTTAATATAATTTACATTCATTAATGACATTTTCTTGGTCTTTCTTCATATTGTTATATTGTGATATACTATTGATGTTTTGATAAAGATCTTGAATATACTATAGTGTAAGTAAGATGAGATAGTGAAAAAAGAGAGATCACTATTATGAGACACATCTTATAGTCACTGTATATTCTAAACAGTTCCTAGTCAATTGAGCCGTCCGCTAATAAGGATAAGGATCGCTCGAGATTGAGACTAGCATTTGTGATGCCAAGTACCACATTTCATTGGTAATAGACATGGAGATGTTCAAAGCATGCAAATGGATATTCATATGATGAATGATCGAACTACCCTATTCGGACTTTCCAAGTGGTTATCACTTATCGAGTGGATAAAGTCCACGGTTTTGGTTGTACACCATTAGTCCTTACTACTTGAAACATCATTGAGACTCTATATGCTAGTACTGTACTTTGACTCGTTTACCGGCTCTATTGGAGTTATCAGGTGTCGGGATTGGGTACAATTACGACACATATAGGATTCGATGCTTTGTTGTCAAGGATTCACCACATACTTGCAAGTGTGGATATCCTATGCGATCTGAGGAGATATTAGTGTGACGAATCTCTGGCCAGAGTACATGATGTGTTTTAGGTTACTCGGTTTTCCTAGTAACACATGCGATGTCACTATTTGATCTCCAAGATGTAATGCATAGTTATCGAATCTCGAACGACTCTCGATGCACCAATGGTTGTTGATTCGATCGGGATATATGGATGAAGGGACCGTACTGTACGCTAACCAAAATCTACTGGTTCTTGCAGGCACTATCAGTGATACCTAGGGAATCATGGGGCGATGTTGCTAGACGCTCTTACCATGATTCATTGGGCAAGTCGGAAATTGTAGTTCCGAGTCACAAGGAGTTGTGAGCCCACGGCTAGCTGTATCCCTGAACCATTGAGTGTCACACAAGTAATGGATTACTAAACCCCGTTGAGATAGTTAAATTTAAAGAGTTAAATTTAATAAAAGAGAAGTTGGACTTCTTAATTAAAAGGAGTGGGATTTCCTAAAATGACATAGGGATGGACATTTTTGGAAATCACTGAATTCGGATTCAGAAAAATTATCTTGACTTTAAAAGATGCAGAAATGGTTTCTGTGCACATTGGTAAAATCAGTTTATCAATCGGAGTCACGATGAATTTTATATTAATTTCTATAACAACGGGCTTGGCTTGTTGGGCTTAAGTTATGGATTGTGGGCCCTAAGAAGTTAGAGTCCTAATACAATTATAATTTAATCTAGTCTAGAAATTATCTATAAAGAAGTATGTAGTGTTCGAAAATCATGTAGAATTCATTCTAGCAATTTTTGAAATACACACAATATATTAAAAAGGATTTTTCGAAAATTCCTACTCCTTTTGAGAAAATTCGGTTTGTGATTTTTTACGAAAAATTACATTTTGAATTAACAGATCAAATCTATTTATTCTCTACGATAAACATCTGATTGATTTCTAGTGCAATCAATCAGAGGGTTTCTGTTTTCTGTTCGTGGACCTTATTCCGGTGATTGATCGTGAAGCCATCGGTTCTCGGGATATACAAGAAGAGCAGATTAAATTCTGTTGGTGTCCATAATCAAGCCGTTGCTTGAAGAGGTAAAATATTATTAATTGTAATTATTATTTTACTTGCATAATTTAATCGTAAAGTTTTGATACCCATGATATGGAATCGTTCCATATATAAAAATAAAATTTTTTAACTTCCGCTGCACTGGGTATCAATTCTTAATTGATCTGAACACGTTTTTCAAATAGTGGTATCAGAGCCAGGTTGCTCAGATAAAACGATTAAATTAATCGATTGTACAAAATTTTTGGCCTCGGGTTTTTGAAACAAAAACAAAATTTTAAATTAAAATTTAATGGGCACATCGTGCAGCGATCGTCGCTGCCCGGGGCAGTGAACGTCGCTGCCCAGGGCAGCGCATGGTGCTGCCCATGGGCAGCGACGGGCTGCCCTGCCCGGCCCCCATTTTGGGCCCGGGCAGTCCGGAAAAATTAAAATTGATTTTTTAATTAAAATTTTAATATTTTGGAATTTTAGTTTTTGGTCCAATCGAAAATTGTTTTTGATTGGTCCACGAGGCATCAGATCAAATTGTTTCAGTCCGAAATTTTTAAAATTGATTTTTGGATAAATTTGAATTTTTGGAAAATTTGTAAATCTTATCCGTTAAATTAGATTTTATAAAATTAATTATTTTGGTACAATTGATGATAAGATATGATCTTATGAATGTATTAGATAAAATATGATTTTATCTTTTAATTATGATGCCATTGCATGTTATCCAATGTTTTAATTATTGAATTAATTATTGGATAAAAGGGATGATCGATTGCCATGACCAATGTTTTAGGTGTATGTTAGGTAATTTACATTTGGTTTTATTGTTGTTGTGTTTTATTAATGGGCTTGGTTTATAGCCCAATTTGAATTGTCATTTGTAATAAAAAGTGGGCTTGGTTTATGGCCCGTTCCCACCCGTTAAATATGTATCCCCTACTTATCATCGAAATTTATTGTAAATTTGTTAGACTTAGTGGGAGATAAAGATTTGAAGACAATGGTGGGCCCAGCAGACGATAAAGACCGAAAAAATGTAAATGGAAGCTCAATGTAATAGGATTGCATTGCATACTTGCATATCACCTAGGATTGGACTTAGACTCGTGATTGGCAACCACGGGTCGATTAGATAATGGGATCGATCATCCTTAAATAATATATGATATTATTGATGTATGCATGTTTAGACTAAATTGTATGAATCCCGCAAGCATACATAAATTGCATGATGAGACAAATTTTCAAAAATTAAAAATCCCTCATTTTAAATATGATTTAAAATTGATATCAAGATAAACAAAAGGGAATTTAAATATTGTTTAAATATTCCTACCTTCCATCAACGATCAATGTATGAGATGCTACCCGCGGGCACGGTCCGACTCATATTATTGGGGGGGCCGTTCGTCGGAAAGCTGTACATTGGATCGACACATGTTGTAAGTTGGGTAGAACTCCCATGGGATTGGCTCATATTATTGGGGATCCACATGGAGACCGTCCATCACAACTTAATATTGATGGGTCATCTTGACATGTCACAATAAACAGCGTCATATTATTGGGCCCTTATTGGACATGAGGTAAAAACATGGGGGTTGCTTTGGAAGCAATTGGGCTCTACCTTTTGAAAATTATGGTTGGCTGATATTATTCGGGACTATAGTTTGTCAATTGGACTCCATGTTCCCACTAAGGAAACTAGTTTTCCGTTTTCACTAGAGGGTAGTGAAACCGTTAAAATAGTGGTAGTGAAATTCATAAAATAAATTTCGCCATATTTTATGTCTTAGTAAATTAATTAAGCAATCATCGATTATTGTCTGTTTCATCTCAGTATATCATTATGATGAATCTTCGTAATCCACATGTTTCAATTCTCGAACAAAACAAACTTTCTGGCGCAAACTATACGGAATGGTTCCATAAGTTAAGATTGTCCTGAGCTCGGAAAAGATTTTCTAAGTGTTAGAAAAGGCTCCTCCGAAAACAGCCCCGGCTGATGTAACTTCGGAAAGGTTGGCCGAGCTAGAGGAATGGTAGGACCATGATCTCAAGGCCAAATGTTACATGCAAAGATGGACAAGTCTAAATAAGTTTACCATCACTGCAAGAAACCCGGTTACTGGAAGCGCAACTGCAAAGAATGTATATCGAGTAGTTACGAACTACAAAGGATATATTCTATAAATGTTTCACTTAATAAAATTTCTTGGGTATTGGATACCAGATGTAGATCTCACATTTGCAATGAGTTGCAGATGATGACAAGAAGTCGTAAGCTTAGGATGGGTGAGACCCAGTTAAGGCTCGGGAATGGTTCCAGAGTTGAATCCAAAAGCTATGGGAAACATTTGTTTAATTTTGCAAAAACAATTTTAAGCTATATTTTGAGAGAGATGTTTCTATTTGTACCAAGATTTCATTTAAACATTATTTCTTTTTCTATTCTTGATAGAGAAGATATTTCTTGAAATTTTTGCGAATGGGATTTGCAATATTTACAAGAATGAATGTTTGATTTGAAATGGACAATTTAAAAACGATCTATATAACTTAAAATTAAAAGACGTTCCAATTAATTATGTTGATAAACCGGTAACAACAAATAAAAGGAAAATCGATAGTCAAAACCCGGCAAACCTTTGGCATGCTAGGCTAGGTCATATTTCCTCAAAGAGGATGAACAAGCTAGTGGGAGAGGGCATGTTTGTGAAAGAGTGGGTGCCCAGTGAGCCAACTTGTGGCTATGGGCTTTGATGACTCTTTGTACAAACGATCTTTTGTTTAATGTAATTTACACTTTTATTAATGGCAATGACTTTATCTTTCTTCATATTGTTATATTATGATATACTATTGTTGTTTTGATAAAGACCTTGAATATACTATAGTGTATGTAAGATGTGGTAGAACATGGGGATGTCTATCATGAAATACATCTTATAGTCACTGTATATTCTAAACTGTTCCTAGTCGATTGAGCCGTCCGATAATAAGGATAAGGATCGCTCGAGTTTGAGACTAGCATTTGCGATGCGGAGTACCACGTTTCATTGGTAGGGAACATGGAGATGTTCGAAGCATGCAAATGGATATTCATAGGATGAATAATCGAACTACCCTATCCGGACTTTCCAAGTGGTTATCACTTATCGAGTGGATAAAGTCCGCGGTTTTGGTTGTACACCATTAGTCCTTACTACTTGAAACATCATGGAGACTCTATATGCTAGTACTGTGCTTTGACTCGTTTACCGACTCTATGGGGGTCATCAGGTGTCGGGATTGGGTACAGTTACAACACATATAGCAGTCGATGCATTGTTGTCAAGGATTCACCACATACTTGCGAGTGTAGATATCCTATGCGATCTGAGGAGATATTAGTGTGACGAATCTCTGGCCAGAGTACTTGATGTGATTTAAGAAATGGTTTCTTAGTAGCACATGCGATGTCACTAATTTGATCTTCAAGATGTATTGCATAGTTATCGAATCTTGAGCGACTCTCGATATACCAATGGTTGTTGATTCGATCGGGATATATGGATGAAGGGACCGTACTGTACGCTAACCAAAATCTACTGGTTCTTGTAGGCACTATCAGTGATACCTAGGGAATCATGGGGCGATGTTGCTAGGCGCTTTACCATGATTCGTTGGGCAAGTCGGAAATCGTTGTTCCGAGTCACAAGGAGTTGTGAGCCCACGGCTAGCTGTATCCCTGAACCATTGAGGGTCACACAGTGTAATGGAGTTTTAATCCCCGTTGAGATAGTTAAATTTAAAGAGTTAAATTTAATGAATAAAGAAGTTGGACTTCTTAAATAAGAGTAAGGGAGTAGGATTTCCTAAAATGACATGTGGATGTACATTTTTGGAAACCACTGAATTCGGATTCAGGAAAATTTATCTTGACTTTAAAATGTGCAGAAATGGTTTCTGTGCACATTGGTAAAATCGGTTTATCAATCGGAGTCACGATGAATTTTATATTAATTTCTGAACATGCGGGCTTTGCTTGTCGGGCCTCAACTTATGACTAATGGGCCCTAAGGTGTTAGTGGCCTGCATTATAAATAAGTTATTGCAGTACATAAATTACACACAACAGGTCATAATTTGAGAGACAGAAAATCGAAAACCCTAGCTCTCTCTCAAAAGAAATTCGGCCGCCCCCCTCCCTTCTCTGCGTGAGAAATTCCGGTCTGTGATTTTGAATTGCAATCTGGAATAGCGAATCAAATTCGTTTATTCTCTTCGTAGAAAACTTCTGATAGATTTTCTAGTGCAATCTATCAGAGGGATTAAACCTCCATTCGTGGACCTGATTGAAGGAGTTCATCAGTTCCTGGGAGAGACAACAAGAGCAGAGAAATCTGTTGGAGTCCAATAATCTCGCTTCGAGATTGAAGGTAAAATTTAATAATAGTTATTTAATTTTACACACACTTATAATTTAATCGTTAAACGGTTGATACCCACACTATGGAATTGTTCCATAATAAAATTTTTAAACTTCCGCTGCACCGGGTATCAATCGTGATTGATCTGAACGCCAGTTTTCCAACAGTGGTATCAGAGCCAGGTTGCTCAGATCAAACGATTAAATTAATCGATTGTACAAAAATTTTTGAGTCTTGGTTTTTTAAAACAAAATAAATATTTTAAATAAAAAAATTTTTTTTTCCGGGCAAAACCCGGGCAGCGATTGGATCGCTGCCCGGTGGGGCAGCGACGGTCGCTGCCCCGGGCGGCGCACGGCGCCGCCCAAAGGGGGCGCACAGCGCCGCCCACGACGGCGCACGTCGCCGCCCAGGGGCGGCGCTCAGCGCCGCCAGGGCAGCGCCAGTGCAGCGCAGCGCAGAGCGCTGTGCAGGGCAGCGCTCGGCGCTGCCCAGGGCGGCGCAGTGGCGACGCTCGGCGCCGCCCAGGGGCGGCGCCAGGCGCCGCCAGGGCAGCGATTGTCACTGCCCTAAAGGGGCAGCCGGGCTGCCCCGGCCCGCGCCCACGGGTGCGGGCCGGCCCGGGAGTGTCCCGGGCGGCCCGCGGGAAAAATTATTTTTTTATTTAAATTAATTTTAATGTGTTAAAATTTTATTTTTTGGTCCGGTCAAAAATTGTTTTTGATTGGTTCACGAGGCATCGGATCGAATTGTTCGAGTCCGAAAATTTTAAAATTGATTTTTGGATAAATTTGAATTTTTGGAAAATTTTAATATTTTATCCTTAAATTGAATTTTGAAATCAATTATTTTTGGTACAATTGATGATAAGATTTGATCTTATGTATATATTAAGTAAAATATGATTTTATCTATAAAATTAGATTCTGTAGATAAAATATGATTTTATTTAATAAAAGGTAAAATATGATTTTATATGTAAAATATGATTTTATATATAAAATATGATTTTATCCTGTTTAAATTTAAATTGCCATATGCATGATATCCAATAAATTAATTTTGAATTAAATGTTATTGGATAAGGATGATCGATTGCCATGACCAATTTTGTAGGTGTATGTTAGGAATTTACATTTGTTTTATTGTTGTTGGTTTTATTAATGGGCCTGGTTTATGGCCCAATATGAATGTCATATGTAATAAAAGTGGGCTTGGTTTATGGCCCGTTCCCACCCCTAAAATGTATCCCCTACTTGTCATTGCTATTTATTGTAAATACATTAGATTTAGTGGGAGATCAAGATTTGAAGATGGTGGGCCCAGCAGACAATAAAGACGAAGAAATGTAAATTGGAAGCTAATGTAATAGGATTGCATTGCATACTGCATATTACCTAGGATTGGACTAAGACTCGTGATTGGCAACCACGAGTCAATTAGAAATGGAATCGATCATCCTATATATAATATATGATATTATGATTGTATGCATGTTTTAGACATAATTGTATGAATCTGGCAAGCATACAATAAATTGAAAAATGATGAGACAAATTTTCATAATTAAAAATCCGTCATTTTAAATATGATTTAAAATTGATATCAAGATAAATAAAGGAAATTTAAATTTGTTTAAATGTTCCTACCTTCCATCAACGGTCAATGTATGTGATGCTACCCGCGGATACGGTCCGGCTCATATTATTGGGGGGGCCCGTCTGTCGGAAAGCTGTACATTGGATCGACACATGTTGTAAGTTGGGTGGAACTCCCATGGGATCGGCTCATATTATTGGGGGATCCACATGGCGACCGTCCATCACAACTTAATATTGATGGGTCATCTTGACATGTCACTATAAACGGCGTCATATTATTGGGCCCTTATTGGACATGAGGTAAATACATGGGGGTTGCTTTGGAAGCAATTGGGCTCTACCTTTTGAGAATTATGGTTGGCTGATATTATTCGGGACCATAAGTTTGTCAATTGGACTCCATGTTCTCACTAAGGAAAAAGTTTCCCGTTTTCACTAGAGGGTAGTGAAATCGTTAAAATAGTGGGAGTGAGATTCATAAAATTAAATTCGCCTATTTTATGTCTTAGTAAATTGCTTAAACAATCATTGATATATGTCTGTTTTTCTTTTCAGTATTTCATACAATGAATTCGCGTAATCCATTATTCTCGATCCTCGAACAAAACAAGTTGACTGGCGCAAACTATACGGAATGGTTCCGGAAGTTGAAGATTGTCTTGACTTCGGAGAAGATGCTCTACGTGTTAGAGAAATCACCTCCGAAGGAAGCACCAGCTGACGTAAGTCCGGAGGAATTGGCCAAACTTGATGCATGGTGGGCCATGACATCAAGACCAAATGCTATATGCAAGCCTCGATGTCTGATGAACTCCAGAGGCGATTTGAGGACACCGTGAATGCTGCTGACATTCACGCTCAACTCAAGGAACTTTTTGGGGCTCAATCGAGGGCTGAAAGGTTCGCTACTGTTAAGGAGCTAATGACGTGTCGCATGCGTGAAGGGACTTCGGTCCGTGATCATGGGGTACGAGTGATTTGGCTCATACAGAACTTAGCAACTCTTGATTTGGTGTTGGAGCATGAACTCAACGTGGATTTACTGCTTCTGTCTCTTCCTTCTTCGTTTGACGGATTTGTGGTAAATTTTAATATGAACAAGATAGAGGCCACCCTTGAAGAGATGGTCAATATGCTTGTGACATATGAATCCACACTAAAGAAGGATAAACCAGCTTTCTTGGTGGGCTCCTCATCTTCTGCTAAGAAGGGGCCAAGTACGAAGGGTAAGAAACGTTCTGCCCCACCCAAGATAGTCGAACCCGAGAAGAAGCACAAGACAAAGGCTTCAAACAATGGAAAATCCAAGGATGTTTGCCATTACTGCAAGAAGCCCGGTCATTGGAAGAGCAACTGCAAGGAATATCTAGAGCAGTTGGGAACTGCAAAGGGTATGTTCTATATTGAAATAAACATTTCACTTAATACTACTTCTTGGGTATTGGATACCGGATGTGGATCTCACATTTGCAATGATTTGCAGGTGATGACAAGAAGTCGCAGGCTTAGAATGGGTGAGACCCAGCTGAGGCTCGGGAATGGTTCCAGAGTTGAAGCTACAGCCATTGGAGATGTTTGTTTAATTTTGCAGAACGGTTTTAAGTTATTTTTAAGAGATGTTTTATTTGTTCCGGATTTAATTAAAAACATTATTTCTGTTTCTATGCTAGATAGAGATGGTTATTCTTGCAATTTTGTGAATGGGATTTTCAATATTTACAAGAATGAATGTTTGATTGGAAATGGACAACTTGAAAACGATCTATACAACTTAAAACTAAAAAACGTTCCAATAAATTATGTTGATAAACCGGCGACAACAAACAAAAGGAAAATCGATAGTCAAAACCCGGCAAACCTTTGGCACGCTAGACTAGGTCATATTTCCTCAAGGAGGATGAACAAGCTAGTGGGAGAGGGCATGTTTGATATGTCTGATATTAACTCTCTACCTACTTGTGAATCCTGCCTAAAAGGGAAAATGACTAAATCTCCTTTTAAGGGGAAACCTGAGCGTAGTAAAAATCTGTTGGATTTGATCCATACAGATGTTTGTGGTCCATTTAGAGTTGGGACTCAACATGGCCACACCTACTTCATTACCTTTACTGATGATTATTCAAGGTATGGGTATTTATATTTAATGAAATATAAGTCTGAAACATTTGAAAAGTTCAAAGAATTCAAGGCTGAAGTAGAAAATAAGCTAGGTAAAAGTATTAAAGCACTTCAATCGGATCGAGGTGGAGAATACTTGAGTACCGAGTTTTTGGACTATCTGAAAGAGAATGGGATTCTCTCTCAGTGGACTCCTCCTATGACACCACAGCTGAATGGTGTATCGGAGCGTCGTAATCGAACTTTGTTGGACATGGTTCGATCCATGATGAGCTTCACTGAGCTTCCACCTTCGTTTTGGGGCTATGCGCTTGAAACGGCGGTATTGTTGTTGAACAACGTCCACACTAAAGCAGTGGACAAAACACCATACGAGTTATGGAATGGCAAAGCTCCTAAGTATTCGTACTTGAGGATTTGGGGATGTCCTGCTTACGTGAAGCGGACAGTGGGAGATAAGTTGGATAGTCGATCCAGCTTATGTTATTTTGTAGGGTATCCGAAGAATTCAATCGGATATTATTTCTATTATCCTGCTGAAACAAAGGTGTTTGTTTCTAGGAATGCCACCTTCTTGGAGAAGGAGTTCTTATTGGATAAGAAAGGCGAGATGATGGAACTCGAAGAAGTTCGAGAAGAACCCGAAATACAAAATAACGATCCTACGCCTCAGGAACCATTACTGGACACGTCTGAACCTAGAAGATCCGAGAGGACTTCTAGACCTCCTGTTCGATATGGTCTTCTTCTTGAAGGGGATCAAGATGAACCCGACATTGGATGTGATCCAAGAAACTTCAAGGAAGCAATTTCTGATGCGGATTCAAATTTATGGCTTGAAGCTATGCAGTCTGAATTGGATTCAATGCATACAAACCAAGTTTGGTCTTTAGTAGATCCTCCTGATGGAATTGTTCCAATAGGGTGTAAATGGATCTACAAGAGAAAGCTTGGGCCTGATGGTAAGGTATTGACCTACAAGGCACGATTGGTGGCGAAAGGTTACACTCAAAGACAAGGAGTTGACTATGATGAAACCTTTTCACCAGTTGCAATGTTCAAGTCCATAAGAATCCTTATTGCCATAGCTGCATGGTATGACTATGAGATATGGCAAATGGATGTGAAGACTGCTTTTCATAATGGAGACATTAAGGAAGAAATCTATATGAAGCAGCCATAGGGGTTCACATCCATGGGAAGCGAGCATAAGGTATGCAAGCTTCAGAGATCAATTTATGGTCTAAAACAAGCATCAAGAAGTTGGAACCAGAAATTTGATGAAACAATAAAAGATTTTGGTTTCATCAAGAACCCGGAGGAACCGTGCGTGTACAAGAAAGTAGTTAAGGATGCTGTGACATTCTTAGTACTTTATGTTGATGACATCCTACTCATTGGGAATGATGTAGGGATGTTGCAGTCAACAAAGATATGGTTATCAGGTAGATTCTCGATGAAGGATTTGGGTGAGACATCCTACATTCATGGGATACAGATCTATAGAGATAGATCTAAGAGAATGATAGGACTCACTCAATCAACCTACATCGACACCATATTGAAACGGTTTTCAATGGATGGGTCCAAGAGAGGACATCTACCCATGTGTCATGGAGTTTCTTTATCCAAGTCTATGTGTCCCAAGACTGATGCAGAGATAGAGAATATGACACATGTACCATATGCGTCAGCTATAGGTAGTATCATGTATGGGATGATATCTACCAGACCGGATGTAGCATTTGCTCTGAGTGTCACGAGCAGATATCAGGCTAATCCTGGACAAATGCATTGGAAAGCCGTGAAGGACATTCTTAAGTACTTACGAAGGACTAAGAATATGTTCATGGTATATGGAGGACGAGATCTGAAATTGGAAGGCTATACCGACTCTAGCTTCCAAAATGACGTGGATGACTCGAAGTCAACCTCTGGATTTGTGTTCATGCTCAATGGCGGTGCTGTCTCTTGGAAGAGTTCCAAGCAGGACACCACAGCAGATTCCACCACTGAGGCTGAATACATTGCAGCATCAGCTGCTGCTAAAGAGGCCGTTTGGATGAGGAAGTTCGTCCAAGAGTTGGGCGTCATTCCTGAATTTGTTGGTCCAGTCCCGGTGTACTGTGACAACACGGGTGCCGTTGCTCAAGCAAAGGAACCAAGGTCTCATCAAAGATCCAAACACGTACTGAGGAAATACCACATCATCCGGGAGATTGTGAAAAGAGGAGACATCACTGTCGAACGAGTGGCCTCTGCAGACAATATCGCTGATCCGCTTACTAAGCCCTTGCCAGGACCATTGTTTGACAAACATCGCGAAGCAATGGGTCTACGTAGTATGACTAGTTGGCTATAGGGCAAGTGGGAGATTGAAAGAGTGGGTGCCCAGTGAGCCAACTTGTGGCTATGGGCTTTGATGACTCTTTGTACAAACGATCTTTTGTTTAATGTAATTTACACTTTTATTAATGGCAATGACTTTATCTTTCTTCATATTGTTATATTATGATATACTATTGTTGTTTTGATAAAGACCTTGAATATACTATAGTGTATGTAAGATGTGGTAGAACATGGGGATGTCTATCATGAAATACATCTTATAGTCACTGTATATTCTAAACTGTTCCTAGTCGATTGAGCCGTCCGATAATAAGGATAAGGATCGCTCGAGTTTGAGACTAGCATTTGCGATGCGGAGTACCACGTTTCATTGGTAGGGAACATGGAGATGTCCAAAGCATGCAAATGGATATTCATAGGATGAATAATCGAACTACCCTATCCGGACTTTCCAAGTGGTTATCACTTATCGAGTGGATAAAGTCCGCGGTTTTGGTTGTACACCATTAGTCCTTACTACTTGAAACATCATGGAGACTCTATATGCTAGTACTGTGCTTTGACTCGTTTACCGACTCTATGGGGGTCATCAGGTGTCGGGATTGGGTACAGTTACAACACATATAGGAGTCGATGCATTGTTGTCAAGGATTCACCACATACTTGCGAGTGTGGATATCCTATGCGATCTGAGGAGATATTAGTGTGACGAATCTCTGGCCAGAGTACTTGATGTGATTTAAGAAATGGTTTCTTAGTAGCACATGCGATGTCACTAATTTGATCTTCAAGATGTATTGCATAGTTATCGAATCTTGAGCGACTCTCGATATACCAATGGTTGTTGATTCGATCGGGATATATGGATGAAGGGACCGTACTGTACGCTAACCAAAATCTACTGGTTCTTGTAGGCACTATCAGTGATACCTAGGGAATCATGGGGCGATGTTGCTAGGCGCTTTACCATGATTCGTTGGGCAAGTCGGAAATCGTTGTTCCGAGTCACAAGGAGTTGTGAGCCCACGGCTAGCTGTATCCCTGAACCATTGAGGGTCACACAGTGTAATGGAGTTTTAATCCCCGTTGAGATAGTTAAATTTAAAGAGTTAAATTTAATGAATAAAGAAGTTGGACTTCTTAAATAAGAGTAAGGGAGTAGGATTTCCTAAAATGACATGGGGATGTACATTTTTGGAAACCACTGAATTCGGATTCAGGAAAATTTATCTTGACTTTAAAATGTGCAGAAATGGTTTCTGTGCACATTGGTAAAATCGGTTTATCAATCGGAGTCACGATGAATTTTATATTAATTTCTGAACATGCGGGCTTTGCTTGTCGGGCCTCAACTTATGACTAATGGGCCCTAAGGTGTTAGTGGCCTGCATTATAAATAAGTTATTGCAGTACAGAAATTACACACAACAGGTCATAATTTGAGAGACAGAAAATCGAAAACCCTAGCTCTCTCTCAAAAGAAATTCGGCCGCCCCCCTCCCTTCTCTGCGTGAGAAATTCCGGTCTGTGATTTTGAATTGCAGTCTGGAATAGAGAATCAAATTCGTTTATTCTCTTCGTAGAAAACTTCTGATAGATTTTCTAGTGCAATCTATCAGAGGGATTAAACCTCCATTCGTGGACCTGATTGAAGGAGTTCATCAGTTCCTGGGAGAGACAACAAGAGCAGAGAAATCTGTTGGAGTCCAATAATCTCGCTTCGAGATTGAAGGTAAAATTTAATAATAGTTATTTAATTTTACACACACTTATAATTTAATCGTTAAACAGTTGATACCCACACTATGGAATTGTTCCATAATAAAATTTTTAAACTTCCGCTGCACCGGGTATCAATCGTGATTGATCTGAACGCCAGTTTTCCAACAGTTTGATATGTCTGATATTAACTCTCTACCTACTTGTGATTCCTGCCTAAAAGGAAAAATGACTAAATCTCCTTTCAAAGGGAAGCCTGAGCGTAGTCAATATCTGTTGGATTTGATCCATACAGATGTTTGCGAACCATTTAGTATCGGTACTAAATTTGGTCACACCTACTTCATTACCTTTACTGATGATTATTCTAGGTATGGGTATTTATATTTAATGAAATATAAGTCTGAATCATTTGAAAAGTTCAAAGAATTCAAGGCTGAAGTAGAAAACAAACAAGGTAGAAGTATTAAAGCACTTCGATTGGATCGAGGTGGAGAATACTTAAGTACCGGGTTTTTTGAGCTATCTAAAAGAGAATGGGATTCTCTCTCAGTGGACTCCTCCTATGACACCTCAGCTGAATGGTGTCTCGGAGCGTCGCAATCGAACTTTGTTGGACATGGTTCGATCTATGATGAGCTTCACTGAGCTCCCACCTTCGCTTTGGGGCTATGCGCTTGAAACGGCGGTATTGTTGTTGAACAATGTCCACACTAAAGCAGTAGATAAAACTCCATATGAGTTATGGAATGGCAAAGCTCCTAAGTATTCGTACTTAAGGATTTGGGGATGTCCTGCTTACGTGAAGCAGACAGTGGGAGATAAGTTGGATAGTCGATCCACCTTATGTTATTTTGTAGGATATCCGAAGAATTCAATCGGATATTATTTCTATCATCCTTATGAGACAAAAGTGTTTGTTTCGAGGAATGCCACCTTCATGGAGAAGGAGTTCTTATTAGATAAGAAAGGCAAGATAATGGAACTCGAAGAAATTCGAGAAGAACCCAAGATACAAAATAACGATCCTACACCTCAGGAACCATTGATTGACATGCCTATTACTAGAAGATCCGAGAGGACTTCTAGACCTCCTATTAGATATGGTCTTCTTCTTGAAGGGGATCAAAGTGAACCCGACATTGGATGTGATCCAAGAAACTTCAAGGAAGCAACTTATGATGCGGATTTGAATTTATGGCTTGATGCTATGCAGTCGGAAATAGACTCGATGCATACAAACAAAGTTTGGTCTTTAGTAGATCCTCTCGATGGAATTGTTCCAATAGGGTGTAAATGGATCTACAAAAGAAAACTTGGGCCTGATGGCAAGGTACTAACCTACAAGGCACGATTGATAGCAAAAGGTTATACTCAAAGACAAGGAGTTGACTATAATGAAACCTTTTCACCAGTCGCAATGTTCAAGTCCTTAAGAATCCTTATTGCCATAGCAGCATGGTATGACTATGAGATATGGCAAATGGATGTGAAGACTGCATTTCTTAATGGAAACATTAAGGAAGAAATCTATATAATGCAGCCCGAGGGATTAACATCCATGGGAAGCGAGCATAAGGTATGCAAGCTTCAGAGATCAATTTATGGTCTCAAACAAGCATCAAGAAGTTGGAACCAGAAATTTGATGAAACAATAAAGGACTTTGGTTTCATCAAAAACCCGGAGGAACCGTGCGTGTACAAGAAAGTAGTTAAGGATGCGGTGACGTTCTTAGTGCTTTATGTTGATGACATCCTACTCATTGGGAATGACGTAGGGATGTTACAATCAACAAAGATATGGTTATCAGGTAGATTCTCGATGAAGGATTTGGGTGAGGCATCCTATATTCTAGGGATATAGATCTATAGAGATAGATCTAAGAGAATGATAGGACTCACTCAAGCAACCTACATCGACACCATATTGAAAAGGTTTTCTATGGATGAGTCCAAGAGAGGACATCTACCTATGTGTCATGGAGTTTCTCTATCCAATTCTGTGTTCCAAGACTGACGAAGAGATAGAAAAAATGACACACATACCATATGCGTCAGCCATAGGTAGTATTATGTATGGGATGATATCTACCAGACCGGATGTAGCCTTTGCTCTGAGTGTCACGAGCAGATATCAGGCCAACCCTGGTCAAATGCATTGGAAAGCCGTGAAGGATATTCTAAAGTACTTGAGAAGCACTAAGAATATATTCATGGTTTATGGAAAAAGAGAATTGAAATTGGAAGGCTATACCGACTCTAGCTTCCAAAGTGACGTGGATGACTCGAAGTCAACCTCTGGATTTGTATTCATGCTCAATGGCGGTGCTGTCTCTTGGAAGAGTTCCAAGCAAGACACCATAGCGGATTCCACCACTGAGGCAGAATACATTGCAGCATCAGCTGCTGCTAAAGAGGCCATTTTGATGAGGAATTTCGTCCAAGAGTTGGGCGTAATTCCTGAAGCTGTTGGTCCAGTTCTGGTGTACTGCGACAACACTGGTGCCGTTGCTCAGGCAAAGGAACCAAGGTCTCATCAAAGATCCAAACACGTACTGAGGAAATACCACATCATCCAGGAGATTGTGGAAAGAGGAGACATCACTGTCGAGAGAGTGACCTCTACAGACAATATCGCTGATCCACTTACTAAGCCCTTGCTAGGACCATTGTTTGACAAACATCGTGAAGCAATGGGATTACGTAGTATGACTAGTTGGCTTTAGGGCAAGTGGGAGATTGAAAGAGTGGGTGCCCGGTTAGCCAACTTGTGGCTAAGAGATTTTATGACTCTATGTATAAACAATCTTTGTTTAATATAATTTACATTCATTATTGGCATTTTCTTTGTCTTTCTTCATATTGTTATATTGTGATATACTATTGATGTTTTGATAAAGACCTTGAATATACTATAGTGTAAGTAAGATGAGATAGTGAATAAAGAGAGATCACTATTATGAAACATATCTTATAGTCACTGTATATTCTAAACAGTTTCTAGTCAATTGAGCCGTCCGCTAATAAGGATAAGGATAGCTCGAGATTGAGACTAGCATTTGTGATGCCAAGTACAAAGTTTCATTGGTAATGGACATGAAGATGTTCAAAGCATGCAAATGGATATTCATATGATGAATGATCGAACTACCCTATTCGGACTTTCCAAGTGGTTATCACTTATCGAGTGGATAAAGTCCATGGTTTTGGTTGTACACCATTAGTCCTTACTACTTGAAACATCATTGAGACTCTATATGCTAGTACTGTACTTTGACTCGTTTATCGGCTCTATTGAAGTCATTAAGTGTCGGGATTGGATACAGTTACGACACATATAGGAGTCGATGCTTTGTTGTCAAGGATTCACCACATACTTGCGAGTGTGGATATCCTATGCGATCTGAGGAGATATTAGTGTGACGAATCTCTGGCCAGAGTACATGATGTGCTTTATGTTACTCGGTTTTCCTAGTAACACATGCGATGCCACTATTTGATCTCCAAGATGTAATGCATAGTTATCGAATCTCGCGACTCTCGATGCACCAATGGTTGTTGATTCGATCGGGATATATGGATGAAGGGACCGTACTGTACGCTAACCAAAATCTACTGGTTCTTGCAGGCACTATCAGTGATACCTTGGGAATCATGGGGCGATGTTTCTAGACGCTCTTACCATGATTCGTTGGGCAAGTCGAAAATTGTTGTTCCGAGTCACAAGGAGTTGTGAGCCCACGGCTAGATGTATCTCTGAACCATTGAGGGTCACACAAGTAATGGATTAATAAACCCCGTTGAGATAGTTAAATTTAAAGAGTTAAATTTAATGAAAGAGAAGTTGGACTTCTTAATTAAAAGGAGTGAGATTTTCTAAAATGACATAAGGATGGACATTTTTGGGAATCACTGAATTCGGATTCAGAAAAATTATCTTGACTTTAAAAGATGCAGAAATGGTTTCTGTGCAAATTGGTAAAATCAGTTTATCAATCGGAGTCACGATGAATTTTATATTAATTTCTATAACAACGGGCTTGACTTGTTGGGCTTAAGTTATGGATTGTGGGCCCTAAGGAGTTAGAGTCCTAATACAATTATAACTTAATCTAGTCTAGAAATTATCTATAAATAAGTATGTAGTGTTCAAAAATCATGTAGAATTCATTCTAGCAATTTTTGAAATACACACAATGTATTAAAAGGGATTTTTCAAAAATTCCTACTCCTTTTGAGAAAATTCGGTTTGTGATTTTTTACGAAAAATTACATTTTGAATTAACAGATCAAATCTATTTATTCTCTACGATAAACATCTGATTGATTTCTAGTGCAATCAATCAGAGGGTTTCTGTTTTCTGTTCGTGGACCGTATTCCGGTGATTGATCGTGAAGCCATCGGTTCCCGGGATATACAAGAAGAGCAGATTAAATTCTGTTGGTGTCCATAATCAAGCCGTTGCTTGAAGAGGTAAAATATTATTAATTGTAATTATTATTTTACTTGCATAATTTAATCGTAAAGTTTTGATACCCATGATATGGAATCGTTCCATATATAAAAATAAAATTTTTAAACTTTCCGTTGCACCGGGTATCAATTCTTAATTGATCTGAACACGTTTTTCCAACACTAATGTCACAGTAATAATCTTTCACCAATTCGAGTCATCTTCTCTGCATCATGTTCAACTATTTCTGGGTGAATAATTACTTCAAACTCTTATGATCAGTGAAAATCTGACACTTCTCACCATAAAGATAATGTCTCCACAGTTTAAGTGCGAAGACAACTGCTGCCAATTCGAGGTCATGGGTAGGATAATTCTTTTCATGAATATGCTATTACCTTTCCATCTTGCATCAAGACAGCCCCTAATCCACTCTTGGAAGCATCTGTATAAATTACGAATGGACCTATGCCTTCTGGTATGGTTAGTGCTGATGCTGTCATCAACTTTTCCTTTAACTCCAGGAAGATTTTCTCACACTGATCAGACCATTCAAAATTCACACCTTTGCAAGTTAACGACGTTTGTGGCAGCGCTATCTTGGAGATATCCTGAATTAATCTCCTATAGTAACCCGCTAATCCCAAGAAACTTCGTATCTCTGTAGCATTCTTTGGAGTAACCCAATTTTTAATTGTTTCTATCTTTGCTGGATCAACCTCTATTACCTTTGCCGAAACTAGGTGACCCAAAAATACAATCTATTCCAGCCAAAATTCACACTTACTGAACTTAGTAAACAATTGTTTTTCTTTCAGAATCTGCAAGACTATAGTTAGATGCTGACAATTCTCATCCGAACTACGAGAGTAAATCAGTATGTCATCTATGAATACTATGACAAACTGATCCAAGAAAGGCTAGAACACTCTATTCATAAGATCCCTCAATACTGTTGGTGCATTGGTAACTCCAAACGGCATGACTAAGAATTCGTAGTGGTCATAGCGAGTCCTGAAAGCTGTTTTATGAATATCTTCATCTTTTACCTTCAATTGGTGGTAACCTGATCTCAAATCAATCTTGGAGAACACTACTGCCCCTTGTAACTCATCAAACAAATCATCTATCCTTGGCAGTGGGTATTTGTTTTTCACTGTTACTCGGTTCAGCTCTCTATAATCGATACACAGTCTCATAGACCCATCTTTCTTTTTGACAAACAATACCGGTGCACCCCAAGGTGATACACTCGGTCTAATGAAGCCTTTATTGAGTAGCTTTTGTAGCTGCTCCTTCAATTCCTTCATTTCAGTTGGTGCTAACCTGTATAGTGCTTTGGAAACTGGTTGAGTTCCGGGCATTAATTCAATCCCAAATTCTACCTCCCTATCTGGAGGTAATCCTGGAATATCATCAGGGAATACTTATGGGAAATCTTTCACTACCTCGATGTCTTCAAGTTTCGGTCGAGATAATTCTTGGTTGCAAGTGACACTTGCAAGGAAACCTGCACATCCTTTACTCAACAGTTTCCATGCCTTACCTACTGAAATTAAAAGAGATGAATTATTTTTCGATGTGGCATGGAATAGAAACGTTTCTCCATCCTTAGTTTTCAAGGAAACCGTCCTCCATTTACAGTCAATGGTAGCCTCGTATCGAGACAACCAATCCATCCCAAATATCACATCAAAGTCAGACATATTCAGGATAATAAGATCAGCAAGAAACTCATGACCCTGCATCTGTACACTGTATCCTCTGATAATCAAATCACTACTCAATTCTTCCCCTGAAGGCAAGGATATACTAAATCCTGATAATGACTTATCCGGTACCAAAACCGATTTATTGACAAATTCAACAGATATGAATGAATGTGTAGCTCTAGTATCAATTAAGACATGAGATGGATTACTTGAAACATTAATCATACCTGTAACGATGGTTGTATTTGGATCCACTTTATCATGTGCCATTGCAAAAACTAGTCCTCTTACCGGTTCTTTGGATTAAGGGAAATATTTTTGATAGTGCCCTGGCATTTTTCTAAGGAAAAATACTCCAGTCCCTGCCATGCATTGACCTGACTGAAGTTTTCCACATTTTTGACAAGCTGTTGGTGCACTTGCCGGTTTTTGTGCTGGTAGAGCCAACTTTTTCTGCCCTTGAGGTCGAGGCTGCTGCTGTTGGTACAGTCGGTATTGGGGTGGGGCTTGATATGGCCTCTTTCAGCTAGAACTTCCTTTCTGGTCTCGACCCTGATAACTAGACCCCTTTGACTATGACTCTCTGATAATGTCATTTCTGTCCTTTTTGGACAGCATGGCCTGATCCACCGCATCTTTTTAAGTGAGCACTCCACTCAGTCTAACATTCTTTTTAATGGAAGCATTCAACCCCTCCTTAAAGTGTTTCAAATCTTCAGCAGGATCACCAGAAATCATCGTTACAAAGTATCTTCCCCTTTCAAACTTCTTCATATACTTTGCAATCGACATGTTTCTTTGAAGGATCTCCAAAAACTCTCTGGCCAACCTGGTTCGTGTGGTCACTATGAAATATTTGTCGTAGAACACATCCTTGAATCCATTCCAAGTAAGGGTGGTTAGGTTCAACGATGCTTTGGCTCCATTCTACCATATACGAGCGTCGTCGCGGAACATATAGGTAGCACATCTCAATCTATCCACATCCGTGATCTGCATGAATTCAAAATCAGTCTCCATAGCATGGAACCATTGTTCCGCTATCAAAGGACCAGTCTCTCCTTTGAACTCAGGTGGTCCCAACTCTAAGAACCTCTTGTAGATAGGGTTCTGATTAGTTGCAGGATGGTTATTTCCAGCATTAGTCATCTGGGCTTGAAGCAACTGTTGGATCTGAGCTCCCTGAACACGGATTTGCTCTTGAAGCAAAGTAGTTAATCTCGCCAAAAACTGGTTGTTTTGATTGTTCTCACTATCCTGCACGCAATCACTATGGTTGTTGTTAGCGGCATTGGCATTGGTGTTGGTGTTGTTTCCCCTACGTGATGCCATAGTCCTAAAGTCCAATATTATCCACACCGCTCAGTCATGATTCAAAACGTAAATATACTTTAACATAGAACATGCATACATATATCTCATCGCATTATCATACACATAATCACATAAAACTCATAACTTATAGACATGAAGACGGAGCATTGGAGTCGTGGCGAGTATGTATGAGTGTTTCAAGAAAACCCATAGCGAACTTCTCTGATACCAAACTGTAACGCCCTCAACCGATGAAGATGATACAAAACTAACATGACCTTAATACTGGCGCGGAAAAGAAAATTTTTGAAGGATGTATGCATACATCAAACCTTACTTAAAACATTTCAGAATAGTTTACAAACAAAATCCAAACCTTAAAATTTATAAAACATGTTTACAACCTTAAAATACATCATAAAGTTGCAAATAACTCAAGACATAGCACACTCAACACATAACACACTCATGCATCGCCCGCCGGTCCGACTCCTTGCTCTTCTTCATGCCCGACATTGAACTCGTCGACATATGCATAAATGTCATCCTCATTACCTGCACCATTCAAGTATAGTGAGTCTAGAGACTCAGCAAGTGTATGCAGTAAAAATCATGAGATTTCAATTATCATTTAAACGTAACATAACATAACATAACATAACATAAACTTATCATTTGGTGACGAATTATGCAAAATTTTGGCAACTGTCATAATGTGCACATTCAAATTTTATTGTTGATCAAAAATCATATTGCATTATGCCTTGTAACATTTGTTCATTCATTTTCGGAGGCCCCTTCGGAAATCATCCCGGAGTACCTAACCCGTACATTGAGCCGTACTTAGGATAACCGGAGTACCGTTCCCGTATTGCCACAACAAAGACACATAAGACATCAAAATATTTTCATGCATCAACATATAATTCATTTTTCATATCATATCATTATCATTTCATCGTAACATTCCATCTTTGTATGACTTGTATGCCATAAAACATTCATCATAACATCATGATTTCCTTTCATAAACTTTTATGTCTTGAATCTTAAAAACTTACTCGATAACTTCATGCATATCATAGATGATTAAAAATCATACTTTCATGTTGAACATAGCTTTCATGAATGAACATAGATATGTACATGCATCGCATAGCATAGTCGGTTTACGTAAGTCGTTCTTTTCATTCTTGACTTAAAACTTGAAACTTTTTGCTAGAAACTCTTAAATAAATTTTAGAAGCCTTAAAAGATCATAAACATGAATTTAGGACCCAAAAATCAAAACATAAGAAAAATAATTCGATGCTCCAGCGCTCCAGCGCTAAAAGAGAAGCGTTGGGGCCCTATACTTGCGCATTGATAGCTCTGTTGCACTGCAGTTGCTATGCATTCACACTGATATTTCGAGTTCTTGCACCCAGAATTCGGAAACATGGTAAACATAAATGTTTTATCCCTTGCTCTGGGATTTCGAATTCCAAAAACCTCACCTTAATTGGATATTTCAGTAAAACGTTATACTTATTCTCCCAAGATTGGTTAGTGCAGAAAAATCAAACCAATCAATACACTTCGGGGCAATTTTGGCCAAACTTACAAAATTATTTGGACAAAATTCAAAACATGAATGTTGTAGATATATGAGTTAGATTTCAAATACAATTGGCCTCATCTCATTTGGATTAATACAATATACTAAATCCACAAAATTCCAACAAGTGTCGCTAATCTGAGATAACCCAGCACATGCAACATTTCAAAGCTTTAACTCAAACTAACTCAACACTTCAAAATTCAACACACACCTTAAAAATCAGTCATTTTCCAACTCTAAACCATAATAATCTATCAACACACATTATTTATCAAGAATTTCACAAGAACGACTTACATATCATGATATCATAAACATCATGCTTTTATGCTTCTCAAATCTTTAAAATCATGCATAAAACTCATCAACACACATCATTTATTATCAAAATAGATATATATTTAATGGTGGTTTAAAAATTCTTTAAAAACTTGCCTTTATTTGGAGGTTGAGATGACCCGGAACTTTGGAGACGAGCTAAACCTTGAACAAACTGGAAACTACTACCACGATCTCACTTGGATCTTGAAGAATTTGATGAAGAAGATGATAAATAGTGAGGGGATGCCAAAAACGTGTAGAGGAAAGAAGAATTGCTGAATGATTGGATGGTAAGAGTCAAGGGAATCATTAAACATGTAGGTAAATTTGTTGTTAAGGGTGGCTTTCAAACTTTAGTACATATTGTGTGTTAACTAGTATATAAAATGCAATCAATCACACGTCTCGGCTCGTCTAATAAAATAATATCCCTCAACTCATACATAAAAAACATATGAATATTATACTTAAAACGTTCTTAAAAATACTCTCTATCATCTCGTTTGTAGGTTAGCCTTGTCCCATGAGTCCAGAATCAAACTCGACTTGAAACCATTAACTTAATTGAAAGTGTTAAACATAAAATAATCATATCATGAAACCATAATCATTAAATCATAACTTAAAAAATTTAGGGCATAAAATCTGAAAAATTATTTTGAAATCATCGTAAGCGAGTTTAGTGGATTTGGACCTTACAGTCTCAATCTCAAGCGACCCTTATCATTCTTTTGGGCGGCTTGATCGACTGTGAAGTATGTTTAAAATATACAGTGGAATAAAGATGTGTTTCATGTCTATCATCCAATGATGTCTCATCTTTCATGCACTATAGTATTTTTTATGGTCTTTATCAATGAAGATTACATTATAAAGATAAATATTGTCATATACCGATGATAAATTATATTAAATAAAGATTGTTTTTACATTGAGTCAATAATGTCCTGCCAACAATTGACCTTATTGGCACCTACTCTAACAATATCCTACTTGCCGTAATGCCAACTACTCATTAGTTTTAAAACCATTTCTTAGCGATGCTTTTCGAACAATGGTCCTAAAAGGGGCTTAGTAAGCGGATCAGCAACGTTATCTGCAGAGGCTACCCTCTCAACAATGATGTCTCCTCTTGCCACAATCTCCCGTATAATGTGGAAATTCCTCAATATATGTTTGGATATGTGATGAGATCTAGGTTCTTTTTCTTGCGCAATGGCACCAGTGTTGTTGCAGTATACCAGGACTAGATCAACATCACAAGGAATAAAACCCAACTCTCGGATGAAATTTCTCATCGAAACGACCTCCTTAGCTGCATCTGATGCTGCTATATATTCTGTATCAGTTGTGGAATCCACCACAGTGTCTTTCTTGGAACTCTTCCAAGAGACAGCGCCACCATTTAGCGTGAATATAAATCCAGTGGTTGATTTCGAATCATCCACATCCGATTGGAAGCTAGAGTTGGAATAGTCTTCCCATTTTAATTCTCCACCCCCGTATACTATGAACATATCCTTAGTTCTTCGCAAGTACTTCAGAATATCTTTCACAACTTTCCTATGCATTGGATTGTGGTTTTCCTGATACCTACTAGTGACACTCAGAGCAAATGCAACATCAGGCCTTGTTGAAATCATACCATATATGACACTACCAATGGCTGATGTGTACGGTACGCGTGCCATCATCTCTATCTCCTTGTCATTTTTAGGGCACATTGACTTAGATAGAGAAACTCCATGACACATTGGCAGATGTCCTCTCTTGGACTCTTCCATAGAGAACCTCCTTAGTATGGTATCTATATAGGTGGCTTGGGTCAAACCCAACATCCTCTTTGATCTATCTCTATAGATCTTTATGCCCAAAATATAGGATGCTTCACCCATATCTTTCATCAAGAATTTACTAGATAACCAAAATTTAGTTGATTGCAGCATTCCTACATAATTTCCAATGAGTAGAATGTCATCAACATAAAGTATTAGGAATGTTACTACATCCATATGAAATTTCTTATACACACATGGTTCTTCAGGATTTTTTAAAAAACCAAACTCTTTGATAGTGTCATCAAATCTGAAGTTCCAACTTCTTGATGCCTGTTTGAGACCATAAATAGATCTGCGAAGTTTTCATACCTTTTGCTCACTTCCCATGGATTTAAACCCCTCTGGTTGAGACATATAAATCTCTTCTTTAATGTTGCCATTAAGAAAAGCTATTTTTACATCCATTTGCCATATTTCATAGTTATAAAATGCTGCTATGGCTAGCAGCATTCTAATGGACTTGAACATTGCTACTGGTGAAAAAGTTTCCTCATAGTCACTTCCTGACCTTTGAGTATAACCTTTTTCCACCAATCAAGCTTTGAAGGTCAATAACTTCCCATCCATCCCAAGTTTTCTTTTCTAAATCCATTTACAACCTATGGGAACGATTCCATCAGGAAGATCTACCAAGGTCCAAACTTGGTTAAAATGCATCGAGTCAAACTCTGATTGCATAGCTTCAAGCCATTTGGATGCATCGACATCAGAAATAGATTCTTTGAAAGTTCTTGGATCACATCCAATATCAGGTCCTAACTGATCATTCTCAAGAAGCAGACCATAACTCATAGGTTGTCTAGAGATCCTTTCGGATCTTCTTATTGTGTGTATATCTTCGATTGGCTATTGGGGTGTAGGATCTTCTATAGGTTGTACTTGAACCTCTTCAAGCTCTATTACACTACATTTTCTATATAATAGAAACTCCTTCTCGAGGAAGATGATATTCCTAGAGACAAACACCTTTGTTTCTTTAAGATAATAGAAATAATTTCCAATAGAATTGTTTGGATACTCTATGAAGTAGCATAAAATGGATTGACTATCCAATTTATTTTCCACTTCCTGATTTACATAAACAGGACATCCCCATATTCTTATGTAATAATATTTAGAAACCTTTACTTTTCATATCTCATATGGTGTTTTGTTCACTGCTTTAGTATGAACATTGTTTAGCAACAACACTACTGTTTCAGATAGCCCCAAAATGATAGAGGTAACTCAGTGAAACTCATCATTGATCGGATCATATCCGTCAATGTCCTATTTCGATGTTCTGCAACACCATTTAATTGTGGTGTGCCATGAGGAGTTAACTGAGAGAGAATTCCATTCTTTTTTAGATAGTCTTGAAACTCGGTACATAAATATTCTCCACCTCGATCAGATCAAATTGTTTTAATACTTTTACCAAGTTGTTTCTCTACTTCGTTTCTGAATTCTTTGAACTTTTCAAATGATTCAGATTGGTGTTTCAACAGGAACACATACCCGTACCTTGAGTAGTCATCGGTAAAGTTAATGAAGTAATAGTGTCCATACTTAGTACCAATACTAAGAAGACACACACATCCGTATGAATCAAATCAAATAGGTCATGTGCACGTTCGAATTTACCATAAAATGATAACTTGGTCATTTTTCCTTTAAGAAAAGATTAACAGGTTTGTAAAGAGCTTATATCGGTCATGTGAAAAATGCCTGCTCCCACTAGCCTATTCATCCTTCCTTGGGATATATGTCCAAGTCTAGTATGCCATAAGTGTGCGGGATTAAGACTATCAATATTTTTTTTTGTTGTTTGAATATTATTCAATGGGATTTCTTTTATTTCTAAGTTGTATAGATATTTTTGCAATTTCCCATTTGAAACCAAACATTCATTCTTGTATATTTTACAAAACCCTTTTGCAAAAATACAAGTGAATCCATCTCTATCTAGCATAGGAATGGAAATGATGTTCTTTACAAGATCGGGGACAGATAAAACATCTTTCAATACAACTTGAAATTATTATTAAACAATAAATAAACACCTCCAATGGCTTTTGCAGCAACTCTTGCTTCATTGCCCAATCTCAAGAAAGTCTCACTTTCTCGGAGCCTCTTGCTTCTTGTCATCACCTGCAAATCATTGCATAGTTGAGAACTATATCCGGTATCTAATACCCAAGAAGAAGAATTAATTGAAATGTTTACTTCAATGTAAAATATACCCTTTTCAGAATGTTTCTGAGCTAGGTAATCCCTACATTTTCGCATACAATGCCGTATTTGTTTGTAGTGATAGTATATATCGTCTCTCGTGTCGGATTTTGGAGTGTTCAACAAATGCTTCTTGTTGGGTTTATTTTTTTGGGTTGGAGCAGAACTCTTCTTGCATTTTCCATTAGGCCATTTCTTTGCATTAGACGAAGAGCCAACTAGGAGAACCGGTTTCTCTTTTTTCATGGTTGCTTCAAATGACGTCATCATATTGACCAACTCTTCAAGGGTGGTCTCAATCTTATTCATATTGAAGTTTACCACAAACCCAAAAAATGAATCCGGCAAAGAAAGTATTATGATGTCGACTAAAAGCTCATGGGGTAGTACCATCTCCAGGCTCACCAACCGCTCAATGTACCCAATCATGCGGACACCATGCTCATGAACCGAAGTCCCTTCTTGCATACGTGAAGTCATGAGTGCCTTTACGGTTGTGAACCTTTCAGCTCTTGTCTGTGAACCATACAATTCTTGTAGGTGTAAGTGAATGTCAGCAGCATTCACAGCATCCTCAAATCGCCTTTGTAATTCATTTGATACAGAAGACAACATATAGCATTTGGCTTTAAGATCATGGTCCCACCACGTCTCAAGCTTTTTCAGCTCATCAGGGCTAATGTCCTTAGCTGCCTTTTTTGGAGGTGCTTTTGTTAGTACATATGTTAACTTCACTGACGCGAGTACGATTTTTAGGTTTCTTAGCCAATCAGAGTAATTTGGTCCAGTAAGTTTGTTGGTATCTAGGATAACAGATACTGGATTGCGATGAGTCATATTCAAAATTTTTACTGAAATTAGAAACAGAAAAAATTTTACTGATTATTTAATCAATATATTAAGACATAAAGTATGGTCTTTTATTTTAGGAATTACCACTGTTTTGACATTTTCACCACCCTTTAATGGAAGCGAGAAATCGTATTTTCTTAGTGAGAACATAAAGTCCAACTGGATAATTTTGATTTCTGAATAATACCAGCCGATCTCAATTCCTAAAGGTATTTTTCAATTACATCAAATGTAACCTTCATGTTATTCGCCTCATGATTTTATATGAGCCCAACAATATGACGCCTCATATAAATTTCATGTCAAACCGACCCATCAATATTGAGTTACAGTGGACGGTACCATAAGATCCCCAATAATATGATTCGAAGTCATGGGAGTTCCACCTAACTCACATCACGTATGTCAGTGGAAGTCATAGATTTCCGATGTTCAGGTCTCCCCAATAATATGAGTCAGACCTGACCATGGATAGCATTCATCATGCAACCACTATTGATGGAAGGCAGAAATCATTAAACAATTTAATTTTCCCTTTAACGGTCTTGATATAAATTTTGAATCAAATTCAAAATAAGGGATTTTAATTTTGAAATTTATCTCATCCTTTTGAAAATTTCAAAATCGTGTCATGTTTGTAGTATGTATGTCGGATTCATGCAATGTTGTTATCGTATAACACGCATATTGATTTACCATATATATTGCATATATATAATAAATATTTAGGATGATTGATCACCGAGAGGTATGTCGATCCTTGTTTACTGAGAAAAGGATCTAGGTCGTACCCTAGATAATGCAGTATGCAATGCAATACTATTACATTGTATCATTTATTTACACATCTTTGGTATTCAAATTTGATCATCACCTCCATCGCCTTCGAGCTCCCACTAATTCTAATGTCGTACATTAAAATTTCATGGCACATAAAGGGATACATCACAAGGTTGAGAAATGAGCTATAGAACAAGCTCATTATGCAATAATAATTCATTATTACAAAACCGAATGATAAATAAATCCTAGCATCACCTAGCACATTGGTCATGACTTTCGATTATCCACGGAATAATAATATCATATATTATATAATCCATAAAGTCATGTATCTTGTAATTTTATCACTTACCGCCACAATTATTAAACAAGTTAATAAATTAAATAAACTCCTTTATTTAATTTCTAATTAATTAAATAATAATTGATTTCTTGTAAAACTCTTTTATTCTAAATAATTAGAATAACATTCCAATTATTTATTTCATAAGAAAATTTTATAATTTTACCAAAAATATTTACAAGGGAAAATTTATCAAATTTTCATAAAATTTTAACTTTACCCAAATTAATTTAAAAATTAAAGAAAAAACCGAGCGAGCTTCGAATCCTTGTCAATCCCACGGTCGGGACTGCTCGAAACACTTTCGCACAGCCCAATCTTAGTCCGAGGACTACCCGAACAATTTGGGCATCCCGGTACTGTTCACGTGAATAGTACCCGGGGGCAGCTAGTTATTGTTCACGCGAACAGTACCAAAGTACTGTTCACGCGTGAAAACTACACGGGCTGCCCGAACAATTTGGGCAGCTTGGTTACTGTTCACGAGCTTCCCGAATTTTTCTGGCAGCGCTAACCTTTTTTTATTTATTATGCGTTTGTTTTTCCAAAAAATTTTCTTATGCGGTTAGAAAAAAAAAAACTCAACATGAAATAAACCATACGATATAGAGAACCCGTCTCTGATACCACTGTTGGGATACCGGATCTCTCGTGCCCAAGACCCAGCGAAAGTTTAAAAATTTTATTTTGACATTCAAAATAATCTTGAGAACTCGTATAGTTAATAAATTATTCGTAAGGAGTTTATGAAGTTATACCTTCGGTGAACAAATTCACTGGACTTCAACTATTTTGAAAAATTGAAAACAACTCTTGTTTTATATCCCTACGAACATTCAACTGAAATTTATTCTTTCTTCAAATCAGGTTCACGACTGGATTTCCTGTTTCCCTTCTAAATAGCACTTAATAAGAATAAGAATATTTGCGTTGAGAGAAACGAAGAAGATGACTGGCTGAAAAGAGAGCTTCAAGCAGAGAAGAAAATTTTTCTTCACTCTCATTTCTGAGAGCTCCCCTGCTCTCTTGTCGCCTCAATCAATTTGAGGTAAATTAAATGAGTTGTCGGCTGACAACTCATTTAATAATTTTTTTTATAGTTATAATATAATATATATAAAAATTATATATATTATAAACAAAGGTCCCACCAATATAAATATATATATCATATATATATATATATATATTTATTTATATATATATAAGTGGTCCTTTAAATCCAAGTTCAACTCGAAAAAATTAGTGGTCCTTTTAATTAATTTTCTCTCAAAATTTCTATAAGCTCTTATAAGCCATTTATAAGCTTATCTATCGATCCAATCAAACTTGTTTATCATAAATTCAACTCTTTGAATTTATTATCTCAACGGGAACAGGGAAACCAGTACTTGTGTGATCCTCAATGGTTCAGGGATATAGCTAGCCCTCGGTTCACAACTCTTTGTGATTCAGGACATTTTTCTTTATGTGAGCTTATCCTTATTAGCCTAATTTTATGTATCAACCCCGTGATCAGAAAATGTTAGAACTTATTTCTTATTTGACCCATCGAATCATGGTAAGAGCTTCAAGTAGCACCACCCCATGATTCCCTAGGTATCAATGATAGTGCCTGCAAGAACCAGTCGATTATGGTTAACGTACAGTACAGTCCCTTCATCTCATATATCCCGATCAAATCGACAACCATTGTTATATCAAGAATTTCCTATGATTCGATAAATATATTATATCATATTGGATAACACATAGTGATATTGTATATGTAACTAGAGAAACTGTGAGACCTCGATTCTAAACCACTAATCTCGGATTAAACAACAATTAAGCGAACAAGAATCCAAGAGTAAAACAATTCAAAGTTTTTTTTTTTTTTTTTTTTTTAAACGCCGCGCGCCCGCGCGAGGAACCAAGCTCGCGCGTGCGCGGGCTTCAACAACCGAGACCAACCAAAGGCTCGCGCCCGCGCGAGGTACCAAGCTCGCGCGCGCGCGGGCAAACCATTCAGAGGCCCAACAGAGGCCTCGCGCGTGTGCGAGGAACGCCTCGCCCGCACGCGGAAGGCCTGGGTAGAAAATGCTCAGGCTGCAGAAAAAAAAAAGAAAGGATTCCGCGCTTGGTCCGACATGCCTTCAAATATATATGCAATAACAGGGTGTAGGGAAGCATGCCATAACAAGTCATGCTTTCAGAAGGCCTAAAAAAAACAACCAGAAGTCTAAATCGATACAACAACATACTTCGATTTTAGATTACAATCCGAATACAAACTAATTCGAATAACAAAACATATCAGGTTCGAGTTCTAACATGCTTCAATCTTAAACTAGATAAACATGCTAATTAGACTTCTAAACCAAGTCTCACTTCTACTACTCGCCCTCGAAGCTAACCATGCCTCTTCTGACTTGTTCCTGCCCCACCTGTTGCCAAGTACACATACAAAACAAAGCAACAGCCGGATAACTGGTGAGAACGACATTCCCAGTAAAAGCAACATAACAAGTAATACAAGTAACAAACATGCTTTCAATACAATAATGAAATCAATAACATCATGATGAAATGCATGTCTTTAAACAGGGATATCAAATCTGATAACGAGGGATTGCTGCTGTGCCTTTGGGATCCCGAGGATAAGATCACGTAACAACTCACCGACTCTCCCAATCGAGGTGGTGCCACGTATCTCACTCCTCTAGACTTTGAGCAACTATATTGAGTATGCTAGCACCAGACGAAACGACTACGACCTGGGCCACTCAATCATAGTTCCCAAACGTCTAAACAAAAAGGGCGGTTCTGCCCGCTGAAACAAGATTGGCTCAAGATGAATGCATAACAGAAACATAAACATAAGCCACATAACCAAAAACTCAATCAATCAACAATTACAAGTTCCACGTGCTAGAACAAGTATCAATGCAATATGTGATTTAAAAAGGGAAACTCGAGAACCAACAGTCCCGAGTATGCTATCCCGCTACGATGACTGCTTTTACCTTTCAATGCAGTAGTTCCAACTCCAGGAAAGCTACAACAAAAGATTGTATCAACAACTATACAATCTAAACAACAACTACGGATCAAGGTAAATCTCATTACCGATCTTCGTCCAACTCTGAAACGATCAATCAGCTGCTAACTCAGGGCTTGACAACTCCAAACGAATCTGTTCAGATACAAGAGATTGATCAACAACAAAGACCAACTTACAAGCCAAGTTCAACAACTCAAAAACGGTTCGAAACCCTCAAAACTCAAACCGACGGCATAACGGCTATAAACTGAACAAACCGGCAACGCAGACAGCAGTTCAATACTGATATCAACTCAATTCAATGCTAAAACCACAACAACAAGACAAACCCAACAAATCTCAAAACCCACATTTTCGAATAATACTTCCAAAAATCATAACAATTCCGAACGTCGCTCTAATTCAAAACCGACAGATAATAAACGATCAGAACTCTGTAGAGAACAACATACTCGAATCTAGAACGATTCTAACAACATCCAAAAACTAGAATGTATCCGATCGTAGAAAAACTTACGATATAACAGAGCTCTCACTGCTGTGATCGATAATCTGCCTTCAGAAATAATTTCTAACGGACGGATCGACAAAATCGGAGAATTCCAAAGCTTGAAGAAACGTTTTGGGCGCCTACAATGGAGGTTCACGCTTTGGGGAGGAAGGAGAAGTGATCTAAATAAAAATCTAAGTGTAGATAATATATTAAATCCCCTATTTGCGTTTTAGTCCCTGAAATTTCCAAAATTTGCAAAAAGGACCCTGATCAAAATCAAATCGGCTCGTGAACTCTGCAATCTCCGATTAACTCAAATAAAATCATTTAAGATAAAAACGGGGTGTTACAATTCTCCCCTACTAAGAAGAGATTTCGTCCTCGAAATCAACGAGAACCACAACTCATAAGATAGAATAAAGAACCAAAGATAGTAAGAAGAACTCACGTCATCCGAACAACTCTGGAAAACGCTGTCTCATGTCAGATTCTGTTTCCCAAGTCGCTTCCTCGACTCCGTGACGGCTCCACTGCACTTTCACTAACGGGATCGACTTGGTTCTGAGTTGTTTCTCCTTCCGATCAAGGATCTGAATCGGTCGCTCAAGGTAGCTCAGAGTCTCGTCTAACTCGGCTTCGTCAGGCTGAAGGATATGAGAAATATCTGGTTGATACTTCCGCAGCATAGAGACGTGAAAAACGTCGTGAATACCAGATAAAGACGGAGGAAGTGCAAGTCTGTAGGCAAGATCGCCTATCTTCTCGAGAATTTCGTACGGACCGATGAATCTCGGAGATAACTTTCCTCTCTTACCGAATCTGACGGTGCCTCTGAACGGAGAAATCTTAAGGAATACACGGTCTCCCTGCTCAAAACTCAGAGGTCGACGTCTGACATTCGCATACTTCTCCTGTCTATCTTGAGCTGACTTCATTCTGGTCTGAATGATCTTAACCTGCTCTGCCATATCTCTAAGCATTTCCGGTCCCAAATCTGGTGACTCGGACAATTCATCCCAAAACAACGGAGATCGGCACTTTCTACCATATAAAGCCTCAAAAGGCGCCATACCGATACTCGCTTGGAAGCTGTTGTTGTAAGAAAACTCGACAAGAGGCAAATAATCCTGCCAACTAGTGCCAAAGTCTAGCACTACCGCTCGCAGCATATCCTATAACGTCTGGATAGTCCGCTCTGACTGTCCATCGGTCTGAGGATGATAAGTTGTACTCAGATGCAATCGAGTACCAAGTGCCCCCTGAAGACTGTGCCAAAAGTGAGAAGTGAATCTAGGATCTCTGTCTGAAACGATCGACTTCGGAACACCATGCAATCTCACAACATTGCTAACATAAAGCTCAGCCATCTGATCATGACGATACGTCATCCTGTAAGGAATAAAGCAAGCTGACTTCGTCAATCGGTCGATTACTACCCAAATGGCATCGCATCCTCGAACGGATCGTGGTAGCTTCATGACGAAATCCATAGAAATGTGATCCCATTTCCATTCAGGAACAGATAGGCTGTGCAAAGACCACCTGGTCGCTTCCGCTCTGCTTTCACTTGCTGACAATTCAAACACCGAGATACAAACCTCGCGATGTCGCTCTTCATTCTCTTCCACCAGAACTGACTCTTTAGATCATTGTACATCTTACGACCTCCAGGATGAATGCTAAACCGACTGCAATGAGCCTCTCGAAGAATACGCTGTCTCAACTCCGAAATATCAGGCACAACAATATGGTTATTCACAAACAAAACGTCATCTCTAACCTGGAATTCTGACTGATGCCCAGTTCTGACTTTCCCTACTGAAACCTGAATGCTCGGCTCAGACTTCTGTGCTTCTCTGATTGCAACAAACAACTCCGGCTCGGCTTGAATAGCAAACACTCTGATAGTCTCCCTATATGTTTCAAACTCTAAACCAGAAGTGCAACAATCATCGACCAACTGAGAAACACCGATAGTTGAAAGAGATAAAGAACAAAGCTTTCGGCTCAAGGAATCTGCAACTGCATTCGACTTCCCTGGATAATACTTGATCTCACAGTCGAAATCCTTCAACAGATCTAACCATCTTCTCTGTCTCATATTCAGCTCTGCCTGTGAAAACAAGTACTTAAGACTCTTATGATCAGAAAAGATCTCAAAAGACTCACCATAAAGGTAGTGACGCCAGATCTTCAAAGCAAATACAATCACTGCAAGTTCAAGATCATGAACAGGATAACGAGTCTCGTGCGGTTTCAGTTGCCTCGATGCATACGCTATCACATGCTTATGCTGCATAAGAACACAACCCAAACCTCGGTTAGAAGCATCACAATACACTGTGAAACCTCCAGTACCCTTCGGAATAGAAAGAATTGGAGCACTGGTCAGTCTCCTCTTCAGATCAACAAAGCTAGCCTCACAATCTGTAGTCCAGACAAAAGGCGCATTCTTCTGAGTCAGCTGGGTAATAGGCTTGGCAATAGACGAGAAATCCTCGATGAAACGACGGTAATAACCAGCTAAACCCATGAAACTCCGGATCTCAGGTACTGATGTCGGTCTAGGCCAATTCATAACCGCTTCGATCTTGCTGGGATCGACAGAAATCCCATCTGCAAAAATAATATGACCGAGAAAGACAACTCGATCTAACCAAAACTCACACTTAGACAGCTTGGCAAACAACTGCTCAACTCGCAAAATCTGCAGTACGGTCCTCAAGTGCTCTGCATTGTCAGTACGGTCCTTCGAGTAGATAAGAATATCATCGATGAAAATAATGACGAACTCATCTAAATAACGCTGAAAGGTACGGTTCATCAAACTCATAAAAACAGCTGGAGCGTTAGTCAAACCGAACGGCATGACTATAAACTCAAAGTGACCATACCTCGTTCTGAATGCGGTCTTAGGAACATCTTCCTCTCGCACTCTTAGCTGATGGTAGCCTGACCTCAGATCAATCTTAGAGTAGACAGAAGAACCCTGCAGTTGATCAAACAAGTCATCTATTCGGGGTAAAGGATATCTGTTCTTAACTGTAGCCTGATTCAATTGGCGGTAGTCGATACAGAGCCGCATAGAACCATCCTTCTTCCGAACGAATAGAACAGGAGCACCCCAAGGCGATACACTAGGTCTGATGTATCCCTTGGCAATCAAATCCTCAAGCTGCTCCTTCAACTCTCTCAATTCAACAAGTGCCATACGATAAGGAGCTTTTGAAATAGGTTGAGTACCTAGCACTAAGTCAATGCTGAATTCGACTTCTCGAATGGGTGGCAATCCAGGAACATCTTCCGGAAACACATCAGCAAAATCTCTAACCATTGGTAAGTCAACCAAAGCTAGGCTAGATTTCAGTACATCAACCGCATAAACCAAAAATCCTTCTGCACCTCTCTGTAACAAACGAGTCATAGATAACACTGAAATCAAAGGAATTCTAGATCGAGAACCCTTACCAAAGAATTTCCACTCGTCTGCCATTTCAGGTCTGAACCTGACAACCTTCAGAAAACAATCAACTGTCGCCCTGTACTTGGTCAAAGCATCTATACCGACAATACAATCAAAATCTGACAACCCAAGCACAATACAGTCGAATTCTAACAAATTCCCCTCGAAACAAAGTTCACAGTTCCTGACTAGTCGGACAGAAACAATTCCTCCACCCAAAGGTGAAGTAACAGCTACTACTGTAGGCAACAATTCAGTTGGCAAAGCATGCAATAACACATATTTCTTAGAGATAAAGGAATGGGAAGCACCTGTATCTATCAAGACATGAGCAGAATGACCTAAAATCGAACAGTTACCTGCTATGACATCGTCAGGTGCTGCCTGAGCCTGATCCTCTGTCAATGCAAAGACTCGTGCTTGCTGTCTCGGAGGATGATTTGCACTAGAGTTACCTCCCTGTCGGTTCTGCTGCTGAGGCTGGAAAGAGTGAACTGCAGAAGACTGCCTCTCAGGCTGAGCTGCAGGTCTAGACGAACTCCCACTCTGAGCTCTATCTCTATTACGTTGAGGGCACACTTTAGAGAAGTGTCCCGGTTGCTGACATGTGTTACAATTGCCGAAGACTCCCACACACTGATCCGGTGAGTGTCTTCCTCCACACTTGCTGCAGTACAAGGATGATGACCCAGAACTCGGTCCTGAACCGAATTGCTTCGAACCACTGGAACTGGACGAACTATTCCCCTGTCTCTTGAACTGTTTACCTCTTGCCTTGTACTGATCCTTTCTGTTTCCCCCACTGTTTCCACCTTCATACCTCTGCTGCTGGTTCTGATGTTGAGGTGGCTGATTCTGGTACTGAGATGGTTGGTTCTGATACTGCCTCTGCTGCTGAGGTGCCCCCTGATTACCTCTTTGCCTCCACAAGCCTGCTTCTGCTCCCTTTGCGTAATTCATGGCATCCGCAAAGTTGCTAGGCCTATTGGTGTTAACCAATGTGAAGACATCGGGGTTCAACCCGTTGATGAACTGATCTGCCTTAGCTTCTTCATCTCCGGCAATTAGCGGTGCAAAACGCAACAGACTATCGAACTTAGCCACGTACTCTTCAATGTTTAGATTCCCTTGCCTCAGATTTGCAAACTCTGCTCCCTTATCCTTACGATACGAGATAGGGAAAAACCGCTTATAAAACTCATATTTAAAAAGATTCCAAGTAACCTCTGTACCTCTACTCTCAAATGCTTTCTTTGTCATGATCCACCAGCTCTTAGCACCACCACGCAGCTGATGAATTACTAACCTGATTCGGCGGTCATCTGTGTAGTCAATGGAATCAAACAACTGATCTATATCATCCAACCAACTCTCACAGTCAACTGGATTTTCTGAACCCATCAACAATGGCGGATTGAACGACTGAAACCTCTTCAGCAAGGTTTCCATAGGAGTCGCTGAAGCATCCAACTGATCAACCTCAGTGCTAGCTTGCTCAGTCGCAGGGATAACTGGTGGTGTGTTTCTGTTTATCACTCGACGAGGACCCATCTGATAATCAAAGGTTAGCATACGAGATATCTCAATCGCTACCATCAGTGCCCTTACAACCGCTTGGAATACCGAATACCAGTCGAGAACAGAAACAGTTATATCTCAAGTAGATCATGCTTTATTAATTTAAATCACACAACCATGTAATTCAAATAATGCTCAAACAATAAAGCATGCTCACATGGAATTAAGTACACAATTAAATAATTCAAACACATGCGAGGAGTCATTGCACACAGACTCGATCTACCCCGCTCACTCTAGTTCGACCAAGAATCTTAACTCTCTGATACCACTTAATGTGAGACCTCGATTCTAAACCACTAATCTCGGATTAAACAACAATTAAGCGAACAAGAATCCAAGAGTAAAACAATTCAAAGTTTTTTTTTTTTTTTTTAAACGCCGCGCGCCCGCGCGAGGAACCAAGCTCGCGCGTGCGCGGGCTTCAACAACCGAGACCAACCAAAGGCTCGCGCCCGCGCAAGGTACCAAGCTCGCGCGCTCGGGCAAACCATTAGAGGCCCAATGGAGGCCTCGCGCGTGCGCGAGGAATGCCTCGCCCGCGCGCGGAAGGCCTGGGCAGAAAATGCTCAGGCTGCAGAAAAAAAAAAAGAAAGGATTCCGCGCTTGGTCCGACATGCCTTCAAATATATATGCAATAACAAGGTGTAGGGAAGCATGCCATAACAAGTCATGCTTTCAGAAGGCCTAAAAAAAAACAACCAGAAGTCTAAATCGATACAACAACATACTTCGATTTTAGATTACAATCCGAATACAAACTAATTCGAATAACAAAACATATCAGGTTCGAGTTCTAACATGCTTCAATCTTAAACTAGATAAACATGCTAATTAGACTTCTAAACCGAGTCTCACTTCTACTACTCGCCCTCGAAGCTAACCATGCCTCTTCTGACTTGTTCCTGCCCCACCTGTTGCCAAGTACACATACAAAACAAAGCAACAGCCGGATAACCGGTGAGAACGACATTCCCAGTAAAAGCAACATAACAAGTAATACAAGTAACAAACATGCTTTCAATACAATAACGAAATCAATAACATCATGATGAAATGCATGTCTTTAAACAGGGATATCAAATCTGATAACGAGGGATTGCTGCTGTGCCTTTGGGATCCCGAGGATAAGATCACGTAACAACTCACCGACTCTCCCAATCGAGGTGGTGCCACGTATCTCACTCCTCTAGACTTTGAGCAACTATAATGAGTATGCTAGCACCAGACGAAACGACTACGACCTGGGCCACTCAATCATAGTTCCCAAACGTCTAAACAAAAAGGGCGGTTCTGCCCGCTGAAACAAGATTGGCTCAAGATGAATGCATAACAGAAACATAAACATAAGCCACATAACCAAAAACTCAATCAATCAACAATTACAAGTTCCACGTGCTAGAACAAGTATCAATGCAATATGTGATTTAAAAAGGGAAACTCGAGAACCAACAGTCCCGAGTATGCTATCCCGCTACGATGACTGCTTTTACCTTTCAATGCAGTAGTTCCAACTCCAGGAAAGCTACAACAAAAGATTGTATCAACAACTATACAATCTAAACAACAACTACGGATCAAGGTAAATCTCATTACCGATCTTCGTCCAACTCTGAAACGATCAATCAGCTGCTAACTCAGGGCTTGACAACTCCAAACGAATCTGTTCAGATACAAGAGATTGATCAAAAACAAAGACCAACTTACAAGCCAAGTTCAACAACTCAAAAACGGTTCGAAACCCTCAAAACTCAAACCGACGGCATAACGGCTATAAACTGAACAAACCGGCAACGCAGACAGCAGTTCAATACTGATATCAACTCAATTCAATGCTAAAACCACAACAACAAGACAAACCCAACAAATCTCAAAACCCACATTTTCGAATAATACTTCCAAAAATCATAACAATTCCGAACGTCGCTCTAATTCAAAACCGACAGATAATAAACGATCAGAACTCTGTAGAGAACAACATACTCGAATCTAGAACGATTCTAACAACATCCAAAAACTAGAATGTATCCGATCGTAGAAAAACTTACGATATAACAGAGCTCTCACTGCTGTGATCGATAATCTGCCTTCAAAAATAATTTCTAACGGACGGATCGACAAAATCGGAGAATTCCAAAGCTTGAAGAAACGTTTTGGGCGCCTACAATGGAGGTTCACGCTTTGGGGAGGAAGGAGAAGTGATATAAATAAAAATCTATGTGTAGATAATATATTAAATCCCCTATTTGCGTTTTAGTCCCTGAAATTTCCAAAATTTGCAAAAAGGACCCTGATCAAAATCAAATCGGCTCGTGAACTCTGCAATCTCCGATTAACTCAAATAAAATCATTTAAGATAAAAACGGGGTGTTACAGAAACCATTTCCCTAAAACATAAATCATGCTCTGGCCAAAGACTGAATACACTATCATTTCCTCTGATCATATAGGATATCCATATTTCATAAATGTGCGGTGAATCTATGACTACAACCACTGACTCCCATGTATGTCATAGATACACCCAACCATGCCACTGTGGTGCTCTCCTGAAGCCAGTAAACTGATCAAAGTGCAGTATTAGTACACAAAGCCTAGTGTTGTCCCGGGTCATAAGGACTAATGGTGTACAACCATAATCAGGACTTCATCCACTCAAAAACTAATAACTACTTGGAAAGTCCTACGATGGTTGTTCAATGAACACATCCTATGTGTCACCACCTGTATGCTTCAGACATCCTATGTTCATTTTCAATGAAACATGGTACTCCACATCACACATGATAGTCTCAATCTCAAGAGACCCTTATCCTTCTTTTGGACGGCTTGATCGACTATGAACTATGTTTAGAATATACAATGAAATAATGATGTGTTTCATGACTAAAATCCAATAATGTCTCATCTTTCAAGCACTATAGTATATTCAAGCAATTTATCAATGCATCTTGCATAGGTATAGAGATAGAGATTGCCATATACTAAAAATAAATTGTATTAAATAAAGATTGTTTTTACATAAAGTCCATAATATCCTGCCAACAGTTGGCCTTCTGGGCACCTACTCTAACAGTAATTCACCCCTCCAGCCCCTATAAATACAGAATTGTTTATGGTTTTACACATTCACTCTTGCTCACATATTCACACACTCTTGTTCTTTCTTTTTCTCTCGTTTTTCTTTTCTGAGCACTGAATTAGACATCAAAGGGGTCATGCCGAAAACACCTTTGGCACACCCTAACGAGGTTTTTTCTGTGCAAAACACCGTTTTTCACCGTCTTTCTCGACCCAACCTGCTTTGTTGAAGATTTGTAGATCCGCGAATCGGAGGTAAAATTTTGGTATCATCAATTGGCGTCGTCTGTGAGGATTTGAAGAAAAAAAGTTGAGATGGCTGAAGAAAATGGAGGAAATCCACCAGTTGATCTGTGATACTTAATCAACTAATTGACGCTTCGGTTGAAAAGGCCCATATAGATAGGGAGAGGGTCAATCCACCTCCCTCAACCAAAACGCACAGTTGGCAGAAATCAAAGAATTGAAGAAGGAGATGGAACTTTTGAAGAAGAAACAATCCAAATACCTAGTTACACCAGTCCGAAACGTCCCTTTCTCCTAAAAAATAATAGATTCGAAACTCCCCAAAAATTTGAAATTTTCGCACATTGGGGAATACGATGGGAATGGTGATCCGGGAAAGCACCTGTCGCATTTTGAAAACTCTAGTCTGTTGCAAAAGTATTCCAACCCGATCAAGTGCAGAGTCTTTCTCAACACTTTGATAGGGCCAGCACAGCAGTGGTTCAAGATATTGCTCCCCGGAGACATTAATGACTTCAAGAATTTTTTCAACGCTTTCCTTCACCACTTTGCTAGTAGTAAAAAGCACCCCAAGACTAATTTTAGTCTTTTTCCTACCAAGCAACGAGATCAGGAAGACTTGTGGACTTATATTCACAAATTTATTGCCTTGGCCCTCGAGGTACCCACAGCTAAGACTGATTTTCTTATCAGTGTCTTCTTCCAAGTGTTGGAAAACTCGGCGTTCAGATCAAACAAGATTGATACCCGGTGCAGCGGAAGTTTAAAATTTTTATTATATGGAACGATTCCATATTGGGTATCAATTCTTTACGATTAAATTGTGTGTGTAAAAATTTAAATAACGATTACAAAATTTTTACATTTAATCTCGAATCGAGATTCTGGACACCAACAGATTTCTTTGCTCTTGTTGTATCTCCCTGGAACCGATGGACGAACAGTTCTTCAATCAGGTCCACGAATAGAGATTTAATCCCTCTGATAGATTACACTAGAAAATCTATCAGAAGTTTTCTACGAAGAGATTAACGAATTTGATCCGTTAAACCAGACTGTAATTCAAAATCACAGGCTGGAATTTTTCTCGAGTAGAGAGGGAGAGGGGGCGGCCACCTTTAGGAAAATTGCTTAGGGTTTTTGAAAATTTGGTGACTTGTTATGTTTAATTTCTGTACTGCAATAACTTATTTATAATGTAGGCCACTAACAGCTTAGGGCCCATTAGTCATAAGTTCAGGCCCGACAAGCAAAGCCCGCATGTTCAGAAATTAATATAAAATTCATCGTGACTCCGATTGATAAACCGATTTCACCAATGTGCACAGAAACCATTTCTGCACCTTTTAAAGTCAAGATAAATTTTTCTGAATCCGAATTCAGTGGTTTCCAAAAATGCCCATCACTATGTCATTTTAGGAAATCCTACTCCTCTACTCTTAAATAAGAAGTCCAACTTCTTTGTTCATTAAATTTAACTCTTTAAATTTAACTATCTCAACGGGGATTAAAAATCCATTACACTATGTGACCCTCAATGGTTCAGGGATACAGCTAGCCGTGGGCTCACAACTCCTTGTGACTCGGAACAACAATTTCCGACTTGCCCATCGAATCATGGTAGAGCGCCTAGCAACATCGCCCCATGATTCCCTAGGTATCACTGATAGTGCCTGCAAGAACCATATAGATATTGGTTAGCGTACAGTACGGTCCCTTCATCCATATATCCCGATCGAATCAACAACCATTGGTATATCGAGAGTCGCTCGAGATTCGATAACTATGAAATGCATCTTGAAGATCAAATAGTGACATCGCATGTGCTACTAAGAAACCATTTCTTAAATCACATCATGAACTCTGGCCAGAGATTCGTCACACTAATATCTCCTCAGATCGCATAGGATATCCACACTCGCAAGTATGTGGTGAATCCTTGACAACAAAGCATCGACTCCTATATGTGTTGTAACTGTACCCAATCCCGACACCTGATGACCCCAATAGAGTCGGTAAACGAGTCAAAGCACAGTACTAGCATATAAAGTCTCAATGATGTTTCAAGTAGTAAGGACTAATGGTGTACAACCAAAACCGCGGACTTTATCCACTCGATAAGTAATAACCACTTGGAAAGTCCGGATAGGGTAGTTCGATCATTCATCATATGAATATCCATTTGCATGCTTCGAACATCTCTATGTTCCTTACCAATGAAACGTGGTACTCTGCATCGCAAATGCTAGTCTCACACTCGAGCGATCCTTATCCTTATTATCGGACGGCTCAATCGACTAGGAACAGTTTAGAACATACAGTGACTATAAGATGTGTTTCATGATAGACATCCCCATGTTCTACCACATCTTACATACACTATAGTATATTCAAGGTCTTTATCAAAACAACAATAGTATATCACAATATAACATTATGAAGAAAGATAAAGTCATTGCCATAAATAAAAGTGTAAATTATATTAAACAAAAGATTGTTTATACAAAGAGTCATCAAAGCCCTTAGCCACAAGTTGGCTCACTAGGCACCCACTCTTTCAATCTCCCACTTGCCCTATAGCCAACTAGTCATACTACGTAGACCCATTGCTTTGCGATATTTGTCAAATAATGGTCCTGGCAAGGGCTTAGTAAGTGGATCAGCGATATTGTCTGCAAAGGCCACTCTTTCGACAGTGATGTCTCCTCTTTCCACGATCTCCCGGATGATATGGTATTTCCTCAGTACGTGTTTGGATCTTTGATGAGACCTTGGTTCCTTTGCCTGAGCAACGGCACCCGTGTTGTCACAGTACACCGAGACTGGACCAACAACTTCCGGAATAACGCCCAACTCTTGGATGAAATTCCTCATCCAAACGGCCTCTTTAGCAGCAGCTGATGCTGCAATGTATTCTGCCTCAGTGGTGGAATCCGCTGTGGTGTCCTGCTTGGAACTCTTCCAAGAGACAGCACCGCCATTGAGCATGAACACAAATCCAGAGGTTGACTTCGAGTCATCCACGTCACTTTGGAAGCTAGAGTCGGTATAGCCTTCCAATTTTAGTTCTCTTCCTCCATATACCATGAACATATTCTTAGTCCTTCGTAAGTACTTAAGAATGTCCTTCACGGCTTTCCAATGCATTTGACCGGGATTAGCTTGATATCTGCTCGTGACACTCAGAGCAAATGCTACATCCGGTCTGATAGATATCATCCCATACATGATACTACCTATGGCTGACGCATATGGTACATGTGTCATTTTCTCTATCTCTTCATCCGTCTTGGGACACATAGACTTGGATAGAAAAACTCCATGACACATGGGTAGATGTCCTCTCTTGGACCCATCCATTGAAAACCGTTTCAATATGGTGTCGATGTAGGTTGATTGAGTGAGTCCTATCATTCTCTCAGATCTATCTCTATAGATCTGTATCCCTAGAATATAGGATGCCTCACCCAAATCCTTCATCGAGAATCTACCTGATAACCATATCTTCGTTGACTGCAACATCCCTACGTCATTCCCAATGAGTAGGATGTCATCAACATAAAGTACTAAGAATGTCACAGCATCCTTAACTACTTTCTTGTACACGCATGGTTCCTCCGGGTTCTTGATGAAACCAAAATCCTTTATTGTTTCATCAAATTTCTGGTTCCAACTTCTTGATGCTTGTTTTAGACCATAAATTGATCTCTGAAGCTTGCATACCTTATGCACGCTTCCCATGGATGTGTATCCCTCAGGCTGCTTCATATAGATTTCTTCCTTAATGTCTCCATTAAGAAAAGCAGTCTTCACATCCATTTGCCATATCTCATAGTCATACCAAGCAGCTATGGAAATAAGGATTCTTATGGACTTGAACATTGCAACTGGTGAAAAGGTTTCATCATAGTCAACTCCTTGTCTTTGAGTATAACCTTTCGCCACCAATCGCACCTTGTAGGTCAATACCTTACCATCAGGCCCAAGCTTTCTCTTGTAGATCCATTTACACCATATTGAAACAATTCCATCGGGAGGATCTACTAAAGACCAAACTTGGTTTGTATGCATCGAATCTATTTCCGACTGCATAGCTTCAAGCCATAAATTTGAATCCGCATCAGAAATTGCTTCTTTGAAGTTTCTTGGATCACATCCAACATCGGGTTCATCTTGATCCCCTTCAAGAAGAAGACCATATCGAATAGGAGGTCTAGAAGTCCTCTCGGATCTTCTAGGTACAGGCATGTCTATCAATGGTTCCTGAGGTGTAGGATCGTTATTTTGTATTTCGGGTTCTTCTCGAATTTCTTCGAGTTCCATCATCTCGCCTTTCTTATCCAATAAGAACTCCTTCTCCAAGAAGGTGGCATTCCTTGAAACAAACACCTTTGTTTCAGCAGGATAATAGAAATAATATCCGATTGAATTCTTCGGATACCCTACAAAATAACATAAGCTGGATCGACTATCCAACTTATCTCCCACTGTCCGCTTCACGTAAGCTGGACATCCCCAATTCCTCAAGTACGAATACTTAGGAGCTTTGCCATTCCATAACTCGTATGGTGTTTTGTCCACTGCTTTAGTGTGGACGTTGTTCAACAACAATACCGCCGTTTCAAGCGCATAGCCCCAAAACGAAGGTGGAAGCTCAGTGAAGCTCATCATGGATCGAACCATGTCCAACAAAGTTCGATTACGACGCTCCTATACACCATTCAGCTGTGGTGTCATAGGAGGAGTCCACTGAGAGAGAATCCCATTCTCTTTTAGATAGTCCAAAAACTCGGTACTTAAGTATTCTCCACCTCGATCCGATCGAAGTGCTTTAATACTTTTACCTAGCTTGTTTTCTACTTCAGCCTTGAATTCTTTGAACTTTTCAAATGCTTCAGACTTATATTTCATTAAATATAAATACCCATACCTAGAATAATCATCAGTAAAGGTAATGAAGTAGGTGTGGCCATATTGAGTACCAACTCTAAATGGACCACAAACATCTGTATGGATCAAATCCAACAGATTTTGACTACGCTCAGGTTTCCCCTTAAAAGGAGATTTAGTCATTTTTCCTTTTAGGCAGGATTCACAAGTAGGTAGAGAGTTAATATCAGACATATCAAACATGCCCTCTCCCACTAGCTTGTTCATCCTTCTTGAGGAAATATGACCTAGCCTAGCGTGCCAAAGGTTTGCCGGGTTTTGACTATCGATTTTTCTTTTGTTTGTTGTTTCCGGTTTATCAACATAATTTATTGAAACGTCTTTTAATTTTAAGTTATATAGATCGTTTTCAAGTTGTCCATTTCCAATCAAACATTCATTCTTGTAAATATTGCAAATCCCATTCACAAAATTGCAAAAATAACCATCTCTATCAAGCATAGAAACAGAAATAATGTTTTTAATCAAATCCGGAACAAATAAAACATCTCTTAAAAGTAACTTAAAACCGTTCTGCAAAATTAAATAAACATCTCCCACGGCTTTAGCTTCAACTCTGGAACCATTTCCGAGCCTCAGCTGGGTCTCACCCATTCTAAGCCTGCGACTTCTTGTCATCATTTGCAACTCATTGTAAATGTGAGATCTACATCTGGTATCCAATACCCAAGAAGTAATATTAAGGAAAACATTTATTTCAATGTAAAACATACCCTTTGCAGTTCGCAACTGCTTGAGGTAGTCCTTGCAGTTACGTTTCCAATGACCGGGTTTCTTGCAGTGATGGTAAACTCGTTTAGACTTGTCCAATTTTGTATGTAACATTTGGCCTTGAGATCATGGTCCAACCATTTCTCTAGTTCGGCCAACCTTTCGGCAGTTACATCCGCCGGGGTTGTTTTCGGAGAAGCCTTTTCTAACACTTTAGAAAATCTTTTCCGAACATAGGACAATCTTAACTTATGGAATCATTCTGTATTGTTTGCGCCAGTAAGTTTGTTTTGTTGGAGAATAGAAACATGTGGATTACTGAGATGAAACAGACAATTATAGATGATTGTTTAATTAATTTACTAAGACACAAAATAGGCGAAATTTTATTTTATGAATCTCACTCCCACTATTTTAACGATTTCACTACCCTCTAGTGAAAACGGGAAACTGTTTTCCTTAGTGAGAACATGGAGTCCAATTGACAAACTATGGTCCCGAATAATATCAGCCAACCATAATTTTCAAAAGGTAGAGCCCAATTGCTTCCAAAGCAACCTCCATGTTTTTACCTCATGTCCAATAAGGGCCCAATAATATGACGCCGTTTATTGTGACATGTCAAGATGACCCATCAATATTAAGTTGTGATGGACGGTCGCCATGTGGATCCCCCAATAATATGAGCCGATCCCATGGAAGTTCCACCCAACTTACAACATGTGTCGATCCAATGTACAGCTTTCCGACGAACGGGCCCCCCCAATAATATGAGCCGGACCGTATCCGCGGGTAGCATCTCATACATTGATCGTTGATGGAAGGTAGGAACATTTAAACAAATTTAAATTTCCTTTATTTATCTTGATATCAATTTTAAATCATATTTAAAATGAGGGATTTTAATTATGAAAATTTGTCTCATCATTTTTTAAAATTTTGTATGCTTGTCGGATTCACACAATTATGTATAAAACATGCATACAACTATAATATCACATATTATATAGGATGATCGATTCCATTTCTAATCGACCCGTGGTTGCCAATCACGAGTCTTAGTCCAATCCTAGGTAATATGCAGTATGCAATGCAATCCTATTACATTTGCTTCCAATTTACATTTCTTCTGTCTTTATTGTCTGCTGGGCCCACCTCCATCTTCAAATCTTGATCTCCCACTAAATCTAATGTATTTACAATAAATAACAATGACAAGTAGGGGATACATTTTTAAGGGGTGGGAACGGGCCATAAACCAAGCCCACTTTTATTACATATGGCATTCATATTGGGCCATAAACCAGGCCCATTAATAAAACCAACAACAATAAAAACAAATGTAAATTCCTAACATACACCTACAAAATTGGTCATGGCAATCGATCATCCTTATCCAATAACATTTAATTCAAAATTAATTTATTGGATAACATGCAATGGCAATTTAAATTTAAAAGGATAAAATCATATTTCATACATAAAATCTTATTTTACATACAAAATCATATTTTATCTTTTTATCAAATAAAATCATATTTTATCTATAAAATCCAATTTTATACATAAAATCATATTTTACTCAATATATCCATAAGGTCATATCTTATCATCAATTGTACCAAAAATAATTAATTTCAAAATTCAATTAAAGGATAAAATATTAAAATTTTCCAAAAATTCAAATTTATCCAAAAATCAATTTTAAAATTTTCGGACTCGAACAATTCGATCCGACGCCTCGTGGACCAATCAAAACAATTTTCGATCGGACCAAAAATAGAATTTTAACATATTAAAATTTAATTTAAAAATTAAAAAAAAAAATATTTCCCGCGGGCCGCCCGGGACATTCCCGGGCTGGGCAGCGACGATCGCTGCCCCTGCCCCGGGCAGCGATCCAATCGCTGCCCGTGTTTTTGCCCGAAAAAAATATTTTTATTTTTTAAAATATTTATTTTGTTTCAAAAACCGAGGCCTCAAAAAATTTTTGTACAATCGATTAATTTAATCGCTTGACCTGAGCAACCTGGCTCTGATACCACTGTTGGAAAACTTGGCGTTCAGATCAAACAAGATTGATACCCGGTGCAGCGAAAGTTTAAAATTTTTATTATATGGAACGATTCCATATTGGGTATCAATTCTTTACGATTAAATTGTGTGTGTAAAAATTTAAATAACGATTACAAAATTTTTACCTTTAATCTCGAATCGAGATTCTGGAAACCAACATATTTCTCTGCTCTTGTTGTATCTCCCTGGAACCGATGGACGAACAGTTCTTCAATCAGGTCCACGAATAGAGATTTAATCCCTCTGATAGATTGCACTAGAAAATCTATCAGAAGTTTTCTACGAAGAGATTAACGAATTTGATCCGTTAAACCAGACTGTAATTCAAAATCACAGGCTGGAATTTTTCTCGAGTAGAGAGGGAGAGGAGGCGGCCACCTTTAGGAAAATTGCTTAGGGTTTTCGAAAATTTGGTGACTTGTTATGTTTAATTTATGTACTGCAATAACTTATTTATAATGTAGGCCACTAACAGCTTAGGGCCCATTAGTCATAAGTTCAGGCCCGACAAGCAAAGCCCGCATGTTCAGAAATTAATATAAAATTCATCGTGACTCCGATTGATAAACCGATTTCACCAATGTGCACAGAAACCATTTCTGCACCTTTTAAAGTCAAGATAAATTTTTCTGAATCCGAATTCAGTGGTTTCCAAAAATGCCCATCACTATGTCATTTTAGGAAATCCTACTCCTCTACTCTTAAATAAGAAGTCCAACTTCTTTGTTCATTAAATTTAACTCTTTAAATTTAACTATCTCAACGGGGATTAAAAATCCATTACACTGTGTGACCCTCAATGGTTCAGGGATACAGCTAGCCGTGGGCTCACAACTCCTTGTGACTCGGAACAACAATTTCCGACTTGCCCATCGAATCATGGTAGAACGCCTAGCAACATCGCCCCATGATTCCCTAGGTATCACTGATAGTGCCTGCAAGAACCATATAGATTTTGGTTAGCGTACAGTACGGTCCCTTCATCCATATATCCCGATCGAATCAACAACCATTGGTATATCGAGAGTCGCTCGAGATTCAATAACTATGCAATGCATCTTGAAGATCAAATAGTGACATCGCATGTGCTACTAAGAAACCATTTCTTAAATCACATCATGTACTCTGGCCAGAGATTCGTCACACTAATATCTCCTCAGATCGCATAGGATATCCACACTCGCAAGTATGTGGTGAATCCTTGACAACAAAGCATCGACTCCTATATGTGTTGTAACTGTACCCAATCGCGACACCTGATGACCCCAATAGAGTCGGTAAACGAGTCAAAGCACAGTACTAGCATATAGAGTCTCAATGATGTTTCAAGTAGTAAGGACTAATGGTGTACAACCAAAACCGCGGACTTTATCCACTCGATAAGTAATAACCACTTGGAAAGTCCGGATAGGGTAGTTCGATCATTCATCATATGAATATCCATTTTCATGCTTCGAACATCTCTATGTTCCTTACCAATGAAACGTGGTACTCTGCATCGCAAATGCTAGTCTCACACTCGAGCGATCCTTATCCTTATTATCGGACGGCTCAATCGACTAGGAACAGTTTAGAACATACAGTGACTATAAGATGTGTTTCATGATAGACATCCCCATGTTCTACCACATCTTACATACACTATAGTATATTCAAGGTCTTTATCAAAACAACAATAGTATATCACAATATAACATTATGAAGAAAGATAAAGTCATTGCCATAAATAAAAGTGTAAATTATATTAAACAAAAGATTGTTTATACAAAGAGTCATCAAAGCCCTTAGCCACAAGTTGGCTCACTGGGCACCCACTCTTTCACCAAGGACTCACTACGGAAGATTTTCTCAAATCATTGATCAAAAAACCACCCCCCACGTATGATGAATTACTGTCTCGAGCCAAAAAATACGTGAATTTGTAAGGATACAAGTTTATCAATTGAGTAAGAAGATGTACAGGCCTAAAAGCCCAAAAAATACCAAGCCTTTCAGCACGCCGCGGAGGAGTGGACCACTACCCTGACCTGAACTGTTGGGACAGTTCACTTCCTTTACTCCCTTAAGGATGAGTAAAACTTGAGCCCTCCAGATATGTAAAGGAAAAGACTTTTACAAGGCCCCCGTGGATTGATCATGGGCCTCGCAAGCCAAAAACAGACAAGTACTATGACTTTCAAAGTGAGTATGGACTTAACAAAAATGATTGTCAAAAATTGGAGCAAGAGATTGAGAGGTTAATTCAACAGAAGCCAGGGATGAAGGATATATTGGCACCACTAAAACAAAAATGCTAAAAGTCTACGGTGAAAAAACGTAGCTTATTGGGGGTTTAAAACCGTAGTTAATAGCCATGTAGTTAAAAATGCGGTCATAGACTACGGTAAAAAACCGTAGTCTTTTGTCGTTAAAGACTACCGTGAAAAACCGTAGTCTTTTGTTGTTAAGGAAATAAAACCGTAGTCTTTCAACGTTAAAGACAATGGTTTTAAAATACCTACGACAACGGTTTAAAAACGTTGTCTTATTTTTAAATAAAAAACAAAAAAAATAAAATTTAATACCCAATTTTTCAATATTATAAATAATTTAAAATAAAAAATTTGAAAATAAAATTTAATATAAAATTTTCCATCAATCAAAAATAATATTTACAAAATTCTCAAGAAACCAAATTTTCTTCTCCGGTCCTCTTATTGATTCAATAGGTTTCTGACCAGTTACTATTTGCAACAGAACAAATTCAAAGGCATAAACATAGGTTTTATCGGACACTTTGCCGTGCTGGAAGTATTCAGAAGCCAAGCACCTATAAGATTCAAGAAAAAAAAGCCTTTTTTTTAGAATGGAACATACCCAAAAGTGGGATTATTGGAAAGGAAATACTTGGATCATCCAAAATTAACCAAATTTTAGCAATCATAATATGCCATTATACGCCAGTCAAGAAAAAGTACCTCCAACAACGATTATATTTAAGCTAAACGTGATGTGTATGAAAACTAATTCAACTCGACAACATACTTGTAATGGTATCTTGGAATACCAGATGCTGAATCAAATCGATCTTTGGTATGATTATTCCACCATGAATGTTGAGTTTTTTGGTCAAGTAACTCTGAAACCAAGATAGTTACAGAATTTGAGATAGAGGAGCTTGAATCAATTCTCGTACCTAAGCCATTAGTTTTGTATAGGAAGGATAGCAACAGATCGTTCATTTGAGCAGCACCGAAGATGAGTGTAGTGACCAGCTCCGTGATCACATACTAATCAGAAGATTAAGCATGCATTTAACTTAATTTAACATAATCAGAGAAATAACAGCGGAAAATCTTAAAGATATACAATTCCAAGATAAATAAATCTTAATACAACCAAATCGAATATATACCAAATAAAATCTTAATCTAGAAATCCTCTGATGACCCTTGCTAACAAGCCCTGGTCACCGATCGACCATTGATCTTGCTTCTGGTCCACCTGCAAAACCTGCCCCGTCGAATGGGGTGTCCGAGATAAAAGAAGGGACGCGAGCACTAACGCCTAGTACGTAAATTATTGAATATACAGGTCTATATGATGCATGCAACATGAACTATGAATGCTCTGGGTAAACTGGGATCATATCTGGAAAATCATGCTCAGTACGTAGGCGCCTCCAGTATGCGCATGCTGCTCCGAAGATCTAGTGGGTGCCACACATACTGAACCTGATCTTGGACTATCACCATCCTGGGTAAACCGCACACGCTTTCCCGTCGGTCCAGTGGGTGTCACACGGTACCCGATCGTATAATAACAATAACCCTAAGGCTGAGAGACCCTAGAACAACTGGCTATGGGGAACATTTGTTTAATTTTGCAAAAACAATTTTAAGCTATATTTTGGGAGAGATGTTTTTATTTGTACCAAGATTTCATTAAAACATTATTTCTTTTTCTATTCTTGATAGAGAAGATATTTCTTGAAAATTTGCGAATGGGATTTGCAATATTTACAAGAATGAATGTTTGATTTGAAATGGACAATTTAAAAACGATCTATATAACTTAAAATTAAAAGACGTTCCAATTAATTATGTTGATAAGCCGGTAATAACAAATAAAAGGAAAATCGATAGTCAAAACCCGGCAAACCTTTGGCATGCTAGGCTAGGTCATATTTCCTCAAAGAGGATGAACAAGCTAGTGGGAGAGGGCATATTTGATATGTCTGATATTAACTCTCTACCTACTTGTGATTCCTACCTAAAAGGAAAAATTACTAAATCTCCTTTCAAAGGGAAGCCTGAGCGTAGTCAATATCTGTTGGATTTGATCCATACAGATGTTTGCGGACCATTTAGTATCGGTACTAAATTTGGTCACACCTACTTCATTACCTTTACTGATGATTATTCTAGGTATGGGTATTTATATTTAATACAATATAAGTCTGAATCATTTGAAAAGTTCAAAGAATTCAAGGCTGAAGTAGAAAACAAACAAGGTAGAAGTATTAAAGCACTTCGATCGGATCGAGGTGGAGAATACTTAAGTACCCGGTTTTTTGAGCTATCTAAAAGATAATGAGATTCTCTCTCAGTGGACTCCTCCTATGACACCTCAGCTGAATGGTGTCTCGGAGCGTCGCAATCGAACTTTGTTGGACATGGTTCGATCTATGATGAGCTTCACTGAGCTCCCACCTTCGCTTTGGGGCTATGCGCTTGAAACGGCGGTATTGTTGTTGAACAATGTCCACACTAAAGCAGTAGATAAAACTCCATATGAGTTATGGAATGGCAAAGCTCCTAAGTATTCGTACTTAAGTATTTGGGGATGTCCTGCTTACGTGAAGCAGACAGTGGGAGATAAGTTGGATAGTCGATCCACCTTATGTTATTTTGTAGGATATCCGAAGAATTCAATCGGATATTATTTCTATCATCCTTATGAGACAAAAGTGTTTGTTTCGAGGAATGCCACCTTCATGGAGAAGGAGTTCTTATTAGATAAGAAAGGCAAGATGATGGAACTCGAAGAAATTCGAGAAGAACCCAAGATACAAAATAACGATCCTACACCTCAGGAACCATTGATTGACACGCCTATTACTAGAAGATCCGAGAGGACTTTTAGACCTCCTATTAGATATGGTCTTCTTCTTGAAGGGGATCAAAGTGAACCCGACATTGGATGTGATCCAAGAAACTTCAAGGAAGCAATTTCTGATGCGGATTCGAATTTATGGCTTGATGCTATGCAGTCGGAAATAGACTTGATGCATACAAACCAAGTTTGGTCTTTAGTAGATCCTCTCGATGGAATTGTTCCAATAGGGTGTAAATGGATCTACAAAAGAAAACTTGGGCCTGATGGCAAGGTACTAACCTACAAGGCACGATTGGTAGCAAAAGGTTATACTCAAAGAAAAGGAGTTGACTATGATGAAACCTTTTCACCAGTCGCAATTTTCTAGTCCATAAGAATGGCCTTATTGCCATAGCAGCATGGTATGATTATGAGATATGGCAAATGGATGTGAAGACTGCATTTCTTAATGGAAACATTAAGGAAGAAATCTATATAATGCAGCCCAAGGGATTCACATCCATGGGAAGCAAGCATAAGGTATGCAAGCTTCAGAGATCAATTTATGGTCTCAAACAAGCATCAAGAAGTTGGAACCAGAAATTTGATGAAACAATAAAGGACTTTGGTTTCATCAAAAACCCGGAGGAACCGTGCGTGTACAAGAAAGTAGTTAAGGATGTGGTGACGTTCTTAGTGCTTTATGTTGATGACATCCTACTCATTGGGAATGACGTAGGGATGTTACAGTCAACAAAGATATGGTTATTAGGTAGATTCTCGATGAAGTATTTGGGTGAGGCATCCTATATTCTAGGGATACAGATCTATAGAGATAGATCTAAGAGAATGATAGGACTCACTCAAGCAACCTACATCGACACCATATTGAAAAGGTTTTATATGGATGAGTCCAAGAGAGGACATCTACCTATGTGTCATGGAGTTTCTATACAAGTCTATGTGTTCCAAGACTGACAAAGAGATAGAGAAAATGACACACATACCATATGCGTCAGCCATAGGTAGTATTATGTATGGGATGATATCTACCAGACCGGATGTAGCCTTTGCTCTGAGTGTCACGAGCAGATATCAGGCCAACCCTGGTCAAATGCATTGGAAAGCCGTGAAGGATATTCTTAAGTACTTGAGAAGGACTAAGAATATATTCATGGTTAATGGAAGAAGAGAATTGAAATTGGAAGGCTATACCGACTCTAGCTTCCAAAGTGACGTGGATGACTCGAAGTCAACCTCTGGATTTGTATTCAAGCTCAATGGCGGTGCTGTCTCTCTGAAGAGTTCCAAGCAAGACACCACAGCGGATTCTATCACTGAGGCAAATACATTGCAGCATTAGCTGCTGCTAAAGAGGCCGTTTGGATGAGGAATTTCGTCCAAGAGTTGGGCGTAATTCCTGAAGCTGTTGGTCTAGTTCCGGTGTACTGCGACAACACTGGTGCCGTTGCTCAGGCAAAGGAACCAAGGTCTCATCAAAGATCCAAACATGTACTGAGGAAAAACCACATCATCCAAGAGATTGTGGAATCTCCCAGAAATATTCAAGAAGTACAGAGATTGTCTGAGAGAATTGCTGCATTAGCTCGGTTCATAGAAGATCGGCTGATAAAATTTTTCCTTTCTTCTGGGAACTTAGGAAAAAAAATTAGAGTGGAATGAACAGAGCGAGAAAGATTTCCGAGAATTGAAGGCATACTTGAAAGAGATACTGGTATTGAATAAGCCAGTCCAAGAGGAAAAGCTCTTTGTTTACCTATCTTTCACCCCCCGAGCTGCCAACTCGGTCCTAGTTAGGAAGGAAGGAGTGAATCATATTCCTGTGTACTTCATCAGTCATGCCCTAAATGGAGCGCAACTCAATTACATGACTCAAGAAAATTTGGCCCTGACCCTTGTCATTACGGCTAGGAAGTTGAGGCCCTACTTCCTGTCACACCTGATCACTGTCCTTACTAATAGTTCTTTGAGAAAAATTTCAGCCAACCCGAATGCATCAGGAAGACTCATTAATTGGGTCACAGAACTAAGAGAGTGTGACATAAAGTTTGAACCGCAATCTGCCATAAAAGTTCAGGCCCTAGCTGATTTTCTGGCAGAAACCGTCCAGTTAGAACAAGAAGAGTAGTGAAAGATATTTGTAGATGGATCATATTTCTAAACAGGAAGTGGGATCGGAATTGTGATAATTTCACCTTGGGGCAAGGAAACCAAAATTTCAATAAGGTTAGATTTCCGAGCATCCAATTATGAAGAGGAATATGAAGCACTCTTGCTAGAATTAAAAGCTGCTTAGAATCTTAGTGTCTCTCGAGATGTCCTCTATTCAGACTCACAATTATCCATACAACAAAGCAATGGGAAGTTCAAAGTCAATAATGAGAAGATGATAAGATAGGCTCGAGCACTAGACAAAGCTAAATATGAGTTTTCCAAGCTCACAATGGAGTTAATCCCTCGCACTGAAAACGAGATGGTAGATCACTTGGATCGCCTGGCCAGCTCTATGGGAGAACCACCTGAGCCCAGACTGAAAGTGCAAGGCTCATATCCCAACTTGAGAGTCTAGATGACATCATCGCAGAAGTATTTGAGGGAGATTGGAGATATGACATACACAAATACTTGACTAAGGGTGATCTCCCGAATGATAGCAAGAAAGATTGGAAAGTTAAGAGAAGATTCTTACATTTTGTGATGATTGATCAAATTCTCTTCAAAAGGTCGTTCTCCCGACCACTTCTGAAATTTCTAGGCTCGGACAAGGCAAATTGTGTTCTATGAGAAGTTCATGAAGGGTTCTTTGGGGGATGGATATTGTTGGACCATTCCCTATCAGTACGGGAAAAATTAAGTTCTTGCTGGTTTCAATTGATTATTTTTCCAAGTGGGTGGAGGCAGAACCCCTAGCCAAAATCACAGAAAAAAAAATTGTTGAGTTTCTTGTGGAAAAATATTGTTTGTCGGTTCATGATGCCGCACTGGCTCATATCAAACAATGTGAGACAATTGTGTGGGTCCAAAGTCCGAGCTTGGTGTGAAGATGAAAATTGAACAAGTCTTCACATTTCTTGCCTATCCACAAGGGAACAGGCAAGTATAAGTCACTAACAGAACAATCATCCAAGAACTTAAAGTGTGACTGGACACAGCTCAAGAAAAGTGGGTGGACGAGCTTCCATCCATGTTATGGTCTTACCAAACCACCACCAGATCTCGGATGGGTGAAACACCATAAATTATTGTGTATGGAACAGAAGCAGTTCTTCCTGCGGAGATCGGACAGAAAAGTTCTCAGATAATATCGTATGGACCTGACAATAAAGAATTACGAGCAAAGGACTTAGATTTGGTGGAAAAAAGTAGAGCCCGAGCAGCAGTAAGAATGGCAGCTTACCAAAAGAGAATGACCTGAGCTTATAACAAAAGAGTTCACCCCAATATTTTTCAAGAAGGAGATTTGGTTATGAGGAAAATCCAGCACCATGTAGAAAGGAGGAAGTCGGATACTAAGTACGAAGAACCCTTCAAAGTGGTAGGAAATGTCGGGGTAGCTGCCTACTATTTAGAGAACTCCCAGGGCAAGAAAGAGGAAGGGCCATGGAACACCCAACACTTGAAGAAATATTACGCCTAAGAGTCAATAACAGGCTCATGCTAATAAAGGGTTTTTCCAAAATGGTTGTGAGTTGTCTAGTCACTTTCTCTGTGTTTATTTTATTTTGTTATTATTAGTGGTTAGGTTATACTTCTCGAATGATAATTTTGTTGTTATCCAACTTTTTGGTTATCTTTTTAAATTATTAATAAAAAAGATTTGTTTCGGGCACATATGTTGTAATCAAAGCCCGATCAGCTCGACACTTACCACGCAATTCGTGGTCAAATTCAAAAGCCCGTTCAGTTCGGTATTTACCACGCAATTCGTGGTCAAATTAAAAAGCTTGACCAGCTCAAGAATTACCATGCAATTCATGGTCAAATTCAAAAGTCCGCCCAGCTGGCACTTACAGGGCAATTCGCGGTCAAATTCAAAAGCCCGACCATCTCAGCACTTACCAGAAAATTCGTGATCAAATTCAAAAGCCCGACCAGCTCGGCACTTACCATGCAATTTGTGGTCAAATTCAAAAACCCGACCAGATCGCCTTTACCATGCAATTCGTGGTCAAATTCAAAAACTAGACCAGCTCGGCACTTACCACTCAACTCGTGGCCAAATTTAAAAGCCCGACCAGCTCGGCACTTACCACGCAATTCGTGATCAAATTCAAAAGCCCGTTCAGTTCGGTATTTACCACGCAATTCGTGGTCAAATTAAAAAGCTTGACCAGCTCAAGAATTACCATGCAATTCATGGTCAAATTCAAAAGTCTGCCCAGCTGGCACTTACAGGGCAATTCGTGGTCAAATTCAAAAGCCCGACCATCTCAGCACTTACCAGAAAATTCGTGATCAAATTCAAAAGCCCGACCAGCTCGGCACTTACCACGCAATTTGTGGTCAAATTCAAAAACCCGACCAGATCGCCTTTACCATGCAATTCGTGGTCAAATTCAAACACTAGACCAGCTCGGCACTTACCACTCAACTCGTGGCCAAATTTAAAATCCCGACCAGCTCGGCACTTACCACGCAATTCGTGGTAAAATTCAAAAGCCCGACCAGTTCGGCACTTACCACACAATTCGTTGTCATATTCAAAAGTCCGACCAGATCGGCACTTATCACGCAACTTGTTGCGATATTTGTGCCCGCAAGAGCACGGTGTCATGTTTTAATATATGATGAGTAGAGCATCGTTCCAAAGAGGATTGAAATTTATATTCACACTAAATATTGTAAATAAAATAATATCAACTTTGTTTAGAAAATCAAAGTTTAAAATTTAATAAACTAAATAAAATAAAAAATCCAGAATTTAAGAATGGCTTTGGGTACACGATCTGAAATGGTTTCTAGATACAAAATATCAATCGATTTTCATTCATACAAATCGTATCAATTGATTATGTAAGGCAAAATATTAAGTTACTAATTACGGAATTTGAGATTTAAATTCTGGAATTGGAAAAAATATTAATTGGGAATTTATGGAAAATTAGAGATTTATTTTCCGAGCCGAAAATATTTAATTTGAGAATTTACAGATATTTGAAAATTAAATTCCGGGATTATTAAATTAAAAGAGTACAATATTTGAATTGATTGTATATGAGATAACGAGTTAAATGTTGAGTATTGAATTAAAAGGATTTGATTGGAAGCCAAAAATGGAGTAAGGATTGATTTGCAATTATTGAGAGATTTATGGACCAAAGTGCAAAATTGGTAGTGCAAGTGGGGAATCCATACATGGCCATATATGCATGATATATCAAGTTTTGTATTCATTCCAAAATAGATAATCGAGGAGAAGAAACAAAGAAGAAAAGAAACTGATTTCTTCATTCTAACTCCGATTAAACTCAATCCGGCCGGTAGAATTTCAAATTGATCGTATATTTGCGATCATGGCTTTGAGTGCTACGCTTTGACGTAAGTTTGGCTAAATTCTACCGTGTTTGAATTTTAAGATGTTGTTAGAATTAAGACTTGATGTATAAACGTATTTTAATATATACGACGATAGTATATTTAAAACGGTTCGCAAAAAGATCGTCGTTTGGACATGTTTTTCATTTATCGAATATTTTCTGAATTTTTGGAATTTTATGCTGCTGATTTCGTGTATCTTAGATTGGAATGAGTATGAAAATGAGTTTGAAGTATAGTATTGATGGTGTTTATGATTTTGGAATTATCGAATTCGAGTCGTTACGTCGTCGGTTTTAGTTTGATGAATTTCTAAAAAATTGGGGTGTTGATTTCGAAATTGTAGTGATGGAATGATAGTGATATGAGTTAGATATCAATGTTTGGTTGATGTTTAAAATATTAGAATCATCGGTTTTGAATTGATTCGTCGTCGATTGGATTTTTGGTTATTGAACAAGTCTTGAATTTGATTAAACTTTGATGAGTTGAAATGAGTTTGGGAAGCTAATGTTGAGTTGTAACATACTTCAATTCAGATTGAAGTTGAAGGATATCGAAGTCGAATCGACGATACCGAATTGAGTTGAAGTTGGCTCCAAGTTGAAATAAGTAGAAGTGGATTAGAAAGAGAAATATTAACAGAATTGATTGAAGTGAAGAAATTGGACAGCTTGTGTTTGATCAAGAGTTACTAGAGTTCATAGATTGAAATCTGTTGTGATTCACAGCACACAATCACCTCTTTGTTGACAAGAATCACACTCGATATTCGATCACACATGAAATAATATTAAACACTATAAGAAGAACACAATAAACACCAAGAGTTTATAGTGGTTCGGATAAATCCTACATCCACTTCTTGACCTTCATAGAGATCTATCACTATAACCAAGAACACGGTTTCAGAGTTACATAGAATTCAAGATGCAACCCAATCCCGAAAGAAGAAAGAATTCAATATGAACCAATTGATACACCAACCCTCAAAGTATGCTACAATCCTCTTATATAAAGTGAAGTAGAGCTGCTACTTTTATCCATTGGTTATTAGCAGTTACCAGCTAACCAAAAAGTCTTGATCACCTACAGCAACTCCCTGGACTTTCTTGTGCATCCTTGGTAAATGTATATCCGAGCATTGGTAAGCCAATACCTAAAAATCTCCACCTTGGTTCACCGATGATCTCTCAGGTCCATCATAGCCCTTTACTTTGTGAAAGCATCCAAATTCCCAATGTTAACCAAGTCTAAACAATACTTAAACTTGACATCAGGAAGTGCTTTTGTCAGCATGTCTGCGGGGTTGTCCAAAGTTGAGATCTTTTCCATCCTCACTTTCCCCTGCTCCACCACATTTATAATAAAATGCATCATTATATCAATGTGTTTAGTCCTCTCGTGGTGCATCGGGTTTTTGGTTAGATGCAAAGCACTTTGACTGTCACTAAATACAGTAGCTTCCACACTTTTATTTAGCAGTTTACTTAGGATCCCTTGCAGCCAAATGGCTTCTTTTACTGCCTCAGTTGCAGCAACATACTCCGATTTTGTGGTTGATAGAGCAACAATAGGTTGTAGTGTTGCTTTCCAACTGATTGTATTTCCACCATAAGTGAAGATGTATCCAGTGGTTGATCTCCTTTTATCTAGATCATCAGCAAAGTCTGCATCCACGTACCCCACCAGTGTATCACCCATTTCTCTATCAGTTCCAAACACCAATCCTAATGATGCTGCTCCTTTCATATACCTTAGAATCCACTTCACAGCATTCCAATGTTCAGCTTCTGGCTTTGCCATAAATCTACTAACCAAGCTGGTAGCATGAGCTAAATTAGGACGTGTACACACCATGGCATACATAAGGCTGCCAGTTTCACTAGAGTACGGGACGTTGTTCATGTATTCCTGCTCTTCATCATTCTTTGGGCATTGTTCAGTAGACAATCTAAAATGAGGAGCCAGTAGAGTCATTACTGGTTTGGAATCCTCCATTCTAAACTTCTTAATAACTTTTATAATGTAATCTTGCTGTGAGATATACATTATTCCCTTGTGTCTGTGCAGTGACCCAACCCGGATCCACTATCTAATCAGAGTTTATAAATAAAGTGCATGCAAAATACTTTAAAGCGTACGGAGCGGATAATAAAATAAAACAAATCCGATCGGCATAATACAACCGACGATAACACAAGTGTAAATACCATGATACAACCAAATCAAAGGTTCAGGGTAAACAAATTCCTACCCTCTAACACCTTACGCTCGCGGATCCTCAACCCTGCTGAGAGCCGTCCGGACCGTCCAGCCTCAAACCTTCCCCGCCACAAGGTACACCACAATACCCAAACACAGGGGCGTGAGCTAGAACGCTCAATACGAAGCAATGATATAAATGCGCACACAAATGATTTAAAATCCCATGTAAAACACTTGCTCATGGCGCCAGGAATATACAGTACCGGCTAGAGAGCTACTCCGCGGGGTACTCGTATATTCTATATCAGGGCTGAGCCAACCCTATCCTGACCCAAATCGAAAACAGGATACAAGTCCCATATGAAAACTGTCATGCCTGACTCGAGTCCAAAATGAGATCATTGTTCCCTATGGAGACTGTCAATGACTCACATCTCTCAGGATGCAGTCACAGGTAAAATCATGTATGTGCTAAGGCGGTAAAACATACTGAAACATGGTAAAACATATAGCACATACTCATGCAACATACATGCAAATATATCATGTCGGCTATCTCGGTCAGTACTTACGTACCTCTAACACTGCTTGGTCAAAACCTAGCTCCGCTGGTCTAGACTCCAAGCCTACCAATCCAGTCTACTGCTACTAAAATTCAATTACCCATGCATCAATAATTAAGCTCTAAAAGCCTTAACTAAGCTAAAGCATACTCCTAAATATTTTTAGGATGCCATAGTTATACATGTATCCGTCGATAGCCCTTTGCTGTAGATAGCCTCAAAACTAGGTCACAGCTTCGCTACAACGCCTAGACTGCTATGATACTTCCGGATTTCCTGCAGGACGCCTAGATCTCCCTAGATCTGAGTTAGAAGGCTTAGGAATCGAGAGAGAATAGAGGAATTGGTGCATCTCAAATGAACCCTCGGCCCTCATATTTATAGACACGGAACGTTGCTTCTGTTTGGGTTCGTTGCGTCCGTTCTGCCTGACGAACGTTGCGTCAGTTCCTCTTCATTGCTTCCGATGTCCCATCAAGTGCGTAAGCAATGACGTAATATTGCTGACATCATGGATGACATCAGCTACCAGAACGTTGCTTTCGTTCAAGAACGTTGCTTCCGTTCTGGGTCACCCTACGGACCATTTCCGATAATTCTGAATCCATTTCTGAAGTCCGTTAGTCCAACAAAAACTTCCTTAATCATGTTTTACTTAATCTAATCATGATCATATGACTAATATACTCATTAATCATTAATTACGGATACGGGTCACTAAATTCTCCCCCACTTAAGAAATTTCGTCCTCGAAATTAAAGTCAGAGGAAAAGTACAAGATTCAACACGAATATTCTTTATTACAACTGAAAAAGTACAAATTCAATACAAGAAGTACAAAATCTCAAAATAACTCGGGGTGCTCGGCTAACATCCGTCTCTCCAACTCCCAAGTAGCTTCCTTTGTACCTCGGCGTTGCCACTGTACCAACACTAATGGTATACTCTTGTTACGAAGTATCTTGTCCTTCCTGTCCAGAATTCGCAGGGGTTTCTCCACTTATGATAGATCCCGATCTACCTTTACCTCGGTCGGATGCAAAATATGCGACTCGTCCGCCACGTACTACCTCAACAAGGACACGTGGAACACATCGTAGATCTCCGAAAGATCGGGTGGCAAGGCCAGACGATAAGCCACATCCCCAACCTTCTCGAGAATCTCAAAAGGACCAATAAATCTCGGTGTCAGCTTACTTTGCGACCAAACCTCATCACCTTTCGAAAAGGTGAAACACGCAAGAATACTTGCTCTCCCACTTGAAGTGTAACGGTCTCCGGTGAGTGTTTGCGTAGCTAGCTTGTCGATCCTGAGCTGCCTTAATCCTGCGTCGGATCAACTCCACTGCATCAGTCATCTGCTGAATTATCTTAGGACCCTCCACCTGACGCTCGCCAACCTCGTCCCAAAACAAATGCGTACGACAACGACGTCCATAAAGAGCCTCAAATGGTGCCATGCCAATGCTGCGATGGAAACTATTGTTGTAAGCGAACTCTACCATCGGTAAATGATCATGCCACACTGGACCAAAATCCATCACTGCCGCGCGAAGCATATCCTCTAAAGTGCGAATAGTACACTCGGATTTTCCATCCGTCTCTGGATGATAAGCCGTACTCAGGCTCAAAGTAGTACCAAGGGCTCGCTGGAAACTACCCCAAAATCTTGAGGTGAATCTCGGATCTCTATCACTGACAATACTCAACGGGATGCCATGCAATCGAACGATCTCCCGCACATACAATTGAGCCATCCTATCAAAGGTATAATCGCGGTTATAGGGAAGAAAATGCACTGACATCGATAATCGATCCACAACAACCCAAATAGAGTCACAATTCCTGGAAGACATAGGCAAGTGGGTGACAAAATCCCTCGTCAAATGCTCCCACTTCCACTCAGGAATCTCTAAGCTGTGAAGTAACCCTCCGGGTCGTCTAAACTCTTCCTTGACCTGCTGACACACAAGGCATCATGATACAAACTGATAAACGCTGCGTTTCATCCCTTTACACCAAAAACGTGTGCGAAGATCCTTATACATCTTCATGCTGCCTGGGTGTACAGAGAATCGAATGCGGTGAGCTTGCGATAAGATCTCATCCCTCAAAGTAGAATCCTTGGGTACCACCACTCATCCAAAAAGACATAATAGACCATCACCTTGTAGATGAAAACCATAAGTATTATCACCCTCAGCCAAACGGGCTAACTTCTGAGTCTTCAGATCAGAATTCTGAGCTTCCCGAATTCGTCGATACAATGCTGTCTCTACAAGCACAGAAGAAACAAAAATCCGTTGCTGTTCTTTCTTATGACGGAACGTGAATCCTAAAGAACAACACTCCTCCACTGCCTTCGAAACCGAACTGGTACAAAGGGAACTCACATAGACCTTGAAACTAAGCGCATCAGCAACGGGGTTTGAAGAACCTGGATGGTACTTGATCTCACAGTCATAATCTTTCAACAGATCCATCCAACAACGCTGCCGCATATTCAACTCAGCCTGAGTGAATAGATACTTCAAACTCTTATGATCGGTGAAAATCTCAAATCGTTCTCCGTACAAATAGTGACGTCATATCTTCAAAGCAAAGACAATGGCTGCAAGCTCTAGATCATGTATGGGATAGTTCTCCTTGTGAGTTTTCAGTTGTCTGGAAGCATAAGCGATCACATGACCATTTTGAGTCAACACGCACCCCAAACCCTGGAGAGAAGCGTCGGTGAAGACTACAAAACCACCTGATCTAGACGGCAAATAAAGAACTGGAGCTGTCGTCAAACGACGTCTCAACTCACAAAAACTATCTTCACAAGAATCTGACCACACAAAAGAAGCGTCTTTCTTCGTCAACTGTGTCAAAGGCCTAGTAATCTGAGAAAAGTTCTCCACAAAATGCCGGTAGTACCCTGCCAAACCAAGGAAACTAAGAATCTTATAAGCTGTAGTCAGACGCGACCAATTCAGAATAGCCTCTGTCTTACTGGGGTCGACAGATACGCCCTCCTGAGAAATAACATGACCAAGGAATACAACTCGGTCAAATGAGAAGTCACACTTGCTCAGCTTTGCATAAAACTGTCTCTCCCTCAAGACCTGTGTACAGTGTATAGATGATAGGCATGCTCATCCATGCTGCGAGAATAAACCAAGATATTATCGATGAACACCACCACAAACTTATACAAAAAGTCGTGAAACACCCTGTTCATCAGATCCATAAAAATAGCTGGAGCATTCGTCAGACCAAACGGCATCACTAAAAACTCATAGTGTCCATACCGCATACGAAATGCTGTCTTAGGAACATCCTCCTGCCAAACTCGCAACTGATGATACCCAGACCGAAGATCAATCTTCGAATAGACAGAAGTACCCTGTAGCTGATCAAAGAGATCATCTATCAGCGGAAGAGGATACTTATTCTTCACTGTCACTTGATTCAACTGACGGTAATCGATACACAATCGCATCGAACCATCTTTCTTCTTGACAAATAGCACTGGGGCTCCCCATGGCAAAACACTGGGTCGAATGTAGCCTTTATCAAGATGATCTTGCAATTGCTTCTGCATTTCTTTCATCTCTGATGGCACTAAATGATAAGGAGCTCTGGAAATCGGTGTAGTCCCTGGTAGCAACTCAATGCCAAACTCGATCTCCCTTACTGGCGGAAAACCTGGAATTTCTTCCGGAAACACATCTGGAAAATCACGAACCACTGGTATCTCCTGGATATCTGGCTCCCCTAAGGATGCATCAATGACGTAGATAAGGTAGCCTTCCCCACCAGACTCTAAAGCACGCCGGGCTTTCAGATCAAAAACCATTGGCATCGGGGGTCGCGCTCCCTCACCATAAAAATACCAAAACTCTCCATCCTCTGGTCGGAACTGAACAAATCTTTGATAGCATTCTACTATCGCTCGGTAGGTAGTCAAGAGATCTATCCCAATGATACAATCGAAATCCTCCATGGCTAGAATCATCAGGTTAGCACTAAGTTGATGCCCCTCGAAATCAAAAACACAACCCACAACTAGACGCTTGGCTAAAACCTCGTTACCCATAGGAGTGGAAACTACTAGCAAGACGTCTAAATGAATGAATGGCAACTTATACTTCTTAGCAAAATGTGCTGAGACAAAAGAATGTGATGCACCAGTATCAATCAAAACATATGCAGGAAAACCAAACAAACTACAGGTACCTGTGATCATCCGATCACTGGCAGCCTTTGCCTGTTCCTGGATAAGCGCAAAGACCTGACCCTGGGCACGTGGCCTCAAAGAAGAATGACCCTGAAAAGGAGTTTGAGTAGGCTGTCGCTAAGACTGCTGCGGCTGCTGGTGCTGCTGAGAATACTGCTGCTGAAAAGGTGGCTGTGGAAACTGAGGTGGCTGAACAGATGCTTGAGAACCTCCTGAACCACTCGCTGCCCCAATCAGCATCGGATAATCCCTCTTCATGTGACCCTCCTGACTACACTGGAAACATGCACTGGTCGATTGACCACACTGCCCTGGCAGATGCCTGCGCCTACACTGACGACATCGGTTCGGTCTCTGACCACCAAAATTATGCACTCCACCAGATCCAGATGATGAAGAAGAAGAAGTACCTCCTGGCTTCTTGAAAGACTGTCCTTTCGGACCCAAAGTACTAGCACTCGCTGGCCTGGAAGAAGAAGAGAAGAGTCCTCTATTCCTCCGAACACTGTCCTCGGCCTGACGACAACGGTCCACCAAATCCTCATAGGTCCCATCACCTCCCATAGCAACCATCCGATGAATCTCTGGATTCAGACCCTAAAGAAAATGGTCGTACTTCGCCATAGAACTATCAGCAACCTGAGGACAATAAGGTAGCAGATCAAAAAACTTCTGCTGGTACTCCTCGATCGTCATCGTACCCTGTCGCAAACTCAACAACTCACTGGCTTTTGCCTGACGCAGAGCTGGAGGAAAATACAACCTCTGATAAGCAGTATGGAACTTGCCCCACGTAGCTACTCCTCTCGCTGCTATGAATGGTGCGGAAGTAGATCTCCACCACTTCCTCGCTCGTCCCTCAAGCATGAAGGCAAGAATCTCCATCCTATCCTCGTCTGTGCAACGGAACTCCTTAAAGAACTGCTCCATCCTCTCAAGCCAATCTTTGGCCTGCTCAGTCGTCTCACCTCCTGACAAAGGCTTCGGGTTAACCTCCTTAAACCTGCGCATGCTCACTCTTCTGCGCTCCTCATGCTGACCACGACAATGTCTACAATCATCTGGATCGCCCCAACGACCGCCGCCTCCGCTATCGTGGCTCTCATCGTAATCTGCCATCTGTTGCATAAGAACAGATAATTACTTAATCCGCTTTACTAAATTCCTAGTGCAATGCGCTCTGATACCAAAAAGTGTAGTGACCCAACCCGGATCCACTATCTGATCAGAGTTTATAAATAAAGTGCATGCAAAATACTTTAAAGCGTACGGAGCAGATAATAAAATACAAAAAATCTGATTGGCAGAATACAACCGTAGAGAGCTACTCCGCGGGGTACTCGTATATTCTATATCAGGGCTGAGCCAACCCTATCCTGACCCGAATCGAAAATAGGATACAAGTCCCATATGAAAACTGTCATGCCTGACTCGAGTCCAAAATGAGATCATTGTTCCCTATGGAGACTGTCAATGACTCACATCTCTCAGGATGCAGTCACACGTAAAATCAGGTATGTGCTAAGGCGGTAAAACATACTGAAACATGGTAAAACATATAGCACATACTCATGCAACATACATGCAAATATATCATGCCGGCTATCTCGGTCAGTACTTACGTACCTCTAACACTGCTTGGTAAAAATCTAGCTCCGCTGGTCTAGACTCCAAGCCTTGTTGGAGAACGCGGCTTTCAGATCAAACAAGATTGATACCCGGCGCAGCGGAAGTTTAAAAATTTATTATATGGAACGATTCCATATTGGGTATCATATCTTTACGATTAAATTGTGTGTGTAAAAATTTAAATAACGATTATAAAATTTTTACCTTTAATCTCGGATCGAGATTCTGGACACCAACAGATTTCTCTGCTCTTGTTGTATCTCCCTGGAACCGATGGACGAACAGTTCTTCAATCAGGTCCACGAATAGAGATTTAATCCCTCTGATAGATTGCACTAGAAAATCTATCAGAAGTTTTCTACGAAGAGATTAACGAATTTGATCCGTTAAACCAGACTGTAATTCAAAATCACAGGCTGGATTTTTCTCAAGCAGAGGGGAGAGGGGCGGCGGCCACTAGGTTCAAAACCCTAGTCAATTTCGAAAATTATGCCTGTTGTGTCTAATTTCTGTACTGCAATAACTTATTTATAATGTAGGCCACTAACAGCTTAGGGCCCATTAGTCATAAGTTCAGGCCCGACAAGCAAAGCCCGCATGTTCAGAAATTAATATAAAATTCATCGTGACTCCGATTGATAAACCGATTTCACCAATGTGCACAGAAAACATTTCTGCACCTTTTAAAGTCAAGATAAATTTTTCTGAATCCGAATTCAGTGGTTTCCAAAAATGCCCATCACTATGTCATTTTAGGAAATCTTACTCCTCTACTCTTAAATAAGAAGTCCAACTTCTTTGTTCATTAAATTTAACTCTTTAAATTTAACTATCTCAACGGGGATTAAAAATCCATTACACTGTGTAACCCTCAATGGTTCAGGGATACAGCTAGCCGTGGGCTCACAACTCCTTGTGACTCGGAACAACAATTTCCGCCTTGCCCATCGAATCATGGTAAGAGCGTCTAGCAACATCGCCCCATGATTCCCTAGGTATCACTGATAGTGCCTGCAAGAACCATATAGATTTTGGTTAACGTACAGTACGGTCCCTTCATCCATATATCCCGATCGAATCAACAACCATTGGTATATCGAGAGTCGCTCGAGATTCGATAACTATGCAATACATCTTGAAGATCAAATAGTGACATCGCATGTGCTACTAAGAAACCATTTCTTAAATCACATCATGTACTCTGGCCAGAGATTCGTCACACTAATATCTCCTCAGATCGCATAGGATATCCACACTCGCAAGTATGTGGTGAATCCTTGACAACAAAGCACGACTCCTATATGTGTTGTAACTGTACCCAATCCCGACACCTGATGACCCCAATAGAGTCGGTAAACGAGTCAAAGCACAGTACTAGCATATAGAGTCTCAATGATGTTTCAAGTAGTAAGGACTAAAGGTGTACAACCAAAACCGCGGACTTTATCCACTCGATAAGTGATAACCACTTGGAAAGTCCGGATAGGGTAGTTCGATCATTCATCATATGAATATCCATTTGCATGCTTTGAACATCTCTATGTTCCTTACCAATGAAACGTGGTACTCTGCATCGCAAATGCTAGTCTCACACTCGAGCGATTCTTATCCTTATTATCGGACGGCTCAATCGACTAGGAACAGTTTAGAACATACAGTGACTATAAGATGTGTTTCATGATAGACATCCCCATGTTCTACCACATCTTACATACACTATAGTATATTCAAGGTCTTTATCAAAACAACAATAGTATATCATAATATAACAATATGAAGAAAGATAAAGTCATTGCCATTAATAAAAGTGTAAATAATATTAAACAAAAGATTGTTTATACAAAGAGTCATCAAAGCCCTTAGCCACAAGTTGGCTCACTGGGCACCCACTCTTTCAATCTCCCACTTGCCCTATAGCCAAGTAGTCATACTACGTAAACCCATTGCTTCGCGATGTTTGTCAAATAATGGTCCTGGCAAGGGCTTAGTAAGTGGATCAGCGATATTGTCTGCAGAGGCCACTCTTTCGATAGTGATGTCTCCTCTTTCCACAATCTCCCGGATGATGTGGTATTTCCTCAGTACGTGTTTGGATCTTTGATGAGACCTTGGTTCCTTTTCCTGAGCAACGGCACCCGTGTTGTCACAGTACACCGGGACTGGACCAACAACTTCAGGAATGACGCCCAACTCTTGGACGAAATTCCTCATCCAAACGGCCTCTTTAGCAGCAGCTGATGCTGCAATGTATTCTGCCTCAGTGGTGGAATCCGCTTTGGTGTCCTGCTTGGAACTCTTCCAAGAGACAGCACCGCCATTGAGCATGAACACAAATCCAGAGGTTGACTTCGAGTCATCCACGTCACTTTGGAAGCTAGAGTCGGTATAGCCTTCCAATTTTAGTTCTCTTCCTCCATATACCATGAACATATTCTTAGTCCTTCGTAAGTACTTAAGAATGTCCTTCACGGCTTTCCAATGCATTTGACCGGGATTAGCTTGATATCTGCTCGTGACACTCAGAGCAAATGCTACATCCGGTCTGGTAGATATCATCCTATACATGATACTACCTATGGCTGACGCATATGGTACATGTGTCATTTTCTCTATCTCTTCATCCGTCTTGGGACACATAGACTTGGATAGAGAAACTCCATGACACATGGGTAGATGTCCTCTCTTGGACCCATCCATTGAAAACCGTTTCAATATGGTATCGATGTAGGTTGATTGAGTGAGTCCTATCATTCTCTTAGATCTATCTCTATAGATCTGTATCCCAAGAATATAGGATGCCTCACCCAAATCCTTCATCGAAAATCTACCTGATAACCATATCTTTGTTGACTGCAACATCCCTACATCCTTCCCAATGAGTAGGATGTCATCAACATAAAGTACTAAGAATGTCACCGCATCCTTAACTACTTTCTTGTACACGCATGGTTCCTCCGGGTTCTTGATGAAACCAAAATCCTTTATTGTTTCATCAAATTTCTGGTTCCAACTTCTTGATGCTTGTTTTAGACCATAGATTGATCTCTGAAGCTTGCATGCCTTATGCTCGCTTCCCATGGATGTGAACCCCTCAGGCTGCTTCATATAGATTTCTTCTTTAATGTCTCCATTAAGAAAAGCAGTCTTCACATCCATTTGCCATATCTCATAGTCATACCATGCAGCTATGGCAATAAGGATTCTTATGGACTTGAACATTGCAACTAGTGAAAAGGTTTCATCATAGTCAACTCCTTGTCTTTGAGTATAACCTTTTGCCACCAATCGCGCCTTGTAGGTCAATACCTTACCATCAGGCCCAAGCTTTCTCTTGTAGATCCATTTACACCCTATTGGAACAATTCCATCGGGAGGATCTACTAAAGACCAAACTTGGTTTGTATGCATCGAATCTATTTCCGACTGCATAGCTTCAAGCCATAAATTTGAATCCGCATCAGAAATTGCTTCTTTGAAGTTTCTTGGATCACATCCAACATCGGGTTCATCTTGATCCCCTTCAAGAAGAAGACCATATCGAATAGGAGGTCTAGAAGTCCTCTCGGATCTCCTAGGTATAGGCGTGTCTAGCAATGGTTCTTGAGGTGTAGGATCGTTATTTTGTATTTCGGGTTCTTCTCGAATTTCTTCGAGTTCCATCATCTCGCCTTTCTTATCCAATAAGAACTACTTCTCTAAGAAGGTGGCATTCTTTGAAACAAACACCTTTGTTTCAGCAGGATAATAGAAATAATATCCGATTGAATTCTTCGGATACCCTACAAAATAACATAAGCTGGATCGACTATCCAACTTATCTCCCACTGTCCGCTTCACGTAAGCTGGACATCCCCAAATCCTTAAGTACGAATACTTAGGAGCTTTGCCATTCCATAACTCGTATGGTGTTTTGTCCACTTCTTTAGTGTGGACGTTGTTCAACAACAATACCGCCGTTTCAAGCGCATAGCCCCAAAACGAAGGTGGAAGCTCAGTGAAGCTCATCATGGATCGAACCATGTCCAACAAAGTTCGATTACGACGCTCCGATACACCATTAAGCTGTGGTGTCATAGGAGGAGTCCACTAAGAGAGAATCCCATTCTCTTTTAGATAGTCCAAAAACTCGGTACTCAAATATTCTCCACCTCGATCCGATCGAAGCGCTTTAATACTTTTACCTAGCTTGTTTTCTACTTCAGCCTTGAATTCTTTGAACTTTTCAAATGCTTCAGACTTATATTTCATTAAATATAAATACCCATACCTTGAATAATCATCAGTAAAGGTAATGAAGTAGGTGTGACCATATTGAGTCCCAACTCTAAATGGACCACAAACATCTGTATGGATCAAATCCAACAGATTTTGACTACGCTCAGGTTTCCCCTTAAAAGGAGATTTAGTCATTTTTCCTTTTAGGCAGGATTCACAAGTAGGTAGAGAGTTAATATCAGACATATCAAACATGCCCTCTCCCACTAGCTTGTTCATCCTCCTTGAGGAAATATGACCTAGCCTAGCGTGCCAAAGGTTTGCCGGGTTTTGGCTATCGATTTTCCTTTTGTTTGTTGTTGCCGGTTTATCAACATAATTTATTGGAACGTCTTTTAGTTTTAAGTTGTATAGATCTTTTTCAAGTTGTCCATTTTCAATCAAACATTCATTCTTGTAAATATTGCAAATCCCATTCACAAAATTGCAAGAATAACCATCTCTATCTAGCATAGAAACAGAAATAATGTTTTTAATCAAATTCGGAACAAATAAAACATCTCTTAAAAGTAACTTAAAACCGTTCTGCAAAATTAAATAAACATCTCCTACGGCTTTAGCTTCAACTCTGGAACCATTTCCGAGCCTCAGCTGGGTCTCACCCATTCTAAGCCTGCGACTTCTTGTCATCACCTGCAAATCATTGCAAATGTGAGATCCACATCCGGTATCCAATACCCAAGAAGTAGTATTAAGTGAAACATTTATTTCAATATAGAACATACCCTTCGCAGTTCGCAACTGCTCTAGATATTCCTTGCAGTTACGCTTCCAATGACCAGGCTTCTTGTAGTAATGACAAACATCCTTGGATTTTTCATTGTTTGAAGCCTTTGTCTTGTACTTCTTCTCGGGTTCGACTTTCTTGGGTGGGGCAGAACGTTTCTTGCCCTTCGTACTTGGCCCCTTCTTTGCAGAAGAAGAGGAGCCCACCAAGAAAGCCGGTTTATCCTTCTTTAATGTGGATTCATATGTCACAAGCATATTGACCATCTCTTCAAGGGTGGCCTCTATCTTGTTCATATTGAAATTCACCACAAATCCGTCAAACGAAGAAGGAAGAGACAGAAGTAGTAAATCCACATTGAGTTCATGCTCCAACACCAAATCAAGGGTTGCCAACTTCTGTATGAGCCAAATCACTCGTACCCCATGATCACGGACCGAAGTCCCTTCACGCATGCGACACGTCATTAGCTCCTTTACAGTAGCGAACCTTTCAGCCCTCAATTGAGCCCCAAAAAGTTCCTTGAGTTGAACGTGAATGTCAGCAGCATTCACGGTGTCCTCAAATCACCTCTGGAGTTCATCAGACATCGAGGCTTGCATATAGCATTTGGTCTTGATATCATGGTCCCACCATGTATCAAGTTTGGCTAACTCTTCCGGACTTACGTCAGCTGGTGCTTCCTTCGGAGGAGATTTTTCTAACACGTAGAGCATCTTATCCGAAGTCAAGACAATCTTCAACTTACGGAACCATTCCGTATAGTTTGCGCCAGTCAATTTATTTTGTTCGAGGATCGAGAAAAGTGGATTACGCGAATTCATCGTATGAAATACTGAAACAAAACAGACAAATATCAGTGATTGTTTAAGAAATTTACTAAGACATAAAATAGGCGATATTTATTTTATGAATCTCACTCCCACTATTTTAACGATTTCACTACCCTCTAGTGAAAACGGGAAACTGTTTTCCTTAGTGAGAACATGGAGTCCAATTGACAAACTTATGGTCCCGAATAATATCAGCCAACCATAATTTTCAAAAGGTAGAGCCCAATTGCTTCCAAAGCAACCTCCATGTTTTTACCTCATGTCCAATAAGGGCCCAATAATATGACGCCGTTTATTGTGACATGTCAAGATGACCCATCAATATTAAGTTGTGATGGACGGTCGCCATGTGGATCCCCCAATAATATGAGCCGATCCCATGGGAGTTCCACCCAACTTACAACATGTGTCGATCCAATGTACAGCTTTCCGACGAACGGGCCCCCCCAATAATATGAGCCGGACCGTATCCGCGGGTAGCATCTCATACATTGATCGTTGATGGAAGGTAGGAACATTTAAACAAATTTAAATTTCCTTTATTTATCTTGATATCAATTTTAAATCATATTTAAAATGAGGGATTTTTAATTATAAAAATTTGTCTCATCATTTTTAAAATTTTGTATGCTTGTCGGATTCACACAATTTTGTCTAAAACATGCATACAACTATAATATCACATATTATATAGGATGGTCGATTCCATTTCTAATCGACCCGTGGTTGCCAATCACGAGTCTTAGTCCAATCCTAGGTAATATGCACTATGCAATGCAATCCTATTACATTTGCTTCCAATTTACATTTCTTCTGTCTTTATTGTCTGCTGGGCCCACCTCCATCTTCAAATCTTGATCTCCCACTAAATCTAATGTATTTACAATAAATAACAATGACAAGTAGGGATACATTTTTAAGGGGTGGGAACGGGCCATAAACCAAGCCCACTTTTATTACATATGACATTCATATTGGGCCATAAACCAGGCCCATTAATAAACCAACAACAATAAAACAAATGTAAATTCCTACATACACCTACAAAATTGGTCATGACAATCGATCATCCTTATCTAATAACATTTAATTCAAAATTAATTTATTGGATAACATGCAATGGCAATTTAAATTTAAAAGGATAAAATCATATTTCATACATAAAATCTTATTTTACATACAAAATCATATTTTATCTTTTTATCAAATAAAATCATATTTTATCTATAAAATCAAATTTTATACATAAAATCATATTTTACTCAATATATCCATAAGATCATATCTTATCATCAATTGTACCAAAAATAATTAATTTCAAAATTCAATTTAACGGATAAAATATTTAAATTTTCAAAAAATTCAAATTTATCCAAAAATCAATTTTAAAATTTTCGGACTCGAACAATTCGATCCGATGCCTCGTGGACCAATCAAAACAATTTTCGATCGGACCAAAAATAGAATTTTAACATATTAAAATTTAATTTAAAAATTAAAAAATAATTTTTCCCGCGGGCCGCCCGGGACATTCCCGGGCTGCCCGCGCCCTAACGAGGTCGGGCCGGGCAGCCCGGCTGCCCCTAGGGCAGCACCGTGCGCTGCCTTGGGCAGCGCCGTGCGCCGCCCTGTGCAGCGCCATGCGCCGCCCTCTGCAGCGCCCAGCGCCGCACAGGGCAGCGCCGTGCGCTGCCCGGGGCAGCGACGATCGATTAATTTAATCGCTTGACCTGAGCAACCTGGCTCTGATACCACCGTTGGAGAACGCGGCTTTCAGATCAAACAAGATTGATACCCGGCGCAGCGGAAGTTTAAAAATTTATTATATGAAACGATTCCATATTGGGTATCATATCTTTACGATTAAATTGTGTGTGTAAAAATTTAAATAACGATTATAAAATTTTTACCTTTAATCTCGGATCGAGATTCTGGACACCAACAGATTTCTCTGCTCTTGTTGTATCTCCCTGGAACCGATGGACGAACAGTTCTTCAATCAGGTCCACGAATAGAGATTTAATCCCTCTGATAGATTGCACTAGAAAATCTATCAGAAGTTTTCTACGAAGAGATTAACGAATTTGATCCGTTAAACCAGACTGTAATTCAAAATCACAGGCTGGATTTTTCTCAAGCAGAGGGGAGAGGGGCGGCGGCCACTAGGTTCAAAACCCTAGTAAATTTCGAAAATTATGCCTGTTGTGTCTAATTTCTGTACTGCAATAACTTATTTATAATGTAGGCCACTAACAGCTTAGGGCCCATTAGTCATAAGTTCAGGCCCGACAAGCAAAGCCCGCATGTTCAGAAATTAATATAAAATTCATCGTGACTCCGATTGATAAACGGATTTCACCAATGTGCACAGAAACCATTTCTGCACCTTTTAAAGTAAAGATAAATTTTTCTGAATGCGAATTCAGTGGTTTCCAAAAATGCCCATCACTATGTCATTTTAGGAAATCTTACTCCTCTACTCTTAAATAAGATGTCCAACTTCTTTGTTCATTAAATTTAACTCTTTAAATTTAACTATCTCAACGGGGATTAAAAATCCATTACACTGTGTGACCCTCAATGGTTCAGGGATACAGCTAGCCGTGGGCTCACAACTCCTTGTGACTCGGAACAACAATTTCCGACTTGCCCATCGAATCATGGTAAGAGCGTCTAGCAACATCGCCCCTTGATTCCCTAGGTATCACTGATAGTGCCTGCAAGAACCATATAGATTTTGGTTAACGTACAGTACGGTCCCTTCATCCATATATCCCGATCGAATCAACAACCATTGGTATATCGAGAGTCGCTCGAGATTCGATAACTATGCAATACATCTTGAAGATCAAATAGTGACATCGCATGTGCTACTAAGAAACCATTTCTTAAATCAAATCATGTACTCTGGCCAGAGATTCGTCACACTAATATCTCCTCAGATCGCATAGGATATCCACACTCGCAAGTATGTGGTGAATCCTTGACAACAAAGCATCGACTCCTATATGTGTTGTAACTGTACCCAATCCCGACACCTGATGACCCCAATAGAGTCGGTAAACGAGTCAAAGCACAGTACTAGCATATAGAGTCTCAATGATGTTTCAAGTAGTAAGGACTAATGGTGTACAACCAAAACCGCGGACTTTATCCACTCGATAAGTGATAACCACTTGGAAAGTCCGGATAGGGTAGTTCGATCATTCATCATATGAATATCCATTTGCATGCTTCGAACATCTCTATGTTCCTTACCAATGAAACGTGGTACTCTGCATCGCAAATGCTAGTCTCACACTCGAGCGATCCTTATCCTTATTATCGGACGGCTCAATCGACTAGGAACAGTTTAGAACATACAGTGACTATAAGATGTGTTTCATGATAGACATCCCCATGTTCTACCACATCTTATATACACTATAGTATATTCAAGGTCTTTATCAAAACAACAATAGTATATCATAATATAACAATATGAAGAAAGATAAAGTCATTGCCATTAATAAAAGTGTAAATAATATTAAACAAAAGATTGTTTATACAAAGAGTCATCAAAGCCCTTAGCCACAAGTTGGCTCACTGGGCACCCACTCTTTCAAGCCTACCAATCCAGTCTACTGCTACTACAATGCAATTACCCATGCATCAATAATTAAGCTCTAAAAGCCTTAACTAAGCTAAAGCATACTCCTAAATATTTTTAGGATGCCATAGTTATACCTGCGTCCGTCGATAGCCCTTTGCTGTAGATAGCCTCAAAACTAGGCCACAGCTCCGCTACGACGCCTAGACTGCAATGCCACTTCAAGATTTCCCGTAGGATGCCTAGATATCCCTAGATCTGAGTTAGAAGGCTTAGGAATCGAGAGAGAAGAGAGGAATTGGTGCATCTCAAATGAACCCTCGGCCCTCATATTTATAGACACGGAACGTTGCTTCCGTTCAGGTTCGTTGCATCCGTTCTGCCTGACGAACGTTGCGTCCGTTCCTCTTCGTTGCTTCTGAAGTCCCATCAAGTGCGTAAGCAATGACGTAATATTGCTGACATCACGGATGACATCAGCTTCCAGAACGTTGCTTCCGTTCAAGAACTTTGCTTCCTTTCTGGGTCACCCTACGGACCATTTCCGATCATTCTGAATCCATTTCTGAAGTCCGTTAGTCCAACATAAACTTCCTTAATCATGTTTTACTTAATATAATCATGATCCTATGAATAATATACTCATTAATCATTAATTACGGATACGGGTCACAATAGTCTATCCCTGAGTACGTCCATTCCTAGAACTCTTTTAGCAGGGCCAAGATTCTTCATGTCAAATTCTCTTTGCAATAGACCCTTAAGCTCCATGATTTTATCCCTTTCTTTACAAGAAATAAGCATGTCATCTACATACAATAACAAGTAGATCATGCAATTTTCTGATATTCTTTTGAAGTATACACATGTGTCAAAGCTGCTCCTGTTGAATTCCTTCTCTAACATGAAGCTGTCAAATCTTTTATTCCACTGACTCGGAGATTGCTTGAGACCATAAAGAGATTTCTTAATTTGACACACCATGTGTTCTTTCCCAGCAATGACAAATCCTTCCGATTGTTTTTACATCCATTTGCTCATGTTCTAAGTCTTATTTTTATGGACAACAATATTCTTATAGAGGTATGTTTCACAACTGGGGAGAATATTTCATTAAAATCCACTCCTTCCTTTTGTGTAAACCCCTTTGCTACCAACCTTGCCTTGTACTTTGCTTTTTCTTCTCCTGGAATACCTTCATTTTTCTTGTAAATCCACTTGCACCCCACTATCCTTTTACCTGTAGGAAGCTCCACCAGATCCCATGTTTCTTTCTTATACAATGAATCCAACTCATCATTCATAGCAGATTGCCAATAATCCCTTTCCTTACAGGATATTGCTTCTTTATAGGACTGTGGTTCTTCATCATTTAACATTTCTGCTGCACTTAAAGCATAGGAAATTAAATCTGCATAACCAAACTTGTTTGGTTGTTTTATTTCCCTTCTAGCCCTGTCTCGAGCCAATTTATAACTTTCCAAGTTATCTGATGTGTCAGTGGTTTGCTCACTAGGCTCCACCTCAACTTGAACTTCATCACTCTGTTCAACTTGAGTTTCATTTACATCTGAAGTCTCCACAGTTTGTAAGATAATGTCCTCATTGAATGTAACATCCCTGCTGATAATGCATTTTCCAGCACCATTCTCTTGGATCCAAATCCTGTAACCTTTGGTTCCTTAATAATAACCTAAGAAGATTCCCTTCTTAGCTCTTGGTTCCAACTTTCTACTCGAAACATGCATGTATGCAGTGCATCCAAATATCCTTAGGTGTTCATATCTATCAAATTCTCTTGACCATGCTTCCATAGGAGTCCTAAAGTCGAGTGCTGTTAAGGGAGATCTATTAACTAGATAGCATGTCGTGTTTACAGCTTCTCCCCAGAAAGATGCAGGAAGTTTAGCACATGATAGCATGCATCTTACTCTCTCCAGTAAGGTTCGATTCATTCGCTCTGCAAGACCATTCTATTGAGGAGTATGCCTCACCGTGAGTTGCCTAGAAATCCCATTCTTCTTGCACAGATCAATAAACTTATGGTCCAAAAATTCCAGTCCATTATCAGTTCTAAGACGCTTGATTCTCCTGCTGGTTTGATTCTCAACCAAGGATTTCCATTCTATGAATTTGCTTAGGGCCTCATTCTTGTGTTTCATCAACTATAGCCACACCCTTCGAGAGTAATCGTCTATGAATATTATGAAATATCTAGATCCACCATGTGTGGCACTTCTTGATGGCCCCCAAACATCTGAATGGATATAATCAAGTGTGCCCTTAGTTCTATGGATTGCTTTATTAAAATTGAGTCTTGTTTGTTTTCCCAGTACACAGTGCTCGCAAAACTCAAGTTTACTGATTTGATCATTTCCAAAAATTCCTTGCTTACATAGCTCACTCAATCCTCTTTCACTTATATGTCTTAGCCTCAAGTGCCAGAGTCTATTTCTGTCATCAGTAGGTGAAACTGAGAGAGCATCAGAATTTTGGTGAGTTGTGCCTTGTAATGTTTATAATCCATTATGCCTTAATCCTTTCATGAACACCAAAGCCCCTTTCGATATGGTGTGCAGCCCATCTTTGGCTTTGAAAGTGTATCCTTGTTGATCAAGAATCCCTAAAGAGATTAAATTTCTCTTTAATCCTGGAACAAACCTTACATTAGCAAGGACTTTCACTGTACCATCAACAAGTTTGAGCTTGATTGACCCTACACCTTCTATTTTACAAGCCATATTGTTTCCCATGAGAACCTGTCCACCATCTCCTTTAATGAGGTCACAAAAGCAGTGTTTATTTGGGCTCATATGAAAAGAACATCCTGAATCTAGAATCCATTCTTTCTCAGATTTCTCTGTTGTAACTGAAAGAACATCTGCACTTTCATAACCATCTGTTTCAATTGCAACATCTCCAGATTCTACTTCTTTGTCCTTATTCTTTCTCTTGAGTTTTGGACATTCCCTCTTGAAGTGTACCTCTTTGTGACAAAGAAAACACTTCCTTTTGGTTCTTGACTTAGACCTGAACCGATGCCTACCCTTGTTCTTGTAATCTCTCTTTTCAGTGCGGCCCCTTACAAATAGGCCCTCTATTGAATTTCCATTCACCAACTTTGATTTCTTATTGAGTTCTTTCGACATTAGCGCAGCATGTACCTCTTCAAGTGTTAGAGCCTATCTTCCATATATCATTTTATCCCTTAAATGTTCATAAGAGTCTGGAAGAGATCGTAACAAGAGAAGTTCCTGATCTTCATCCTCGATTTTGATATCAATGTTCTCCAGATCTAAGATGATCTTGTTAAAGTCATCTACATGATCTTCGATTTCATTTCCGTTTGGCATCTTGAAGGTATATAGTTTCTGTTTCAAGAAGAGACAGTTTGCCAAGGACTTTGTCATGTACAAACTCTCGAGCTTGATCCAAATCGCAGCAGCACTTGTCTCCTTTGAAAATTCCCTCTCAGAACTCTATCTCCAAGACTCAAGATAAGTGCACTGTGGGCTTTTGCCAAAATGGTTTTTTTCTCTGGTTATTTTAGAGAATCTACCATCCTTTCTTCCCCAAGAAGTGCCTCATCTGTGCCTTGTTGAACCAGTAGGGCCCTCATTTTCAAGTGCCACAATCCGAAATCGTTTATCCCGATGAATTTCTCTATATCAAACTTTGTTGAACCCATTGATGATCGTAACCAATTCTCTGATGCCAGTTTGTTGTGATTCACAACACACAATCACCTCTTTGTTGACAAGAATCACACTCGATATTCGATCACACATGCAAGAATATTAAACACTATAAGAAGAACACAATCAACACCAAGAGTTTATAGTGGTTCGGATAAATCCTACATCCACTTCTTGAACTTCGTAGAGATCTATCACTATAACCAAGAACATGGTTTCAGAGTTATAGAAAATTCAAGATACAACCCAATCCCGAAAGAAGAAAGAATACAATATGAACCAATTGATACACCACCCCTCAAAGTATGCTGCAATCCTCTTATATAAAGTGAAGTAGAGCTGCTTCTTTTATCCAGCTAGATCACACCTTACCCATTGGTTATTAGCAGTTACTAGCTAACCGAAAAAGTCTTGATCACCTGCAGCAACTCCCTGGACATTCTTGTGCATCCTTGGTAAATGTATATCCGAGCATTGGTGAGCCAATACCTACAAAATCGAGAAAAAGGTATGATTTGACATTAACCTCGACAGGTAGAATAACTCGAGAACGTGATGGTTTTCGAGTTTATTAAATCAAATACATGCATGATTAGTTGTATTACTTAATCTTATATGATCTATATGAATTACTTGACTTAGTTGATTTGCTTGGTTGATATATGAGTTGTTTGATTCAAACATGATTTTCTTGGTGAGATTGATGAATTATATTTATTTGAGATTAATGAGTATAGATTATTTTGAATTGTTGAGTTATGGTAGATTGGTTATAGAGTTGAGAGTAAACCCCTAGAGCCACAATTCTTTCGAAACCTTGAAAACAGAATCGAAAAGAAAATATTGGACGTGGTGAACTTGTATATGAGAGGCTAGAGATCTAACTTGATTTGTTTTTGCCACCTCAGTATAGTGTTCACAGTCCAGGGAATACGAGATTGTTACCACCTCGAGCGGGAGCGTAGGTGGGAGGCTTGATTTTGGGCCTTATTATATTCTCGGGATCCCAACGAGATGATTTTTGAAAATATCGATTCTGTGAGACTTGAATCCTTTAACCCTCGACTTGTCTTTGAGTTTTTATGTTATTGAATGAATTTTCTTTGAAAGATATTCGACAGGTAAGGGTATAAGGAAATGATGATTGTGATAGTAGATTTCTTATTTGAATTATATCTACTTGATTTATATATATGTCTTTCATACTGAGATTTATTCTCACCGAAGTTATTTGGATGTTGTTTTGCCTGTATGTGTGCATTGCATCAGGTTGAAGAGTAAGCGAGTCAGACTTGACAAGGAAGCGAGAGATTGAGAGATTAGAGTGGAGACTTGGGTGATAGAAGAAGTTTATGTTCTTTTGTAATGTCGAGCATGTTAGATTTGGAATCCAATGTTGATATGTTGAATTCATTGGTTTAGTTTATCCTTTCATGTTTTGATGTTTGTATTAAAGGCTTGAGACTAGACTTTAATCTAGATGTTTATGTTGTTGCTACATTTGAAATTTAGTTGAGTCACTTTTGTAGATTCTATATGTAAACTTGAGTTGGTTTATATGAAGAAATGGAATTTATCTTGTTGTAGCATCATGCTCTCTTGGCTATGAAGATGCTTGTATTATTTATGCCATTAGCTTTGATATTATCTTATAGGAGTTGGCATGAACATGTTTGTAATCTTTTGGAGAGGATTATGTTAGCATTGGCATAACTTGTTAGATGTTCAAAATGGCTTGGAAGGGCTTGGACAGCAGCAACCAAGTGCTGCATTTTTTTTTTCCTGGACGATTGGCGCGCGCTTGGGTGAGCATGCAGCTCGCGCGCTCGCGAGCCAACCTGCAGGGCTGCTGGCCCGTTGGCCTGCGCTCGCGTGCGCGCAGGGCAACACATTTTTTTTGAAAAAAAATTAAGGCCTTTGATTGCTTGATCTTAATTCATGTTATTGGATTAAAAGCTCTTATTTGATCTTGGATTAACCGTTATGATTTGAGAGATTAGTACCCCTGTCCCCACAATAGGTGGTATCTGAGCGTAAGTTTCCTGAACTGATTTAGAAGTTGAGTGGGGTAGATCGAGTCGCATGCATTTTTTTTAGTATGGCTTGATTGATGCTTTACTAAAGTTCATAAAATGTATGTGAGTGTGATTTACTACTTGGAGAAATTATCTGAGTACATGCTTAAATACTTATGTGCTTACCTGATTATGTGAATTCACATGAATTTTTGAATTTTTTGTAAGCATGTTTCTTTGAATAGCATGAAGAGTTGTAAACATGTGTAATATGGCAAAACATGAGATTATATGTATTTTTAATGATTTGAATAGTATAATCTTTGTGTTGCTTATGGATCTTATTTTGAAGTAAGTCGGGTTATTTGGGTGATGTAAGCACCCCAGATTGAACCAAACAGTACTCCGCAAGTGAAGTAATTACCTTCGACTGAACAGATGAGTATTGTAGTAAGCTATCAGAATCGATGGATGCTACACTCACACCGATGGACGTGCTATTTGAACTATTTTAGACGTATAATCCGCCAACTTTGAAAGGTACAGAAGATAACAGTGTTTGTGAAGGTTGGTTAGAAGAGCTTGATCAATTGTTTGAATCTTTAGAATACTTTGATGAACGAAGAATCAAGTTGGTCGTATACCAACTGCAAGATTTAGCAAGAAGTTGGTGGTTTGCGACAAAGCAATGTCTGGTAAACAGAGGTATAGTAATTTCTTGGCAGTTATTTAAGACTGAATTTTGTCAACGATTTCTTCCGAGATCTTATAGAGAAGATAGAGCAAGAGAATTTTTTAACTTGAAGCAAGGAAATATGACTATCGACGGGTATGTTGCTAAATTCTCCAGGTTGCTCCGATTTGTTCCTCACGTGATTCAGGATGAAGAAGTCCAAACGAATTTGTTTATCAATGGACTGAATCCAGAAATTTATGCTTGGAGAGATGCTGGGCGACTGAATAGATTGGCAGACGCTATTGACTGGTCTAAAAGAGCTGAAGCCGGTTTTATGAGACAGAAAGAAAGTTCAATCGTGCCTCATCATTTCGAACAACTGCAATCTCAGTCACATTTGTCATCACAGAGCAGATATGAGGCAGGAGGTAGTTTTAGTGGAAGTGAAGAGAGGTTAAAGCATTTGAGGAAACAACTCAAGAAGTCTTGGAGTATCTCTTCTACCTCTAGCAGACCGAAGCAACTTGGTCTGGGTCAGAAAGCAGAATATGCCGGGGAATACTGTACTCACTATGGAGGAAAACATGCTAGCGATGAATGCCGAGGAACTTTAGGAAAATGTCATCGTTGCTATCAAGTGGGACATTTTTCGAGAGTGTGTCCTAATCCATGGGGAACGAGGAGAAATCTGAATGAAGGTCCAACTCTTAGGAAACAAGCATCTATAGATACCTCGGTTCAAGATTCACCAGATGATGACACTATAGGTACATTTGAGCTTTAAGTAATTTGACTGCATACTGATGAATCTGGGTGCATTGCATACAGATATAGTTGCATAATTTATTATGTTACATTAACTGTATGTTGAACCTTTATCGAAAGTAGTTTCTATGTGCTAACATGGGTGAACGGCTATAAAAGATTATATCAGCAAATTGAGTCTGAAAAACTGAATTATAGTTTGAAAGAAATCAGATTGAATTGAAGTTGATTGTGTTACTTGAAATATAGTACGAGTTCCCGAATTTAGGTTCCGCTTTATTTTGGGTATTGAATAAGTTTATGGATCAATCATGATTATTTGGGAAGAATTTAGAGATCTGATAAGATAAGTACGAAAATCAGTTACAGTTGAGCCTTCTCTTTGATTTTGCTGAATCTATTATATCATAGGATCATGACTCTTGAATTTCTTGATATCAATTATGAGGTTTTGTATTCGACCTCAATCGATCTTGATTGACTCTTAATCTTTGTTAGAGTCTGATTTGATTCACTCTCTTAAAGTCGAGATGCAAGTGAGTTGTTTTCACTTAGCAAATTTTGTCATTCAGAATATTTGATCTTTGGATGACCTCTACTTGAGTGAGTTTATTTGAATATGAATTGCAAGAGTCGTTGATCGTTTGGTATATACATTCAGTATATTTTGATGATTTTGGCTCGTAACTGATAGGAATTTGGATTCAGAGTACCAGTAAGTGTTTTGAATTGATTGTATGATTTTTCCAGAAATTGGGAAATAGAAAGAAAAAATTAGAAGAATTCTTGATCAACTGATTAAAGACTTTGTTTTGTAATTGAGTTTCTAGACAAGATACTCAAATAATCAGGATTGTTGCAATCCAAACTACGTTAGATTAGTTTGGAAAGATTAAAGCAACATTGAGATTAAATCAAGAGATTAGAATTTGGTTGAGAATGCTAGATTGAGATATGAAAGAGTGGGTGCCCAGTGAGCCAACTTGTGGCTATGGGCTTTGATGACTCTTTGTACAAACGATCTTTTGTTTAATATAATTTACACTTTTATTAATGGCAATGACTTTATCTTTCTTCATATTGTTATATTGTGATATACTATTGTTGTTTTGATAAAGACCTTGAATATACTATAGTGTATGTAAGATGTGGTAGAACATGGGGATGTCTATCATGAAATACATCTTATAGTCACTGTATATTCTAAACTGTTCCTAGTCAATTGAGCCGTCCGATAATAAGGATAAGGATCGCTCGAGTTTGAGACTAGCATTTGCGATGCGGAGTACCACGTTTCATTGGTAGGGAACATGGAGATGTTCGAAGCATGCAAATGGATATTCATAGGATGAATAATCGAACTACCCTATCCGGACTTTCCAAGTGGTTATCACTTATCGAGTGGATAAAGTCCGCGGTTTTGGTTGTACACCATTAGTCCTTACTACTTGAAAAATCATGGAGACTCTATATGCTAGTACTGTGCTTTGACTCGTTTAACGACTCTATGGGGGTCATCAGGTGTCGGGATTGGGTACAGTTACAACACATATAGGAGTCGATGCATTGTTGTCAAGGATTCACCACATACTTGCGAGTGTGGATATCCTATGCGATCTGAGGACATATTAGTGTGACGAATCTCTGGCCAGAGTACTTGATGTGATTTAAGAAATGGTTTCTTAGTAGCACATGCGATGTCACTAATTTGATCTTCAAGATGTATTGCATAGTTATCGAATCTTGAGCGACTCTCGATATACCAATCGTTGTTGATTCGATCGGGATATATGGATGAAGGGACCGTACGGTACGCTAACCAAAATCTACTGGTTCTTGTAGGCACTATCAGTGATACCTAGGGAATCATGGGGCGATGTTGCTAGGCGCTTTACCATGATTCGTTGGGCAAGTCGGAAATCGTTGTTCCGAGTCACAAGGAGTTGTGAGCCCACGGCTAGCTGTATCCCTGAACCATTGAGGATCACACAGTGTAATGGAGTTTTTAATCCCCGTTGAGATAGTTAAATTTAAAGAGTTAAATTTAATGAATAAAGAAGTTGGACTTCTTAAATAAGAGTAAGGGAGTAGGATTTCCTAAAATGACATAGGGATGTATATTTTTGGAAATCACTGAATTCGGATTCAGGAAAATTTATCTTGACTTTAAAATGTGCAGAAATGGTTTCTGTGCACATTGGTAAAATCGGTTTATCAATCGGAGTCACGATGAATTTTATATTAATTTCTGAACATGCGGGCTTTGCTTGTCGGGCCTCAACTTATGACTAATGGGCCCTAAGGTGTTAGTGGCCTGCATTATAAATAAGTTATTACAGTACAGAAATTACACACAACAGGTCATTATTTTTGAGACAGGATTTTCGAAACCCTCCTCTCTCTCTCAAACATATTTCGGCCGAACCCCTCCCTCTCTGTCAGAGAAATTCCGGTCTGTGATTTTGAATTGCAGTCAGGAATAACGAATCAGATTCGTTTAATCTCTTCGCAGAAAAACTTCTGATAGATTTTCTAGTGCAATCTATCAGAGGGATTTAAACCCCATTCGTGGACCTGATTGAAGGAGTTCATCAGTTCCAGGGAGAGACAACAAGAGCAGATTAATTCTGTTGGTGTCCAATAATCTCGCTTCGAGATTGAAGGTAAAATTTAATTAATTGTTATTTGAATTTTACACACACAAAATAATTTAATCGTTAAACGGTTGATACCCACACTATGGAATTGTTCCATGATAAATTTTTTAAACTTCCGCTGCACCGGGTAACAATCGTGATTGATCTGAACGCCAGTTTTCCAACAGTGGTATCAGAGCCAGGTTGCTCAGATCAAACGATTAAATTAATCAATTGTACAAAATTTTTGAGTCTCGGTTTTTGAAACAAAATAAATATTTTTAAATAAAAAAAATTTTTCGGGGCAAAACCCGGGCAGCGATTGGATCGCTGCCCGGTGGGGCAGCAATTGTTGCTGCCTCGGGCGGCGCACGGCACCGCCCAAAGGGGGCGCACGGCGCCGCCCACGGCGGCGCACGGCGTCGCCCACGGCGGCGCACGGCGTCGCCCAGGGGCGACGCTCAGCGCCGCCAGGGCAGCGCTCGGCGCTGCCCAGGGCGACGCTCGGCGCCGCCCAGGGCAGCAACTGTTGCTGCCCTAAAGGGGCAGCCGGGCTGCCCCGGCCCGCGCCCACGGGTGCGGGCCGGCCCGGGAGTGTCCCGGGCGGCCCGCGGGAAAAATTAAATTTTTTATTTAAAATTAATTTTAATGTGTTAAAATTTTATTTTTTGTCCGGTCAAAAATTGTTTTTGATTGGTTCACGAGATTTCGGATCGAATTGTTCGAGTCCGTAAATTTTAAAATTGATTTTTGGATAAATTTGAATTTTTGGAAAATTTTAATATTTTATCCTTAAATTGAATTTTGAAATCAATTATTTTGGTACAATTGATGATAAGATTTGATCTTATGATATATTAAGTAAAATATGATTTTATCTATAAAATTGGATTTTGTAGATAAAATATGATTTTATTTGATAAAGAGATAAAATATGATTTTATATGTGAAATGAGATTTTATATGTAAAATATGATTTTATCCTGTTTAAATTTGAATTGCCACTGCATGTTATCCAATAAATTAATTTTGAATTAAAAGTTATTGGATAAGAATGATCGATTGCCATGACCAATTTTGTAGGTGTATGTTAGGAATTTACATTTTGTTTTATTGTTGTTGGTTTTATTAATGGGCCTGGTTTATGGCCCAATATGAATGTCATATGTAATAAAAGTGGGCTTGGTTTATGGCCCGTTCCCACCCCTAAAAATGTATCCCCTACTTGTCATTGTTATTTATTGTAAATACATTAGATTTAGTGGGAGATCAAGATTTGAAGATGGTGGGCCCAGCAGACAATAAAGACTGAAGAAATGTAAATTGGAAGCACATGTAATAGGATTGCATTGCATACTGCATATTACCTAGGATTGGACTAAGACCCGTGATTGGCAACCATGGGTCAATTAGAAATGGAATCGATCATCCTATATAATATATGATATTATGATTGTATGCATGTTTAGACATAATTGCGTGAATCCGGCAAGCATGCAATAAATTGAATATGATGAGACAAATATTTTATAATTAAAAATCCCTCATTTTAAATATGATTTAAAATTTATATCAAGATAAATAAAGGAAATTTAAATTTGTTTAAATATTCCTACCTTCCATCAACGGTCAATGTATGTGATGCTACCCGCGGATACGGTCCGGCTCATATTATTGGGGGGGCCCGTCCGTCGGAAAGCTGTACATTGGATCGACAAATGTTGTAAGTTGGGTGGAACTCCCATGGGATCGGCTCATATTATTGGGGGATCCACATGGCGACCGTCCATCACAACTTAATATTGATGGGTCATCTTGACATGTCACTTTAAACGGCGTCATATTATTGGGCCCTTATTGGACATGAGGTAAACACATGGGGGTTGCTTTGGAAGCAATTGGGCTCTACCTTTTGAGAATTATGGTTGGCTGATATTATTCGGGACCATAAGTTTGTCAATTGGACTCCATGTTCTCACTAAGGAAAAGTTTCCCGTTTTCACTAGAGGGTGGTGAAATCGTTAAAATAGTGGGAGTGAGATTCATAAAATTAAATTTCGCCTATTTTATGTCTTAGTAAATTGTTAAACAATCATTGATATATGTCTATTTTTCTTTTCAGTATTTCATACAATGAATTCGCGTAATCCATTATTCTCGATCCTCGAACAAAACAAGTTAACTGGCGCAAACTATACGGAATGGTTCCGGAAGTTGAAGATTGTCTTGACTTCGGAGAAGATGCTCTACGTGTTAGAGAAATCACCTCCGAAGGAAGCACCAGCTGACGTAAGTCCGGAGGAATTGGCCAAACTTGATGCATGGTGGGACCATGACATCAAGACCAAATGCTATATGCAAGCCTCGATGTCTGATGAACTCCAGAGGCGATTTGAGGACACCGTGAATGCTGCTGACATTCACGCTCAACTCAAGGAACTTTTTGGGGCTCAATCAAGGGCTGAAAGGTTCGCTACTGTTAAGGAGCTAATGACGTGTCGCATGCGTGAAGGGACTTCGGTCCGTGATCATGGGGTACGAGTGATTTGGCTCATACAAAAGTTAGCGACCCTTGATTTGGTGTTGGAGCATGAACTCAACGTGGATTTACTGCTTCTGTCTCTTCCTTCTTCGTTTGACGGATTTGTGGTAAATTTTAATATGAACAAGATAGAGGCCACCCTTGAAGAGATGGTCAATATGCTTGTGACATATGAATCCACACTAAAGAAGGATAAACCAGCTTTCTTGGTGGGCTCCTCATCTTCTACTAAGAAGGGGCCAAGTACGAAGGGCAAGAAACGTTCTGCCCCACCCAAGAAAGTCGAGCCCGAGAAGAAGCACAAGACAAAGGCTTCAAACAATGGAAAATCCAAGGATGTTTGCCATTACTGCAAGAAGCCCGGTCATTGGAAGCGCAACTGCAAGGAATATCTAGAGCAGTTGGGAACTGCAAAGGGTATGTTCTATATTGAAATAAACATTTCACTTAATACTACTTCTTGGGTATTGGATACCGGATGTGGATCTCACATTTGCAATGATTTGCAGGTGATGACAAGAAGTCGCAGGCTTAGAATGGGTGAGACCCAGCTGAGGCTCGGGAATGGTTCCAGAGTTGAAGCTACAGCCATTGGAGATGTTTGTTTAATTTTGCAGAACGGTTTTAAGTTATTTTTAAGAGATGTTTTATTTGTTCCGGATTTAATTAAAAACATTATTTCTGTTTCTATGCTAGATAGAGATGGTTATTCTTGCAATTTTGTGAATGGGATTTGCAATATTTACAAGAATGAATGTTTGATTGGAAATGGACAACTTGAAAACGATCTATACAACTTAAAACTAAAAGACGTTCCAATAAATTATATTGATAAACCGGCGACAACAAACAAAAGGAAAATCGATAGTCAAAACCCGGCAAACCTTTGGCACGCTAGACTAGGTCATATTTCCTCAAGGAGGATGAAAAAGCTAGTGGGAGAGGGCATGTTTGATATGTCTGATATTAACTCTCTACCTACTTGTGAATCCTGCCTAAAAGGGAAAATGACTAAATCTCCTTTTAAGGGGAAACCTGAGCGTAGTCAAAATCTGTTGGATTTGATCCATACAGATGTTTGTGGTCCATTTAGAGTTGGGACTCAACATGGCCACACCTACTTCATTACCTTTACTGATGATTATTCAAGGTATGGGTATTTATATTTGATGAAATATAAGTCTGAAGCATTTGAAAAGTTCAAAGAATTCAAGGCTGAAGTAGAAAACAAGCTAGGTAAAAGTATTAAAGCACTTCGATCGGATCGAGGTGGAGAATACTTGAGTACCGAGTTTTTGGACTATCTGAAAGAGAATGGGATTCTCTCTCAGTGGACTCCTCCTATGACACCACAGCTGAATGGTGTATCGGAGCGTCGTAATCGAACTTTGTTGGACATGGTTCGTTCCATGATGAGCTTCACTGAGCTTCCACCTTCGTTTTGGGGCTATGCGCTTGAAACGGCGGTATTGTTGTTAAACAACGTCCACACTAAAGCAGTGGACAAAACACCATACGAGTTATGGAATGGCAAAGCTCCTAAGTATTCGTACTTGAGGATTTGGGGATGTCCTGCTGACGTGAAGCGGACAGTGGGAGATAAGTTGGATAGTCGATCCAGCTTATGTTATTTTGTAGGGTATCCGAAGAATTCAATCGGATATTATTTCTATTATCCTGCTGAAACAAAGGTGTTTGTTTCTAGAAATGCCACCTTCTTGGAGAAGGAGTTCTTATTGGATAAGAAAGGCGAGATGATGGAACTCGAAGAAGTTCGAGAAGAACACGAAATACAAAATAACGATCCTACGCCTCAGGAACCATTATTGGACACGCCTGAACCTAGAAGATCCGAGAGGACTTCTAGACCTCCTGTTCGATATGGTCTTCTTCTTGAAGGGGATCAAGATGAACCCGACATTGGATGTGATCCAAGAAACTTCAAGGAAGCAATTTCTGATGCGGATTCAAATTTATGGCTTGAAGCTATGCAGTCTGAATTGGATTCAATGCATACAAACCAAGTTTGGTCTTTAGTAGATCCTCCTGATGGAATTGTTCCAATAGGGTGTAAATGGATCTACAAGAGAAAGCTTGGGCCTGATGGTAAGGTATTGACCTACAAGGCGCGATTGGTGGCGAAAGGTTACACTCAAAGACAAGGAGTTGACTATGATGAAACCTTTTCACCAGTTGCAATGTTCAAGTCCATAAGAATCCTTATTGCCATAGCTGCATGGTATGACTATGAGATATGGCAAATGGATGTGAAGACTGCTTTTCTTAATGGAGACATTAAGGAAGAAATCTATATGAAGCAGCCAGAGGGTTCACATCCATGGGAAGCGAGCATAAGGTATGCAAGCTTCAGAGATCAATTTATGGTCTAAAACAAGCATCAAGAAGTTGGAACCAGAAATTTGATGAAACAATAAAAGATTTTGGTTTCATCAAGAACCCGAAGGAACCGTGCGTGTACAAGAAAGTAGTTAAGGATGCTGTGACATTCTTAGTACTTTATGTTGATGACATCCTACTCATTGGGAATGATGTAGGGATGTTGCAGTCAACAAAGATATGGTTATCAGGTAGATTCTCGATGAAGGATTTGGGTGAGGCATCCTACATTCTTGGGATACAGATCTATAGAGATAGATCTAAGAGAATGATAGGACTCACTCAATCAACCTACATCGACACCATATTGAAACGGTTTTCAATGGATGGGTCCAAGAGAGGACATCTACCCATGTGTCATGGAGTTTCTTTATCCAAGTCTATGTGTCCCAAGACTGATGCAGAGATAGAGAATATGACACATGTACCATATGCGTCAGCTATAGGTAGTATCATGTATGGGATGATATCTACCAGACCGGATGTAGCATTTGCTCTGAGTGTCACGAGCAGATATCAGGCTAATCCTGGTCAAATGCATTGGAAAGCCGTGAAGGACATTCTTAAGTACTTACGAAGGACTAAGAATATGTTCATGGTATATGGAGGACGAGATCTGAAATTGGAAGGCTATACCGACTCTAGCTTCCAAAGTGACGTGGATGACTCGAAGTCAACCTCTGGATTTGTGTTCATGCTCAATGGCGGTGCTGTCTCTTGGAAGATTTCCAAGAAGGACACCACAGCGGATTCCACCACTGAGGCTGAATACATTGCAGCATCAGCTGCTGCTAAAGAGGCCGTTTGGATGAGGAAGTTCGTCCAAGAGTTGGGCGTCATTCCTGAATATGTTGGTCCAGTCCCGGTGTACTGTGACAACACGGGTGCCATTGCTCAAGCAAAGGAACCAAGGTCTCATCAAAGATCCAAACACGTACTGAGGAAATACCACATCATCCGGGAGATTGTGGAAAGAGGAGACATCACTGTCGAACGAGTGGCCTCTGCAGACAATATCGCTGATCCGCTTACTAAGCCCTTGCCAGGACCATTGTTTGACAAACATCGCGAAGCAATGGGTCTACGTAGTATGACTAGTTGGCTATAGGGCAAGTGGGAGATTGAAAGAGTGGGTGCCCAGTGAGCCAACTTGTGGCTATGGGCTTTGATGACTCTTTGTACAAACGATCTTTTGTTTAATATAATTTACACTTTTATTAATGGCAATGACTTTATCTTTCTTCATATTGTTATATTGTGATATACTATTGTTGTTTTGATAAAGACCTTGAATATACTATAGTGTATGTAAGATGTGGTAGAACATGGGGATGTCTATCATGAAATACATCTTATAGTCACTGTATATTCTAAACTGTTCCTAGTCAATTGAGCCGTCCGATAATAAGGATAAGGATCGCTCGAGTTTGAGACTAGCATTTGCGATGCGGAGTACCACGTTTCATTGGTAGGGAACATGGAGATGTTCGAAGCATGCAAATGGATATTCATAGGATGAATAATCGAACTACCCTATCCGGACATTCCAAGTGGTTATCACTTATCGAGTGGATAAAGTCCGCAGTTTTGGTTGTACACCATTAGTCCTTACTACTTGAAACATCATGGAGACTCTATATGCTAGTACTGTGCTTTGACTCGTTTACCGACTCTATGGGTGTCATCAGGTGTCGGGATTGGGTACAGTTACAACACATATAGGAGTCGATGCATTGTTGTCAAGGATTCACCACATACTTGCGAGTGTGGATATCCTATGCGATCTGAGGACATATTAGTGTGACGAATCTCTGGCCAGAGTACTTGATGTGATTTAAGAAATGGTTTCTTAGTAGCACATGCGATGTCACTAATTTGATCTTCAAGATGTATTGCATAGTTATCGAATCTTGAGCGACTCTCGATATACCAATGGTTGTTGATTCGATCGGGATATATGGATGAAGGGACCGTACTGTACGCTAACCAAAATCTACTGGTTCTTGTAGGCACTATCAGTGATACCTAGGGAATCATGGGGCGATGTTGCTAGGCGCTTTACCATGATTCGTTGGGCAAGTCGGAAATCGTTGTTCCGAGTCACAAGGAGTTGTGAGCCCACGGCTAGCTGTATCCCTGAACCATTGAGGGTCACACAGTGTAATGGAGTTTTTAATCCCCGTTGAGATAGTTAAATTTAAAGAGTTAAATTTAATGAATAAAGAAGTTGGACTTCTTAAATAAGAGTAAGGGAGTAGGATTTTCTAAAATGACATAGGGATGTACATTTTTGGAAATCACTGAATTCGGATTCAGGAAAATTTATCTTGACTTTAAAATGTGCAGAAATGGTTTCTGTGCACATTGGTAAAATCGGTTTATCAATCGGAGTCACGATGAATTTTATATTAATTTCTGAACATGCGGGCTTTGCTTGTCGGGCCTCAACTTATGACTAATGGGCCCTAAGGTGTTAGTGGCCTGCATTATAAATAAGTTATTACAGTACAGAAATTACACACAACAGGTCATTATTTTTGAGACAGTATTTTCGAAACCCTCCTCTCTCTCTCAAACATATTTCGGCCGAACCCCTCCCTCTCTGTCAGAGAAATTCCGGTCTGTGATTTTGAATTGCAGTCAGGAATAACGAATCAGATTCGTTTAATCTCTTCGCAGAAAAACTTCTGATAGATTTTCTAGTGCAATCTATCAGAGGGATTTAAACCCCATTCGTGGACCTGATTGAAGGAGTTCATCAGTTCCAGGGAGAGACAACAAGAGCAGATTAATTCTGTTGGTGTCCAATAATCTCGCTTCGAGATTGAAGGTAAAATTTAATTAATTGTTATTTGAATTTTACACACACAAAATAATTTAATCGTTAAACGGTTGATACCCACACTATGGAATTGTTCCATGATAAATTTTTTAAACTTCCGCTGCACCGGGTAACAATCGTGATTGATCTGAACGCCAGTTTTCCAACAGTTTCAATTTATTGCATGCTTGTCGGATTCACGCAATTATGTCTAAACATGCATACAATCATAATATCATATATTATATAGGATGATCGATTCCATTTCTAATTGACCCGTGGTTGCCAATCACGGGTCTTAGTCCAATCCTAGGTAATATGCAGTATGCAATGCAATCCTATTACATGTGCTTCCAATTTACATTTCTTCAGTCTTTATTGTCTGCTGGGCCCACCATCTTCAAATCTTGATCTCCCACTAAATCTAATGTATTTACAATAAATAACAATGACAAGTAGGGGATACATTTTTAGGGGTGGGAACGGGCCATAAACCAAGCCCACTTTTATTACATATGACATTCATATTGGGCCATAAACCAGGCCCATTAATAAAACCAACAACAATAAAACAAAATGTAAATTCCTAACATACACCTACAAAATTGGTCATGGCAATCGATCATCCTTATCCAATAACTTTTAATTCAAAATTAATTTATTGGATAACATGCAGTGGCAATTCAAATTTAAACAAGATAAAATCATATTTTACATATAAAATCTCATTTCACATATAAAATCATATTTTATCTCTTTATCAAATAAAATCATATTTTATCTACAAAATCCAATTTTATAGATAAAATCATATTTTACTTAATATATCATAAGATCAAATCTTATCATCAATTGTACCAAAATAATTGATTTCAAAATTCAATTTAAGGATAAAATATTAAAATTTTCCAAAAATTCAAATATATCCAAAAATCAATTTTAAAATTTACGGACTCGAACAATTCGATCCGAAATCTCGTGAACCAATCAAAAACTATTTTTGACCGGACAAAAAATAAAATTTTAACACATTAAAATTAATTTTAAATAAAAAATTTAATTTTTCCCGCGGGCCGCCCGGGACACTCCCGGGCCGGCCCGCACCCGTGGGCGCAGGCCGGGGCAGCCCGGCTGCCCCTTTAGGGCAGCAACAGTTGCTGCCCTGGCAGCGCCTGGCGCCGCCCTGGGCAGCGCCCAGCGCTGCCCTGGCGGCGCTGAGCGTCGCCCCTGGGCGACGCCGTGCGCCCCCTTTGGGCGGCGCCGTGCGCCGCCCGGGGCAGCAACAATTGCTGCCCCACCGGGCAGCGATCCAATCGCTGCCCGGGTTTTGCCCCGAAAATTTTTTTTTTATTTAAAAATATTTATTTTGTTTCAAAAAACCGAGACTCAAAAATTTTGTACAATCGATTAATTTAATCGTTTGATCTGAGCAACCTGGCTCTGATACCACTGTTGGAAAACTGGCGTTCAGATCAATCACGATTGATACCCGGTGCAGCGGAAGTTTAAAATTTTATCATGGAACAATTCCATGGTGTGGGTATCAACCGTTCAACGATTAAATTATAAGTGTGTGTAAAATTCAAATAACAATTATTAAATTTTACCTTCAATCTCGAAGCGAGATTATTGGACACCACACAGATTTCTCTGCGCTTCTTGTATCTCCAAGGAACTGATGAACTCCTTCAATCAGGTCCACGAATGAGGTTTAAATCCCTCTGATAGATTGCACTAGAAAATCTATCAGAAGTTTTTCTGCGAAGAGATTAAAGAAATATGATTCGTTATTCCTGACTGCAATTCAAAACCACAGACCGGAATTTCTCTGACAGAGAGGGAGGGGTTCGGCCGAAATATGTTTGAGAGAGAGAGGAGGGTTTCGAAAATCCTGTCTCAAAAATAATGACCTGTTGTATCTAATTTCTGTACTGCAATAACTTATTTATAATGCAGGCCACTAACACCTTAGGGCCCATTAGTCATAAGTTGAGGCCCGACAAGCAAAGCCCGCATGTTCAGAAATTAATATAAAATTCATCGTGACTCTGATTGATAAACCAATTTTACCAATGTGCACAGAAACCATTTCTGCACATTTTAAAGTCAAGATAAATTTTCCTGAATCCGAATTCAGTGATTTCCAAAAATGTACATCCCTATGTCATTTTAGGAAATCCTACTCCCTTACTCTTATTTAAGAAGTCCAACTTCTTTATTCATTAAATTTAACTCTTTAAATTTAACTATCTCAACTGGGATTAAAAACTCCATTACACTGTGTGACCCTCAATGGTTCAGGGATACAGCTAGCCGTGGGCTCACAACTCCTTGTGACTCGGAACAACGATTTCCGACTTTCCCAACGAATCATGGTAAAGCGCCTAGCAACATCGCCCCATGATTCCCTAGGTATCACTGATAGTGCCTACAAGAACCAGTAGATTTTGGTTAGCGTACAGTACGGTCCCTTCATCCATATATCCCGATCGAATCAACAACCATTGGTATATCGAGAGTCGCTCAAGATTCGATAACTATGCAATACATCTTGAAGATCAAATTAGTGACATCGCATGTGCTACTAAGAAACCATTTCTTAAATCACATCAAGTACTCTGGCCAGAGATTCGTCACACTAATATCTCCTCAGATCGCATAGGATATCCACACTCGCAAGTATGTGGTGAATCCTTGACAACAATGCATCGACTCCTATATGTGTTGTAACTGTACCCAATCCCGACACCTGATGACCCCCATAGAGTCGGTAAACGAGTCAAAGCACAGTACTAGCATATAGAGTCTCCATGATGTTTCAAGTAGTAAGGACTAATGGTGTACAACCAAAACCGCGGACTTTATCCACTCGATAAGTGATAACCACTTGGAAAGTCCGGATAGGGTAGTTCGATTATTCATCCTATGAATATCCATTTGCATGCTTCGAACATCTCCATGTTCCCTACCAATGAAACGTGGTACTCCGCATCGCAAATGCTAGTCTCAAACTCGAGCGATCCTTATCCTTATTATCGGACGGCTCAATTGACTAGGAACAGTTTAGAATATACAGTGACTATAAGATGTATTTCATGATAGACATCCCCATGTTCTACCACATCTTACATACACTATAGTATATTCAAGGTCTTTATCAAAACAACAATAGTATATCACAATATAACAATATGAAGAAAGATAAAGTCATTGCCATTAATAAAAGTGTAAATTATATTAAACAAAAGATCGTTTGTACAAAGAGTCATCAAAGCCCATAGCCACAAGTTGGCTCACTGGGCACTCACATGTAATAGGATTGCATTGCATACTGCATATTACCTAGGATTGGACTAAGACCCGTGATTGGCAACGACGGGTCAATTAGAAATGGAATCGATCATCCTATATAATATATGATATTATGATTGTATGCATGTTTAGACATAATTGCGTGAATCCGGCAAGCATGCAATAAATTGAATATGATGAGACAAATATTTTATAATTAAAAATCCCTCATTTTAAATATGATTTAAAATTGATATCAAGATAAATAAAGGAAATTTAAATTTGTTTAAATATTCCTACCTTCCATCAACGGTCAATGTATGTGATGCTACCCGCGGATACGGTCCGGCTCATATTATTGGGGGGGCCCGTCCGTCGGAAAGCTGTACATTGGATCGACAAATGTTGTAAGTTGGGTGGAACTCCCATGGGATCGGCTCATATTATTGGGGGATCCACATGGCGACCGTCCATCACAACTTAATATTGATGGGTCATCTTGACATGTCACTTTAAACGGCGTCATATTATTGGGCCCTTATTGGACATGAGGTAAACACATGGGGGTTGCTTTGGAAGCAATTGGGCTCTACCTTTTGAGAATTATGGTTGGCTGATATTATTCGGGACCATAAGTTTGTCAATTGGACTCCATGTTCTCACTAAGGAAAAGTTTCCCGTTTTCACTAGAGGGTGGTGAAATCGTTAAAATAGTGGGAGTGAGATTCATAAAATTAAATTTCGCCTATTTTATGTCTTAGTAAATTGTTAAACAATCATTGATATATGTCTGTTTTTCTTTTCAGTATTTCATACAATGAATTCGCGTAATCCATTATTCTCGATCCTCGAACAAAACAAGTTAACTGGAGCAAACTATACGGAATGGTTCCGGAAGTTGAAGATTGTCTTGACTTCGGAGAAGATGCTCTACGTGTTAGAGAAATCACCTCCGAAGGAAGCACCAGCTGACGTAAGTCCGGAGGAATTGGCCAAACTTGATGCATGGTGGGACCATGACATCAAGACCAAATGCTATATGCAAGCCTCGATGTCTGATGAACTCCAGAGGCGATTTGAGGACACCGTGAATGCTGCTGACATTCACGCTCAACTCAAGGAACTTTTTGGGGCTCAATCGAGGGCTGAAAGGTTCGCTACTGTTAAGGAGCTAATGACGTGTCGCATGCGTGAAGGGACTTCGGTCCGTGATCATGGGGTACGAGTGATTTGGCTCATACAAAAGTTAGCGACCCTTGATTTGGTGTTGGAGCATGAACTCAACATGGATTTACTGCTTCTGTCTCTTCCTTCTTCGTTTGACGGATTTGTGGTAAATTTTAATATGAACAAGATAGAGGCCACCCTTGAAGAGATGGTCAATATGCTTGTGACATATGAATCCACACTAAAGAAGGATAAACCAGCTTTCTTGGTGGGCTCCTCATCTTCTACTAAGAAGGGGCCAAGTACGAAGGGCAAGAAACGTTCTTCCCCACCCAAGAAAGTCGAGCCCGAGAAGAAGCACAAGACAAAGGCTTCAAACAATGGAAAATCCAAGGATGTTTGCCATTACTGCAAGAAGCCCGGTCATTGGAAGCGCAACTGCAAGGAATATCTAGAGCAGTTGGGAACTGCAAAGGGTATGTTCTATATTGAAATAAACATTTCACTTAATACTACTTCTTGGGTATTGGATACCGGATGTGGATCTCACATTTGCAATGATTTGCAGGTGATGACAAGAAGTCGCAGGCTTAGAATGGGTGAGACCCAGCTGAGGCTCGGGAATGGTTCCAGAGTTGAAGCTACAGCCATTGGAGATGTTTGTTTAATTTTGCAGAACGGTTTTAAGTTATTTTTAAGAGATGTTTTATTTGTTCCAGATTTAATTAAAAACATTATTTCTGTTTCTATGCTAGATAGAGATGGTTATTCTTGCAATTTTGTGAATGGGATTTGCAATATTTACAAGAATGAATGTTTGATTGGAAATGGACAACTTGAAAACGATCTATACAACTTAAAACTAAAAGACGTTCCAATAAATTATATTGATAAACCGGCGACAACAAACAAAAGGAAAATCGATAGTCAAAACCGGCAAACCTTTGGCACGCTAGACTAGGTCATTTCCTCAAGGAGGATGAACAAGCTAGTGGGAGAGGGCATGTTTGATATGTCTGATATTAACTCTCTACCTACTTGTGAATCTTGCCTAAAAGGGAAAATGACTAAATCTCCTTTTAAGGGGAAACCTGAGCGTAGTCAAAATCTGTTGGATTTGATCCATACAGATGTTTGTGGTCCATTTAGAGTTGGGACTCAACATGGCCACACCTACTTCATTACCTTTACTGATGATTATTCAAGGTATGGGTATTTATATTTAATGAAATATAAGTCTGAAGCATTTGAAAAGTTCAAAGAATTCAAGGCTGAAGTAGAAAACAAGCTAGGTAAAAGTATTAAGGCACTTCGATCGGATCGAGGTGGAGAATACTTGAGTACCGAGTTTTTGGACTATCTGAAAGAGAATGGGATTCTCTCTCAGTGGACTCCTCCTATGACACCACAGCTGAATGGTGTATCGGAGCGTCGTAATCGAACTTTGTTGGACATGGTTCGATCCATGATGAGCTTCACTGAGCTTCCACCTTCGTTTTGGGGCTATGCGCTTGAAACGGCGGTATTGTTGTTGAACAACGTCCACACTAAAGCAGTGGACAAAACACCATACGAGTTATGGAATGGCAAAGCTCCTAAGTATTCGTACTTGAGGATTTGGGGATGTCCTGCTTACGTAAAGCGGACAGTGGGAGATAAGTTGGATAGTCGATCCAGCTTATGTTATTTTGTAGGGTATCCGAAGAATTCAATCGGATATTATTTCTATTATCCTGCTGAAACAAAGGTGTTTGTTTCTAGAAATGCCACCTTCTTGGAGAAGGAGTTCTTATTGGATAAGAAAGGCGAGATGATGGAACTCAAAGAAGTTCGAGAAGAACCTGAAATACAAAATAACGATCCTACGCCTCAGGAACCATTACTGGACACGCCTGAACCTAGAAGATCCGAGAGGACTTCTAGACCTCCTGTTTGATATGGTCTTCTTCTTGAAGGGGATCAAGATGAACCCGACATTGGATGTGATCCAAGAAACTTCAAGGAAGCAATTTCTGATGCGGATTCAAATTTATGGCTTGAAGCTATGCAGTCTGAATTGGATTCAATGCATACAAACCAAGTTTGGTCTTTAGTAGATCCTCCTGATGGAATTGTTCCAATAGGGTGTAAATGGATCTACAAGAGAAAGCTTGGGCCTGATGGTAAGGTATTGACCTACAAGGCGCGATTGGTGGCGAAAGGTTATACTCAAAGACAAGGAGTTGACTATGATGAAACCTTTTCACCAGTTGCAATGTTCAAGTCCATAAGAATCCTTATTGCCATAGCTGCATGGTATGACTATGAGATATGGCAAATGGATGTGAAGACTGCCTTTCTTAATGGAGACATTAAGGAAGAAATCTATATGAAGCAGCCTGAGGGGTTCACATCCATGGGAAGCGAGCATAAGGTATGCAAGCTTCAGAGATCAATTTATGGTCTAAAACAAGCATCAAGAAGTTGGAACCAGAAATTTGATGAAACAATAATAGATTTTGGTTTCATCAAGAACCCGGAGGAACCGTGCGTGTACAAGAAAGTAGTTAAGGATGCTGTGACATTCTTAGTACTTTATGTTGATGACATCCTACTCATTGGGAATGATGTAGGGATGTTGCAGTCAACAAAGATATGGTTATCAGGTAGATTCTCGATGAAGGATTTGGGTGAGGCATCCTACATTCTTGGGATACAGATCTATAGAGATAGATCTAGGAGAATGATAGGACTCACTCAATCAACCTACATCGACACCATATTGAAACGGTTTTCAATGGATGGGTCCAAGAGAGGACATCTACCCATGTGTCATGGAGTTTCTTTATCCAAGTCTATGTGTCCCAAGACTGATGCAGAGATAGAGAATATGACACATGTACCATATGCGTCAGCTATAGGTAGTATCATGTATGGGATGATATCTACCAGACCGGATGTAGCATTTGCTCTGAGTGTCATGAGCAGATATCAGGCTAATCCTGGTCAAATGCATTGGAAAGCCGTGAAGGACATTCTTAAGTACTTGCGAAGGACTAAGAATATGTTCATGGTATATGGAGGACGAGATCTGAAATTGGAAGGCTATACCGACTCTAGCTTCCAAAGTGATGTGGATGACTCGAAGTCAACCTCTGGATTTGTGTTCATGCTCAATGGCGGTGCTGTCTCTTGGAAGAGTTCCAAGCAGGACACCACAGCGGATTCCACCACTGAGGCTGAATACATTGCAGCATCAGCTGCTGCTAAAGAGGCCGTTTGGATGAGGAAGTTCGTCCAAGAGTTGGGCGTCATTCCTGAATTTGTTGGTCCAGTCCCGGTGTACTGTGACAACATGGGTGCCGTTGCTCAAGCAAAGGAACCAAGGTCTCATCAAAGATCCAAACACGTACTGAGGAAATACCACATCATCCGGGAGATTGTGGAAAGAGGAGACATCACTGTCGAACGAGTGGCCTCTGCAGACAATATCGCTGATCCGCTTACTAAGCCCTTGCCAGGACCATTGTTTGACAAACATCGCGAAGCAATGGGTCTACGTAGTATGACTAGTTGGCTATAGGGCAAGTGGGAGATTGAAAGAGTGGGTGCCCAGTGAGCCAACTTGTGGCTATGGGCTTTGATGACTCTTTGTACAAACGATCTTTTGTTTAATATAATTTACACTTTTATTAATGGCAATGACTTTATCTTTCTTCATATTGTTATATTGTGATATACTATTGTTGTTTTGATAAAGACCTTGAATATACTATAGTGTATGTAAGATGTGGTAGAACATGGGGATGTCTATCATGAAATACATCTTATAGTCACTGTATATTCTAAACTGTTCCTAGTCAATTGAGCCGTCCGATAATAAGGATAAGGATCGCTCGAGTTTGAGACTAGCATTTGCGATGCGGAGTACCACGTTTCATTGGTAGGGAACATGGAGATGTTCGAAGCATGCAAATGGATATTCATAGGATGAATAATCGAACTACCCTATCCGGACATTCCAAGTGGTTATCACTTATCGAGTGGATAAAGTCCGCGGTTTTGGTTGTACACCATTAGTCCTTACTACTTGAAACATCATGGAGACTCTATATGCTAGTACTGTGCTTTGACTCGTTTACCGACTCTATGGGGGTCATCAGGTGTCGGGATTGGGTACAGTTACAACACATATAGGAGTCGATGCATTGTTGTCAAGGATTCACCACATACTTGCGAGTGTGGATATCCTATGCGATCTGAGGAGATATTAGTGTGACGAATCTCTGGCCAGAGTACTTGATGTGATTTAAGAAATGGTTTCTTAGTAGCACATGCGATGTCACTAATTTGATCTTCAAGATGTATTGCATAGTTATCGAATCTTGAGCGACTCTCGATATACCAATGGTTGTTGATTCGATCGGGATATATGGATGAAGGGACCGTACTGTACGCTAACCAAAATCTACTGGTTCTTGTAGGCACTATCAGTGATACCTAGGGAATCATGGGGCGATGTTGCTAGGCGCTTTACCATGATTCGTTGGGCAAGTCGGAAATCGTTGTTCCGAGTCACAAGGAGTTGTGAGCCCACGGCTAGCTGTATCCCTGAACCATTGAGGGTCACACAGTGTAATGGAGTTTTTAATCCCCGTTGAGATAGTTAAATTTAAAGAGTTAAATTTAATGAATAAAGAAGTTGGACTTCTTAAATAAGAGTAAGGGAGTAGGATTTCCTAAAATGACATTAGGATGTACATTTTTGGAAATCACTGAATTCGGATTCAGGAAAATTTATCTTGACTTTAAAATGTGCAGAAATGGTTTCTGTGCACATTGGTAAAATTGGTTTATCAATCAGAGTCACGATGAATTTTATATTAATTTCTGAACATGCGGGCTTTGCTTGTCGGGCCTCAACTTATGACTAATGGGCCCTAAGGTGTTAGTGGCCTGCATTATAAATAAGTTATTGCAGTACAGAAATTAGATACAACAGGTCATTATTTTTGAGACAGGATTTTCGAAACCCTCCTCTCTCTCTCAAACATATTTCGGCCGAACCCCTCCCTCTCTGTCAGAGAAATTCCGGTCTGTGATTTTGAATTGCAGTCAGGAATAACGAATCAGATTCGTTTAATCTCTTCGCAGAAAAACTTCTGATAGATTTTCTAGTGCAATCTATCAGAGGGATTTAAACCTCATTTGTGGACCTGATTGAAGGAGTTCATCAGTTCCTGGGAGATACAAGAAGCGCAGAGAAATCTGTGTGGTGTCCAATAATCTCGCTTCGAGATTGAAGGTAAAATTTAATAATTGTTATTTGAATTTTACACACACTTATAATTTAATCGTTCAACGGTTGATACCCACACCATGGAATTGTTCCATGATAAAATTTTAAACTTCCGCTGCACCGGGTATCAATCGTGATTGATCTGAACGCCAGTTTTCCAACAGAAACAAGATAGCAGATCAGAGATAATGGATTTTGAGATGAATATTCGTTTGATTGTGCCAGATAATCTAGACATGAGATATCACATTCTGGAAAAATAAGGCACACTACAACAGATTATATATCCATTCAGTTTTTTGGAAATGTTGTATGAAATACTTGGAAATCAGGATTGGCAAAAAAAAATGGAAGACGATATGACATAACTGAGTTTTTGATACCTACGTTTCCAGTAATAGAAGCAGAAAAGAAGAGACTGAGTGATCTATGAATCAGTTTAGCAACGCTAAAGTCGAAACAAGAATAATTTTTTGACAGATTTTAGTTCAAAATTACTCAAATCGTCATGAGTTTGCGATTTGTATTGAAATAGATTCGTCAGATTCAAGAATACGTTGTATTAGCTGTAATATTGATATGCTTTTCTAGCTGTTAAGAATTTGGTGATATGATGAAATTACAGGAATTGTTAAAATTTATTGTCGAGATAGAGACTTTAGATTTAGTTGGTAGATTGTGGCATCAATTTTTAGAAGTTCTGAGTGTTTGGTTGTATATGATTGCATTATGCCACCATTTGATCGATGGATTGTCTGAGGTGACTATCCAGATTTGAGGAAATGCTCAGAACTATAGTATCTGATTCGATACTAACTGATAGATTTTTGTCACTTGCTTATTGCAATTCCTATAGCAGTTATTCGATTGATATAGAGATCGTGTTTTTGATTAAGAAATGAGAAGAAAAGCATAAGTTCTTTGTGATAAGACGGTATTGCAAAAGTATCAGCGATCAAATCAGATGTGGCTTGATAAAAGACAGAGAATATGAAGATTGATCCGTACCGAATTTTAACAGAGCAGATTAGACAGAGTCAGAGTTTGAAGCTTGAACAGAATGTTCAGTGAGAAATGTTCTTTCCGGAGCAATATCTGATTCAGAAAGAAATTTCATTATGATTTAATGAATAATCGATACAGGTTTTGATCAGAAAGAAGAAGAAGATAAGATATCAGAAAAGATATCTAAAGCTCTTAGAATTGAAGTAAGAATTACTTCAGTCAGCTTTACAGTCTACGAGATTCAATAGTACGATTGAATGTGATTTCGAGGACGAAATCATTCCTTAGAGAGGAGGAATTTTAAGGCCTTGAAAATATTAAGTTACTAATTACGGAATTTGAGATTTAAATTCTGGAATTGGGAAAAATATTAATTGGGAATTTATGGAAAATTAGAGATTTATTTTTCGAGCCGAAAATATTTAATTTGAGAATTTACGGATATTTGGGAATTAAATTCCGGGATTCTTAAATTAAAAGAGTACAATATTTGAATTGATTGTATATGAGATAACGAGTTAAATGTTGAGTTTGGAATTAAAAGGATTTGATTGGAAGCCAAAAATGGAGTAAGGATTGATTTGCAATTATTGAGAGATTTATGGACCAAAGTGCAAAATTGGTAGTGCAAGTGGGGAAATCATACGTGGCCATATATGCATGATATATCAAGTTTTGTATTCATTCCACAGTAGATAATCGAGAAGAAGAAACAAAGAAGAAAAGAAATCGATTTTTTCATTCTAACTCCGATTAAACTCAATCTGGCCGGTAGAATTTCAAATTTATCGTATATTTGCGATCACGGCTTCGAGTGCTACACTTTGACGTAAGTTTGGATAAATTCTACCGTGTTTAAATTTTAAGATGTTGTTAGAATTAATACTTGATTGTATAAACGTGTTCTAGTATATACAACGATAGTATATTTAAGACGGTTCGCAAAAATATCGTCGTTTGGACATGTTTTTCATTTATCAAATATTTTCTAAATTTCTTGAAATTTTATGCTACTGATTTCATGTATCTTAGATTGGACTGAGTATGAAAATGAGTTTGAAGTATAGAATTTATGGTGTTTATGCTTTTGGAATTACCGAATTCGAGCCGTTACGCCGTCGATTTTAGTTTGATGAATTTCTGAAAAATTGGGGTGTTGATTTCGAAATTGTAGTAATGGAATGATAGTGATATGAGTTAGATATCAATGTTTGGTTGATGTTTAAAATATTAGAATCATCGATTTCGAATTGATTCGTCGTCGATTGGATTTTTGGTTATTGAACAAGTCTTGAATTTGATTAAACTTTGATGAGTTGAAATGAGTTTGGGAAGCTAATGTTGAGTTGTAACATACTTCAATTCTGATTGAAGTTGAAGGATATCGAAGTCGAGTTGACGATTCCGAATTGAGTTGAAGTTGGCTCCAAGTTGAAATAAGTAGAAGTGGATTAGCAAAAGAAATATGAACAGAATTGATTGAAGTGCAGAAATTGGACAGCTTGTGTTTGATCAAGAGTTACTAGAGTTCAGAGATTGAAATCGAGATAAAGGTATGATTTGACATTAACCTCGACAGATAGAATAACTCGAGAACGTGATGGTTTTTGAGTTTATTAAATCACATAAATGCATGATTAGTTGTATTACTTAATCTTATATGATCTATATGAATTACTTGACTTAGTTGATTTGGTTGGTTGATATATGAGTTGTTTGATTCAAACATGATTTTCTTGGTGAGATTGATGAATTATATTTATTTAAGATTAATGAGTATAGATTATTTTGAATTGTTGAGTTGTGGTAGATTGGTTATAGAGTTGAGAGTAAACCCCTTGATCCACAATTCTTTCGAAACCTTGAAAACAGAATCGAAAAGAAAATATTGGACGTGGTGAACTTGTATATGAGATGCTAGAGATCTGACTTGATTTTTTTTTGCCACGGTCCTCAGTATAGTGTTCACAGTCCAGGGAATACGAGATTGTTACCACCTCGAGCGGGAGCGTAGGTGGGAGGCTTGATTTTGGGCCTTATTATATTCCCAGGATCCCAACGAGATGATTTTTGAAAATATCGATTCTGTGAGACTTGAATCCTTTAACCCTCGACTTGTCTTTGAGTCTTTATGTTATTGAATGAATTTTCTTTGAAAGATATTCGACAGGTAAGGGTATAAGAAAATGATGATTGTGATAGTAGATTTCTTATTTGAATTATATCTACTTGATTTATATATATGTCTTTCATATTGAGATTTATTCTCACCGGAGTTATCCGGCTATTGTTTTGCTTGTATGTGTGCATTGCATCAGGTTGAAGAGTAAGAGAGTCTGTAGTGACCCGTATCCAGAATTAATGATTAATAGGTAATTAATCAAGTGATCATGTTTAGATTTAATAAAACATGATTAAAGAAATTCCAAATGGATTAACGGAGTCCAAAAATAGACCAGGACACTCGAGAATGGTGGGTAGGGTTCGGGAGGATCGGACGCTCCGAACCTGAGTTCGGAGGACCCGAACGTGACCGGAGCCAAGGATCGGAGGCCCGATGAGTTCGGATGGCCCGAAGTGAGTTTGGACAGCCCGAACAGTTGTCAGCCAGCTGTCCTAAAATATTACGTCATTGGTGACATCATTGATTTGACTTCGGAGGGTCCAAAGTTGGGATCATAGGATCCGAACTAGTTCGGATGGCCCGAAGCCAAGTTCGGACGGCCCGAACTTCGCCTATAAATATGAGGGCAGAGAGTTCATTTGAGGTGCACCAATTCCTCTCTTATCTTTCGATTCCTAGGCCTTCTAACTCATATCTAGGGAGATCTAGGAGTCCTATCGGGATTCCGAAAGTGGCGCAACGATCTAGACGTCGTAGCAGAGCTGTGGCCTAGTTTTGAGGCTATCAACAGCAAAGGGCGAACGACGAACGCAGGTATAGCTTTGGCTTCCTAAAAATATTTAGAAGTATGCATTAGTTTAGTTAAGGCTTTTAGATCTTAATTATTGATGTATGGGTAATTGCATTGTAGTAGCAGTAGACTGGACTAGTAGGCTTGGAGTCTAGACCAGTGGAGCTAAGTTTTGACCAGCAGTTGTTAGAGGTACGTAAGTACTGACCGAGATGGCCGACATGATATATTTGCATGTATTTTGCATGAGTATGTGCTATATGTTTTATTATGTTTCAGCATGTTTTACCGCCTTAGCACATGCACGATTTTACGTGTGACTGCATCCTGAGAGATGTGAGTCATTGACAGTCTCCATAGGGAATAGTGATCTCATATTGGACTCGAGTTAGGTATGACAGTTTCCATATGGGACTTGTATCCTATTTTGGATTCGGGTCAGGATGGGGTTGGATCAGCCCTGATATAGAATATACGAATACCCCGCGGAGTCGCTCTCTAGCCGGTACTGTATATTCTTGGTGCCATGAGCAAGTGTTTTACCTGGGATTTTAAATAATCTGTGTGCGCATATTAGTACATATATCATTGCTTAAGTATTGAGCGTTATCGCTCACGCCCCTGTGTTTGGGTATTGTGGTGTACCTTGTGGCAGGAAAGGTTTGAGGCTGGACGGTCCAGGCGGCTCTCAGCAGGATTGAGGATCCGAGAGTGTGAGATCTTAAAGGGTAGGGATTTGTTTACCCTGAACCTTTGATTATGTTGTATAATAGAATTATACACTTTTGTTACCGTCGGTTGGTAGCTCTTAATCGTGTCACGCCCAAATTTCCCAACTCAATCAGTTAATCACTAAAAATGTAGTAGTGTGAGTAGGGATCGTTCCCACGAGGAAAGGTAAATTTAATACGTTCTAAATAAATAAAAAGGGGTTTTGAAGTTTGGACTATGTAATGCCCCGTTTTTATCTTAATTGATGTTATTTGAGATAATCAGTGATTTCAAAATTCGAGACCGGACTTGTTATTGATCAGGGTCCTTTTTGCGAAATTTGGAAATTTCAGGGACTAAAATGCAATTATTGGGTTTTATATATTATCTACACGTAGAATGATTGCAAAAAGCTTCCTCATCTTCCTCCCAACCGATAAGACTCCATTGAAGCGCCCCTTTTGTGTTTCAAGCTTTTTGATTTCAGTCCGAGCTCGATCCGGTCGTTGGAATTTATTTCTGAAGGTTGATTATCGATCACTACTACGAGAGCTCCGTTATATCATAAGTTTTTTTACGATCGGATACATTCTAGTTTTTGAATGTTGTTAGAATCGTTCGAGATTCGAGTATGTTGTTCTTGACAGAGTTCTGATCATTTATTATTTGTCGGTTTTGAATTAGAGCGACGTTCGGATTTGTTATGATTTTTCTTGTCATTTTTGAAAATCTTGATTTTGAGATGTGTTGATATTGTGTTGGGTTTTATGTTTGAGGATTGGAACGAGTTTGTTGAGTTGTTGTTTTGCTGTCTGCATTTTCGGTTTGGTCAGTTTACAGCCGTTATGCCGTCAGTTTGAGTTTTGGATATCGTTTCGATGTTTTGAGTTATACCGAGCTTAGTATGAGTTTTTATATCGATTTTTATCGCTATGACTTCTTCAGATAGATTGATTTGAAGTCTTTGGAGTTGCGAGCCTTGCAGCTTGGATCAGTTGGAAGAGTTGAGCCGGTATAGTATCGATGTCCTTCCTTATCGATTGATTTAACTTGACTAGGTTTTGATTGAGGAATTGTTGTTTTCAGATTGAAGTTTTGAAACGTCCAAGAAGAGGTATAAGATGACTTTGGAATGGTATAGGACGATTAACTCGAATTTGGATTGATTCGAATGTCCTAGATGAAATCACACACTGCATATTTTGACTGCTTATTTGATTATATGATTGAATTTATATTGAGTGCATGAGATTACAAATGCATTCATTTTGAGACTTGATTTATTCAGATTGAACTATACGATCTAGGGATTGTAGTCGAGTAGCTTGGTAGGCGATTTACTACCTTGTCGAGTAGCTCACTATAATTCCCTTGAGTCTAGAGGATTAAAGCATGCCACGTCCACCTCGAGAGGGAAGTCGGTGTGATTGTAGGATGTTTTAACCTCGGGATCCCAAACCAAAGAAAGAAAGAAGAATTCCAATTGATTATCTGAGTCTGATAATCCAGAAGTTTTAAAGACATGCATATCATTTTAATTCAGCACTTGAATGGATTAATTGATATTATGAGGAAAATTCATAGTATGATTTGATATGTTTATTTGATTGCATGTTAGTCTCTTTTACTGGGAATATTATTCTCACCGGATTATCCGGCTGTTGTCTTTGTTTGTATGTGTACTTGGCAACAGGTGGGGCAGGACCAAGTCAGAAGAGGCATGGTTAGCTTCGAGGGAAAGATGTAGAAGTGAGACTCGGTCTAGAAGCCGATTCCAGCATGTCAATCTAGTATATGTTAGAACATGTTTAGTTATCGAACTTCATCGTTATATTGTTGTTGCATGATCTCGACTTTGGTTTGTTTGTTGAACTCCAGAACTCCTGTTTTGAATGGAGGAACCAAGTTGTAACGCATGTTTATGTTTCGAAGTATTGTATGGCTTGATGTTCTCGTTTTTTTGGCGATTCTAGCACCGGAGCAGCCAGGGAGGCGCGCCCGCGCATGCCATCGTGCGCCCATGCTCCTGCGCCTCTTTTTGGGCAGGGCGTCATGCGCGCAAGCGCCTCTATAGGGCGCGGCCGCGCATGTGCCAGGGCATCGTGCTCGCCCGCGCCTGATGAGGCGCGGCCGCGCAGGCCCTGCTTTTAAAAAAAAAAAAAGTGTGTTGGCTGTTAATGCTTGCTTAATTTAATTACTCCTTTAATTGATGTTTAGAACCGAGGTCTCACATTAAGTGGTATCAGAGAGATAAGTTCCTTGAATTTGTTCTAGAAGTGAGCGGGGTAGATCGAGTCCACTTGACCTTAAATTCTCGCATGTGATTGATTAATTCTATGATTACAGAATATGCAAGCATGCTTTATGCATTGAAAATTTATTTGAATTACGTGACTTGATGATTCAAATTAATAAAGCATGACTTGATTGAAATATGAACTGTATTCATGCATTGATCTGAGTTCCATCCATCGAATTGGGAAGATGATCAGAGGTTCGTGACACTGAAATGGTGAGATGTGTATTGTATTATTCATGTTCTAACCCCTGTCATTTTAGATGGGTACTGGAAGAAGGCTAGACATGAATACTCCACCGATTACTCCTACGACAGAAACTCCTCCGGTTATGACTCTTCTGGTGGTACAGATGGATGACACGATCACGCCTATGGAAGCCTTACTGAAGAGGTTCCAATCTTTTAGGCCGCCATATTTGAATGGGAAGGAAAATCCGGTCGATTGCGAGAGTTAGTTGGAAGATGTTGATCAGCTCTTTGAGTCTCTTGACTACTCTGACGACCGCAAGGTCAGATTTATTATGCATCAACTTCAGGGAGTGGCAAAGAGTTGGTGGATGACTACCAAAAGAGCCAAAGAGAATAAAGGTACGGCAATTACTTGGGCACTTTTTAGAGTAGAGTTCTATAAGAGATTCTTTTCAGTTTCCTATCGAAAGGATAAAGGTGCCGAGTTTGCAAATTTGAGGCAAGGTAGTATGAGTATCGAGGACTATGTTGCGAAGTTTGATAGTTTATTGAGGTTCGCTCCGCATATTGCCGACAATGAGGAGGCAAAAGCAGACCAGTTCATTAACGGTTTGCACCCTAACATTTTTATTCTGGTGAATACTGGAAGGCCAGGTAACTTTTTTGATGCGATGGATCAGGCAAAGGGAGCAGAAGCGGGACTGATGAGGAAGAGGGAGAATCAGTACCAGCCTCAACAGCAACAGCAGAGGCAGTATCAGAATCAACCGCCGATGAACGAGGGTAGTAGCAGTGGTGGTAACAAGAAGAACTATTTCCGTCCCAAAGGGAAACAGTTCAAGAAGTCGGGGAGCACTTCTTCGAGCTCAAGTGGCTCGAGGCAGTTCAGTTCTGGACAGGGTTCAGGATCATCTAGAGCTTTGTGTAGCAAGTGTGGAGGACGACACTCCAGTGAGCAATGCAGAGGAATCTTTGGGAACTGTTACATCTGCCAGCAGACAGGGCATTATGCCAGACAGTGTACACAGAAAGCTTCTGACCAGACTCAGAGTGGGAATACCTCTCGACAGTCATCTCAGCCTGGGAGACAGGCTACTGCAGTTCACTCATTTCAACCTCAGCAACAGAATCGTCAGGAAGGTAATCAAAGTTTGAACCAACCTCCTAGACAGCAGGCGAGAGTGTACGCTCTGAATGAGGATCAGGCTCAGGCTGCACCTGATGATGTTATTGCAGGTAATTGTATGATCTTTGATTATCCTGCTAATATTTTGATAGATATAGGTGCTTCTCACTCTTTCATATCTGAGAAATTTGTGTCGATGCATGCCTTGCCTTTTGAGCCTTTACCTGCTGTAGTTGCTGTTACTTCACCTTTGGGTGGAGGAATTGTTTCGAAGAATTTTGTTAGAAATTGTGGATTGAGTTTTGAAGGAAATTTGATCGAATTCGACTGTATTGTACTTGGTTTGCTGACTTTGACTGCATAGTTGGCATAGATGTTTTGACTAAGTACAGGGCTACAATAGATTGTTTTCAGAAGATAGTCCGTTTCAGACCAGAGATGTCAGATGAATGGAGATTCTTCGGTAAGGGTTCTCGTTCAAAAATTCCTTTGATATCTGTCTTATATATGACTAGATTATTACAGAGAGGAGCCGAAGGATTCCTTGTTTATGCGATCGATATTCTGAAGTCTAGCCCTGAGTTGAACGATATACCAGTGGTTAGAGAATTCCCTGATGTGTTTGCAGATGAAATTCCGGGATTGCCGCCGATTAGGGAGATGGAATTTAGCATCGATTTGACGACAGGTACTCAGCCAATTTCGAAAGCTCCGTACCGAATGGCTCCGATCGAATTGAAGGAACTGAAGGAGCAGTTGGAAGACTTGATTTCCAAGGGATACATTCGACCCAGTGTATCGTCTTGGGGTGCTCCTGTCCAGTTTGTTAGAAAGAAAGATGGCTTGATGCGTCTCTGCATTGACTACCGCCAACTGAATCAGGCGACAGTTAAGAACAGGTATCCTTTACCGCGTATCGATGACCTTTTTGACCAGTTGCAGGGTTCTTGTATCTATTCGAAGATAGATTTGAGGTCTGGGTATCATCAACTGAGAGTTCGTGAAGAAGATGTTACTAAGACTGCGTTTCGAACAAGGTATGGCCACTGTGAATTTCTTGTCATGCCTTTCGGTTTGACGAACGCCCCAGCGGTCTTTATGGGGTTGATGAACCGAATCTTTCAGCGTTTTCTTGATGAGTTTGTGATTATATTTATTGATGATATCTTGATCTACTCTAAGAGCCGTTCCGAGCATGTAGATCATTTGAGAACTGTTTTACAGATTTTGAGAACCGAACAGTTATTCGCCAAGCTTTTGAAGTGCGAGTTTTGTCTTGACAGAGTTGTCTTTCTGGGGCACATTACTTCAGGAGATGGGATTGCTATTGATCCCAGCAAGATAGAAGTAGTGATGAATTGGCGCAGGCCGACTTCTGTGCCAGAGATTCGAAGTTTTTGGGCTTAGCGGGGTACTATCGCAGATTTATTTAGGGTTTCTCTTCTATTGCAAAGCCTATTACCCAGCTGACTCAGAAGAATGCTCCTTTTCTGTGGACAGATGATTGTGAAGCCAATTTTGTTGAGTTGAAGAAGAGATTAACCAGTGCTCCGATTCTTTCTATTCCATCTGGTTCCGGAGGTTTCACAGCTTATTACGATGCTTATCATCTTGGTCTTGGACGTATTCTTATGCAAAGGAAGCACGTGATAGCTTATGCGTCGAGGCAGTTGAAACCGCACGAGACTCGCTATCCAGTTCATGATCTTGAACTAGCTGCTATCATTTTTGCCTTGAAGATCTGGCGTCACTACTTGTACGGTGAGTCTTTTGAGATCTTTTCGGATCATAAGAGTCTTAAGTACTTATTTTCACAGTCTGAGTTGAATATGAGGCAGAGGAGATGGCTAGATTTATTGAAGGACTTCGACTGCGAGATTAAGTATTACCCGGGGAAGTCGAATGTGAAAGAGTGGGTGCCCAGCGAGCCAACTTGTGGCTATGGGCTTTGATGACTCTTTGTACGAACGATCTTTTGTTTAATATAATTTACACTTTTATTAATGGCAATGACTTTATCTTTCTTCATATTGTTATATTGTGATATACTATTGTTGTTTTGATAAAGACCTTGAATATACTATAGTGTATGTAAGATGTGGTAGAACATGGGGATGTCTATCATGAAATACATCTTATAGTCACTGTATATTCTAAACTGTTCCTAGTCAATTGAGCCGTCCGATAATAAGGATAAGGATCGCTCGAGTTTGAGACTATCATTTGCGATGCGGAGTACCACGTTTCATTGGTAGGGAACATGGAGATGTTCGAAGCATGCAAATGGATATTCATAGGATGAATAATCGAACTACCCTATCCGGACTTTCCAAGTGGTTATCACTTATCGAGTGGATAAAGTCCGCGGTTTTGGTTGTACACCATTAGTCCTTACTACTTGAAACATCATGGAGACTCCATATGCTAGTACTGTGCTTTGACTCGTTTACCGACTCTATGGGGGTCATCAGGTGTCGGGATTGGGTACAGTTACAACACATATAGGAGTCGATGCATTTTTGTCAAGGATTCACCACATACTTGCGAGTGTGGATATCCTATGCGATCTGAGGACATATTAGTGTGACGAATCTCTGGCCAGAGTACTTGATGTGATTTAAGAAATGGTTTCTTAGTAGCACATGCGATGTCACTAATTTGATCTTCAAGATGTATTGCATAGTTATCGAATCTTGAGCGACTCTCGATTTACCAATGGTTGTTGATTCGATCGGGATATATGGATGAAGGGACCGTACTGTACGCTAACCAAAAATCTACTGGTTCTTGTAGGCACTATCAGTGATACCTAGGGAATCCTGGGGCGATGTTGCTAGGCGCTTTACCATGATTCGTTGGGCAAGTCGGAAATCGTTGTTCCGAGTCACAAGGAGTTGTGAGCCCACGGCTAGCTGTATCCCTGAACCATTGAGGGTCACACAGTGTAATAGAGTTTTTAATCCCCGTTGAGATAGTTAAATTTAAAGAGTTAAATTTAATGAATAAAGAAGTTGGACTTCTTAAATAAGAGTAAGGGAGTAGGATTTCCTAAAATGACATAGGGATGTACATTTTTGGAAATCACTGAATTCGGATTCAGGAAAATTTTTCTTGACTTTAAAATGTGCAGAAATGGTTTCTGTGCACATTGGTAAAATTGGTTTATCAATCGGAGTATAAATTTTATATTAATTTCTGAACATGCGGGCTTTGCTTGTCGGGCCTCAACTTATGACTAATGGGCCCTAAGGTGTTAGTGGCCTGCATTATAAATAAGTTATTGCAGTACAGAAATTAGACACAACAGGTCATTATTTTGAGAGCAGAATTTTCGAAACCCTAGCCCCTTTCACTCTCACAATTCGGCCGCCCCTCCTTGCTCTGTCAGAGAATTTCCGGTCTGTGATTTTTAATTGCAGTCAGGAATAACGAATCAGATTCGTTTAATCTCTTCGCAGAAAAACTTCTGATAGATTTTCTAGTGCAATCTATCAGAGGGTTTTAAACCCCATTCGTGGACCTGATTGAAGGAGTTTATCAGTTCCTGGGAGATACAAGAAGCGCAGAGAAATCTGTGTGGTGTCCAATAATCTCGCTTCGAGATTGAAGGTAAAATTTAATTAATTGTTATTTGAATTTTACACACACAAATAATTTAATCGTTAAACGGTTGATACCCACACTATGGAATTGTTCCATGATAAAATTTTTAAACTTCCGCTACACCGGGTAACAATCGTGATTGATCTGAACGCCAGTTTACCAACAGTGGTATCAGAGCCAGGTTGCTCAGATCAAACGATTAAATTAATCAATTGTACAAAATTTTTGAGTCTCGGTTTTTTGAAACAAAATAAATATTTTTAAATAAAAAAAAAAAATTTCGGGGCAAAACCCGGGCAGCGATTGGATCGCTGCCCGGTGGGGCAGCAATTGTTGCTGCCCCGGGCGGCGCACGGCGCCGCCCAAAGGGGGCGCACGGCGCCGCCCACGGCGGCGCACGGTGCCGCCAGGGCAGCGCTGTGCTCTGCGCAGGGCAGCGCTGTGCTCTGCGCAGGGCAGCGCTGGGCGCTGCCCAGGGCGGCGCACGGCGCCGCCCATGGGCGACGCTCGGCGCCGCCCAGGGCGGCGCCAGGCGCCGCCAGGGCAGCAACTGTTGCTGCCCTAAAGGGGCAGCCGGGCTGCCCCGGCCCGCGCCCACGGGTGCGGGCCGGCCCGGGAGTGTTCCGGGCGGCCCGCGGGAAAAATTAAATTTTTATTTAAAATTAATTTTAATGTGTTAAAATTTTATTTTTTTTTTGTCCGGTCAAAAATAGTTTTTGATTGGTTCACGAGATTTCGGATCGAATTGTTCGAGTCCGTAAATTTTAAAATTGATTTTTGGATAAATTTGAATTTTTGGAAAATTTTAATATTTTATCCTTAAATTGAATTTTGAAATCAATTATTTTGGTACAATTGATGATAAGATTTGATCTTATGATATATTAAGTAAAATATGATTTTATCTATAATTTTGGATTTTGTAGATAAAATATGATTTTATTTGATAAAGAGATAAAATATGATTTTATATGTGAAATGAGATTTTATATGTAAAATATGATTTTATCCTGTTTAAATTTGAATTGCCACTGCATGTTATCCAATAAATTAATTTTGAATTAAAAGTTATTGGATAAGGATGATCGATTGCCATGACCAATTTTGTAGGTGTATGTTAGGAATTTACATTTTGTTTTATTGTTGTTGGTTTTATTAATGGGCCTGGTTTATGGCCCAATATGAATGTCATATGTAATAAAAATGGGCTTGGTTTATGGCCCGTTCCCACCCCTAAAATGTATCCCCTACTTGTCATTGCTATTTATTGTAAATACATTAGATTTAGTGGGAGATCAAGATTTGAAGATGGTGGGCCCAGCAGACAATAAAGACAAAGAAATGTAAATTGGAAGCTAATGTAATAGGATTGCATTGCATACTGCATATTACCTAGGATTGGACTAAGACTCGTGATTGGCAACCACGAGTCAATTAGAAATGGAATCGATCATCCTATATAATATATGATATTATGATTGTATGCATGTTTAGACATAATTGCGTGAATCCGGCAAGCATGCAATAAATTGAATATGATGAGACAAATTTTTATAATTAAAAATCCCTCATTTTAAATATGATTTAAAATTGATATCAAGATAAATAAAGGAAATTTAAATTTGTTTAAATGTTCCTACCTTCCATCAACGGTCAATGTATGTGATGCTACCCGCGGATACGGTCCGGCTCATATTATTGGGGGGGCCCGTCCGTCGGAAAGCTGTACATTGGATCGACAAATGTTGTAAGTTGGGTGGAACTCCCATGGGATCGGCTCATATTATTGGGGGATCCACATGGCGACCGTCCATCACAACTTAATATTGATGGGTCATCTTGACATGTCACTATAAACGGCGTCATATTATTGGGCCCTTATTGGACATGAGGTAAAAACATGGGGGTTGCTTTGGAAGCAATTGGGCTCTACCTTTTGAGAATTATGGTTGGCTGATATTATTCGGGACCATAAGTTTGTCAATTGGACTCTATGTTCTCACTAAGGAAAAAGTTTCCCGTTTTCACTAGAGGGTAGTGAAATCGTTAAAATAGTGGGAGTGAGATTCATAAAATTAAATTCGCCTATTTTATGTCTTAGTAAATTGTTAAACAATCATTGATATATGTCTGTTTTTCTTTTCAGTATTTCATACAATGAATTCGCGTAATCCATTATTCTCGATCCTCGAACAAAACAAGTTAACTGGCGCAAACTATACGGAATGGTTCCGGAAGTTGAAGATTGTCTTGACTTCGGAGAAGATGCTCTACGTGTTAGAGAAATCACCTCCGAAGGAAGCACCAGCTGACGTAAGTCCGGAGGAATTGGCCAAACTTGATGCATGGTGGGACCATGACATCAAGACCAAATGCTATATGCAAGCCTCGATGTCTGATGAACTCCAGAGGCGATTTGAGGACACCGTGAATGCTGCTGACATTCACGCTCAACTCAAGGAACTTTTTGGGGCTCAATCGAGGGCTGAAAGGTTCGCTACTGTTAAGGAGCTAATGACGTGTCGCATGCGTGAAGGGACTTCGGTCCGTGATCATGGGGTACGAGTGATTTGGCTCATACAAAAGTTAGCGACCCTTGATTTGGTGTTGGAGCATGAACTCAACGTGGATTTACTGCTTCTGTCTCTTCCTTCTTCGTTTGACGGATTTGTGGTAAATTTTAATATGAACAAGATAGAGGCCACCTTTGAAGAGATGGTCAATATGCTTGTGACATATGAATCCACACTAAAGAAGGATAAACCAGCTTTCTTGGTGGGCTCCTCATCTTCTACTAAGAAGGGGCCAAGTACGAAGGGCAAGAAACGTTCTGCCCCACCCAAGAAAGTCGAGCCCGAGAAGAAGCACAAGACAAAGGCTTCAAACAATGGAAAATCCAAGGATGTTTGCCATTACTGCAAGAAGCCCGGTCATTGGAAGCGCAACTGCAAGGAATATCTAGAGCAGTTGGGAACTGCAAAGGGTATGTTCTATATTGAAATAAACATTTCACTTAATACTACTTCTTGGGTATTGGATACCGGATGTGGATCTCACATTTGCAATGATTTGCAGGTGATGACAAGAAGTCGCAGGCTTAGAATGGGTGAGACCCAGCTGAGGCTCGGGAATGGTTCCAGAGTTGAAGCTACGGCCATTGGAGATGTTTGTTTAACTTTGCAGAATGGTTTTAAGTTATTATTAAGAGATGTTTTATTTGTTCCGGATTTAATTAAAAACATTATTTCTGTTTCTATGCTAGATAGAGATGGTTATTCTTGCAATTTTGTGAATGGGATTTGCAATATTTACAAGAATGAATGTTTGATTGAAAATGGACAACTTGAAAACGATCTATACAACTTAAAACTAAAAGATGTTCCAATAAATTATATTGATAAACCGGCGACAACAAACAAAAGGAAAATCGATAGTCAAAACCCGGCAAACCTTTGGCACGCTAGACTAGGTCATATTTCCTCAAGGAGGATGAACAAGCTAGTGGGAGAGGGCATGTTTGATATGTCTGATATTAACTCTCTACCTACTTGTGAATCCTGCCTAAAAGGGAAAATGACTAAATCTCCTTTTAAGGGGAAACCTGAGCGTAGTCAAAATCTGTTGGATTTGATCCATACAGATGTTTGTGGTCCATTTAGAGTTGGGACTCAACATGGCCACACCTACTTCATTACCTTTACTGATGATTATTCAAGGTATGGGTATTTATATTTAATGAAATATAAGTCTGAAGCATTTGAAAAGTTCAAAGAATTCAAGGCTGAAGTAGAAAACAAGCTAGGTAAAAGTATTAAGGCACTTCGATCGGATCGAGGTGGAGAATACTTGAGTACCGAGTTTTTGGACTATCTGAAAGAGAATAGGATTCTCTCTCAGTGGACTCCTCCTATGACACCACAGCTGAATGGTGTATCGGAGCGTCGTAATCGAACTTTGTTGGACATGGTTCGATCCATGATGAGCTTCACTGAGCTTCCACCTTCGTTTTGGGGCTATGCGCTTGAAACGGCGGTATTGTTGTTGAACAACGTCCACACTAAAGCAGTGGACAAAACACCATACGAGTTATGGAATGGCAAAGCTCCTAAGTATTCGTACTTGAGGATTTGGGGATGTCCTGCTTACGTGAAGCGGACAGTGGGAGATAAGTTGGATAGTCGATCCAGCTTATGTTATTTTGTAGGGTATCCGAAGAATTCAATCGGATATTATTTCTATTATCCTGCTGAAACAAAGGTGTTTGTTTCTAGAAATGCAACCTTCTTGGAGAAGGAGTTCTTATTGGATAAGAAAGGCGAGATGATGGAACTCGAAGAAGTTCGAGAAGAACCCGAAATACAAAATAACGATCCTACGCCTCAGGAACCATTACTGGACACGCCTGAACCTAGAAGATCCGAGAGGACTTCTAGACCTCCTGTTCGATATGGTCTTCTTCTTGAAGGGGATCAAGATGAACCCGACATTGGATGTGATCCAAGAAACTTCAAGGAAGCAATTTCTGATGCGGATTCAAATTTATGGCTTGAAGCTATGCAGTCAGAATTAGATTCGATGCATACAAACCAAGTTTGGTCTTTAGTAGATCCTCCTGATGGAATTGTTCCAATAGGGTGTAAATGGATCTACAAGAGAAAGCTTGGGCCTGATGGTAAGGTATTGACCTACAAGGCGCGATTGGTGGCGAAAGGTTACACTCAAAGACAAGGAGTTGACTATGATGAAACCTTTTCACCAGTTGCAATGTTCAAGTCCATAAGAATCCTTATTGCCATAGCTGCATGGTATGACTATGAGATATGGCAAATGGATGTGAAGACTGCTTTTCTTAATGGAGACATTAAGGAAGAAATCTATATGAAGCAGCCAGAGGGGTTCACATCCATGGGAAGCGAGCATAAGGTATGCAAGCTTCAGAGATCAATTTATGGTCTAAAACAAGCATCAAGAAGTTGGAACCAGAAATTTGATGAAACAATAAAAGATTTTGGTTTCATCAAGAACCCGGAGGAACCGTGCGTGTACAAGAAAGTAGTTAAGGATGCTGTGACATTCTTAGTACTTTATGTTGATGACATCCTACTCATTGGGAATGATGTAGGGATGTTGCAGTCAACAAAGATATGGTTATCAGGTAGATTCTCGATGAAGGATTTGGGTGAGGCATCCTACATTCTTGGGATACAGATCTATAGAGATAGATCTAAGAGAATGATAGGACTCACTCAATCAACCTACATCGACACCATATTGAAACGGTTTTCAATGGATGGGTCCAAGAGAGGACATCTACCCATGTGTCATGGAGTTTCTCTATCCAAGTCTATGTGTCCCAAGACTGATGAAGAGATAGAGAATATGACACATGTACCATATGCGTCAGCTATAGGTAGTATCATGTATGGGATGATATCTACCAGACCGGATGTAGCATTTGCTCTGAGTGTCACGAGCAGATATCAGGCTAATCCTGTTCAAATGCATTGGAAAGCCGTGAAGGACATTCTTAAGTACTTACGAAGGACTAAGAATATGTTCATGGTATATGGAGGACGAGATCTGAAATTGGAAGGCTATACCGACTCTAGCTTCCAAAGTGACGTGGATGACTCGAAGTCAACCTCTGGATTTGTGTTCATGCTCAATGGCGGTGCTGTCTCTTGGAAGAGTTCCAAGCAGGACACCACAGCGGATTCCACCATTGAGGCTGAATACATTGCAGCATCAGCTGCTGCTAAAGAGGCCGTTTGGATGAGGAAGTTCGTCCAAGAGTTGGGCGTCATTCCTGAATTTGTTGGTCCAGTCCCGGTGTACTGTGACAACACGGGTGCCGTTGCTCAAGCAAAGGAACCAAGGTCTCATCAAAGATCCAAACACGTACTGAGGAAATACCACATCATCCGGGAGATTGTGGAAAGAGGAGACATCACTGTCGAACGAGTGGCCTCTGCAGACAATATCGCTGATCCGCTTACTAAGCCCTTGCCAGGACCATTGTTTGACAAACATCGCGAAGCAATGGGTCTACGTAGTATGACTAGTTGGCTATAGGGCAAGTGGGAGATTGAAAGAGTGGGTGCCCAGTGAGCCAACTTGTGGCTATGGGCTTTGATGACTCTTTGTACAAACGATCTTTTGTTTTTAATATAATTTACACTTTTATTAATGGCAATGACTTTATCTTTCTTCATATTGTTATATTGTGATATACTATTGTTGTTTTGATAAAGACCTTGAATATACTATAGTGTATGTAAGATGTGGTAGAACATGGGGATGTCTATCATGAAATACATCTTATAGTCACTGTATATTCTAAACTGTTCCTAGTCAATTGAGCCGTCCGATAATAAGGATAAGGATCGCTCGAGTTTGAGACTAGCATTTGCGATGCGGAGTACCACGTTTCATTGGTAGGGAACATGGAGATGTTCGAAGCATGCAAATGGATATTCATAGGATGAATAATCGAACTACCCTATCCGGACTTTCCAAGTGGTTATCACTTATCGAGTGGATAAAGTCCGCAGTTTTGGTTGTACACCATTAGTCCTTACTACTTGAAACATCATGGAGACTCTATATGCTAGTACTGTGCTTTGACTCGTTTACCGACTCTATGGGGGTCATCAGGTGTCGGGATTGGGTACAGTTACAACACATATAGGAGTCGATGCATTTTTGTCAAGGATTCACCACATACTTGCGAGTGTGGATATCCTATGCGATCTGAGGAGATATTAGTGTGACGAATCTCTGGCCAGAGTACTTGATGTGATTTAAGAAATGGTTTCTTAGTAGCACATGCGATGTCACTAATTTGATCTTCAAGATGTATTGCATAGTTATCGAATCTTGAGCGACTCTCGATATACCAATGGTTGTTGATTCGATCGGGATATATGGATGAAGGGACCGTACTGTACGCTAACCAAAAATCTACTGGTTCTTGTAGGCACTATCAGTGATACCTAGGGAATAATGGGGCGATGTTGCTAGGCGCTTTACCATGATTCGTTGGGCAAGTCGGAAATCGTTGTTCCGAGTCACAAGGAGTTGTGAGCCCACGGCTAGCTGTATCCCTGAACCATTGAGGGTCACACAGTGTAATGGAGTTTTTAATCCCCATTGAGATAGTTAAATTTAAAGAGTTAAATTTAATGAATAAAGAAGTTGGACTTCTTAAATAAGAGTAAGGGAGTAGGATTTCCTAAAATGACATAGGGATGTACATTTTTGGAAATCACTGAATTCGGATTCAGGAAAATTTATCTTGACTTTAAAATGTGCAGAAATGGTTTCTGTGCACATTGGTAAAATTGGTTTATCAATCGGAGTCACGATGAATTTTATATTAATTTCTGAACATGCGGGCTTTGCTTGTCGGGCCTCAACTTATGACTAATGGGCCCTAAGGTGTTAGTGGCCTGCATTATAAATAAGTTATTGCAGTACAGAAATTAGACACAACAGGTCATTATTTTGAGAGCATAATTTTCGAAACCCTAGCCCCTTTCACTCTCACAATTCGGCCGCCCCTCCTTGCTCTGTCAGAGAATTTCCGGTCTGTGATTTTTAATTGCAGTCAGGAATAACGAATCAGATTCGTTTAATCTCTTCGCAGAAAAACTTCTGATAGATTTTCTAGTGCAATCTATCAGAGGGTTTTAAACCCCATTCGTGGACCTGATTGAAGGAGTTTATCAATTCCTGGGAGATACAAGAAGCGCAGAGAAATCTGTGTGGTGTCCAATAATCTCGCTTCGAGATTGAAGGTAAAATTTAATTAATTGTTATTTGAATTTTACACACACAAATAATTTAATCGTTAAACGGTTGATACCCACACTATGGAATTGTTCCATGATAAAATTTTTAAACTTCCGCTGCACCGGGTAACAATCGTGATTGATCTGAACGCCAGTTTTCCAACAGAATGCAACTGCCGATGCTTTGAGTCGTAAGCTTTGCTCTTTATCTCTTTCGACGATTGGTGTTTCTCGATTGATCGACGACTGTTGCACTTCTGGGTTGGAGTTTGAGCCAGATAGAAATCCAATCATAGTTTGTGCGATTCAGGCCGAGCCAGAGTTGTTTTTGTCGATCAGAGAAGCACAGAAATCAGATGAGAGTATTCAAAATTCGTTAGAGAAGGTGAGATCTGGACACCAGTCTGAGTTTCATGTCAGGGATGATGTTTTATTTGTGAATAGCCGTATTGTTGTGCCTGAGATTGATGAGTTAAGACAGCGTATTCTGAGAGAGGTGCATTGCAGTCGGTTCAGTGTTCATCCAGGAGGCCAAAAGATGTATAACGACTTGAAGAGTCAGTTCTGGTGGAAGAAGTTAAAGAAGGATGTGGTGAGGTTTGTATCTCGTTGTTTGAACTGTCAGCAGGTTAAAGCCGAGAGAAAGAGACCAGGTGGGCTTCTCCACAGTCTGTCTATTCCGGAATGGAAGTGAGATCATATTTCGATGGATTTCGTCACGAAACTACCCCGATCTGTTCGAGGATGCGATGTCATTTGGGTAGTGATTGACCGTTTGACGAATTCTGCTTGTTTCATTCCATATCGGATGACATACCGACACGATCAGATGGCAGAGTTGTATGTTAGAGAGATTGTCAGATTGCACGGTGTGCCGAGATCGATTGTTTCAGACCGAGATCCTCAATTTACTTCCCATTTCTGGCATAGTCTACAGGAAGCCCTTGGTACTAGATTGCACTTGAGTACAGCATACCATCCTCAGACCGACTGTAGTAACCCGTATCCAGAATTAGCGATTAATGAGTATATTAATCGTGTAATCATGTTTAGATTAAGTAAAACATGATTAAGGAAATTTCAGAAGGGTTAACGGAGTTCATAAATGGATCCAGGACACTCGAAAATGGTTTAGAAGGCCCCAAGACTCGAGTGGGATCGGAACCACCGATCCAGGATCGGAGCTTCCGATCTTGGTGACATCGAAACCAAATCGGAACCACATCGGAAGCATGGAGATCGGAACTTCCGATCAGCAATCGGAGCTTCCGATCGACTGTCGGTGACAGGTGTGTGGTTGCATGTGGTTGAGATTGACACGTGGCATCGGAACTTTTGATCGGAGGAACGGAGCTTCCGATCTGCAGGAACGGAACGTCCGATCGAGGAACGGAGCTTCCAATCGACGTCTATAAATATAGGGTCCAAGCTCCTCATTTCTTGCCAATTCCGAATTCCTCTCCTTCGCCCTAGTAGCTCTATTTTGGGCTTTGGGTACTCTTATTTTAGAGTTGGAGTAGGAAATATACTTTAGTATAGTCAGACAGTGTCTGACATAGTAGCGGGGCAGTGCTCATGTAGCGGAGTAGTGCTCGAGGCTGTGGAGCTGCAGCAGGGGTGTACCCCTAGTTGCGGGGTAGTCGCCATCAATGGGCTGACGATGGACGTAGGTATAGCTATGGTCACCTTAAATTATTTAGGAGTATGCAATAGCTTAGTTAAGACTTTTAGAGCTTAATGAATGATGCATGGGTATTTGCATTGTAGAGCTGATGTAGGCTGGGAACCTAGAGCGGGACTGCTAGGAACTGACTGTAGTTATGTACGCAAGTACAGACTGAGATTGCCAGCGGGTTTTGCATGCTTATATGTTGCATTTATGTGTCATATTATTAAGCAGCATGTGCATATCATATTGTGCCTGTACATCTTGTGAGATGAGCCATGTAGGGCCGCTCAGCCCTGTCTGGACGGTTGATGTCTAGTGCTCAGTGACTGACGGGTCATGGGTGATTAGCATCGGGGGACACAATCCACGTCCTGTAGGAATGAGCAGTGTACGCAGGATTTGCTCCCCGGGTTGTACCACTCATGTCCTATGCGCCATTACTGAGAAATTATATACAGTTATCCTAGATATGGATACCCTATCATTTGCATGCATCATATTTGTATGTTTTACCCAGTGCTTTCGTATTGAGCTTAGAGCTCACGTTCAGTCTTTTCTGTATATCTGGACACCCCATTCGACGGGGTAGGTGTAGGGGCAGGATTGAGCACCAGGAGCTTGGAGTAGCCAATGACCAGTGAAGACAGCAGGATTAGCTGTAGGTTATGCCTTTAAGTTATTTATTCGATTTGGTTGCATAAATCGAATTGGTTTAACCGGTTGTATTCTGCCGGTCTGTTTTTATTTAAAGTCTTCCGCAGCGATTTATTTAATGCATGATTAATTATGCTCTTAAACTCTGATTAGCTAGTGCATCCGGGTAGGGTCACTACATTTATTGGTATCAGAGCATATGCATGCAAGAGACTTGGGATATAGTAATGAGACTTTGGGTTATCCTTATAGGATTGATGAGACCTTGGAAGGGGTGAGGAAGCTGCGATTAAGTTGCCCAGAGGCTATCATCATCGGCAGGATTTCTAAAGATTTGGCTTATGGGATTTCAGCAAGTGCGGACATGAGTGATGGATCGTGTCCGAATTTTCAAGACTTCTACTTATGTGGATCCTAGTTTTGGATCTAGTACCGGATACCAGAGGCAGTGGCGGAGCATTGGATGGGACGCACTTGATGCTTGCATCTGTATCGTCCATACCATGATGACACTACTCTGAAGATTCTCCAGTCGTAGATGAAGAGATTGTTAGATAGACCTTCACCAGAGAATGCCTCGAATGCCTAAAGCATGACAGGTTTCGAGCGTGAGGTCTTTAACCTCATGCAGAACATGGTTTTTCCGGTATGCTTGTATTGATGCGTTCGGTAGGCACACGGGAAACTTCATGTTCAGAAGCATGATATGAATACAAGAAGAAGGCTGATGGTAGATTGTGAGCAGAAGAGGTCGACGGGCATGCACTGACGCAGAGCATAGCTGGATAGCTATCACGAGCCATTTCTCCGGAGTTCTTCATAGGAGGACATGTAGAGAGACTTGGTCGGGAGTATGCTTGTATCGATGCGTGTGTCGATTTGAAGCTTCATGCTCAAGGAACAAGATTAGTACGATGATTTAAATACTGTATCGTTGTAGTTGTAAACAGTATTTCAGTTGTAATGAATCATCATACTATGGTTGTATCATTTCAAGATTCGATTGTACATTTCATTGTATTTTGAATACTGTATGTATTACATGAGATTGTAATTGAGGAATTGTACATAAATGGAAGCAATGATACATGTTTTATTTATCCAACAATTCGTGGATGATTGCAAGTGATTTTGCTAGGATTGACATTGTTTTAGTTGATTAGTATTCAACTGCTATAGCTCATGGGATTTGAGTGGGCCGACTGTGACGGTTTGACTTGTGGTTAGTCAGTGGACTATGTTAGTGCCAGCGATGAGTGGACTCATCTTGGGGCATAAGGGTATTGTTCGGTTTAGAACATTTGAGCTTTGTTCTAGGTTGTTTCCTTAGAACAGTAGGCTGTCTGACCTTCGTTAGGATAAGACATGTGATGATGGGTTTTCATCAGGATACCAGGTCCAGTATATGCCGAGAGTTGTGGACTATGACCAGGACTAGACGTGATGGGGCGCGACCCTATGCCAGTGTTACTCTGGGAGTCCTTGTACTTCAGAGGGTACCTGGGAGCCTTTGTGCTTCAGGAGATTGGCGGTGGGAAGGCTACTCAGTCTAGGATTTTGGTAATAGTCACGACATGGTATGACCTTGGATTAGATATCAGGTTTGATATCAATGGTTCGATATCATCTGGTGTGCCAGAGATATAGTTTGAGTATTCTGCTGTAGGGACCAGTCATGGAGGGATTTCCTTGACAAGTGTACACTCTGAGCAGATAAGTTTTAACCTTTGGGATACTGCTAGACGTATGAATCTAATAGGTGGACGGATTTCTACCAGCAATGACTATGGGTTGTCATCAAAGTTGTGGTTAGAATTTCCTTGTAATAGGAATTATTCAAGATACTGGATGGAATGCTATTTTAAGACATAGACTCGAATACGAGGACTACTCCATGATGATTGACTTCATCTGTGATAGATTATGCCAGACGTTAAGGATTGTATATGACTATTTAAGATGTGAGGGAAGCATGGCCTATGACCGTGAAACCTTGGTGGTTGTCCAGGTGGGTTATTGAGGTAAGCTACCTTAGTCTTGAACGGTTGCACAATCTTAACAAGGGATATGATCAGGAGAGTGTCCGAAGATTGCGGAAATCTTTGGGATTCATTAGTTATTCTTCTTGGACTTGACGAGCCGTGATGTTCATTCTAAACGAACAAGGTAAGGACAGTGAGTCCAGTGGTTGCGCTAAGTACTGTATGATATTTTCAGAGGTTGAGCATAGGATTTTCCATGGGATGGAAATGGGCTTAGTTTATGTTTGCCTTTGGTGAACAAGACAGCGATTAGTAGTACTAAGGTGGCACGGGATCTGTGCTAGTGACTACTAGTGGTTATTGGCTAACTCTGTCAGATTTAGGATGATTAAGTTCAGGATACGAAGCAGTGGTTAGTAGTGCTGAAAAGGCGCAGGACTTGTGCCAAGTAAACTACTTATGTACTGTGATCTGACATCGTTTGAAAATGGTTCTTTGTGGCAGCTGAGTCATAGTTATTGACCGAGCCATGCAGGTTGAATGATCAGTGGTCGTCTGACCAAGATGTGTGTGAGCTTAAGTAGATCGACGAATTCGATTGGTTGAGCCAATCAGGGTTGTTCAGGATGTAGCAATTAAGAAATACTTGGAATAGTATTTTGTTGATTAGTGCTTATGGGATGAGTACTGGATACCATCTCAGAGCATTTGACAAATATGATGATTAGGGTCTCTAGGTTGCCAGGACTAATCTACCGAAAGATTATGATTGACTTGTATGGTCGAGTTCGATGTTAACTTGACAGGAGGAACAAGCGAAGGAATTGGTAACTCCCAGGATAGTGCTTTTGTGATGACGTCTTAGTATACCGTTGGGTTGAGATCCAACGAGGAATGTGTACTTGTAAGGAAACATCGGTTGTTTAATTGTGAGGCGTGACATTTGCTGAGACCTAGTTCTTGAGATTCGGCAGGGTGTGTCACAAATTTTCATCGTGTGGTGCTTAAGATCATTGTGATGATCGAGGCAGTCGTAGACCGACTTAGTAGCCAACAAGATTGTTGTGGGAATCGAAGATTTCGCAAGATCGTGACGGATCGAGTTTGTTCTTTCGAGTCAGTGAGTCACATCCGTGCGGACTATTTGTCAAGGATATTGTGTTGTAGCAATAAACGACAATTAGAGACGCTTTGTGTGGCAAGTTACTTCGAACACAAGTATTTCCCAGGATTGACTAGGGAATCGACGAAATAGATCGTTCAGTGCTGAGACTGATGCGTTCGGCAAAGGAGCGATTTGACTATTGAGAATCCATCAGGATTTAGTTCCAGGATCAGTATGTTCAACCTTGGGAGGTTGGGATGAGCGATGATGGTATCATCAGAGACTCCGAGTTGAGTTATACCAGGTGCAATGACTGTCGAGTTTCGAATTGGAATAGGAAGCATTTCCATATGTCTGTGCACTGTGGAATGTCCCAGTCAACTATATTGGTGGGAGCTTGCCTTAGTCTTGGTGAGTGTACAGTGATTGCGAGTATGTATAACTATCAGGAGGATGTCCAACGATTGGAATTCATGAGGTGAATAACCTATGATCGAGGTGATGTAGACCATCAGCGACATGATGACTTCCATTGAAATGTATGCGTGACTTCGCAGGCCAATGGCTAGGAGATGACGTAGCATCATGAATTGCAAGTGATGATAGTTATCATCAGGGCACAGTGTTGAGGTTATACTGAGAAACGTGGACAGCAGAATGTACTAGACATGATGGTTTAAGTTCCAGTATTCCTTGGGAAACCGGTTGTGTTTCAGGGAGAGTGGGGAGGGTAACTAGTCTAGGGAACATTGTGAGCAGTTACGTTGAAGTATAGACCTGAGTCAACTAAATTATCTTAAGCGAGATTCATGTTAGAATATGTCAGCACAATGTTGGGGATTAGTGTTTGCTTAACTAGAGGTGTTGAGCACCGGGAACTTTTGGAACCATTAGATGGTTAATTTGATTAGTGATTCGACGATTGTCGTAAGCCAGTCAAGTTATGACTTGGTCTTCGTTAGTCTAAAATTACTTTGGGACGATGATATTAATCAAAGCGGGTATTGTATCCTTCGTGGTTAGGAAGATCGTGGTCCGAGTGAAAGACGTATCAGTAATACGATACGCTAGCGTTAAGGAAATTCGACTGTCGACCAGTAGAGCAGAAATTTTCAGCTGGAAAAATATTAATGCGGTTCAGCATTAATGAAGCTTGCAGAGAATTCGATGGGAGTCTGAGTGTGTCGGAGGATATTTCGACCGGACACTCGAGCAAGGGTTTCTTGTACGTTCTCGAGGTTTTACCCTAGATTTCGAGGACGAAATCTTTTATGGGGGGGAGAATGTAGTAACCCGTATCCAGAATTAGCGATTAATGAGAATATTAATCGTGTAATCATGTTTAGATTAAGTAAAACATGATTAAGGAAATTTCAGAAGGGTTAACGGAGTTCATAAATGGATCCAGGACACTCGAAAATGGTTTAGAAGGCCCCAAGACTCGAGTGGGATCGGTACCACCGATCCAGGATCGGAGCTTCCGATCTTGGTGACATCGGAACCAAATCGGAACCACATCGGAAGCATGGAGATTGGAACTTCCGATCAGCAATCGGAGCTTCTGATCGACTGTCGGTGACAGGTGTGTGGTTGCATGTGGTTGAGATTGACACGTGGCATCGGAACTTCCGATCGGAGGAACAGAGCTTCCGATCTGCAGGAACGGAACGTCCGATCGAGGAACGGAGCTTCCGATCGACGTCTATAAATATAGGGTCTGAGCTCCTCATTTCTTGCCAATTCCGAATTCCTCTCCTTCGCCCTAGTAGCTCTATTTTGGGCTTTGGGTACTCTTATTTTAGAGTTGGAGTAGGAAATATACTTTAGTATAGTCAGATAGTGTCTGACATAGTAGCGGGGCAGTGCTCGTGTAGCGGAGCAGTGCTCGAGGCTGTGGAGCTACAGCAGGGGTGTACCCCTAGTTGCGGGATAGTTGCCATCAACGGGTTGACGACGAACGCAGGTATAGCTATGGTCTCCTTAAATTATTTAGGAGTATGCAATAGCTTAGTTAAGACTTTTAGAGCTTAATGAATGATGCATGGGTATTTGCATTGTAGAGCTGATGTAGGCTGGGAACCTAGAGCGGGACTGCTAGGAACTGCCTGTAGTAAGGTACGCAAGTACAGACTGAGATTGCCAGCGGGTTTTGCATGCTTATATGTTGCATTTATGTGTCATATTATTATGCAGCATGTGCATATCATATTGTGCATGTCCATCTTGTGAGATGAGCCATGTAGGGCCGCTCAGCCTTGTGTGGACGGTTGATGTCTAGTGCTCAGTGACTGACGGGTCATGGGTGATTAGCATCGGGGGACACAGTCCACGTCTTGTAGGAATGAGCAGTGTACGCAGGGTTTGATCCCCGGGTTGTACCACTCATGTCCTAGGCGCCATTACTAAGCAATTATATACAGTTATCTCAGATATGGATACCCTATCATTTGCATGCATCATATTTATATGTTTTACCCAGTGCTTTCGTATTGAGCTTAGAGCTCACGTTCAGTCTTTTCTGTATATCTAGACATCCCATTCGACGGGGTAGGTGTAGGTGCAGGATTGAGCACCAGGAGCTTGGAGTAGCCAATGACCAGTGAAGACAGCAGGATTAGCTGTAGGTTATGCCTTTAAGTTATTTATTCGATTTGGTTGTATAAATCGAATTGGTTTAACCGGTTGTATTCTGCCGGTCTGTTTTTATTTAAAGTCTTTCGCAACGATTTATTTAATGCATGATTAATTATGCTCTTAAACTCTGATTAGCTAGTGCATCCGGGTAGGGTCACTACACCGACGGTCAATCAGAGCGGACGATTCAGACTCTGGAGGATATGTTATGAGCAGTGGTGCTTGACTTTGGCACTACTTGGCAAGATTCATTGCCTCTCGTTGAGTTTTCGTACAACAGCTTCCAGACGAGTATAGGAATGGCACCATTCGAAGCGTTGTATGGAAAGAAGTGCAGATCTTCTCTGTACTGGGATGAGATATCTGAGTCCCCAGACTTGAGACCAGATATGATTCGTGATATGGCTGAGCAAGTGAAGATTATTCGATTGAGAATGAAGACTGCTCAGGACCGACAAGCGAAGTATGCGAATATCCGTCGCAGACCTCTATCTTTTGATCAGGGAGACCGAGTATTCTTGAAGATTTCTCCGTTTAGAGGTACTGTTAGATTTGGGAAGAGAGGGAAGTTGGCACCGAGATTCATCGGTCCGTATGAGAATTTACAGAAGATAGGCGATCTAGCCTACCGTTTAGCACTTCCTCCTTCTTTATCTGGTATTCACGACGTCTTTCACGTCTCGATGCTGAGGAAATACCATTCCGATCCTTCTCATGTGCTTCAGCCTGACGAAGCCGAACTTGATGAAACTCTGAGTTACTTTGAGAAACCGATTCAGATCCTTGACAGAAAGGAGAAACAGCTCAGAACCAAAATGACTCCCTTGGTGAAAGTTTAGTGGAGTCATCACGGAGTCGAAGAAGCGACTTGGGAAACAGAATCCGATATGAGACAGAGATTTCCTGATTTATTCATCTGATGTGAGTTCTTAATTCTGTTCTTGAATTCTTAAATTCTTCTTATGAGTTGATATCGATGATTTCGAGGACGAAATTTTTTCTTAGAGGGGGAGAATTGTAATGCCCCGTTTTTATCTTAATTGATGTTATTTGAGATAATCAGTGATTTCAGAATTCGAGACCGGACTTGTTATTGATCAGGGTCCTTTTTGCGAAATTTGGAAATTTTAGGGACTAAAATGCAATTATTTGGTTTTATATATTATCTACACTTAGAATGATTGCAAAAAGCTTCCTCATCTTCCTCCCAACCGAGAAGACTCCATTGAAGCGCCCTTTTTGTGTTTCAAGCTTTCTGATTTCAGTCCGAGCTCGATCCGGCCGTTGGAATTTATTTCTGAAGGAAGATTATCGATCACTACTACAAGAGCTCCGTTATATCGTAAGTTTTTCTACGATCGGATACATTCTAGTTTTTGGATTTTGTTAGAATCGTTCGAGATTCGAGTATGTTGTTCTTGACAGAGTTCTGATCGTTTATTATCTATCGGTTTTGAATTAGAGCGATGTTCGGATTTGTTATGATTTTTCTTGTCATTTTCGAAAATATTGATTTTGAGATGTGTTGATATTGTGTTGGGTTTGATGTTTGAGGATTGGAACGAGTTTGTTGAGTTGTTGTTTTGCTGTCTGCATTTTTGGTTTGGTCAGTTTACAGCCGTTATGCCGTCAGTTTGAGTTTTGGATATCGTTTCGATGTTTTGAGTTATACCGAGCTTAGTATGAGTTTTGATATCGATTTTTATCGCTATGAATTCTTCAGATAGATTGATTTGAAGTCTTTGGAGTTGCGAGACTTGCAGCTTGGATCAGTTGGAAGAGTTGAGCCGGTATAGTATCGATGTCCTTCCTTATCGATTGATTTAACTTGACTAGGTTTTGATTGAGGAATTGTTGTTTTCAGATTGAAGTTTTGAAACGTCCAAGAAGAGGTATAAGATGACTTTGGAATGGTATAGGATGATTAACTCGAATTCGGATTGATTCGAGTGTCCTAGAAGAAATCACACAATGCATATTTTGACTGCTTATTTGATTATATGATTGAATTTATATTGAGTGCATGAGATTACAAATGCTTTCATTTTGAGACTTGATTTATTCAGATTGAATTAGATGATCTAGGGATTGTAGTCGAGTAGCTTGGTAGGCGATTTACTACCTTGTCGAGTAGCTCACTATAATTCCCTTGAGTCTAGAGGATTAAAGCATGCCACGCCCACCTCGAGAGGGAAGTCGGTGTGATTGTAGGATGTTTTAACCTCGGGATCCCAAACCAAAGAAAGAAAGAAGAATTCCAATTGATTATCTGAGTCTGATAATCCAAAAGTTTTAAAGACATGCATATCATTTTAATTCAGCACTTGAATGGATTAATTGATATTATGAGGAATGAATTCATAGTATGATTTGATATGTTTATTTGATTGCATGTTAGTCTCTTTTACTGGGAATATTATTCTCTTCGGATTATCCGGTTGTTGTCTTTGTTTGTATGTGTACTTGGCAACAGGTGGGGCAGGACCAAGTCAGAAGAGGCATGGTTAACTTCGAGAGAAAGATGTAGAAGTGAGACTCGGTCTAGAAGTCGATTCCAGCATGTCAATCTAGTATATGTTAGAACATGTTTAGTTATCGAACTTCATCGTTATATTGTTGTTGCATGATCTCGATTTTGGTTTGTTTGTTGAACTCCAGAACTCCAGTTTAAATGGAGAAACCAAGTTGTAACGCATGTTTATGTTTCAGAGTATTGTATGGCTTGATGTTCTCGTTTTTTTGGCGATTCTAGCACCGGAGCAGCCAGGGAGGCGCGCCCGTGCCTCGATAGGGCGCGGCCGCGCATGAGCCAGGGCGCCATGCGCGCCCGCGGCTGATGAGGCGCGGCCGCGCGGGCCCTGCTTTTAAAAAAAAAAAAATTAGTGTGTTGACTTTTAATGCTTGCTTAATTTAATTACTCCTTTAATTGATGTTTAGAACCGAGGTCTCACAGACTAACTACTAAGAAATTTAAGCAATTAAATATTCAAATTATCACTATAATGCAAGATTGAAAATTAAACAGGAGAAATCAATAAGAGACGAGACTTGGTATCAGTCGACTACACCCTTGATATTCATTCATTCAATCATCGATTCCCTAAAAATAATTAATCCTATTAAATATTCGTCATTGAAAATCAAATTTTTGTTTCACCTTAATTTTAGTTAATTAGAAAACAGCATTCTAGATTAACCCTTACCAATAAATTAACCCAAATAACAGCAATCTAGATTTAAATCCACGGTAGTATTCAAACTAGTAAAACTGACGAACTTAGACAACACAAACTCGAACGGTTGTATTTAGCGTAGTCAATAATTGATCCTACAATTTAATAAATTCAACAGCAGAAAATATCAAACGTAGTTGCTTCGCAAATTAGTTCATTCAAACAATTACGGATTTGAATTCTAATTTAGCTATAGCTTGCAAAACAAAATCCTAAGATGGTCAATCCTAAAATCTCGCATACAAACATGAAATAAACCAGATCAAATATTGATACTTAACAAGAATTTAAACACTACGAATCGAATCTCATGAATAAAATATATCAAGTTTTCGTCTCCCTCAACCAAGTATAAGAGTTTAGCCAACAATACTCATGAATTCTTTACAAAAATTCATGAGAGAAAATAAAATTAAGAAAAGATAGATAAAAACCTAGCCGTCCAGAGAGAGTTCTTTGCATTCTAAGCGTGTAGAATAATCTGATAATCTCCCCAAAACCGAATTAAAAGTCTAGAGCCTTAATTAAAAGAGTTTCCCAAATTACAAATTTTTTCCCACAACAGACCCGCGCGCTCAATCCGGGAAATTGCTAGGATCGAGCGGGTGATACTGGGCAACTTTCTACCTTGAAAATTCCTTGGGCGCGCTCGATCCGGGAAGAATGTGTGATCGAGCGGGCGAGTTGAGGCAGCCTACTGTCTTGAAAATATCATGACCGCGCTCGATCTGGGAAAATGCCAGGATCGAGCGCATGCTTCTGTGTTGAAAAATCTGCTCTGCTGATTTCTTTGGACGCATGGACGCAGTTCGATTTCTTTAATCAAAACATGGTAATTCCTACACAATAAATCAAAACTAAGTTAAGAAGCTCAATGCTTGAAATAAATAAAACTAGAATAAAACATGAACAATGACACAAAATGCATGCAAAACACTTAACAAAATGACACTAAAAATGCAAACAAAATAATTCCATCAAATTCCCCCACACTTGAACCTTGCTCGCCCTCGAGCAAGTTATACAAAACAAAAATATGAAATCACGAATCAAGAAATACTACGGAGCACTGGCCTCAGTTCATCTTTCAAAATTTTTACATCCATCCATCCAACTCACATTGTTTTGAAAATTTTAAAACCAGACTGATTTCACCTCACAAACTTATAAACCCCGCAACTCAAGTTCAAAACACTCGCCTCCAAATCCAATTCACACATTCATAGATCATGAGGACTTTTCATGGTTTCACAGGATTACAATGAATAGAAATCAAATCAACACACTCACAATCGGTTAAACACAAAGAAATCTAGTGTGCGTGTTTTGATAAAAAATTCATACTCATCAATAGTGTCAATCTACAGTCCATAGGCAAAATTCTCGCAACCCCTCTCCACTAGTATATTGGGTGACTGTGACTCGGTCAATAGGTGTTAATTGGATTATAATGTAGGCTTGGCTTATAGCTACAATAAAGGAAAAGAATTCAAAGAGGGAGTAAATTATCTCTATCGTTAGAGTTCAGTCCTTTTCATTCAGTTTTCACACCGCTTTTCACTTCATTGATCTCCATTTTTTCTTTTCTAATACTTTTCACCATTAAATTTTCCTTCTTTTTCACCACTTTTTTCATCATTTTTTCCATTCCCTTTTCACTACTATTTTTTTCTTTTCTTTCAAGCTATCATCACACCGTTCCATATTAACCATTCAACGCAGGAGCATAAAATAATTTTAACATTCAACTCACTCCCTTAAAGGTAGGAAACAATGTTTAGGCTATGGGTAGTAGTTGTAGGACCTTGAAATAATGTCGAATGGGGGTTTACCACACGTTTGCACGCATGCCATTTGTTTTTCAATCAGGCTCAAACAAGGTACTAGGGATAATTAATAAAGTGGGTGACTTGAAAAGCTCAAAAGAATTCAGAAAAATTGCCTACATCACTCCTAAGTCATAGTTTACCCGTATTTCGCCTCGAGGGGTGTTTGAACAAGTTCTAGACATGTCTCAATTCACAATCAACTCATACAAATATTAATCAGTGCAGAAAAAAGAAATCATCAACAGTAAACGATGATTTTGCACAAAATTCAAAAATATGCACCTTATGTGCTCATATATATGTGAAAGCTCAAAGGGCATCTAAGGACAAAAGATTCAAGAAAATTTAGGCCCAACTAATCCAAACAATGCCTCAATCCTATCCATGTTTGTATGTTTCAAAATTCAGATTTGAGTATAATTCACAGAGTATGTAGGAGTTCACTCATCTACTGAGTTCCATCAGTGAAAAAACTTGTCAGATAGGCATGGAATTCACAAACAAAGCTTCATCATTGGCCAGGCTACCCGTTTCTTTCTCAACTCAATACAAAATGCAACAGAATGCTAAAATCCTAAAATGAACTAAATGCAACAACGCAACAAAAACAACAATGCAATGAAATGAAATGCATGAATGCACCCCCCCCCCCCCACACACACACACTTAAACGAAACATTGTCCTCAATGATTGAGAACTAAACTATACAAAAGCACACAACAAAACAAGTAGCAATAAAAACAAAAAAAAAAAAACAAAACAAAACGATGCAATGCAAATAGTAAAAATAAAACACCCCAGATCTATGGATTGGCGTCCGCCCCATCCTTATCATGCTCTGGCGGTGGCACTGGGTCGACCCATGGAAACTCAAAAGGTGGCGAGAAAGGAACAGCTGGTGGGATCAATCCCTAGTCTCTCGGAGATCCCACGAGATATGTAGTCTAACACCTGAAAATTTGCAGTTGTGGCCGCATTGAACGTGTTCTAGTGCTGAGTGAAAGTGGCCATCTCTTGAACAGTAACTGCAGTAGGGCGGCGTGGAGGTGGAATAGGACGCACCGGATTGTGTACCGCCACAAAGTGCTCATCCACCACAAATTGGCTCCGCCTATAAGCCCTTTTGGCATCAATAGCTGCTTGGTCAATGGGTCGCATCGGCTGCAACTATTCCTCGTCTGCTCTAGCTTTCACACCAGCTCGCATTCATAACTGTGTAATGATCATGGGAAAATAAAGACCGGATGTCCTAGAAGTGACCGACCGCCGTATCTGATCATGAATAACTCGACCCACATTGACCGGGAGTCCGACATCGAGAGCGTATAGCAACACAGAACACTCAACATGAACTTCACTCGTGTGTGAGATTGGCATTAGACGGCGGCATAGGAATGTGTACCAGGTGGCCGGATTCACAAAAAGATATTTCTCTTTGAATCACTTGAAAGTAACCGGATCCAACCAAGCAGCCCCGGTAAAGCACAGCTGATAAAGGATCTCGTGGACATCCGGGTAAAGGGTAGCGCTTTGGAATATGCTGTCATCGACATCTAGTGTCTCTAGCATGGAATTCAACTCAGAAGCTGCGTAGGAAACCAAAGTGCCCCGGACAAAGGCCTTGCCATCCGTTCGCTCCGCAGCATTAGCGTAGAACTCCCTAACAAGAGGGACGATGGCTGGAGCAGGTTGCTTACAGAACGTTCCCCACCCACATGACAAGACTTGAACCGCCACTTCGTTTACATTCACATCTAGATCAAAACCCCTCTCAGTAATAGGGGAGCGATGGTTCTTGGCGTGGTCGTAGCGATCCCGGGCCGCTTGATTGACAAAAAGGCCGGCAAAGTTTAAGGATGCGGTTGCAGCTCGTGTACCTTGGCGAGAAGATTCGCCTCTCTCTGTAGTGCGTTTTGGACCCATGAGCACCCAAAAATTTGCAAGAATTTGTGGATGAGGCAATTCATCTAACACCTTGTGGACACCAACAATTCCGGCTTTTCTAGCAAAATATGGTCGTGGAGAAGTAGAGAGGAGGGAAGAAATGAAGATTCCAAGCCCTTGAATGATCATGTAATAGATTGATAACAAATTATGAACAATTGTGAAATTTCGAAAATTTGGGGAAAAAGGGTTCTAAGGGCCGAGGGAAATTTTGAAAGGGGGAGTGGGGGAAAAGAGCATTCAACTGCACATAAATAAGGCGAGATGAGGACGCGCTCGATCCTAGAAATATACCTGATCGAGCGCGCCTTTTAAAAATGCGGACAATAACTTTGGTAAAATTGCGCGCTCGATCTGGTGAAATGCCAGGATCGAGCGCTCCTTGTAAATACTTGGGGCAGTGGGCTCGAATTTTCTGCGCGCTCGATCCAAGGACATTCCAGGATCGAGCGCGCACTACTTCAGAAATTACTTTTTTTTTTTATTTTCCAAAAATTTTCCAAAAATCAATTAAAAACAAAATTCAACAAAACAAAAAAATTAAAATGAATCAAAAACAAAAACTAAAAAGGAATAGAAATACTGGGTTGCCTCCCAGTCAGCGCCTTTGTTTACGGTCGTTGGCTCGACTGAATGCTGCAGTTCCTCAAGGTGGTTTGAATCTGGTTCCTTTGTCCACCTTCACCCACTTCAAAAATTTTCTAGTCAATGTCCCATGCTTTTTTTGCTTCGACTTCTTGGCAATTCTTTTCGCTCGGTCAGGAGGATGTTTTGTCTCAGTTATAGGTACCTGCATATCAGAGAGAAAAATTTCAGCAGGCGTTGCAATAGTCTCTTTCAACTTATCCTCAACTACAAACTTCTTCTTTCCTTGTGAGACGTGGTCATTGACATCAAGAAAATTAACAACACTTTCACTTCTAGGAGTTTTCGGGGTATCAAAAATATTAAACTTTGCAATTTCCCCATCGAATTCCATAGTGAGAGTGCCGCTATCAACATCTATAATGGATTTTGAAGTTTTCAAAAATGGTCTTCCTAACAAAATAGGACTATTCAACTCATTGTTTTTTATGTCAAGAACATAAAAATCAGTAGGAAAAACCAATTCACCAACTTATACAATAACATCCTCTAACAATCCTTTTGGAAAAATAGTAGATGTATCAGCCATCTGGATAACAATGGCAGTTTCATTCAAAGGCCCTAGTTTTAAGGAAGCATAAATAGAGTATGGCATGACATTAATAGATGCTCCTAAATCTAGCATGGTCGTATCAAGCTGACTATCTCCTATTTTACATGGAATCGAGAACATACCTGGGTCCTTGCATTTTGTAGGTACCTTTCTTTGAATGACGGCAGAGACCTGTTCTCCCAATTCAACTCTCTTACATCCCTTCAACTTTTGTTTTCTTTTCGCAAAACATAATTCGTTCAAAAATTTAGCATAGCGAGGTACTTGCTTAATAGCATCTAACAGTGGAATATTTACCTCGCATCTACAAAAAGTTTCATAGAGCTCCTTAATCCCCTCATCTTTCCTAGAATCCTTTAGTGCCATGGGAAAAGGGGCAACAGGCTTATACTTGGATAAAGGAGGGAACTTACCTCTAGGTTCTTCCTGAATTGTGTCGTCCTCCTCTACCTTGGATTCTTGCTCATCTTTGGTTTGTACTGGTTCTTTCACCACTTCTTAATTAACATTCAACTCCTTTCCACTCCTCAAGGTGATTGCACTCACATTCTCCCTCGGATTCACCACAGTCTGTGATGGTAAGTTGTTCGAATTCAGTGCCTCCAACCTGTTCACTGCGGTTGCCAACTACCCCATTTGAGTGTTCAACTTTTGGATACTTGATCGAGTTTCCTGTTGAAAAGCGGCAGTATTAGTAGCAAGATCCTTAACAATGTTTTCTAGAAACTCACCAGGCGTGGGGACTTGAGGATGCTGTGGTTGTTGGGGGTATGGCGGCCTATAAGCTGGATTGTGGGGTGGTGTTTGAATTGCTTGCGGGTTCCCATATCTCAGGTTTGGATGATCCTTCCAACCAGGATTGTACGTGTTGGAGTATGGATCATACTTCCGTTGTGGCGGTCCGGGAAATCCTCCTGCTGCATTGAATTGCTCAGCCGATCCCTCTTGAAGTGTGGGACACATGTCAGTCGCATGTCCCCTTTCAGTGCAAATTCCACAAACCTTCATATTTTGTCCATTCCTTACAGCCATTTGACGCACAAGAGACGTCAGATCAATCAGTTGATGTTCGAGGGAAGAAACATTTACCTCAGTATTCCTTCCGGGTGTTGGATCACTCCTAAAGGTTCCAAATTTTTGAGAATTGGCGGCCATGTTCTCTATCAGATTCCTTGCTTGGACTGGAGTTTTATCGACAAAAACTCCACCGCTGGCCACATCCACCATGCTCCTGTCATGAGACAACAACCCTTCATAACAGTATTGAATTAATAAATGTTCACTTATCTGGTGCTGTGGGCAGATGGCGCATATTTTCTTGAAACGCTCCCAAAACTCATGCAGTGACTCTCCCATCTGCTGCTTGATGCCATAAATTTTCTTTCTGATGTTTGCCACCTTTGAAGCTGGAAAATATTTCTCTAAGAAAATCCTCTTCAGTGTCGTCCAAGTGGTGATGGATCCACAAGGTATGTAGTATATCCAATCCTTTGCAGCGCTCTTCAAAGAGAAAGGAAAGGCTCTGAGTTGGATCTGCTCCTCTGTCACTCCATGTGGTTTCATGCTGGTGCATACGACAAGGAATTTCATCAAATTCTTGTGCGGATCCTCACCTGTAAGACCATGAAAAGCATGAAATAGATGTATCAGTCCAGATTTTAATTCAAAATTAGCATTATTTTCTAGAGTAGGAAAAGTAATGCGTAAAGGCTGCTGAGTGAGATCAGGAGTGCCAAGTTGTCTCAAACTCAAATTCGCATTAGCAGCATCTCTTCTTCTTCTGGAAAAGCAGCTCGAGCAGCGGCTTCTTGTTGTTGCCTACGGAGTTCTCTCCTTCTCCTGTGCAAAGTTCTTTCAATCTCCATGTCGTAGGGGAATTCTTCTGCAGAAGATTCTCCTGTAAGCATTAACAAACCCGAAAAGCACTGGGAAAGAATATAAAATAAAAAATAAAAACAAGAACACAAATAAACTAAACACCTTCCCCGGCAACGGCGCCAAAATTTGGTAGCGCTTAATCGTGTCACGCCCAATTTACCCAACTCAATCAGATAATCACTAAAAATGTAGTAGTGTGAGTAGGGATCGTTCCCACGAGGAAAGAAAAATTTAATGCATTCTAAATAAATAAAAAGGGGTTTTGATGTTTGGACTAACTACTAAGAAATTTAAGCAATTAAATATTCAAATTATCACTATCATGCAAGATTGAAAATTAAACAGGAGAAATCAATAAGATACGAGACTTGGTATCAGTCGACTACACCCTTGATATTCATTCATTCAATCATAAATTCCCTAAAAATAATTAAACCTATTAAATATTCGTCATTGAAAATCTAATTCCTATTTCACCTTAATTTTAGTTAATTTGAAAAAAAAATTCTATATTAACCCTTACCAATAAATTAACCCAAATAACAGCAATCTAGATTTAAATTCACGGTAGTATTCAAACTATTAAAACTGACGAACCTAGACAACACAAACACCAGCGGTTGTATTTAGCCTAGTCAATAATTCATCCTACAATTTAATAAATTCAACAGCAAAAAATATCAAACGTAGTTGCTTCGCAAATTAGTTCATTCAAACAATTACGGATTTGAATTCTAATTTAGCTATAGCTTGCAAAACAAAATCCTAAGATGGTCATTCCTAAAACCTTGCATACAAACATGAAATAAACCAGATCAAATATTGATACTTAACAAGAATTAAACACTATGAATCGAATCTCATGAATAAAATTTATCAAGGTTTCGTCTTCCTCAACCAAGTATAAAAGTTTAGCCAACAATACTCATGAATTCTTTACAAAAATTCATGAGAGAAAATAAAATTAAGAAAAGATAGATGAAAACCTAGCCGTCCAGAGAGAGTTCTTCGCATTCTAAGCGTGTAGAATAATCTGATAATCTCCCCAAAACTGAATTAAAAGTCTAATAAAATTCTAGAGCCTTAATTAAAAGAGTTACCAAAATTACAAATTTCTTCCCGCAACAGACCAGCGCGCTCGATCCGGGAAATTGCTAGGATCGAGCGGGTGATACAGGGCAACTTTCTGCCATGAAAATTCCTTGGGCGCGCTCGATCCGGGAAGAATGTGCGATCGAGCGGGCGAGTTGAGGCAGCCTACTGTCTTGAAAATCTCATGAACGCGCTCGATCTGGGAAAATGCCAGGATCTAGCGCATGCTTCTGTGTTGAAAAATGTGAGGCCTAGATTCTAATCATGCAATCTCAGGGTAATTAAATTAATCAACTTAATTAAAAGAATAGGATTAAGAATTCAAATTTTTTTATTTTTTTTAAAAGATGGTTCTCGCTCGATCGGTAAAATCTTACCGATCGAGCGGGCCAAAGATACCAGCTACTGTCCAAGAATCAGGACCACTCGCTCGATCGGTAAAATCTTACCGATCGAGCGATCACAAAATTCAAATACACTGTCCCGCTACAAAAGGTGCTCGCTCGATCCGCAAGACTTCTCTGATCGAGCGAGACCCTCTGCCCAAAAAAATTCTGGTTTCTACTCCAATTCAATTCCATTCAATCCACAATAACAACATCAAAATCCCATTCAACAAGATACAACATAAATGTATTGAGTTATACAAACCTCACAAAATAAAGCATGCATAATAAGGTCCATCTAGTTCGGATTTATTCAATACAAAAAGGAGTTCAATATACATAATGACTCCTAACATCCAAGCCTCACTCTATTCTCTCAATCGCCTAGCCATGTTGTCTCTGACTCGGTCCTGCCCCACCTGTTGCCAAGTACACATACAAACAAAGACAACAACCGGATAATCCGGTGAGAATTGATATTCCCAATAAAAGAGACTGACATGCAATCAAATAAACATATCAAGACATGTATGAACTCGTTCCTCATATAATCAATTAATCCAATCAAGTACTGAATTTAAAATGATATGCATATCTTTAAACTTCTGGATTATCAAACTCAGATAATCAAATGAAATTCTTCTATTATTTCTTTCTTTCTTTGGTTTGGGATCCCAAGGTTAAAGACATCCACAATCACACCGACTTTCCTCTCGAGGTGGACATGGAATGCTTTAATCCCCTAGACTCAAGAGCATTATAGTGAGCTACTCGACAAGGTAGTAAATCGCCTACCAAGCTACTCAACTACAATCCCTAGATCGTCTAATTCAAATTGAATAAATCAAGGCTCAATATGAATTCATATGTAATCTCATGCACTCAATATAAATTCAATCATATAATCAATAAGCAATCAAATCATGCAATATGTGATTTCTTCTAGGACACTCGAATCAATCCCGACTCGAGTTAATCGTCCTATTCCATTCCAAAGTCATTTTATACCTCTTCTTTGTCGTTTCAAAACATCAATCTGAAAACAACAATTCTCAATTCAAAAACTATCCAATCAAGTTCATAATTCGATATAGAAAGACATCGATACTATACCGGCTCAACTCTTCCAAACTTGCCAAAAGTTGCAACTCTAGCAACTGCAAGGACTCCCAATCAATCTATCAGATCACGGATCAAAATCGATATCAAAACTCAATACGATCAAAAATATCGAAACGATATCCAAAACTCAAACTGACGGCATAACGGTTATAAACTGACCAATCCGGAAATGCAAACAGCAAAACAATAGCTCAACAAACTCATTCCCATCCTCAACAACAAACCCAACACAATATCAACACATCTCAAGATCAAGATTTTCGAAAATGACAAGAAAAATCATAACAAATCCGAACGTCGCTCTAATTCAAAACCGACAGATAATAAACAATCAGAACTCTATCAAGAACAACATACTCGAATCTCGCATGATTCTAACAACATCCAAAAACTAGAATGTATCCACTCGTAGAAAAACTTACGATATAACGGAGCTCTCGTAGTAGTGATCGATAATCTGCCTTCAGAAATAAATTCCAACGGCCGGATCGAGCTCGGACTGTAATCAAAAAGCTTGGAAGAAAGCTTTCTCACCTTCAATGGAGAGAAACCGAGTTGGAGGGGATGATGAAGTGCTAAGAGACTTAGTCAAGCCTTCAATAATATAACAAACTCACTTTTTGCATTTTAGTCCCTGAAAATTCCCAAAATTGCAAAATAGACCCTGATCAATAAAAAGTCCGGTCTCAAATTCTGAAATCACTGATTATCTCAAATAACATCAATTAAGATAAAAACGGGGCGTTACAATTCTCCCCCTCTAAGAAAAGATTTCGTCCTCGAAATCATCGATATCAACTCATAAGAAGATAAATAAGAATTCAAGAATAGAATTAAGAACTCACATCAGATGAATAAATCAGGAAATCTCTGTCTCATGTCAGATTCTGTCTCCCAAGTCGCTTCTTCGACTACGTGACGACTCCACTGAACTTTCACCAGAGGAATCGATTTGGTTCTGAGCTGTTTCTCCTTTCTGTCAAGGATCTGAATCGGTCTTCCGAAATAACTCAGAGTTTCATCAAGTTCGGCTTCGTCAGGCTGGGGTACATGAGAAGGATCGGGATGGTATTTCCTCATAATCGAGACGTGAAAGACGTCGTGAATACCAGATAAAGAAGGAGGAAGTGCTAAACGGTAGGCTAGGTCGCCTATCTTCTGTAAAATTTCATACGGACCGATGAATCTCGGTGACAACTTCCCTCTCTTCCCAAATCTAACAGTACCTCTAAACGAAGAAATTTTCAAGAATACTCGGTCTCCCTGATCAAAAGATAGAGGTCTGTGTCTGATATTCGCATACTTCGCTTGACGGTCCTGAGCAGTCTTCATTCTCAATCGAATAATCTTCACCTGCTCAGCCATATCACGAATCATATCTGGTCCCAAGTCTGGGGACTCAGACATCTCATCCCAGTACAGAGGAGATCTGCACTTCTTCCCGTACAACGCTTCAAAGGGTGCCATTCCTATACTCATCTGGAAGCTGTTGTTGTACGAAAACTCAATGAGAGGCAATGAATTTTGCCAAGTAGTGCCAAAGTCCAGCACCACTGCTCGTAACATATCCTCCAGAGTCTGAATCGTCCATTCTGATTGACCGTCGGTCTGAGGATGGTATGCTGTACTCAAGTGCAATCTAGTACCAAGAGCCTCTTGCAGACTGTGCCAGAAGTGAGAAGTAAACCGAGGATCTCGGTCAGAAACAATGGATCTCGGCACACCGTGCAATCTAACGATCTCTCTGACATACAACTCTGCCATCTGATCGTGTCGATAAGTCATCCGATACGGAATGAAACAAGCAGACTTCGTCAACCTATCAATCACAACCCAAATAGCATCACAACCCCGAACTGACCGGGGTAGTTTCGTGACAAATTCCATCGAGATATGATCCCACTTCCATTCCGGAATAGACAAACTGTGAAGAAGACCTCCCGGCCTCTTTCTCTCGGCTTTCACTTGCTGACAGTTCAAACATCGGGAAACAAACCTCGCAACATCACTCTTCATCTTCTTCCACCAAAACTGACTCTTCAGGTCGTTATACATCTTTCGGCCTCCTGGATGAACACTGAACGGACTGCAATGCACCTCTATCAGAATACGCTGTCTTAACTCATCAATCTCAGGTACAACAATACGGCTATTCACAAACAAAACATCATCCCTGACCTGAAACTCAGACTGGTGTCCTGATCTTACTTTTTCTAACGACTTCTTAATACTCTCATCTGATTTCTGTGCTTCTCTGATCAACACAAACAATTCTGGCTCGGCCTGAATCGCACAAACTCTGATCGGATTCCTATCTGACTCAAACTCCAATCCAGAATTGCAACAGCCATCAATCAAACGAGACACACCGATCATCGAAAGAGATAAAGAGCAAAGCTTACGACTCAAAGCATCGGCAGCTGCATTCGACTTCCCCGGGTAATACTTAATCTCGCAGTCGAAGTCTTTCAGCAAATCTAACCATCTCCTCTGTCTCATATTCAACTCAGACTGTGAAAATAAGTATTTAAGACTCTTATGATCCAAAAAGATCTCAAAAGACTCACCGTACAAGTAGTGACGCCAAATCTTCAAGGCAAAAACAATAGCAGCAAGTTCAAGATCATGAACTGGGTAGCGAGTCTCGTGCGGTTTCAGCTGCCTCGACGCATATGCTATCACGTGCTTCCTCTGCATAAGAATACATCCGAGACCAAGATGAGAAGCATCGCAATAAACTGTGAAACCTCCAGAACCAGATAGAATAGAAAGAATCGGAGCACTGGTTAATCTCTTCTTCAACTCAACAAAACTGGCTTCACAATCATCTGTCCACAGAAAAGGAGCATTCTTCTGAGTCAGCTGGGTGATAGGCTTCGCAATAGAAGAGAAACCCTGAATACATCTACGATAGTAACCCGCCAAACCCATAAAACTGCAGATTTCTGGCACAGAAGTCGGCCTGCGCCAGTTCGTCACTGCTTCTATCTTGCTGGGATCCACAGCAATCCCATCTCCTGAAATAATGTGCCACAGAAAGACAACTTTGTCAAGCCAAAACTCACATTTCGAAAGCTTGGCGAATAACTGTTATGTCCTCAAAATATGCAACACAGTTCTCAAATGTTCTTCATGCTCGGTACGGCTCTTAGAATAGATCAAGATATCGTCAATGAAAATAATCACAAACTCATCAAGAAAACGCTGAAAGATTCGGTTCATCAACCCCATAAAGACCGCTGGGGCGTTCGTCAAACCGAACCGCATGACAAGAAATTCAAAATGACCATACCTCGTTCGAAACGCCGTCTTAGGGACATCCTCCTCAAGAACTCTCAGCTGGTGATACCCAGACCTCAAATCTATCTTCGAATAGATACAAGAACCCTGCAATTGATCAAAAAGATCATCTATACGCGGTAAAGGATACCTGTTGTTAACTGTCGCCTGATTCAGTTGGCAGTAGTCAATGCAAAGACGCATAGAGCCATCTTTCTTTCTAACAAACAGGACAGGAGCACCCCAAGGTGATACACTGGGTCGAATGTATCCCTTGGCAATCAAACCTTCCCACTGCTCCTTCAGTTCCTTCAATTTGATTGGAGCCATTCTATACGGAGTTTTCGAAATCGGCTGAGTACCTGACGTCAGATCAATGCCAAACTCAATCTCTCTAATCGGTGGAAAACCCGGAATTTCATCTGCAAACACATCAGGGAATTCCCTAACCACTGGTAAATCGTTCAGCTCAGGGCTAAACTTCAGAATATCGATCGCATAAACAAGGAATCCTTCGGCTCATCTCTGTAATAATCTGGTCATAGATAAGACAGATATCAAAGGAATTTTAGAACGAGAACCCTTACCGAAGAATCTCCATTCATCTGCCATCTCTGGTCTGAAACGTACTATCTTCTGAAAACAATCTACTTTAGCCCTGTACTTATTCAAAACATCTATGCCAACTATGCAGTCAAAGTCAGACAACCCAAGTACAATACAGTCGAACTCGATCAAATTCCTTTCAAAACTCAAACCACAATTTCTAACGAAATTCTTCAAAACATTTCCTCCACCCAAAGGTGAAGTAACAGAAACTATAGTAGGCAAAGGCTCAAAAGGCAAGGCATGCATCGACACAAATTTCTCAGATAAGAAAGAGTGAGAAGCACTTGTATCTATCAGAATAAATGCAGGATAACAAAAAATCTTACAGTTACCTGTAATCACATCATTTGGTGCAGCTTGAGCCTCATCTTCGTTCAGAGCAAACACTCTAGCCTGAGGTCGGGAAGATTGATTCGAACTTTGATTACCTCCCTGACGATACTGCTGTTGCGGTTGGAAGGAGTGAACTGCAGTCGATTGCCTTTGAGGCTGAGATAACTGTCGAGAGGAATTTCCACTCTGAGTCTGGTCAGAACCCTTCTGAGGACACTGTCTGGCATAATGTCCCGTCTGCTGGCAGATGTAGCAGTTCCCAAAGATTCCCCTACACTGGTCGCTGGAGTGTCGTCCTCCGCACTTGCTACACAAAGCTCAAAAAGATCCTAAACCCTGACCAGAACTGAACTGTCTCGAACCACTCGAGCTCGAAGAACTGCTTCCAGACTTCTTGAACTGCTTTCCTTTGGGACGAAAATAGTTCTTTTTGCCACCACCACTGTTACCACCCTCATTCATCTGCAGTTGATTTTGATACTGCCTCTGCTGATGCTGTTGAGGCTGGTACTGATTCTCCCTCTTCCTTAACATTCCCGCTTTTGCCCCCTTGGCCTGATCCATCGCATCTGAAAAGTTATCTGGCCTCCCAATATTCACCAAAATAAAGATGTCAGGGTGCAAACCGTTAATGAACTGGTCTGCTTTTGCCTCCTCATTGTCAGCAATATGCAGGGCAAACCTCAGTAAATTGTCAAATTTCGCAACATAGTCCTCGATACTCATATTTCCTTGCTTCAAATTTGCAAACTCGGCACCTTTGTCCTTTCTATAGGAAACTGGGAAAAATATTTTATAGAATTCAGATTTAAAAAGTGCCCAAGTGATTTCCGTACCTCTGTTCTCTTTGGCTTTCTTGGTTGTCATCCACCAACTTTTTGCCACTCCCTGCAGTTGATGAATAACCAACCTAACCCTGCGGTCGTCAGAGTAGTCGAGCGAATCGAAGAGCTGATCTATATCATCAAGCCAACTCTCACAATCTATCGGATTCTCTTTCTCATTCAAATACGGTGGCCTGAAGGATTTGAATCTTTTCAGTAAGGCTTCCATAGGCGTGATCGTCTCATCCATCTGTACCACTGGAGGAGTCATAACCGGAGGATTTTCTGTAGTAGGAACAATCGGTGGAGTATTCATGTCTAGCCTTCTTCGAGTACCCATCTAAATTGACAGGTGTTAGAACACAGATAATTCAATTCACATCTCATCATTTCAGTGTTAAGAAACCTCTGGTCGTCTTACCAATACGATAGATGGAACTCAGATCAATGCATGAATACAGTTCATATCTCAATCAAAACATGCTTTAACAATTTGAATCTCCAAGTCACGCAATTCAAATAAATTTTCAATCCATAAAGCATGCTCGCATATTCTGTAATCATAGAATTAATCAATCACATGTGAGAAATCCAGTTCAAGCGGACTCAGTCTACCCCGCTCACTTCTAGAACAAAGTCCAGGAACTTATCTCTCTGATACCACTTAATGTAAGGCATAGATTCTAATCATGCAATCTCAGGGTAATTAAATTAATCAACTTAATTAAAAGAATAGGATTAAAGAATTCAAAAATTTTTTTTTTTAAAAAAAGATGGTGCTCGCTCGATCGGTAAAATCTTACCGATCGAGCAGGCCAAAGATACCAGCTCTCTGTCCAAGAATCAGGACCCCTCGCTCAATCGGTAAAATCTTACCGATCGAGCGAGCACAAAATTCAAATAAACTGTCCCGCTACAAAAGGTGCTCGCTCGATCCGCAAGACTTCGCCGATCGAGCGAGACCCTCTGCCCAGAAAAATTCTGGTTTCTACTCCAATTCAATTCCATTCAATCCACAATAACAACATCAAAATCTCATTCAACAAGATACAACATAAATGTATTGAGTTATACAAACCTCACAAAATAAAGCATGCATAATAAGGTCCATCTAGTTCGGATTTATTCAATACAAAAAGGAGTTCAATATACATAATGACTCCTAACATCCAAGCCTCACTCTATACTCTCAATCGCCTAGCCATGTTGTCTCTGACTCGGTCCTGCCCCACCTGTTGCCAAATACACATACAAACAAAGACAACAACTGGATAATCCGGTGAGAATTGATATTCCCAATAAAAGAGACTGACATGCAATCAAATAAACATATCAAGACATGTATGAACTCGTTCCTCATATAATCAATTAATCCAATCAAGTACTGAATTTAAAATGATATGCATGTCTTTAAACTTCTGGATTATCAAACTCAGATAATCAAATGAAATTCTTCTATTCTTTCTTTCTTTCTTTCTTTGGTTTGGGATCCCGAGGTTAAAGACATCCACAATCACACTGAATCTCCTCTCGAGGTGGACATGGAATGCTTTAATCCCCTAGACTCAAGAGCATTATAGTGAGCTACTCGACAAGGTAGTAAATCGCCTACCAAGCTACTCAACTACAATCCCTAGATCATCTAATTCAAATTGAATAAATCAAGGCTCAATATGAATGCATATGTAATCTCATGCACTCAATATAAATTCAATCATATAATCAATAAGCAATCAAATCATGCAATATGTGATTTCTTCTAGGACACTCGAATCAATCCCGACTCGAGTTAATTGTCCTATTCCATTCCAAAGTCATTTTATACCTCTTCTTTGTCATTTCAAAACTTCAATATGAAAACAACAATTCTCAATTCAAAAACTATCCAATCAAGTTCATAATTCGATATAGAAAGACATCGATACTATACCGGCTCAACTCTTCCAAACTTGCCAAAAGCTGCAACTCTAGCAACTGAAAGGACTCCCAATCAATCTATTAGAAGAAGTCACGGATCAAAATCAATATCAAAACTCAATCAAAACTCAATACGATCAAAAATATCGAAACGATATCCAAAACTCAAACTGACGGCATAACGGCTATAAACTGACCAATCCGGAAATGCAGACAGCAAAACAACAACTCAACAAACTCATTCCCATCCTCAACATCAAACCCAACACAATATCAACACATCTCAAGATCAAGATTTTCGAAAATGACAAGAAAAATCATAACAAATCCGAACGTCGATCTAATTTAAACCGACAGATAATAAACGATCAGAACTCTATCAAGAACAATATACTCGAATCTCGCACGATTCTAACAACATCCAAAAACTAGAATGTATCCGATCGTAGAAAAACTTACGATATAACGGAGCTCTCGTAGTGATCGATAATCTGCCTTCAGAAATAAATTCCAACGGCCAGATCGAGCTCGGACTGAAATCAGAAAGCTTGGAAGAAAGCTTTCTCGCCTTCAATGGAGAGAAACCGAGTTGGAGGGGATGATGAAGTGCTAAGAGACTTAGTCAAGCCTTCAATACTATAACAAACTCACTTTTTGCGTTTTAGTCCCTGAAAATTCCCAAAATTGCAAAATAGACCCTGATCAATAAAAAGTCCGGTCTCGAATTTTGAAATCACTGATTATCTCAAATAACATCAATTAAGATAAAAACGGGACGTTACAAAAAATCTGCTCTGCTGCTTTCTTTGGACGCATGGACGCACTTCAATTTCTTTAATCAAAACATGGTAATTCCTACACAATAAATCAAAACTAAGTTAAGAAGCTCAATGCATGACATAAAATAAAACTAGAAAAAAACATGAACAATGACACAAAATGCATGCAAAACATTTAACAAAATGACACTAAAAATGCAAACAAAATAATTCCATCATCGGTTGTATTCTATCGATTGGATTTGTTTTATTTTAAATTATCCGCTCCTTACGCTTTTAGTATTATTGCATGCGCTAATTAACTCTGATTTGATAGTGGATCTGGTTAGGGTCACTACACTTTTTGGTATCATAGCGCATTGCATTGGGAATTTTGTAAATCGGATTAAGTAGTTATCTGTTCTTATGCAACAGATGGCAGATTACGATGAGAGCCACGATAGTGGAGGCGGCGGTTGTTGGGGCTATCCGGAAGATCGTAGACGTCGTCGAGGCCAGCATGAGGAGCGCAAGCGAGTGAGTATGCACAGATTTAAGGAGGTTAGCCCAAAGCCTTTGTCAGGAGGTGAGACGCCTGATCAGGCTGAGGATTGGCTCGAGAGGATGGAGCAGTGTTTTCAGGAGTTCCGTTGCACAGACGAGGATAGGATGGAGATTTTTGCCTTCATGCTTGAAGGACGAGCGAGGAAGTGGTGGAGATCTACTTCCGCACCTTTCATAGCAACGAGAGGAGTAGCTACGTGGGTTGAGTTTCGTACTGCTTTTCATAGATTATATTTTCCTACAGCTCTTCAACAGGCAAAAGCTAGTGAGTTACTGAGTCTGCGACAGGGTACGATGTTGATCGAGGAGTACCAGCAGAAGTTCTTTGATTTTCTATCTTATTGTCCTCGCATTGCTGATAGTTCTGTGGCAAAGTACGACCATTTCCTTCAGGGTCTGAACCCTGAAATTCATCGGATGGTTGCTGTGGGCAGTAATATGACCTACGAGGGCTTGGTGGACCATTGTCACCAAGCGGAGGACAGTATCCGAAGGAACAGGGGGCTCTTCTCTTCTTCTTCCAGGTCAGCGAGTGCCAGTACTTTGGGTCCGAAAGTACAGTCTTTCAAGAAGCCAGGAGGGACTTTTTCTTCTTCATCTGGATCTGGTGGAGTGCATAACTTTGGTGGTCAGAGACCGAACCGATGTCATCAGTGCAGGCGCAGGCATCCACCAGGGCAGTGTGGTCGATCGACCAGTGCATGTTTCCAGTGTGGCCAGGAGGGTCACATGAAGAGAGATTGTCCAATGCTGATTGGGGCAGCGAGTGGTTCAGGAGGTTCTCAGGAATCTGTTCAGCCACCTCAGTACCGGCAGCCACCTTATTAGTAGCAGTATTCTCAGCAGCACTAGCAGCCGCAGCAGTCTCAGCGACAGCCTACTCAGACTCCTTCTCGGGGTCATTATTCTTTGCGGCCACGTGCCCAGGGTCAGGTCTTTGTGCTTAACCAAGAGCAGGCAGAGGCTGACAGTGATTGGATTATCACAGGTATCTGTAGTTTATGTGATTTTTCTGCATATGTTTTGATTGATACCGGTGCATCGCATTCTTTCATCTCAGCAGGTTTTGCTAAGAATTATAAGTTGCCATTTGTTCCTTAGACGTATTGCTAGTAGTTTCTACTCCTATGGGTAGTGATGTGTTAGCTAAGCGTCTAGTAGTGGATTGTGTTTTGGATTTTTAGGGGTATCATCTTAGTGCTAACCTGATGGCTGTAACTATGGAGGATTTCGATTGCATCATTAAGATGGATCTCTTGACTACCTACCGCGCGATAGTGGATTGCTATCAGAAGTTTGTTTAGTTTCAATAGGAGGATGGTGAGTCTTGGTATTTCTATGGTGAGGGAGCGCGACCCCCGATGCCAGTGGTTTCTGCTCTGAAAGGTCGGTTTGCTTTAGAGTCTGGCGGGGAAGGCTACCTTATCTACGCCATTGACGCATCCGTGGAGGGACCAGATATCCAAGAGATACCAGTGGTTTGTGATTTTCCTGATGTATTTCTAGGGGAAATTCCAGGTTTGCCGCCAGTACGAGAGATCGAGTTTGGTATTGAGTTACTGCCAGGGACTGCACCGATTTCCAGAGCTCCTTACCGTTTAGAACCATCAGAGATGAAAGAGCTGCAGAAGCAATTGCAAGATCTTCTTGATAAGGGCTACATTCGACCCAGTGTTTCGCCCTGGGGAGCCCCAATGCTGTTTGTCAAGAAGAAGGATGGTTCGATGCGGTTGTGTATCGATTACCATCAGTTTAATCAAGTGACAGTGAAGAATAAGTATCCTCTTCCGCGGATAGATGATCTCTTTGATCATTTGTAGGGTACTTCTGTCTATTCGAAGATTGATCTTCGGTCTGGGTATCATCAGTTGCAAGTTCGATAGGAGGATGTTCCTAAGACAGCATTTCGCACACGATATGGACACTATGAGTTTTTAGTGATGCCGTTCGATTTGACGAATTCTCCAGCTGTTTTTATGGATCTGATGAACAGAGTGTTCCGCAACTTTCTGGATAAATTTGTGGTAGTGTTCATCGATGACATCTTGGTTTATTCTCGTAGTACGAATGAGCATGCCTACCATCTCTACACTATACTGCAAGTCTTGAGGGAGAGACAGTTGTATGCGAATCTGAGCAAGTGTGACTTCTGGATTTACCGAGCTGTATTCCTTGGTCATGTCATTTCTCAGGAGGGCGTGTCTGTTGACCCCAGCAAGACAGAGGCTATTCTGAATTGGTCGCGTCCGACTATAGCTTCTGAGATTCGTAGTTTCCTTGGTTTGTCAGGATACTATCGGAGTTTTGTGGAGAACTTTTCTCTGATAGCTAGGCCTTTGACACAGTTGACAAAGAAAGATGCTTTTATCATATGGTAAAATTATTGTCAAGATAGTTTTTGTGAGTTGAGACTTCGTTTGACGATAGCTACAGTTCTTGTTTTGCCGTCTGGATCAGGTGGTTTTGTAGTCTTCACTGATGCCTCTCTCTAGGGATTGGGGTGTGTGTTGACTCAGAATGGCCACGTGATCGCGTATGCTTCCAGACAGTTGAAGACTCACGAGGAGAATTATCCCGTACATGATCTAGAGCTTGAAGCCATTGTCTTTGCTCTGAAGATATGGCGTCACTATTTGTACGAAGAGCGATTCGAGATCTTCACCGATCATAAGAGTTTGAAGTATCTGTTCACTCAGGCCGAGTTTAATATGCGGCAGCGTCGTTGGATGGATCTATTGAAAGATTATGATTGTGAGATCAAGTACCATCCAGGTTTTTCAAACCCCGTTGCTGATGCGCTTAGTCGCAAGGTCTATGTGAGTTCCCTTCATACCAGTTTAGTTTCGAAGGCAGTAGAGGAGTGTTGTTCTTTGGGATTCACGTTCCGTCATAAGAAAGAACAGCAAGGGATTCGTGTTTCTTCAGTGCTTGCAGAGCTTTGTATCGACGAATTCGGGAAGCTCAGAATTCTGATCTGAGGACTCAGAAGTTAGCCCGTTTGGCTGAAGGTAAGAATACTTATGGTTTCCATCTGTAAGGAGACGGTCTATTGTGTCTTTCTAGTCGATTAGTAGTACCCGATGATTATTCTTTGAGGGAAGAGATCTTATCGCAAGCTCACCGCAGTTGATTCTCTGTACATCCAGGTAGCATGAAGATGTATAAGGATCTTCGCACACGATTTTGGTGGAAGGGGATAAAGCACAACATTTATCAGTTTGTATCCCGATTCCTTGTGTGTCAGCAGGTCAAGGCAGAGTTTAGGTAACCCGGAGGGTTACTACACAGCTTAGAGATTCCTGAGTGGAAGTGGGGGCATGTAACGATGGATTTTGTCACCCACTTGCCTATGTCATCCAGGAATTGTGATGCTATTTGGGTTGTAGTGGATCGATTATCTAAGTCAGCGCATTTTCTTCCCTATAACCATGATTATACCTTTGATAGGATGGCACAATAGTATGTGCAGGAGATCGTTCGATTTCATGGCATTCCGTTGAGCATTGTCAGCAATAGAGATCCGAGATTCACCTCGAGATTTTGGGGTAGTTTCCAGCGAGCCCTTGGTACTACTTTGAGCTTGATTACGGCTTATCATCCAGAGACAGACGGACAGTCCGAGCGTACTATTCGTACTTAAGAGGATATGCTTTGCGCAGCAGTGATGGATTTCGGTCCAGCGTGGCATGATCATTTACCATTGGTGGAGTTCGCTTACAACAATAGTTTCCATCGCAGGATTGGCATGGCGCCATTTGAGGCTCTTTATGGACAAAGTTCTCGTATGCCTTTGTTTTGGGACGAGGTTGGCGAGCATTGGGTTGAGGGTCCTCAGATGATTCAGTAGATGACTGATGCAGTGGAGTTGATCTGACGCAGGATTAAGGTGGCCCAGGATCGACAGACTAGCTACGCGAACACTCACCGGAGGCCATTACACTTCGAGGTAGGAGAGCATGTATTCTTGCGTGTGTCACCTTTTCTGGAAGGTGATGAGGTTTGGTCGCAAGGTTAAGCTAACACCGAGATTTATTGGTCCTTTCGAGATTCTCGAGAAGATTGGGGATGTGGCTTATCGTTTAGCATTGCCACCAGATCTTTCGGGGATCCATGATGTGTTCTACGTGTCCTTGTTGAGACAGTACGTGGTGGATGAGTCGCATATTTTGCATCCGAATGGGGTGCAATTGGATCGAGATCTGTCCTACGTGGAGAAACCTCTCAGGATTCTAGATAGGAAGGACAAGGTACTTCGTAACAAGCGCATACCGTTAGTGATGGTACAGTGGCAGCGCAGAGGTACAGAGGATAAGAATCGCTCGAGATTGAAACTAGCATTTGCGATGCCAAGTACCACGTTTCATTGGTATGGAACATAGAGATGTTCAAAGCATGCAAATGGATATTCATATGATGAATGATCGAACTACCCTATTCGGACTTTCCAAGTGGTTAACACTTATCGAGTGGATAAAGTCCGCGGTTTTGGTTGTACACCATTAGTCCTTATTACTTGAAACATCATTGAGACTCTATATGCTAGTATTGTACTTTGACTCGTTTACCGACTCTATTGGGGTCATCAGGTGTCGGGATTGGGTACAGTTACGACACATATAGGAGTCGATGCTTTTTTGTCAAGGATTCACCACATACTTGCGAGTGTGGATATCCTATGCGATCTGAGGAGATATTAGTGTGACGAATCTCTGGCCAGAGTACATGATGTGTTTTAGGTTAATGGGTTATCCTAGTAACACATGCGATGTCACTATTTGATCTCCAAGATGTTATGCATAGTTATCGAATCTCGAACGACTCTCGATGCACCAATGGTTATTGATTCGATCAGGATATATGGTTGAAGGGACCGTACTGTACGCTAACCAGAATCTACTGGTTCTTGCAGGCCCTATCAGTAATACCTAGGGAATCATGGGGCGATGTTGCTAGGCGCTCTTACCATGATTCGATGGGTAAGTCGGAAATTGTTGTTCCGAGTCACAAGGAGTTGTGAGCCCACGGCTAGCTGTATTGCTAAACCATTGAGGGTTACACAAGTAATGGATTACTAAAACCCCGTAGAGATAGTTAAATTTAAAGAGTTAAATTTAATGAAAGAGAAGTTGGACTTCTTAACTAAAGGGAGTGGGATTTCCTAAAATGACATAGGGATGGGCATTTTTGGAAATCACTGAATTCGGATTCAGAAAAATTATCTTGACTCTAAAAGATGCAGAAATGATTTCTGTGCACATTGGTGAAATTAGTTTATCAATCAGAGTCACGATGAATTTTATATTAATTTTTAGAACAATGGGCTTGGCTTGTTGGGCTTAAGTTATGGATTGTGGGCTTTAAGGAGTTAGAGTCATAATACAATTATAACTTAATCTAGTCTAGAAATTATCTATAAAAGGGACTGCAGTGTTCGAAAATTACAAGCTTTTCAGTCTAGCAATTTTCAAAATTTCAGTCTATATTATTAAAGAGGATTTTCGAATTCTCTGTCCCTTTCGGAGAAAATTCGGTCTTGTGATTTTTGTGAAAAATTACAATCCGGATTAACATATCATATCTGTTTATTCTCTACGCAAACTTCTGATTGATTTCTAGTGCAGTCAATCAGAGGGTTTTATTTTCTATTCGTGGACCTGATACCCAGATATGGAATCGTTCCATATTAATAAAATAAATTTTTAAACTTCCGCTACACCGGGTATCAATTCTAATTGATCTGAACACAGTTTTCCAACATTTTATTGCATGTTATATACTGGTGCGTAGTTGATCAACACTAGCATTTCATGTAATAACTGGAGAAGTTATGTTTTTAATGCATGAATTTGAGTTTGATGTTTGGAATAATTTTAGTTAGAGTTTCCAAGCTTTTTCTGCTCTGTTCTGTTTCTGCTGCAGAGGGCGCGCTCGAGCGGCAGTTTTTGCCCGCCCGAGCGCACCCCCTTTTTTATTTTCCAGCAGCGCTGGAGTTTAGGATGCGCTAGAGCGGCAGTTTTTGCCCGCCCAAGCGCACCCCCCTTTTAAAAAAAATAAAAAATTTCTTCTTACTTTGGTCTTGGATCTTGTATGCTTAATTGTTTTTAAAGCCGAGATTAGTTGTTTAGAACCGAGGTCTCACATTAAGTGGTATCAGAGAGTTAAGATTCTTGGTCGAACTAGAGTGAGCGGGTAGATCGAGTCTGCGTGTATTGGCTCCTCGCATGTATTTGAATTATTTTAACTGTGTATTTAATTCCATGTGAGCATGCTTTATTATTGAGAGTTATTGAATTACATGGTTTTGTGATTTAATTTATAAAGCATGATCTACTTGAGATATAACTGTTTCTGTTATCGACTGGTATTCGGTATTCCAAGCGGTTGTAAGGGCACTGATTGTAGCGATTGAGATATCTCGTGTCCTAACCTTTGATTATCAGATGGGTCCTCGTCGAGTGATAAACAGAAACACACCGCCAGTTATCCCTGCGATTGAGCAAGCTAGCACTGAAGTTGATCCGTTGGATGCTTTAGCGACTCCTATGGAAACCTTGCTGAAGAGGTTTCAGTCGTTCAATCCGCCGTTGTTGATGGGTTCAGAAAATCCAGTTGACTGTGAGAGTTGGTTGGATGATATGGATCAGTTGTTTGATTCCATTGATTACACAGATGACCGCCGAATCAGGTTAGTAATTCATCAGCTGCGTAGTGGTGCTAAGAGCTGGTGGATCATGACAAAGAAAGCATTGGAGAGTAGAGGTACAGAGGTTACTTGGACTCTTTTTAAATCTGAGTTTTATAAGCGGTTTTTCCCTATCTCATATCGCAAAGATAAGGGAGCAGAGTTTGCCAATCTGAGGCAAGGGAATCTGAACATTGAAGAGTACGTGGCTAAGTTTGATAGTCTGTTACGTTTTGCACCGTTAATTGCCGGAGATGAAGAAGCTAAGGCAGATCAGTTCATCAATGGTTTGAACCCCGACGTCTTCACGTTGGTAAATACCAACAGGCCTAACAACTTTGCGGATGCCATGAATCACGCAAAGGGAGCAGAAGCAGGCTTGTGGAGGCAAAGAGGTAATCAGGTGGCACCTCAGCAACAGAGGCAGTATCAGAACCAACCGTCTCAGTATCAGAATCAACCATCTCAGCAACAGAACAAGCAGCATAGGTATGAAGGTGGTAGCAGTGGGGGAAACAGAAAGGATCAGTACAAGGCAAGAGGTAAATAGTTCAAAAGGCAGGGGAACAGTTCGTCTAGTTCCAGTGGTTCCCGACAGTTTGGTTCAGGACAGAGCTCTGGATCATCATCCTTGTACTGCAGCAAGTGTGGAGGAAGACACTCACCGGATCAGTGTGTGGGAGTCTTCGGTAATTGTTACACCTGTCAGCAACCGGGACACTTCTCTAAGGTGTGCCCTCAGCGTAACTGAGATAGAGCTCAGAGTGGGAGTTCGTCTAGACCTGCAGTTCAGCCAGAGAGGCAGTCATCTGCAGTGCACTCCTTCCAGCCCCAGCCGCAGAACAGACAGGGAGGTAACTCTAGTGCGAACCAGCCTCCGAGACAGTAGGCAAGTGTCTTTGCTTTGACAGAGGATCAGGCTCAGGCAGAACCTGATGATGTTATAGCAGGTAACTGTTCGATTTTTGGTCATTCTGCTCATGTTTTGATAGATACAGGTGCTTCCCATTCCTTTATCTCTGAGAAATTTGTATTATTGCATGCTTTGCCAACTGAATTGTTGCCTACAGTAGTAGCTGTTACTTCACCTTTGGGTGGAGGAATTGTTTCTGTCAGATTAGTCAGGAACAGTGAACTCTGTTTTGAGGGAAATTTTCTAGAATTCGACTGTATTGTACTTGGACTGTCAGATTTTGATTGTATTGTCGGTATAGATGTTTTAACCAAGTATAGGGCAACAGTCGATTGTTTTCTGAAAGTTGTCAGGTTCAGACCTGAAATGGCAGACGAGTGGAAATTCTTTGGTAAGGGTTCTCGATCTAGAATTCCTTTGATTTCAGTGTTATCTATGACTCGTTTACTATAGAAAGGTGCAGAAGGATTTTTGGTTTATGCGGTTGATGTACTGAAATCTAGCCCAGCTTTGGTAGATTTATCGGTGGTTAGAGATTTTGCTGATGTGTTTCCGGAAGAGGTTCCTGGTTTGCCACCTATTCGAGAAATCAAATTCAGCATTGACTTAGTGCCAGGTACTCAACCTATCTCCAAAGCTCCGTATCGTATGACACTTATTGAATTGAGAGAGTTGAAGGAGCAGCTTGAAGATTTGATTGCCAAGGGATACATCAGACCTAGTGTATCGCCTTGGGGTGCTCCTGTTCTGTTTGTTAGGAAGAATGATGGTTCTATGCGGCTTTGTATTGACTACCGTCAATTGAATCAGGCTACAGTTAAGAACAGGTATCCTTTACCCCGAATAGATGACCTTTTTGATCAGCTGCAGGGTTCTTCTGTCTATTCTAAGATTGATTTGAGGTCAGGTTATCACCAGTTGAGAGTGCGAGAGGAAGATGTTCCTAAGACCGCATTCAGAACGAGGTATGGTCACTTTGAGTTTATAGTCATGTCATTTGGTTTGACTAATGCTCCAGCAGTTTTTATGGGATTGATGAACCGTATCTTTCAGCGCTATCTAGATGAGTTCGTCATTATCTTCATCGATGATATTTTTATCTATTCAAAGAACCGTACTGACCATGCAGAGCACTTGAGGATCATCTTGCAGATCTTACGAGTGGAACAGTTGTTTGCCAAGCTGTCGAAATGTGAACTCTGGCTAGATTGAGTTTTCTTTCTCGGTCATATTATTTCTGAAGATGGAATTTCTGTCGATCCCAGCAAGATTGAAGCGGTTATGAATTGGCCTAGACCTACTTCAGTGCCGAAGATCCAAAGCTTCATGGGTTTAGCTGGTTATTACCATCGTTTCATCGAGGGTTTCTCGTCTATTGCCAAGCCAATTACCCAGCTGACTCAGAAGAATGCGCCTTTTGTTTGGACTCCAGATTGTGAGGCTATCTTTGTTGATCTAAAGAGGAGACTGACCAGTGCTCCAATTCTTTCTATTCCGAAGGGTACTGGAGGTTTCACAGTCTATTGTGATGCTTATAACCGAGGCTTGGGTTGTGTTCTTATGCAGCATAAGCATGTGATAGCGTATGCATCGAGGCAGCTGAAACCGCACGAGACTCGTTATCCGGTTCATGATCTTGAACTAGCTGCGATCGTCTTTGCTCTAAAGATCTGGCGTCACTATCTTTATGGTGAGTCTTTCGAGATATTTTCTGACCATAAGAGCCTTAAATACTTGTTTTCACAGGCAGAGCTGAATATGAGACAGAGAAGATGGTTAGATCTGTTGAAAGATTTTGATTGCAAAATCAAGTATTATCCCGAAAAGTCAAATGCAGTTGCAGATGCATTGAGCCGAAAGCTTTGTTCTTTATCTCTTTCTACTATCGGTGTTTCTCAGTTGATCGATGATCGTTGCACTTCTGGCTTAGAGTTTGAAACAGATAGGGAGACTATCAGGGTGTTTGCTATTCAAGCCGAGCTGGAGTTGTTTGTTGCAATCAGAGAAGCACAGAAGTCTGAGCTGAGTATTCAAGTTTCAGTGGAGAAAGTCAGATCTGGGCATCAGTCTGAATTCCAGGTTAGAGATGAAGTCTTGTTTGTGAATAACCGTCTTGTTGTGCCAGATGTTGCGGAGTTGAGACAGCGTATTCTTCGAGAGGCTCATTGCAGTCGGTTCAGTATTCATCCTGGAGGTCGTAAGATGTACAACGACCTGAAGAACCAGTTCTGGTGGAAGAGAATGAAGAGCGATATTGCGAGGTTTGTATCTCGGTGTTTGAACTGTCAGCAAGTAAAAACAGAACTGAAGCGACCAGGAGGTCTGTTGCACAGTCTATCTGTTCCTGAATGGAAGTGGGATCACATTTCCATGGATTTCGTCACGAAGCTACCACGATCCGTTCGAGGATGCAATGTTATTTGGGTAGTGATCGACCGATTGATGAAGTCTGCGTGTTTTATTCCGTACAGGATGACGTATCGTCATGATCAGATGGCTGAGTTGTATGTTAGCAATGTTGTGAGATTGCATGGGGTACCGAAGTCGATCGTTCCAGATAGAGACCCTAGATTCACTTCGCATTTCTGGCATAGTCTTCAGGAGGCTCTTGGTACTCGATTGCATTTGAGTACAGCTTATCATCCTCAGACAGATGGACAGTCAGAGCGGACTATCCAAACGTTAGAGGATATGCTGCGAGCGGTAGTTCTAGACTTTGGCACTAGTTGGCAGGATTCTTTGCCTCTTGTCGAGTTTTCTTACAACAACAGCTTCCAAGCAAGTATCGGTATGGCGCCTTTTGAGGCTTTGTATGGTAAGAAGTGCCGATCTCCGTTGTTTTGGGATGACTTGTCCGAGTCACCAGATTTGGGACCGGAGATGCTTAGAGATATGGCAGAGCAGGTTAAGATCATTCAGACAAGAATGAAGTCAGCTCAAGATAGACAGGCGAAGTAAGCGAATGTCAGGCGTAGACCTCTGAGTTTTGATCAGGGAGACCGAGTCTTTCTGAAGATTTGACCTTTCAGAGGCACTGTCAGATTCAGTAAGAGAGGGAAGTTATCTCCGAGATTCATCGGGCCGTATGAGATTCTCGAGAAGATAGGCGATCTTGCCTACAGACTTGCACTTTCTCCATCTTTATCTGGTATTCACGACGTTTTTCACGTCTCTATGCTGCGAAAGTATCATGCAGATCCTGTTCATGTTCTTCAGCCTGACGAAGCCGAGTTAGATGAGACTCTGAGCTACTTTGAGCGACCGATTCAGATCCTTGATCGGAATGAGAAACAACTCAGAACCAAGTCGATCCCGTTAGTGAAAGTGCAGTGGAGCCGTCACGGCGTCGAGGAAGCGACTTGGGAGACAGAATCTAACATGAGGAAGCAATTTTTGGAGTTATTCGGATGACGTGAGTTCTTCTTACTGTCTTTAGTTCTTTATTCTATTTTATGAGTTGTGGTTCTTGTTGATTTCGAGGACGAAATCTCTTCTTAGTGGGGGAGAATTGTAACGCCCCATTTTTATCTTAAATGAGTTTATTTGAGTTAATCGGAGATTACAGAGTTCACGAGCCGACTTGATTTTGATCAGGGTCTTTTTTGCAAAAATTGGATTTTTCAGGGACTAAAACGCAATTTTGGAGTTTAATATATTATCTACACATGAGACTAGTCTTCATTTCTCCTCATCTTCTCCCTTGGGCGTGAACCACCATTGAAGACGCCTCCTTGGAGCTTTTGAGCTTTCAAAATCCAGTCCGAGCTCGATCCGTCCGTTAGAAATTAATTCTGAAGGCAGATTATCGATCACTGCAGTGAGAGCTCTGTTATATCGTAAGTTTTTCTACGATCAGATACATTCTAGTTTTTGGATGTTGTTAGAATCGTTCTAGATTCAAGTATGTTGTTCTCGACAGAGTTCTGATCGTTTATTACCTATCGGTTTTGAAATAGAGCGACGTTCAGATTTGTAATGATTTTTGGAAGCAATTTTCGAAAATAATGGTTTTGAGATTTGTTGGGTTTGCCTTGTTATGGTTCTATTGGCTTTGATATGAGTTGATATCGCTATTGAACTACTGTCTGCGTTGTCGGTTTGTTAAGTTATAGCCGTTATGTCGTCGGTTTGAGTTTTGGGGATTTGAACCGTTTTTGAGTTGTTGAACTTGGTTTGTAAGTCGATCTTGGTAATTGATCTTTGATTTGTATCTGAACAGATTCGTTTGGAGTTTGTCAAGCCGTGTTAGCAGCATTGTTTGTCAAGAGTTGGACGAAGAACGGTAAAGAGATTACCTTGAACCGTTGCCTTATTGTTGGATTGTTTAGTTGTTGATTAAACCTTTTGTTGTAGCTTATCCAGAGTTGGAACTACTGCATTGAAAGGTAAAAGCAGACATCGATAGCGGGATAGCATACTCGGGACAGTTGGTTCTCGAGTTTTCCTTAAAATCACATACTTGCATCTACACTCGTTCTAGCATGAGGAACTTGTGTTTTGTTGTTTTGATTGAGCTTTTTTTATATGGCTATGTTTTATGTTTCTATTATGCATTCATCTTGAGCCAATCTTGTTTTCAGCGGGCAGAACCGCCCTTTTTGTTTAGACGTTTGGGAACTATGATTGAGTGGCCTAGGTCGTAGTTGTTTCACCTAGTTCTAGCATACTCATTATAGTTGCTCAAAGTCTAGGGGAGTAGGATATGTGGCACCACCTCGATTTGGTGAGTCGGTGTGTCGTTACGTAATCTCACCCTCGGGATCCCAAAAGCACAGCAGCAATCCCTCGTTATCAGATTTGATATCCCGGTTTAAAGACATGCATTTCATTACATCGTTATTGATTTCGTTGTTGTCTTGAAAGCATGTTTATTGTTGTATTACTTGATATGTTGTTTTTACTGGGATTATCATTCTCACCGATTTATCCGGCTGTTGCTTTGTTTTGTATGTGTACTTGGCAACAGGTGGGGCAGGACCAAGTTAGCGAAGGCCTGGTTAGCAACAAGAGGGAGAGCTAGTAGTGAGACTCGGTTTAGAAGTCGTGTCAGCATGTCTACCTAGTTGTTTTGGAACATGTTTAGATCTCGAACTTCGTTGTTTATGTTGTATCGATTATGCGAGTCTTTTGTTGCATGTTATAGACTGGTGCGTAGTTGATCAACACTAGTATTTCATGTAATAACTGGAGAAGTTATGTTTTTAATGCATGAATTTGAGTTTGATGTTTGGAATAATTTTAGTTTGAGTTGCCAAGCTTTTTTTGCTCTGTTCTGTTTCTGCTGCAGAGGGCGCACTCGAGCGGCAGTATTTGCCCGCCCGAGTGCACCCCCCTTTTTATTTTCCAGCAGCGCTAGAGTTTAGGACGCGCTCGAGCGGCAGTTTTTGCCCGCCCGAGCGCACCCCCCTTTTAAAAAAAAAAAAATTTCTTCTTACTTTGGTCTTGGATCTTGTATGCTTAATTGTTGTTTAAGCCGAGATTAGTTGTTTAGAACCGAGGTCACACAGCTGTTAAGGCTAAGGGTTTTCTCTTTGAGCAATTGAGTATTCAAGATGGGTTCGAGAGCTCAGATAGACAGATTCTCAATAAACATTGTTGTGTTGTGTTCTGTCGTTTTTTCTGTCTAAAGAGGCTTTGATATATATAGCCTTTGTCTTCAACGTCTTTCTTCTTTGTCCAACGGTAGGATTTCCCTGCTGATGAAGCTTTTTGAATATTTTGTACTGGGAGCGCCTTTAATTGTCTATTCAATGTGTCGCTCACATTAAATGTTATTTAAGGCTTTCTCACTTTATCAGACAAATTCTTAAATGCTTCGTCCTTTTGCTTTTCAGTTGTCTTGTCACTTTCCGAGATCTGGGAAACTGTAAATTCGAACTGTAGCGTATAGATTTTTGTATTTGAAGTTCGGTAGATATCTCAGTCGGTAGATATGTTTGACATACAACTGTTTTGCATCTTTCGTTGGTTGATAAGCTTTAGCTGACGTCGGTAGATATGTCTTTGTTCGGTTGACGTAGCTGCTTATACAAATAACTGGCGGCCGACTAAACAACAAAGTATTGTTTTGTTATCACCAAAAGTCAGGATTCAACAATTTCCCCCTTTTTGGTGATGACAAAACCTAGGCCCCAAAAATCAATTAAAGAAGATAGTAGACAAAATGAATTCATTGCGAAGATGAATTGCATTGAACAATTAATGTTACAATCAATCATTGATGTGTAGCAGTGAAAACCTATTACACCTACATTGCGTTAAGTAAATAAAATGTACATAAAATGTACCTTAATTCCTTTGCATTTTCTGTGAAGAGGTGTCAACTGATTTTCTGAATACTTCCCCCTTTTTGACATCACCACGGGTGAGATGAGAGATGATCTCTCCTAGTTGAGCACCGACAGTGGTTTGAAAAGTGTCAATACGGGAGTCGATATGAGCGGTTAAATCAGCCTGAAGAACTGAGATTTGCATTAAAGTATGCTCATTTGAGAGTCGAACAGTTAGAGAGACCTGTTCGGCAATAGTACCCATAGCTCAAAGATTGTGTTCTTTGTAGTTTTTTAGTTCAGTGACGCATCTGCCGATTTCAGAAGACAAACTGTTAAGACGAGACATAATCGCTGATCTTGCGTTGTCAATGCCAGTGTCTTGTCCTTGTATGCGATTGCTGAGTCACTGTGTGGTCTCGCGAAGATATTCTACGATGCGTTCCAAAGCATAATTCGCTGGTTCGGAGTCAGTAACTGAAGTTGAAGCAAGTGTGGTAGTTTTTTCTTTTGGAGGCGAGACTGTGGTGGTCTCGATCGATGAGCGAACATCGATTCCAATCACCTAATTTGTTTGGTGAATTGTGCTGGAGGGCTACGAGACGTCAGTCGTCGGTTGAGGCGAGTCTTCAGAAAGGATCTCCAGAAGAAGAGATGTTGGTTGTTCATCATCAAAAATTGATTGCATAACATCTGAGACTGAGGTAAGTGGGATCTCAGGAAGATTATCACCAGTAACTGTTGTGATTGGGTCAGCGAGATGAGTGTCTGTGATGAGATCAGCACTTGACGTAGGTTCAGCGGCTGATGAGGAAGCAAACGGAAAATATGTCATGGGACATTTGTCTTGTAGCGCAATAAATTCCTGTTCCTCTGCTGAAAATACGAAGTCAGATGTTTTCGAGTTGTCACGAGAATCTAGAAAAGGGATCATGGCCTGAACTTTGTTGTTATATGCCTGTATGTATTCGTCGTCCGGTAGTGGGATAGACTATTTGAGCCGATATTCTCGTAAAAAGGTATCAGTGACATCGACTGACTGCTTAAGACGTAAGATGACTTCAGTGTCATCTTTGGTAGTTTTTCTCATCGGCTGATAGTTCTCTCCTCTTTTGGCAAGAATATGTTGGGCGAGACTATCACGGAGCTGAACGTCCACCAACTTATATCTGCCGAGTGCTGTTTCAAGATTTGATGTGGCAGTGAGAATGAACATCTTGTCTTCCAATTTGGAAAGGTACTCCAGTTTATTCTCAAGTAAGATCTGAGAATATGAAGCATTCAGATGATAGTTTACCCATTCATCAAATTCTTGTAGTTTGAACCGCACAGCCCGGAGAATGTTAAAAATAATGATAAGAACCTCCATTTTCCCTACCGATTGGGCTTTTTGAAATGGGATGCGAGGTGCTTTTCCTTTTCCCTAAGGGTCGGTTGAAGTTGTGGTCAGTACAGAGAACGAGGGTTCCTGGATAGTGATTCCTTTTGGTGGAGGAAGCTGGGTCTTCACAACCAACTCTTGTGTTCTCAAGATTTGATGACTGATGACGTCAGCAATATCAACTGATGAAGTTGGTGAGGGCAGAGAAATTGGTAATGTGGTAACAATGGTGCTGTAAGTTGGTTCGGAAGTTATTTGGGGAATTTGGATTGGATCAGTAGGTAGTGTTTCGGATGTTGAGACTTTAGTGGTTGCTGTGGTCAGTTGAGACGTTGGGGTGTGAACTGTAGATAGCAACTTGATCCTCTTTGGTTTCGGGTGAGATAGCTTGGGAGCCATTTTTGTCTTTTTGGATGGAGAGGGGTGAGCAAATACTTGAACTAAGGGAGAATTGTCACTAACCTCATCCTCCAGATCAGAGTCCACTTGAATAGGTTGTCTGATCGGTCAAGTACGCTTGACTTGGGGAGCTGCAGTGCTTTTGGCAGTTTGGTGCTCTTCCCCAATCTCTCGTTTGATAGTCCTGAGCTGGTCAGAAGTAACCTGATTCTTGTTTAAGAATAGAGGGATTGTGACTGCATTTAACCATTTGGCTGCATGAAGGACTTCATAATCTGATGATTCAACGTCTAGGGCTGCAATTAGATAACATATCTGTAGTGCAAAACCTTCCGATTGTCCTTTGCCTCTAATCATTTCACATAAAGTAGAGTAGAGAATCGAAGACCAGTTGAAGTTCAACTGGGAGGCAATAGAGGCCATGTACTGAAGCTTTTCGAGAGTGATCTTGTCGTAGGAGCCAGCCTTGGCTAAAAGAGTTTTTGCGACTATGTTAGCCAATAGTCGGTATGCTGGCTTCAAGCTTTGTTTGAGGCCATTGACCTTAATGGGTGAGCCATCAAGTGTGAATTGAGCTGCCCAGTGAGTTGCATTTCCATCAGGTAAGTCTGCGCATTTCATCAAACCGGTTGTGGGCAAGTTGAAAGTGTTGCCAAAGAAACGTTGATTGAACTCGATCTTCCGTCCTCTGATGATACATAATGATGCTTCCATGATGTAGTTGGGCGGATTCAAAGAATTCCTTGACCAGATCATAGTTGACTGTTGGTCCAGAGCTAAGAAATTTGCGAAGTCCTGAAGCTTCAATCATGTTGAACATGGCTGAAATTTTCGCATTCTGGATGGAATGAACTTCATCGAAATTAATAGCTAGACAAGTCTTTTGGATAGACATTCTTGAGTTTTTTTGCAAACAAAGTATTTGATCAATAGTTTGTGAAGAATGCAGAAGCAAAAAGTGAATATGAGTTCAATTTGCAAGACAAATTGTGAGAGACATCTGAAATGATCGGTAAATATGGTGCCACATCACTTAAAATTTTGAATTTTGAAAGAGAGAGAGAGTGAAAGATACGCGGTAAAATAAAGTAAGTACAATGAATATAATATAATAAAATATAATATAAGGCGGTTGGAGCCGAATTCCAATGACTGTAATCATTCTTGTGAAGTCTTGGACACGCCGTTGATTTTCAGAGTAATGATTTAATGCGTGATCCATTCAGTAGACGATTGATATCACCCGACGTTTCACCTTCTCTTTTTATGCCTATAAATATGAAGTGAATATATCAGTCGTGTAACAATAAGAAATCATTCAATAAATTAGAAAACAATATGCCGGGTCCGGGAGGTGATTTGGCAGAAGAATTCGTCGCTGCTCTGACGAGAGTAAGGTCTCGAGAGTACGAAGATGCTGTGTTCTTCCAGGTTGTTGAAGAAATGGATACAATTTAAGAGTTGTGTCTGTTTCTCTCAACTGGCCATCCTCATGATTCTGAGAGAGACTATGCTGCCCTTGTGCAGCAATATGAAGACAAGCTGAGGTCGTCTGACTCGATGTTGGTCTTCAGTCCAGAGGGCCTGTAGCTCCTCTTGCTCTACAAAGAGCTAGAAGGACTGGAGCGCATCCGGTCGGATGATCTCGGCTACGTTCGCTCTCTTACTAGGGAGCTTACGTTCTTCATGCTCTCTTGGAAGAGTGAAGTGGAGAAGGAGATTTTTAGGGTTCTTGAAGCCTTTAGGGCTCTTATGTAATATGTCCTTCTCTGTTTCCTGAAATAAACAAATCTATTTTGCGCATTATCTGCTTTTATGAATCAATAAAGTTACGTCACATCACACATTAAACGAGATATCATTGAGAAGAAAATCATATATTAATGAAGACAAATCACTGTTTGCAAATAATAACTATTTTGAGCTTTTAAATAAATGCAAGAGTGCACAAATATTGATAAAGTATGCTTATCAACAGTCTGAGCAAGTATCTCTTTCGGATTTTCTCGAATATAGATTAGTAGGTAACTGTTGGCATTCATGACCTTTGGCCTTTGATATTCTTTGCCTATAAAAACTGCGATGTAAACAAGTAAATAGATCAAAGCTTCGTTGAAACAATAACAGATAAAATAATGGATGAATCCGATTTCGAAAGACGAAAGTTCATCTACAGAAGTAGAGTTGTGGAAAGAGGCATGAGCGTGTGGTATATGATGGAAGTCATTCGTCGTCAACATCGTTCAGGTGTTGTGCCTCTTAGGCCTAGCCTTGCTGTAGGGTTGCTGTGGTGCAAGCGTTGCTTGCGAACCCAGAGCACTGGTGTGGTGCTAAGGCCATCTGCTATTCGACTCATGATGTTATTGGCAGAAAGAGACGAGATTCAGAACATCTGTTTCAAGGATGACGTCTGCAATGGTCAAGGCTCACTCTCCGTCTGGATGATAGAGTGTAGTCATGAAATGAGAAGCAGAATTTCTGCGGCTCATGCTGACTTCAGACTCACTAGGGGTTAAGGTTAAGCACTCCATATAATGAAAGTATTTTGTGCTTTAAAAGAAATAAACGATTATTCCCCCTAAACTTATGCTTGTCTTAATTCAAATCAATTAAACCAAGAATATTGCGAAAATAAGAAAACTTAGCATCCGACAATGGCTTGGTGAAAATATTTGCTACTTGCTGGTCAGTAGATATGTAGATCATTTGAATCTCCTTTTTGAGGACGTGTTCACGAATGAAATGATGGCGCACATCAATGTGCTTGGTTCTGGAATGCATCACTGGATTTTGAGTGATTGCAATAGCACTCGTGTTGTCACAAAATATGGGAGCTTCATTTGACTGGATTCCATAGTCCCTAAGCTGTTTTGTATCCACAGAATTTGAGCACAGCAACTGCATAATAAGTCTTTGGCAATTGATGTTTGCTTCTTACGGAACCATGAAATAAGTCTATCTCCCAAAAATTGACACGATCCTCTAGTGCTTTTTCTGTCAATCTTGCAACCTGCATAATCTGCATCTGAATAGCCAACAAGGTTAAATTCTTAGTCTTTGGAATACCAAAGACCCACATTTGTAGTGCCTTTAAGATATTTAATAATCCTCTTGGTTGCGATGTAATGCGATTGCTTGGGTGCTGCTTGAAATCTTGCACACAAACATACAGCAAACATAATATCTGGTCTACTGGCCGTAAGATAAAGTAATGAACCGATTAGACCTCGATACATAGTTACCTCAACTAGTGCTCCTGCTTCATCTTTGTCAAGTTTAATAGAAGCACTCATAGGGGTAGAAATGGCAGAACAATTCTCCATACCAAACTTTTTGATAAGTTCTTTGGTGTACTTAGTTTGATTTATGAAGTTGCCATTATCCAGCTGCTTGACTTGTAGTCCAAGGAAGAAATTTAATTCTCCCATCATGCTCATTTCAAACTGTTCCTGCATCTTCTTAGAAAATTTCTCGCATAGACAAGGATTAGTTGATCCAAATATAATATCATCTACATATATTTGAACGAGTAAAATGTGATTTCCTTTAACAAATTTAAAAAGAGTCTTATCGACTGTTCCTATAGTAAAGCATGATCTAATAGGAATTGTGATAATGTATCATACCATGCACGCGGTGCTTGTTTTAATCCATAAAGAGCTTTGTCAAGCTTAAACACAAAATTAGGAGTTAAGGAGTTGATAAAACCTGGTGGTTGTTCAACATATACTTCTTCTTGAAGTAGACCATTGAGAAAAGCTGACTTGACATTCATTTGATATACTTTGAAGTTTTTGTAAGCAGCATAGGCAAGGAATATTCTGATAGCCTCAAGCCTTGCTACTAGAGCGAATGATTCGTCAAAGTCAATACCTTCCTCTTGTCTGAATCCTTGAGCAACCAGTCGGGCTTTATTTCTTACCACTGTCCCATCCTCATTTAATTTGTTGCGAAACACCCATCGGGTGCCTATGATGTTTTGATTTGTCGGTCAAGGTACTAGATTCCACACTTTGTGTCTAGTAATTTGATTTAGTTCTTCTTGCATAGCTTCAATCCAGCTAGCATCTTGTAATGCTTCATCTATGTGTTTGGGCTCTAGATGTGAAATGATAGCTGCATGCAATAACTCATCATTAAGTTGATTACGTGTACGAATAGGTGCAGTAGGGTTACCGATGACCAGATCAGGTGGATGATTTTTATTCCACCGAATATTTGGTCTGAGAAGATTTGCGCCTGTTTGAGTGTCTTCCATATCCCTGATTGCGTTGTTAGGTTCAATAGCACCCTCTCCGATTATCTGTTCGTCATTGATGTGATCTACTCCTCCTTCATTGGGTTGAATAATCTCTTCTGCTAGCTCATCTCTTGTATTAGGAGGGTCATCACTATCACTTTCATCCTGTAGAACGGTTGATTTCAGCCTGCTGGCTAAATCTTGAATGTCAGTTGGAAACTTTTCTGCACATACAGTAGTTTCATCAAAAATAACATGAATGGATTCCTCTATAGTCAGTGATCTTTTGTTGAATACTCTGTAAGCTTGGCTGACTGAGGAAAATCCAACAAATATGCCTTCATCTGCTTTTGCATCAAAAGCTGTCAGGCAATGTTTTCCATTATCATGAATATAACAAACACAACCAAATACTTTAAAATACGAGACATCAGATTTTGTGTCATTCCAGATCTCATATGGTGTTTTGTTGTGTCTCTTGTTAATCATAGATCTGTTTTGAGTGTAACATGTTGTGTTAATTGCTTCTGCCCAGATTCTTTGAGATACATTGGAATCAGCAATCATAGTTCTATCTGCCTCCTTAAGAGTTCGATTTCTTCGTTTAGCAACCCCGTTTTGCTGTGGGGTCCGAGCAGCAAATAACTCATGCTTGATGCCTTGGTCATCTAGATAGGATTCAAGGGTTTTTTTTAAAAAACTCAGTGCCTCTATCACTCCTGATCCTATCTATCCCAGTATGTTTCTCATTTTGCATACGTTTGAAAATTTTTATCAGGTGAGTAGCAGTTTGATCTTTGGATGATAAGAAAATTACCCAAGTAAACCGAGAGTAATCATCCACAATCACTAAGGTATATCTCATTCCCCCTAAGCTCTTGATTGGTATAGGACCAAACATATCCATATGTAACAGATCCAAGCATTTGGAAGAAGATGAGCATCCCTTGTTTTTAAAAGAGGCTCTCACCTGTTTGCCCTGCTGAAAAGCGGAGCAAACTCTATCCTTTTTAAAATCACCTTTGGGCAAGCCAAGAACCAACTCATGTTTACTCAGATGGTTAATGGACTTGAAATTTAAATGAATGAGCCGTTTATGCCATAACCACTGCTTATCATTCTGAGCAACAAAACAGGTAGGAACTATCGGTTGTTTACTTTGCCAATTCAGCCTATACGTGTTTTGTTATCTTAGTTCGGTTAGCATAATATCGTCGTCGCTAGATTTGATCATGCAAGAATGTTTAAGAAATTCAACAATGTAACCATTGTCACATAGTTGACTGATGCTAATCAGATTATAACATAAGTTATCAACGAGCAATACGTCATTAATGATAAAGTTACCATGAGTAATCTTACCCTTACCCACGGTCTTACCCTTCGAGTTATCGCCAAAAATAATCTTAGGCCCTTTGTAATGTATGATATCGGATAGTAAATCTTTGTTTCCAGTCATGTGTCTGGAGCATCCGCTATCAAGATACCACGTTGACCTTTCTGTTGCACTATTCTTCTCGATTGATTTTACTGATAGTACCTGTAAGAAGAATGTACAACCATGGTACCCTTATCTATTTGGGTCCAAATTGGATTAGACCTTTCGGGACCCATTACTCTAACGGTTTTACCCGTGTGAGTGTTTACAAAGTGTGTTGGTCGAGGTACACGATGTGAATTTGTGTGTGGTCTAGGCTTTACAGTGTAATGTTTGAACCTCTGATCTGTGTTATTCAGTCTATATCGTTTTTGAATAGGCTTACAATTGAAGTGTTGGTTATGTGTCACCCGATGATTCCTGTACTTGAGTTGACTTGGTTCAAACTTTGATTGTTTGAACTTAGTTTGGTTTCCCATTCTTTGTTCATTCAATCTTGGTTTATTCCATGTCTCTTCTTTCCTTGGGATCTTAGGTTTCACATATCCTAGTCCTTCATGCTTACCTTTACCATAGCGACTTGGCTGTTTAACATCTATATCTGGTTCAGCGTGTTCATATATCGTACTAGATCGAACAAATCTCATTTCATTGGGATTGTTCCCACTAGATTATGGTTGAGTATTTTCTTTTGAGCCAGTACATTCATTTGATCCATATCCAAGACCGGTTTTATCACCTCCTTGTTTCTGGTTCTCATGTATCTTATCCAAAGAGACATAAGCCTTATTCCAAGCATTGATTGTTTTAAGCAACTTTTGATTTTCAAATAAAGTAACTTGGAATACCCGTTACATATTATCATTCTCAATAGCTAACAGATTTAGCTTAGTCCTTAGACCATCAAGTTCTTTTTGCTGTAAACAGCTAGATTCTCTTGATTTATCAATGAGACATGCTTTTTCTGTTTTTGCTTCCTCGAATGATATAGAAAGCTTCTTATACTCAGTGACCATCTCATTCAGTGCCTGAATGAGTTCCTCTTGTGTACAGTCAGATGAGTTGAAGTCAAATACCTCAGTGTCATCTTCTTCATGTATGGAGTTAGCCATGAGACATTGAACTCGCTCTTCCTCGCTTTCCTCGGATGAGGTATCTGTATCAGTTGAGTCGGATTTTGTTTCAGCCCATTTTCTTTTCCCTTCGTCTGCATGTAGTGACCCTTACCCGGATCACCTACTAAATAGAACTTAGGCATGCAATTAACTTAATAAAACAGATATCAGAATAAAACTGCGGAAACCAATAACATTATACAATCCCAAGAAAAGGAATTTGTAATTATCCAATATTATACAACCAAATCGAATAGCTGTATAAACCCAAAACAACAGTAATAAAACCTAGGCGAAGCTCCAGCTGGCCAACCACTGACTAGCCCCTCCTGGATCCACCCTCCTCATCCAATCGCAAACCTTCCCCATGGAATAGGGTGTCCAGAAAATACAGAGTACGAGACGTGAGCATAAAAACGCTCAGTGCGAGAGTATGAGTATACATGCATGCAAAGTGAACTCCCTATAGACTCGAGGTCAAGGATCAGATAACAGAGACAGACCGGGCCCTGGTATGTAGCACGCTGTGCCGTCGCTTCAGGAGGTGGCTCCCATACCGAGATAACTGTGGATACGCCGGACCCAAATCGATGGAAGTCCATCCACTAACAGGATAGGGTACAACCCTACTACAGACATCTCGAAGGAGATACAACAAGATGCAAATGAATGCAGCATAATATCATGGCATATAAATCATGCAGTCATATAATACATGCATACTCAGTCAGGATATCTCGAATAGTACTTTCGTACCTCAATACAGTGCAAGCTCTACCAACTCTAGGTCCACGCCTATAATCTGCTCTACACTGCCAAATGATACTACTATCATTAAAGTGCTCTAAAAGCCTTTACTAAGCTATTGCATACTCCTAAATATTTATAGGAAGCAAAAGCTATACCTTCGTCCGTCGTTAGCCCTTTGATGTCGATGCCTCCAGAAATTGGGCACAACTCCGCTACGACTACCGAACGCCTCTCCGACCTCCGGACCAAGCCTAAGAAGACTAGAACAGCTTGAATATGACTAGAAATAGAGAGGAAATCCGGAATTGGCAAGGAGAAATGAAGTCTCGGCCTTCTATTTATAGACAACGATCGGAGCCTCCGATCTTCGATCGGAACGTCCGAACTTCGATCGGAACGTCCGATCCTGCCATCGGAGCTTCCGAAGATCCTGATCTGCCACGTGTCAAAATATCATTTGTTGACTCCGGATAGGGGTGATCGGAGCCTCCGGTCCTGATCGGAGCTTCCGATCCAGCCACACGTCATGGATGACGTAATATCATCGGTGCCTCCGATCCTCATCGGAGCTTCCGATCCCGATCGGAGCTTCCGATCGTCCCTTCGGAGCTTCCGATCCGTCCAATCCCCAATTTATTTAATTAGCATTAATCCTTTAATTACTCAATTAGGGTTCGGGCTACTACATTCTCCCCTACTTAAGATATTTCGTCCTCGAAATCAGATCTTAAGTACCGAATGCAAATACAGAAATCAGAAACATTCTTTATTCAAACAAACGTTTACAGAGTTTGCAACTGAATACAACTTAAAGAATAAAATCAAAACAACTCAGGATGGTCTTTACGCATCCTGTCCTCAAGCTCCCAAGTAGCTTCCTCAGTACCTCGGCGCTGCCACTGAACTAAAACCAAAGGAATGACTTTGTTCCGCAGAACCTTATCCTTATAATCCAGGATATGAGTAGGTTTCTCAACATAAGTCAAATCCTTGTCTACCTGAACCTCAGACCGCTGCAGAATATGAGATTCATCCGCCACATACCGTCGCAACAGAGATACGTGGAACACGTCGTGAATGCTGGATAGATGCGGTGGCAAAGCTAGTCGATAAGCCAAATCGCCAATACTCTCCAAGATCTCAAACGGACCGATAAATCTGGGAGACAACTTGCCCTTGAGGCCAAATCTGAGAATCTTGCGGAAAGGTGACACTCTCAGAAACACTTTCTCCCCGACCTCGAACTGCAAAGGCCTACGCTTGATATTAGCATAGCTGGCCTGACGATCCTGTGCAGTCTTAATCCGTTTCTTGATCTGATCAACAATGTCTATCGCCTGCTGGATAAACTCCGGTCCTTCAGCCTGTCTCTCCCCCACTTCTTCCCAGAAGAGTGGAGTACGACAACGTCGCACATCCCAATACTAGTGTGATAGCTGTTGTTGTAAGCGAACTTGATCAACGGCAAATGATCCTGCCAGGCTGAACCAAAATCCAAGACGTACGCTCTAAGCATATCCTATAACGTACGGATAGTGCGCTCTGACTGACCATCAGTCTCTGGATGATAGGCTGTACTCAAAATGAGAGTAGTACCCATCGCACGCTGAACACTCCCCCAGAATCTAGAAGTAAACCTGGGGTCCCGATCGCTGACAATGCTCACAGGCACTCCATGAAGTCGGACGATCTCCTGAATGTACATCCGTGCCATACGATCCACATTGTACTCCCGGCTATAGGCAATGAAATGCGCTGACTTGGAGAGTCGGTCCACCACAACCCAGATAGCATCACAGTTCCTCGGGGATACCGGCAAATGGGTCACAAAGTCCATAGTGATAAACTCCCATTTCCATTCAGGAATAGGCAGACTGTGAAGCAATCCTCCAGGTCGTCGGTGCTCTGCCTTGACCTTTTGACACACCAAACATCTGGAAACAAACTGATAAACACTGCGTTTCATTCCCTTCCACCAGAAACGAGTACGTAGATCCTTGTACATCTTGTTGCTCCCAGGATGAATACTCAACTTAGTGCGATGTGCCTGAGATAAAATCTCCTCTCGCAACTCTTCATCCTGTGGAATCACAAGCCTACCAGACAAACACAGAAATCCGTCTGACTGATAATGAAATCCAGACGAGATACCCTCGTTAGCTAGACGAGCTAAACGCTGGGTCTTTGAATCAGACATCTGAGCATCTCGGATCCGCGAGTACAAGGCTGGCTCAGATAATATCGCAAACATCTGGATACTCTGCATACCTTTCTTATGCTTGAAGGTATAACCTGAAGTACAACAGTCACTGATCGCACTAGACATCGAACAAGTCTGAAGTGCGGATAGTCGCACCTTGCGACTCAAGGCATCAGTTGTGAGATTAGCAGCTCCCGGATGGTACTTAATCTCGCAATCATAGTCCTTAAGCAAGTCCATCCAACGTCTCTGCCTCATGTTCAATTCTGCCTGAGTGAACAAATACTTGAGACTCTTATGGTCGGTGAAGATCTCAAATTTCTCGCCATACAGATAATGACGCCAGATCTTCAAAGCGAACACAATGGCTGCTAACTCCAAATCATGGACTGGGTAGTTGTCCTCGTGAAGCTTCAGCTGTCTAGAAGCGTATGCGATCACATGCCCATTCTGAGTCAGGACACACCCTAACCCCTGAAGAGAAGCATCCGTGTAAACTACATACCCTCCAGATCCTGACGGTAATGCTAACACCGGCGCAGAAGTCAACCGCCGTCGAAGCTCACGGAAATTCTCCTCACACTCGGAGGACCACTCGAAATCCACACCCTTGCGGGTAAGCTGCGTCAACGGTCGAGCTAACTGAGAGAAATTCAGAATGAAGCGACGATAATACCCTGCTAGACCCAGAAAACTACGGATCTCAGCAACCGTCGTCGGACGCGACCAATTAAGTACCGCTTCAATCTTGCTTGGATCAACAGAAATCCCCTCCCTGGATATGATATGGCCAAGAAAAACCACTCTATCCATCCAGAACTCACACTTGCTCAGCTTGGCGTACAATTACTCATCTCGAAGAGTCTGTAGTACCAACCGCAAGTGAGAAACATGCTCTTTCGTATTACGCGAATACACCAAGATGTCGTCAATGAAGACCACGACAAACTTGTCCAAATACTCCCTGAAGACATGGTTCATCAAATCCATGAATATAGCCGGCGCATTAGTCAAACCAAATGGCATCACTAGGAACTCGTAATGCCCATAGCGAGTACGGAATGCAGTCTTGGCTACGTCCTGATCACGGACTCTCAACTGATGATACCCAGATCTCAAGTCAATCTTGGAGTAAACTGACGTGCCCTGCAGCTGGTCAAACAAGTCATCAATGCGAGGCAACGGATACTTGTTCTTCACAGTGACTTGATTCAGCTGCCGATAGTCAATGCACAGCCGCATCGACCCATCCTTCTTCTTCACGAAGAGAACAGGAGCTCCCCAAGGAGATACACTAGGACGAATGTATCCCTTGTCCAAAAGATCCTGTAGCTGATTCTTCAACTCACGCATCTCTGACGGAGCCAGACGATACGGTGCTCTAGAAATAGGCGAAGTACCCGGCATCAACTCTATGCCAAACTCGACTTCCCTAGCAGGAGGAAAACCCAGAATCTCATCAGGAAACACATCTAAAAATTCATCCACAACAGGAATGCTCTCTATCCCAATACTCTCAGCGGACAAATCAACTGCATAGATAAGGTAGCCTTCCCCGCCAGACTCTAGAGCTCGACAGGCTCTCAAAGCTGATACCAAAGGCATCGGGGGTCGCGCTCCCTCACCATAGAAAAACCAACTCTCACTCCCTTCCGGATGAAAGAGTACTAATCTCTGATAGCAGTCCACTGAAGCTCGATAGGTAGTCAGCACATCTATTCCCAGAATGCAATCAAAGTCGTCCATCGCCAGGACCATGAGATTCACCAACAGAACGTTCCCTTCGAACTCTAAAGGGCAACCCATCACTAGACGCTTAGCCAAAGCAGATTGGCCCGTCGGAGTAGAAACAGACATCACTACGTCTAGTGCAATGCATGGTAACTTATGCCTCTTAACAAAACGTGCAGAAATGAAGGAATGAGATGCACCAGTGTCAATAAGTACAAGAGCAGGTATACCATAAAGCATAAATGTACCTGCGATGACTTTCTCATTCTCCTCCACAGCCTGATCATGTCTCAGGGAAAACACCTGGCCAGAAGCTCGTGGCCTCAAATGAGAACTCCCAGCAGACTGTCCCTGCGACCTCTGCTGAACGGTAGCCTGAGAACCCGATCCTGTACCAGAACCACCTCCCCCAGACAGTGGACAATCCCTCCGGATATGACCAGTCTCTCCACAACGGAAACAAGCTCCAGAAGCTCTGCGGCACTTGTCGGATGGATGGTTCTTCCCACAGTGATCACACTTTTCCTTCTTACCGAAACGGACAATACCTCCAGAACCAGAGGAAGAAGTAGACCCGGACTTCTTGAAAGTTTGGGCACGGGGACCCAAAGAACTAGCAGGTCTCGACTGAGAGAAAGACCTGTTCCGCCGAATGCTGTCCTCCGCCTGGTGACAACGGCTCACCAAACCCTCGTAGGACATGTCGTCGCCAACCGCCACACGGTCATGGATCTCAGGGTTAAGGCCCTGAAGGAACAGATTATACTTCATCTCTGAGCTATCAGCAATCTCAGGGCAATAGGATAACAGATCAAAGAACCTCTGCTGATACTCATCGATAGACATGGCTCCCTGTCGCAGACTCAGTAGCTCGCCTGCCTTCGACTGACGGAGTGCAGGAGGAAAATACCGCTTTTGGAAAGCTGTGCGGAACTCGGCCCAGGTGGCCACTCCTCTCGCCGTAACAAAAGGTGCAGAAGTAAACCTCCACCACCTGCGCGCACGCCCATCCAGAAGATAGCCAAGGGTCTCCACCTTCTGCTCATCGGTGCATTGGAAAGTCTGAAAAGTCGTCTCCATGCGGTCTAACCAGTTCTCCGCATCCTCCGGAGACTCACCTCCAACTAAGGGCTTAGGACCCATAGCTAAGAATCGACGCACAGTGAAACGCTCGTCGTCATGGTGACGATGACGCCGTTCTCGACGAGGCTCCCGGTCGGCATCACCCCAACGCCCACCAACACTGCCATGAGAACTCTGGTCGTCACGATTTGACATCTACAAAAATACCTCAAGATGAGACTAAATCCCAAGAAATCTTTTGCATGCTCTGATACCATAAATGTAGTGACCCTTACCCGGATCACCTACTAAACAGAACTTAGGCATGCAATTAACTTAATAAAACAGATATCAGAATAAAACTGCGGAAACCAATAACATTATACAATCCCAAGAAAAGGAATCTGTAATTATCCAATATTATACAACCAAATCGAATAGCTGTATAAACCCAAAACAACAGTAATAAAACCTAGGCAAAGCTCCAGCTGGCCAACCACTGACTAGCCCCTCCTGGATCCACCCTCCTAATCCAATCGCAAACCTGCCCCATGGAATAGGGTGTCCAGCAAATACAGAGTACGAGACGTGAGCATAAAAATGCTCAGTGCGAGAGTATGAGTATACATGCATGCAAAGTGAACTCCCTATAGACTCGAGGTCAAGGATCAGATAACAGAGACAGACCGGGCCCTGGTATGTAGCACGCTGTGCCGTCGCTTCAGGAGGTGGCTCCCATACCGAGATAACTGTGGATACGCCGGACCCAAATCGATGGAAGTCCATCCACTAACAGGATAGGGTACAACCCTACTACAGACATCTCGAAGCAGATACAGCAAGATGCAAATGAATGCAGCATAATATCATGGCATATAAATCATGCAGTCATATAATACATGCATACTCAGTCAGGATATCTCGAACAGTACTTTCGTACCTCAATACAGTGCAAGCTCTACCAACTCTAGGTCCACGCCTATAATCTGCTCTACACTGCCAAATGATACTACTATCATTAAAGTGCTCTAAAAGCCTTTACTAAGCTATTGCATACTCCTAAATATTTATAGGAAGCAAAAGCTATACCTTCGTCCGTCGTTAGCCCTTTGATGTCGATGCCTCCAGAACTTGGGCACAACTCCGCTACGACTACCGAATGCCTCTCCGACCTCCGGACCAAGCCTAAGAAGACTAGAACAGCTCGAATATGACTAGAAATAGAGAGGAAATCCGGAATTGGCAAGGAGAAATGAAGTCTCGGCCTTCTATTTATAGACAACGATCGGAGCCTCCGATCCTCGATCGGAACGTCCGAACTTCGATCGGAACGTCCGATCCTGCCATCGGAGCTTCCGAAGATCCTGATCTGCCACGTGTCAAAATATCATTTGTTGACTCCGGATAGGGGTGATCGGAGCCTCCGGTCCTGATCGGAGCTTCCGATCCAGCCACACGTCATGGATGACGTAATATCATCGGTGCCTCTGATCCTCATCGGAGCTTCCGATCGTCCCTTCGGAGCTTCCGATCCGTCCAATCCCCAATTTATTTAATTAGCATTAATCCTTTAATTACTCAATTAGGGTTCGGGCTACTACACTGCAACTAGTACCTTTTGTTCCTTCTTCTTTCGATATGTTCTTCTTCCTTCTTTCCCTTTCTTCTTCTCATAGTGCTGCTTTCTTTCCTCATTCTTGGGTTTAGTACAATCTGCAATAAAATAGCCTTGCTTGCCACAGTTAAAGCATGCGGGACCATCCTCTATATGGTCTTGTTTGTAGTAAGGTTTAAATTTTTTATTATTACGCATAAATTTCCCAAACCTTTTGATAAAGAGAGACATAGCTTCTCCACTCATTTGTTCAGCTGTCTTCTTTGTTGTATCCTCGATCGGTTGAGATAGGATAGTTGTCATTAGTGCCTTGGTAGGGTTTGACGCTGATGGTTCTTCCTCTGTTCGGATTCCAAGTTCAAACTCATATGCTTTGAGATCCGCAAACAGATCATGAAGCTCTAGCTTGTTCAGTTCTTTTGATTCCCTCATGGCTATGGTATTGACATCCCATTCTCTGGGTAGTGCTCGCATAACCTTCAAAGCAATTTCATGATTAGTGTATATCTTTCCAAGAGCAATTAATTCACAAATAATATTGCTGAATCTTTCGTCAAACTCAGTCATTGTTTCTCCTGGTTTCATCTTGACGTTGTCAAACATCTGTATTGCTACAGTGAGTTTGTTTTCTTTGGTTTGGTCGTTCCCTTCGCACAGTTGAGTGAGTTTCTCCCAAATTTCTTTGGCAGTTGAGCACGCCTTGATTTTGCTAAACATATTTTTGTCCAGCGTCTTGTACAGCATATCTTTGGCTACATTATCAAGATTTGCTTTCTTTTTATCCTCATTATTCCATTCCATTCTGGGTTTCTCAACCATCTGTGATTCTCCTCCAGTTATGGCTACAACATTGTTGACTTTGAGAATCTTCATGGGTCCGTCAGTGATAACGTGCCACATATCATCATCTTGAGCAGAAAGATGTGCCTGCATACGAATTTTCCAGTCATCATAATCTTCTTTAGAGAACATAGGAATTTTATTTAAGGAAGTCATGATGAATATCAGTAGCTAAATAGAAAAACCCTCTCTGATACCACTTGTTGGGGATCGATATAGTGTGTAGAGGGGGGTGAATACACAATAATGATAGTCTTTAAAGTCTAATGCAATATGGTTTAGTAAATGTTAGTTCACTCGACCGGTTTTCTTTTAACCTGCTAGAAATATAAGAGCAACTATGATTAGTGCGGAAATAGCTCTCAACATTCTAGATGATATCCATGGAATGATGCAATGCAATAACGTAAGTAGACACATAAATGTTTCTTGGATGTTTGGAGCTCAATCTCCTACGTCACCCCTTCTTCCACCTCGGAAGGATTCACTAGAATACTTTGGTTATTACAGCATCTTTCAATACACCCGATCCAAATTAGGACTTATCCAACGCCTAATATGGAACTCCTAGATTCACAGTAATAAGATTTAAAGCTCTTATCAAACTTTTCTTCAGATGGTGATGATGATTGTCTTAGTCTATCGAGGACTTAAGACTTCTCAAATCCTTGTATCAGGTAGCATCTTTCAAATGATATCTGGATTTGAGCAACCCTTGAAAAGATCTCTTCGAAGATTGGATAAAGCTGTTAATGCTAAGGGTTTTCTCTTTGAGCGATTGAGTATTCAAGATGGGTTCGAGAGCCTAGATAGACATATTCTCAATAAGCGTTGTTGTGTTGTGTTCTGTCGTTTTTTCTGTCTAGAGAGGCTTTGATATATATAGCCTTTGTCTTCAACGTCTTTCTCCTTTGTCCAACGGTAGGATTTTCCTGCTGATAAAGCTTTTTGAATATTTCGTACTGGGAGCGCCTTTAATTGTCTATTCAATGTGTCGCTCACATTAAATGCTATTTAAGGCTTTCTCACTTTATCAGACAAATCCTTAAATGCTTCGTCCTTTTGCTTTTCAGTTGTCTTGTCACTTTCCGAGATCTGGGAAACTGTAACTTCGAACTGTAGCGTATAGCTTTTTGTATTTGAAGTTCGGTAGATATCTCAGTCGGTAGATATGTTTGACATACAACTATTTTTCATCTTTGGTTGGTTGATAAGCTTTAGCTGACGTCGGTAGATATGTCTTTGTTCGGTTGACGTAGCTGCTTATACAAATAACTGGCGGCCGACTAAACAACAAAGTATTGTTTTGTTATAACCAAAAGTCAGGATTCAACAGATCCTATTCAAAATATTCTCTCCCAAGAGCCAGATTTCAAATAAATATAACAATTCAATTAGTGATCAAGTAATTAAAAGACAATCAAAACAACAATACACAAGTAAATTGTTAAGAATAAATAATAGTAGGCAAAATAATAGTCAAAACATGAAACTCAAATCAAGATCCGTCAATCTCTGGAAACAACCAATAATTTTTTAATAAATATTTAAACACATAGACATATTAAAAAATCTCATAATAAATCAAGGCAGATAATAAAAATCGCAGTCCGTCTCCAGATGAATTTTCTCTGTCTTGTGATTCGATTATCCCTTGTCGTTCGCTCCCACGTCTCAAATCCGTGCCCCAAGCTTATGTGAATGCGTAGTTGTGTGTGGTTCTATTGTTTGGGTGCCGCTTCTTCTCCTGTTGATTCTCTCAAATTTTTGCATGTGATTTTGCTCTCAAAATTAGGCGGCTCCTTCTCCCTTATAACGTCTGATATCTCCTTCTTATATGTGCCTGAAAGCCCACCGAATAAAGCCAGAAAAAGTCTCCAAGTTTTCTTCCACAAAAATTACAAAATATAACTTCGCAATGGCGCAAGCGCGCATAGGAACTTGAGCGGGCGCACATGAGCTACGTCTTTGGCTTCCTTTTTCACGTCCAGAAGGCACGGGCGCGCATGCATCTCGCATGTACAATTCTACAGCGCGCGATAATGTTCAAAAACCATATCTCACAATCTAACCGTCGGATTGAGCTGAAATTTTGACAAAAGCTTTAAATCATCCTATTCTTTATTATGAATGGTGGAGATTGGATTTGAATGTCTCAATATTTTCCAGTATATTTCTGAAGTTGCAGCTCCAAAATTCATTCTTTCGCTTCTTCTCGCTACTTTTTCTCCAATCTTTGCATCTCATAACAACAACAACAAATACGCATAAATCCCATTCGATATATCATAAAATTCAAGTTAAATCATATATAAATTAAGTGCATAAATTGCACTTATCAAATCCCCAAACTTAGACTTTTGTTAGTCCCGAGAAAAACAATAATGAGTAATATAGTTGGTTTCCGAATTTTTACTTTTCAAGACTCAATACACATGTCTGCTAATTTTCTTAATAGTTCTCGTGTGTGTATAATTTTCCAATCTTGTCTATCCTCCTAGCTTTCGATACACTAATGTAACAAGTTTGTTTCATAGAATCATCAATTGCGCTCTCTAGTTTCAAAACACTATTTACCAAGTTCAACTTCTACTCACTAAGGTCACAAGGACTTTTCAAGTTATTACATATTTTTTTTATTTTATAAAATGTGAGACCTCGTTTCTAATCAACTAATATCAGACGACAAGCGATATGTAATCAAGAACCCAAAGTATATATTTTTTTTTTTAAAAGGAGGCTCGCGCGCCCGCGCTGACATCAGAGCGCCCGCGCCTACGCCCCGCATAAGGAAGCGCGCCCGCGCTTATACTGCGAAAAAACTAGCGCGCCCACGCTCTAAGTAAGAGCGCCCGCGCCCACACCTCGCAAAGAGGCCGCGCGCCCGCTCCAACAACCGCGCCCAGACAAGTTAAGGCATTGAAATACACTCAATCAAAACCTAAACACTCATTAAGAGTATTTGACATTCCAATAACAATACAAGAAAGGTTTAGGGAAGAGAAACATTCAATTCGATAGTACTACATCTTTTCTTGCTTACAACACAAATACAAGAAGTTCGAATGACTAAACATGATCGCAAAACATAACTATGTTGACATGCTGATTCGACTTCAAAACGAGTCTCACTTCTATCTCTTACTCTGGACGCTAAACAGGTCTATGTTGACTTGATCCTGCCCTTCCTGTTGCCAAGTACACATACAAAACAAAGCAACAGCCGGATAACCGGTAAGAATGATAATCCCAGTAAAAGCAACATATCAAGTAAAGAATATACAACATGCTATCAAACCACATATTCAAGTCGAAGTTAATGATATGATTGTCTTTAAAACCAGGATATCAATTCTGATAAACAAGGGAGTACTGCTCTGCTTTTGGGATCCCGAGGATGAGATCACGTAACGACTCACCGACTCTCCCAATCGAGGTGGTGCCACGTATCCCACTCCTCTAGACTTTGAGCAACCATAATGAGTATGCTAGCACTAGGCAAAATACTACAGCCTAGGCCACTCAATCATAGTTCTCAAACATCTAACAAAAAGGGCGGTTCTGCCCGCTGAAATTAAAGTAGGCTCAAGATGAATGCATAACAGAAACATAAACATAAGCCACATAACAAAAACTCAATCAATCAACAAATACAAGTTCCACATGCTAGAACAAGTATCAATGCAATATGTGATTTAAAAAGGGAAACTTGAGAACCAACTGTCTCGAGTATGCTATCCCGCTACGATGACTGCTTTTACCTTTCAATGCAGTAGTTCCAACTTCTGGAAAGCTACAACAAAAGATTGTATCAAAGTCTAACCAATCTAAACAACAACAAGGCTCAAGGTAATTCTCTATACCGTTCTTCGTCCAAAACTCTGAAACGAACAATTGCTGTTAATGTTGGAGAACGCAGCGTTCAGATCAAACAAGATTGATACCCGGTGCAGCGGAAGTTTAAAATTTTTATTATATGGAACGATTCCATATTGGGTATCAAATCTTTACGATTAAATTGTGTGTGTAAAAATTTAAATAACGATTATAAAATTTTTACCTTTAATCTCGAATCGAGATTTTGGACACCAACAGATTTCTCTGCTCTTGTTGTATCTCCCTGGAACCGATGGACGAACTGTTCTTCAATCAGGTCCACGAATAGAGATTTAATCCCTCTGATAGATTGCACTAGAAAATCTATCAGAAGTTTCTACGAAGAGAGTTAACGAATTTGATCCGTTAAACCAGACTGTAATTCAAAATCACAGGCTGGATTTTTCTCAAGCAGAGGGAGAGAGGGGGGGCGGCCACCTTTTAAAAATAACACTAGGGTTTTCGAAAATTTGTGACCTTGTTGTGTCTAATTTCTGTACTGCTATAACTTATTTATAATGTAGGCCACTAACAGCTTAGGGCCCATTAGTCATAAGTTCAGGCCCAACAAGCAAAGCCCGCACGTTCAGAAATTAATATAAAATTCATCGTGACTCCGATTGATAAACCGATTTCACCAATGTGCACAGAAACCATTTCTGCACCTTTTAAAGTCAAGACAAATTTTTTTGAATCCGAATTCAGTGATTTCCAAAAATGGCCATCCCTATGTCATTTTAGGAAATCTTACTCCTCTACTCATAATTAAGAAGTCCAACTTCTTTGTTCATTAAATTTAACTCTTTAAATTTAACTATCTCAACGGGGATTAAAAATCCATTACACTGTGTGACCCTCAATGGTTCAGGGATACAGCTAGCCGTGGGCTCACAACTCCTTGTGACTCGGAACAACAATTTCCGACTTGCCCATCGAATCATGGTAAGAGCATCTAGCAACATCGCCCCATGATTCCCTAGGTATCACTGATAGTGCCTGCAAGAACCATATAGATTTTGGTTAGCGTACAGTACGGTCCCTTCATCCATATATCCCGATCGAATCAACAACCATTGGTATATCGAGAGTCGCTCGAGATTCAATAACTATGCAATACATCTTGAAGATCAAATAGTGACATCGCATGTGCTACTAAGAAACCATTTCTTAAATCACATCATGTACTCTGGCCAGAGATTCGTCACACTAATATCTCCTCAGATCGCATAGGATATCCACACTCGCAAGTATGTGGTGAATCCTTGACAACAAAGCATCGAATCCTATATGTGTTGTAACTGTACCCAATCCCGACACCTGACCCCCCCAATGGAGTCGGTAAACGAGTCAAAGCACAGTACTAGCATATAGAGTCTCAATGATGTTTCAAGTAGTAAGGACTAATGGTGTACAACCAAAACCGCGGACTTTATCCACTCGATAAATGATAACCACTTGGAAAGTCCGGATAGGGTAGTTCGATCATTCATCATATGAATATCCATTTGCATGCTTCGAACATCTCCATGTTCCTTACCAATGAAACGTGGTACTCTGCATCGCAAATGCTAGTCTCACACTCGAGCGATCCTTATCCTTATTATCGGACGGCTCAATCGACTAGGAACAGTTTAGAATATACAGTGACTATAAGATGTGTTTCATGATAGCCATCCCCATGTGCTACCACATCTTACATACACTATAGTATATTCAAGGTCTTTATCAAAACAACAATAGTATATCACAATATAACAGTATGAAGAAAGATAAAGTCATTGCCATAAATAAAAGTGTAAATAATATTAAACAAAAGATTGTTTATACAAAGAGTCATCAAAGCCCTTAGCCACAAGTTGGCTCACTGGGCACCCACTCTTTCAATCTCCCACTTACCCTATAGCCAACTAGTCATACTACGTAGACCCATTGCTTCGCGATGTTTGTCAAATAATGGTCCTGACAAGGGCTTAGTAAGTGGATCAGCGATATTGTCTGCAGAGGCCACTCTTTCGACAGTGATGTCTCCTCTTTCCACAATCTCCCGGATGATGTGGTATTTCCTCAATACGTGTTTGGATCTTTGATGAGACCTTGGTTCCTTTTCCTGAGCAACGGCACCCGTGTTGTCACAGTACACCGGGACTGGACCAACAACTTCAGGAATGACGCCCAACTCTTGGACGAAATTCCTCATCCAAACCGCCTCTTTAGCAGCAGCTAATGCTGCAATGTATTCTGCCTCAGTGGTGGAATCCGCTGTGGTGTCCTGCTTGGAACTCTTCCAAGAGACAGCACCGCCATTGAGCATGAACACAAATCCAGAGGTTGACTTCGAGTCATCCACGTCACTTTGGAAGCTAGAGTCGGTATAGCCTTCCAATTTTAGTTCTCTTCCTCCATATACCATGAACATATTCTTAGTCCTTCGTAAGTACTTAAGAATGTCCTTCACGGCTTTCCAATGCATTTGACCGGGATTAGCTTGATATCTGCTCGTGACACTCAGAGCAAATTCTACATCCGGTCTGGTAGATATCATCCCATACATGATACTACCTATGGCTGACGCATATGGTAAATGTGTCATTTTCTCTATCTCTTCATCCGTCTTGGGACACATAGACTTGGATAGAGAAACTTCATGACACATGGGTAGATGTCCTCTCTTGGACCCATCCATTGAAAACCGCTTCAATATGGTGTCGATGTAGGTTGATTGAGTGAGTCCTATCATTCTCTTAGATCTATCTCTATAGATCTGTATCCCTAGAATATAGGATGCCTCACCCAAATCCTTCATCGAAAATCTACCTGATAACCATATCTTTGTTGACTGCAACATCCCTACATCATTCCCAATGAGAAGGATGTCATCAACATAAAGTACTAAGAATGTCACCGCATCCTTAACTACTTTCTTGTACACGCATGGTTCCTCCGGGTTCTTGATGAAACCAAAATCCTTTATTGTTTCATCAAATTTCTGGTTCCAACTTCTTGATGCTTGTTTTAGACCATAAATTGATCTCTGAAGCTTGCATACCTTATGCTCGCTTCCCATAGATGTGAACCCCTCAGGCTGCTTCATATAGATTTCTTCCTTAATATCTCCATTAAGAAAAGCAGTCTTCACATCCATTTGCCATATCTCATAGTCATACCAAGCAGCTATGGCAATAAGGATTCTTATGGACTTGAACATTGCAACTGGTGAAAAGGTTTCATCATAGTCAACTCCTTGTCTTTGAGTATAACCTTTCGCCACCAATCGCGCCTTGTAGGTGTAGATCCATTTACACCCTATTGGAACAATTCCATCGGGAGGATCTACTAAAGACCAAACTTGGTTTGTATGCATCGAATCTATTTTCGACTGCATAGCTTCAAGCCATAAATTTGAATCCGTATCAGAAATTGCTTCCTTGAAGTTTTTTGGATCACATCCAACATCGGGTTCATCTTGATCCCCTTCAAGAAGAAGACCATATTGAATAGGAGGTCTAGAAGTCCTCTCGGATCTTCTAGGTATAGGCGTGTGCAGCAATGGTTCCTGAGGTGTAGGATCGTTATTTTGTATTTCGGGTTCTTCTTGAATTTCTTCGAGTTCCATCATCTCGCCTTTCTTATCCAATAAGAACTCCTTCTCCAAGAAGGTGGCATTCCTTGAAACAAACACCTTTGTTTCAGCAGGATAATAGAAATAATATCCGATTGAATTCTTCGGATACCCTACAAAATAACATAAGCTGGATCGACTATCCAACTTATCTCCCACTGTCCGCTTCACGTAAGCTGGACATCCCCAAATCCTCAAGTACGAATACTTAGGAGCTTTGCCATTCCATAACTCGTATGGTGTTTTGTCCACTGCTTTAGTGTGGACGTTGTTCAACAACAATACCGTCGTTTCAAGTGCATAGCCCCAAAACGAAGGTGGAAGCTCAGTGAAGCTCATCATGGATCGAACCATGTCCAACAAAGTTCGATTGCGACGCTCCGATACACCATTAAGCTGTGGTGTCATAGGAGGAGTCGACTGAGAGAGAATCCCATTCTCATTTAGATAGTCCAAAAACTCGGTACTTAAGTATTCTCAACCTCGATCCGATCGAAGTGCTTTAATACTTTTACCTAGCTTGTTTTCTACTTCAGCCTTGAATTCTTTGAACTTTTCAAATGCTTCTGACTTATATTTCATTAAATATAAATACCCATACCTCGAATAATCATCAGTAAAGGTAATGAAGTAGGTGTGGCCACATTGAGTACCAACTCTAAATGGACCACAAACATCTGTATGGATCAAATCCAACAGATTTTGACTACGCTTAGGTTTCCCCTTAAAAGGAGATTTAGTCATTTTTCCTTTTAGGCAGGATTCACAAGTAGGTAGAGAGTTAATATCAGACATATCAAACATGCCCTCTCCCACTAGCTTGTTCATCCTCCTTGAGGAAATATGACCTAGCCTAGCGTGCCAAAGGTTTGCCGGGTTTTGGCTATCGATTTTCCTTTTGTTTGTTGTTGCCGGTTTATCAACATAATTTATTGGAACGTCTTTTAGTTTTAAGTTGTATAGATCGTTTTCAAGTTGTCCATTTCCAATCAAACATTCATTCTTGTAAATATTGCAAATCCCATTCACAAAATTGCAAGAATAACCATCTCTATCTAGCATAGAAACAGAAATAATGTTTTTAATCAAATCCGGAACAAATAAAAAATCTCTTAAAAGTAACTTAAAACTGTTCTGCAAAATTAAATAAACATCTCCTACGGCTTTAGCTTCAACTCTGGAACCATTTCCGAGCCTCAGCTGGGTCTCACCCATTCTAAGCCTGCGACTTCTTGTCATCACCTGCAAATCATTGCAAATGTGAGATCCACATCCGGTATCCAATACCCAAGAAGTAGTATTAAGTGAAACATTTATTTCAATATAGAACATACCCTTCGCAGTTCGCAACTGCTCTAGATATTCCTTGCAGTTACGCTTTCAATGACCGGGCTTCTTGCAGTAATGACAAACATCCTTGGATTTTTCATTGTTTGAAGCCTTTGTCTTGTACTTCTTCTCGGGTTCGACTTTCTTGGGTGGGGCAGAACGTTTCTTCCCCATTGTACTTGGCCCCTTTTTAGCAGAATAAGAGGAACCCACCAAGAAAGCCGGTTTATCCTTCTTTAATGTGGATTCATATGTCACAAGCATATTGACCATCTCTTCAAGGGAGGCCTCTATCTTGTTCATATTGAAATTCACCACAAATCCGTCAAACGAAGAAGGAAGAGACAGAAGTAGTAAGTCCACGTTGAGTTCATGCTCCAACACCAAATCAAGGGTTACCAACTTCTGTATGAGCCAAATCACTCGTACCCCATGATCACGGACCGAAGTCCCTTCACGCATGCGACACGTCATTAGCTCCTTTACAGTAGCGAACCTTTCAGCCCTTGATTGAGCCCCAAAAAGTTCCTTGAGTTGAACGTGAATGTCAGCAGCATTCACGGTGTCCTCAAATCGCCTCTGGAGTTCATCAGACATCGAGGCTTGCATATAGCATTTGGTCTTGATATCATGGTCCCACCATGTATCAAGTTTGGCTAACTCTTCCGGACTTACGTCAGCTGGTGCTTCCTTCGGAGGAGATTTTTCTAACACGTAGAGCATCTTCTTCGAAGTCAAGACAATCTTCAACTTACGGAACCATTCCGTATAGTTTGCGCCAGTCAACTTATTTTGTTCGAGGATCGAGAAAAGTGGATTACGCGAATTCATCGTATGAAATACTGAAAAGAAACAGACAAATATCAGTGATTGTTTAAGAAATTTACTAAGACATAAAATAGGCGATATTTATTTTATGAATCTCACTCCCACTATTTTAACGATTTCACTACCATCTAGTGAAAACGGGAAACTGTTTTCCTTAGTGAGAACATGGAGTCCAATTGACAAACTTATGGTCCCGAATAATATCAGCCAACCATAATTTTCAAAAGGTAGAGCCCAATTGCTTCCAAAGCAACCTCCATGTTTTTACCTCATGTCCAATAAGGGCCCAATAATATGATGCCGTTTATTGTGACATGTCAAGATGACCCATCAATATTAAGTTGTGATGGACGGTCGCCATGTGGATCCCCAATAATATGAGCCGATCCCATGGGAGTTCCACCCAACTTACAACATGTGTCAATTCAATGTACAGCTTTCCGACGAACGGGCCCCCCCAATAATATGAGTCGGACCGTATCCGCGGGTAGCATCTCATACATTGATCGTTGATGGAAGGTAGGAACATTTAAACAAATTTAAATTTCCTTTATTTATCTTGATATCAATTTTAAATCATATTTAAAATGAGGGATTTTTAATTATAAAAATTTGTCTCATCATTTTTAAAATTTTTGTATGCTTGTCGGATTCACACAATTTTGTATAAAACATGCATACAACTATAATATCACATATTATATAGGATGATCGATTCCATTTCTAATCGACCCGTGGTTGCCAATCACGAGTCTTAGTCCAATCCTAGGTAATATGCAGTATGCAATGCAATCCTATTACATTTGCTTTCAATTTACATTTCTTCTGTTTTTATTGTCTGCTGGGCCCACCTCCATCTTCAAATCTTGATCTCCCACTAAATCTAATGTATTTACAATAAATAACAATGACAAGTAGGGGATACATTTTTAAGGGGTGGGAACGGGCCATAAACCAAGCCCACTTTTATTACATATGACATTCATATTGGGCCATAAACCTGGCCCATTAATAAAAACCAACAACAATAAAAAACAAATGTAAATTCCTAACATACACCTACAAAATTGGTCATGGCAATCGATCATCCTTATCCAATAACATTTAATTCAAAATTAATTTATTGGATAACATGCAATGGCAATTTAAATTTAAAAGGATAAAATCATATTTCATACATAAAATCTTATTTTACATACAAAATCATATTTTATCTTTTTATCAAATAAAATCATATTTTATCTATAAAATCCAATTTTATACATAAAATCATATTTTACTCAATATATCCATAAGATCATATCTTATCATCAATTGTACCAAAAATAATTAATTTCAAAATTCAATTTAACGGATAAAATATTTAAATTTTCCAAAAATTCAAATTTATCCAAAAATCAATTTTAAAATTTTCGGACTCGAACAATTCGATCCGACGCCTCGTGGACCAATCAAAACAATTTTCGATCGGACCAAAAATAGAATTTTAACATATTAAAATTTAATTTAAAAATTAAAAAATAATTTTTCCCGCGGGCCGCCCGGGACATTCCCGGGCTGCCCGCGCCCTAACGGGGTCGGGCCGGGCAGCGACGATCGCTGCCCTGGGCAGCGCCGAGCGCCGCACAGGGCAGCGACGATTGCTGCCCTGCCCCGGGCAGCGATCCAATCGCTGCCCGGGTTTTTGCCCGAAAAAAATATTTTATTTTTAAAATATTTATTTTGTTTCAAAAAACCGAGGCCAAAAAATTTTTTTGTACAATCGATTAATTTAATCGCTTGACTTGAGCAACCTGTCTCTGATACCACTGTTGGAGAACGCAGCGTTCAGATCAAACAAGATTGATACCCGGTGCAGCGGAAGTTTAAAATTTTTATTATATGGAACGATTCCATATTGGGTATCAAATCTTTACGATTAAATTGTGTGTGTAAAAATTTAAATAACGATTATAAAATTTTTACCTTTAATCTCGAATCGAGATTTTGGACACCAACAGATTTCTCTGCTCTTGTTGTATCTCCCTGGAACCGATGGACGAACTGTTCTTCAATCAGGTCCACGAATAGAGATTTAATCCCTCTGATAGATTGCACTAGAAAATCTATCAGAAGTTTCTACGAAGAGAGTTAACGAATTTGATCCGTTAAACCAGACTGTAATTCAAAATCACAGGCTGGATTTTTCTCAAGCAGAGGGAGAGAGGGGGGGCCACCACCTTTTAAAAATAACACTAGGGTTTTCGAAAATTTGTGACCTTGTTGTGTCTAATTTCTGTACTGCTATAACTTATTTATAATGTAGGCCACTAACAGCTTAGGGCCCATTAGTCATAAGTTCAGGCCCGACAAGCAAAGCCCGCATGTTCAGAAATTAATATAAAATTCATCGTGACTCCGATTGATAAACCGATTTCACCAATGTGCACAGAAACCATTTCTGCACCTTTTAAAGTCAAGACAAATTTTTCTGAATCCGAATTCAGTGATTTCCAAAAATGGCCATCCCTATGTCATTTTAGGAAATCTTACTCCTCTACTCATAATTAAGAAGTCCAACTTCTTTGTTCATTAAATTTAACTCTTTAAATTTAACTATCTCAACGGGGATTAAAAATCCATAACACTGTGTGACCCTCAATGGTTCAGGGATACAGCTAGCCGTGGGCTCACAACTCCTTGTGACTCGGAACAACAATTTCCGACTTTCCCATCGAATCATGGTAAGAGCGTCTACCAACATCGCCCCATGATTCCCTAGGTATCACTGATAGTGCCTGCAAGAATCATATAGATTTTGGTTAGCGTACAGTACGGTCCCTTCATCCATATATCCCGATCGAATCAACAACCATTGGTATATCGAGAGTCGCTCGAGATTCGATAACTATGCAATACATCTTGAAGATCAAATAGTGACATCGCATGTGCTACTAAGAAAACATTTCTTAAATCACATCATGTACTCTGGCCAGAGATTCGTCACACTAATATCTCCTCAGATCGCATAGGATATCCACACTCGCAAGTATGTGGTGAATCCTTGACAACAAAGCATCGACTCCTATATGTGTTGTAACTGTACCCAATCCCGACACCTGATGACCCCAATGGAGTCGGTAAACGAGTCAAAGCACAGTACTAGCATATAGAGTCTCAATGATGTTTCAAGTAGTAAGGACTAATGGTGTACAACCAAAACCGCGAACTTTATCCACTCGATAAATGATAACCACTTGGAAAGTCTGGATAGGGTAGTTCGATCATTCATCATATGAATATCCATTTGCATGCTTCGAACATCTCCATGTTCCTTACGAATGAAACGTGGTACTCTGAATCGCAAATGCTAGTCTCACACTCGAGCGATCCTTATCCTTATTATCGGACGGCTCAATCGACTAGGAACAGTTTAGAATATACAGTGACTATAAGATGTGTTTCATGATAGCCATTCCCATGTGCTACCACATCTTACATACACTATAGTATATTCAAGGTCTTTATCAAAACAACAATAGTTTATCACAATATAACAGTATGAAGAAAGATAAAGTCATTGCCATAAATAAAAGTGTAAATAATATTAAACAAAAGATTGTTTATACAAAGAGTCATCAAAGCCCTTAGCCACAAGTTGGCTCACTGGGCACCCACTCTTTCAGTTAATCTTGGGCTTGACAAGCTCCAAACGAATCTGTTCAGATACCAATAAATGATCAATAACCACGATCAACTTACAAGCCAAGATCACAACTCAAAAACGGTTCAAAATCCCCAAAACTCAAACCGACGGCATAACGGCTATAAACTGAACAAACCGACAATGCAGACAGCAGTTCAATAGTGATATAATCTCATAAAAATGCTAATACCGCAACAACAAGGCAATCCCAACAAATCTCAAAACTCAAACTTTCGAAAATGGCTTCCAAAAATCATAACAATTCCGAACGTCGCTCTATTTCAAAACCGATAGATAATAAACGATCAGAACACTGAAGAGAACAACATACTCGAATCTAGAACGATTCTAACAACATCCAAAAACTATAATACGTCGGATCGAAGAAGAACTTACGATAGAACGAAGCTCTCGCTGCAGTGATCGCTAAACTGCCTTCAGAAATAATTTTCAACGGACGGATCGAGCCCGGAATGAAATCACAAAGCTCAAAAGCTCAAAAGTGGCGTCTACAATGGAGGAGGCATGCTTGAGGAAGGAGGAGAAGGCTTCTCCAATCAAATCCAAGTGTAGATAATATATAAAAATCAATATTTGCGTTTTAGTCCCTAAAATTTCCAAAATTTGCAAAAAGGACCCTAATCAAAATCAAACCGGCTCGAGAACTCTGCAATCTCCGATTAACTCAAATAAACTCATTTAAGATAAAAGAACGGGGCGTTACAATTCTCCCCCACTAAGAAAAGATTTCGTCCTCGAAATCAACGAGAACCACAAATCATAAGATAGAATAAAGACTCTGTCTCCCAAGTCACTTCCTCGACTCCGTGACGGCTCCACTGTACTTTCACCAACGGAATCAACTTGGTTCTGAGTTGCTTTTCTTTCCGATCAAGGATTTGAATCGGTCGTTCAAAATAGCTCAGTGTCTCGTCTAACTCGGCTTCGTCAGGCTGAAGGATATGAGAAATATCTGGTTGATACTTTCACAGCATAGAGACGTGAAAAACGTTGTGAATACCAGATAAAGACGGAGGAAGTGCAAGTCTGTAGGCAAGATCACCTATCTTCTCGAGAATCTCGTACGGACCGATGAATCTCGGAGATAACTTTCCTCTCTTCCCAAATCTAACAGTGCCTCTGAAAGGTAAAATCTTCAGAAAGACTCGGTCTCCCTGATCAAAACTCAGAGGTCTACGCCTGACATTCGCATACTTCGCCTGTCTATCTTGAGCTGACTTCATTCTGGTCTGAATGATCTTAACCTGCTCTGCCATATCTCTAAGCATCTCCGGTCCCAAATCTGGTGACTCGGACAATTCATCCCAAAACAACGGAGATCGGCACTTTCTACCATACAAAGCCTCAAAAGGCGCCATACCAATACTCGCTTGGAAGCTGTTGTTGTAAGAAAACTCGACAAGAGGCAAAGAATCCTGCCAACTAGTGCCAAAGTCTAGCACTACCGCTTGCAGCATATCCTCTAATGTCTGGATAGTCTGCTCTGACTGTCCATCGGTCTGAGGATGATAAGTTGTACTCAGATGTAATCGAGTACCAAGTGCCCCCTGAAGACTGTGCCAGAAGTGAGAAGTGAATCTAGGATCTCTGTTTGAAACGATCGACTTCGGCACACCATGCAGTCTCACAACATTGCTAACATACAACGCAGCCATCTGATCATGACGATACGTCATCCTGTACGAAATAAAACACGCAGACTTCGTCAATCGGTCGATCACTACCCAAATGGCATCTCATCCTCGAACGGATTGTGGTAGCTTCGTGACGAAATCCATGGAAATGTGATCCCACTTCCATTCAGGAACAGATAGACTGTGCAACAGACCTCCTGGTTGCTTCCGTTCTGCTTTCACCTGCTGAAAATTCAAACACCGTGATACAAACCTCGCTACGTCACTCTTCATTCTCTTCCACCAAAACTGAATCTTCAGATCGTTGTACATCTTACAACCTCCAGGATGAATACTAAACCGACTGCAATGAGCCTCTCAAAGAATACGCTGCCTCAACTCCGAAATATCAGGCACAACAATACGGTTATTCACATACAGTACATCATCTCTAACCTGGAATTCAGACTGATGCCCAGATCTGACTTTCTCTACTGAAACCTGAATGCTCGGCTCAGACTTCTGTGCTTCTCTGATTGAAACAAACAACTCCGGTTGTAGAGACCCTTACCCGGATCACCTACTAAACAGAACTTAGGCATGCAATTAACTTAATAAAACAGATATCAGAATAAAACTGCGGAAACCAATAACATTATACAATCCCAAGTAAAGGAATCTGTAATTATCCAATAATATACAACCAAATCGAATAGCTGTATAAAACCCAAACAACAGTAATAAAACCTAGGCGAAGCTCCAGCCGGCTAACCGCTGACTAGCCCCTCCTGGATCCACCCTCCTCGTCCAATCGCAAACCTGCCCCATGGAACAGGGTGTCCAGAAAATACAGAGTACGAGACGTGAGCATAAAACGCTCAGTGCGAGATTATGAGTATACATGCATGCAAAGTGAACTCCCTATAGACTCGAGGTCAAGGATCAGATAACAGAGACAGACCGGGCCCTGGTATGTAGCACGCTGTGCCGTCGCTTCAGGAGGTGGCTCCCATACCGAGATAACCGTGGATACGCCGGACCCAAATCGATGGAAGTCCAATCCACTAACAAGATAGGGTACAACCCTACTAACAGACATCTCGAAGGAGATACAGCAAGATGCAAATGAATGCAGCATAATATCATGTCATATAAATCATGCAGTCATATAATACATGCATACTCAGTCAGGATATCTCGAACAGTACTTTCATACCTCAATACAGTGAAAGCTCTACCAACTCTAGGTCCACGCCTATAGTCTGCTCTACACTGCCAAATGATACTACTATCATTAAAGTGCTCTAAAAGCCTTAACTAAGCTATTGCATACTCCTAAATATTTATAGGAAGCAAAAGCTATACCTTCGTCCGTCGTTAGCCCTTTGATGTCGATGCCTCCAGAACTTGGGCACGACTCCGCTACGACTACCGAACGCCTCTCCGACCTCCGGACCAAGCCTAAGAAGACTAGAACAGCTCCAAAAGGACTAGAAAGGAAAGGAGAACTCGGAATTGGCAAATGAAAGTGAAGTCTCGGCCTTCTATTTATAGACAACGATCGGAACTTCCGATCCTTGATCGGAACGTCCGAACCTCGATCGGAACGTCCGATCCTGCCATCGGAGCTTCCGAAGATCCTGATCTTCCACGTGTCAAAATATCACTTGTTGACTCCGGATAGGGGTGATCGGAACGTCCGATCCTGATCGGAGCTTCCGATCCAGTCACGTCATGGATGACGTAATATCATCGGTGCCTCCGATCGTCCCTTCGGAGCTTCCGATCCGTCCAATCCCCAATTTATTTAATTAGCATTAATCCTTAATTACTCAATTAGGGTTCGGGCTACTACACCGGTTCGGCTTGAATAGCAAACACTCTGATAGTCTCCCTATCTGTTTCAAACTCTAAACCAGAAGTGCAACAATCATCGATCAACTGAGAAACACCAATAGTAGAAAGAGATAAGAACAAAGCTTTCGGCTCAAGGCATCTGCAACTGCATTCGACTTTCCCGGATAATACTTGATTTCATAGTCGAAATCCTTCAACAGGTCTAACCATCTTCTCTGTCTCATATTCAGCTCTGCCTGTGAAAACAAGTACTTAAGGCTCTTATGGTCAGAAAAGATCTCGAAAGACTCACCATAAAGATAGTGACGCCAGATCTTCAGAGCAAAGACGATCGCAGCTAGTTCAAGATCATGAACCGGATAACGAGTCTCGTGCGGTTTCAGTTGCCTCGATGCATACGCTATCACATGCTTATGCTGCATAAGAACACAACCCAAGCCTCGGTTAGAAGCATCACAATAGACTGTGAAACCTCCAGTACCCTTTGGAATAGAAAGAATTGGAGCACTGGTCAGTCTCCTCTTCAGATCAACAAAGCTAGCCTCACAATCTGGAGTCCAAACAAAAGGCGCATTCTTATGAGTCAGCTGGGCAATAGGCTTGGCAATAGACGAGAAACCCTCGATGAAACAACGGTAATAACCAGCTAAACCCATGAAGCTTCGGATCTCCGGCACTGAAGTAGGTCTAGGCCAATTCATAACCGCTTCAATCTTGCTGGGATCGACAGAAATCCCATCTCCCGAAATGATATGACCGAGAAAGACAACTCGATCTAATCAGAATTCACACTTAGACAGCTTGGCAAACAACTGCTCAACTCACAAAATCTGCAGTATGGTCCTCAAGTGCTCTGCATGGTCAGTACGGTTCTTTGAGTAAATAAGAATATCATCGATAAAGATAATGACGAACTCATCTAAATAACGTTGAAAGATACGGTTCATCAAACCCATAAAAACCGCTGGAGCGTTAGTCAAACCGAACGGCATGACTATAAACTCAAAATGACCATACCTCGTTCTGAATGCGGTCTTAGGAACGTCTTCCTCTCGCACTCTCAACTGGTGATAACCTGACCTCAGATCAATCTTAGAGTAGACAGAAGAACCCTGCAGTTGATCAAAAAGGTCATCTATTCGGGGTAAAGGATACCTGTTCTTAATTGTAGCCTGATTCAATTGGCGGTAGTCGATACAGAGCCGCATAGAACCATCCTTCTTCCGAACAAAAAGCACAGGAGCACCCCAAGGCGATACACTAGGTCTGATGTATCTCTTGGCAATCAAATCCTCAAGCTGCTCCTTCAACTCTCTCAATTCAATAAGTGCCATACGATAAGGAGCTTTTGAAATAGGTTGAGTACCTGGCACTAAGTCAATTCTGAATTCAACCTCTCGAATGGGTGGCAATCCAGGAACATCTTCCGGAAACACATCAGCAAAATCTCTAACCACTGGTAAGTCAACCAAAGCTGGGCTAGATTTCAGTACATCAACCGCATAAACCAAAAATCCTTCTGCACCTCTCTGTAACAAACGAGTCATAGATAACACTGAAATCAAAGGAATTCTAGATCGAGAACCCTTACCAAAGAATTTCCACTCGTCTGCCATTTTAGGTCTAAACCTGACAACTTTCAGAAAACAATCGACTTTTGCCCTGTACTTGGTTAAAGCATCTATACCGACAATACAATCAAAATCTGACAACCCAAGCACAATACAGTCGAATTCTAACAAATTCCCCTCAAAACAAAGTTCACAGTTCCTGACTAGTCTGACAGAAACAATTCCTCCATCCAAAGGTGAAGTAACAGCTACTACTGTAGGCAACAATTCAGTCGGCAAAGCATGCAATAACACAAATTTCTCAGAGATAAAGGAATGGGAAGCACCTGTATCTATCAAGACATAAGCAGAATAACCAAAAATCGAACAGTTACCTGCTATAACATCGTCAGGTGCTGCTTGATCCTGATCCTCTGTCAGAGCAAAGACTCGTGCTTGCTGTCTCGGAGGCTAGTTCGCAGTAGTGCTACCTCCCTGTCTGTTCTACTGTTGCTGAGGTTGGAAAGAGTGCACTGCAGACGACTGCCTCTCCGGCTGAGCTGTAGGTCTAGACGAACTCCCACTCTGAGCTCTATCTCTATTATGTTGAGGGCACACTTTAGAGAAGTGTCCCGGTTGCTGACATGTGTTACAATTAACGAAGACTCCCACACACTGATCCGGTGAGTATCTTCCCCCACACTTGCTGCAGTACAAGGCTGAAGATCCAGAACTCTGTCCTGAACCGAATTTCTTCGAACCACTGGAACTCGAAGAACTATTCCCCTGCCTCTTGAACTATTTACCTCTTGCTTTGTACTGATCTTTTCTGTTTCCCCCACTGTTTCCACCTTCATACCTTTGCTGCTAGTTTTGATGCTGCGGTGGCTGATTCTGATACTGAGATCGTGGGTTCTGATACTGTCTCTGTTGCTGAGGTGCTACCTGGTTACCTCTTTGCCTCCACAAGCCTGCTTCCGCTCCCTTTGCGTAATTCATAGCATCCGCAAAGTTGTTAAGCCTGTTGGTGTTTACCAATGTGAAGACGTCAGGGTTCAAACCATTTATGAACTGATCTGCCTTAGCTTCTTCATCTCCGGCAATTAGCGGTGCAAAACGCAACAGACTATCGAACTTAGCTACGTACTCTTCAATGTTCAGATTCCCTTGCCTCAAGTTGGCAAACTCTGCTCCCTTATCTTTACGATACGAGATAGGGAAAAACCTCTTATAAAATTCAGATTTAAAAAGAGTCCAAGTAACTTCCGTACCTCTACTCTCCATTGCTTTCTTTGTCATGATCCACCAGCTCTTAGCAACCCCACGTAGCTGATGAATGACTAACCTGATTCTGCGGTCATCTGTGTAATCAATGGAATCGAATAGCTGATCAATATCATCCAACCAACTCTCGGAGTCAACTGGATTTTCTGAACCCATCAATAACGGCGGATTGAACGACTGAAACCTCTTCAGCAAGGTTTCCATAGGCGTTGCTGAAGCATCCAACTGATCAACTTCAGTGCTAGCCTGCTCAGTCGCGGGGATAACTGGCGGTGTGTTTCTGTTTATCACTCGACGAGGACCCATCTGATAATCAAAGGTTAGGACACGAGATATCTCAATCGCTACAATCAGTGCCCTTACAACCGCTTGGAATACCGGATACCAGTCGGTAACAGATACAGTTATATCTCAAGTAGATCATGCTTTATAAATTAAATCACATAACCATGTAATTCAATAATTTTCAATAATAAAGCATGCTCGCATGGAATTAAGTACACAGTTAAAATAATTCAAACACATGCGAGGAGTCAATACACGCAAACTCGATCTACCCGCTCACTCTAGTTCGACCAAAATCTTAACGCTCTGATACCACTTAATGTGAGACCTCGTTTCTAATCAACTAATATCAGACGACAAGCAATATGTAAACAAGAACCCAAAGTATATATATTTTTTTAAAAGGAGGCTCGCGCGCCCGCGCTGACATCAGAGCGCCCGCGCTTATGCCTCGCAAAATCCAGCGCGCCCGCGCTTATACTGCGCAAAAACTAGCGCGCCCGCACTCTAAGTAAGAGCGCCCGCGCCCACACCTCGCAAAGAGGCCGCGCGCCCACGCCAACAACCGCGCCCAGACAAGTTAAGGCATTGAAATACACTCAATCAAAACCTAAACACTTGCATTAAGAGTATTTGACATTCCAATAACAATACAAGAAAGGTTTAGGGAAGAGAAACATTCAATTTGATAGTACCTACATCTTTTCTTTCTTACAACACAAATACGAGAAGTTCGAATGACTAAACATGATCGCAAAACATAACTAGGTTGACATGCTGATTCGACTTCTAAACGAGTCTCACTTCTATCTCTTGCTCTGGACGCTAACCAGGTCTATGCTGACTTGATCCTGCCCTTCCTGTTGCCAAGTACACATACAAAACAAAGCAACAGCCGGATAACCGGTAAAAATGATAATCCCAGTAAAAGCAACATATCAAGTAATGAATATACAACATGCTATCAAACCACATATTCAAGTCAAAGTTAATGATATGCATGTCTTTAAAACCAGGATATTAATTCTGATAAACAAGGGAGTACTGCTCTGCTTTTGGGATCCCGAGGATGAGATCACGTAACGACTCACCGACTCTCCCAATCGAGGTGGTGCCACGTATCCCACTCCTCTAGACTTTGAGCAACCATAATGAGTATGCTAGCACTAGGCAAAATACTACAATCTAGGCCACTCAATCATAGTTCCCAAACGTCTAACAAAAAGGGCGGTTCTGCCCGCTGAAATCAAAGTAGGCTCAAGATGAATGCATAACAGAAACATAAACATAAGCCACATAACAAAAACTCAATCAATCAACAAATACAAGTTCCATATGCTAGAACAAGTATCAATGCAATATGTGATTTAAAAAGGGAAACATGAGAACCAACTGTCCCGAGTATGCTATCCCGCTACGATGACTGCTTTTACCTTTCAATGCAGTAGTTCCAACTTTTGGAAAGCTACAACAAAATATTGTATCAAAGTCTAACCAATCTAAACAACAACAAGGCTCAAGGTAATTCTCTATACCGTTCTTCGTCCAAAACTCTGAAACGAACAATTGCTGTTAATCTTGGGCTTGACAAGCTCCAAACGAATCTGTTCAGATACCAATAAATGATCAATAACCATGATCAACTTACAAGACAAGATCACAACTCAAAAACAGTTCGAAATCCCCAAAACTCAAACCGACGGCATAATGGCTATAAACTGAACAAACTGACAATGCAGACAGCAGTTCAATAGCGATATAATCTCATAACAATGCTAATACCACAACAACAAGGCAATCCCAATGAATCTCAAAACTCAAACTTTCAAAAATGGCTTCCAAAAATCATAACAATTCCGAACGTTGCTCTATTTCAAAACCGATAGATAATAAACGATCAGAATACTGAAGAAAACAACATACTCGAATCTAGAACGATTCTAACAACATCCAAAAACTATAATACGTCGGATCGAAGAAGAACTTACGATAGAATGAAGCTCTTGCTGCAGTGATCGCTAAACTGCCTTCAGAAATAATTTCCAACGGACGGATCGAGCCCGGAATGAAATCACAAAGCTCAAAAGCTCAAAAGTGGCATCTACAATGGAGGAGGCATGCTTGAGGAAGGAGGAGAAGGCTTCTCCAATCAAATCCAAGTGTAGATAATATATAAAAATCAATATTTGCGTTTTAGTCCCTGAAATTTCTAAAATTTGCAAAAAGGACCCTGATCAAAATCAAATCGGCTCGAGAACTCTGCAATCTCCGATTAACTCAAATAAACTCATTTAAGATAAAAAAAACGGGGCGTTACATAAAATCACTGGATTTTGCACCCAGTTTTTATTTAGCCCAAATAATTAACCGCAGACTTAGCTATAACTAAAGATAGAATTCGGATTTCAATCCCCTCGTCTATAGCCCAGATGAAACATCAACCTCATTTTTGTCCGAAACTTAGCCATGAAATAGTGAATATAATTTCAATCACTTTCCAAGCCCGGATGGAGTTGTAAAAAAAATGTATCTGTTGCTTTGGCAACTTTTTAGTTACTCATTAAATTTGCCTAAATCATTTCTAAGCTTGTAGAATTCTAGCTCGGTTTCAAGTATAAATCATCAAAGTTAAGAATCGGATCATCCGATTCACGCACAAAATCACAAAGCTTCTCTAATCACTAGGGTCTAGACATTCAAGGCATAGTGCACATGAGTGAGAACTCAAGATTAAATATAGCTAACATTAACATTTTTGACACAAAAAATTATGTTCATCATAGGCCAACACAAATACACATCATCTTTTCAACTCAAACATACTCATCAAAAATTTTCAAAATTTTCAAACTTTTTCAACACCCCCCAAACTTAAAATGTGCATTGTCCTCAATGTATAATAAATAGATAAAGTAGAAGAGACATACACGTACTTGCGACAATGACCATCAGTAGTCGTCATCATTTGTAGCGCATTGGTATAGTAGGGGTAACATCACCAAACTCTATCTCCACACATCCTATAAAAAAATGTCATGGACAAAAATTTAAGAAGTAAATACATAAAAATAATTAAACAAAATAAATAAATAATACTAAAAACACTTGGGTTGCCTCCCAAAAAGCGCTTAGTTTATAATCCTCGGCCCGACTGCGTCTGAACTTTCAAAAATTTAAGATCCGTGAATAAACTGCAGACATAGGTAAAACAAAATAAATTATTCCAAAAATAATGGTAATTGATATCCTGGGAAGTCAGGGGTATCAGGGCTAAGGAGAAGCAGAAGCATCAGGGATGCTAGTCAGGGCAGTGAACAGAGCTATACCGAGTCAGGGACGTTAGGGATGTATAAAGGCAGACCTGGAGCTCCAGGATCCCAGGAGGACCAGGTTTTCATGACTTAGACAAAGCCCATTTCTCCAGGGCATGATCCCCACGATTGCCATAATCCCGAGCCTTCCAGCTTCATCGTGTGTGACAGGTCAACATGGGCAACTCTTGCACCCACGACCTAGATCGTGGCCACTACCCTGGAAATGCGGAATGACTCTCTCACTCCAAGGCTTATAAATACCTTGCCTCAGGTGTTTGTAGAGGTATGTTCATCAAAAATTTCAAAGCACTATATTCATTTTTCCTGAAGCCCACTCTATTTCTGAATCTGACTTAAGCATCGGAGTGGCCCCGCCGGAAAACCTTCCGGCGTCCCACTAACATGATTTCATTTCTTTCCCTTGTGTACAGATCATCTCGATCAAGGAGGGACAAACCACACTTCATCTCTACTAGCCCGGTCAGCTCGTCAAGCCCACTATACTACCCTTGATAGCCCGGGCACTCGTTTTTATCAAACATCATCATTGGCGCCGTCTGTGGGAAACTTGCTCTATAAGACGTAGATATGGTTTCTCATGGACAAACATCACCAGAAGGCCTCCAGCAGGGCCGGAACATTATTATTCCTATGGATGAACTCGAATCATATGTTCAGAATATGATACAGAAGTCGTTAGCAGCTACAAAGCAACCACAATCAAAGGAAATAACAATGGAGGAAGAGGGGAATCGGGGTAATCCGCACCCTAATGCCCGAACCAAAGAAGGAAAAGGAGAGGAAAGTTCTTGGATGCACTCAATCCAGCCTTCTTTGGCGGATGAGCTGCAGGAACTCAGGAAAAAAATACAAAAGTTAGAAGAAGAGGGTCCCAAAATGGCCTGGTCTGTCAAGATTTCGGGTTGCCCTTTTTTACAGGAGGTGATAGAGGAGCCCTTGCCATCCCATTATAAGTCGGCCAAAATCTGAGAATATGATGGGAGCACTGACACAGAAGAGCACTTGGCTCGGTTTGAGAATGTGGCTATGCTACATTGCTACGGAGACAAAATTAAGTGCAAAGTCTTCTTAACCACTTTGGTGGATTCTGCCCAAAGATGTTTTGAAAAGTTGGAGCCGCAGAGCATTCGATCATTTGCAGATTTCAAGCAAGTGTTCTTGCAACACTTTAGCCGCAGAGCATTCGTTCACTGCCTTTACTCAAAGTCTTCGGGAGGGGTAATTTTTCAAATCATTAGTAAATAAAGCACCTCGGACTTTTGAAGACTTATTGGCTCGGGCCGAGAAACACATTAATATGGAGGAGGCCCAGAGGCAAAAGAAGGAGGTGACTCGAAGAGAGGGAGGTCGGGAACAGGGAAAAAGCAGAGAAAGTCAGGACCACATGGGGCATTTGTCCCGGTATGCACCACATAGAGTAATCTAGGACAGAGTTGTGCATGTATGTGAATTAGATGCTGAATCTCAGACTCCTGTCACTAGGGACAAATCTTTGAAGTATTGTGCTTTTCATCAGGAAGGCACACATGATACCAATGAATGCCGAATTCTACAGCAGAGACAGCAGCAACCCTATATCCGGGATGGCAAGCCGGTTCAAAAAAGGCCTCGGGGTCCGCCTTGGATCCAGGGGTCCCAAGCGCTGGTTCCCCCCAGAACTGGCATTGTTTCCCGAGAGGGAGGGAAACAAGAGACAGGTCCTCGCACAGAGGATAGAAAATCAGGAGAGGGACCATCTAAAGGGGTTATCAACATGATTTTTGGGGGATCTACTGAAGGAGATTCAAACAAAGCCAGAAAGTCTTGGAGCCGGAGGGAAAGTTTGGGGGTGGAGGAAGGGAAGCCGAGTGCAGGGCCAGTCATCACGTTTGGACCCCGGGATCTGGAGAGGGTGAACCTGCCACATAAAGATGCCTTGCTTATACAGTCCCGGATTGCTAACTACGACGTACAAAGGGTGTTTGTAGACTTAGGAAGCTCGGTGAATGTCCTTTTTCAGGACGCCTTCGAGCAGATGGATTTGCAGGGGTATGAGTTGAGCCCCGTAAAAACTGCCTTATACGGATTTGCTGGGCACACAGTACAGCTTCAAGGGGAAATGTTACTACCCATAACCTTTGGAGCTGGAGATGTGAATTAGACGATCATGACAAAGTTCACGCTGGTTGAAGCACCCTCCTCTTACAACGTCATCTTGGGGAGACCGACTATGAATGCCTTCAGAGCTGTGGCCTCAGCTTATCATCAGAAGATTAAATTTCCCGTGGAAGATAAGGTAGGAGAAGTCCGAGGAGATCAACCTTCTTCCCGAAAATGTTATGCCGAGACAGTTAGAGTCGATTACAAAAGGGCCAGACAGATCGGGAAGGAGGGAGGCCAGGGGGGAAGAAGAAGTCTGTTCTGTGGAGGAGTCTAAAGGCGAATATGAAGAGGTGGAGCTGGTAATCGGGCAGTCTGGGAAGTTTTTCAGGATTGCCCGGGACATGGAAACAAATTTGGCCGAGTCACTGAAAAGCTGTCTCATCCGGAACAAGGACGTATTTGCCTGGGCTCAGGGCGATTTGATAGGAGTTTCATCCCATGTTGCGGAGCACAAACTTAATATCACCCCTGGATCCCGGCCTGTGATACAAAAGAAAAGACATTTCGGAGCTGAGAAGGATAAAGTGATCGCGGAGCAGGTTCAAGAGCTACTACAGGCCGGGCACATCAAGGAGGTACAATTTCCTACTTCGTTGTCCAATGTAGTACTAGTACCAAAGGCCACAGGGAAGTGGCGGATGTGTGTGGATTTCCGGGACTTAAATAAAGCCTGTCCCAAGGATTGTTATCCTTTACCCCGGATTGACCAATTGGTAGACTCCACATCCGGTTGTGAATTTTTGTGTTTCATGGATGCATATCAGGGCTATCATCAAATTCGTTTAGCCCGGGAAGATCAAGACAAAGTTAGCTTCATCACATCGGGAGGTACTTTTTGTTACGTGGTTATGCCATTTGGTCTAAAAAATGCAGGGGCTACGTATCAGAGGATGATGGACAAAGTGTTCCGGGAGCAGGTGGGTCGGAACGTGGAGGTATATGTGGATGATTTATTGGTGAAATCTAAGACCCGAGATTGCTTTATACCCGACTTGGAAGAAACTTTTGCCACCGTTCGGCGGTATGGGATTAAGTTGAATCCAGCCAAGTGTATGTTCGGGGTGAAAAGTGGAAAATTTTTGGGGTTCATGGTGACTGAACGAGGGATAGAAGTCAACCCGAAGAAGGTAAAGTTGTTGCAGGAAAATCCTTCACCCACATCAATCAAGGAGGTACAGCGGCTGACTGGGCGAATCACAGCCCTGACCCGGTTTATCGCTCGGTCAGCTCATCGTAGTTATACCTTTTTCTAAGTGTTGCGCACAGCCCAGAGGTTTGGCTGGACTGAGCAGTGCGAGCAAGCATTTCAAGAATTGAAGGAGCATCTAGCTAGCTTGCCTATCCTGGTTAAGCCAGAGCCAGGGGAAAGATTGTGGGTATATCTGTCTACTACTGAGAGGGCGGTCAGCACCGTTTTGATAAAGGAGGAAAGAGCATATCAGAGGCCCGTATACTATGTCAGTCATGCTTTGAAGGGGGCGGAGGTTAGATTTGCGGAGATTGAGAAAATGGCCCTGTCTTTGGTAATAACAGCCCGGAAATTGAAACCTTATTTTTTGTCTCACCCGGTAACTGTCCTTACTAATAGCCTTTTAGGGCGGATCCTGACTCATCCAGATGCCTCGGGGAGGCTTGTAAAATGGTCAGTAGAGTTGGGAGAATATGACATTGAATACCAGCTGCGTAAGGCCATTAAAGCCCAGACCTTATCCGATTTCTTGACAGAGGTGGCCACTTTTGGTCAGGAAGAGATATGGAGAATATTTGTAGATGGAGCCAGTGGTGTTGAAGGCAGTGGCGTAGGAGTCATCCTGGTTTCACCCACCCAGGAAAAATCAAAATCGCCATGAGGTTGGATTTCCAGGCCTCCAATAACGAAGCCGAATATGAAGCCGTGATAGCTGGGATGCGACAGGCTCAGGAAGTCGGGGTAAGTCATATTATAATATATTCTGACTCACAATTGGTTGTCCAGCAAGTAAAGAGGACCTTCTGTACCCGAGAGGAGAAATTGATAAAATATAGTAAGGTAATTAAAGAGCTTGGGGCCAGTTTGTGTGAGACCTCGGTTCTCAACAACTAATCTCGGATTAAACAACAATTAAGCATACAAGATCCAAGACTAAAAGTAAAAGAAATTTTGTTTTGTTTTTTTTTTTAAAGGGGGTGCGCTCGGGCGGTCAAAAACCGCCGCTCGAGCGCGCCCTAAACTTCAAAGCTGCTGGATTGCTCAGACTGGGGTGCGCTCGGGCTGCTAAAAACTGCAGCTCGGGCGCCCCCTGTAGCAGAAACAGAACAGAGCAGAAATGGCTTGGAAACTACAACCAAGAGTCATTCGATACATCAAACTAAAAATCATGCATTAAAACGCAACTCAAAATGTTAATACACATGCATACTCCAATACAAGGTAGTTCTAAAGTTATACAATCTCGAACTAATAGAACATGCTTTCGTCTAGCTTATTCAATACAAAACAAGTTCGAATATGATCTAAGTTCGATTACATATTCGACTTCTAAAACAACAAGGCCTCACGTCTATCATCTCAACCACCTAGCCATGCTGCCTCTGACTCGGTCCTGCCTCACCTGTTGCCAAGTACACATACAAACAAAGACAACAGCCGGATAATCCGGTGAGAATAATATTCCCAGTAAAAAGAGACAACATGCAATAACAGACAAGCATTCCAAACGAAATGCATCAACTTCCAAATAATCAATTAACAATCATGCAATTCCACAAGCATATCTAAAACTCAATTCATATGCATAAATGCAATGCATGTCTTTAAAATTTGGGATTATCAAGTCGGATAATCAAAAGAGTTGCTGCTTTTGCTTTTGGGATCCCGAGGACGAGATCACGTAAACGACTCACCGACTCTCCCGATCGAGGTGGTGCTACGTATCTCCATCCTCTAGACTTTGGTGCAACTATAAGGAGTATGCTAGCACTAGGTGAAACGGCTACACCCAGGCCACTCACAATATAATCCCCAAAACGTCTATCATCAAAAAGGGCCGTCCTGCCCGCTACTCAAATCAAGGATTCATGGCTCAAGATGAATGCAATGCAACATAACTCAATCAACTAAATTCAAGTAAAAGCAAATAACATGCAAGTATGTGATTCTTCGGAACACTCGAATCAAGTCGGATTCGAGTCACACGTTCCATTCCAATCTAAATCATCTTATACCTCTTTCAATAACGTCGATGCTCCAAAACCGGCTACAATCTCCAAGTTGCACAAAGCTGCAATCCCGCAACTCCATTAGCCTCAAATCAATCTGTACAATAAGTAATAAGGCTCGAGATTAACGTACAACTCAATCGAAGGCTTGTCTCAAACAATTCGAACCGATAGACAATCCAAAACTCAAACCGACGGCATAACGGCTATAATCTGATCAAACCGGAAACGCAGACAGCATAATATCAATCCAAAAAACTTATATCAACCAACATTCAACCCAAAACAATCCAATTCTACAAATCACAAAATCTCATTTTTCGAATAAACTTCCAAAATTCATAACAAATCTGTACGACGCTCTAATTCAGAACCGACAGAGAATAAACGATCAGAACTCTGTCAAGATCAACATACTCGAATCTTGAACGATTCTAACAACATCCAAAAACTAGAAAGAACCTGATCGTAGAAAAACTTACGATAGAACAAAGCTCTCTCAGCCGTGATCGCTAATCTGCCTTCAAAAATAAATTCCAACGGACGGATCGAGCTCGGGGAGAAATCTGGAAGCTCAAAGAACTTGGGAAACGTCTTCAATGGAGGAGGCGTGAAGGAGGAGGAAGATGAAATGAAAAGAAAAGTCAAAGCCTATATAAATATCTAATTAAGTCCAAATTTGCGTTTGAGTCCCTCAAAAATCCAAAATTTGCAAAAAGGACCCTGATCAAAATCAAGTCGGCTCTTGAACTCTGGAATCTCCGATTATCTCAAATAAAGTCAATTAAGATAAAATCGGGGTGTTACAATTCTCCCCCTCTAAGAAAATATTTCGACCTCGAAATCAAACACGGTTCCAAAACGAACTCTGTCTCCCTAATACTCCTTCAAGTCCGTCGATCAAAAGTCGACTCATTCTCGTTAGCAATATTCCTAAGCTCCGTCACAATCAAATCATCTCTGGTTCCAATTCAAAGCAAAACATCTAAAGTTCGACTCGTCTGATCTGGCTGTCCGTCGTTCTGAGGATATCGAACTGAAAAAGTTGAATTCAGACAACACCATCTCATAAGAACGAGTGCATCAAGGGTCTCTGTCTAAACAGACAGACTTCAGTAAATCATGACAGTTGGCGACTTTTGTCAAGATATCGATCCTCTGGTCTCGACTAAAATTCATTCTGTACGTAATAAGGTAGCAGATTCCAACAACCGGTCCATCAAAATCAGATAGTAGATAAAATAAGAACAACTCAAAACATCTGTTGTTGCATACAATTCCTCAGATAAAGATTCCCAGTCAGAAATCTCATAAAATCTGATCTCCTTCTCTGCCTCCAAATCAGTTCCGTCTGCTAAAACAACTACTTCAGCTCTTAAGATTAGAACAGATCACGTGAATTTCCTCATAAGACAATAGAAAAACAGATCTATAATTCAATAAGATCGCTGCGAGCTCAAAGTCCAGATTCAGACATTGAGTCTCGAGCGTCTTCAGCTGTCTCGATGTCTAGACTAGAGTGTGATTCCTCTGAATAAGAATACATCCCAAAATTTTTGATAAGAAGAGATCTCTGATCGACAGAAATTCCATCACTAGCTCATAAAATCGAGGAAGACAACTTAATCCAAACAAAATTCAGACATCGAAGAATAGCATACAACTGCTCGGCACAACATCTGCTATACGATTCTCAAAAGCTCTGAAAGATCAGCACCATTCTCATTCCAAAAAGATAAGAAATCAACGATAAGAATTCATAGTCTCAACTAATTCTTCTGAAAGATCGGTTAACAGAAGTTAACAACACTACTGGAGTATTCATCAATTCGAACGATTCAACAATTAACAGAGGCACGTTAAAAAAATACAGATTCTTCAATAAGAAGGTAAGAGGCTCGCCATTATCTATTAGTCCAATAAGAAAAGGAAACTCAATATCGAACGTTACCTGATCTGTCATTATCGGGTGCAGCCTGAGTCTGCGGATCCTCAAACAGAGCAAAAACTTGTGCCTGCGGTCTGATAGGCTAGCTTCCATACTGATTCCCTTCCTGCACATTCTACTGCTGAGGTTGGAAAGAGTGGACAGTAGGTGCTTGCCTCTGAGGCTGAGCTGACTGTCTCGAAGAACTTCCACTCTGTGCTTGCTCAGGAACACGCTGAGGACACATTCTCGCAATATGCCCCGCCTGGTTACAAATATGACAGCTTCCAAAAATACCTCTACACTGATCACTGGAGTGACGACCTCCGCAGTTGGCACAAGACATGCCTGACTGTCCCGAACTCTGTCCCGATCCAAACTGCCTCGAACCACTAGAGCTCGAAGAACTGTTTTCGTGCTTCTTAAACTGCTTCCCTTTCGGATGATAGTAATCCTTCTTATTACCTCCACTGCTACCACCTTCATAACTCGGTGGTTGATTCTGAAACTGAGATGGTTGGTTCTGGTATTGGTAAGGTTGTGCCTGAAACTGTCCTTGCTGTTGCTGTGGCACAAACTGACCTCCACTCTGTCTCCACAAACCTGCTTCTGCTCCTTTTGCATGATTCATGGCATCCGCAAAATTATCTGGCCTAACAGTGTTTACCAGCGTGAAGATGTTAGGGTTCAAGCCATTAATGAAATGGTCGGCTTTAGCTTCCTCATCACCGGCAATAAGCGGTGCAAAACGCAACAGACTATCAAACTTGGCTACGTACTCCTCAATATTCAAATTCCATTGCCTCAGATTGGCAAATTCAGCTCCCTTATCCTTACGGTATGAGATAGGGAAAAACCGCTTATAAAATTCAGATTTGAAAAGAGTCCAAGTAACTTCCATACCTCTATTCTCCATTGCTTTCTTCGTCATGATCCACCAACTCTTAGCAACCCCACGAAGCTGATGAATGACTAACCTGATTCGACGGTCATCTGCGTAATCGATGGAATCGAACAACTGATCGATATCATCCAACCAACTCTCACAGTCAACTGGATTTTCTGAACCCATCAACAACGGCGGATTGAACGACTGAAACCTCTTCAGCAAGGTTTCCATAGGCGTCGCTGAAGCATCCATCTCAACCGTTTCAATACTAGCTTGCTCAGTTGTAGGAATAACTGGCGGTGGATTCCTATTAATAACTCGTCGAGGACCCATCTGATAATCAAAGGTTAGGACACAAGATATCTCAATCGCTGCAATTCGGTGCCCGTGCAACCTCTCAGAATTCCGGATACAGGTGAAATACAGTTCATATCTCAAATAATTCATGCTTCATATTTCAAATCGCAAAATCATGTAACTCAAATAATTCTCAACAATAAAGCATGCTTGCATGGTATTTAAATAAATCAATTTAAACAACTCAATCACATGCGAGAATCAATTCATGCGGACTCGATCTACCCCGCTCACTTCTAAATTCAGTCCAAGAATCTTATCTCTCTGATACCACTTAATGTGAGACCTCGGTTCTCAACAACTAATCTTGGATTAGACAACAATTAAGCATACAAGATCCAAGACTAAAAGTAAAAGAAATTTTGTTTTGTTTTTTTATTAAAGGGGGTGCGCTCGGGCGGTCAAAAACCGCCGCTCGAGCGCGCCCTAAACTTCAAAGCTGCTGGATTGCTCAGACTGGGGTGCGCTCGGGCTGCTAAAAACTGCAGCTCGGGCGCCCCCTGTAGCAGAAACAGAATAGAGCAGAAATGGCTTGGCAACTACAACCAAGAGCCATTCGATACATCAAACTCAAAATCATGCATTAAAACGCAACTCAAAACGTTAATACACATGCATACTCCAATACAAGGTAGTTCTAAAGTTATACAATCTCGAACTAATAGAACATGCTTTCGTCTAGCTTATTCAATACAAAACAAGTTCGAATATGATCTAAGTTCGATTACATATTCGACTTCTAAAACAACAAGGCCTCACGTCTATCATCTCAACCACCTAGCCATGCTGCCTCTGACTCGGTCCTGCCCCACCTGTTGCCAAGTACACATACAAACAAACACAACAGCCGGATAATCCGGTGAGAATAATATTCCCAGTAAAAAGAGACAACATGCAATAACAGACAAGCATTCCAAACAAAATGCATCAACTTCCAAATAATCAATTAACAATCATGCAATTCCACAAGCATATCTAAAACTCAATTCATATGCATAAATGCAATGCATGTCTTTAAAATCTGGGATTATCAAGTCGGATAATCAAAAGAGTTGCTGCTTTTGCTTTTGGGATCCCGAGGACGAGATCACGTAAACGACTCACCGACTCTCCCGATCGAGGTGGTTCTACGTATCTCCATCCTCTAGACTTTGGTGCGACTATAAGGAGTATGCTAGCACTAGGTGAAACGGCTACACCCAGGCCACTCACAATATAATCCCCAAAACGTCTATCATCAAAAAGGGCCGTCCTGCCCGCTACTCAAATCAAGGATTCATGGCTCAAGATGAATGCAATGCAACATAACTCAATCAACTAAATTCAAGTAAAAGCAAATAACATGCAAGTATGTGATTCTTCGGAACACTCGAATTAAGTCGGATTCGAGTCACACGTTCCATTCCAATCTAAGTCATCTTATACCTCTTTCAATAACGTTGATGCTCCAAAACCGGCTACAATCTCCAAGTTTCACAAAGCTGCAATCCCGCAACTCCACTAGCCTCAAATCAATCTGTACAATAAGTAATAAGGCTCGAGATTAACGTACAACTCAATCGAAGGCTTGTCTCAAACAATTCGAACCGATAGACAATCCAAAACTCAAACCAACGGCATAACGGCTATAATCTGATCAAACCGGAAACGCAGACAGCATAATATCAATCCAAAAAACTTATATCAACCAACATTCAACCCAAAACAATCCAATTCTACAAATCACAAAATCTCATTTTTCGAATAAACTTCCATATTCATAACAAATCCGTACGACGCTCTAATTCAAAACCGACAGAGAATAAACGATCAAAACTCTGTCAAGATCAACATACTCGAATCTTGAACGATTCTAACAACATCCAAAAACTAGAAAGAACCTGATTGTAGAAAAACTTACGATAGAACGAAGCTCTCTCTGCCGTGATCGCTAATCTGCCTTCAGAAATAAATTCCAACGGACGGATCGAGCTCGGGGAGAAATCTGGAAGCTCAAAGAACTTGGGAAACGTCTTCAATGGAGGAGGCGTGAAGGAGGAGGAAGATGAAATGAAAAGAAAAGTCAAAGCCTATATAAATATCTAATTAAGTCCAAATTTGCGTTTGAGTCCCTCAAAAATCCAAAATTTGCAAAAAGGACCCTGATCAAAATCAAGTCGGCTCTTGAACTCTGGAATCTCCGATTATCTCAAATAAAGTAAATTAAGATAAAATCGGGGTGTTACAGTTTCATTACTTGGAGTATAGAGCAGATAACCCGGGAAGAAAATATGAAAGCAGACGCCTTGGCTAAAAGAGCTGTCACTGGGGAAAATGGTGATAAAGAATCTCTGGTACAGAGGGAGATGGTGGCTGCTATAGAAGCCCGGGAGCCTGTCATCCGGGAAGATACATGGATGATCCCTCTGGTCAAGTATCTTACCAATGGGGATCTCCCAGCAGACAAAGGACAAGCCCGGGTCATACGAATACAGATAGCCAGATTTGCTATCCTCGGAGGTAGGCTATACAGACGTTCATATCAGGGTCCTTTGCTCAAATGCTTGGGGGAAGGGGAAACAGAATATGTCTTGAGGGAAGTGCATGAGGGATGCTGTGGAAACCATGGAGGGTCTATGAGTCTGGCCCGAAGGGTATTGTTGGCAGGATACTGGTGGCCCACTTTGCAGGCTGATGCATCTAAGATTGCCCGGTCTTGTGAAGGCTGTCAGAGGTTTGGTAATGTGCAGCATAGCCCGTCAAGTAATTTAAATCCGGTATGGGCCTCATGCCCCTTTGATCAATGGGGTCTGGACATAGTTGGGCCTTTTCCGCAAGCCCGGGCACAAAAGAAATTCTTGTTGGTAGCCGTGGATTATTTTTCCAAGTGGGTGGAGGTAGAGCCTTTGGCAAAAATAACAGAAGCTGAAGTAATGAATTTTTTGTGGAAGAACATAGTATGCCGATTTGGGCTCCAAAGGAAGTTGGTCTCGGATAATGGCAGGCAGTTTCAAGGGCAGAAATTGGCAGACTGGTGTGCCGAGATGGACATTAAACAGGCCTTCACCTCGGTAGCCTATCCTCAAAGTAATGGTCAAACGGAGGTAACCAACCGTACTATTGTTCGATCTTTACAGGCTCGGTTGCATGGAATGGGAAAAAACTGGGTAAAGGAGATCCCGAGTGTGTTGTGGGCATATCGCACCACTCCGCATACTGCCACACAAGAATCACCTTTTAGCCTGGTATATGGTTCGGAGGCTATTCTGCCAGTAGAGATTGGACAGCCTTCAGCTCGGATTAGGGCATATGATGATACAGACGAAGGAGCCCGGGCACAAGAATTGGATCTCATTGAAGAACGAAGGGAGAAAGCGGCTCACAAGAATGGAAGCCTATAGAGCTCGGGTGATGAGAGCTTATAATAAAAAAGTCAAGCCTCGGGAATTCAAAAAAGGAGAATTTGTGTTGAAAAGGGTTAATCCAGCAGGGGAAGTAGGGAAATTAGATGCCCGATGCGAGGGGCCATACAAGCTTATCAGAAGGGTCAGTGCTAATACTTTGTACCTACAAGATAGTCAGGGACGCCTCCTTAAACGACCATGGAATGCTTTGCATTTGAAGAAATATTTTGTTTATTGATTGTAATTAATGTCTATTATTGAAGGGGTTTATTCATTCAAGAACTTTTTCTAAGCCCAGGAGATTCCAGGCCCCGGCAACCATCTTAAGCCCAAGGCATATATAAGCTCTTTGCACTATATAAGCCCGGGAGGTTCCAGGCCCCGGCACCCATCTTAAGCCCAAGGCATATATAAGCCCTTGGCATTATAAAAGCCCGGGAGATTCCAGGCCTCGGCACCCATCTTAAGCCCAAGGCATATATAAGCCCTTGGCACTATATAAGCCCGGGAGGTTCCAGGCCCTGGCACCCACCTTAAGCCCAAGGCATATATAAGCCCTTGGCATTATATAAGCCCGGGAGATTCCAGGCCCTGGCACCCATCTTAAGCCCAAGGCATATATAAGCCCTTGGCACTATATAAGCTCGGGAGGTTCCAGGCCCCGGCACCCATCTTAAGACCAAGGCATATATAAGCCCTTGACATTATATAAGCCCGGGAGATTCCAGGCCCCGACACCCATCTTAAGCCCAAGACATATATAAGCCCTTGGCACTATATAAGCCCGGGAGGTTCCAGGCCCAGGCACCCATCTTAAGCCCAAGGCATATATAAGCCCTTGGCATTATATAAGCCTGGAAGGTTCCAGGCCCCGGCACCCATCTTAAGCCCAAGGCATATATAAGCCCTTGGCACTATATAAGCCCGGGAGGTTCCAGGCCCCGGCACCCATCTTAATCCCAAGTCATATATAAGCCCTTGGCATTATATAAGTCCGGGAGATTCCAGGCCCCGGCACCCATCTTAAGCCCAAGGCATATATAAGCCCTTGGCACTATATAAGACTGGGAGGTTCCAAGCCCCGGCACCTGTTGGAAAACTGGCGTTCAGATCAATCACGATTGATACCCGGTGCAGCGGAAGTTTAAAAATTTTATTATGGAACAATTCCATAGTGTGGGTATCAACCGTTTAACGATTAAATTATAAGTGTGTGTAAAATTAAATAACTATTATTAAATTTTACCTTCAATCTCGAAGCGAGATTCTGGACACCAACAGATTTAATCTTCTCTTGTTGTCTCTCCCTGGAACTGATGAATATTATGTCCTTCAATCAGGTCCACGAATGGAGGTTTAATCCCTCTGATAGATTGCACTAGAAAATCTATCAGAAGTTTTCTACGAAGAGAATAAACGAATTTGATTCGCTATTCCAGACTGCAATTCAAAATCACAGACCGGAATTTCTCACGCAGAGAAGGGAGGGGGGCGGCCGAATTTGAGAGAGAGGAGGCTAGGGTTTTCGAAAAACCTGTCTCAAATTATGACCTGTTGTGTGTAATTTCTGTACTGCAATAACTTATTTATAATGCAGGCCACTAACACCTTAGGGCCCATTAGTCATAAGTTGAGGCCCGACAAGCAAAGCCCGCATGTTCAGAAATTAATATAAAATTCATCGTGACTCCGATTGATGAACCGATTTCACCAATGTGCACAGAAACTATTTCTGCACATTTTAAAGTCAAGATAAATTTTCCTGAATCCGAATTCAGTGATTTTCAAAAAATGTCCATCCCTATGTCATTTTAGGAAATCCTACTCCCTTACTCTTATTTAAGAAGTCCAACTTCTTTATTCATTAAATTTAACTCTTTAAATTTAACTATCTCAACGGGGATTAAAACTCCATTACACTGTGTGACCCTCAATGGTTCAGGGATACAGCTAGCCGTGGGCTCACAACTCCTTGTGACTCGGAACAACGATTTCCGACTTGCCCAACGAATCATGGTAAAGCGCCTAGCAACATCGCCCCATGATTCCCTAGGTATCACTGATAGTGCCTACAAGAACCAGTAGATTTTGGTTAGCGTACAGTACGGTCCCTTCATCCTTATATCCCGATCGAATCAACAACCATTGGTATATCGAGAGTCGCTCAAGATTCGATAACTATGCAATACATCTTGAAGATCAAATTAGTGACATCGCATGTGCTACTAAGAAACCATTTCTTAAATCACATCAAGTACTCTGGCCAGAGATTCGTCACACTAATATCTCCTCAGATCGCATAGGATATCCACACTCGCAAGTATGTGGTGAATCCTTGACAACAATGCATCGACTCCTATATGTGTTGTAACTGTACCCAATCCCGATACCTGATGACCCCCATAGAGTCGGTAAACGAGTCAAAGCACAGTACTAGCATATAGAGTCTCCATGATGTTTCAAGTAGTAAGGACTAATGGTGTACAACCAAAACCGCGGACTTAATCCACTCGATAAGTGATAACCACTTGGAAAGTCCGGATAGGGTAGTTCGATTATTCATCCTATGAATATCCATTTGCATGCTTCGAACATCTCCATGTTCCCTACCAATGAAACGTGGTACTCCGCATCGCAAATGCTAGTCTCAAACTCGAGCGATCCTTATCCTTATTATCGGACGGCTCAATCGACTAGGAACAGTTTAGAATATACAGTGACTATAAGATGTATTTCATGATAGACATCCCCATGTTCTACCACATCTTACATACACTATAGTATATTCAAGGTCTTTATCAAAACAACAATAGTTTATCACAATATAACAATATGAAGAAAGATAAAGTCATTGCCATTAATAAAAGTGTAAATTGCATTAAACAAAAGATCGTTTGTACAAAGAGTCATCAAAGCCCATAGCCACAAGTTGGCTCACTGGACACCCACTCTTTCAATCTCCCACTTGCCCAATAGCCAACTAGTCATACTACGTAGACCCATTGCTTCGCGATGTTTGTCAAACAATGGTCCTGGCAAGGGCTTAGTAAGCGGATCAGCGATATTGTCTGCAGAGGCCACTCGTTCGACAGTGATGTCTCCTCTTTCCACAATCTCCCGGATGATGTGGTATTTCCTCAGTACGTGTTTGGATCTTTGATGAGACCTTGGTTCCTTTGCTTGAGCAACGACACCCGTGTTGTCACAGTACACCGGGACTGGACCAACAAATTCAGGAATGACGCCCAACTCTTGGACGAACTTCCTCATCCAAACGGCCTCTTTAGCAGCAGCTGATGCTGCAATGTATTCAGCCTCAGTGGTGGAATCCGCTGTGGTGTCCTGCTTGGAACTCTTCCAAGAGACAGCACCGCCATTGAGCATGAACACAAATCCAGAGGTTGACTTCGAGTCATCCACGTCACTTTGGAAGCTAGAGTCGGTATAGCCTTCCAATTTCAGATCTCGTCCTCCATATACCATGAACATATTCTTAGTCCTTCGTAAGTACTTAAGAATGTCCTTCACGGCTTTCCAATGCATTTGACCAGGATTAGCCTGATATCTGCTCGTGACACTCAGAGCAAATGCTACATCCGGTCTGGTAGATATCATCCCATACATGATACTACCTATAGCTGACGCATATGGTACATGTGTCATATTCTCTATCTCTGCATCAGTCTTGGGACACATAGACTTGGATAAAGAAACTCCATGACACATGGGTAGATGTCCTCTCTTGGACCCATCCATTGAAAACCGTTTCAATATGGTGTCGATGTAGGTTGATTGAGTGAGTCCTATCATTCTCTTAGATCTATCTCTATAGATCTGTATCCCAAGAATGTAGGATGCCTCACCCAAATCCTTCATCGAGAATCTACCTGATAACCATATCTTTGTTGACTGCAACATCCCTACATCATTCCCAATGAGTAGGATGTCATCAACATAAAGTACTAAGAATGTCACAGCATCCTTAACTACTTTCTTGTACACGCACGGTTCCTCCGGGTTCTTGATGAAACCAAAATCTTTTATTGTTTCATCAAATTTCTGGTTCCAACTTCTTGATGCTTGTTTTAGACCATAAATTGATCTCTGAAGCTTGCATACCTTATGCTCGCTTCCCATGGATGTGAACCCCTCCGGCTGCTTCATATAGATTTCTTCCTTAATGTCTCCATTAAGAAAAGCAGTCTTCACATCCATTTGCCATATCTCATAGTCATACCATGCAGCTATGGCAATAAGGATTCTTATGGACTTGAACATTGCAACTGGTGAAAAGGTTTCATCATAGTCAACTCCTTGTCTTTGAGTGTAATCTTTCGCCACCAATCGCGCCTTGTAGGTCAATACCTTACCATCAGGCCCAAGCTTTCTCTTGTAGATCCATTTACACCCTATTGGAACAATTCCATCAGGAGGATCTACTAAAGACCAAACTTGGTTTGTATGCATTGAATCCAATTCAGACTGCATAGCTTCAAGCCATAAATTTGAATCCGCATCAGAAATTGCTTCCTTGAAGTTTCTTGGATCACATCCAATGTCGGGTTCATCTTGATCCCCTTCAAGAAGAAGACCATATCGAACAGGAGGTCTAGAAGTCCTCTCGGATCTTCTAGGTTCAGGCGTGTCCAGTAATGGTTCCTGAGGCGTAGGATCGTTATTTTGTATTTCGGGTTCTTCTCGAACTTCTTCGAGTTCCATCATCTCGCCTTTCTTATCCAATAAGAACTCCTTCTCCAAGAAGGTGGCATTCCTAGAAACAAACACCTTTGTTTCAGCAGGATAATAGAAATAATATCCGATTGAATTCTTCGGATACCCTAGAAAATAACATAAGCTGGATCGACTATCCAACTTATCTCCCACTGTCCGCTTCACGTAAGCAGGACATCCCCAAATCCTCAAGTACGAATACTTAGGAGCTTTGCCATTCCATAACTCGTATGGTGTTTTGTCCACTGCTTTAGTGTGGACATTGTTCAACAACAATACCGCCGTTTCAAGCGCATAGCCCCAAAACGAAGGTGGAAGCTCAGTGAAGCTCATCATGGATCGAACCATGTCCAACAAAGTTCGATTACGACGCTCCGATACACCATTCAGCTGTGGTGTCATAGGAGGAGTCCACTGAGAGAGAATCTCATTCTCTTTCAGATAGTCCAAAAACTCGGTACTCAAGTATTCTCCACCTCGATCCGATCGAAGTGCTTTAATACTTTTACCTAGCTTGTTTTCTACTTCAGCCTTGAATTCTTTGAACTTTTCAAATGCTTCAGACTTATATTTCATTAAATATAAATACCCATACCTTGAATAATCATCAGTAAAGGTAATGAAGTAGGTGTGGCCATGTTGAGTCCCAACTCTAAATGGACCACAAACATCTGTATGGATCAAATCCAACAGATTTTGACTACGCTCAGGTTTCCCCTTAAAAAGAGATTTAGTCATTTTCCCTTTTAGGCAGGATTCACAAGTAGGTAGAGAGTTAATATCAGACATATCAAACATGCCCTCTCCCACTAGCTTGTTCATCCTCCTTGAGGAAATATGACCTAGTCTAGCGTGCCAAAGGTTGGCCGGGTTTGGACTATCGATTTTCCTTTTGTTTGTTGTCGCCGGTTTATCAACATAATTTATTGGAACGTCTTTTAGTTTTAAGTTGTATAGATCGTTTTCAAGTTGTCCATTTCCAATCAAACATTCATTCTTGTAAATATTGCAAATCCCATTCACAAAATTGCAAGAATAACCATCTCTATCTAGCATAGAAACAGAAATAATGTTTTTAATTAAATCCGGAACAAATAAAACATCTCTTAAAAATAACTAAAAACCGTTCTGCAAAATTAAACAAACATCTCCAATGGCTGTAGCTTCAACTCTGGAACCATTCCCGAGCCTCAGCTGGGTCTCACCCATTCTAAGCCTGCGACTTCTTGTCATCACCTGCAAATCATTGCAAATGTGAGATCCACATCCGGTATCCAATACCCAAGAAGTAGTATTAAGTGAAATGTTTATTTCAATATAGAACATACCCTTTGCAGTTCCCAACTGCTCTAGATATTCCTTGCAGTTGCGCTTCCAATGACCGGGCTTCTTGCAGTAATGGCAAACATCCTTGGATTTTCCATTGTTTGAAGCCTTTGTCTTGTGCTTCTTCTCGGGTTCGACTTTCTTGGGTGGGGCAGAACGTTTCTTACCCTTCGTACTTGGCCCCTTCTTAGCAGAAGATGAGGAGCCCACCAAGAAAGCTGGTTTATCCTTCTTTAGTGTGGATTCATATGTCACAAGCATATTGACCATCTCTTCAAGGGTGGCCTCTATCTTGTTCATATTAAAATTTACCACAAATCCGTCAAATGAAGAAGGAAGAGACAGAAGCAGTAAATCCACGTTGAGTTCATGCTCCAACACCAAATCAAGAGTTGCTAACTTCTGTATAAGCCAAATCACTCGTACCCCATGATCACGGACCGAAGTCCCTTCACGCATGCGACACGTCATTAGCTCCTTAACAGTAGCGAACCTTTCAGCCCTCGATTGAGCCCCAAAAAGTTCCTTGAGTTGAGCGTGAATGTCAGCAGCATTCACGGTGTCCTCAAATCGCCTCTGGAGTTCATCAGACATCGAGGCTTGCATATAGCATTTGGTCTTGATGTCATGGTCCCACCATGCATCAAGTTTGGCCAATTCCTCCGGACTTACGTCAGCTGGTGCTTCCTTCGGAGGTGATTTCTCTAACACATAGAGCATCTTCTCCGAAGTCAAGACAATCTTCAACTTCCGGAACCATTCCGTATAGTTTGCGCCAGTCAACTTGTTTTGTTCGAGGATCGAGAATAATGGATTACGCGAATTCATTGTATGAAATACTGAAAAGAAAAACAGACATATATCAATGATTTTTTAAGCAATTTACTAAGACATAAAATAGGCGAATTTAATTTTATGAATCTCACTCCCACTATTTTAACGATTTCACTACCCTCTAGTGAAAACGGGAAACTTCTTCCTTAGTGAGAACATGGAGTCCAATTGACAAACTTATGGTCCCGAATAATATCAGCCAACCATAATTCTAAAAAGGTAGAGCCCAATTGCTTCCAAAGCAACCCCCATGTTTTTACCTCATGTCCAATAAGGGCCCAATAATATGACGCCGTTTATAGTGACATGTCAAGATGACCCATCAATATTAAGTTGTGATGGACGGTCGCCATGTGGATCCCCCAATAATATGAGCCGATCCCATGGGAGTTCCACCCAACTTACAACATGTGTCGATCCAATGTACAGCTTTCCGACGGACGGGCCCCCCCAATAATATGAGCCGGACCGTATCCGCGGGTAGCATCACATACATTGACCGTTGATGGAAGGTAGGAATATTTAAACAAATTTAAATTTCCTTTATTTATCTTGATATCAATTTTAAATCATATTTAAAATGAGGGATTTTTAATTATAAAAATTTGTCTCATCAATTTCAAATTATTGCATGCTTGCCGGATTCACGCAATTATGTCTAAAACATGCATACAATCATAATATCATATATTATATATAGGATGATCGATTCCGTTTCTAATTGACTCGTGGTTGCCAATCACGAGTCTTAGTCCAATCCTAGGTAATATGCAGTATGCAATGCAATCCTATTACATTAGCTTCCAATTTACATTTCTTCGTCTTTATTGTCTGCTGGGCCCACCATCTTCAAATCTTGATCTCCCACTAAATCTAATGTATTTACAATAAATAGCAATGACAAGTAGGGGATACATTTTAGGGTGGGAACGGGCCATAAACCAAGCCCACTTTTATTACATATGACATTCATATTGGGCCATAAACCAGGCCCATTAATAAAACCAACAACAATAAAACAAATGTAAATTCCTAACATAAACCTACAAAATTGGTCATGGCAATCGATCATCCTTATCCAATAACATTTAATTCAAAATTAATTTATTGGATATCATGCATATGGAAATTTAAATTTAAACAGGATAAAATCATATTTTACATATAAAATCATATTTTACCTTTTATTAAATAAAATCATATTTTATCTACAGAATCTAATTTTATAGATAAAATCATATTTTACTTAATATATACATAAGATCAAATCTTATCATCAATTGTACCAAAAATAATTAATTTCAAAATTCAATTTAAGGATAAAATATTAAAATTTTCCAAAAATTCAAATTTATCCAAAAATCAATTTTAAAATTTTCGGACTCGAACAATTCGATCCGATGCCTCGTGAACCAATCAAAAACAATTTTTGACCGGACCAAAAATAAAATTTTAACACATTAAAATTAATTTAAATAAAAAAAAATAATTTTTCACGCGGGCCGCCCGGAACACTCCCGGGCCGGCCCGCACCCGTGGGCGCGGGCCGGGGCAGCTCGGCTGCCCCTTTAGGGCAGCGACAATCGCTGCCCTGGCGGCGCCGTGCGCTACCCTGGGCGGCGCCAAGCGTCGCCCCTGGGCGGCGCCGTGCGCCGCCCTGGGAAGCGCCGAGCACTGCCCTGCGCAGCGCTCTGCGCTGCGCTGCCCTGGCGGCGCTGAGCACCGCCCCTGCGCGGCGACGTGCGCCGCCCGGTCGCTGCCCCACCGGACAGCGATCCAATCGCTGCCCGAGTTTTGCCCGAAAAAAAAAAATTTTTTATTTAAAATATTTATTTTGTTTTAAAAAAAAAACCAAGACTCAAAAATTTTTGTACAATCGATTAATTTAATCGTTTGATCTGAGCAACCTGGCTCTGATACCACTGTTGGAAAACTGACGTTCAGATCAATCACGATTGATACCCGGTGCAGCGGAAGTTTAAAAATTTTATTATGGAACAATTCCATAGTGTGGGTATCAACCGTTTAACGATTAAATTATAAGTGTGTGTAAAATTAAATAACTATTATTAAATTTTACCTTCAATCTCGAAGCGAGATTCTGGACACCAACAGATTTAATCTGCTCTTGTTGTCTCTCCCTGGAACTGATGAATATTCTGTCCTTCAATCAGGTCCACGAATGGAGGTTTAATCCCTCTGATAGATTGCACTAGAAAATCTATCAGAAGTTTTCTACGAATAGAATAAACGAATTTGATTCGCTATTCCAGACTGCAATTCAAAATCACAGACCGGAATTTCTCACGCAGAGAAGGGAGGGGGGCGGCCGAATTTGAGAGAGAGGAGGCTAGGGTTTTCGAAAAACCTGTCTCAAATTATGACCTGTTGTGTGTAATTTCTGTACTGCAATAACTTATTTATAATGCAGGCCACTAACACCTTAGGGCCCATTAGTCATAAGTTGAGGCCCGACAAGCAAAGCCCGCATGTTCAGAAATTAATATAAAATTCATCGTGACTCCGATTGATGAACCGATTTCACCAATGTGCACAGAAACCATTTCTGCACATTTTAAAGTCAAGATAAATTTTCCTGAATCCGAATTCAGTGATTTCCAAAAAATGTCCATCCCTATGTCATTTTAGAAAATCCTACTCCCTTACTCTTATTTAAGAAGTCCAACTTCTTTATTCATTAAATTTAACTCTTTAAATTTAACTATCTCAACGGGGATTAAAACTCCATTACACTGTGTGACCCTCAATGGTTCAGGGATACAGCTAGCCGTGGGCTCACAACTCCTTGTGACTCGGAACAACGATTTCCGACTTGCCCAACGAATCATGGTAAAGCGCCTAGCAACATCGCCCCATGATTCCCTAGGTATCACTGATAGTGCCTACAAGAACCAATAGATTTTGGTTAGCGTACAGTACGGTCCCTTCATCCATATATCCCGATCGAATCAACAACCATTGGTATATCGAGAGTCGCTCAAGATTCGATAACTATGCAATACATCTTGAAGATCAAATTAGTGACATCGCATGTGCTACTAAGAAACCATTTCTTAAATCACATCAAGTACTCTGGCCAGAGATTCGTCACACTAATATCTCCTCAGATCGCATAGGATATCCACACTCGCAAGTATGTGGTGAATCCTTGACAACAATGCATCGACTCCTATATGTGTTGTAACTGTACCCAATCCTGACACCTGATGACCCCCATAGAGTCGGTAAACGAGTCAAAGCACAGTACTAGCATATAGAGTCTCCATGATGTTTCAAGTAGTAAGGACTAATGGTGTACAACCAAAACCGCGGACTTAATCCACTCGATAAGTAATAAACACTTGGAAAGTCCGGATAGGGTAGTTCGATTATTCATCCTATGAATATCCATTTGCATGCTTCGAACATCTCCATGTTCCCTACCAATGAAACGTGGTACTCCGCATCGCAAATGCTAGTCTCAAACTCGAGCGATCCTTATCCTTATTATCGGACGGCTCAATCGACTAGGAACAGTTTAGAATATACAGTGACTATAAGATGTATTTCATGATAGACATCCCCATGTTCTACCACATCTTACATACACTATAGTATATTCAAGGTCTTTATCAAAACAACAATAGTATATCACAATATAACAATATGAGGAAAGATAAAGTCATTGCCATTAATAAAAGTGTAAATTACATTAAACAAAAGATCGTTTGTACAAAGAGTCATCAAAGCCCATAGCCACAAGTTGGCTCACTGGGCACCCACTCTTTCAGCACCCACCTTAAGCCCAAGGCATATATAAACCCTTGGCATTATATAAGCCCGGGAGGTTCCAGGCTCTGGCACCCATCTTAAGCCCAAGTCTTATATAAGCCCTTGGCACTATATAAGCCCGGGAAGTTCCAGGCCCCGGCACCCATCTTAAGCCCAAGGCATATATAAGCCCAAGGCATTATATAAGCCCGGGAGGTTCCAGGCCCCGGCACCCATCTTAAGCCCAAGACATATATAAGCCCTTGGCATTATATAAGCCCGTGAGGTTCCAGGCCCCGGCATCCATATTACGCCCAAGGAATATATAAGCCCTTGGCATTGTATAAGCCCGGGATATTCCAGGCCCTGGCACCCATCTTAAGCCCAAGGCATATATAAGCCCTTGGCATTGTATAAGTCAGGGAGGTTCCAGGCCCCGGCACCCATCTTCAGCCTTAGGGCATCTATAAGCCCTTGGCACTATCTACTCTTTTATAAGTAAAGCATTAAACAATGGATAAAGAGAACAGACGAATTGCATTACGAATAAAGGAGTACAAGAGGAGGGGCTTCTACGTCCCAATTACAAAAATTAATTCAAAATACTGGGATTGTCAAAGGGGCCCCCGTCTTCAATTGTCGGAGCTCCTTTAGGGAGGGCAGCCTCTGCACCTTCAGTTTCTTTGGCACTAGGGAGGGAGTCAATGGCCTTGTCCAAATCTGGGAAATCTTTTTGCTCAGTGGACCATAGCCCAGCCTCCTCAAACTGATCTCGGCACTTGTAAAAGCCAGTCTGGAAGAAGGCATAGGATTTGTCCACCACAGCCTCTTGAAACTCCGCTGAGGTCAGGACATTGGCCTTGATCTCTTCCTCAGATTTTAGCCGGGTCTCCAGGGCTGACACCGCTTTTTCGGCCTTATCCTTGGCCGCTTCCACCTCCGCCTGAGCCTTAGAAGCTTCCTGTTGGGCTGCCTCCATTTGAGCCGTGACCGCCATAAGACGATCTTGACTCTGTCCCGCAGTAGCCCGAGCTTGAGCAAGATCAGCTTGCGCAGATTGCACGGCATTTTCAGGTGTATCTAAGGAGGACCGAAGGCTTGACACCACTTGGTCATGAGTCTGCCTCATCATTTGCAGCTCATGCTCCAACTTCTTGTTCATCTCTAAGATAGCCCGGGACCTCTCAGCCTCCACATGCGCCCGGTCTATTTCAATCCGGCCAAACCGGGTCGCATCTTCATAGCTGTCCACCAGCATATGCAGCCCCTGTAAACACAGGTGTTAAATAGAAATGCAATGTCAGAAAACCATTCAATCCAAAAAAATTAGACTTACAGATATAATCCGGTTGGTGCCCTCGAAGTATTTGACATCAGGGCCTTGATGACAGAGATAATGTTTCTCCGCAGGAGTTAGGAGATCTTTCAATATCCGTACTCCCCGACCGGAGGACCCTGCTGAAATATATTCTCCCTCGCACCCAGGGGGCTACAACCCAGGGCAGCTTGATAAAATGGTGCTAGGGGTTGGAAAGAAGGAGACAGGGGAGCCACCTCTTTGGGGTCACTTAGAATGACCATGTCTGGTTCCCCCATAGCTTTTCTTTTACAGATCAGAAACGAGGAGGGTTCAGCAACAGGGGAACCAGACTCATCTTCTACCCCGGTTTCCATTTAAGGAATCACGGGCGTTCCAACAAAAGGCGGGGGGGGGGGGGGGCGGCAGGAGCAGGACCAGTTGGGGAGCATAGACGCTCTTGGCCCTAGCTCCCTTGTGCCCGTCGTTCCTCAGCTAGTTGAAGGACTCTGGCTTTCTTGGCCGCCTCCGCAGCCTTGGTTTCCTCTCTTTTTTGAGCAGCCGCCTTCTCAGCTGCCCGTTTCTCGGCAAAGGCCTGCTTCATTAGTCGAGATTTTTTCTTTTTCTTGGTGGCTGGTTCTGCTGCACAAAACGTGAATGAAATGAATTGGTACATTAGAAATAGTATGGAAGAGAAGCAAGTACATAATAGCAGTAAAGCATACCAGAGGCCGGGGCCGGGGCATCATACTCATCAATAATCCGGTCTACCGGATCAACTACCCGGGCACCCAACCCATAATCATTCAAGATTTTCTCCTCCAGGAGAGGGGCTGAAGGAAACTTCTGTTTTTCCACCAACTCTTGAGAGCGAAGATATGGTTCTTCCAGCTTATAATTCTTAGGGAGTTCGGGCTGGGGAGGAAGGGCAGTCAAGAATTCGGTGGGTCTGGTTCGGTCACTAGGTAGCTGAACATAAAAGAATCTTTCTTTCCACCCCTTCCAAGAGGAGGGGGTTTCGTCTAGGAACTGGGCATTTTGCCGGGCGTTCAAAAAGAAGGCCATCTCTGTGAAACGGCAGGCATAGTAATAGTGAAAAACAAGAGGGGTGATGGCCAAATTGTTTGCTTTGAAAAGAATGTAAGTGGCGGCCATCATACAAAAAGCATTTGGATGAAATTGGTTTAGAGGAACCTTGTAAAAAGCAGCAATTTTATAATAGAAATGATGAACAGGGAAACGAAGCCCATTCCTGAGTTGTTCCCTGAAGAAGGTATAAAACCCCTCGGGCGGCTGGTCAGCCCGGCCCAGGGGCCCGAGAATGAGAATAGAATACACAAGAGGGATGTTACCCATAACTCGAAGCTCCTCTATGGATTCTGGGCGTAGGGTACTGGTAAATTGGGAGAACCAGGGACCTTCAGGGTTTGGCTTGGGCAAAGGAAGAAGAGGGTTAGAAGCAGAAGCTTTAGCTTTGCCTTTATCCTTAAAAGTCCTAGTTTGGGCCTACTTTGGACGAGAGGAGGAAGGGGCTAATCTCGGTTGGACATCGGAAGTGACAGGGGGTGGAGAATCGTGGCGTAGGACCGCGGACTCTACACTAGCAGAGCCACGAGCATTGGCACCAGATGTAGAAGAGGCAGATTCCGACATTTTTTGGGAAGACGACAAGGTAAAAGAAGGGGACACCGAGTATAAGGTAGAGTAAAAACTTACAGAAGAAGGACGGAGCACGAACAAGGGCTGTAAGAAATAATCTTGAAATGCAAAATTGCCGAAGCCGAAGAAACTTAGAAGCAGGGAAGGAATGCGTGAACAGAGAAAGTAAAAAATGAAAGAAGGGGTTTAGTATTTATAGGTGAAGAACTTACATCCAGGCCGTATATTTAAAGATGATCGGAGGGTAAGGATGAGCTTGCGAAGTTGAACCGGGCAGCGTAATGATCATGCGGGCAGTTGAAAGGACAAGTAACGTCCACTGACACCTGCCCGTCACTTCAAATTCTAGGGCTGACGTCAGCCCTACAGCATTTAACAAAATTTCACAATTTGTTGGTGACATCCCGGGAAGTCAGGGTTATCAGGGCTAAGGAGAAGCAGAAGCATCAGGGATGCTAGTCATGGCAGGGAACCGGGTTCTAGCCCGACTATTTTTAGGGAGGAGTGGTGATATCCCGGGAAGTCAGGGGTATCAGGGCTAAGGAGAAGCAGAAGCATCAGGGATGCTAGTCAGGGCAGCGAACAGGGTTCTAGCCCGAATATTTTTAGGGAGGAGTGGTGATATCCTGGGAAGTCAGGGGTATCAGGGCTAAGAAGAAGCAGAAGCATCAGGGATGCAAGTCAGGACAACGAACAGGGTTCTAGCCCGACTATTTTTAGGGAGGAGTGGTGATATCCTGGGAAGTCAGGGGTATCAGGGCTAAGGAGAAGCAGAAGCATCAGGGATGCTAGTTAGGGCAGTGAACAGAGCTATACCGAGTCAGGGACATTAGGGATGTATAAAGGCAGACCTGGAGCTCCAGGATCCCGGGAGGACCAGGTCTTCATGACTTAGACAAAGCCCATTTCTCCAGGGCATGATCCCCACGATTTCCATAATCCCGAGCCTTCCGGCTTCATCGTGTGTGACAGGTAAACATGGGCAACTCTTGCACCCACGACCCAGATCGTGGCCACTACCCTGGAAATGCGGAGTGACACTCTCACTCCAAGGCTTATAAATACCTTGCCTCAATATGTTCATCAAAAATTCCAAAGCACTATATTCATTTTTCCTGAAGCCCACTCTATTTCTGAGTCTGACTTTAGCATCGGAGTGGCCCCACCGGAAAACCTTTCGGCGTCCTAACGTGCTTTCATTTCTTTCCCTTGTGTACAGATCATCTCGATCAAGGAGGGACAAACCACACTTCATCTCTACTAGCCCGATCAGCTCGTTAAGCCTACTATACTACCCTTGATAGCCCGGGCACTCATTTTTATCAAACATCATCAGTTCTAATAAATAGAAATTAAAAAAACTATTCTAAATCGAAATCAAGATCACTTGGTAACAGTATTAGTGCACAATAAATTGAATCAATCATCGGCAACGGCGCCAAAAACTTGTTGTGATATTTGTGTCTACAAGTGCACGATATCAAGTTTTAATATATGATGAGTACGTAGAGTATCGTTCCCAAGAGGATTGAAATTTATATTTACACTAAATACTATATTTAAAATAATCTCAACTTTGTTTAGAAAATCAAAGTTTAAAATTTAATAAACTAAATAAAATAAAGAATCCAGAATTTAAGGATGGCTTTGGGTACACGATCTGAAAGGGGTTCTAGATACAAGATATCACTCGATTTTCATTCATACAAATCGTATCAATTGGTTATATCATATATTCCAATTTATATGCCAAGAACCCTTAATTGTTGTTTACTGCCTCTCCCGAGCGTCGAGTAAATGTTATTATTCTAATGTTAATTTTGATATCCCTATCAGAAATCAAATAACAAAATAATTTAATCAAGTTCTATGCTTCTCTTTCAATGACCTTAAAGGAATTTGCAAGCCTCCCGACTCTACAAAAATTATAGGTTGTGTTTTCCTATGATCCTATTCAAAATCTCCTCTCCCGAGTGCCAGATTTCAAATAAATAGAACAATTCAATTAGTGATCAAGTAATTTAAAGATAAATTGTTAAGAATAAATAATAGTAGGCAAAATAATAGTCAAAATATGAAACTCAAATCAAGATCCGTCAATCTCTAGAAACAACCAATAATTTTATAATGAAATAGTTAAACACATAGACATATTAAAAATTCTCATAATAAATCAAGGCAGATAATAAAAATCACAGTCCGGCCCCAGATGAATTTTCTCTATCTTGTGATTCGATTATCCTTTGTCGTTTGCTCCCACGTCTCAAATCCGTGTCTCAAGCCTACGTGAATGCGTAGTTGTATGTGGTTCTGTTGTTTGGGTGCCGAATCTTCTCCTCTTGATTCTCCCAAATTTGTGTGTGTGATTCTGCTCTCAAAAGTAGGCGGCTCCTTCTCCCTTCTCACGTCTGATATCTCCTTTTTATATGCGCTTGAAATCCCATCGAATAAAGCCCGAAAAAGTCTCCAATTTTTGTAGTGACCCTGCATGGAATCACCTACTAACTGGCAACTAATAGCATGAATTAAACTTAATACAGAAAAATACTTAACAGAGTAAAAATGTGCGGAAACATAATCCAAAATTTACATATCAGCGTAGTAAAACAATTCCAGGCTTAAATCTGTAGTGATACAACCATATCGAAGAACTTAACGTAAACAGTCTTAAAACATGAATACAGCTAAAACAAATCCTACTGTATAAAATCTCCTGAAAAGCTCCGACTCCCTAGTCCTGCCTCGAACTACCGGCTCCGTCCATCCTGCGACCTTCCCCATGGAATAGGGTGTCCAAGATAATAACTAGGACGTGAGCGCTAACGCCCAGTACATAGACATGAGTAAACATATGTATATAATGCATGCAACATGATGACTGGTTGTAGTAACCTGCATTTCTAATTAGTGATTAATGAGTAATTAATCACGTGATCATGTTTAGATTAAGTAAAACATGATTAAGTGAGTTCCTGTTGGGATAACGGACTTCAGAAATGGATTCAGAGCACTCGAATTAGTTGAATTGGTTCAGTAGGACCGGACGGTCCAAAGAGGAGTTCGGAGGATCCGAAGTGGATCGGAAGCTCCGAAGTCAGGATCGGAAGCTCATCGAGATCGGAAGCTCCGTCGGCAAGATCGGAAGCTCCGATCTGGACCAGGGCACACGTCATCGCTTACGTCAGCAAGGTGACATCATGGCTGACGTAATATTGAGCGATCGGAAGCTCCGAAGGTGCGATCGGAGGTTCCGATCGAGTTCAGACGTTCCGAACCAGGTTCGGAGGCTCCGAACGTTGTCTATAAATATGGGGGCCAAGGGTTCATTTGGAGTGCACCAATTCCTCTCTGCTCTCTGATTCCTAAGCCTTTTAACTCAGATCTAGGGAGATCTATGCGTCCTACGGTGAATCCGGAAGTGGTTTAGTGATCTAGACGTCGTCGCGGAGCTATGGCCTAGTTTTGAGGCTATCGACAGCAAAGGGCTATCGACGGACGCAGGTATAGCTTTGGCATCCTAAACATATTTCGGAGTACGATTTTGCTTAGTTAAGGCTTTTAGAGATTTATTGTTGATGCATGGATATTTGCACTGTAGTAGCAGTAGACTGGACTAGTAGGCTTGGAGTATAGGCCAGTGGAGCTAGGTTGTCCAGCAGTGTTAGAGGTATGTAAGTACTGACCGAGATAGCCGGCATGATATATTTGCTTGTATGTTGCATGAGTATGTGCTATATGTCTTATCATGTTTTAGCATGTTTTACCGTCTTAGTACATACATGATTTTACGTGTGACTGCATCCGGAGAGATGTGAGTCATTGACAGTCTCCATAGGGAACAGTGATCTCATTTTGGACTTGAGTCAGGTATGACAGTTTCCATATGGGGCTTGTATCCTGTTTTGGATTCGGGTCAGGATGGGGTTGGCTTAGCCCTGATATGGAGTATACGAGTACCCCGCGGAGTAGCTCTCTAGCCGATACTGTATATTATCGGCGCCATGAGCAAGTGTTTTCACTTGAGTTTTAAATCATCTGTGTGCGCATATTTGTATTTATATCATTGCTTCGTATTGAGCGTTCTAGCTCACGCCCCTGTGTTTGGGTATTCGTTGTGTACCTTGTGGCGGGGCAGGTTTGAGGCTGGACGGTCCAGGCGGCTCTCAGCAGGATTGATCTTTGGAGAGTGCGAGGTTGAAGAGGGTAGGGATTTATTTACCCTGAACCTTCGATTTGGTTGTATAATAGTACTTATACACTTGTGATGTCGTCGGTTGTATTCTGCCAATTGGATTTGTTGTATTTTAATTATCCGCACTTTACGCTTTAAGCCTTTATTGCGTGCGCTTTTCGGTAACTCTAATTAGTTAGTGGATCCGGGTTGGGTCACTACATTTTTGGTATCAGAGCAACGTATTGCACTGGGAATATCGTAAAGCGGATTTAGTAATTATCTGTTCTTGTGTAACAGATGGTAGATTATGACGAGAGCCACGGTAGCATAGACGGCGGTCGTTGGGGCGATCCGGATGATCGTAGACATCGGGGACAGCCCGAGGAACGCAGGCGAGTGAGCATGCATAGATTCAAGGAGGTTAGCCCGAAGCCTTTGACGGATGGTGAGACAGCTGAAGAGGCGAAGGATTGGCTTGAGAGGATGGAGCAGTGCTTCCAGGAGTTCCGTTGCACGGCTGAGGATAGGATGGAGATTCTTGCCTTTATGCTTGAGGGCAAAGCAAGGAAGTGGTGGAGATCTACTTCCGCACCATTCATAGCAGCTAGAGGTGCAGCTACGTGGGTTGAGTTCCATACTACTTATCAGAGGTTATATTTTCCTCCAGCTCTTCGTCAGGCGAAAGCCAATGAGTTGTTGAGTTTGCGACAGGGGACGATGACGATCGAGGAGTACCAGCAGAAGTTCTTTGATCTGCTACCTTTTTGTCCTCATGTTGCTGATAGTTTTATGGCGAAGTTTGATCATTTCCTTCAGGGTTTGAATCCTGATATTCATCGGATGGTTGCTGTGGGCGGCGATGGGACTTACGAGGATTTGGTGGACCGTTGTCGCCAGGCCGAGGACAGTATTCGGAAGAACAGGGGACTTTACTCTTATTCTTCAAGGTCAGCGAGTGCTAGTGCTTTGGGCCCTAGGGGGCAGTCCTTCAAGAAGCCAGGAGGTACTTCTTCTTCTTCCTCTGGATTTGGTGGAGTGCATAACTTTGGTGGTCAAAGGCCGAACCGTTGTCGTCAGTGCCGACGCAGACATCTGCTAGGGTAGTGTGGTCAATCGACCACTGAATGTTTCCAGTGTGGCCAGGAAGGTCACATGAAGAGAGATTATCCTATGCTGATTTGGCCAGTGAGTGGTTCCGGAGGTTCTCAGACATCTGTTCAGCCACCTCAGTACCAGCAGCCACCTTTCCAGCAGCAGTATTCGCAGCAGCGCCAGCAGCCACAGCAGTCTCAGAGACAGCCTACTCAGACTCCGTCTCGGGGTCATTCTTTGAGGCCACGTGCCCAGGGTCAGGTATTTGCGCTTAACCACGAGCAGGCAGAGGCTGACAGTGATCGGATGATTGCAGGTATCTATAGTTTATGTGGTTTTCCTGCATATGTTTTAATTGATACCGGTGCATCGCATTCTTTGGTCTCAGCACGTTTTGCTAAGAAGTATAGATTATCGTTTATTCCTTTAGACATATTGCTAGTGGTTTCTACTCCTATGGGGAGCGAGGTTTTAGCCAAGCGTCTAGTTTTGGGTTGCGTTTTGGATTTCGAGGGACATCAGCTTAGTGCTAACCTGATGATTCTAGCAATGGAGGATTTCGATTGCATCATTGGGATAGATCTATTGACTACATACCGAGCGATAGTGGATTGCTATCAGAGGTTTGTTCAGTTTCATCCAGAGGATGACGAGTCATGGTATTTCTATGGTGAGGGAGCGCGACCCCCGATGCCAGTGGTTTTAGCTCTGAAGGCCCGGCGTGCTTTAGAGTCTGGCGGGGAAGGCTACCTTATCTACGCCATTGACGCATCCTTAGGAGAGCCAGATATCCGAGAGATACCAGTGGTTTGTGACTTTCCAGATGTATTTCCGGAGGAGATTCCAGGTTTGCCACCAGTAAGGGAGATTGAGTTTGGCATTGAGTTAGTGCCAGGGACTACACCGATTTCCAGAACTCCTTACCGATTGGCACCGTCAGAAATGAAAGAGCTGCAGAAGCAATTGCAAGATCTTCTTGATAAGGGTTATATTTATAACACCCGGTATTTTAAATACGTGAATTCGCATGCATAATTAGGAAATTTATTTATTTAGAATTTTAGATTATGGGTTAAATAATTATGTGAAATTATTTGTGCATGTTTTAAGTTATTTTAAGCATTTAACCCATAATTAGTGATTTTCATGATTTATGGAAATTTAATTGTTTTGATCGCGTAGACGGGACCGTGGACGGACGAGATACCAAAATTCTTAGCCAAAAATATTTTATGAGTTTATGAGAATTAAAATAATATTTTAAGGTATTTTGTCAAGAAAATTTTAGTATTTAATTATATATTTATTTAGGAGTTTATTTTTAGCCAAAATAAGTCATTTTAATGACTTTTATTAAATTTTAATAATAGCCTATGTAATTATTTCGGGATTTATACTTTTGTATCAGATTATTATTATTATGTGTGAGTTTTAAAGATTTTGTTTAAGATACAATATATTTATTTTGAGTAATATCTTTTATGATTATGTTATCTACCAAAAATTTTAAACAAAATCAAATCCTACCCTACCATAACCCCAACCAACCAACCCTGTCACTTTTCCAAACCCCATCAGCCGTCTCCCACCCCCATTCTCACGTCCCAACAGATTATAGCAGCCTCCATACCCGAAACCTTGAAGTTTTTGGCTTGGTTTAAAGATTTGTTCGTCCCGGACATCGTATACGCATCACGCATCATATTTTCGATCGAAATCTTCGGTGCAAGGCATGTTTTTCTTCCAAATTTTTGTACCTATCAGATATTATAGAGTGTGTATTGTGTAGCATCGATTTTTCTTCAAATTTTTAGATTTAAGAATCGGTTTTGATGTTCATGACATGTTTATGCATTTGTTTGATCATGACTCACGTTTTCTTCCATCATGGTACGACCAACTGCTGGTGCATGTCTAGGTGGGTGTGTTAGGGTCCCTAGGGTCAGGATTGGTCAGGTTTTATGGGTGTAACAGGCTGGAACCGAAGCCATCTATTTCTGATGTGCACAGGTTGCAGTTTGAGCGGTTTTAGGAGAATGGTTCGTGTGCACTGTTGAAGATGAGTTTGAGGGTGATTCCAATTGGGTTAGAACCCCAAGACCTTGGGGAAGGTTGTACAGGTAATTTTTCCGGCCGGTGGTTTCCGGAGATAAGCGTCCGAACGGCATGAAGCCTCTGGTCGCGTTCTACGCGTGAGCAGAAACTAGGGGTAGATTGTTTTGGTTCGTTCTCTCTCTACAGAGATCCGTTTGAGGTAAAATTTGTGGGGTTAGAACCATCTTGATGTTGGTTAAGTATGAGCGGTAGTTTCACGGCCAAAGGTGGCCGGAGCAAGCGGCACAGTTAGTTTTTCTAAAGCCGCTCAGGGCTGCTCACGGCCACAGCACAAGGGGAGATAAAGTTTTGGGTTTTAGGGTTCTAGGTGCTTTCCGGGTCGGGTCATGGGTCCGGGTTGGTTTCAGTAAGTCATGGGTCAAGTTTAGTGGGTCCGGGTCCGGGTTAAGTTAGTCGGGCTCGGGTATTTTATTTTTAAGTTAATTATTAAGTTAAAGTGTTTTAATTGGGCTAATTAGATTAATTAAATTAATGGGCTACATTTAAGTTTCTTAATGGTCTTGAATAATTATTTTAAGTTAGTCCAATAATTTTTATGGGCTTTGGAGCCCACGAAAATTATTGGGCCAGTCTTTGGGCTTTTAGGCCCATTGGGCCAGATTAAGTTGTTATTGGGCCAAGTATGTGCTAATGGGCTTTAATTAATTAATTGGGCTTAAAAATGTAATGTCTGGCTTAAGTATGTTAATGGGTCAGTCTCAGTGTTAATGAGCTAGATTTAAGTAATTGGGCTTAAGTGTTAGGGCCAGCAGTCAGTACAATCCATGAGAAATTTGCATGTGTCCTGAATATATATATTTAATTATTTTTATGCATGGAAGTTATTTTAATAATTATATGTTAGTATGAAATTTAAATTAAATATATATGAAGGACACACATTTTATTTGAAGTTGAAGTAGTGTGACAATTTGAGGGGGATTCGTCCCCATATGTGAACTATTGAAGGGCAGTTTACTGCCAATTTAAGAGGTGATTCGTCACCGCCACGTACATTGGTTTCCATGCTGATCAGTATTTAATGTATGATTTAAGGTTACAATATGGATACAACAATGCGATGTTAGAAAATAATTTGCTCAACAATGTTTATGTATTATGTATGATTATGATATTTAAGTTTAATTTAAGTTATGTTATGTCATGATATTTTTAAGCATGCTCATTCATGTATATGTTATGTATTAGTATTAAAGTGATTTAAATTATTTTAAACCCTTGTTATGTTAGCATGTTGGACGTCTAGGCTCACTACACTGGTATGGTGCAGGTGAGTACGTAGAGGAGGATGTGGTACCCACCGGCGGCGAGGACATATGAGCGGACATGCAGTGACCCCGTGACCATGATAGACGTCTGAGTCTGTTACGCATGTTTTTGAATATTTCAGCATGTTATACTTTTATTTATTTTCAGTGGATGAAAGTATTACTCATTTTATTTAACAATTTTTAGTGCATGCAAATCTTATTTATTTTTGCTTATGGCAGTATTTTATTAAATGTTTGACTCAAATTTTTAATTTATTAAAGGTTGCATTTTTACTTAGTTTATTTATTTTTAAATCTATTTATTTTGTGCATATATGTATGGGCATGTATGTACATATTATTATTTAGTAAGTAATAAAAAAAAAATTTCCGCATATTTATTTATTATTTAGAGAGTTAGGGTCGTTTCAGTTGGTATCAAAGCACGGTCCTTGGAGGGGTCATTACTGCTATGCGAGCTCAGAAATCCACGCTACCGGTCTGTAAGTTTTAAGTGTTTATAGCATGATTCACTTTTAAGAATTTAAGTTAGCATTAATGTTAAAACACTTAGTTATGCATGGCGATTTACGTAAAGAAATATTTGGTGGTGCAGAATGCCTCACAGACCGATGAACAGACGTGGGGGATCTCCACCTACACCTCCACCTCCACCTCCGCAGAACCCTCTAGCAGCATTGGAGCAGGCCAATGCGAATATGATGGCAGGGATTACTGCTCTGTTAGAGCAGCAGGCTACTCGTCCTAGGTTGTCCCATGAGGAGGACGTTGCTGAGAGGTTCCAGAAGAAGGGACCCAAGGACTTTGTTGGTACCACCGATCCTTTGGTGGCTGAGGGATGGATTCGCTCTCTGGAGTCCATCTTTGCTTATATGGGGATCACAGACACCGACAGGGTGAACTGTGCGACGTACATGCTGAGGGGTGACGCAGCGCTTTGGTGGGAGGGTGCTGTCAGGGGAGTTCACCTTCCTACACTGATGTGGACAGAGTTTAGGCGTATCTTCTATGCCAAGTACTTCACAGAGGATGTGCGCAGTCGCATGATCCGGGAGTTTATGAGTCTTCGACAGGGGGACAGGTCTGTTGTGGAGTACGTGAGCCAGTTCGAGCGGGGCTGTCGTTTTGTGCCTCTGATTTCAGATAGTCCACCAGATAAGTTGAGGCAGTTTGTGGAGGGTTTGAGGGCGGATATCAAGCATGATGTTCGCATGGCAGATGTCCTTACTTATGAGTCTGCAGTCAGTAGAGCCTTGCGTTCCGAGGAGGGTCGGAGAGAGATCCAGAGGGAGCAGCAGGGGAAGATGCAGTTTCAGGATGGGTATCAGCGACCATCTTCGCAGCCTCCTGCGAAGAAGCAGTATACAGGGTCGGCTAAGGGCCCGAATCCACAGCAGAGGCCACAGCAGCAGAGGGGTGGGGCCCCTAATGCCATTGCTTATCCTACTTGCTCGAAGTGCCAGAAGATGCATTCGGGACCTTGCCTATTGGGAGCAGGAGTTTGCTACCACTGTAGGGAGCCAGGGCATCAGATAGCTAACTGCCCGAGGAAGAAGAACACCGCTGGTAGGGTGTTTGTGATGCAGGCCGAGGAGGTAGATCCAGACACCTCCTTGATCACCGGTATATCTTATCCCCAGCATTTTAATAATTTTCCTTTGGTTAAAAATTTAGTCTTTAATTTTGAATTTGTTGTTATTTGGGTTATTTAACTGCATGTTAGAATAGGAAGCATGTTTTACTTGTGATTAGAATTAAGAATTTGTAGTGACTCGTTGGGGAAAATTTAGTAGTGGTATGAAACTGTTGGGAATTTTCTGCGTGCAGGGAGAATTCTAGTTGGAGGCAACTCCACGTTTGCGTTGCTAGATTCAGGGGCTACGCATTCGTTTATCTCCCTAGAGTTTATCAGACGGATAGGAATCACACTTGAGATTTGCCGACAGTGGTTATGATGTCACTATGCTGTCAGGACAGATTATTTCTACCTCTAGTGTCATTCGATAACTGAAGTTGGAGCTACAGGGGAACTCCATTCGCGTAGATGTAGTGGTTTTGCCATTGAGCGGGTTTGATTTGATATTGGGTATGGACTGGTTGACAGTCAATGGAGCTTCGATTGATTTTCGTCGAAGGACAGTGTTAGTGAAACCATCAGAAGGCGACCTGTTTACTTTCTATGCATCTCAGAGCAGTAGTACACCTCAGGTGATATCTCTTATTCAGGAGAGGAAGTTGTTGAGACGGGGTTTCCGAGATTTTCTAGCGAGTATTGTCACGGCATCAGAACCATCTAGCAGATCATTATTAGAGATAGAGGCGGTTCGTGACTTTTCGGACGTCTTCCCGGAGGATGTTGCAGAAATTCCACCAGTGAGAGATGTGGAGTTCAGCATCGACTTAGTGCCAGACACCGTGCCTATCTCCAAGGCACCATACAGACTTGCTCCTACCGAGATGAAAGAGTTGAAGGAGCAGATACAGGAATTATTAGAGAAAGGCTTTGTTCGTCCTAGCTTTTCTCCATGAGGAGCTCCAGTGTTATTTGTGAAGAAGAAGGATGGCAGTATGAGACTGTGCATCGATTACCGAGAGCTCAATAGGGTCACAGTGAAGAATAAGTACCCACTGCCGAGGATAGAGGACTTATTTGATCAGTTGCAGGGAGCTTCGGTGTTCTCCAAGATCGACCTACGATCTGGTTACCATCAGCTGCGAGTTAGAGAGACAAATGTGTCCAAGACTGCTTTCCGGACACGTTATGGGCATTACGAGTTCTTAGTGATGCCATTTGGGATGACCAATGCTCCAGCGGTTTTCATGGATCTCATGAACCGAGTTTTTCAGCCGTATCTAGATCAGTTCATCATAGTCTTCATTGATGATATTTTGATCTACTCTAGGAGCATTGAGGAGCATAGACAGCACCTACAGACAGCCTTGCAGACTTTGAGGGAGCATCGTTTGTATGCCAAGTTCAGCAAGTGCGAGTTTTGGCTCGAGCAGATGGCGTTTCTTGGCCACGTTATTTCGAGAGATGGGATTGCAGTGGATCAGTCGAAGGTTGAGGCAGTGCAGAATTGGGGTATTCCGAAGAATGCTTCGGAGATTCGCAGTTTCTTGGGTTTGGCAGGATATTATAGGAAGTTCATCAAGGGTTTTTCCTCTATTGCAGTACCCTTGACTTCCTTAACCAAGAAGAACGCGAAGTTTATCTGGAGTTCAGACTGTCAGAGGAGCTTCGATCAGCTGAAGGAAGCACTCACCACTGCATCGGTGTTAGCGGTGACAGTACCACACGAGGAGTTAGTGGTGTACACCGATGCGTCTAAGCTAGGTTTAGGCACAGTACTTATGCAGTGTGGTAAGGTTATTGCTTATGCATCCAGGCAGTTGAAGATTCATGAGCAGAACTATCCGACGCATGACTTGGAGTTAGCAGCAGTGGTTTTCGTTTTGAAAATCTGGAGACACTATCTGTATGGCGAGAAGTGCAAGATTTTCACTGATCATAAGAGCCTCAAGTACTTCTTCACTCAGAAGGAGTTGAACATGAGGCAACGGAGATGGTTGGAGTTGGTGAAGGATTACGACTGTGACATTAGCTACCATCCGGGTAAAGCTAATGTAGTGGCCGATGCTTTGAGTCGGAAGTCGTCAGTGGTATCATGTTTGACCGTACAGTTACCACTACAGAGCGAGATTCAGAGATTTGGCTTGGAGTGTTATCCGAGTGGCCATGCACCGAGCTTGTCAGTGTTGATGGTGCAGCCAGTTCTACGAGATCGGATTAGGGAGGGACAGTCTACTGATGAGGAGTTGCAGCGATGGAGACAGAGAGATGAGGCTAGAGGTAATCTCTTGTATACAGTGGAGGATGGTATCGTTCAGTACCGTGGTAGGATGTGGGTACCGAACGTCGATCAGTTGAGAGCTGAGATTTTAGCAGAGGCTCACACATCTCCGTACTCCATTCACCCCGAAGTACGAAGATGTACAAAGATTTGCAGCTATTGTATTGGTGGCCCGGGATGAAGAGTGACATCGGGAGAGTGGTGTCAGAGTGCTTGACTTGTCAGCAAGTCAAGGCAGAGCATCAGCGTCCAGCAGGACTTCTTAGACCTCTTCCTATTCCGGAATGGAAATGGGAGAATATTACGATGGACTTTGTGGTTGGCTTACCGAGGAGTGCCAGAGGTTGCACAGCGATTTGGGTGATTGTGGATAGACTCACCAAGTCAGCTCATTTCTTTCCAGTGAGGACTACTTATACTTTGACACAGTATGCAGAGCATTACATCAGAGAGATTGTTAGACTGCATGGCATACCAATGTCTATTGTGTCAGACAGAGATCCGAGATTCACATCTGCGTTTTGGAAGAGTCTGCACACAGCTTTGGGGACGAGGCTTTTGTTCAGTACAGCATTTCATCCCCAGACAGATGGTCAGTCTGAGAGGGTGATCCAGGTTCTCGAGGATCTTCTGAGAGCTTGTGTCATTGATTTTTGGGGCTCTTGGGAGACTAGACTGCCATTAGTGGAGTTTACCTATAACAACAGCTTTCAGTCATCTATAGGTATGGCTCCTTATGCAGCATTGTATGGGAGGAGATGCAGATCTCCTGTGCATTGGGATGAGGTTGGTGAGCGGATTTTACTTGGTCCTGAGATTGTGTAGCAGACAACTGATATTGTGACACAGATTCGGGATCGCATGAGGACTGCTCAGAGTCGTCAGAAGAGTTATGCAGATACTCGACGACGAGATTTGGAGTTCGCTATAGGTGATCACGTATTCCTGAAGGTGTCACCTATGAAGGGAGTAGTGCGGTTTGGCCGGAGAGGCAAGCTTAATCCGAGATATATAGGGCCATTTGAGATCTTGGAGAGAGTTGGCACGTTGGCCTACCGTTTAGCTCTACCACCAGGGCTAGCGGCAGTGCACAATGTATTCCATGTATCCATGCTTCGGAGATACATCTCGAACCCGTCACATGTGTTGGATTTTGAGCCTCTTCAGTTGACACCGGAGTTAGCATTTGAGGAGAGGCCTTTACGGATCTTGGCTAGGGAGGAGCGGAGGCTTAGGACGCGTGTCATACCGATGGTCAGAGTCCAGTGGCTGAATCACTCGGAGGAGGAAGCTACTTGGGAGACTGAGGCAGATATGAGGACTCGCTACCCGGAGTTGTTCGGGTAAGTACTTTAATTTCGAGGACGAAATCCAATTTAAGGGGGGGGGGGGGAGAATTATAACACCCGGTATTTTAAATACGTGAATTCGCATGCATAATTAGGAAATTTATTTATTTAGAATTTTAGATTATGGGTTAAATAATTATGTGAAATTATTTGTGCATGTTTTAAGTTATTTTAAGCATTTAACCCATAATTAGTGATTTTCATGATTTATGGAAATTTAATTGTTTTGATCGCGTAGACGGGACCGTGGACGGACGAGATACAAAAATTCTTAGCCAAAAATATTTTATGAGTTTATGAGAATTAAAATAATATTTTAAGGTATTTTGTCAAGAAAATTTTAGTATTTAATTATATATTTATTTAGGAGTTTATTTTTAGCCAAAATAAGTCATTTTAATGACTTTTATTAAATTTTAATAATAGCCTATGTAATTATTTCGGGATTTATACTTTTGTATCAGATTATTATTATTATGTGTGAGTTTTAAAGATTTTGTTTAAGATACAATATATTTATTTTGAGTAATATCTTTTATGATTATGTTATCTTCCAAAAATTTTAAACAAAATCAAATCCTACCCTACCATAACCCCAACCAACCGACCCTGTCACTTTTCCAAACCCCATCAGCCGTCTCCCACCCCCATTCTCACGTCCCAACAGATTATAGCAGCCTCCATACCCGAAACCTTGAAGTTTTTGGCTTGGTTTAAAGATTTGTTCGTCCCGGACATCGTATACGCATCACGCATCATATTTTCGATCGAAATCTTCGGTGCAAGGCATGTTTTTCTTCCAAATTTTTGTACCTATCAGATATTATAGAGTGTGTATTGTGTAGCATCGATTTTTCTTCAAATTTTCAGATTTAAGGATCGGTTTTGATGTTCATGACATGTTTATGCATTTGTTTTATCATGACTCACGTTTTCTTCCATCATGGTACGACCAACTGCTGGTGCATGTCTAGGTGGGTGTGTTAGGGTCCCTAGGGTCAGGATTGGTCAGGTTTTATGGGTGTAACAGGCTGGAACCGAAGCCATCTATTTCTGATGCGCAACAGGTTGTAGTTTGAGTGGTTTTAGGAGAATGGTTCGTGTGCACTGTTGAAGATGAGTTTGAGGGTGATTCCAATTGGGTTAGAACCCCAAGACCTTGGGGAAGGTTGTACAGGTAATTTTTCCGGCCGGTGGTTGCCGGAGATAAGCGGCCGAACGGCCTGAAGCCTCTGGTTGCATTCTGCGCGTGAGCAGAAACTAGGGGTAGATTGTTTTGGTTCGTTCTCTCTCTACAAAGATCCGTTTGAGGTAAAATTTGTGGGATTAGAACCGTCTTGATGTTGGTTAAGTATGGGCGGTAGTTTCACAGCCAAAGGTGGCCGGAGCAGGCGACACGGTTAGTTTTAGGGTTCTAGGTGCACTGCTCAGGGCTGCTCACGGCCGCAGCACAAGGGGAGATAGAGTTTCGGGTTTTAGGGTTCTAGGTGCTTTCCGGGTCGGGTCATGGGTCCGGGTTGGTTTCAGTAAGTCATGGGTCAAGTTTAGTGGGTCCGGGTCCGGGTTAAGTTAGTCGGGCTCGGGTATTTTATTTTTAAGTTAAAGTGTTTTAATTGGGCTAATTAGATTAATTAAATTAATGGGCTACATTTAAGTTTCTTAATGGGCTTGAATAATTATTTTTAGTTAGTCCAATAATTTTTATGGGCTTTGGAGCCCACGGAAATTATTGGGCCAGTCTTTGGGCTTTTAGGCCCATTGGGCCAGATTAAGTTGTTATTGGGCCAAGTATGTGCTAATGGGCTTTAATTAATTAATTGGGCTTAGAAATGTAATGTTGGGCTTAAGTATGTTAATGGGTCAGTCTCAGTGTTAATGGGCTAGATTTAAGTAATTGGGCTTAAGTGTTAGGGCCAGCAGTCAGTACAATCCATGATAAATTTGCATGTGTCCTGAATATATATATTTAATTATTTTTATGCATGGAAGTTATTTTAATAATTATATGTTAGTATGAAATTTAAATTAAATATATATGAAGGACACACATTTTATTTAAGTACATGCATTCATGAAATAATTTTTATGCATGATTTAATGTTTAAGGTTGAGCAAAAGAAAATAATTTTTATGTTGGAAGTTGAAGTAGTGTGACAATTTGAGGGGGATTCGTCCCCATATGTGAACTATTGAAGGGCAGTTTACTGCCAATTTAAGAGGTGATTCGTCACCGCCACGTACGTTGGTTTCCACGCTGATCAGTATTTAATGTATGATTTAAGATTACACTATGGATACAACCATGCGATGTTAGAAAATAATTTGCTCAACAATGTTTATGTATTATGTATGATTATGATATTTAAGTTTAATTTAAGTTATGTTATGTCATGATATTTTTAAGCATGCTCATTCATGTATATGTTATGTATTAGTATTAAAGTGATTTAAATTATTTTAAACCCTTGTTATGTTAGCATGTTGGGCCTCTAGGCTCACTACACTGGTATGGTGCAGATGAGTACGTAGAGGAGGATGTGGTACCCACCGGCGGCGAGGACATATGAGCGGACATGCAGTGACCCCGTAACCGTGATAGACGTCTGAGTCTGTTACGCATGTTTTTGAATATTTCAGCATGTTATACTTTTATTTATTTTCAGTGGATGAAAGTATTACTCATTTTATTTAACAATTTTTAGTGCATTCAAATCTTATTTATTTTTGCTTATGGCAGTATTTTATTAAATGCTTGACTCAGATGTTTAATTTATTAAAGGTTGCATTTTTACTTAGTTTATTTATTTTTAAATCTATTTATTTTGTGCATATATGTATGGGCATGTATGTACATATTATTATTTAGTAAGTAATAAAAAAAAAAAATTTCCGCATATTTATTTATTATTTAGAGAGTTAGGGTCGTTTCAATATTAGACCTAGTGTTTCACCATGGGGAGCCCCAGTACTGTTTGTCAAGAAGAAGGATGGGTCGATGCGGTTGTGTATTGACTACCGTCAGTTGAATCAGGTGACAGTGAAGAATAAGTATCCTCTTCGGCGGATAGATGATCTCTTTGATCAGTTGCAGGGTACTTATGTCTATACGAAGATTGATCTTCGCTCTGGGTATCATCAGTTGCAAGTTCGATAGGAGGATGTTCCTAAGACAGCATTTCGTACGCGGTATGGACACTATGAGTTTCTAGTGATGCCGTTTGGTTTGACGAATGCTCCAGCCCAAAACATATCTTTATTGAAAAATCGGAGCCGGCTATCGGAATCGAACCGATGACCATCGCATCAACCCGGAGTTCCGCCTGAAGACCCTAATTTATTTTATTGAAATGATTCCTATCAAAGCAAAATTAGTCGACACTTTTCACAAATTTTACGAACGGAAAACAAATTAAAATGAAAATAAAGAACAAATAGGGGGGAATGGATACCAGAAAGAAAACTTTCAGATTGGGGAGGAAGATCAGAATTAGAGATCGATAGATAATTTGATAAGCCAATGATTTTTTTCCGAGTAACTCCTCAACCCGGAGTTCCGCCTGAAGAACCGTATTCTGAAACACGGAAAAAAATCATCGTCGTATGCCCCCGAAGATAGATTGTTACGAGCCATACTTGGCATTCAGGATCGTTTCGCGACTTTCTGGATAAGTTTGTGGTGGTGTTCATCGATGAAATTTTGGTGTATTCTCGCAGCATGGATGAGCATGCCTACCATCTCTATACTGTAATGTAGATCTTGAGGGAAAGACAGTTGTATGCAAAGCTGAGTAAGTGTGACTTCTGGATTGACCGAGTTGTGTTTCTTGGTCATGTCATTTCTCAGGAGGGCGTATCTGTTGATCCTAGCAAGACGGAGGCTATTTTGAATTGGTCACATCCGACTACAGCTTCTGAGATTCGTAGTTTCCTTGGTTTAGCAGGATACTATTGTAGTGACCCTTACCCGGATCACCTACTAAACAGAACTTATGAATGCAATTAACTTAATTAAACAGATATCAGAATAAAACTGCGGAAACCATAAACGTTATACAATACCAAGAAAAGGAATCTGTAATTTATCCAATAATATACAACCAAATCGAATAGCTGTATAAACCCAAACAACAGTAATAAAACCTAGACGAAGCTCCAGCTGGCCAACCACTGACTAGCCCCTCCTGGATCCACTCTCCTCGTCCAAACGCAAACCTGCCCCATGGAAATAGGGTGTCCAGAAACACAGAGTACGAGACGTGAGCATAAAACGCTCAGTACGAGAGTATGAGTATACATGCATGCAAAGTGAACTCCCTATAGACTCGAGGTCAAGGATCAGATAACAGAGACAGACCGGGCCCTGGTATGTAGCACGCTGTGCCGTCGCTTCAGGAGGTGGCTCCCATACCGAGATAACCGTGGATACGCCGGACCCAAATCGATGGAAGTCCATCCACTAACAGGATAGGGTACAACCCTACTAACAGACATCTCGAAAGAGATACAGCAAGATGCAAATGTATGCAGCATAATATCATGGCATATAAATCATGCAGTCACATAATACATGCATACTCAGTCAGGATATCTCGAACAGTACTTTCGTACCTCAAAACAGTGCAAGCTCTACCAACTCTAGGTCCACGCCTATAGTCTGCTCTACACTGCCAAATGATACTACTATCATTAAAGTACTCTAAAAGCCTTAACTAAGCTATTGCATACTCCTAAATATTTATAGGAAGCAAAATCTATACTTTCGTCCGTCGTTAGCCCTTTGATGTCGATGCCTCCAGAACTTGGGCACAACTCCGCTACGACTACTGAAAGCCTCGCCGACCTCCGGACCAAGCCTAAGAAGACTAGAACAGCTCCAAAAGGACTAGAATGGAAAGGAGAACTCGGAATTGGCAAATGAAGGTGAAGTCTCGGCCTTCTATTTATAGACAACGATCGGAACTTCCGATCCTTGATCGGAACGTCCGAACCTCGATCGGAACGTCCGATCCTGCCATCGGAGCTTTCGAAGATCCTGATCTGCCACGTGTCAAAATATCACTAGTTGACTCTGGATAGGGGTGATCGGAGCTTTCGGTCCTGATCGGAGCTTCCGATCCTGTCACACGTCATGCCTGACGTAATATCGATCGGAGCTTCCGATCCTGATCGGAGCTTCCGAACTCACCTCCGGAGCTTCCGAACTCAACCCAAGTAATTATGATTAATTCCTTAATTACTGATTTTGATTACGTGCTACTACATTCTCCCCCACTTAAGATATTTCGTCCTCGAAATCAGATCTTAAGTACCGAATGCAAATACAGAAATCAAAAACATTCTTTATTCAAATCAAACGTTTACAGAGTTTGAAACTGAATACAACTTAAAGAATGAAATCAAAACAACTCAGGATGGTCTTTACGCATCCTGTCCTCAAGCTCCCAATTAGCTTCCTCAGTGCCTCGGCGCTGCCACTGAACTAAAACCAAAGGAATGACTTTGTTCCGTAAAACCTTATCCTTATAATCCAGGATACGAAGAGGTTTCTCAACATAAGTCAAATCCTTGTCTACCTGAACCTCAGACCGCTGCAGAATATGAGATTCATCCGCCACATACCATCGCAACAGAGATACGTGGAACACGTCGTGAATACTGGATAGATGCGGTGGCAAAGCTAGTCGATAAGCCAAATCGCCAATGCTCTCCAAGATCTCAAACGGACCGATAAATCTGGGAGACAACTTGCCCTTAAGGCCAAATCTGAGAATCTTGCGGAAAGGTGACACTCTCAAAAACACTTTCTCTCCGACCTCGAACTGCAAGGGTCTACGCTTGATATTAGCATAGCTGGCCTGACGATCCTGTGTAGTCTTAATCCGTTTCTTGATTTGATCAACAATATCTATCGCCTGCTGGATAAACTCCGGTCCCTCAACCTGTCTCTCCCTCACTTCTTCCCAGAAGAGTGGAGTACGACAACGTCGCCCATACAACGCCTCAAAAGGTGCCATCCCAATACTAGTATGATAGCTGTTGTTGTAAGCGAACTCGATCAACGACAAATGATCCTGCCAGGCTGAACCAAAATTCATGACGCACGCTCTAAGCATATCCTCTAACGTACGGATAGTGCGCTCTGACTGACCATCAGTCTCCGGATGATAGGCTGTACTCAAACTGAGAGTAGTACCCATCGCACGCTGAACACTCCCCCAAAATCTAGAAGTAAACCTGGGGTCCCGATCGCTGACAATGCTCACAGGCACTCCATGAAGTCGAACGATCTCCTGAATGTACATCCGTGCCATGCGATCCACAAAGTACTCTCTGCTATAGGCAATGAAATGTGCTGACTTGGTGAGTCGATCCACCACAACCCAGATAGCATCACAGTTCTTCGGGGATACCGGCAAATGGGTCACAAAGTCCATAGTGATAAACTCCCATTTCCATTCAGGAATAGGCAGACTGTGAAGCAATCCTCCAGGTCGTCGGTGCTCTGCCTTGACCTGTTGACACACCAAACATCTCGAAACAAACTGATAAACACTGTGTTTCATTCCCTTCCACCAGAAACGAGTACGTAGATCCTTGTACATCTTGTTGCTCCCAGGATGAATACTCAACTTAGTGCGATGCGCCTGAGACAAAATCTCCTCTCGCAACTCTTCATACTGTGGAATCACAAGCCTACCAGACAAACACAGAAAGCCATCTGACTGATAATGAAATCCAGACGAGCTACCCTCGTTAGCTAGACGAGCTAAACGCTGGGTCTTTGAATCAGACATCTGAGCATCTCGGATCCGCGAATACAAGGCTGGCTCAGATAATATCGCAAACATCTGGATACTCTGCATACCTTTCTTATGCTTGAAGGTATAACCTGAAGTACAACAGTCACTGATCGCACTAGACATCGAACAAGTTTGAAGTGCAGATAATCACACCTTGCGACTCAAAGCATCAGCGGTGAGATTAGTCCTTAAGCAAGTCCATCCAACGTCTCTGCCTCATGTTCAACTCCGCCTGAGTGAACAAATACTTGAGAATCTTATGGTCGGTGAAGATCTCAAATTTTTCGCCATACAGATAATGACGCCAGATCTTCAAAGCGAACACAATGGCTGCTAACTCCAAATCATGGACTGGGTAGTTGTCCTCGTGAAGCTTCAGCTGTCTAGAAGCGTATGCGATCACATGCCCATTCTGAGTCAGGACACACTATTGGAGAACGCGGCGTTCAGATCAAACAAGATTGATACCCGGTGCAGCGAAAGTTTAAAATTTTTATTATATGGAACGATTCCATATTGGGTATCAAATCTTTACGATTAAATTGTGTGTGTAAAAATTTAAATAACTATTATAAAATTTTTACCTTTAATCTCGAATCGAGATTTTGGACACCAACAGATTTCTCTGCTCTTGTTGTATCTCCCTGGAACCGATGAACGAACTGTTCTTCAATCAGGTCCACGAATAGAGATTTAATCCCTCTGATAGATTGCACTAGAAAATCTATCAGGAGTTTCTACGAAGAGAGTTAACGAATTTGATCCGTTAAACCAGACTGTAATTCAAAATCACAGGCTGGATTTTTCTCGAGTAGACAGGGAGGGGGACGGCCACACTTGTTAGAAAATTACTTAGGTTTTCGAAAATTGTGACCTTGTTGTGTGTAATTTCTGTACTGCAATAACTTATTTATAATGTAGGCCACTAACAGCTTAGGGCCCATTAGTCATAAGTTCAGGCCCGACAAGCAAAGCCCGCATGTTCAGAAATTAATATAAAATTCATCGTGACTCCGATTGATAAACCGATTTCACCAATGTACACAGAAACCATTTCTGCACCTTTTAAAGTCAAGATAAATTTTTCTGAATCCGAATTCAGTGATTTCCAAAAATGCCCATCACTATGTCATTTTAGGAAATCTTACTCCTCTACTCTTAAATAAGAAGTCCAACTTCTTTGTTCATTAAATTTAACTCTTTAAATTTAACTATCTCAACGGGGATTAAAAATCCATTACACTGTGTGACCCTCAATGGTTCAGGGATACAGCTAGCCGTGGACTCACAACTCCTTGTGACTCGGAACAACAATTTCCGACTTGCCCATTGAATCATGGTAAGAGCGTCTAGCAACATCGCCCCATGATTCCCTAGGTATCACTGATAGTGCCTACAAGAACCATATAGATTTTGGTTAGCGTACAGTACGGTCCCTTCATCCATATATCCCGATCGAATCAACAACCATTGGTATATCGAGAGTCGCTCGAGATTCGATAACTATGCAATACATCTTGAAGATCAAATAGTGACATCGCATGTGCTACTAAGAAACCATTTCTTAAATCACATCATGTACTCTGGCCAGAGATTCGTCACACTAATATCTCCTCAGATCGCATAGGATATCCACACTCGCAAGTATGTGGTAAATCCTTGACAACAAAGCATCGACTCCTATATGTGTTGTAACTGTACCCAATCCCGACACCTGATGACCCCAATAGAGTTGGTAAACGAGTCAAAGCACAGTACTAGCATATAGAGTCTCAATGATGTTTCAAGTAGTAAGGACTAATGGTGTACAACCAAAACCGCGGACTTTATCCACTCGATAAGTAATAACCACTTGGAAAGTCCGGATAGGGTAGTTCGATCATTCATCGTATGAATATCCATTTGCATGCTTCGAACATCTCTATGTTCCTTACCAATGAAACGTGGTACTCTGCATCGCAAATGCTAGTCTCACACTCGAGCGATCCTTATCCTTATTATCGGACGGCTCAATCGACTAGGAACAGTTTATAATATACAGTGACTATAAGATGTGTTTCATGATAGACATTCTCCATGTTCTACCACATCTTACATACACTATAGTATATTCAAGGTCTTTATCAAAACAACAATAGTATATCACAATATAACAATATGAAGAAAGATAAAGTCATTGCCATAAATAAAAGTGTAAATTATATTAAACAAAAGATTGTTTATACAAAGAGTCATCAAAGCCCTTAGCCACAAGTTGGCTCACTTGGGCACCCACTCTTTCAATCTCCAACTTGCCCTATAGCCAACTAGTCATACTACGTAGACCCATTGCTTCGCGATGTTTGTCAAATAATGGTCCTGGCAAGGGCTTAGTAAGTGGATCAGCGATATTGTCTGCAGAGGCCACTCTTTCGACAGTGATGTCTCCTCTTTCCACAATCTCCCGGATGATGTGGTATTTCCTCAGTACGTGTTTGGATCTTTGATGAGACCTTGGTTCCTTTGCCTGAGCAACGGCACCCGTGTTGTCACAGTACACCGGGACTGGACCAACAACTTCAGGAATGACGCCCAACTCTTGGACGAAATTCCTCATCCAAACGGCCTCTTTAGCAGCAGCTGATGCTGCAATGTATTCTGCCTCAGTGGTGGAATCTGCTGTGGTGTCCTGCTTGGAACTCTTCCAAGAGACAGCACCGCCATTGAGCATGAACACAAATCCAGAGGTTGACTTCGAGTCATACACGTCACTTTGGAAGCTAGAGTCGGTATAGCCTTCCAATTTTAGTTCTCTTCCTCCATATACCATGAACATATTCTTAGTCCTTCGTAAGTACTTAAGAATGTCCTTCACGGCTTTCCAATGCATTTGACCGGGATTAGCTTGATATCTGCTCGTGACACTCAGAGCAAATGCTACATCCGGTCTGGTAGATATCATCCCATACATGATACTACCTATGGCTGACGCATATGGTACATGTGTCATTTTCTCTATCTCTTCATCAGTCTTGGGACACATAGACTTGGATAGAGAAACTCCATGACACATGGGTAGATGTCCTCTCTTGGACCCATCCATTGAAAACCGTTTCAATATGGTGTCAATGTAGGTTGATTGAGTGAGTCCTATCATTCTCTTAGATCTATCTCTATAGATCTGTATCCCAAGAATATAGGATGCCTCACCCAAATCCTTCATCGAAAATCTACCTGATAACCATATCTTTGTTGACTGCAACATCCCTACGTCATTCCCAATGAGTAGGATGTCATCAACATAAAGTACTAAGAATGTCACCGCATCCTTAACTACTTTCTTGTACACGCATGGTTCCTCCGGGTTCTTGATGAAACCAAAATCCTTTATTGTTTCATCAAATTTCTGGTTCCAACTTCTTGATGCTTGTTTTAGACCATAAATTGATCTCTGAAGCTTGCATACCTTATGCTCGCTTCCCATGGATGTGAACCCCTCAGGCTGCTTCATATAGATTTCTTCTTTAATGTCTCCATTAAGAAAAGCAGTCTTCACATCCATTTGCCATATCTCATAGTCATACCATGCAGCTATGGCAATAAGGATTCTTATGGACTTGAACATTGCAACTCGTGAAAAGGTTTCATCATAGTCAACTCCTTGTCTTTGAGTATAACCTTTTGCCACCAATCGCGCCTTGTAGGTCAATACCTTACCATCAGGCCCAAGCTTTCTTTTGTAGATCCATTTACACCCTATTGGAACAATTCCATCGGGAGGATCTACTAAAGACCAAACTTGGTTTGTATGCATCGAATCTATTTCCGACTGCATAGCTTCAAGCCATAAATTTGAATCCGCATCAGAAATTGCTTCCTTGAAGTTTCTTGGATCACATCCAACATCGGGTTCTTCTTGATCCCCTTCAAGAAGAAGACCATATCGAATAGGAGGTCTAGAAGTCCTCTCGGATCTTCTAGGTACAGGCGTGTCTATTAATGGTTCCTGAGGTGTAGGATCGTTATTTTGTATTTCGGGTTCTTCTCGAATTTCTTCGAGTTCCATCATCTCGCCTTTCTTATCCAATAAGAACTCCTTCTCTAAGAAGGTGGCATTCCTTGAAACAAACACCTTTGTTTCAGCAGGATAATAGAAATAATATCCGATTGAATTCTTCGGATACCCTACAAAATAACATAAGCTGGATCGACTATCCAACTAATCTCCCACTGTCCGCTTCACGTAAGCTGGACATCCCCAAATCCTCAAGTACGAATACTTAGGAGCTTTGCCATTCCATAACTCGTATGGTGTTTTGTCCACTGCTTTAGTGTGGACGTTGTTCAACAACAATACCGCCGTTTCAAGCGCATAGCCCCAAAACGAAGATGGAAGCTCAGTGAAGCTCATCATGGATCGAACCATGTCCAACAAAGTTCGATTGCGACGCTCCGATACACCATTAAGCTGTGGTGTCATAGGAGGAGTCCACTGAGAGAGAATCCCATTCTCTTTTAGATAGTTCAAAAACTCGGTACTTAAGTAATTTCCACCTCGATCCGATCGAAGTGCTTTAATACTTTTACCTAGCTTGTTTCCTACTTCAGCCTTGAATTCTTTGAACTTTTCAAATGCTTCTGACTTATATTTCATTAAATATAAATACCCATACCTCGAATAATCATCAGTAAAGGTAATGAAGTAGGTGTGGCCATATTGAGTACCAACTCTAAATGGACCACAAACATCTGTATGGATCAAATCCAACAGATTTTGACTACGCTCAGGTTTCCCCTTAAAAGGAGATTTAGTCATTTTTCCTTTTAGGCAGGATTCACAAGTAGGTAGAGAGTTAATATCAGACATATCAAACATGTCCTCTCCCACTAGCTTGTTCATCCTCCTTGAGGAAATATGACCTAGCCTAGCGTGCCAAAGGTTTGCCGGGTTTTGGCTATCGATTTTCCTTTTGTTTGTTGTTGCCGGTTTATCAACATAATTTATTGGAACGTCTTTTAGTTTTAAGTTGTATAGATCGTTTTCAAGTTGTCCATTTCCAATCAAACATTCATTCTTGTAAATATTGCAAATCCCATTCAAAAAATTGCAAGAATAACCATCTCTATCTAGCATAGAAACAGAAATAATGTTTTTAATCAAATCCGGAACAAATAAAACATCTCTTAAAAGTAACTTAAAACCGTTCTGCAAAATTAAATAAACATATCCTACGGTTTTAGCTTCAACTCTGGAACCATTTCCGAGCCTCAGCTGGGTCTCACCCATTCTAAGCCTGCGACTTCTTGTCATCACCTGCAAATCATTGCAAATGTGAGATCCACATCCGGTATCCAATAGCCAAGAAGTAGTATTAAGTGAAACATTTATTTCAATATAGAACATACCCTTCGCAGTTCGCAACTGCTCTAGATATTCCTTGCAGTTACGCTTCCAATGATCGGGCTTCTTGTAGTAATGACAAACATCCTTGGATTTTTCATTGTTTGAAGCCTTTGTCTTGTACTTCTTCTCGGGTTCGACTTTCTTGGGTGGGGCAGAACGTTTCTTGCCCTTTGTACTTGGCCCCTTTTTAGCAGAAGAAGAGGAGCCCACCAAGAAAGCCGGTTTATCCTTCTTTAATGTGGATTCATATGTCACAAGCATATTGACCATCTCTTCAAGGGTGGCCTCTATCTTGTTCATATTGAAATTCACCACAAATCCGTCAAACGAAGAAGGAAGAGACAGAAGTAGTAAATCCACGTTGAGTTCATGCTCCAACACCAAATCAAGGGTTGCCAACTTCTGTATGAGCCAAATCACTCGTACCCCATGATCACGGACCGAATCCCTTCACGCATGCGACACGTCATTAGCTCCTTTACAGTAGCGAACCTTTCAGCCCTCGATTGAGCCCCAAAAAGTTCCTTGAGTTGAACGTGAATGTCAGCAGCATTCACGGTGTCCTCAAATCGCCTCTGGAGTTCATCAAACATCGAGGCTTGCATATAGCATTTGGTCTTGATATCATGGTCCCACCATGTATCAAGTTTGGCTAACTCTTCCGGACTTACGTCAGCTGGTGCTTCCTTCGGAGGAGATTTTTCTAACACGTAGAGCATCTTCTCCGAAGTCAAGACAATCTTCAACTTACGGAACCATTCCGTATAGTTTGCGCCAGTTAACTTATTTTGTTCGAGGATCGAGAAAAGTGGATTACGCGAATTCATCGTATGAAATACTGAAAAGAAACAGACAAATATCAGTGATTGTTTAAGAAATTTACTAAGACATAAAATAGGCGATATTTATTTTATGAATCTCACTCCCACTATTTTAACGATTTCACTACCCTCTAGTGAAAACGGGAAACTGTTTTCCTTAGTGAGAACATGGAGTCCAATTGACAATATATGGTCCCGAATAATATCAGCCAACCATAATTTCAAAAGGTAGAGCCCAATTGCTTCCAAAGCAACCTCCATGTTTTTACCTCATGTCCAATAAGGGCCCAATAATATGACGCCGTTTATTGTGACATGTCAAGATGACCCATCAATATTAAGTTGTGATGGACGGTCGCCATGTGGATCCCCTAATAATATGAGCCGATCCCATGGGAGTTCCACCCAACTTACAACATGTGTCGATCCAATGTACAGCTTTCCGACGAATGGGCCCCCCCAATAATATGAGCCGGACCGTATCCGCGGGTAGCATCACATACATTGACCGTTGATGGAAGGTAGGAATATTGTCTTTATTGTCTGCTGGGCCCACCTTCATCTTCAAATCTTGATCTCCCACTAAATCTAATGTATTTACAATAAATAACAATGACAAGTAGGGGATACATTTTTAAGGGGTGGGAACGGGCCATAAACCAAGCCCACTTTTATTACATATGACATTCATATTGGGCCATAAACCAGGCCCATTAATAAAAAACCAACAACAATAAAAACAAATGTAAATTCCTAACATACACCTACAAAATTGGTCATGGCAATCGATCATCCTTATCCAATAACATTTAATTCAAAATTAATTTATTGGATAACATGCAATGGCAATTTAAATTTAAAAGGATAAAATCATATTTCATACATAAAATCTTATTTTACATACAGAATCATATTTTATCTTTTTATCAAATAAAATCATATTTTATCTATAAAATCCAATTTTATACATAAAATCATATTTTACTCAATATATCCATAAGATCATATCTTATCATCAATTGTATCAAAAATAATTAATTTCAAAATTCAATTTAACGGATAAAATATTTAAATTTTCCAAAAATTCAAATTTATCCAAAAATCAATTTTAAAATTTTCGGACTCGAACAATTCGATCCGACGCCTCGTGGACCAATCAAAAAAAATTTTCGATCGGACCAAAAATAGAATTTTAACATATTAAAATTTAATTTAAAAATTAAAAAATAATTTTTCCCGCGGGCCGCCCGGGACATTCCCGGGCCGGGCAGCCCGGCTGCCCCTAGGGCAGCGACGATCGCTGCCCTGGGAAGCGTCGAGCGCTGCCCTGGGCAGCGCCGTGCGCCGCCCTGTGCTGCGCCCAGCGCCGCACAGGGCAGCGCCGTGCGCTGCCCCTGCCCCGGGCAGCGATCCAATCGCTGCCCAGGTTTTTGCCCGAAAAAAAATATTTTTATTTTTAAAATATTTATTTTGTTTCAAAAAACCGAGGCCTAAAAAATTTTTGAACAATCGATTAATTTAATCGCTTGACCTGAGCAACCTGGCTCTGATACCACTGTTGGAGAACGCGGCGTTCAGATCAAACAAGATTGATACCCGGTGCAGCGGAAGTTTAAAATTTTTATTATATGGAACGATTCCATATTGGGTATCAAATCTTTACGATTAAATTGTGTGTGTAAAAATTTAAATAACTATTATAAAATTTTTACCTTTAATCTCGAATCTAGATTTTGGACACCAATAGATTTCTCTGCTCTTGTTGTATCTCCCTGGAACCGATGAACGAACTGTTCTTCAATCAGGTCCACGAATAGAGATTTAATCCCTCTGATAGATTGCACTAGAAAATCTATCAGGAGTTTCTACGAAGAGAGTTAACGAATTTGATCCGTTAAACCAGACTGTAATTCAAAATCACAGGCTGGATTTTTCTCGAGTAGACAGGGAGGGGGACGGCCACACTTGTTAGAAAATTACTTAGGTTTTCGAAAATTGTGACCTTGTTGTGTGTAATTTCTGTACTGCAATAACTTATTTATAATGTAGGCCACTAACAGCTTAGGGCCCATTAGTCATAAGTTCAGGCCCGACAAGCAAAGCCCGCATGTTCAGAAATTAATATAAAATTCATCGTGACTCCGATTGATAAACCGATTTCACCAATGTACACAGAAACCATTTCTGCACATTTTAAAGTCAAGATAAATGTTTCTGAATCCGAATTCAGTGATTTCCAAAAATGCCCATCACTATGTCATTTTAGGAAATCTTACTCCTCTACTCTTAAAAAAGAAGTCCAACTTCTTTTTTCATTAAATTTAACTCTTTAAATTTAACTATCTCAACGGGGATTAAAAATTCATTACACTGTGTGACCCTCAATGGTTCAGGGATACAGCTAGCCGTGGACTCACAACTCCTTGTGACTCGGAACAACAATTTCCGACTTGCCCATCGAATCATGGTAAGAGCGTCTAGCAACATCGCCCCATGATTCCCTAGGTATCACTGATAGTGCCTGCAAGAACCATATAGATTTTGGTTAGCGTACAGTACGGTCCCTTCATCCATATATCCCGATCGAATCAACAACCATTGGTATATCAAAAGTCGCTCGAGATTCGATAACTATGCAATACATCTTGAAGATCAAATAGTGACATCGCATGTGCTACTAAGAAACCATTTCTTAAATCACATCATGTACTCTGGCCAGAGATTCGTCACACTAATATCTCCTCAGATCGCATAGGATATCCACACTCGCAAGTATGTGGTGAATCCTTGACAACAAAGCATCGACTCCTATATGTGTTGTAACTGTACCCAATACCGACACCTGATGACCCCAATAGAGTCGGTAAACGAGTCAAAGCACAGTACTAGCGTATAGAGTCTCAATGATGTTTCAAGTAGTAAGGACTAATGGTGTACAACCAAAACCGCGGACTTTATCCACTCGATAAGTAATAACCACTTGGAAAGTCCGGATATGGTAGTTCGGTCATTCATCGTATGAATATCCATTTGCATGCTTCGAACATCTCTATGTTCCTTACCAATGAAACGTGGTACTCTGCATCGCAAATGCTAGTCTCACACTCGAGCGATTCTTATCCTTATTATCGGACGGCTCAATCGACTAGGAACAGTTTAGAATATACAGTGACTATAAGATGTGTTTCATGATAGACATCTTCATGTTCTACCACATCTTACATACACTATAGTATATTCAAGGTCTTTATCAAAACAACAATAGTATATTACAATATAACAATATGAAAAAAGATAAAGTCATTGCCATAAATAAAAGTGTAAATTATATTAAACAAAAGATTGTTTATACAAAGAGTCATCAAAGCCCTTAGCCACAAGTTGGCTCACTTGGGCACCCACTATTTCACACAACCTAACCCCTGAAGAGAAGCATCCGTGTAAACTACATACCCTCCAGATCCTGACGGTAATGCCAACACCGGCGCAGAAGTCAACCGCCGTCGAAGCTCACAGAAATTCTCCTCACACTCGGAGGACCACTCGAAATCCACACCCTTGCGGGTAAGTTGCGTCAACGGTCGAGCTAATTGAGAGAAGTTCAGAATGAAGCGACGATAATACCCTGCTAGACCCAGAAAACTACGGATCTCAGCAACTGTCGTCGGACGCGACCAATTAAGTACCGCTTCAATCTTGCTTGGATCAACAGAAATCCCCTCCCTGGATATGATATGGCCAAGAAAGACCACTCTATCCATCCAGAACTCACACTTGCTCAGCTTGGCGTACAACTGCTCATCTCGAAGAGTCTGTAGTACCAACCGCAAGTGAGAAACATGCTCTTCCGTATTTCGCGAATAAACCAAAATGTCGTCAATAAAGACCACGACAAACTTGTCCAAATACTCCCTGAAGACACGGTTCATCAAATCCATGAATATAGCCGGCGCATTAGTCAAACCAAATGACATCACTAGAAACTTGTAATGCCCATAGCGAGTACGGAATGCAGTCTTGGCTACGTCCTGATCACAGACTCTCAACTGATGATACCCAAATCTCAAGTCAATCTTGGAGTAAACTGACGTGCCCTGCAGCTGGTCAAACAAGTCATCAATAAGAGGCAACGGATACTTGTTCTTCACAGTGACTCGATTCAGCTGCCGATAGTCAATGCACAGCCGCATCGACCCATCCTTCTTCTTCACGAAGAGAACAGGAGCTCCCCATGGAGATACACTAGGACGAATGTACCCCTTGTCCAAAAGATCCTGTAGCTGATTCTTCAACTCACGCATCTCTGACGGAGCCAGACGATACGGTGCTCTAGAAATAGGCGAAGTACCCGGCATCAACTCTATGCCAAACTCGACTTCCCTAGCAGGAGGAAAACCCGGAATCTCATCAGGAAACACATCTGGAAATTCATCCACAATAGGAATGCTCTCTATCCCAATACTCTCAGCGGACAAATCAACTGCATAGATAAGGTAGCCTTCCCCGCCAGACTCTAGAGCTCGACAGGCTCTCAAAGCTGATACCAAGGGCATCGGGGGTCGCGCTCCCTCACCATAGAAAAACCAGCTCTCACTCCCCTTCGGATGAAAGCGTACTAATCTCTGATAGCAGTCCACTGAAGCTCGATAGGTAGTCAACATATCTATTCCCAGAATGCAATCAAAGTCGTCCATCGCCAGGACCATGAGATTCGCCAACAGAATGTTCCCTTCGAACTCTAAAGGGCAACCCATCACTAGACGCTTAGCCAAAGTAGATTGGCCCGTCGGAGTAGAAACAGACATCACTACGTCTAGTGCAATGCATGGTAACTTATGCCTCTTAACAAAACGTGCAAAAATGAAGGAATGAGATGCACCAGTGTCAATAAGTACAAGAGCAGGTATACCATAAAGCAGAAATGTACCTGCGATGACTTTCTCATTCTCCTCCACAGCCTGATCATGTCTCAGGGAAAACACCTGGCCAGAAGCTCGTGGCCTCAAATGAGAACTCCCAGCAGACTGTCCCTGCGACCTCTGCTGTACGGTGGCCTGAGAACCAGATCCTGAACCGCCTCCCCCAGACAGTGGACAATCCCTCCGGATATGACCAGTCTCTCCACAACGGAAACAAGCTCCAGAAGCTCTACGGCACTTGTCGGATGGATGGTTCTTCCCACAGTGATCACACTTGTCCTTCTTACCGTAACGGACAACACCTCCAGAACCAGAGGAAGAAGAAGATCCAGACTTCTTGAAAGTTTGGGCACGAGGACCCAAAGAACTAGCAGGCCTCGACTGAGGAAAAGACCTGTTCCGCCGAATGCTGTCCTCCGCCTGGTGACAACGGCTCACCAAACCCTCGTAGGACATGACGTCACCAACCGCCACACGGTCATGGATCTCAAGGTTAAGGCCCTGAAGGAACAGATTATACTTCATCTCTGAGATATCAGCAATCTCGGGGCAATAGGATAGCAGATCAAAGAACCTCTGCTGATACTCATCGATAGTCATGGCACCCTGTCGTAGACTCAGTAGCTCGCCCGCCTTCAACTGTCGGAGTGCAGGAGGAAAATACCGCTTTTGGAAAGCTGTGCGGAACTCGGCCCAGGTGGCCACTCCTCTTGCCGCAACAAAAGGTGCAGAAGTAAACCTCCACCACCTGCGCGCACGCCCATCCAGAAGATAGCAAAGGGTCTCCACCTTCTGCTCCTCGGTGCATTGGAAAGTCTGAAAAGTCGTCTCCATGCGGTCTAACCAGTTCTCCGCATCCTCCGGAGACTCACCTCCAACCAAGGGCTTAGGACCCATAAAAAAGAATCGACGCACAGTGAAATGCTCGTCGTCATGGTGACGATGACACCGTTCTCGACGAGGCTCCCGGTCGGCATCACCCCAACGCCCACCAACACTGCCATGAGAACTCTGGTCGTCACGATTTGACATCTACAAAAATACCTCAATATGAGACTAAATCCCAAGAATTCTTTTGCATGCTCTGATACCATAAATGTAGTGACCCTTACCCGGATAACCTACTAAACAGAACTTATGCATGCAATTAACTTAATTAAACAGATATCAGAATAAAACTGCGGAAACCATAAACGTTATACAATCCCAAGAAAAGGAATCTGTAATTTATCCAATAATATACAACCAAACCGAATAGCTGTATAAACCCAAACAACAGTAATAAAACCTAGACGAAGCTCCAGCTGGCCAACCACTGACTAGCCCCTCCTGGATCCACTCTCCTCATCCAAACGCAAACCTGCCCCATGGAAATAGGGTGTCCAGAAACACAGAGTACGAGACGTGAGCATAAAACGCTCAGTACGAGAGTATGAGTATACATGCATGCAAAGTGAACTCCCTATAGACTCGAAGTCAAGGATCAGATAAAAGAGACAGACCGGGCCCTGGTATGTAGCACGCTGTGCCGTCGCTTCAGGAGGTGGCTCCCATACCGAGATAACCGTGGATACGCCGGACCCAAATCGATGGAAGTCCATCCACTAACAGGATAGGGTACAACCCTACTAACAGACATCTCGAAAGAGATACAGCAAGATGCAAATGTATGCAGCATAATATCATGGCATATAAATCATGCAGTCACATAATACATGCATACTCAGTCAGGATATCTCGAACAGTACTTTCGTACCTCAAAACAGTGCAAGCTCTACCAACTCTAGGTCCACACCTATAGTCTGCTCTACACTGCCAAATGATACTACTATCATTAAAGTGCTCTAAAAGCCTTAACTAAGCTATTGCATACTCCTAAATATTTATAGGAAGCAAAAGCTATACCTTCGTCCGTCGTTAGCCCTTTGATGTCGATGCCTCCAGAACTTGGGCACAACTCCGCTACGACTACTGAACGCCTCGCCGACCTCCGGACCAAGCCTAAGAAGACTAGAACAGCTCCAAAAGGACTAGAATGGAAAGGAGAACTCGGAATTGGCAAATGAAGGTGAAGTCTCGGCCTTATATTTATAGACAACGATCGGAACTTCCGATCCTTGATCGGAAGTCCGAACCTCGATCGGAACATCCGATCCTGCCATCGGAGCTTCCGAAGATCCTGATCTGCCACGTGTCAAAATATCACTAGTTGACTCCGGATAGGGGTGATCGGAGCTTTCGGTCCTGATCGGAGCTTCCGATCCTGCCACACGTCATGCCTGACGTAATATCGATCGGAGCTTCCGATCCTGTTCGGAGCTTCCGATCCTGATCGGAGCTTCCGAACTCACCTTCGGAGCTTCCGAACTCAACCCAAGTAATTATGATTAATTCCTTAATTACTGATTTTGATTACGGGCTACTACAACTATCGTCGTTTTGTGGAGAATTTCTCTCAGATAGCTAAGGCTTTGACTCAGTTGATGAAGAAAGACGTTTCTTTCGTTTGGTCTGATGCTTGTGAAGACAGTTTTCGTGAGTTGAGACGTCATCTGACGACATCTCTAGTTCTTGCTTTACCGTCTGGATCAGGTGGTTTTGTAGTCTTCACTGATGCTTCTCTCCAGGGTTTGGGGTGTGTGTTGACTCAGAATGGTCACGTGATCGCTTATGCCTCCAGACAGCTGAAGACTCACGAGGAGAACTATCCCGTACATGATTTAGAGCTTGCAGCCATTGTCTTTGCTCTTAAGATATGGCGTCACTATTTGTATGGAGAACGATTTGAGATCTTCACCGATCATAAGAGTTTGAAGTATCTGTTCACTCAGGCTGAGTTGAACATGCGGCAACGTCGTTGGATGGATCTGTTGAAAGATTACGATTGTGAGATCAAGTACCATCCAGGTTCTTCAAATCCTGTTGCTGATGTGCTTAGTCGCAAAGTCTATATGAGTTCCCTTCGTACCAATTCGGTACGGAAGGCAGTGGAAGAGTGTTATTCTTCAGGATTCACATTCTGTCATAAGAAAGAACAACAAGGGATTCGTGTCTCTTCTGTGCTTGCAGAGCCAGCGTTGTACCGACGAATCCGAGAAGCTCAGAATTCTGATCTGAAGACGCAGAAGTTAACCCGTTTGGCGGAACGTGATAATACTTCTGGTTTCCATTTGCAGGGAGACAGTCTGTTGTGTCTTTCTGGTCGGGTTGTGGTACCCGAGGACTCTATTTTGAGGTATGAGATCTTATCGCAAGCTCACCGCAGTCGATTCTCTGTACATCCAGGCAGCATGAAGATGTATAAGGATATTCACACTCGATTTTGGTGGAAAGGGATGAAGCGCAGTGTTTATCAGTTCGTATCCCGATGCCCTGTGTGTCAGCAGGTCAATAAAGAGTTTAGACGACCCGTAGGGTTACTTCACAGCTTAGAGATTCCTGAATGGAAGTGGGAGCATGTGACGATGGACTTTATCACCCACTTGCCTATGTCTTCCAGGAATTGTGATGCTATTTGGGTTGTCGTGGATCGGTTGTCGAAGTCAGCGCATTTTCTTCCCTATAACCGCGATTACACCTTTGATAGGATGGCGCAATTGTATGTGCGGGAGATTATGCGATTGCATGGGATTCCGTTGAGCATTGTCAGCGATAGAGATCCGAGATTCACCTCGAGGTTTTGGGGTAGTTTCCAGCGAGCCCTTGGTACTACTTTAAGCTTGAGTACGACTTATCATCCAGAGACGGACGGACAGTCGGAGCGTACTATTTGCACTTTAGAGGATATGCTTCGCGCGGCGGTGATGGATTTTGGTCCAGCGTGGCATGATCATTTACCCTTGGTGGAGTTCGCCTACAACAATAGTTACCATCGCAGCATTGGCATGGCACCATTTGAGGCTCTTTATGGACGCCATTGTCGTACACCTTTGTTTTGGGACGAGGTTGGCGAGCGTCAGGTTGAGGGTCCTCAGATGATTCAACAGATGATTGATGCAGTAGAGTTGATCCGATGCAGGATTAAGGCAGCCCAGGATAGACAGACTAGTTATGCAAACACTCACCGGAGACTGTTACATTTTGAGGTAGGAGAGCATGTGTTCTTGCGTATGTCACCTTTCCGGAAGGTGATGAGGTTTGGTCGCAAGGGTAAGCTAACACCTAGATTTATTGGTCCTTTCGAGATTCTTGAGAAGGTTGGGGATGTGGCTTATCGTCTGGCCTTGCCACCCGATCTTTCGGAGATCCACGATGTGTTCCACGTGTCCTTATTGAGGCAGTACGCGGCGGACGAGTCGCATATTTTGCATCCGACCGAGGTAAAGGTAGATCGGGATCTATCGTATGTGAAGAAACCCCTGCGGATTCTTGACAGGAAGGACAAGGTACTTCGTAACAAGCGTATACCGTTGGTGATGGTACAGTGGCAACGCAGAGGGACAGAGGAAGCTACTTGGGAGTTGGAGAGCCGGATGTTAGCCGAGCACCTCGAGTTATTTTGAGATTTATATTTCATTATATCAGGCTGTACTTGTTCAGTTGTAATAATATTATTTGGTTGGCTATTACTATTTTCCTCTAAGACTTAAATTTCGAGGACGAAATTTCTTAAGTGGGGGAGAATATAGTAACCCGCATTTCTAATTAGTGATTAATGAGTAATTAATCACGTGATCATATTTAGATTAAGTAAAACATGATTAAGTGAGTTCCTGTTGGGATAACGGACTTCAGAAATGGATTCTGAGCACTCGAAGTAGTTGAATTGAGTCAGCAGGATCGGACGGTCCGAAGAGGAGTTCGAGATCGGAAGCTCCGGTCGGCAAGATCGGAATCTCCGATCTGGACCAGGGCACACGTCATCGCTTACATCAGCAAGGTGACGTCATGGTTGAAGTAATATTGAGCGATCGGAAGCTCCGAAGGTGCGATCGGAGGTTCGGATCGAGTTCGGACGTTCCGAACCAGGTTCGGAGGCTCCGAACGTTGTCTAAAAATATAGGGGCCGAGGGTTCATTTGGAGTGCACCAATTCCTCTCTTCTCTCTGATTCCTAAGCCTTCTAACTCATATATAGGGAGATCTAGGCGTCCTACGGGGAATCTGGTAGTGGCTTAGTGATCTAGACGTCGTCGCGGAGCTATGGCCTAGTTTTGAGGCTATCGACAGCAAAGGGCTATCGACGGACGCAGGTATAGCTTTGGCATCCTAAAAATATTTAGGAGTACGCTTTAGCTTAGTTAAGGCTTTTAGAGATTTATTGTTGATGCATGGATATTTGCATTGTAGTAGCAGTAGACTGGACTAGTAGGCTTGGAGTATAGGCCAGCGGAGCTAGGTTGTCCAGCAGTGTTAGAGGTACGTAAGTACTGACCGAGATAGCCGGCATGATATATTTGCTTGTATGTTGCATGAGTATGTGCTATATATCTTATCATGTTTTAGCATGTTTTACCGTCTTAGTACATACATGATTTTACGTGTGACTACATCCGGAGAGATGTGAGTCATTGACAGTCTCCATAGGGAACAGTGATCTCATTTTGGACTCGAGTTAGGTATGACAGTTTCCATATGGGGCTTGTATCCTGTTTTGGATTCGGGTCAGGATAGGGTTGGCTCAGCCCTGATATAGAGTATACGAGTACCCCGCGGAGTAGCTCTCTAGCCGGTACTGTATATTCTCGGCGCCATGAGCAAGTGTTTTCACTTGATTTTAAATCATCTGTGTGTGCATATTTGTATTTATATCATTGCTTCGTATTGAGCATTCTAGCTCATGCCCCTGTGTTTGGGTATTCGTTGTGTACCTTGTGGCGGGGCAGGTTTGAGGCTGGACGGTCCAAGCGGCTCTCAGCAGGATTGAGCTTTGGAGAGTGCGAGGTTGTAGAGGGTAGGGATTTATTTACCCTGAACCTTTGATTTGGTTGTATAACAGTACTTACACACTTGTGATGTCGTCGGTTGTATTCTGCCGATTGGATTTGTTGTATTTTAATTATCCGCACTTTACGCTTTAAGCTTTTATTGCGTGCGCATTTCGGTAACTCTGATTAGTTAGTGGATCCGGGTTGGGTCACTATATTTTTGGTATCAGAGCAACGCATTGCACTGGGAATATCGTAAAGCGGATTTAGTAATTATCTGTTCTTGTGTAACAGATGGTAGATTACGACGAGAGCCACGGTAGCATTGACGGCGGTCATTCGGGCGATCCGGATGATCGTAGACATCGGAGACAGCCCGAGGAACGCAGGCGAGTGAGCATGCGTAGATTCAAGGAGGTTAGCCCAAAGCCTTTGACGGGTGGTGAGACAGCTGAAGAGGCGGAGGATTGGCTTGAGAGGATGGAGCAGTGCTTCCAGGAGTTCCGTTGCACGGCTGAGGATAGGATGGAGATTCTTGCTTTTATGCTTGAGGGCAGAGCGAGGAAGTGGTGGAGATCTACTTCCGCACCGGTTATAGCAGCTAGAGGTGCAGCTACGTGGGTTGAGTTCCGTACTGCTTATCAGAGGTTATATTTTCCTCCAGCTCTTCATCAGGCGAAAGCCAATGAGTTGTTGAGTTTGCGACAGGGGACGATGAAGATCGAGGAGTGCCAGCAGAAGTTCTTTGTTCTGCTACCTTTTTGTCGTCATGTTGCTGATAGTTTTATGGCGAAGTTTGATCATTTCCTTCAGGGTTTGAATCCTGATATTCATCGGATGGTTGCTGTGGGTGGCGATGGGACTTACGAGGATTTGGTGGACCGTTGTCGCTAGGCCGAGGACAATATTCAGAAGAACAGGGGACTTTACTCTTCTTCTTCCAGGTCAGCGAGTGCTAGTGCTTTGGGCCCTAGGGGGCAGTCCTTCAAGAAGCCAGGAGGTACTTCTTCTTCTTCCTCTGGATCTGGTGGAGTGCATAACTTTGGTGGTCAAAGGCCGAACCGTTGTCGTCAGTGCCGACGCAGACATCCACCAGGGTAGTGTGGTCGATCGACCACTGCATGTTTTGAGTGTGGCCAGGAGGGTCACATGAAGAGAGATTGTCCTATGCTGATTGGGGCAGTGAGTGGTTCCGGAGGTTCTCAGGCATCTGTTCAGCCACCTCAGTACCAGCAGCCACCTTTCCAGCAGCAGTATTCGCAGCAGCGCCAGCAGCCACAGTAGTCTCAGAGACAGCCTACTCAGACTCCGTCTCGGGGTCATTCTTTGAGGCCACGTGCCCAGGGTCACGTCTTTGCGCTTAACCAGGATCAGGAAGAGGCTGACAGTGATCGGATGATTGCAGGTATCTGTAGTTTATGTGGTTTTCCTGCATATGTTTTAATTGATACCGGTGCATCACATTCTTTTGTCTCAGCACGTTTTGCTAAGAAGTATAGATTGCCGTTTATTCCTTTAGACGTATTGCTAGTGGTTTCTACTCCTATGGGGAGCGAGGTTTTAGCCAAACGTCTAGTTGTGGGTTGTGTTTTGGAATTCGAGGGACATCAGCTTAGTGCTAACCTGATAATTCTAGCAATGGAGGATTTCGATTGCATCATTGGGATAGATCTATTGACTACCTACCGAGCGATAGTGGATTGCTATCAGAGGTTTGTTCAGTTTCGTCCAGAGGATGATGAGTCATGGTATTTCTATGGTAAGGGAGCACGACCCCCGATGCCACTGGTTTTAGCTCGGAAGGCCCGGCGTGCTTTAGAGTCTGGCGGGGAAGGCTACCTTATCTACGCCATTGATGCATCCTTAGGAGAGCCAGATATCCGAGAGATACCAGTGGTTTGTGACTTTCCAGATGTATTTCCGGAGGAGATTCCAGGTTTGCCACCAGTAAGGGAGATTGAGTTTGGCATTGAGTTAGTGTCAGGGACTACACCGATTTCCAGAACTCCTTACCGATTGGCACCGTCAGAAATGAAAGAGCTGCAGAAGAAATTGTAAGATCTTCTTGATAAGGGTTATATTCGACCTAGTGTTTCACCATGGGGAGCCCCAGTACTGTTTGTCATGAAGAAGGATGGGTCGATGCGGTTGTGTATTGACTACCGTCAGTTGAATCAGGTGACAGTATCTCTTTGATCAGTTGCAGGGTACTTCTGTCTATTCGAAGATTGATCTTAGGTCTGGGTATCATCAGTTGCAAGTTCAACAGGAGGATGTTCCTAAGACAGCATTTCATACACGGTATGGACACTATGAGTTTCTAGTGATGCTGTTTGGTTTGACGAATGCTCCAGCTGTTTTTATGGATCTGATGAACAGAGTTTGGATAAGTTCGTGGTGGTGTTCATCGATGACATTTTGGTGTATTCTCGCAGCATGGATGAGCATGCCTACCATCTCTATACTGTACTGCAGGTCTTGAGGGAAAGATAGTTGTACGCAAAGCTGAGTAAGTGTGACTTCTGGATTGACCGAGTTGTGTTCCTTGGTCATGTCATTTCTCAGGAGGGCGTATCTGTTGATCCTAGCAAGACAGAGGCTATTTTGAATTGGTCACGTCCGACTACAGCTTTTGAGATTCGTAGTTTCCTTGGTTTAGCAGGATACTATCATCGTTTTGTGGAGAATTTCTCTCAGATAGCTAAGCCTTTGACTCAGTTGACGAAGAAAGACGTTTCTTTCGTTTGGTCTGATGCTTGTGAAGACAGTTTTTGTGAGTTGAGACGTCGTCTGACGACAGCTCCAGTTCTTGCTTTACCGTTTGGATCAGGTGGTTTTGTAGTCTTCACTAATGCTTCTCTCCAGGGTTTGGGGTGTGTGTTGACTCAGAATGGTCACGTGATCGCTTATGCCTCCAGACAGCTGAAGACTCACGAGGAGAACTATCCCATACATGATTTAGAGCTTGCAGCCATTGTCTTTGCTCTTAAGATATGGCGTCACTATTTGTACGGAGAACGATTTGGGATCTTCACCGATCATAAGAGTTTGAAGTATCTGTTCACTCAAGCTGAGTTGAACATGCGGCAACGTCGTTGGATAGATCTGTTGAAAGATTATGATTATGAGATCAAGTACCATCCAGGTTCTTCAAATCCTGTTGCTGATGCGCTTAGTCGCAAAGTCTATGTGAGTTCCCTTCGTACCAATTCGGTACGGAAGGCAGTGGAAGAGTGTTGTTCTTCAGGATTCACATTCCGTCATAAGAAAGAACAACAAGGGATTCGTGTTTCTTCTGTGCTTGCAGGGCCAGCGTTGTACCGATGAATCCGAGAAGCTCAGAATTCTGATCTGAAGACGCAGAAGTTAACCCATTTGGCGGAAGGTAATAATACTTCAGGTTTCCATTTGCAGGGAGATGGTCTGTTGTGTCCTTCTGGTCGGGTTGTGGTACCCGAGGATTCTACTTTGAGGGATGAGATCTTATCGTAAGCTCACCGCAGTCGATTCTCTATACATCCAGGAAGCATGAATATGTATAAGGATCTTTGCACTCGATTTTGGTGGAAAGGGATGAAGCGCAGTGTTTATCAGTTCATATCACGATGCCTTGTGTGTCAGCAGGTCAAGGCAGAGTTTAGACAACCCGGAGGGTTACTTCACAGCTTAGAGATTCCTGAATGGAAGTGGGAGCATGTGACGATGGACTTTGTCACCCACTTGCCTATGTCTTCCAGGAATTGTGATGCTATTTGGGTTGTCGTGGATCGGTTGTCGAAGTCAGCGCATTTTCTTCCCTATAACCGCGATTACACCTTTGATAGGATGACGCAATTGTATGTGCGGGAGATTATGCGATTGCATGGGATTCCGTTGAGCATTGTCAGTGATAGAGATCCGAGATTCACCTCGAGGTTTTGGGATAGTTTCCAGCGAGCCCTTGGTACTACTTTAAGCTTGAGTACGGCTTATCATCCAGAGATGGAGGGATAGTCGGAGTGTACTATTCGCACTTTAGAGGATATGCTTCGCACGGCAGTGATGGATTTTGGTCCAGTATGGCATGATCATTTACCCTTGGTGGAGTTCGCCTACAACAATAGTTACCATCGCAGCATTGGCATGGCACCATTTGAGGCTCTTTATGGACGCCGTTGTCGTACACCTTTGTTTTGGGACGAGGTTGGTGAGCGTCAAGTTGAGGGTCCTCAGATGATATAGCAGATGATTGATGCAGTAGAGTTGATCCGATGCAGGATTAAGGCAGCCCAAGATAGACAGACTAGTTACGCGAACACTCACCGGAGACCGTTACGCGAACACTCACCGGGTAAGCTAACACCTAGATTTATTGGTTCTTTTGAGATTCTCGAGAAGGTTGGGGATGTGGCTTATCGTCTAGCCTTGCCACCCGATCTTTCGGAGATCCACGATGTGTTCCACGTGTCCTTATTGAGGCAGTACGTGGCGGACGAGTCGCATATTTTGCATCCGACCGAGGTAAAGGTAGATCAGGATCTATCGTATGTGAAGAAACCCCTGCGGATTCTTGACAGGAAGGACAAGGTACTTCGTTACAAGCGTATACCGTTGGTGATGGTACAGTGGCAACGCAGAGGGAAAGCGGAAGCTACTTGGGAGTTGGAGAGCCGGATGTTAGCCGAGCACTCCGAGTTATTTTGAGATTTTATATTTCATTATATCAAGCTGTACTTGTTCAGTTGTAATAAGATTATTTGGTTGGCTATTCCTATTTTCCTCTAAGACTTAAATTTCGAGGACGAAATTTCTTAAGTGGGGGAGAGTGTAGTAACCCGCATTTCTAATTAGTGATTATTGAGTAATTAATCATGTGATCATGTTTAGATTAAGTAAAACATGATTAAGTGAGTTCCTGTTGGGATAACGGACTTCAGAAATTGATTCTGAGCACTTGACTTAGTTGAATTGAGTCAGCAGGATCGGACGGTCCGAAGAGGAGTTCGGAGGATCCAAAGTGGATCGGAAGCTCCGAAGTCAGGATCGAAAGCTCTGATCGAGATCGGAAGCTCCGTCGGCAAGATCGGAAGCTTCGATCTGGACCAGGGCACACGTCATCGCTTATGTCAGCAAGGTGACATCATGGCTGACGTAATATTGAGCGATCGGAAGCTCCGAAGGTGCAATCGGAGGTTCCGATCGAGTTTGGACGTTCCGAAGCAGGTTTGGAGGCTCCGAACGTTGTCTATAAATATGGGGGCCTAGGGTTCATTTGGAGTGCAACAATTCCTCTCTTCTCTCTGATTCCTAAGCCTTCTAACTCAGATCTAGGGATATCTAGGCGTCCTACGGGGAATCCGGAAGTGGCTTAGTGATCTAGACGTCGTCGCGGAGCTATGGCCTAGTTTTGAGGCTATCGACAGCAAAGAGCTATCGACGGACGCAGGTATAGCTTTGGCATCCTAAAAATATTTAGGAGTACGCTTTAGCTTAGTTAAGGCTTTTAGAGATTTATTGTTGATGCATGGATATTTGCATTGTAGTAGCAGTAGACTGGACTAGTAGGCTTGGAGTATAGGCCAGTGGAGCTAGGTTGTCCAGCAGTGTTAGAGGTACGTAAGTACTAACCGAGATAGCCGGCATGATATATTTGCTTGTATGTTGCATGAGTATGTGCTATATGTCTTATCATGTTTTAGAATGTTTTACCGTCTTAGTACATACATGATTTTACGTGTGACTGCATCCGGAGAGATGTGAGTAATTGACAGTCTCCATAGGGAACAGTGATCTCATTTTGGACTCGAGTCAGGTATGACAGTTTCCATATGGGGCTTGTATCCTGTCTTGGATTCGGGTAAGGATGGGGTTGGCTCAGCCCTGATATGGAGTATACGAGTACCCCGCGGAGTAGCTCTCTAGCCATGAGCAAGTGTTTTCACTTGAGTTTTAAATCATTTGTGTGCGCATATTTGTATTTATATCAATGCTTCGTATTGAGCGTTCTAACTCACGCCCCTGTGTTTAGGTATTTGTTGTGTACCTTGTGGCGGGGCAGGTTTGAGGCTGGACGGTCCAGGCGGCTCTCAGCAGGATTGAGCTTTGGAGAGTGCGAGGTTGTAGAGGGTAGGGATTTATTTACCCTGAACCTTCGATTTGGTTGTATAACAGTACTTATACACTTGTGATGTCGTCGGTTGTATTCTGCTGGATTTGTTGTATTTTAATTATCTGCACTTTACGCTTTAAGCTTTTATTGCGTGCGCTTTTTCGGTAACTCTGATTAGTTAGTGGATCCGGGTTGGGTCACTACACTGGTAAAGGGTCATCCGAAAAGTCATGCTCAGTACCGGCGCCACATGAGTGCTGCCACCACACGGATCAACCTCTGGGTGCAACCACACTCGTCTAGTACACCAGAGTAGACAGACATAAATGCCCCCATCGTCGCGGTACTCTCTGTGATAGACTATTGAGTATAGATTTGAGCGGCTCTGTAATCAGGTATAACAAGGTATAGGCTCAATGTGTATATGCACATGACATATGAATAATGAAAGCGATAAATCATATCTCATGCCATATAATAATGCCAAATAAAATGCAACATATAAACATGTATACTCGCTGGCAATCTCAGTCAATGTGTACGTACCTCTAGGATAGTTCAAGTATAGTAGATCCTAGGTTCCAAGCCTATATTCAAAATTTCATCGTATCACTACACAAGTTCTATAAGCCTTAACTAAGCTAATAAGTACTCCCAAAACTTAAATAGATTCCCGGACCATACCTTCGTCCGTAGATAGCCCTTTGGAGTCACTAGTCCCGAATGACTATAACCACAACTTGGTTATTCCAGAACCTCTATTATAACCGATAGGGCCCTCAAGTGTATAACTCACACTATATAACTGAAGAAAGAAACTCAAGAATTCGTAATTCAAATAAAATTAGACAAGCCCTATTTATAGGCAAAATTCCCGGCCAGGATCGGAACTTACGATTTCGGGATCGGAGCTTCCGATCCGCTCACTGTGTGCATGCTTGACACGCCAGGATTGGAACTTCCGATCTGACGATCGGAGCTTCCGATCTGCCCTCCGTTCGGCACTTGTCAAAACTCGCGGCTGAGTCATCGAGCATTGCTGGCAGCTGGAGATCGGAACCTCCGTTCCTGGATCGGAGCTTCCGATCTCTGTGCTTTTGATCGGCTTCCAAAGTGGCTGGGATTGGAGCTTCCGATCTGGGTTCGGAGCTTCCGATCCGGCCCAAAAGTCAAAAGCCCAAATTTCCTTTTGAAGTCCAATTACACTCCGAAATTGGTTAATTGCTAACCCTTAATCATGTTTAACATATTATTATCTTTAAATGGAATCTGGGTTACTACATTCTCCCCACCTTTAGATATTTCATCCGCGAAATAAAATCTAAAGACAAATTAAGATAACAATATGAAACATCAAATACAACAACTGTAATTACATCTTTACATGGTAATCAAAAGTATAAAGCAAACAACTCAGGATATTCTACTTGCATATGACTCTCAGTTTCCCAAGTTTCTTCTTCAACGCCTTGGCGCTGCTACTGTATCATCACAAGTGGTATAGTCTTGTTCCAAAGAACTTTCTCCTTCCTGTCTAGGATACGGAGTGGTCGTTCAACAAAAGACATATCTGGCTCTAGCTGAATATCAGTAGAATGAATCACATGAGATTCATCAGCTATGTACTGTCAAAGTAACGACACATGAAAAACATTATGTATACTGGAAAGATTTGGCGGCAACGCCAAATGATATGCAACATCTCCGATCTTTTCCAGTATCTGGAAAGGCCCAATGAAACGAGGCGACAACTTTCCTTTCACACCGAATCTCATCACCTTCCTAAAAGGTGATACTCGTAAGAATACATATTCACCAGGCTCAAACGTAAGTGGCCTGCGGTGAATATTAGCATAACTGGCTTGTCGATCTTGAGAAATTTTGATCCTCCGTTTAATCAAATCCACCTTGTCTACAATCTGCTGCACCAACTCAGAACCCTCGACTTGTCGTTCCCCGACTTCATCCCTGAATAACGGAGCACGACACCGTCGACCGTACAATGCCTCGAAAGGTGTCATATCAATACTACGATGATAACTGTTATTGTAGGCAAATTCAATCAAAGGTAACTGATCCTGTCAGGATAAGCCAAAGTCCATAACAGAAGAACGTAGCATATCCTCCAAAGTACGAATCGTCCGCTCTGACTGCCCGTCAGTCTCCAGATGATATGCAGTGCTCAAACTCAAAGTGGTACCCAATGCCTGTTGAAAACTACCCCAGAAACGTGAGGTAAATTGCGGGTCTCTATCACTGACTATGCTCACTGGAATCCCATGTAATCGCACTATCTCCTGGACATATAAGCGTGCCATGCGATCATAAGAATATTCCCGGTTGTAAGGAATAAAGTGTGCTGATTTCGTCAAACGGTCAATAATGACCCAGATAGCATCACACTGACGTGAAGTTATAGGTAAGAGGGTGACAAAATCCATAGTCACGTACTCCCACTTCCATTCGGGAATCTCAAGATTCTGCAGTAATCGACCTGGTCGTCGGTGTTCAGTCTTGACCTGTTGACAAACCAAACATCGAGAAACAAATTGATACACAGTACGCTTCATTCCCTTCCACCAGAATCTAGTTCGCAAGTCCTTATACATTTTCATGCTTCCAGGATGAACTGATAATCGACTCATGTGAGCTTGAGAAAGAATATCATTCTTGAGCTCCACAACATTAGGTACAACCACTCGATTAGATAAGCACAATAATCCATCTGCCTGAAAATGGAATCTAGATGTATTAACCCCATTGGCTAAACGTGCCAAACGCTGAGTCTTAACATCGGATATCTGAGCATCTCTGATCCGAGAATACAATGCTGGCTCAGATAAAATAGTATACAATCGAATTCCATTCCTCCCTTTTCTGTGCTTGAGCGTAAAACTCAAAGAACAACACTCTTGTATCATATGAGATACTTCATTAGTCTGAAATACAGAAAGTCTCACCTGCCGACTCAAGGCATCAGCAGTAAGATTAGCAGAACCTGGATGATATTTGATTTCACAATCATAATCCTTCAAAATATCCATCCAGCATCTCTGTCGCATATTCAACTCTACCTGAATGAATAAATACTTCAAACTCTTGTGATCCGTGAATATCTCAAATTTCTCACCATAAAGATAATGCCTCCAAATCTTGAGTGCAAATACAATGGCGGCTAACTAGAGATCATGTACTGGATAATTATTCTCATGCGTCTTCAACTGTCGAGAAGCATAGGCAATAACATGTCAATGCTGTGTCAGAACACAACCCAACCCTTGACCAGAGGCATCAGTATAGACAACATATCCTCCTGATCTCGATGGTAGAGCTAGTACCGGTGCAGTAGTAAGACATCTACGTAGCTCGTGAAATGACTCCTCACAATCCGAAGTCCAAATGAAGGCAACATCTTTCCGTGTAAGCTGTGTCAAAGGCCTGGCCAACTGTGCAAAATTCTCGATGAACCAACGGTAATAACCAGCTAGACCCAAGAAACTACGAATCATAGCAACCATCGTCGAACGAGACCAGTTCAGCACTGCCTCTATCTTACTAGGATCAACAGATATTCCTTCACTAGAAATCATATGACCGAGAAACACTACCCGATCAAGCCAAAATTCACACTTGCTCAATTTCGCATACAGCTGCTTATCTCGTAAAATCTGCATTACAATCCTCAAATGCTGTGCATGCTCATTCTTTTCATGAGAATAGAAAAGAATATCATCAATGAAGATGATGACAAATCTATCCAGATATTCTCGAAATACCTGATTCATCAGATTCATAAAGACTGTCGGTGCATTCGTCAAACCAAATGGCATAACCAAAAATTCATAATGCCCGTATCTAGTCCTCAAAGCAGTCGTAGAAATATCTGAGTCTCGTGCCCGCATCTGGTGGTATACAGATCTTAGATCTATCTTAGAGTAGACAGAAGTACCCTGTAATTGATCGAAAAAATCATCAATTCGCGGCAAAGGATACTTATTCTTGATGGTGACACGATTCAACTGCCTGTAATCAATACATAATCTCATCGATCCATCCTTCTTTTTGACAAATAAAATAGGTGCTCCCCACGGAGAAACACTTGGACGAATATATCCCTTATCAAGCAGATCCTGTAACTGTTTTTTCAATTCCCTCATCTCTGACGGCGCCAGACGATAAGGTGCTCGAGATATAGGCGTAGTTCCTGGTACTAGATCAATACCAAATTCAACCTCTCGAACCGGAGGAAAACCAGGAATCTCATCAGGGAATACATCAGAAAACTCACTGACTATCGGTAGCTGATCAATACCCGTACTACTCATGGACATGTCAACTGCATAGATGAGGTAGCCCTCCCCACCTGTGTAGTAACCCGTATCCAGAATTAGCGATTAATGAGTATATTAATCGTGTAATAATGTTTAGATTAAGTAAAACATGATTAAGGAAATTCCAAATGGATTAATGGAGTTTAGAAATGGATTCAGGACACTCGAAAATGGCTTAAAGGACCCCAAGACTCAAGTGGGATCGGAACCACCAACCCAGGATCGGAGCTTCCGATCTTGGTGACATCGGAACCCAATCGGAACCACATCAGAAGCAGGGAGATCGGAACGTCCGATCAGCAATCAGAGCTTCCGATGGTTGTCGGTGACAGGTGTGTGGTTGCTGTTGGAAAACACGGCTCTCAGATCAATCACGATTGATACCCGGTGCAGCGGAAGTTTAAAAATTTTATTATGGAACAATTCCATAGTGTGGGTATCAACCGTTTAACGATTAAATTATAAGTGTGTGTAAAATTAAATAACTATTATTAAATTTTTACCTTTAATCTCGAATCGAGATTCTGGACACCAACAGATTTAATCTGCTCTTGTTGTCTCTCCCTGGAACTGATGAATATTCTGTCCTTCAATCAGGTCCACGAATGGAGGTTTAATCCCTCTGATAGATTGCACTAGAAAATCTATCAGAAGTTTTCTACGAAGAGAATAAACGAATTTGATTCGCTATTCCAGACTGCAATTCAAAATCACAGACCGGAATTTCTCACGCAGAGAAGGGAGGGGGCGGCCGAATTTGAGAGAGAGGAGGCTAGGGTTTTCGAAAAACCTGTCTCAAATTATGACCTGTTGTGTGTAATTTCTGTACTGCAATAACTTATTTATAATGCAGGCCACTAACACCTTAGGGCCCATTAGTCATAAGTTGAGGCCCGACAAGCTAAGCTCGCATGTTCAGAAATTAATATAAAATTCATCGTGACTCCGATTGATGAACCGATTTCACCAATGTGCACAGAAACCATTTCTGCACATTTTAAAGTCGAGATAAATTTTCCTGAATCCGAATTCAGTGATTTCCAAAAAATGTCCATCCCTATGTCATTTTAGGAAATCCTACTCCCTTACTCTTATTTAAGAAGTTCAACTTCTTTATTCATTAAATTTAACTCTTTAAATTTAACTATCTCAACGGGGATTAAAACTCCATTACACTGTGTGACCCTCAATGGTTCAGGGATACAGCTAGCCATGGGCTCACAACTCCTTGTGACTCGGAACAACGATTTCCGACTTGCCCAACGAATCATGGTAAAGCGCCTAGCAACATCGCCCCATGATTCCCTAGGTATCACTGATAGTGCCTACAAGAACCAGTAGATTTTGGTTAGCGTACAGTACGGTCCCTTCATCCATATATCCCGATCGAATCAACAACCATTGGTATATCGAGAGTCGCTCAAGATTCGATAACTATGCAATACATCTTGAAGATCAAATTAGTGACATCGCATGTGCTACTAAGAAACCATTTCTTAAATCACATCAAGTACTCTGGCCAGAGATTCGTCACACTAATATCTCCTCAGATCGCATAGGATATCCACACTCGCAAGTATGTGGTGAATCCTTGACAACAATGCATCGACTCCTATATGTGTTGTAACTGTACCCAATCCCGACACCTGATGACCCCCATAGAGTCGGTAAACGAGTCAAAGCACAGTACTAGCATATAGAGTCTCCATGATGTTTCAAGTAGTAAGGACTAATGGTGTACAACCAAAACCGCGGACTTTATCCACTCGATAAGTGATAACCACTTGGAAAAGTCCGGATAGGGTAGTTCGATTATTCATCCTATGAATATCCATTTGCATGATTCGAACATCTCCATGTTCCCTACCAATGAAACGTGGTACTCCGCATCGCAAATGCTAGTCTCAAACTCAAGCGATCCTTATCCTTATTATCGGACGGCTCAATCGACTAGGAACAGTTTAGAATATACAGTGACTATAAGATGTATTTCATGATAGACATCCCCATGTTCTACCACATCTTACATACACTATAGTATATTCAAGGTCTTTATCAAAACAACAATAGTATATCATAATATAACAATATGAAGAAAGATAAAGTCATTGCCATTAATAAAAGTGTAAATTACATTAAACAAAAGATCGTTTGTACAAAGAGTCATCAAAGCCCATAGCCACAAGTTGGCTCACTGGGCACCCACTCTTTCAATCTCCCACTTGCCCTATAGCCAACTAGTCATACTACGTAGACCCATTGCTTCGCGATGTTTGTCAAACAATGGTCCTGGCAAGGGATTAGTAAGCGGATCAGCGATATTGTCTGCAGAGGCCACTCGTTCGACAGTGATGTCTCCTCTTTCCACAATCTCCCGGATGATGTGGTATTTCCTCAGTACGTGTTTGGATCTTTGATGAGACCTTGGTTCCTTTGCTTGAGCAACGGCACCCGTGTTGTCGCAGTACACCGGGACTGGACCAACAAATTCAGGAATGACGCCCAACTCTTGGACGAACTTCCTCATCCAAACGGCCTCTTTAGCAGCAGCTGATGCTGCAATGTATTCAGCCTCAGTGGTGGAATCCGCTGTGGTGTCCTGCTTGGAACTCTTCCAAGAGACAGCAACGCCATTGAGCATGAACACAAATCCAGAGGTTGACTTCGAGTCATCCACGTCACTTTGGAAGCTAGAGTCGGTATAGCCTTCCAATTTCAGATCTCGTCCTCCATATACCATGAACATATTCTTAGTCCTTCGTAAGTACTTAAGAATGTCCTTCACGGCTTTCCAATGCATTTGACCAGGATTAGCCTGATATCTGCTCGTGACACTCAGAGCAAATGCTACATCCAGTCTGGTAGATATCATCCCATACATGATACTACCTATAGCTGACGCATATGGTACATGTGTCATATTCTCTATCTCTGCATCAGTCTTGGGACACATAGACTTGGATAAAGAAACTCCATGACACATGGGTAGATGTCCTCTCTTGGACCCATCCATTGAAAACCGTTTTAATATGGGGTCGATGTAGGTTTATTGAGTGAGTCCTATCATTCTCTTAGATCTATCTCTATAGATCTGTATCCCAAGAATGTAGGATGCCTCACCCAAATCCTTCATCGAGAATCTACCTGATAACCATATCTTTGTTGACTGCAACATCCCTACATCATTCCCAATGAGTAGGATGTCATCAACATAAAGTACTAAGAATGTCACAGCATCCTTAACTACTTTCTTGTACACGCACGGTTCCTCCGGGTTCTTGATGAAACCAAAATCTTTTATTGTTTCATCAAATTTCTGGTTCCAACTTCTTGATGCTTGTTTTAGACCATAAATTGATCTCTGAAGCTTGCATACCTTATGCTCGCTTCCCATGGATGTGAACCCCTCCGGCTGCTTCATATAGATTTCTTCCTTAATGTCTCCATTAAGAAAAGCAGTCTTCACATCCATTTGCCATATCTCATAGTCATACCATGCAGCTATGGCAATAAGGATTCTTATGGACTTGAACATTGCAACTGGTGAAAAGGTTTCATCATAGTCAACTCCTTGTCTTTGAGTGTAACCTTTCGCCACCAATCGCGCCTTGTAGGTCAATACCTTACCATCAGGCCCAAGCTTTCTCTTGTAGATCCATTTACACCCTATTGGAACAATTCCATCAGGAGGATCTACTAAAGACCAAACTTGGTTTGTATGCATTGAATCCAATTCAGACTGCATAGCTTCAATCCATAAATTTGAATCCGCATCAGAAATTTCTTCCTTGAAGTTTCTTGGATCACATCCAATGGCGGGTTCATCTTGATCCCCTTCAAGAAGAAGACCATATCGAACAGGAGGTCTAGAAGTCCTCTCGGATCTTCTAGGTTCAGGCGTGTCCAGTAATGGTTCCTGAGGCGTAGGATCGTTATTTTGTATTTTGGGTTCTTCTCGAACTTCTTCGAGTTCCATCATCTCGCCTTTCTTATCCAATAAGAACTCCTTCTCCAAGAAGGTGGCATTCCTAGAAACAAACACCTTTGTTTCAGCAGGATAATAGAAATAATATCCGATTGAATTCTTCGGATACCCTACAAAATAACATAAGCTGGATCGACTATCCAACTTATCTCCCACTGTCTGCTTCACGTAAGCAGGACATCCCCAAATCCTTAAGTACGAATACTTAGGAGCTTTGCCATTCCATAACTCGTATGGTGTTTTGTCCACTGCTTTAGTGTGGACGTTGTTCAACAACAATACCGCCGTTTCAAGCGCATAGCCCCAAAACGAAGGTGGAAGCTCAGTGAAGCTCATCATGGATCGAACCATGTCCAACAAAGTTCGATTACGACGCTCCGATACACCATTAAGCTGTGGTGTCATAGGAGGAGTCCACTGAGAGAGAATCCCATTCTCTTTTAGATAGTCCAAAAAATAGGTACTTAAGTATTCTCCACCTCGATCCGATCGAAGTGCTTTAATACTTTTACCTAGCTTATTTTCTACTTCAGCCTTGAATTCTTTGAACTTTTCAAATGCTTCAGACTTATATTTCATTAAATATAAATACCCATACCTTGAATAATCATCAGTAAAGGTAATGAAGTAGGTGTGGCCATGTTGAGTCCCAACTCTAAATGGACCACAAACATCTGTACGGATCAAATCCAACAGATTTTGACTACGCTCAGGTTTCCCCTTAAAAGGAGATTTAGTCATTTTTCCTTTTAGGCAGGATTCACAAGTAGGTAGAGAGTTAATATCAGACATATCAAACATGCCCTCTCCCACTAGCTTGTTCATCCTCCTTGAGAAAATATGACCTAGTCTAGCGTGCCAAAGGTTTGCTGGGTTTTGACTATCGATTTTCCTTTTGTTTGTTGTTGCCGGTTTATCAACATAATTTATTGGAACGTATTTTAATTTTAAGTTATATAGATCGTTTTCAAGTTGTCCATTTCCAATCAAACATTCATTCTTGTAAATATTGCAAATCCCATTTACAAAATTGCAAGAATAACCATCTCTATCAAGCATAGAAACAGAAATAATGTTTTTAATCAAATCTGGCACAAATAAAACATCTCTCAAAATAACTTAAAATCGTTCTGCAAAACTAAATAAATGTCTCCTATAGCTTGGGCTTCAACTCTAGAACCATTTTTCGAGTCTTAGCTGGGTCTCACCCTTCTTAAGCTTATTACTTCTTGTCATCATTTGCAACTCATTGCAAATTTGAGATCTACATCTGGTATCCAATACCCAAGAAGTAGTATTAAGAAAAACATTTATTTCAATGTAAAACATACCCTTTGCAGTTCGCAACTGCTCGAGGTATTCCTTGCAGTTACGTTTCCAATGACCGGGTTTCTTGCAGTGATGGCAAACTTGTTTAGACTTGTCCAATTTTGCATGTAACATTTGGCCTTGAGATCATGGTCCAACCATTTCTCTAGTTCGGCCAACCTTTCGGCAGTTACATCAGCCGGGGCTGTTTTTCGAAGAAGCCTTTTCTAACACTTAGAAAATCTTTTCCGAACTTAGGACAATCTTAACTTATGGAATCATTCTGTATTGTTTGCGCCAATAAGTTTGTTTTGTTGGAGAATAGAAACATGTGGATTACTGAGATGAAACAGACAAATATCAGTGATTGTTTAAGTAATTTACTAAGACATAAAATAGGCGAAATTTATTTTATGAATCTCACTCCCACTATTTTAACGATTTCACTACCCTCTAGTGAAAACGGGAAACTTTTTCCTTAGTGAGAACATGGAGTCCAATTGACAAACTTATGGTCCCGAATAATATCCGCCAACCATAATTCTCAAAAGGTAGAGCCCAATTGCTTCCAAAGCAACCCCCATGTTTTTACCTCATGTCCAATAAGGGCCCAATAATATGACGCCGTTTATAGTGACATGTCAAGATGACCCATCAATATTAAGTTGTGATGGACGGTCGCCATGTGGATCCCCCAATAATATGAGCCGATCCCATGGGAGTTCCACCCAACTTACAACATGTGTCGATCCAATGTACAGCTTTCCGACGGACGGGCCCCCCCAATAATATGAGCCGGACCGTATCCGCGGGTAGCATCACATACATTGACCGTTGATGGAAGGTAGGAACATTTAAACAAATTTAAATTTCCTTTATTTATCTTGATATCAATTTTAAATCATATTTAAAATGAGGGATTTTTAATTATGAAAATTTGTCTCATCATTTTTCAATTTATTGTATGCTTGCCGGATTCATACAATTATGTCTAAAACATGCATACAATCATAATATCATATATTATATATAGGATGATCGATTCCATTTCTAATCGACTCGTGGTTGCCAATCACGAGTCTTAGTCCAATCCTAGGTAATATGCAGTATGCAATGCAATCCTATTACATTAGCTTCCAATTTACATTTCTTCGTCTTTATTGTCTGCTGGGCCCACCATCTTCAAATCTTGATCTCCCACTAAATCTAATGTATTTACAATAAATAGCAATGACAAGTAGGGGATACATTTTAGGGGTGGGAACGGGCCATAAACCAAGCCCACTTTTATTACATATGACATTCATATTGGGCCATAAACCAGGCCCATTAATAAAACCAACAACAATAAAACAAATGTAAATTCCTAACATACACCTACAAAATTGGTCATGGCAATCGATCATCTTTATCCAATAACATTTAATTCAAAATTAATTTATTGGATATCATGCATATGGCAATTTAAATTTAAACAGGATAAAATCATATTTTATATATAAAATCAGATTTTACATATAAAATCATATTTTACCTTTTATTAAATAAAATCATATTTTATCTACATAATCTAATTTTATAGATAAAATCATATTTTACTTAATATATACATAAGATCAAATCTTATCATCAATTGTACCAAAAATAATTGATTTCAAAATTCAATTTAAGGATAAAATATTAAAATTTTCCAAAAATTCAAATTTATCCAAAAATCAATTTTAAAATTTTCGGACTCGAACAATTCGATCCGATGCCTCGTGAACCAATCAAAAACAATTTTTTACCGGACCAAAAAATAAAATTTTAACACATTAAAATTAATTTAAATAAAAAATAATAATTTTTCCCGCGGGCCGCCCGGGACACTCCCGGGCCGGCCCGCACCCGTGGGCGCGGGCCGGGGCAGCCCGGCTGCCCCTTTAGGGCAGCGACAATCGCTGCCCTGGGCGGCGCCGAGCGTCGCCCCTGGGCGGCGCCGTGCGCCGCCCTGTGCAGTGCCGAGCGCTGCCCTGCGCAGCGCTCTGCGCTGCGCTGCGCTGGGCAGCACCGAGCGCTGCCCTGGCGGCGCTGAGCGCCGCCCCTGGGCGGCGACGTGCGCCGCCGTGGGCGGCGCTGTGCGCCCCCTTTGGGCGGCGCCGTGCGCCGCCCGGGGCAGCGACCGTCGCTGCCCCACCGGGCAGCGATCCAATCGCTGCCCGGGTTTTGCACGGAAAAAAAAAAAATTTTTTATTTAAAATATTTATTTTGTTTTAAAAAACCAAGACTCAAAAATTTTTGTACAATCGATTAATTTAATCGTTTGATCTGAGCAACCTGGCTCTGATACCACTGTTGGAAAACTGGCATTCAGATCAATCACGATTGATATCCGGTGCAGCGGAAGTTTAAAAATTTTATTATGGAACAATTCCATAGTGTGGGTATCAACCGTTTAACGATTAAACTATAAGTGTGTGTAAAATTAAATAACTATTATTAAATTTTTACCTTTAATCTCGAATCGAGATTCTGGACACCAACAGATTTAATCTGCTCTTGTTGTCTCTCCCTGGAACTGATGAATATTCTGTCCTTCAATCAGGTCCACGAATGGAGGTTTAATCCCTCTGATAGATTGCACTAGAAAATCTATCAGAAGTTTTCTACGAAGAGAATAAACGAATTTGATTCGCTATTCCAGACTGCAATTCAAAATCACAGACCGGAATTTCTCACGCAGAGAAGGGAGGGGGCGGCCGAATTTGAGAGAGAGGAGGCTAGGGTTTTCGAAAAACCTGTCTCAAATTATGACCTGTTGTGTGTAATTTCTGTACTGCAATAACTTATTTATAATGCAGGCCACTAACACCTTAGGGCCCATTAGTCATAAGTTGAGGCCCGACAAGCTAAGCCCGCATGTTCAGAAATTAATATAAAATTCATCGTGACTCCGATTGATGAACCGATTTCACCAATGTGCACAGAAACCATTTTTGCACATTTTAAAGTCAAGATAAATTTTCCTGAATCCGAATTCAGTGATTTCCAAAAAATGTCCATCCCTATGTCATTTTAGGAAATCCTACTCCCTTACTCTTATTTAAGAAGTCCAACTTCTTTATTCATTAAATTTAACTCTTTAAATTTAACTATCTCAACGGGGATTAAAACTCCATTACACTGTGTGACCCTCAATGGTTCAGGGATACAGCTAGCCGTGGGCTCACAACTCCTTGTGACTCGGAACAACGATTTCCGACTTGCCCAACGAATCATGGTAAAGCGCCTAGCAACATCGCCCCATGATTCCCTAGGTATCACTGATAGTGCCTACAAGAACCAGTAGATTTTGGTTAGCGTACAGTACGGTCCCTTCATCCATATATCCCGATCGAATCAACAACCATTGGTATATCGAGAGTCGCTCAAGATTCGATAACTATGCAATACATCTTGAAGATCAAATTAGTGACATCGCATGTGCTACTAAGAAACCATTTCTTAAATCTCATCAAGTACTCTGGCCAGAGATTCGTCACACTAATATCTCCTCAGATCGCATAGGATATCCACACTCGCAAGTATGTGGTGAATCCTTGACAACAATGCATCGACTCCTATATGTGTTGTAACTGTACCCAATCCCGACACCTGATGACCCCCATAGAGTCGGTAAACGAGTCAAAGCACAGTACTAGCATATAGAGTCTCCATGATGTTTCAAGTAGTAAGGACTAATGGTGTACAACCAAAACCGCGGACTTTATCCACTCGATAAGTGATAACCACTTGGAAAAGTCCGGATAGGGTAGTTCGATTATTCATCCTATGAATATCCATTTGCATGCTTCGAACATCTCCATGTTCCCTACCAATGAAACGTGGTACTCCGCATCGCAAATGCTAGTCTCAAACTCGAGCGATCCTTATCCTTATTATCGGACGGCTCAATCGACTAGGAACAGTTTAGAATATACAGTGACTATAAGATGTATTTCATGATAGACATCCCCATGTTCTACCACATCTTACATACACTATAGTATATTCAAGGTCTTTATCAAAACAACAATAGTATATCATAATATAACAATATGAAGAAAGATAAAGTCATTGCCATTAATAAAAGTGTAAATTACATTAAACAAAAGATCGTTTGTACAAAGTGTCATCAAAGCCCATAGCCACAAGTTGGCTCACTGGGCACCCACTCTTTCAGTTGCATGTGGACCGAATTGACACGTATCGAACGGAGCTTCCGATCGGGAGAACGGAGCTTCCGATCTGCCGGAACGGAACGTCCGATCGAGGAACGGAGCTTCCGATCGACGTCTATAAATATAGGGTCCGAGCTCCTCATTTCTTTTCAATTCCGAATTCCTCTCCTTCGCCCTAGTGGCTCTATTTTAGGGCTTTGGGTACTCTTATTTTAGAGTTGGTGTAAGGAACATATTTTAGTATAGTCGGACAGTGTCTGACATAGTAGGGGAGCAGTGCTCGTGTAGCGGAGCAGTGCTCGAGGCTGTGGAGCTGCAGCAGGGGTGTACCCCTAGTTGCGAGATAGTCGCCATCAGCGGGCTGACGACGGACGCAGGTATAGCTATGATCTCCTTAAATTATTTAGGAGTATGCAGTAGCTTAGTTAAGTCTTTAGAGCTTAATTAATGATGCATGAGTATTTTCATTGTAGAGCTGATATAGGCTTGGAACCTAGAGTGGGACTGCTAGGAACTGCCTGTAGTAAGGTACGCAAGTACAGACTGAGATTGCCAGCGGGTTTTGCATGCTTATATGTTGCATTTTGTATGTCATTTATTATTATGCAGCATGTGCATATCATATTGTGCTTGTCCATCTTGTGAGATGAGCCATGTAGGGTCGCTTAGCCCTGTCTGGACGGGTAATGTCTAATGCCCAATGACTGACGGGTCATGGGTGATTAGCATCTGGAGACACAGTCCACGTCCGGTAGGAATGAGCAGTGTCGACAGGGTTTGCTCCCCGGGTTGTACCACTCATATCCTAGGCGCCATTACTGAGCAGTTATATACAGTTATCCCAGATATGGATACCCTATCATTTGCATGCATCATATTTGTATGTTTTACCCAGTGCTTTCGTATTGAGCTTAGAGCTCACGTCCAGTCTTTTCTGTGTATTTGGACACCCCATTCGACGGGACAGGTGTAGGTGCAGGATTGAGCACCAGGAGCTTGGAGTAGTCAGTGACCAGTGAAGACAGCAGGATTAGTTGTAGGTTATTCCTTTAGACTATTTATTCGATTTGGTTGTATAAATCGAATTTATTTAACCGGTTGTATTCTGCCGGTCTGTTTTTATTTAAGTCTTCCGCAGCGATTTATTTAATGCATGTTTAATTATGCTCTTAACTCTGATTAGGTAGTGGATCCGGGTAGGGTCGCTACATTTATTGGTATCAGAGCATATGCATGCAAGAGACTTGGGATATAGTAATAAGACTTTGGGTTATCCTTATAGGATTAGCTGATGGATGAAACCTTGGAAGAAGTGATGATGCGGCAATTAGTTTGCCCAGAGACTATCATCATCGGCAGGATTTCTGAAGATTTGGCTTATGGGATTCCAGCAAGTGCGGACAAGAGTGATGGATCGTGTCTGAGTTTTCAAGATTTCTACTCATGTGGATCCTAGTTTTGGATCAAGTACCGGATGCCAGAGGCAGTGGCAGAGCATTGGATAGGACGCACTTGATGCTTGCATCTGTACAGTCCATACCATGATGACACTACTCTGAAGATTCTCCACTAGTAGTTGGAGAGATTGTCAGATAGACCTTCACCAAAGAATGCCTCGAGTGCCTAAAGCATGACAGGTTTCGAGAGTGAGGTCTTTAACCTCATGCAGAACATGGTTTTGCCGGTATGCTGATATCGATGCATTCGGTAGGCACACGGGAAACTTCATGTTCAGAAGCATGATATGAATACAAGAAGAACGCTGATGGTAGATCGTGAGCAGAAGGGGTCGAATGACATGCACTAACGCAGAGCATAGCTGATTAGCTATCACGAGCCATTTTTCCGGAGTTCTTTGTAGGAGGACATGTAGAGGGACTTGGTCGGGAGTATGCCTGTATCGATGCGTGTGTCGATCAGAAGCTTCATGCTCAAGAAACGAAGACTAGTACGATTATTTAAATACTGTATTGATGTAGTTGTAAACAGTATTTTAGTTGTAAATGAATCATCATACTTTAGTTGTATCATTTCAAGTTCGATTGTACATTTCATTGTATTTTGAATACTGTATGTATTACATGGGATTGTAATTGAGAAATTGTACATAAATAGAAGCAATGATACATGTTTTATTTATCCAGCAATTCGTGAATGATTGCGAGTGATTTTGCTAGGATTGGCTTGGTTTTAGTTGATTAGTGTTCAAACTGTGGTAACTCATGGGATTTGAGTGGGCCGACTGTGACTGTTTGACTTGTGGTTAGTCTAGGCGTTTTCCTAGGATTGACCTAGTTAGTTAGTGGACTATGTTAGTGCCAGCGATGAGTGGACTTATCTAGAGGCATTACGGGTATAGTTCGGTTTAGAACATTTGGGTTTTGTTCTAGGTTGTTTCCTTGAGAACAGTAGGCTATCTGACCTTCGTTAGGTTGAGGCTTGTGATGATGGGTTTTCATCGGGATACCAGGTCCAGTATATGCCGAGAGTTGTGGACTATGACCATGACTTGACATGATGGGGCGCGACCCTATGCCAGTGTTACTCTGGGAGTCTTTGTACTTCAGAGGTTATCTGGAAGCCATGTGCTTCAGGAGATGGCGGTGGGAAGGCTACTCAGTCTAGGGATTTGGTGACAGTCACGACGAGGTATGACCTTGGATTAGATATCAGGTTTGATATCGATGGTTTGATATCATCTGGTGTGCCAGAGCTATAGTTTGAGTGTTCTGCTATAGGAACCAGTCATGGAGGGATTTTCTTGACAAGTGTATACTCTGAGCAGATAGGTTTTAACCTTTGGGTTACTGCTAGACGTATGGATCTAGTAGGTGGACGGATTTCTACCAACGATGACTAGGGGTTGTCATCAGAGTTGTGGTTAGAATTTCCTTGTGAAAGGAATTAATCCAATATATTGGATAGAATGTTGTTTTAAGACTTAGACTCGAATAGGAGAATTAATTCATGATGATGGACTTCATCTGTGATGGTTTATACCGTATGCTAAGGATTGTATAAGCATTAATTGAGATGTGAGGGAAGCGTGGCCTATACCCATGAAACCTTGTTGATTGTCCAGGTGGGTTATCGTGGTAAGCTACCTCAGTCTTAATAGGTTGCACAATCTTAAGCGTGGGATATAATCAGGAGCATGTCTGGGAATGTTGGGAATCTTTGCTTAAGTATAACTTTGGACTTGACGAATCGCGATGTTCATCTTGAATGAACGAGGCAAGGATAGTGAGTCCGGTGATTGCACTAAGTACTGTCTGATATTTTCCGAGATTGAGCGTAGGATTTTCCATGGGATGGAAATGGGCTTAGTTTATCTTGATGTTTGCCTTGGGTTAACAAGACAAAGATTAGTAGTGCTAAGGTGGCACGGGATCTGTGCTAGTGACTACTAGTGGTTATTGGGTAACTTTGTCAGAGTTAGGATGATTAAGTTCAGAATATGAAATACCGGTTAGTAGTGTTGAAAGACGCAGGACTTGTGCCAAGTAAACTACTTATGTACTGTGATCTGACACTGTTTGGAAATGGTTCCTTGTGGCAGCTAAGTCATGGTTATTGACCAAGCCATGTCAGTTGGATGATCAGTGGTGGTCTGATCTGATAAGTGTGAGCTTAAGTAGATCGACAAATTCGATTGGTTGAGCCAATCAGGGTTGATCAGGATGTAGCAATATAGAAATACTTTGGGATAGTATTTTGTCGAATAAATGCTTATAGGATGAGTACTGAATATCATCTCAGAGAAATCGGAGATTTGAGTTATTTGGTCTCAATGATCGTCAGAGATGAATCTTCTGGGGTTGCTGTAATTAGGAACGATTGCAAGTGGACTTGTATGATCAAGTTAGGTGCTAACTTGACAGTGGAAACAAGCAAGGGAGTTGGTAGTATCCGGTATAATGCATTCTTGTTAAGAAGAAAGCTGATATAGATTCAATCAATTTCTTAGTGATAGCAATAGGTCAGGAAAGGATCATGTTGTTGCTTCATGAGAGAGTTTTCCATTGAAACAACAATAGTGAAGATTGTTGACTGGACATTTCGGTTAAGTGAGGGCATCTATGTGTACCGTTGTGGTTAGATCCGACGAATAGTTGGGAAAGCTAATGGACATTAGCAAGGAAATATCATTTGTCTGATATGTGTGACATTAGCTAGGATCTGATCCTCGAGATCTAGCAGGTTGTGTCACTAATCTTCCAGCTAGTGATGTGCGATGTGTGACTGAGATAGTTAAGGATCGACTTAATAGCCAACGAGGTTTGCCTTTGGGATAGAAGATTTTGCAAGATCGTGACGGATCAAAATTGTTCTTTCGAATCAGTAAGTCACATCTATGCGGATTGTTTTGTCAAAGAATATTATGCGTTAGTAATAAATGACAATCAGAGACGCATTGTGTGGCAAGTTACTTCGAGCACAAGTGTTTCCCAGGATTGACTAGGGAATCGACGAGTTAGATCGTTCAGTGCTGAGACTGATGCTTTTGGCAAGGGAGCGATTTGACTATTGAGAAACTGTTGGGATTTAGTTCCAGGATCAGTATGTTCAACCTTGGGAGATTGGTTTGAGCTGATGGTATTATCAGAGACTCTGAGTTGAGTTATACCAGGTGCAATGACTGTCGAGTTTCGAGACGGAATAGGTAGCATTTCCATATGTCTGTGCACTGTGGAATGTCCCAGTCGAGCATATTGGTGAGAACTTGCCTTAGTCTTGATGTGTGTACAGTGATTGCGAGTATGTATAACTAACCAAAGGATGTTCATCGATTAAATTCATGAGGTGAATAACCTATGATCGAGATGATGTAAATCATCAGAGGCGTAATGACTTCTATTTCAATGTATGCGTGACTTCGTAGGCCAATGGCTAGGAGATGACGTAGCGTCATGAATTGCAAGTGATGATAGTTATCATCAGGGCACAGTGCTGAGGCTATACTGAGAAACGTGGTCAGCAGAATGTACTAGACATGATGGTTTAAGTTCCCAGTATTTTTTTGGAAAGCCGGTTGTGCTTCAGGGAGAGTGGGGAGGGTAACCAGTCTAGGGAACATTGTGAGGAGTTACGTTGAAGTATAGACTGGAACAACTAGATTCTCTTGAGGGGAATTTGGGCTTTGTTGTTTTGGCACAGTGTTGGAAATAGTGTTTCCTGACTAGAGGTGTTGAGCACCGAGAACTTTTGGAACCATTGGATGGTTAGAATTAATTAGCGATTTGACGAATGCAGTAAAACCAGTCAGGTTATGGCTTGGTCTTCGTCAGTATAAGATTTCCTTTGAGACGATGATCTTGATCAAGCGGGTATTGTATCCTTCATGGTCAGGAAGATCGTGGTTCGAGTGAAAGATGTATCAGTGTTACGATACGCTAGCGCTATGGAAGTTCGACTGTCGACCAGTAGCGCAGTAATATTCAGTGAAAGAATATTAATGCGGTTCAGCATTAATGAAGCTTGCAGAGAATTCGACAGGAGTCTGAGTGTGTCGGAGGATATTTCGACCAGACACTCAAGCAAGGGTTTCTTGTACGTTCTCTAGGTTTTACCTTAGATTTCGAGGATGAAATCTTTTAAGGGGAGGATAATGTAGTAACCCGTATCCAGAATTAACGATTAATGAGTATATTAATCGTGTAATCATGTTTAGATTAAGTAAAACATGATTAAGAAAATTCCAAATGGATTAATGGAGTTCAGAAATGGATCCAGGACACTCGAAAATGGCTTAAAGGACCCCAAGACTCGAGTGGGATCGGAACCACCGACCCAGGATCGGAGCTTCCGATCTTGGTGACATCGGAACCCAATCGGAACCACGTCGGAAGCAGGGAGATCGGAATGTCCGATCAGCAATCGGAGCTTCCGATGGTTGTTGGTGACAGGTGTGTGGTTGCATGTAGACCGAATTGACACGTATCGAACGGAGCTTCCGATCGGGAGAACGGAGCTTCCGATCTGCCGGAATGGAACATCCGATCGAGGAACGGAGCTTCCGATTGACGTCTATAAATATAGGGTCCAAGCTCCTCATTTCTTGTCAATTCCGAATTCCTCTCCTTTGCCCTAGTGGCTCTATTTTAGGGCTTTGGGTACTCTTATTTTAGAGTTGGAGTAAGGAAAATATTTTAGTATAGTCGGACAGTGTCTGACATAGTAGCGGAGCAGTGCTCGAGGCTGTGGAGCTGCAACGGTTCACCAAAGTCTCATAAGATGTTGGATCATCACAGACGACAACTTGTGAGTAGATATCTTGATTCAAGCCTTGCAGAAAGATATCATATTTGGATGCATCACTGTTACTGATATGAGGACTGAAAGGTAGCAGATCACGTCGGAAGCAGGGAGATCGGAATGTCCGATCAGCAATCGGAGCTTCCGATGGTTGTTGGTGACAGGTGTGTGGTTGCATGTAGACCGAATTGACACGTATCGAACGGAGCTTCCGATCGGGAGAACGGAGCTTCCGATCTGCCGGAATGGAACGTCCGATCGAGGAACGGAGCTTCCGATTGACGTCTATAAATATAGGGTCCAAGCTCCTCATTTCTTGTCAATTCCGAATTCCTCTCCTTTGCCCTAGTGGCTCTATTTTAGGGCTTTGGGTACTCTTATTTTAGAGTTGGAGTAAGGAAAATATTTTAGTATAGTCGGACAGTGTCTGACATAGTAGCGGAGCAGTGCTCGAGGCTGTGGAGCTGCAGCAGGGGTGTACCCCTAGTAGCTCGAGGCTGTGGAGCTGTGGAGCTGCAGCAGGGGTGTACCCCTAGTTGCAACGGTTCACCAAAGTCTCATAAGATGTTGGATCATCACAGACGACAACTTGTGAGTAGATATCTTGATTCAAGCCTTGCAGAAAGATATCATATTTGGATGCATCACTGTTACTGATATGAGGACTGAAAGGTAGCAGATCAAGAAATCGTTGCTGATATTGATCAATAGTCATTGATCCTTGCCTCAGAGTCAGCAAATCCATAGATCGTGCCTGACGAACAGCTGGAGGAAAATACAGTTTCTGAAACTGCTGACAGAAATCCCCCCAAGTCACCTGTCCTCTCTCAGTACGTGCCTGAGCAGCTTTGGCATCCCACCAAAAACGTGCTCGATCCTCTAGAACAAATTCTAGAACTTCCAATTTCTGATCCTCAGTGCAATCGAAAGCACGAAAAGTACTCTCGAGTTTAGACATCCAACTTCTTGTTTGCTCAGGATTCTCGCCTCCCACCAAAGGTTTCGGTCCTACTTGCATGAATTTATTGATAGTGTAGCGACGTTTACCCTCATGATGATGATGTTGATCAACATGATGGTGGTGGTGACGATGATGAAGACCACCTCCCTGGCCAACACTACCGTGACTCTCGTCATCCATATCCTGAAAATAAGTGCACATTAAAATCCCAAATGCGCAATAATTACTTAAAACTAGATTAAATCCCAAGTACTAATTCCCAAAATCTATGCATGCTCTGATACCAAAAATGTAGTAACCCTGCATGGAATCACCTACTAACTGGCAACTAATAGCATGCATTAAACTTAATACAGTAAAATAATTAACAGAGTAAAAACGTGCGGAAACATAATCCAAAATTTACATATCAGCTTAGTAAAACAATTCCAGGCTTAAATCTGTAGTGATACAACCATATCGAAAAACTTAACGTAAACAGTCTTAAAACATGAATAAAGCTAAAACAAATCCTGCTGTATAAAATCTCCTGAAAAGCTCCGACTCCCTAGTCCTGCCATGAACTACCGGCTCCGTCCATCCTGCGACCTGCCCCATGGAATAGGGTGTCCAAGATAACAACTAAGACGTGAGCGCTAACACCCAGTACATAGACATGAGTAAACATATGTATATAATGCATGCAACATGATGACTGGTAAAGGGTCATCCGAAAAGTCATGCTCAGTACCGGCGCCACATGAGTGCTGCCACCACACGGATCAACCTCTGGGTGCAACCACACTCATCTAGTACACCAGAGTAGACAGACATAAATGCCCCCGCCATCGCGGTACTCTCAGTGACAGACTATTGAGTATAGAGCTGAGCGGCTCTATAATCAGGTATAACAAGGTATAGGATCAACGTGTATATGCACATGACATATGAATAATGAAAGAGATAAATCATATCTCATGCCATATAATAATGCCAAATAAAATGCAACATATAAACATGTATACTCGCTGGCAATCTCAATCAATGTGTACGTACCTCTAGGCTAGTTCAAGTATAGTAGATCCTAGGTTCCAAGCCTATATTCAAAAGTTCATCGTATCACTACACAAGTTTTATAAGCCTTAACTAAGCTAATAAGTACTCCCAAAACTTAAATAGATTCCCGGACCATACCTTCGTCCGTAGATAGCCCTTTGGAGTCGCTAGTCCCAGATGATTATAACCACAACTTGGTTATTCCAGAACCTTTATTATAACCGATAGGGCCCTCAAGTGTATAACTCACACTATATAACTGAAGAAAGAAACTCGGAAATTCGTAATTCAAATGAAATTAGACAAGCCCTATTTATAGGCAAAATTCCCGGCCAGGATCGGAACTTCCGATTTCGGGATCGGAGCTTCCGATCCACTCACTGCGTGCATGCTTGACACGCCAAGATCGGAACTTCTGATCCGACGATCGGAGCTTCCGATCTGCCCTCCATTCGACACTTGTCAAAACTCGCGGCTGAGTCATCGAGCATTGCTGGTAGCTGGAGATCGGAACTTCCGTTCCTGGATCGGAGCTTCCGATCTCTGTGCTTCCGATCGGCTTCCGAAGTGGCTGGGATCGGAGCTTCCGATCTGGGTTCGGAGCTTCCGATCCGGCCCAAAAGTCAAAAGCCCAAATTTCCTTCTGAAGTCCAATTACACTCCGAAATTGGTTAATTACTAACCCTTAATCATGTTTAACATATTATTATCTTAAAATGGAATCTCGGTTACTACAAGTTTCCTTCCACAAAAATTACAAAATCTAAATTTGCGACGGCGCGGGCGCTCATATGAACTTGAGAGGGCGCGCATAAGCTACATCTTTGGCTTCCTTTTTCACATCCAGGAGGCGGTGTCGTGCAGGAAAGAGGTGCGGACACGCATGCCTCTCGCATGTGCAATTCTGCAACGCGCGACAATTTTCAAAAAACCATATCTCACATTCTAATCGTCGGATTGAGCCGAAATTTTGACAGAAGCTTTAAACATCCTAATCTTTATTATGAACGGTGAAGATCGGATTTGGATGTCTCAATATTTTCAAGTAATTTTCTGAAGTTGCAGCTCCAAAATTCATTCTTCCGCTTCTTCTCGCTAATTTTTCTCCAATCTTTGCATCTCACAAAAAAAAACAACAAATACGCATAAAAACCATTCGATACATCATAAAATCCAAGTCAAATAATATATAAATTAAGTGCATAAATTTCACTTATCACAACTCGTGGTCAAATTCAAAAAGCCACTTACCATGCATTTACCAAGCAATCCGTGGTTAAATTCAAAAGCCCAACCAGCTCTGCAGTTACCACGCAACTCGTGGTCAAATTCAAAAGCCCGAACAGCTCGAAACTTACCACACAAGTTGTGGTCAAATTCAAAAGCCCGACCAGCTCGAAATGTACCACGCAATTTGTGGTCAAATTCAAAAGTCTAAACAAATCGGCACTTACCACGCAACTCGTGGTCAAACTCAAAATCCCAACCAGCTCGGTACTTACCACGCAATTCTAAGAAAAACTTAAAAACCCGACCAGATTACCTCTTGTGGCCTATATCAAAAGCTAGGATAGTTTGGAAATTACATTATGGGAATGGGGCTTGTTAAAATTTCATAATTTTATTTTTGGGATGTGATTCGTCAATTCCCAAACCGGGAGCATAGTATTCATTTGACAAATGTCAAAGGCTCTATTTTCATCACGGGAGTATGATTTTATAATTAGTAAAAAGTGTTCTGTGTTTTCGGCTCGATAATTCCCTTCACACTTAATAAAATGTGTTCAGATATTAGGTTTAATTCCTTGATCGGGCCTATATAACTAAGCGTGATCAAGTCAAAACTGCATTTTGTATTTCTAGCTCGAAAATATAAAGTCTGGGTTCTTATTCCGTAATTGGAAATTTTAAGGTTATGTTCCCAGATCGGGGTTTCATTTTATACTTTTCAACAAATTTGGACAAGTTTTTCGAATACCTAACCAAAATATATGTCTTATGTATGGCCCCGGAATTTTTTTAATACTTAGAAAAATTTATGTTTTGAAGCTTAGTTTGTTTCTTTGGATTCAGAAAGTGTAAGGAAATAATGGTTGCACATAAACAGGTTGAGGTGTTGTCACAAGGTGTTGACAACACCTACTATAACACCTTGAGTAATTTGCAGCGGAAAATAATTTTAAGCGTATATAAAAAATAAGCAACCAAACAAATAGACTCAAATAAATTAAGCAAAAGTATAAAATACTCTTGCAGCGCCTCAGGGCAAAACTTCCACTAGAAAATAATCAAAGAGTTTTACAAACCCTAAAACTAGTGATTATTGTAAAAGACAATTTCTCAAAACAAGTGAGAAATAAAGAATAAAAGTTCTCCTAAAAATTCTATATGGAATAGAATAACTAAAAACATAGTAAGGAGAAAAACTCTTGAAGCCAAAACACGTGAGATGTAAACACCCTTCGATCAATAATCTTTGAGTGTTCTTCATGGCTTCAAACATGTTGGAGAACGCCGGTCAGATCAATTAGGATTGATACCCGGTGCAGCGGAAGTTTAAAATTTTATATGGAACGATTCCATAATGGGTATCAACCTTACGATTAAATTGTGTGTGTAAAAATTAAATAACGATTATAAAATTTTTACCTTTAATCTCGAATCGAGATTTTGGACACCAACAGATTTCTCTGCTCTTGTTGTATATCCTTGGAACTGATGGACGAACTGTTCTTCAATCAGGTCCACGAACGGATATTTAATCTCTCTGATAGATTGCACAGGAAAATCTATCAGAAGTTTCTACGAAGAGATTAACGAATTTGATCCGTTAAACCAGACTGTAATTCAAAATCACAGGCTGGAATTTTTCTCAAGCAGAGGGAGAGGGGGGGCGGCCACCTTTTAGAAAAATCACTAGGGTTTTCGAAAATTTGTGACCTTGTTCTGTTTAATTTCTGTACTGCAATAACTTATTTATAATGTAGGCCACTAACAGCTTAGGGCCCATTAGTCATAAGTTCAAGCCCGACAAGCAAAGCCCGCATGTTCAGAAATTAATATAAAATTCATCGTGACTCCGATTGATAAACCGATTTCACCAATGTGCACAGAAACCATTTCTGCACCTTTTAAAGTCAAGATAAATTTTTCTGAATTCGAATTCAGTGATTTCCAAAAATGCCCATCCCTATGTCATTTTAGGAAATCTTACTCCTCTACTCTTAAATAAGAAGTCCAACTTCTTTGTTCATTAAATTTAACTCTTTAAATTTAACTATCTCAACGGGGATTAAAAATCCATTACACTGTGTGACCCTCAATGGTTCAGGGATACAGCTAGCCGTGGGCTCACAACTCCTTGTGACTCGGAACAACAATTTCCGACTTGCCCATCGAATCATGGTAGAGCGCCTAGCAACATCGCCCCATGATTCCCTAGGTATCACTGATAGTGCCTACAAGAACCAATAGATTTTGGTTAGCGTACAGTACGGTCCCTTCATCCATATATCCCGATCGAATCAACAACCATTGGTATATCGAGAGTCGCTCGAGATTCGATAACTATGCAATACATCTTGAAGATCAAATAGTGACATCGCATGTGCTACTAAGAAACCATTTCTTAAATCACATCATGTACTCTGGCCAGAGATTCGTCACACTAATATCTCCTCAGATCGCATAGGATATCCACACTCGCAAGTATGTGGTGAATCCTTGACAACAAAGCATCGACTCCTATATGTGTTGTAACTGTACCCAATCCCGACACCTTATGACCCCTATAGAGTCGGTAAACGAGTCAAAGCACAATACTAGCATATAGAGTCTCAATGATGTTTCAAGTAGTAAGGACTAATGGTGTACAACCAAAACCGCGGACTATATCCACTCGATAAGTGATAACCACTTGGAAAGTCCGGATAGGGTAGTTTGATCATTCATCGTATGAATATCCATTTGCATGCTTCGAACATCTCTATGTTCCTTACCAATGAAACGTGGTACTCCGCATCGCAAATGCTAGTCTCAAACTCGAGCGATCCTTATCCTTATTATCGGATGGCTCAATCGACTAGGAACAGTTTAGAATATACAGTGACTATAAGATGTGTTTCATGATAGACATCTCCATGTTCTACCACATCTTACATACACTATAGTATATTCAAGGTCTTTATCAAAACAATAATAGTATATCACAATATAACAATATGAAGAAAGATAAAGTCATTGCCATTAATAAAAGTGTAAATTATATTAAACAAAAGATTGTTTATACAAAGAGTCATCAAAGCCCTTAGCCACAAGTTGGCTCACTGGGCACCCACTATTTCAATCTCCCACTTGCCCTATAGCCAACTAGTCATACTACGTAGACCCATTGCTTCGCGATGTTTGTCAAATAATGGTCCTAACAAGGGCTTAGTAAGTGGATCAGCGATATTGTCTGCAGAGGCCACTCTTTCGACAGTGATGTCTCCTCTTTCCACAATCTCCCGGATGATGTGGTATTTCCTCAGTACGTGTTTGGATCTTTGATGAGACCTTGGTTCCTTTGCCTGAGCAACGGCACCCGTGTTGTCACAGTACACCGGGACTGGACCAACAACTTCAGGAATGACGCCCAACTCTTGGACGAAATTCCTCATCCAAACGGCCTCTTTAGCAGCAGCTGATGCTGCAATGTATTCTGCCTCAGTGGTGGAATCCGCTGTGGTGTCCTGCTTGGAACTCTTCCAAGAGACAGCACCGCCATTGAGCATGAACACAAATCCAGAGGTTGACTTCGAGTCATCCACGTCACTTTGGAAGCTAGAGTCGGTATAGCCTTCCAATTTTAGTTCTCTTCCTCCATATACCATGAACATATTCTTAGTCCTTCGTAAGTACTTAAGAATGTCCTTCACGGCTTTCCAATGCATTTGACCGGGATTAGCTTGATATCTGCTCGTGACACTCAGAACAAATGCTACATCCGGTCTGGTAGATATCATCCCATACATGATACTACCTATGGCTGACACATATGGTACATGTGTCATTTTCTCTATCTCTTCATCCGTCTTGGGACACATAGACTTGGATAGAGAATCTCCATGACACATGGGTAGATGTCCTCTCTTGGACCCATCCATTGAAAACCGTTTCAATATGGTGTCGATGTAGGTTGATTGAGTGAGTCCTATCATTCTCTTAGATCTATCTCTATAGATCTGTATCCCTAGAATATAGGATGCCTCACCCAAATCCTTCATCGAGAATCTACTTGATAACCATATCTTTGTTGACTGCAACATCCCTACATCATTCCCAATGAGTAGGATGTCATCAACATAAAGTACTAAGAATGTCACAGCATCCTTAATTACTTTCTTATACACGCATGGTTCCTCCGGGTTCTTGATGAAACCAAAATCCTTTATTGTTTCATCAAATTTCTGGTTCCAACTTCTTGATGCTTGTTTTAGACCATAAATTGATCTCTGAAGCTTGCATACCTTATGCTCGCTTCCCATGGATGTGAACCCCTCAGGCTGCTTCATATAGATTTCTTCCTTAATGTCTCCATTAAGAAAAGCAGTCTTCACATCCATTTGCCATATCTCATAGTCATACCAAGCAGCTATGGCAATAAGGATTCTTATGGACTTGAACATTGCAACTGGTGAAAAGGTTTCATCATAGTCAACTCCTTGTCTTTGAGTATAACCTTTCGCCACCAATCGTGCCTTGTAGGTCAATACCTTACCATCAGGCCCAAGCTTTCTTTTGTAGATCCATTTACACCCTATTGGAACAATTCCATCGGGAGGATCTACTAAAGACCAAACTTGGTTTGCATGCATCGAATCTATTTCCGACTGCATAGCTTCAAGCCATAAATTTGAATCCGCATCAGAAATTGCTTCCTTGAAGTTTATTGGATCACATCCAACATCGGGTTCATCTTGATCCCCTTCAAGAAGAAGACCATATCGAATAGGAGGTCTAGAAGTCCTCTCGGATCTTCTAGGTACAGGCGTGTCTATTAATGGTTCCTGAGGTGTAGGATCGTTATTTTGTATTTTGGGTTCTTCTCGAATTTCTTCGAGTTCCATAATCTTGCCTTTTTTATCCAATAAGAACTCCTTCTCCAAGAAGGTGGCATTCCTTGAAACAAACACCTTTGTTTCAGCAGGATAATAGAAATAATATCCGATTGAATTCTTCGGATACCCTACAAAATAACATAAGCTGGATCGACTATCCAACTTATCTCCCACTGTCGGCTTCACCTAAGCAGGACATCCCCAAATCCTCAAGTACGAATACTTAGGAGCTTTGCCATTCCATAAGTCGTATGGTGTTTTGTCCACTGCTTTAGTGTGGACGTTGTTCAACAACAATACCGCCGTTTCAAGCGCATAGCCCCAAAACGAAGGTGGAAGCTCAGTGAAGCTCATCATGGATCGAACCATGTCCAACAAAGTTCGATTACGACGCTCCGATACACCATTCAGCTGTGGTGTCATAGGAGGAGTCCACTGAGAGAGAATCCCATTCTCTTTTAGATAGTCCAAAAACTCGGTACTCAAGTATTCTCCACCTCGATCCGATCGAAGTGCTTTAATACTTTTACCTAGCTTGTTTTCTACTTCAGCCTTGAATTCTTTGAACTTTTCAAATGCTTCAGACTTATATTTCATTAAATATAAATATCCATACCAAGAATAATCATCAGTAAAGGTAATGAAGTAGGTGTGGCCATATTGAGTACCAACTCTAAATGGACCACAAACATCTGTATGGATCAAATCCAACAGATTTTGACTACGCTCAGGTTTCCCCTTAAAAGGAGATTTAGTCATTTTTCCTTTTAGGCAGGATTCACAAGTAGGTAGAGAGTTAATATCAGACATATCGAACATGCCCTCTCCCACTAGCTTGTTCATCCTCCTTGAGGAAATATGACCTAGCCTAGCGTGCCAAAGGTTTGCCGGGTTTTGGCTATCGATTTTCCTTTTGTTTGTTGTTGCCGGTTTATCAACATAATTTATTGGAACGTCTTTTAGTTTTAAGTTGTATAGATCGTTTTCAAGTTGTCCATTTCCAATCAAACATTCATTCTTGTAAATATTGCAAATCCCATTCACAAAATTGCAAGAATAACCATCTCTATCAAGCATAGAAACAGAAATAATGTTTTTAATCAAATCCGGAACAAATAAAACATCTCTTAAAAGTAACTTAAAACCATTCTGCAAAATTATATAAACATCTCCCACGGCTTTAGCTTCAACTCTGGAACCATTTCCGAGCCTCAGCTGGGTCTCACCCATTCTAAGCCTGCGACTTCTTGTCATCACCTGCAAATCATTGCAAATGTGAGATCCACATCCGGTATCCAATACCCAAGAAGTAGTATTAAGTGAAACATTTATTTCAATATAGAACATACCCTTCGCAGTTCGCAACTGCTCTAGATATTCCTTGCAGTTACGCTTCCAATGACCGGGCTTCTTGCAGTAATGGCAAACATCCTTGGATTTTTCCATGTTTGAAGCCTTTGTCTTGTACTTCTTCTCGGGTTCGATTTTCTTGGGTGGGGCAGAACGTTTCTTGCCCTTTGTACTTGGCCCCTTCTTAGCAGAAGAAGAGGAGCCCACCAAGAAAGCCGGTTTATCCTTCTTTAATGTGGATTCATATGTCACAAGCATATTGACCATCTCTTCAAGAGAGGCCTCTATCTTGTTCATATTGAAATTCACCACAAATCCGTCAAACGAAGAAGGAAGAGACAGAAGTAGTAAATCCACGTTGAGTTCATGCTCCAACACCAAATCAAGGGTTGCCAACTTCTGTATGAGCCAAATCACTCGTACCCCATGATCACGGACCGAAGTCCCTTCACGCATGCGACACGTCATTAGCTCCTTTACAGTAGCGAACCTTTCAGCCCTCGATTGAGCCCCAAAAAGTTCCTTGAGTTGAACGTGAATGTCAACAGCATTCACGGTGTCCTCAAATCGCCTCTGGAGTTCATCAGACATCGAGGCTTGCATATAGCATTTGGTCTTGATATCATGGTCCCACCATGTATCAAGTTTGGCTAACTCTTCCGGACTTACGTCAGCTGGTTCTTCCTTCGGAGGAGATTTTCTAACACGTAGAGCATCTTCTCCGAAGTCAAGACAATCTTCAACTTACGAAACCATTCCGTATAGTTTGCGCCAGTCAACTTATTTTGTTCGAGGATCGAGAAAAGTAGATTACGCGAATTTATCTTATGAAATACTGAAAAGAAACAGACAAATATCAGTGATTGTTTAAGCAATTTACTAAGACATAAAATAGGCGATATTTATTTTATGAATCTCACTCCCACTATTTTAACGATTTCACTACCCTCTAGTGAAAACGGGAAACTGTTTTCCTTAGTGAGAACATGGAGTCCAATTGACAATCTATGGTCCCGAATAATATCAGCCAACCATAATTTCAAAAGGTAGAGCCCAATTGCTTCCAAAGCAACCTCCACGTTTTTACCTCATGTCCAATAAGGGCCCAATAATATGACGCTGTTTATTGTGACATGTCAAGATGACCCATCAATATTAAGTTGTGATGGACGGTCTCCATGTGGATCCCCCAATAATATGAGCCGATCCCATGGGAGTTCCACCCAACTTACAACATGTGTCGATCCAATGTACAGCTTTCCAACGAACGGGCCCCCCCAATAATATGAGCCGGACCGTATCCGCGGGTAGCATCTCATACATTGATCGTTGATGGAAGGTAGGAACATTTAAACAAATTTAAATTTCCTTTATTTATCTTGATATAAATTTTAAATCATATTTAAAATGAGGGATTTTAATTATAAAAATTTGTCTCATCATTTTTAAAATTTTTGTATGCTTGCCGGATTCACACAATTATGTTTAAAACATGCATACAACTATAATATCACATATTATATAGGATGATCGATTCCATTTCTAATCGACCTGTGGTTGCCAATCACGAGTCTTAGTCCAATCCTAGGTAATATGCAGTATGCAATGCAATCCTATTACATTTGCTTCCAATTTACATTTCTTCTGTCTTTATTGTCTGCTGGGCCCACCTCCATCTTCAAATCTTGATCTCCCACTAAATCTAATGTATTTACAATAAATAATAATGACAAGTAGGGGATACATTTTTAAGGGGTGGGAACGGGCCATAAACCAAGTCCACTTTTATTACATATGACAATTCATATTGAGCCATAAACCAGGCCCATTAATAAAACCAACAATAATAAAAACAAATGTAAATTCCTAACATACACCTACAAAATTGGTCATGGCAATCGATCATCCTTATCCAATAACATTTAATTCAAAATTAATTTATTGGATAACATGCAATGGCAATTTAAATTTAAAAGGATAAAATCATATTTCATACATAAAATCTTATTTTATATACAAAATCATATTTTATCTTTTTATCAAATAAAATCATATTTTATCTATAAAATCCAATTTTATACATAAAATCATATTTTACTCAATATATCCATAAGATCATATCTTATCATCAATTGTACCAAAAATAATTAATTTCAAAATTCAATTTAACGGATAAAATATTTAAATTTTCCAAAAATTCAAATTTATCCAAAAATCAATTTTAAAATTTTCGGACTCGAACAATTCGATCCGACGCCTCGTGGACCAATCAAAAACAAATTTCGATCGGACCAAAAATAGAATTTTAACATATTAAAATTTAATTTAAAAATTAAAAAATAATTTTTTTTTTTCCCGCGGGCCGCCCGGGACATTCCCGGGCTGCCCGCGCCCTAATGGGTTCGGGCCGGGCAGCGACGATCGCTGCCCTGAGCAGCGCCGTGCGCTGCCCTGGGCAGCGCCGTGCGCGGCCCGGAGCAGCGACGATCGCTGCCCCTGCCCCGGGCAGAGATCCAATCGCTGCCCGGGTTTTTTTTTGCCCGAAAAATAAATTTTTTTATTTTAAATATTTATTTTGTTTCATAAACCGAGGCTTAAAAAATTTTTGTACAATCGATTAATTTAATCGCTTGATCTGAGCAACCTATCTCTGATACCACTGTTGGAGAACGCCGGTCAGATCAATTAGGATTGATACCCGGTGCAGCGGAAGTTTAAAATTTTATATGGAACGATTCCATAATGGGTATCAACCTTACGATTAAATTGTGTGTGTAAAAATTAAATAACGATTATAAAATTTTTACCTTTAATCTCGAATCGAGATTTTGGACACCAACAGATTTCTCTGCTCTTGTTGTATATCCCTGGAACTGATGGACGAACTGTTCTTCAATCAGGTCCACGAACGGATATTTAATCCCTCTGATAGATTGCACTAGAAAATCTATCAGAAGTTTCTACGAAGAGATTAACGAATTTGATCCGTTAAACCAGACTGTAATTCAAAATCACAGGCTGGAATTTTTCTCAAGCAGAGGGAGAGGAGGGGCGGCCACCTTTTAGAAAAATCACTAGGGTTTTCGAAAATTTGTGACCTTGTTCTGTTTAATTTATGTACTGCAATAACTTATTTATAATGTAGGCCACTAACAGCTTAGGGTCCATTAGTCATAAGTTCAAGCCCGACAAGCAAAGCCCGCATGTTCAGAAATTAATATAAAATTCATCGTGACTCCGATTGATAAACCGATTTCACCAATGTGCACAGAAACCATTTCTGCACCTTTTAAAGTCAAGATAAATTTTTCTGAATTCGAATTCAGTGATTTCCAAAAATGCCCATCCCTATGTCATTTTAGGAAATCTTACTCCTCTACTCTTAAATAAGAAGTCCAACTTCTTTGTTCATTAAATTTAACTCTTTAAATTTAACTATCTCAACGGGGATTAAAAATCCATTACACTGTGTGACCCTCAATGGTTCAGGGATACAGCTAGCCGTGGGCTCACAACTCCTTGTGACTCGGAACAACAATTTCCGACTTGCCCATCGAATCATGGTAGAGCGCCTAGCAACATCGCCCCATGATTCCCTAGGTATCACTGATAGTGCCTACAAGAACCAATAGATTTTGGTTAGCGTACAGTACGGTCCCTTCATCCATATATCCCGATCGAATCAACAACCATTGGTATATCGAGAGTCGCTCGAGATTCGATAACTATGCAATACATCTTGAAGATCAAATAATGACATCGCATGTGCTACTAAGAAACCATTTCTTAAATCACATCATGTACTCTGGCCAGAGATTCGTCACACTAATATCTCCTCAGATCGCATAGGATATCCACACTCGCAAGTATGTGGTGAATCCTTGACAACAAAGCATCGACTCCTATATGTGTTGTAACTGTACCCAATCCCGACACCTTATGACCCCTATAGAGTCGGTAAACGAGTCAAAGCACAGTACTAGCATATAGAGTCTCAATGATGTTTCAAGTAGTAAGGACTAATGGTATACAACCAAAACCGCGAACTATATCCACTCGATAAGTGATAACCACTTGGAAAGTCCGGATAGGGTAGTTCGATCATTCATCGTATGAATATCCATTTGCATGCTTCGAAAATCTCTATGTTCCTTACCAATGAAACGTGGTACTCCGCATCGCAAATGCTAGTCTCAAACTCGAGCGATCCTTATCCTTATTATCGGACGGCTCAATCGACTAAGAACAATTTAGAATATACAGTGACTATAAGATGTGTTTCATGATAGACATCTCCATGTTCTACCACATCTTACATACACTATAGTATATTCAAGGTCTTTATCAAAACAACAATAGTATATCACAATATAACAATATGAAGAAAGATAAAGTCATTGCCATTAATAAAAGTGTAAATTATATTAAACAAAAGATTGTTTATACAAAGAGTCATCAAAGCCCTTAGCCACAAGTTGGCTCACTGGGCACCCACTCTTTCAAAACAACCACGATCATGACAAGCTTCAGAAGTTCTTCAGTTCTCACGTACGTATGTGAAGCTCTCTCTGGTTTTTTCGAACCTCCCTTGTGCACGCATCTCACCTATAAAAAGACCAAGAATCCTTCTTTTTAATGTTTCCTTGTAGGCGTAGGACTCTAGATCTTGATCAAGATAAATCTACACAATAAGGAATTAAATCAATAGATATACGAAAATACCATAATCTGATAAACTTAATCATATTTCAAATCAAGTTAATTAAAGAAATAAATAACTTCATGTCCAAGAAAGGCAAAAGATAATAAATCAAATCTTTTTCAAAATAGGATGATTTTAAGGAATAAAATATTCCTTTCAATCTCCCCTTTTTTTCCTTTCTGGACAAAACACAACGAAACTCCTCCTTAATCAGAACTTCCCCTGAATAGATTCTCCCCCTAAGTATACGCAGAGGTGTTGTCATAAGATGTTGACAACATCTAGCTATGACACCTCAAATCAGAAGACATAAGTGCAAGGAGAAATAATCATACGAAACAACAGAGCAAACACCAAAACAGTTTTGATTAGGGCAGAGCAAATCAGAGAAAAAGCAGAGTAACAGAACTTTTAACCTACAATAAAAACAAATAAACTTAGTAAAACCAAAAACTACGATTAAAATTGATTGCTCTCTGAGTCCACTTCTTCACTTCCTTCTCCCCCTTTTTGTTTATAAGGGCCAGCTCCACTTAAAAGAGACTCATAGTGAGCCTTTAACCCTTCGTAGTAGGCAAGGTCAGCCTTTGTTTGTGCAATCTTCTGCTCAGCATGCACCAATTGAGCTTGAATGAACGTCAAATCAACAGCTTGAGCAGCAAAAGGGGGTACAAAAAAAGCAGCAGTAGAAGGGGTACAAAAACAGCAGTAGCAGAGGAGGTGTTGGCAGCACCTGCCATGACACCTGCATAATCAGCAGTCTCAGACCAAGGAAGGTCTATCTTCTTATTTCCTTTGAGAAATGCCGGTGCAATCTTTAGCAACTCCCCAGGCTCAATAAGTACTTCATCATCATCCTTCTCAATTTCTTGAGACAACAACATAGAGTAAATGAGTGATGGATAAGGCAACTTCAAAGTAGGTTGAGCACCGTCTGCAAATGCCATGACTGTGTCAAACACGAGTCGGCCATAATTGAAAGCAATTCCAGTACCAATAGCATACAAGACAGGGGCTTGATGCTTGGTAATCACACTGGAATTTCCAGATGAAGTCCAGGTCTTCACGGCAGTTTTATGAAGAACGGAGTAAAAGGACGTAAGCTTGGCTGCTGACAATTTCTTAGGATGTGCTGGGTACGCAGTGGCATGCCCCACAGTGATGACAAATATCATCTCATCCATGGTTGGTAGAGCAGCATCATCAGAGGCAGGAGTCTGAAGGAATCCATTTATAATGGCAGGGCTGAAAGAGAAGATCTGCCCTCGCACATAAAATTTCCCATACATCATGTATCTTGGATCCCTCACAGCTTCAGTGAGATTGCAGTAAAACTCATGCACAATCTCTCTGCAATACGAACCAGCAGTAGTAACAATAGACATAAGGTTCCTTACCTCAAAAAATTTCACCATATTTTGAGCTCCATAGCTCTCCATATCAATGTTATGCTCTTCCAGAAACTCTTTATCAGCATAATTCTCCCAGCGATCAGCAATTTTCATGGAATAAAAGGCAGATGAATAGGACGAATTTACCCGATACTCTTCTCCTAAGGTGTTGTCCAGGGTATCGGCAACACCTTCCTCAGCACCGTCCTCTTCTTCTTCAGAGTCATCAGATTCTGACTCTTCTTCCAACTCATTCTCAGCATCTGAATCTTCACTCGAATCAGAGCTGGAACTATCAGAAGGTTGAGGGCGATTGTCAGCATATTCCTGAAGCATCTCTTCATCAGGTTCATCCTCGGATTCTGGAGCAGAAGCAGTAGCAGTGCATATAGGCTTCTTGCCTTTTAACTTCTTCATTTTAGCCATAAACTGTGCTATAGACATTTCTTCATCATCGGACGGAGCAGGATGAGCAGTAAATGTCTTCTCAAAATTAACAGCAGATGCGGATGCATCTTTTTCATCAGCAGCAACAGGGGATTCTGACTCTGAAGAATCACTATCAGATGATGAACTCCCCTTTGTCTTTTCTTTAGATCCAAAAGGAACGGGAATGATTGGTACAGAGGGTTCCATTGCCATTGCTTTTCCCCTCTTTTGATGTACCAACTTAAAATCTTCATCGGAGCTCGCATCACCAGATGAAAATTCGGTGTCAACCAAAGAAGGTCTTGATGGTTGACCCTTCCCACGAAAATGCTTCGATGCAGCTAACTTGGATTCTGTAGGCCCCCAACGGTAACAAAATCTCAACGGTAACTATGAGGAAAATGGTAACAAATCCGACTTAATTAGGCAATAAATCCCTTTGATTTCCTCCGATAATCTTGGCCCAAATATTTCACCAAATCTTTCCAATTTTAACTCCTCATTTGAATATAACACCACTGAAACAAAATCCAATCACATTCAAATTCAAAAATTCAGAGGATAGGGCAAAATCACAAATTTTGTTCGATCGGAATTCATAACCTCTTGGCCAAAGATATTCACAAATCAAAATATGCATGTCCTAATTATGTCTAAAACAGAATGCGACATAAACTTAAAATGCAATTATGTGCACAAATAATATGTTGACAAGCAAGGTGTTATCCACGATGTTGGCAAAATCTTCCAGCAACACTTCAGGATTAAAAAAACTTTATTTCCAGATAGCCATTAAATTCATTATTACAGAAGTGGTAGCCTGCACACTAAAGGAACGATCTTCAATGGGCCCCTTTAGGTAGCTTTTTCGATTTGCTTCTGTTTTTCAATCAAATTTGATGATTGAGATGATCTTATTTAACCATTTTGTTATTTTGAGTTTCTGAATTTGCGAAATCACTTTTCACTTGGGACGGGATCATGGAATACACGAACATCCCTCCGCTACTTCGTGATTTAGTCAGAACTCTTCTTCAATTAAATCTCATTAAACTGTAAAACAATTTTGCACATAATCCTGAGTGAAAACCAGTCAATGGTTACAAAGTTTCCAACACATCACTAAACAGAATGAATGCATGTATGCAAAAATGCCTAAGATCCTAAGAGTGCTCATGCATGAAAAGGTGTTGTCACAGGGTGTTGGCAACACTCCTGACAACATCTAAGTTATGTCTATAATGCACACATACTGAGAGACTTTCTTAGACTGGAAAATCTCTCAAAATCCAAAGCTTTTGTGAATATATCAGTTAATTGGTTATTAGTTCCAACAAACTCAATTAAGATTATGCTTTTGTCGACCAAATCTCGAATGAAGTGATGTCTAATGTCAATGTGTTTGGTTCGAGAGTGTTGTACTGGATTTTTGGATATATCAATGGCACTAGAATTATCAAAGTACACAATACAAGTATCACTCTTAATTCCATAATCATTCAACATTTGATTCATCCATAGGAGTTGAGAGCAACAACTACCAACAGCAACATACTCAGACTCAGCAGTAGAGAGTGAAACACAGTTTTGTTTCTTACTGTACCATGACACTAAGTTATTCCCCAAATAAAAACATCCTCCCGAAGTACTCTTCCTCTTATCTAAATCCCCAGCCCAATCAGCATCACTAAACCCTACCAAATTTGAATTGGTTTCTTTAGTGTACCACAAACCCAAATTCAAAGTTCCAGCCACATACTTCAGTATACGTTTTACGGCCTTTAGGTGAGTGATTTTTGGGTTAGACTGGTATCTAGCACACAAACAAACACTATACATGATATCTGGTCTAGTAGCACTCAAATACAAAAGACTACCAATCATGCTTCTATAGAGGGTGTTGTCAACACCTTCGGCAACAACCTCCCTAGACAGCTTTTCATTAGACCCCATAGGTGTGCGCATGTGCTTAGTGTTATCATTCAGAAACTTCTTCACGAGATTTTTAGCATACTTGCTTTGACACAAAAATATACCATCATGCATTTGTTTTACTTGCAAGCCCAAGAAGTAAGTTAACTCTCCAACCAGGCTCATCTCAAATGTAGAAGACATGCACTTCACAAAATTATCAACTAGTTTATCATTTGAAGCACAAAATATTATATCATCCACATAAATTTGGCAAATTAAGATATTACCTTGAGACTTTTGCACAAACAAGGTCTTATCAACCTCACCTCTTTTGAAACCAATATTGAGCAAGTACTCAGTAAGTCTCCCATACCATGCACGTGGTGCTTGCTTCAATCCATACAATGCCTTTTTCAACTTATATACAGAGTCAAGATGATTTGGATTCTCAAAACCCTTAGGTTGTTTCACATAGACTTCTTCATTTAGGATCCCATTTAAAAAGGCACTTTTTATATCCATTTGAAAAAGTTTCATTCCCATGTAACATGAAACAGCAAGCAAAAGTCGGACAGACTCAATGCGGGCTACAGGAGCAAAGGTTTCATCAAAATCCACCCCTTCAACTTGTGTATACCCTTGAGCTACCAACCTAGCTTTATTTCTAATGATGTTTCCCGACTCATCAGTTTTATTTTTGAAAATCCATTTAGTTCCTATGACATTTCCATGAGCAGGACATGGTACCAGGTACCAAACATCATTCCTCACAAATTGTTCTAACTCTTCGTGCATAGCATTAACCCAAAATTCATCTTTTAATGCTTCTTCAACCTTTTTGGGTTCAATGTTTGACACGAAATAGGAAAAACGTACCTGAGAATACGTAGAACTTATGCATAACAAACCTGCCATCTTTCGATAATCCACTTTCTCTTTCCTTCGAGTTTGCAAGTATCCATGCACATCTCCAATAACCTGTGAGGTTGGGTGATTCTTCTGAATTCTTCTTGGATCATTCTTTCCAGTTTCATTTACCTCACTGTTTTCATCAATATTCTCATCAGTAGTCTTTTCAACTATTGATTCTGGATTTTCTGTAGGAGGTGTTGTCGGAGGTGTTGGCAACACTCCTTTGACAACATCTATATTTCCAGAATTATCCAGCAGATCATCAACATCATCCTCAGTTGTTTTCTTCTTTAGATCTGCAGAATCATCAAAAACAACATTAATTGACTCAAAAATAGTCCTTGTTCTCAAGTTATACATCCTATAAGCTCGGCTATTTGATGAATATCCTAAGAACATTCACTTATCACTCTTTGCATCAAATTTAGCAAGATGATCTCTATCATTCAAAACGTGACATACACATCCAAAAACATGAAAATATTTAAGGTTTGGCCTCTTTCCCATGAGAATTTCATAGGAGGTCATAGTAGTACCATTCCTCAAATAGACTCTATTTGAAATATGACATGCAGTATTCAAGGCTTCAGCCAAAAATGTTTTGAAATATTTTTAGAACTTAGCATCACTCTTGCCATTTCTTGCAAAGTCCTATTTTTCCTTTCGGAAATCCCATTTTGTTGTGGAGTTTTAGGGGCAGAAAATTCATGAGAAATACCTTTCTTATCACACAAGCTAGCAAAAGAAGAGTTTTCGAACTCCTTACCATGATCAGTACGAATTCTGATTACCTTCAGATTGTATAGGTTCGAAATCTTAGTGAGAAGCTTCTTAAATGCATCATATGTGTCCGATTTTTCTCTCAGAAAGTTTACCCAAGTATATCGTGAAAAATCATCCACACAAACAAAAGAGTATTTCTTACCACCGAAACTTTCAACATCCATTGGACCCATCAAGTCCATATGTAAAAGTTCAAGGCAGCGTGTTGTCACAGATGTTGGCAACACCTCGTGTGACACCGTAGTCTGCTTCCCTTTCTGACATGCTTCACACACAAATGGAATACCAGATTTTAAGTTAGGCATACCTCTCACAGCATCTACCTTACTCAAGTTCTTTAATGTCTTGAAATTTGCATGACCCAATTTTTGATGCCATAAATCAAACTCATTAACTTTTGTGTGTCTACAAGCCATCTCTTCTCTGAGTTGATAGCAGTTTTCGGATGACCTAGTACCTGTCATGACACAGAGATTTGATTCATCAAAAACTTTGCATAATTTCTTATCAAATTGCACATGCAAATTATCATCACAAAGTTGGCTTATGCTTATTAGATTCGCGGTTAATCCTTCAACATGAAGCACATTGCGAAGCTTGGGTAGACCAGCAACATTCAGAGTCCCTTTTCTGACAATGTTTCCCTTTGAACCTCCTCCATAGGTTACTTTTCCACTCTTCTGTTCAACATAATCAGATAGAAACTTCTTGGAACCTGTCATGTGACGAGAGCTACCGCTATCAAAGTACCATGCACCTGAAACATTAGTTCTCAAAACAGTATAAATCATATGACATTGAATATCAGCTTTTGGTACCCAAATCTTTCTTACATAAGATCTGTTTCTAGGAATGTTGTGGGGAGGTGTTAGCAACACCTTAGATGCAGATCTATACCTGTAGTCTGTAAGAGTGGGTGCCCAGTGAGCCAACTGTGTGGCTATGGGCTTTGATGACTCTTTGTATAAACAATCTTTTGTTTAATATTATTTACACTTTTATTAATGGCAATGACTTTATATTACTTCATATTGTTATATTGTGATATACTATTGTTGTTTTGATAAAGACCTTGAATATACCATAGTGTATGTAAGATGTGGTAGAACATGGGGATGTCTATCATGAAATACATCTTATAGTCACTGTATATTCTAAAACTGTTCCTAGTCGATTGAGCCGTCCGATAATAAGGATAAGGATCGCTCGAGTTTGAGACTAGCATTTGCGATGCGGAGTACCACGTTTCATTGGTAGGGAACATGGAGATGTTCGAAGCATGCAAATGGATGTTCATAGGATGAATAATCGAACTACCCTATCCGGACTTTCCAAGTGGTTATCACTTATCGAGTGGATAAAGTCCGCGGTTTTGGTTGTACACCATTAGTCCTTACGACTTGAAACATCATGGAGACTCTATATGCTAGTGCTGTGCTTTGACTCGTTTACCGACTCTATGGGGGTCATCAGGTGTCGAGATTGGGTACAGTTACGACACATATAGGAGTCAATGCATTGTTGTCAAGGATTCACCACATACTTGCGAGTGTGGATATCCTATGCGATCTGAGGAGATATTAGTGTGACAAATCTCTGGCCAGAGTACTTGATGTGATTTAAGAAATGGTTTCTTAGTAGCACATGCGATGTCACTAATTTGATCTTCAAGATGCATTGCATAGTTATCGAATCTTGAGCGACTCTCGATATACCAATGGTTGTTGATTCGATCGGGATATATGGATGAAGGGACCGTACTGTACGCTAACCAAAATCTACTGGTTCTTGTAGGCACTATCAGTGATACCTAGGGAATCATGAGGCGATGTTGCTAGGCGCTTTACCATGATTCATTGGGCAAGTCGGAAAGTGTTGTTCCGAGTCACAAGGAGTTGTGAGCCCACGGCTAGCTGTATCCCTGAACCATTGAGGGTCACACAGTGTAATGGAGTTTTAATCCCCGTTGAGATAGTTAAATTTAAAGAGTTAAATTTAATGAACTAAGGAGTTGGACTTCTTAATTAAGAGTAAGGGAGTAGGGTTTCCTAAAATGACATAGGGATGGACATTTTTGGAAACCACTGAATTCGGATTCAGGAAAATTTATTTTGACTTTAAAACGTGCAGAAATGGTTTCTGTGCACATTGGTGAAATCGTTTCATCAATCGGAGTCACGATGAATTTTATATTAATTTCTGAACGAGCGGGCTTTGCTTGTCAGGCCCCAGCTTATGATTAATGGGCCCTAAGGTGTTAGTGGCCTGCATTATAAATAAGTTATTTCAGTACAGAAATTACACACAACAGGTCATAATTTTTGAGAAGCAAAAATCGAACCCTAGCCTCTCAAAAGTTTCGGCCGTCCCCTCCCTGTCCTCTGCCCGAGAAAATTCCGGTCTGTGATTTTGAATCGCAGTAAGGAATAGCGAATCAGATTCGTTTATTCTCTTCGCAGAAAACTTCTGATAGATTTTCTAGTGCAATCTATCAGAGGGATTTAAAACCTCATTCGTGGACCTGATTGAAGGAGTTCATCGGTTCCAGGGAGAGACAACAAGAGCAGATAAAATCTGTTGGTGTCCAATAATCTCGTTGCGAGATTTAAGGTAAAATTTAATAACAGTTATTTAAATTTTACACACTTATAATTTAATCGTTGAACGGTTGATACCCACACCATGGAATTGTTCCATGATAAAAAATTTTAAACTTCCGCTGCACCGGGTATCAATCGTGATTGATCTGACCGCCAGTTTTCCAACATAGTCTTCCTGCAACTTAAAACAGTATGGTTTAATGTGACCAGGTCTATGACAGTAGTGACAAATGTACTTACGTTTCCTTCTAGACTTTGAAGGGGCAGTAGGCTGTGGCTTTGATTTTTGAGGATCAACTGGTAAGGCCTTTTTGCTTGAGCTTTCTGTACTGCTACTTTCCTTGACAAACACAGGCCCTTTTGAACTTTCTCCAATCTCAAATACATTGTTTTCAAAACCTAAACCAGCCGTACCATCTCTTCCCATCATGAGTAGAGAATCAAGCTTGGAGGTGCTTGAGTTGAACTTAGCCAATGTAGCTTTTGCCTTTCCAAGTTCTTCCTTCATTTGGCTTAACTCGATGTCTTTCTTACTCAGCATGACTTCCAGCCTTGACACATCAGCCTTTAAATCAGAATTTTCCTTTGAAAGGATAGTATTCACTTTATTCCTTTCGATCCAATCAGGATGTAATTCTTCAAACATCATCCGAGCTTCTTCTATAGACATTGTCTCTTCACCTGTATCATTATCATACATATTATCAGAAATGGAGGAATTCGAACAAACTGACCTTTGGGAGATGTTGCGGCCAGGTGTGACAACACCTGCGGCAACACCTAAAGGATTTACTTGAAATTTCTTCTTGCTATCCAATAAGACAGATAAGGCAGTGTGACTCTCTTTATCTTCATGTTCTTCTTCTTCTGACTCCTCATCACTTAAAGACGTGTTCATCCCTTTCCTAAGCGTGTTGGCACACTCGTTTGCATAGTGTCCAAATCCTTGACATGCATGACATTGAACAGTGTCCAACTTCTTTGGAACAACCTTCCTTTTTCCTTCCGACATAATTAGAGGCTTAGGAGTATCAGTAGGCTTCCTTGGTGACTGTTCTGGTCCATTAACCATTAGGGGCTTGTTGAAGAACATTGGAGCCTTGAGTTTTTGATCCGTCTTTCTTGACTCTTTCATCCTCTTCAAATAATCATTGAATTTTCTAGTCATGAGAGAGATCGAATCATCTTCTAAATCAGATTGATGAACTTCTTGATGGAATTGAATATATTCCTCATATGAAGGGTTTGAAGCTTGAAGAGCTATTGACTTTTCTTTATCCTTCTCTTGCTCTTTATTGTTCATCTCAAAAACTTGAAGAATGCTTATCAGTTCAGTCATCTTCATCTTTGAAGTGTCTTTTACTTCTTCAAGCGCCCAAATCTTCACATTGAATCTTTTAGGCAAGGAACGAAGAACCTTGTTCACCATGGCTTCACTAAAAATAGGTCCTCCAAGAGCATGCGCCTCTGTAGCTATCTCCCTAAGTTTTTTTATCATAATCAGCAATAGTCTCATTCTCATCCATCCTGATATTTTCAAATCTTGTGTTTAACAGTCTCAATCTTATTATTCTCACGCTATCAGTTCCTTCACAGTGTTCTTGAAGAGCATCTCATGCATCCTTAGCAATAGTGCAGTCAGATATGATCCCATACATCCTCATATCTACAGTTGCAAAAATTGCATTGAGTGCTTTAGCATTGTAGCTTGAACTTTGTGTTTCCTCGGTATTCCAAGTTTCTTCTTTCTTGATGATATAGTCTCCATCTTCATCTTGTGTCGTTGGAGGAGTCCAACCAGTCAGAATACTTTGCCAAGCACGAACATCCATAGCCTTAATAGTATATCGCATCCTATTCTTCCATAGTGCATAATTCGTGCCATCAAGAACTGGAGGTTTCAAAACGAGTTCGCTGAAAGAGTGGGTGCCCAGTGAGCCAACTTGTGGCTAAGGGCTTTGATGACTCTTTGTATAAAAAATCTTTTGTTTAATATTATTTACATATTTATTTATGGCAATGACTTTATCTTTCTTCATAATGTTATATTGTGATATACTATTGTTGTTTTGATAAAGACCTTGAATATACTATAGTGTATGTAAGATGTGGTAGAACATGGAGATGTCTATCATGAAACACATCTTATAGTCACTGTATATTCTAAACTGTTCCTAGTCGATTGAGCCGTCCGATAATAAGGATAAGGATCGCTCGAGTGTGAGACTAGCATTTGCGATGCAGAGTACCACGTTTCATTGGTAAGGAACATAGAGATGTTCGAAGCATGCAAATGGATATTCATATGATGAATGATCGAACTACCCTATCCGGATTTTCCAAGTGGTTATCATTTATCGAGTGGATAAAGTCCGCAGTTTTGGTTGTACACCATTAGTCCTTACTACTTGAAACATCATTGAGACTCTATATGCTAGTACTGTGCTTTGACTCATTTACCGACTCTATTGGGGTCATCAGGTGTCGGGATTGGGTACAGTTACAACACATATAGGAGTCGATGCTTTGTTGTCAAGGATTCACCACATACTTGCGAGTGTGGATATCCTATGCGATCTGAGGAGATATTAGTGTGACGAATCTCTGGCCAAAGTACATGATGTGATTTAAGAAATGGTTTCTTAGTAGCACATGCGATGTCACTATTTGATCTTCAAGATGTATTGCATAGTTATCGAATCTCGAGCGACTCTCGATATACCAATGGTTGTTGATTCGATCGGGATATTTGGATGAAGGGACCGTACTGTACGCTAACCAAAATCTATATGGTTCTTGCAGGCACTATCAGTGATACCTAGGGAATCATGGGGCGATGTTGCTAGGCGCTCTACCATGATTCGATGGGCAAGTCAGAAATTGTTGTTCCGAGTCACAAGGAGTTGTGAGCCCACGGCTAGCTGTATCCCTGAACCATTGAGGGTCACACAGTGTAATGGATTTTTAATCCCCGTTGAGATAGTTAAATTTAAAGAGTTAAATTTAATGAACAAAGAAGTTGGACTTCTTATTTAAGAGTAGAGGAGTAGGATTTCCTAAAATGACATAGTGATGGGCATTTTTGGAAACCACTGAATTCGGATTCAGAAAAATTTATCTTGACTTTAAAAGGTGCAGAAATGGTTTCTGTGCACATTGGTGAAATCGGTTTATCAATCGGAGTCACGATGAATTTTATATTAATTTCTGAACATGCGGGCTTTGCTTGTCGGGCCTGAACTTATGACTAATGGGCCCTAAGGTGTTAGTGGCCTACATTATAAATAAGTTATTGCAGTACAGAAATTACACACAACAGGTCACAAGTATTTTCGAAAACCCTAGTCAATATTTTAAAAGTGGCCGCCCCCCCCCCCCCCTCTTTCCCTCTACTCGAGAAAAATTCCAGCCTGTGATTTTGAATTACAGTCTGGTTTAACGGATCAAATTCGTTAATCTCTTCGTAGAAAACTTCTGATAGATTTTCTAGTGCAATCTATCAGAGGGATTAAATCTCTATTCGTGGACCTGATTGAAGAACTGTTCGTCCATCGGTTCCAGGGAGATACAACAAGAGCAGAGAAATCTGTTGGTGTCCAGAATCTCGATTCGAGATTAAAGGTAAAAATTTTATAATCGTTATTTAAATTTTTACACACACAATTTAATCGTAAAGATTTGATACCCAATATGGAATCGTTCCATATAATAAAAATTTTAAACTTCCGCTGCACCGGTATCAATCTTGTTTGATCTGAACGCCGCGTTTTCCAATAGTGGTATCAAAGCCAGGTTGCTCAGGTCAAGCGATTAAATTAATCGATTGTACAAAAAATTTTTAAGCCTCGGTTTTTGAAACAAAAATAAATATTTAAAAATAAAAATATTTTTTTCGGGCAAAAACCCGGGCAGCGATTGGATCGCTGCCCGGGGCAAGGGGCAGCGATCGTCGCTGCCCGGGGCAAGGGGCAGTGATCGTTGCTGCCCCGGGCAGCGCACGGCGCTGCCCTGTGCGGCGCCGGGCGCTGCACAGGGCGGCGCACGGCGCTCCCCAGGGCCGCGCACGGCGCTGCGCAGGGCAGCGCTCGGCGCTGCCCATGGGCAGCGATGTGATCGCTGCCCAGGGCAGCGATCGCCGCTGCCCGGCCAGGGAACGTCCCGGGCGGCCCGCGGGAAAAAATTATTTTAATTTTTAAATTAAATTTTAATATGTTAAAATTCTATTTTTGGTCCGATCGAAAATGTTTTGATTGGTCCACGAGGCGTCGGATCGAATTGTTCGAGTCCAAAAATTTTAAAATTGATTTTCGGATAAATTTGAATTTTTGGAAAATTTTAATATTTTATCCTTTAATTGAATTTTGAAATTAATTATTTTTGGTACAATTGATGATAAGATATGATCTTATGGATATATTGAGTAAAATATGATTTTATGTATAAAATTGGATTTTATTGATAAAATATGATTTTATTTGATAAAAAGATAAAATATGATTTTGTATGTAAAATAAGATTTTATGTATGAAATATGATTTTATCCTTTTAAATTTAAATTGTCATTACATGTTATCCAATAAATTAATTTTGAATTAAATGTTATTGGATAAGGATGATCGATTGCCATGACCAATTTTGTAGGTGTATGTTAGGAATTTACATTTGTTTTATTGTTGTTGGTTTTATTAATGGGCCTGGTTTATAGCCCAATATGAATGTCATATGTAATAAAAGTGGGCTTGGTTTATGGCCCGTTCCCACCCCTTAAAAATGTATCCCTACTTGTCATTGTTATTTATTGTAAATACATTAGATTTAGTGGGAGATCAAGATTTGAAGATGGAGGTGGGCCCAGCAGACAATAAAGACAGAAGAAATGTAAATTGGAAGCAAATGTAATAGGATTGCATTGCATACTGCATATTACCTAGGATTGGACTAAGACTCGTGATTGGAAACCACGGGTCGATTAGAAATGGAATCGATCATCCTATATAATATGTGATATTATAGTTGTATGCATGTTTTATACAAAATTGTGTGAATCCGACAAGCATACAAAATTTGAAAAATGATGAGACAAATTTTTATAATTAAAAATCCCTCATTTTAAATATGATTTAAAATTGATATCAAGATAAATAAAGGAAATTTAAATATGTTTAAATGTTCCTACCTTCCATCAACGATCAATGTATGAGATGCTACCCGCGGATATGGTCCGGCTCATATTATTGGGGGGGCCCGTTCGTCGGAAAGCTGTACATTGGATCGACACATGTTGTAAGTTGGGTGGAACTCCCATGGGATCGGCTCATATTATTGGGGGATCCACATGGCGACCGTCCATCACAACTTAATATTGATGGGTCATCTTGACATGTCACAATAAACGGCGTCATATTATTGGGCCCTTATTGGACATGAGGTAAATACATGGAGTTTGCTTTGGAAGCAATTGGGCTCTACCTTTTGAAAATTATGGTTGGCTGATATTATTCGGGACCATAAGTTTGTCAATTGGACTCCATGTTCTCACTAAGGAAAACAGTTTTCCGTTTTCACTAGAGGGTAGTGAAATCGTTAAAATAGTGGGAGTGAGATTCATAAAATAAATATCGCCTATTTTATGTCTTAGTAAATTCTTAAACAATCACTGATATTTGTCTGTTTCTTTTCAGTATTTCATACAATGAATTCGCGTAATCCACTTTTCTCGATCCTCGAACAAAATAAGTTGACTGGCGCCAACTATACGGAATGGTTCCGCAAGTTGAAGATTGTCTTGACTTCGGAGAAGATGCTCTACGTGTTAGAAAAATCTCCTCCGAAGGAAGCACCAGCTGACGTAAGTCCAGAGGAGTTAGCCAAGCTTGATACATGGTGGGACCATGATATCAAGACCAAATGCTATATGCAAGCCTCGATGTCTGATGAACTCCAGAGGCGATTTGAGGACACCGCGAATGCTGCTGACATTCACGTCCAACTCAAGGAACTTTTTGGGGCTCAATCGAGGGCTGAAAGGTTCGCTACTGTAAAGGAGCTAATGACGTGTCGCATGCGTGAAGGGACTTCGGTCCGTGATCATGGGGTACGAGTGATTTGGCTCATACAGAAGTTGGTAACCCTAGATTTGGTGTTGGAGCATGAACTCAACGTGGACTTACTACTTCTGTCTCTTCCTTCTTCGTTTGACGGATTTGTGGTAAATTTCAATATGAACAAGATAGAGGCTTCTCTTGAAGAGATGGTCAATATGCTTGTGACATATGAATCCACATTAAAGAAGGATAAACCGGCTTTCTTGGTGGGCTCCTCTTCTTCTGCTAAGAAGGGGCCAAGTACAAAGGGCAAGAAACGTTCTGCCCCACCCAAGAAAGTCGAACCCGAGAAGAAGTACAAGACAAAGGCTTTAAACAATGAAAAATCCAAGGATGTTTGCCATTACTGCAAGAAGTCCGGTCATTGGAAGCGTAACTGCAAGGAATATCTAGAGCAGTTGCGAACTGCGAAGGGTATGTTCTATATTGAAATAAATGTTTCACTTAATACTACTTCTTGGGTATTGGATACCAGATGTGGATCTCACATTTGCAATGATTTGCAGGTGATGACAAGAAGTCGCAGGCTTAGAATGGGTGAGAACTAGCTGAGGCTCGGAAATGGTTCCAGAGTTGAAGCTAAAGCCATAGGAGATGTTTATTTAATTTTGCAGAACGGTTTTAAGTTACTTTTAAGAGATGTTTTATTTGTTCCGGATTTAATTAAAAACATTATTTCTGTTTCTATGCTAGATAGAGATGGTCATTCTTGCAATTTTGTGAATGGGATTTGCAATATTTACAAGAATGAATGTTTGATTGGAAATGGACAACTTGAAAACGATCTATACAACTTAAAACTAAAAGACGTTCCAATAAATTATGTTGATAAACCGGCAACAACAAACAAAAGGAAAATCGATAGCCAAAACCCGGCAAACCTTTGGCACGCTAGGCTAGGTCATATTTCCTCAAGGAGGATGAACAAGCTAGTGGGAGAGGGCATGTTTGATATGTCTGATATTAACTCTCTACCTACTTGTGAATCCTGCCTAAAAGGAAAAATGACTAAATCTCCTTTTAAGGGGAAACCTGAACGTAGTCAAAATCTGTTGGATTTGATCCATACAGATGTTTGTGGTCTATTTAGAGTTGGGACTCAATATGGCCACACCTACTTCATTACCTTTACTGATGATTATTCTAGGTATGGGTATTTATATTTAATGAAATATAAGTCTGAAGCATTTGAAAAGTTCAAAGAATTCAAGGCTGAAGTAGAAAACAAGCTAGGTAAAAGTATTAAAGCACTTCGATCGGATCGAGGTGGAGAATACTTGAGTACCGAGTTTTTGGACTATCTAAAAGAGAATGGGATTCTCTCTCAGTGGACTCCTCCTATGACACCACAGCTTAATGGTGTATCGGAGCGTCGTAATCGAACTTTGTTGGACATGGTTCGATCCATGATGAGCTTCACTGAGCTTCCACCTTCGTTTTGGGGCTATGCGCTTGAAACGGCGGTATTGTTGTTGAACAACGTCCACACTAAAGCAGTGGACAAAACACCATACGAGTTATGGAATGGCAAAGCTCCTAAGTATTCGTACTTGAGGATTTGGGGATGTCCAGCTTACGTGAAGCGGACAGTGGGAGATAAGTTGGATAGTCGATCCAGCTTATGTTATTTTGTAGGGTATCCGAAGAATACAATCGGATATTATTTCTATTATCCTGCTGAAACAAAGGTGTTTGTTTCAAGGAATGCCACCTTCTTGGAGAAGGAGTTCTTATTGGATAAGAAAGGCGAGATGATGGAACTCGAAGAAATTCGAGAAGAACCCGAAATACAAAATAACAATCCTACACCTCAGGAACCATTGCTAGACACGCCTGTACCTAGGAGATCCGAGAGGACTTCTAGACCTCCTATTCGATATGGTCTTCTTCTTGAAGGGGATCAAGATGAACCCGATGTTGGATGTGATCCAAGAAACTTCAAGGAAGCAATTTCTGATGCGGATTCAAATTTATGGCTTGAAGCTATGCAGTCGGAAATAGATTCGATGCATACAAACCAAGTTTGGTCTTTAGTAGATCCTCCCGATGGAATTGTTCCAATAGGGTGTAAATGGATCTACAAGAGAAAGCTTGGGCCTGATGGTAAGGTATTGACCTACAAGGCGCGATTGGTGGCGAAAGGTTATACTCAAAGACAAGGAGTTGACTATGATGAAACCTTTTCACCAGTTGCAATGTTCAAGTCCATAAGAATCCTTATTGCCATAGCTGCATGGTATGACTATGAGATATGGCAAATGGATGTGAAGACTGCTTTCTTAATGGAGACATTAAGGAAGAAATCTATATGAAGCAGCCTGAGGGGTTCACATCCATGGGAAGCGAGCATAAGGTATGTAAGCTTCAGAGATCAATTTATGGTCTAAAACAAGCATCAAGAAGTTGGAACCAGAAATTTGATGAAACAATAAAGGATTTTGGTTTCATCAAGAACCCGGAGGAACCATGCGTGTACAAGAAAGTGGTTAAGGATGCGGTGACATTCTTAGTACTTTATGTTGATGACATCCTACTCATTGGGAATGATGTAGGGATGTTGCAGTCAACAAAGATATGGTTATCAGGTAGATTCTCGATGAAGGATTTTGGGTGAGGCATCCTATATTCTAGGGATACAGATCTATAGAGATAGATCTAAGAGAATGATAGGACTCACTCAATCAACCTACATCGATACCATATTGAAACGGTTTTCAATGGATGGGTCCAAGAGAGGACATCTACCCATGTGTCATGGAGTTTCTCTATCCAAGTCTATGTATCTCAAGACGGATGAAGAGATAGAGAAAATGACACATGTACCATATGCGTCAGCCATAGGTAGTATCATGTATGGGATGATATCTACCAGACCGGATGTAGCATTTGCTCTGAGTGTCATGAGCAGATATCAAGCTAATCCCGGTCAAATGCATTGGAAAGCCGTGAAGGACATTCTTAAGTACTTACGAAGGACTAAGAATATGTTCATGGTATATGGAGGAAGAGAACTAAAATTGGAAGGCTATACCGACTCTAGCTTCCAAAGTGACGTGGATGACTCGAAGTCAACCTCTGGATTTGTGTTCATGCTCAATGGCGGTGCTGTCTCTTGGAAGAGTTCCAAGCAGGACACCACAGCGGATTCCACCACTGAGGCAGAATACATTGCAGCATCAGCTGCTACTAAAGAGGCCGTTTGGATGAGGAATTTCGTCCAAGAGTTGGGCGTCATTCCTGAAGTTGTTGGTCCAGTCCCGGTGTACTGTGACAACACGGGTGCCATTGCTCAGGCAAAGGAACCAAGGTCTCATCAAAGATCCAAACACGTACTGAGCAAATACCACATCATCCGGGAGATTGTGGAAAGAGGAGACATCACTGTCGAAAGAGTGGCCTCTGCAGACAATATCGCTGATCCACTTACTAAGCCCTTGCCAGGACCATTATTTGACAAACATCGCGAAGCAATGGGTCTACGTAGTATGACTAGTTGGCTATAGGGCAAGTGGGAGATTGAAAGAGTAGGTGCCCAGTGAGCCAACTTGTGGCTAAGAGCTTTGATAACTCTTTGTATAAACAATCTTTTGTTTAATATTATTTACACATTTATTTATGGCAATGACTTTATCTTTCTTCATAATGTTATATTGTGATATACTATTGTTGTTTTGATAAAGACCTTGAATATACTATAGTGTGTGTAAGATGTGGTAGAACATGGAGATGTCTATCATGAAACACATCTTATAGTCACTGTATATTCTAAACTGTTCCTAGTCGATTGAGCCGTCCGATAATAAGGATAAGGATCGCTCGAGAGTGAGACTAGCATTTGCGATGCAGAGTACCACGTTTCATTGGTAAGGAACATAGAGATGTTCGAAGCATGCAAATGGATATTCATATGATGAATGATCGAACTACCCTATCCGGATTTTCCAAGTGGTTATCATTTATCGAGTGGATAAAGTCCGCGGTTTTGGTTGTACACCATTAGTCCTTACTACTTGAAACATCATTGAGACTCTATATGCTAGTACTGTGCTTTGACTCGTTTACCGACTCTATTGGGGTCATCAGGTGTCGGGATTGGGTACAGTTACAACACATATAGGAGTCGATGCTTTGTTGTCAAGGATTCACCACATACTTGCGAGTGTGGATATCCTATGAGATCTGAGGAGATATTAGTGTGACGAATCTCTGGCCAGAGTACATGATGTGATTTAAGAAATGGTTTCTTAGTAGCACATGCGATGTCACTATTTGATCTTCAAGATGTATTGCATAGTTATCGAATCTCGAGCGACTCTCGATATACCAATGGTTGTTGATTCGATCGGGATATTTGGATGAAGGGACCGTACTGTACGCTAACCAAAATCTATATGGTTCTTGCAGGCACTATCAGTGATACCTAGGGAATCATGGGGCGATATGTTGCTAGGCGCTCTACCATGATTCGATGGGCAAGTCGGAAATTGTTGTTCCGAGTCACAAGGAGTTGTGAGCCCACGGCTAGTTGTATCCCTGAACCATTGAGGGTCACACAGTGTAATGGATTTTTAATCCCCGTTGACATAGTTAAATTTAAGGAGTTAAATTTAATGAACAAAGAAGTTGGACTTCTTATTTAAGAGTAGAGGAGTAGGATTTCCTAAAATGACATAGTGATGGGCATTTTTGGAAACCACTGAATTCGGATTCAGAAAAATTTATCTTGACTTTAAAAGGTGCAGAAATGGTTTCTGTGCACATTGGTGAAATCTGTTTATCGATCGGAGTCACGATGAATTTTATATTAATTTCTGAACATGCGGGCTTTGCTTGTCGGGCCTGAACTTATGACTAATGGGCCCTAAGGTGTTAGTGGCCTACATTATAAATAAGTTATTGCAGTACAGAAATTACACACAACAGGTCACAAGTATTTTCAAAAACCCTAGTCAATATTTTAAAAGTGGCCGCCCCCCCCCCCCCCCTCTCTCCCTCTACTCGAGAAAAATTTCAGCCTGTGATTTTGAATTACAGTCTGGTTTAACGGATCAAATTCGTTAATCTCTTCGTAGAAAACTTCTGATAGATTTTCTAGTGCAATCTATCAGAGGGATTAAATCTCTATTCGTGGACCTGATTGAAGAACTGTTCGTCCATCGGTTCCAGGGAGATACAACAAGAGCAGAGAAATCTGTTGGTGTCCAGAATCTCGATTCGAGATTAAAGGTAAAAATTTTATAATCGTTATTTAAATTTTTACACACACAATTTAATCGTAAAGATTTGATACCCAATATGGAATCGTTCCATATAATAAAAATTTTAAACTTCCGCTGCACCGGGTATCAATCTTGTTTGATCTGAACGCCGCATTTTCCAACATTCGCAACAGACGATGAGTCCATTTTTTCCCTGTAATAAAATAAGCAAACCAAGGTCAGTTCTTAGTGTATCAAGAAGATGGCTCTGATGCCACTTGTAAGGAAATAATGGTTGCACATAAACAGGTTGAGGTGTTGTCACATGGTGTTGACAACACCTACTATAACACCTTGAGTAATTTGCAGCGAAAAATAATTTTAAGCGTATATAAAAAATAAGCAACCATACAAATAGGCTCAAATAAATTAAGCAAGAGTATAAAATACTGTTGCAGCGCCTCAAGGCAAAACTTCCACTAGAAAATAATCAAAGAGTTTTACAAACCCTAAAACTAGTGATTATTGTAAAAGTCAATTTCTCAAAACAAGTGAGAAATAAAGAATAAAAGTTCTCCTAAAAATTCTATATAGAATAGAATAACTAAAAACATAGTAAGGAGAAAAACTCTTGAAGCCAAAACACGTGAGATGTAAACACCCTTCGATCAATAATCTTTGAGTGTTCTTCACGGCTTCAAACAACCACGATCGTGACAAACTTCAGAAGTTCTTTAGTTCTCATGTACGTATGTGAAGCTCTCTCTGGTTTTCTTCAAACCTCCCTTGTGCACGCATCTCACCTATAAAAAGACCAAGAATCCTTCTTTTTAATGTTTCCTTGTAGGCGTAGGACTTTAGATCTTGATCAAGATAAATCTACACAATAAGGAGATAAACCAATAGATATACGATAATACCATAATCTGATAAACTTAATCATATTTCAAATCAAGTTAATTAAAGAAATAAATAACTTCATGTCCAAGAAATGCAAAAGATAATAAATCAAATCTTTTTCAAAATAAGATGATTTTAAGGAATAAAATATTGCTTTCAGAAAGGAAAAAAAAAAAAGAACATTCAATGCATAACAATGCAGCAGCCTAGGTCGGTTAGAAACAAAAAAAAGTCATACAGACTCTGGATCATGGAACATATTTGGTTACACATTGTTTACAGGAAAAACGAGGGAAATAATTAAGGTGCAACATCTTTGTTTTGCTCGGGCTCCTTCTTCACTCCTGGGTCAGCGTCCTCTTCATCATCCGGCATGTCATCTAGGGCCTTGGCACAATCCAAGAAGGAAGCAGGGTGGTCGGCCTCCGAATAGCCATTAGCCTGAAATTGGGCTAAACACCCTTTGAACCCCTCATCAAAGAACACAGACTCTTTAACCGCTACGAGGTAAGAAAATTCAGTGGAGTTTAGGAAGTTCTTTTTCTCTTCGGCCCATCCTACATCCCGGGCTACTTCAACCTCCTTAGAAAAAGTCTGAGCCGCGGCCTTTAGCTCAGAATTCCGAGACTTCAATTCAAATACTCGTTTGTTTGCTGCCTCTAACGCATCCTGTCCAGACTCGATTTCAACTCGCATATCAGCCACCTCTTCATCATGCTCAGATTGAAGGTCACACATTTTTTGGGTGAGTTTGACAACTCGCTTTACGATGGCATCCTGGCTCAAAATGCGATCAATGATGGCCTGATTTTTCCTTAACTGCTCCATCTCCTCCTTCAACTTTCTGATTTCATCGAGGTGGGCATTATGATCAATGTGCGGCGGATTGGCCCCCGCTCTTTCTGCAAAAGCCCTCTGAACAGCCTGAGCTATTAGTACCTCTAAATTTGGGTGATCTCCATTCTGATTAGCCATCGAAACTCTTTTTCTTCAAATTCCCACAGACGGTGCCAATTGATGATGTCGGAATTTTATCTCGGGTTCGGTCTGGTAGAATGGATCCTCTAAATCCTTTAGAAAGCAGGTCGGGTCGGGTATCACCTAGTTCTGCACAAGCAACAGCTAGGTCAAGGGGACTCTTGTAGTCTTTTATGTTTTATGCTCTGATGTTCTTTTGTTTCCTTTGGAGAGGTCTTGGCCTAGTTCCCCTCTCTAGTTGGTGTTTGTTCTGCTGTGTTTATAAAATAAGTGGCGCTGCCACCTTTTCTTTTTTTTTTTTTTTAAAAAAAAAAAAAAAAAAGGTCAAGGGGCGCCGAAAGTGTTTTCGGCGTGACCCCTCCGATGCCTAAGTCAGTGTCTTGAAGGCGGAGGGTATGATTAATGCGAAAACTGAGAGATATGAGTGTGTGAATGTAAAAGTGAGAGTGAGTGTTGATGAATAACGAATAGTGAGTAATGAATAATAAAACCATAACAGTACCTGTATTTATAGGGAAAAATATAGTAAGTTATGTGAGACCTCGATTCTAAACATCTAATCTCGGAATCAAACAACAATAGGGCATTCAAGATCCAAGATTAAAAGTAATAAATTTTTTTTTTTTTTAAAAACAGTGCTCGCTCGATCGGTAAAATCTTACCGATCGAGCGGGCCAAAACAAACCAACATACTGCCCAAAAATTCAGGACCCCGCTCGATCGGTAAAATCTTACCGATCGAGCGGGCACAAAATATCACAACCTCTGCCTCGCTGAAAGGGGTGCTCGCTCGATCGGTGAAAGTCTGCCGATCGAGCGAGACACTCTGCCCAGAAAAAGAATTGGTTTTTCTTTCTTTCTTTCAATTCAATCTCAACTCAATCGATACGACAAAAAGATAAATTCCATTCAACATGATATATATGTATACAATTCTAAGTTCATACAATTCTTCAAAATATAACAAGCATGCTTCAATCTAGTTTGAACTTATACAACTACAAAAAGGAGTTAGAAAACGTAAACGACTCCTAAACATCAAAGTCTCACTTCTATCATCTCAACCACCTAGTCATGCTGCCTCTGACTCGGTCCTGCCCCACCTGTTGCCAAGTACACATACAAACAAAGACAACAGGCAGATAATCCGGTGAGAATACAATTCCCAGTAAAATAGACTATCATGCATATCACTTAAAACACATCAAGATATGACATGTATCAATTTCCAAATATCTATCGCATCAATATAAATCAAGTAATTCATCCAAGTACTGAATTAAAATGATATGCATGTCTTTAAAACTTCTGGATTATCAGACTCAGATAATCAAATGGAATTCTTCTTTCTTTCTTTCTTCGGTTTGGGATCCCGAGGTTAAAATATCCAACAATCACACCGAACTCCCCTCTCGAGGTGGACGAGGCATATTTTAATCCTCTAGACTCCAGAGCATTATAGAGAGTTTATTTGACAAGGTATAAAATCTCCAACCAGGTCACTCAACTATAATCTCTAGATCGTCTAATCAAATTGAAATGAATCAAGGCTCAATATGAATGCATATGTCATCTCATGCATTCTAATATCATTTCAATCATCAGTTCATATAAGCATTCAATCATGCTTTCATTCATCAATTCAAATAATCATTCAAACATGATTTCGTCGATATAAATTGCATATATAATCTCATGCATTCAAATAAACATTCAATCAAGCAAGTATGTGATTTCTTCGGAACACTCGAATACAGTCTAATTCGAGTTAATCATTTCATTCAATTCTAAGTCGTCTTTTAACTTATTCGCTTCGAAGGTACTTCAATTTGAAAAGTCAATAACAAGGATAATCATCAATATCCTATCAAACTCATTCAAAGCTCAAACAACTTCTTCAATCGAATTATAAGAAACTTGATACTGTACCGACTTCAATCTTCCAACTGACCAAAGCTGCTACCTTTCAACTCTGCTGACTTCAATTCAATCTATCATAAGAAGTCAATAGGATCAATATCGACATCCAAAAGCTCAATCAAACTCGATACGATCAAAATATTTAACGATATCCAAAACTCAAACTGATGGCATAACGGCTATAAACTGATCAAACCGGAAATGCAGACAGCAAGATATCAATTCAATAAACTCAATTCAATCATCAAACATCATTTCCAATCTAATCCCAACACATCCCAAAACTCCAATTTTCGAAAATAATAATAAAAATCATATCAAATCCGATCGTTGTTATTTCTTCAAACCGTCTTAGATATACTATCACAGCTATCTCATAATCATCCTCTCCGAATATAAATTAATTCTAAACACATCCAAAAATTCAAACCTCTCAGAAATAAGATAAACTTACTTCCAAATGGAGCACTCGTCGATGTGATCGCAAATATCAACTTCAGATCAAATTCCAACTGACGGATCGAGCTAAAAAGGAAATCCCAAAAGCTTGGAAGCTTTTCTATCGCCTTCAATGGAGGGAGGCGGATTGGAGGGGAAGGGTGAAGTGAAGAGGAGACTAGTCAATGCTTCTAATATATAACAATTCCATATTTTGCATTTTAGACCCTAAAAATTCCAAAAATTGCATTCTAGTCCCTGATCAAAATCGAATCGGCCCGCGACTTCTAAAATCTCTGATTATCTCAAATAAAGTCCATTAAGATAATTTCGGGGCGTTACAATTCTCCCCCTCTAAGAATCGATTTCGTCCTCGAAATCAATCACTATTCTATCACAAGGTCGAGGATAAAGTCAAAGGACTGCAATAAGAATTTACATCTCGGGACTAAGTCCAGAATTTGCTTCCAATCAAACTCTGAATCGTTCGTCTCAATTAGTTCGACATCTCAATCAATCAGAGAAGTCAAAAACTCTAGTCGAATACTTCATCAACACTCCGTCCGTCTATCAAAAGTCAACTCATCGTCGTCAGAAAAATCTTCTAAACTCAGTCACAATTCGAATCATCTTACGTTCTAAACCAAGAGACAAAGGAAATTAATCTCAAAATTCAATTCGATCAACGTCTACTCTCACACAACTTCTATAATGTGCCTCCAATAACTCGTCAAACTCTGTCGTTGCACGAAATTTCTACAAACATCAAGAATTCCATCAACTAGTGCTAAGTCGAGCACTACTACTCAAAGCAATTCTTCTAAAGTTTGACTCATCTGATCTGGCTGTCCGTCGTTCTGAGGGTATCGAATTAAAAGTAGATGAAATCGACAACAAAATTCTCTTCAAAGTCTATGCCGAAAGGACAATGCATCAAGGATCTCAGTCTAAACTGACAGACTTCGGCAATTCATGACATCTGACAACATCTGACAAGATATCAATTCTCTGTTCTTCATCAAAATCATTCTGTACAGAAAACTGTAACGGATCCTATCTATCGGTCAATCAAAATCAGACAGTGGATAAAATAAGAACAAATTCTTCGGTTCTAAACATCAGTTGCTGCATTAACTCCTTCTGTTAAAAAGATTCAAAACAGAAATCTCACTAAGAAGAAAACCAAGTACTGCAATATCATCAGTACTGAAACTCAGAATATAGAAGAACGGATAATCAAAAATTCCATCACTAGATAAACATATCAAAGAAATTCATTCGTTCCGCTCAGAATTTCAAACATCGAGATTAGTCTACAACTGATCGGCATACAATTCTGAAAAGATTGAAGCTCTGAACGATCAGTACAATTCTCACATCCAGAAAACAAGAATTCATCAATAAGGACTCCTAATTTTAACTCATACTTCTGAGAGATTTGGTCAACAGAAAATTCTTCATCGATATAGGAGCATTCATCAAATCAAACGGCCTGTCAAAAGTTCAAAACGGCCATACCTCAATTCGGAAATGATTATGAGAAAGTTCACTTCACAAACTTTCTGTAGATAAAACTTCGGATCTCAAATCAATGGCGAACTCATTCTGACAATTGGGACCAATCTAGAAGTTCAATCCGAACAACATCATTCGTTCAAAAAAACACTGGCACATCAACCTGTTCAAGTTACAATTCAAAACATCAACTGAAAAGCTTCGAGAGTTCGTTCATACTATTTTGTAACAACAGTCATTCAACAGAATAAATCAAGAATTCTTAGAATCGAGAATTCTTAACGGAGTATTCCATTACTCGATCAACGATAATCAGATAACATCTCATCTCGGACTCACAAAGTAGCCTTGCTACAATTCATCGGATTGTGATCCCAATTCCATTCTAAATCAGAATAGACTGTACAACAGAAATTTAGATTGTTCTCTCTCTGACTGCTAATAGTTCAAAACATCATAATCCATACATCGAACTTCATATTCCATCATCCTCTATTCGATCTGATTCCTCAATTCATCAAACATCTTCCAATCATCTGGAAGAACTCTGAATAAACTTCAAAGTGCAAATCTATTGATACTCTGTCTCAAACCAAAACATCTGGCACAACATCGTTATTCGCTAATAAGGCATCAATAAAAATTCTGCATCTCAGATTATACTCAGATCTGATCTATATTCATCGGATTCTGAAATATCGAATCAGATTCCAAAGCGTTCTCAATCTTCTCAATCAACTCTGGTTTGAAGTCGAATGAAGGAGTCAAAATAAACGTTCCATCTGTTCCAGACTCTATCAGAAGTGCGGCAATCATCTGTCAAAGAGGACAACTGAAGTAGATAAAATAAGATCAGATCATATCATTCAGCTCAAAATCTTAGCTGTTTCAATCAATTCTCTGGATAACAATAGAATTCGCAGTCAGATTAATCGTCCTCTAAAACTCTCTTTCCCAATTCATAATCAGTTTGGACTGCGACAATCAAAACTTCTATCTATTAAGATCAGAACATATTACTGAAATCTTCCAAGCAATAAGATCTATGTGAGACTCGAATCGGGAACTAATAATTCATCTCGAGCGTCTTCAACTTCTTCGATGCTCAAGATAACAAGGAGTTATTCTAAACAGAATAAGTCTCAATTCTCAATAAGAAGGAGTGCAAAGCATCGAAAGGTCATCAATACCGAAGAAGTCAATAATACTGAGGTGTTGTTCAATCTCTCCTCGAACTCAATAAGAACTGGTCTCAAAGATACAAACTAAATAGAAGAACATAATCTGCTGAGTAATCGTCTTCTCAACAATAAGAATTCTTCAAAGGATTTGCGATAGAACTCGCTAAATCCAAGAATCTTCAAATTCAGATAAGGACGTCGATCCAGACCAATTCTTAACAGCTCTAGTCTTGAGGTATTCAATAAAATTCCATCTTCTTAGAGAAAAGATCGAGGAAAAGACAACTCGTTCTCAAAAAGATTCATACATCAGAAGAATAGCATAATTGATCGACAAGAAAATCTGCGAACAATCCTTAAAGAATCTGAAAGATCAATACGGATCTTCGAAGGATAAAATATTCATCGATAAGAATATTCAAGAACTCATCTACAAACCTCTGGAAGATTCGGTTCAAAGGACTCATAATTATTGCAGATGCAATTCCAATTCAATCTGTACGATAAAAATTCAAATCGGTCGTACCTCATTCCGAACTCAATCTCTAAAACTTCTTCCCTTCAGATTATCAGTCGATGATGTCTGATCTAAAATAAATGCTGAACGCATCCTCTCGACTCGGAGGCAAATCTGGAATCTCAACCAGAACAACATCAGCAAACTCAACAACTCTGTTAAATCAACCAACACGGCTGATTGAAGACATCATCTGCATACCTCCAAACATTCCTCCGTACCAATCTGTAACAAACGGTAATCAACAATCAATAAGAAAGGAATTCTTAATTAAGGAGATTACCGGAGGAAATCCATTTGTCTATAATCTCGGATCTGAATCTGGCAACTGTCTGAAATCAACCTCGGTTGCCCTGTACTCGGTTAATATACTACATCGATAATATAATCAAATCTGATAACCGAAGTATAGTACTGTTCAGTACAATCAACTCTCATCGAATCAAAGTTCAAAAATTCAAACTAAATTCACCGCAACTAATTCAGATACTCAAAAGTAAAGGAAGTATTAATCTAACTTCTCAATAAGAAGAAAACGTTGCATCAATATCTAACAGCAACAGAGTCGAAAGACTAGAATCGAACAGTTACCTGCTTCATCATCGTCAAGAGCAGTTAGAGTCTGTGAATCCTCGAGCAAGTACTAAAGCCTTGCAGTTGGTAACCAACTAACTGAATCCGTCGTTCATCGCTGTAGTTTAAAAGAATCAAACAACTGATCGATCTCTTCTAATCAGCTTTCACACCCAAACTCATTCTCAGAACTCCTCAGAGTTGAAGGGTTAATAGACTGAAATCTCATCAGTAATGCTTCTATCAGAGTCGGTGTGTCATCCATCAGTTCAGTCACAGAACAATTTTGTACAATCGGGTTCTCTACTAGTTGAATCCAGTTCAAAACTTTCCGAGTAGAAAATCTGATTCAAGAGGATTAGGATACAACATCACAAATACATCTATCCGGTGTCCCACAACCTCAACTCAACATACTCAATCGATCTCAAGAGTATTAAAGCAACCAGTAACCCGAAACAATTCATATCTCAATTAATTCATGCTTTAAAATTTAAATTACATTCTCAAGTACTTCAAATTATTCTCAATCATAAAGCATGCTCGCATATTCTTCAATCATATAATTAATCAATCACATGCGAGGAATTAAATTCAAGCGGACTCAATCTACCCCGCTCTCTTCTAAATTCAGTCCAAGAATTTTATCGCTCTGATACCACTTAATGTGAGACCTCTATTCTAAACATCTAATCTCGGAATCAAACAACAATAGGGCATTCAAGATCCAAGATTAAAAGTAATAAATTTTTTTTTTTAAAAAAAAACAGTGCTCGCTCGATCGGTAAAATCTTACCGATCGAGCGGGCCAAAACAAACCAACATACTGCCCAAAAATTCAGGACCCCCGCTCGATCGGTAAAATCTTACCGATCGAGCGGGCACAAAATATCACAACCTCTGCCTCGCTGAAAGGGGTGCTCGCTCGATCGGTGAAAGTCTGCCGATCGAGTGAGACACTCTGCCCAGAAAAAGAATTGGTTTTTCTTTATTTCTTTCAATTCAATCTCAACTCAATCGATACGACAACAAGATAAATTCCATTCAACATGATATATAAGTATACAATTCTAAGTTCATACAATTCTTCAAAATATAACAAGCATGCTTCAATCTAGTTTGAACTTATACAACTACAAAAAGGAGTTCGAAAATGTAAATGATTCATAAACATCAAAGTCTCACTTCTATCATCTCAACCACCTAGTCATGCTGACTCGGTCCTGCCCCACCTGTTGCCAAGTACACATATAAACAAAGACAATAGCCGGATAATCCGGTGAGAATACAATTCCCAGTAAAATAGACTATCATGCATATCACTTAAAACACATCAAGATATGACATGTATCAATTTCCAAATATCTATCGCATCAATATAAATCAAGTAATTCATCCAAGTATTGAATTAAAATGATATTCATGTCTTTAAAACTTCTGGATTATCAGACTCAGATAATCAAATGGAATTCTTCTTTCTTTCTTTCTTCGGTTTGGGATTCCGAGGTTAAAATATCCAACAATCACACCGAACTCCCCTCTCGAGGTGGACGAGGCATATTTTAATCCTCTAGACTCCAGAGCATTATAGAGAGTTTATTTGACAAGGTATAAAATCTCCAACCAGGTCACTCAACTACAATCTCTAGATCGTCTAATCAAATTGAAATGAATCAAGGCTCAATATGAATGCATATGTCATCTCATGCATTCTAATATCATTTCAATCGTCAGTTCATATAAGCATTCAATCATGCTTTCATTCATCAATTCAAATAATCATTCAAACATGATTTCGTCGATATAAATTGCATATATAATCTCATGCATTCAAATAAACATTCAATCAAGCAATTATGTGATTTCTTCGGAACACTCGAATACAGTCTAATTCGAGTTAATCGTTCCATTCAATTCTAAGTCGTCTTTTACCTTATTCGTTTCGAATGTACTTCAATCTGAAAAGTCAATAACAAGGATAATCATCAATATCCTATCAAACTCATTCAAAGCTCAAACAACTTCTTCAATCGATAAATAAGAAACTCGATACTGTACCGACTTCGATCTTCCAACTGACCAAAGCTGCTACCTCGCAACTCTGCTGACTTCAATTCAATCTATCATAAGAAGTCAATAGGATCAATATCGACATCCAAAAGCTCAATCAAACTCGATACGATCAAAATATTGAACGATATCCAAAACTCAAATTGACGGCATAACGGCTATAAACTGATCAAACCGGAAATGCAGACAGCAAGATATCAATTCAATATAATCAATTCAATCATCAAACATCATTTCCAATCTAATCCCAACACATCCCAAAACTCCAATTTTTTGAAAATAACGATAAAATTCATATCAAATCCGATCGTCGTTATTTATTCGAACCGTCTTAGATATACTATCATAGCTATCTCATAATCATCCTCTCCGAATATAAATTAATTCTAAAGACATCCAAAAATTCAAACCTCTCAGAAATAAGATAAACTTACTTCCAAACGGAGCACTTGTCGCTGTGATCGCAAATATCAACTTCAGATCAAATTCCAACGGACGGATCGAGCTAAAAAAGAAATCCCAAAAGCTTGGAAACTTTTCTCTCGCCTTCAATGGAGGGATATGGATTGGAAGGGAAGGGTGAAGTGAAGAGGAGACTAGTCAATGCTTCTAATATATAACAATTCCATATTTTTCATTTTAGACCCTGAAAATTTCGAAAATTGCATTCTAGTCCCTGATCAAAATCAAATCGGCCCTCGACTTCTAAAATCTCTGATTATCTCAAATAAAGTCCATTAAGATAATTTCAGGGCATTACAAGTTAACTAGTCAAATTATAACATGTCCTGAAGTAGGACTCTTCATTCATTGGTCCGTTTTTGAGTTTATCCATATCTCATTCATATCTGTGCAATGGTCAAGCTTATCTCCAACATAACCGAGTCCTATATAAATTAGGAAACATACCAAGCCCATTAGACCCTAGCTCGAATCGGCCCAATATACCCCAGCTCGGGTCGGTCCATTAGACCCCAGCTCGGGTCGGTCCATTAGACAACAACTCGGGTTACCCTGTTAACTTCAGCCCAGGCCTGTACATGCCCTACCCTGTAAGAATTTGGGCTTATCCTTTATAAATAATAACCCCATCATTGGGCCAACCCTTATAAACCCATAATTAAGGGGTTCGGGTTAAAATAATTTCATGCGGTATCAATAGTACCACCCCGACTGGTCTAAAAGAAGAATGAGTTTAGACCAATAATGTAGTTCTGACCCCGTACCACACAGACTTTATGCAAACAGCCCAGACTTGAATTCACCTAATGTGTTTTCTTTGGACGGTCCAGATCAGAATCCGCGTGATGTGCTTTTAATGGACGGCTCAGATGCCTCAGGATGGTTCATCTCCCGAAGCCTAAGTGGCCCTGATTTGTCCCGTCCCAAACCGTAGATCTAAATAACCATCAACGGCCTAGATCATTTCACTACTCCTATAAATAGGTCAGTAAAAATTCTGAATTTTTTACTTTTCACTCACATACTGTTACGCTGTCAAAATTTCGAGAGCTCTCCCGACCTAGACTCTCTGTGCCCGACCTGCCTGTATTGTTTCCGAGCTACACCCACTGCAACCCTTCTATTTGTAAGTTCTACCTCCCTTTCTTCAGGTTGGTTAATATGTCATCCCCGGATGAAAATTTTGTTAGAGAAATAGTAGAATTTTTTGAAACACCCCTCTCTTCCTCTGACAACCCCGAGCCCTCCGATTCTAATAATCCAAGCTCAGAGCTGGATTTATCGTATACCCGAGAGGAAAAATTAAAGCGACTGCACAAACTCAGGTCGGATGAAGCCCGATTAGCTGCTAAGGGAAAACCATGGTTCGAGGTACTGGCTTCCCACTTAAGTCCAGACCTGGGTCCCTTCATAAGGGAGAGATCAAGAATGCCTTATGCTTATGATCTCATAATCCCGAGCCGTAAAGACCGAGCTCACAAACCACCCCCTAACTATTTAAGCTTCAGTCTAGATCAAGTAAAGATGGGCTTAAGATTTCCCCTCCCGAGCTGTGTGTCACACTTGTGTCAATACTTTTGCGTGTGTCCCAGTCAATTATCCCCAAACTCTTTTAGCTCAATTCTATCCTTAGGTGTCCACTTTTGTTTCTTCCGAATTCCGCTAGACATAGGAAATTTTACCTATTTTCTACAAATTAAGAAAACCGTCCCGGGCCGCTTTTATATTTCCATGCGACCCGAATACCCTTTTTTGAAGGGCAAGCCTAGCTCGCACAAGGGTTGGACAAATAGGTATTTTTTTGTTAAACCTAATCAGCCCTGGGAATGTCGATCGAATTGGGCCATGAATTTCACAACCCCCGAACCCCCAGCTCTACCTACTCATGACTTCACTAATTTCATCAACACCATGTTCGCTCAAACCTTTGATATCGAGAGCCTAATCGGGGATGATCTGCTCTGCCATTATGGCTTCAGTGGGAAAGGAGAGGAGGTCGTAGGGGATGTAGGTAGTACCCCTGTACCCATACTACCTTTATTTAATTATCTTTTCAATTTATTTGATTGTTACTTTTATTTGTTCAGATGACAGGATCAGATCTGCAGCCATGCCTGCTAATTTCAGAGCTGCCGTAAAGAATCTAAAGAGGAAGAAAACCGAAGATGAGGCCGGTACTCATCCTGAGCCCCCTCCTGTCGAGCCATCCAAGAAGAAAAACTCAAAGGCCAAGGATTATCACAGCGCTAGTGCGTCCGAGCTTCAGCAACCACCCCCTGTCTCCTCTTCCCGAGCTCGTGGCAAGGAAGCGATAGTAGAGTTCGAATCCCTACCTGATACTGAGCCTAAAGGAATGCCTAATATGCCCAGGGTCCCTGATATGTCATTTTTCTCAAAGCCCGACCCTCAAGGGTGCCTGGGCATAATGCAGAACTTGATTTCCCGCTCTGACCTAAAGATCCTACAAGCGGTGCCCAACTTGGAAGCCGAACAAAACTTTGCCATGGAAACTCTGCAGGTACGTTGTGATTTTTCTAACTTAATTTATATACTGAACTGCCTTTGACCGAGCTAGCCTTTATCCCTTATATTTTCACAGGCTTTAGCTTGGGGAGGGAAATTACTAGCCGAGCCTTCAAAACTCGGGAGGAACATGCCTTGAACCAAGAAGCTTTTGTGGCTCGGATATCTGAACTCACGCGGAAGACCCGTGAGATGAAAAAAGAATACGAATCAGAACAGGCCAAGCTGAGAGCGGAAACTGAATCGATCCGGGCTGCCCTGGGAGCTGCTAATACCAAAATTTCCGAGCTGGAGGTGGAGAAGATTGAGCTGGAGAGTAAAGTGCGGGCCTTGAACAAAGAACTTGAAGCTGCCAAAGAGCTCGAGAAGAAGGAGTTCCTGAACTCCTTGGATTTTGCTAACGCCGTAGCCGAGAAAGCGGCCACCTTTTTTGACGAGGGTTTCAAGGGATGTCTAGCCCAGTTCACGACTAATGGATATTCGGAGGCCGAGCACCCCGCCACTTTCCTGGATTGTTCCAAAGCTCTCGATGACATTCCAGAAGAAGATTATGAGGAGGCCGAACCAGAAAAAACCTCAGAACCCGAACAGAGCTCTAAGCCCCAAGACGCCCCCGCCCCTTGATTTTTGTATGAACACTTGTTTAAAAACATGATATAATTGGTAGACCCTGCGTGGTCATCTATTTTTGTTGTTGCCCAGGTCGGGCTGACACAATACTTTGTTAGTTTGAATGTTTTTTTACCAGCTCGGGTTTTTTATATAAATATGCTTATTATAAATGCAAATAACAGTCACGACGCCAATTTTTACCAAGTGTAAAAAGTTACCGACCCGACCTATATGTGACCGGACTGACCAAGTGAGTCATAACTTAATTTTGAAGACATGACCTTACCTGTGCCTGAACCGAGTTAAAAGTTTAGGCGGGAACTCATGAAATGCAACTTATTAAATTCCCGTCCTATATACACCCGGATTGGCCGAATAACAATAGGTAAGTTCCACTTATTTTAAATTTGTGAGGGTTCGGGTGGAATCCTGGAGATTGAAACCCCCTTTAGATTTGTTACCGTGGGTTTTTTAACCAGTCCTGCCTGATCATTTAATAAGCTTAATGAATTTGGTATGACAGACATGCTTGTCTTTGAATTCTCCTGATGGGGTCCCTAAATGCCAGTCCTGTCTGGGCTTTTAGTTCTACTGATGTGGTCCTTGAATGCTAGACCTGCCTGATTTTTTAGTTCCACTGATTTGGTCCTTGAATGCCAGACTTGCTGGGTTTTTAGTTCCACTGATGTGGTCCTTGAATGCCAGACCTGCATGGGCTTTTAGTTCCACTGATGTGGTCCTTGAATGCCAGACTTGCCTGGGCTTTTAGTTCCACTGATGTGGTCCTTGAATGCCAGACCTGGCTGCGCTTTTAGTTCCACTGATGTGGTCCTTGAATTCCAGACCTGCCTGAGCTTTTAGTTCCACTGATGTGGTCCTTAAATGCCAGACCTGCCTGCGCTTTTAGTTCAACTAATGTGGTCCTTGAATGCCAGACCTGCCTGGGCTTTTAGTTCCACTGATGTGGTCCTTGAATGCCAGACTTGCCTGGGCTTTTAGTTCCACTGATGTGGTCCTTGAATGCCAGACCTGCCTGGGCTTTTAGTTCCACTGATGTGGTCCTTAAATTCCAGACCTGCCTGGACTTTTAGTTCCACTGATGTGGTCCTTGAATGCCATACCTGCCTGGGCTTTTAGTTCCACTGACGTGGTCCTTGAAGGCCAGACCTGTCTGGGCTTTTAGTTCCACTGATGTGGTCCTTGAATGCCAGACCTGCCTGGGCTTTTATAAAGAATGTCCAAGAAATACTAAGTGCTATAAAACAGAATTGACTCTTTCTACGACATTGTTGTAAAACAAAATTGACAATAAACATGACTGATCCTAACTTAAGCAAAACAGGACTGACTATTTAATAACATAAATAACGCCAAAAGACCAACTGGTTAAGGACCAGCCTAGTGATCTAATGAAACCCGAGCGGGGCTACTAAGGATAGTATTTTTTCAAGTGCTGAGCATTCCATGGCCTTTTACCCTTCTTGCCTTGAGCATCTTCCAGATAATATGCTGTTATTCCAGTTTTTCCTATTACTTTGAAGGGGCCTTCATACTTAGCCTCTAGCTTTCCTCTCTCCCCGGGATGTTGTATCTTTCGCATAACCAGGTCTCCCTCCTGGAAAACCTTAGGATATACTCTTTTATTGTAGGCCTGGGTCATTCGTTTGCGATAGGCTGCAAGCCTAATTTCAGCTCGGGACCTGTGCTCCTCAAGTAGGTCCAAATCCATTGCTCGCAGTTCTTGATTGTTTGCCCCGTATTCCATTATCCTAGCACTCTCTTATCCAGTTTCTGCTGGGAGAACTGCCTCAGTCCCGTACACCATGCTGAAAGGAGTTTCACCCGTACCGGATCGAGTTGTAGTTCGGTAAGACCATAATACAGAAGGGAGTTCGTCTGCCCACTTACCCTTAGTTGCATCCAGTCGTGTTTTAAGAGCTTGAACAATCGTCCTGTTAGTAACTTCGACCTATCCATTCCCTTGCGGGTATTCCACAGAGGTGAAAACTTGTTCGATCTTCATTTCTTGACACCATGCTTGAACTTTAGATCCACAGAACTGTCTCCCATTGTCTGATGCCAACCTGCGAGGGATCCCGAAACGGCATACTATATTTTTCCATAGAAAATTGAGCACCTCGTTCTCTGTAATTTTGGCTAAGGGCTCGGCTTCAACCCATTTGGAAAAATAATCGACTGCGACCAACAAAAATTTTCTTTGCCCTGTGCTAACAGGGAATGGCCCTACAATATCCATCCCCCATTGATCAAAAGGACAAGCGGCCACCACTGCCTTCATGTATTCTGCAGGTCTCCATTGTAGGTTAGCATTTCTTTGGCAATTATAACAAGAATTAACCAGATCTGCTGAGTCTTTCCGCATGGTTGGCCAGAAGAATCCTGCCAGAAGTGCTTTTCGAGCTAGGGCCAGACTGCCCAGGTGACTGCCACAAGACCCTTCATTAATTTCTCGTAAGACATAATTGGCCTCATCAGGACCCAAACATTTTAACAAAGGCTGAGAGAAAGATCGTTTAAACAGAATTTGATTGATCATGACAAAGCGGAGAGCCCTTCTCTTAACTTCCTTTGCTTTCTTATTATCACTTGATAATTCTTTCTTGATTAGATATTTGTGCATATCATATCGCCAGTCTCCTTCTGGTACCTAAGCTATAATATCATCCAGAGTTTCTAGTTGCAAAACAAGTTCCGGACCTGCAACAATGGGATCAGATCGGTCACTCAGAGCACTGGCTAAGTGGGCCAAGTGGTCTGCCTTAATATTTTCAGCCAGGGGGATGAGCTCTAAGTTCAACTCGGTGAACCCTTTTTTGGCTTTGTCTAATGCTTTGATATACCTCAACATCTTCCCATCTTTACATTCAAATCTCCCGTTGCTCTGTTGGATTGCTAATTGGGAATCGGAATACAGATTAGCTCGGGAGATGTCCAAGTTTCGTGCTGCTTTGAGCCCAAGCAATAATGCCTCATATTCCACTTCATTGTTTGAGGCTTTGAAGTCTAACCTGATTGAAATATTAGTTTCTTCCCCCCAAGGTGAGATGATCACAATTCCAGCTCCGCACCAGGACTGACATGATGACCCATCTATGAAAATCTTCCATAACTCTTCTTGTTCTAGTTGTACTGTCTCCGCCAAGAAATCAGCTAGGGCTTGAGCTTTTATGGCTGTCCGGGGCTTGAATTTGATGTCATACTCACTCAGTTCATTAATCCATCTGATAAGTCTCCCTAATGCGTTTGGATTAGCTGCAATTTTTCCCAGAACGCTGTTGGTGAGCACAGTGATGGGGTGTGACAAAAAATAAGGACGCAATTTTCTCACAGTGATAACTAAAGCTAAGGCTAGTTTTTCCTGCATTAAATAGTTGAGTTCAGCTCCCTTCAAGGCATGACTCACAAAGTACACAGGCTGATGATTTATTCCGTCCTTCCTGACTAGGACTGAACTGGCTGCTCGGTTGGTCACCGCCAGATATAAGAACAATTCTTCCCCTTGGATAGGCTTATTTAACACAGGCAATTGCTTTAAGTAAGCCCTCAAGTCCTGGAAGGCTTTTTCACTTTCCTCATTCCATTCAAAATGTTTTGTCTTTCGTAATGCCTTAAAGAAAGGGAGGCTTTTATCTGCTGACCTACTTATAAATCGGACCAGTGTTGTAATTCTACCCGTTAGCCTCTCTACTTCCTGTATGTTCTTGGGGGAGCTCATAGAAATAATGGCTTGGACTTTTTCGGGATTAGCTTCGATTCCCCTTCTTGTAACCATGTAACCAAGAAACTTTCCAGCTCAGACTCCGAAAGTACACTTGTTGGGGTTTAGCTTAAGCTGATAGCGCTTCAAAGTCTGAAAAGTTTGAGTTAGGTTGGTAATGAACTGGTCCGTAGTTCGGGTCTTGACCAGGATATCATCTACATAGACCTCGATATTTTTGCCGATTTGCTGCTCAAATACTTTGTCCATCAACCTTTGGTATGTAGCCCCAGCATTTTTTAGCCCAAACGGCATGACCACGTAATAATATGTTCCTGTTGACGTCACAAAACTCACTTTATCCTTGTCCTATTTAGCTAGTGGGATTTGATGATATCCTTGATATGCATCCAAGAAGCTGAGCAGCACGTGACCTGCCGTTGAATCAACAAGTTGATCAATTCTGGGCAACGTGTAACAATCCTTTGGGCATGCCTTGTTTAGATCCCGAAAATCTACACACATAAGCCATTTACCAGAAGATTTTGGCACCAGAACTATATTAGACAACCAGGTCGGGAAATATATTTCCTCAATATGTCCAGCTCTGAGTAATTCGTCTACTTGTTCTTTTATTACCGCATCTTTTTCAGGACCGAAGTGCCGTTTTTTTTTAATGATAGGGCAACAACCCTTTGTTGGAAAATGGTGTTCAGATCAATCAGAATTGATACCCGGTGCAGCGGAAGTTTTAAAATTTTATATGGAACGATTCCATAACATGGGTATCAAAACTTTATGATTAAATTGTGCGTGTAAAAATTAAATAACAATTAAATTTTTACCTTGAATCTCGAAACGAGATTATGGACACCAACAGATAACTCTGCTCTTGTTGTATATCCCAGGAACTGATGGACGAACAATTCTTCAATCAGGTCCACGAACAGAATTCGAATCCCTCTGATAGATTGCACTAGAAAATCTATCAGAAGTTTCTACGAAGAGAATTAACGAATTTGATCCGTTAAACCAGACTGCAAATTCGAAATTCACAGACTGGATTTCAGAGAGAAAAACACAGAGAGGGGGCGGCCACTCTAGGTCTCAAAACCCTAGTGTTCGAAAATTATGAGACTTTTATCTAATTTCTGCACTACAATAACTTATTTATAATGTGGGATGCTAACAGCTTAGGGCCCATTAGTCATAAGTTAAAGCCTGACAAGCAAAGCCTGCATATTCAGAAATTAATATAAAATTCATCGTGACTCAGATTGATAAACCAATTTCACCAATGTGCACAGAAACCATTTCTGCATCTTTTAAAGTCAAGATAAATTTTCTGAATCCGAATTCAGTGATTTCCAAAAATGCCCATCCCTATGTCATTTTAGGAAATCTTACTCTTCTACTCTGATATAAGAAGTCCTACTTCTTTGTTCATTAAATTTAACTCTTTAAATTTAACTATCTCAACGGGAATTAGAAATCCATTACTTGTGTGACCCTCAATGGTTCAGGGATACAGCTAGCCGTGGGCTCACAACTCCTTGTGACTCGGAACAACAATTTCCGACTTGCCTATCGAATCATGGTAAGAGCGCCTAGCAACATCGCCCCATGATTCCCTAGGTATCACTGATAGTGCCTGCAAGAACCAATAGATTTTGGTTAGCGTACAGTACGGTCCCTTCATCCATATATCCCGATCGAATCAACAACTATTGGTAAATCGAGAGTCGTTCGAGATTCGATAACTATGCAATGCATCTTGAAGATCAAATAGTGACATTGCATGTGCTACTAAGAAACCATTTCTTAAAACACATCATGTACTCTGGCCAGAGATTCGTCATACTAATATCTCCTCAGATTGCATAGGATATCCACACTAGCAAGTATGTGGTGAATCCTTGACAACAAAGCATCGACTCCTATATGTGTCATAACTGTACCCAATCCCGACACCTGATGACCCCAATAGAGTCGGTAAACGAGTCAAAGTACAGTACTAGCATATAGAGTCTCAATGATGTTTCAAGTAGTAAGGACTAATGGTGTACAACCAAAACCGTGGACTTTATCCACTCGATAAGTGATAACCACTTGGAAAGTCCGGATAGGGTAGTTCGATCATTCATCGTATGAATGTCCATTTGCATGCTTTGAACATCTCTATGTTCCATACCAATGAAACGTGGTACTCGGCATCGCAAATGCTAGTCTCAATCTTGAGCGATCCTTATCCTTATTAACTGACGGCTCAATCGACTAGGAACTGTTTAGAATATACAGTGACTATAAGACGTGTTTCATGATAGTCATCCCCATGTACTACCACATCTTACATACACTATAGTATATTCAAGGTCTTTATCATAACAACAATATTATATCATAATATAACAATATGAAGAAAGATAAAGTCAATGCCATTATAAAAGTGTAAATTATATTAAACAAAAGATTGTTTTACAAAGAGTCATCAAAGCCCTTAGCCACAAGTTGGCTAACCGGGCACCCACTCTTTCAATCTCCCACTTGCCCTAAAGCCAACTAGTCATACTACGTAATCCCATTGCTTCGCGATGTTTGTCAAACAATGGTCCTGGCAAGGGCTTAGTAAGCGGATCAGCGATATTGTCTGTAGAGGCCACTCTCTCGACAGTGATGTCTCCTCTTTCCACGATCTCCCGGATGATGTGGTATTTCCTCAGTACGTGTTTGGATCTTTGATGAGACCTTGGTTCCTTTGCCTGAGCATCGGCACCCGTGTTGTCACAGTACACCGGGACTGGACCAACAGCTTCAGGAATGACGCCCAACTCTTGGACGAAATTCCTCATCCAAACGGCCTCTTTAGCAGCAGCTGATGCCGCAATGTATTCTACCTCAGTGGTGGAATCCGCTGTGGTGTCCTGCTTGGAACTCTTCCAAGAGACGGCACCGCCATTGAGCATGAACACAAATCCAGAGGTTGACTTCGAGTCATCCACGTCACTTTGGAAGCTAGAGTGGGTGTAGCCTTCCAATCTCAATTCTCTTCCTCCATATACCATGAACATATTCTTAGTCCTTCGTAAGTACTTAAGAATGTCCTTCACGGCTTTCCAATGCATTTGACCGGGATTGGCTTGATATCTTCTCGTGACACTCAGAGCAAATGCTACATCCGGTCTGGTAGATATCATCCCATACATGATACTACCTATGGCTGACGCATATGGTACATGTGTCATTTTTTCTATCTCTTCATCAGTCTTGGGACACATGGACTTGGATAGAGAAACTCCATGACACATAGGTAGATGTCCTCTCTTGGACCCATCCATTGAAAACCTTTTCAATATGATTTCGATGTAAGTTGATTGAGTGAGTCCTATCATTCTTTTAGATCTATCTCTATAGATCTGAATTCCTAGAATATAGGATGCCTCACCTAAATCCTTCATCGAGAATCTACCTGATAACCATATCTTTGTTGACTGCAACATCCCTACATCATTCCCAATGAGTAGGATGTCATCAACATAAAGTACTAAGAATGTCACAGCATCCTTAATTACTTTCTTGTACACGCATGGTTCCTCCGGGTTCTTGATGAAACCAAAATCCTTTATTTTTTCATCAAATTTCTGGTTCCAACTTCTTGATGCTTGTTTGAGACCATAAATTGATCTCTGAAGCTTGCATACCTTACGCTCGATTTCCACAGATGTGTATCCCTCAGGCTGCATCATATAGATATCCTCCTTAATGTTTTCATTAAGGAATGCAGTCTTCACATCCATTTGCCATATCTCATAGTCATACCAAGCAGCTATGACAATAAGGATTCTTATGGACTTGAACATTGCAACTGGTGAAAAGGTTTCATCATAGTCAACTCCTTGTCTTTGAGTATACCCTTTCGCCACCAATCGTGCCTTGTAGGTCAATACCTTACCATCAGGCCCAAGCTTTCTCTTGTAGATCCATTTACACCTATTGGAACAATTCCATCGGGAGGATCTACTAAAGGCCAAACTTGGTTTGTATGCATCGAATATATTTCCGACTACATAGCTTCAAGCCATAAATTTGAATCCGCATCAGAAATTGCTTTCTTGAAGTTTCTTGGATCACATCCAATGTCGGGTTTACTTTGATCCCCTTCAAGAAGAAAACCATATCTAATAGGAGGCCTAGAAGTCCTCTCGGATCTTCTAGTAATAGGCGTGTCAATCAATGGTTCCTGAGGTGTAGGATCATTATTTTGTATATCGGGTTCTTCTCGAATTTCTTCGAGTTCCATCATCTTGCCTTTCTTATCCAATAAGAACTTCTTCTCCAAGAAGGTGGCATTCCTTGAAACAAACACTTTTGTTTCAGTAGGATGATAGAAATAATATCCGATTGAATTCTTCGGATACCCTACAAAATAACATAAGGTGGATCGACTATCCTACTTATCTCCCACTGTCTGCTTCGCGTAAGCAGGACATCCCCAAATCCTCAAGTACGAATACTTAGGAGGTTTGCCATTCCATAACTCGTATGGTGTTTTGTTCACTGCTTTAGTGTGAACGTTGTTCAACAACAATACCGCCGTTTCAAGAGCATAGCCCCAAAACGAAGGTGGGAGCTCAGTGAAGCTCATCATGGATCGAACCATGTCCAACAAAGTTCGATTACGATGCTCCGATACACCATTCAGCTGAGGTGTCATAGGAGGAGTCCACTGAGAGAGAATCCCATTCTCTTTTAGATAGCTCAAAAACTCGGTACTCAAGTATTCTCCACCTCGATCTGATCGAAGTGCTTTAATCCTCTTACCTAGTTTGTTTTCTACTTCAGCCTTGAATTCTTTGAACTTTTCAAATGATTCAGACTTATATTTCATCAAATATAAGTACCCATACCTAGAATAATCATCAGTAAAGGTAATGAAGTAGGTGTGACCAAATTTTGTACCAATACTAAATGGTCCGCAAACATCCGTATGGATCAAATCCAATAGATTTTGACTAAGCTCAGGTTTTCCTTTGAAAGGAGATTTAGTCATTTTTCCTTTCAGGTAGGACTCACAAGTAGATAGAGAGTTAATATCAGACATATCAAACATGCCCTCTCCCACTAGCTTGTTCATCCTCCTTGATGAAATATGACCTAGCCTAGCATGCCAAAGGTTTGCCGGGTTTTGACTATCGATTTTCCTTTTGTTCGTTGTTACCGGTTTATCAACATAATTTATTGGAACGTCTTTTAATTTTAAGTTATATAGATCGTTTTCAAGTTGTCCATTTCCAATCAAACATTCATTCTTGTAAATATTGCAAATCCCATTCACAAAATTGCAAGAAAAACCATCTTTATCAAGCATAGAAACAGAAATAATGTTTTTAATCAAGTCTGGAACAAATAAAACATCTCTCAAAAGTAACTTAAAATCGTTCTGCAAAATTAAATAAACGTCTCCCACAGCTTTGGCTTCAACTCTAGAACCATTTTCGAGCCTCAGCTGGGTCTCACCCATTCTAAGCTTGCGACTTCTTGTCATCACCTGCAAATCATTGCAAATATGAGATCCACATCCGGTATCCAATACCCAAGAAGTAGTATTAAGTGAAACATTTATTTCAATATAAAACATACCCTTCGCAGTTCGCAACTGCTCTAGATATTCCTTGCAGTTACGTTTCCAATGATCGGGTTTCTTGCAGTAATGGAAAACTTGTTTAGACTTGTCGAATTTTGCATGTAACATTTGGCCTTGAGATAATGGTCCAACCATTTCTCTAGTTCGGCCAACCTTTTGGCAGTTACATCAGCCGAGGCTGTTTTCAGAGAAGCTTTTTCTAACACTTAGAAAATCTTTTCCGAACTCAGGACAATCTTAACTTATGGAACCATCCTGTATAGATTGCGCCAGTCAGTTTATTTTGTTCGAGAATAGAGAATAGTGGATTGCGCGAATTCATCTGAATGAAATACTGAAAAGAAACAGACAATAATCAGTGATTGTTTAATTAATTTACTAAGACATAAAATAGGCGAAATTTATTTTATGAATCTCACTCCCACTATTTTAACGATTTCACTACCCTCTAGTGAAAACGAGAAACATTTTCTTTAGTGGGAACATGGAGTCCAATTGACAAACTATAGTCCCGAATAATATCAGTCAACCATAATTTTCAAAAGGTAGAGCCCAATTGCTTCCAAAGCAACCTGCATGTTTTTACCTCATGTCCAATAAGGGCCCAATAATATGACACCGTTTATTGTGACATGTCAAGATGACCCATCAATATTAAGTTGTGATGGACGGTCGCCATGTGGATCCCCAATAATATGAGCCAATCCCATGGGAGTTCCATCCAACTTACAACATGTGTCGATCCAATGTACAGCTTTCCGACGAACGGGCCCCCCCAATAATATGAGCCGGACCGTTTCCGCGGGTAGCAACTCATACATTTATCGTTGATGGAAGGTAGGAACATTTAATCAATTTTTAAATTTCCTTTATTTATCTTGATATCAATTTTAAATCATATTTAAAATGAGGGATTTTAATTTTGAAAATTTGTCTCATCATTTAAAATTTGTATGCTTGCGGGATTCATACAATTTAGTCTAAACATGCATACAACGATAATATCATATATTATATTTTAGGATGATCGATTCCATTACTAATCGACCCGTGGTTGCCAATCACGAGTCTAAGTCCAATCCTAGGTGATATGCAAGTATGCAATGCAATCATATTACATTGTGCTTCCAATTTACATTTCTTCAGTCTTTATTGTCTGCTGGGCCCACCTTCTTCTTCAAATCTTCATCTCCCACTAAGTATAATGTATTTACAATAAATAACTATGACAAGTAGGGGATACATTTTAAGGGGTGGGAACGGGCCATAAACCAGGCCCACTTTTATTACATATGACAATTCATATTGGGCCATAAACTAGGCCCATTAATAAATCCAACAATAATAAAAACAAATGTAAATTTCCTAACATACACCTACAAAATTGGTCATGGTAATCGATCATCCTTATCCAATAATATTTAATTCAAAATTAATTTATTGGATAACATGCAATGGCAATTAAATTAAAAAGGATAAAATCATATTCCATATATATAAAATATTATTTTACATACAAAATCATATTTTACCTTTTTATCAAATAAAATCATATTTTACATATAAAATCCAATTTTATACATAAAATCATATTTTACTCAATATTTCCATAAGATCATATCTTATCATCAATTGTACCAAAAATAATTAATTTCATAAAATCTGATTTAACGGATAAAATCTATAAATTTTCCAAAAATTCAAATTTATCCAAAAATCAATTTTAAAATTTTCGGACTCGAACAATTCAATCCGACGCCTCGTGGACCAATCAAAAACAATTTTCGATCGGACCAAAAATAGAATTTTAACATATTAAAATTTTAATTAAAAATAAAAATTAATTTTCCCGGGCCGCCCGGGACGATCCCGGGTAGCCCGCGCCCCAAAAGGAGCTCGGGCCGGGAAGCCCGTCGCTGCCCCTTGGGCAGCGATGATCGCTGCCCTGGGCAGCGATCAAATCGCTGCCCATGGGCAGCACCGTGCGCTGCCCTGGGCAGTGATCCAATCGCTGCCCTTGGGCAGCGACGTTCGCTGCCCCGGGTTTGCCCATTAATTTTAAATTTTTAAAATCCTTTTGTTTCGAAAACCAAGGCTTAAAAAATTTTTGTACAATCGATTAATTTAATCGCTTGATCTGAGCAACCTAGCTCTGATACCACTGTTGGAAAACGGTGTTCAGATCAATCAGAATTGATACTCGGTGCAGCGGAAGTTTTAAAATTTTATATGGAACGATTCCATAACATGTGTATCAAAACTTTACGATTAAATTGTGCGTGTAAAAATTAAATAACAATTAAATTTTTACCTTGAATCTCGAAACGAGATTATGGACACCAACAGATAACTCTGCTCTTGTTGCATATCCCAGGAACTGATGGACGAACAATTCTTCAATCAGGTCCACGAACAGAATTCGAATCCCTCTGATAGATTGCACTAGAAAATCTATCAGAAGTTTCTACGAAGAGAATTAATGAATTTGATCCATTAAACCAGACTGCAAATTTGAAATTCACAGACTGGATTTCAAAAAGAAAAACACAGAGAGGGGGCGGCCACTCTAGGTCTCAAAACCCTAGTGTTCGAAAATTATGAGACTTGTATCTAATTTCTGCACTGCAATAACTTATTTATAATGTGGGCTGCTATCAGCTTAGGGCCCATTAGTCATAAGTTAAAGCCTGCATATTCAGAAATTAATATAAAATTCATCGTGACTCAGATTGATAAACCAATTTCACCAATGTGCACAGAAACCATTTCTGCATCTTTTAAAGTCAAGATAAATTTTCTGAATCCGAATTCAGTGATTTCCAAAAATGCCCATCCCTATGTCATTTTAGGAAATCTTACTCTTCTACTCTGATATAAGAAGTCCTACTTCTTTGTTCATTAAATTTAACTCTTTAAATTTAACTATCTCAACGGGAATTAGAAATCCATTACTTGTGTGACCCTCAATGGTTCAGGGATACAGCTAGCCGTGGGCTCACAACTCCTTGTGACTCGGAACAACAATTTTCGACTTGCCTATCGAATCATGGTAAGAGCACCGAGCAACATCGCCCCATGATTCCCTAGGTATCACTGATAGTGCTTGCAAGAACCAATAGATTTTGGTTAGCGTACAGTACGGTCCCTTCATCCATGTATCCCGATCGAATCAACAACTATTGGTAAATCGAGAGTCGTTCGAGATTCGATAACTATGCAATGCATCTTGAAGATCAAATAGTGACATTGCATGTGATACTAAGAAACCATTTCTTAAAACACATCATGTACTCTGGCCAGAGATTCGTCACACTAATATCTCCTCAAATTGCATAGGATATCCACACTAGCAAGTATGTGGTGAATCCTTGACAACAAAGCATCGACTCCTATATGTGTCGTAACTGTACCCAATCCCGACACCTGATGACCCCAATACAGTCGGTAAACGAGTCAAAGTACAGTACTAGAATATAGAGTCTCAATGATGTTTCAAGTAGTAAGGACTAATGGTGTACAACCAAAACCGCGGACTTTATCCACTCGATAAGTGATACCACTTGGAAAGTCCGGATAGGGTAGTTCGATCATTCATCGTATGAATGTCCATTTGCATGCTTTGAACATCTCTATGTTCCATACCAATGAAACGTGGTACTCGGCATCGCAAATGCTAGTCTCAATCTTGAGCGATCCTTATCCTTATTAACGGACGGCTCAATCGACTAGGAACTGTTTAGAATATACAGTGACTATAAGACGTGTTTCATGATAGTCATCCCCATGTACTACCACATCTTACATACACTATAGTATATTCAAGGTCTTTATCATAACAACAATATTATATCATAATATAACAATATGAAGAAAGATAAAGTCAATGCCATTATAAAAGTGTAAATTATATTAAACAAAAGATTGTTTTACATAGAGTCATCAAAACCCTTAGCCACAAGTTGGCTAACCGGGCACCCACTCTTTCACCCTTTATTACATTGAGCTGGTGTTCTGCCACTTCTCGATGTACCCCTACTAGGTCGGAAACTGACCATGCAAAAACATCCTTATTTTTTTCCAAGCATTCCAGTAGCAGTTCTTTCAATCGTGTTTCAAGGGTGCGAGCAATTTTTACCACTCCAGAGGGAGGTGAAATCAGGATTTCCTCAATTTCTTCTTCCGTAGTGACAGATGTGTCCTCTATCAAGTTGAATTTTTCCATGCCAGAAAGCCCATTTCTGTCAATATTATCAGTCCTGGCCACTTTTTGCTCTATTCTGACTTCCTCCACATAACATTTGCGAGCTATAATTTGATCCCCTTGTACTTCACCGACCTCATTTCCCACCGAGAATTTTATTTTCTGATGCAGGGCTGACGCAACTGCCATGAAAGTGGTCATGGCAGGTCTGCCTAATATGACATTGTAGGCAGATGGAGCATCAACAATAATGAAACTCAAAATCCTGGTTTTGCGGATGTTGCTCTTACCCAGAGCTAGGGGTAAATGCACCAACCCCACAGGTCGGATAGCATGACCTGTGAAACCAAAGAGTGATGTTAAGAATGGCTCTATCTTGTATTTCCCCAAGTCCATTTGATTTATTGCTTCCTGAAATAGGACGTTGACAGAGCTTCCTGAATCCACGAATATCCGGGCTGCATCATAATTTGCGACCATGGCCCTTATCACCAGTGCATCATTATGGTTGTTAGAAATCCCTTTCAGATCTTCCGGCCCAAAAGAGAGGGTCGGGCCATTGTGGACAATTTGATTGCCGATCTCCATATTTACTAATTTTCTACTATTCGTTTTCCTAGCTCGGTTGGAATCTCCATTAGTGGGGCCTCCCGAAATCATGTTTATAATTCCTCGAGCAGGCGGAGCTGGTCTCTGATTAGCCCGGTCATCCCTGGGCTGGTCTTGATTGGGTTGGTTAAAATTTTCATGTGGAGGACCAGTCCTGGCTCTTTGTCTTGACCTTCCTCCCTGTCCCCTGTTCGGGCCATACCCCTCTTGACGGGTCAATATATTTTTCAACTCAGAATGTTGCTGTATTATCCTTTCGATTTCTTGATCTAATTGATGACAATCCTCCGTAGTATGCCCATATTCATTGTAAAAGTTATAATATTTATCTGATTCCCTGTTTCGAGGTCCCTTCTCAGCCCAGGGAGGCCTCTGTGTGAGTCTCCGATCGTCACAAATTTGTAGAGCTCGGACTTTGTTCATGCATAAAGGAGTGAAAGCGGTGAATTCTCCCAATAATGTGGGTCGGAATGGTTGTCCCATCCCTGAATTACTACTCGGAACCCTATTGTTCTTTGGACTTTTTGGTTGTTCCATCCTCATAGCTGCCCGCGAAACCTGTATTTCTTCCATGTTGACATATTTTTCAGCCCGGGCGAGTAATTCCTCGTATGTTTCTGGTGCCCTTTTTATTAAAGATTTAAGAAAATCCTTTGTATCCAGCCCTTGCATGAAGGCACTGATGAGTAGGTCTGTCATAGCCGTGGGTACCTCGAGGGCCAAGGCGCTGAACCTGCGGATATAGGCTCTCAGATTTTCATGTTCCCGTTGCTTGATTGCAAAAAGGCTGAAAGTAGTGGTAGGATGCTTTTTGCTGCTAGCAAAGTGATGCAAAAATTATTTGCTAAAATCCTTGAATTCCTTGATCTCCCCCGGGCGTAGCATATTAAACCATTGCTGGGCCGGTCCTATGAGAGTAGTAAGGAAAGCCCTACACTTGATCTGATCAGAATATTTATGCAACAGAGCTGCATTCTCAAAGCGTGCCAAATGGTCTTCAGGATCCCCTTTGCCATCATACTCCCCAACATGAGGCAATTTGAACTGCTTGGGGAGGTCGACGTCCAATATTTCCTGAGTAAAAGGAATGTTTCTTGTTGTGATAGCTAGGTACCCGGCCTGCTTTTTCCTTAACTGCTCCATCTCCTCCTTCAAATTTCTGATTTTATTGAGGTGGGCATTATAATCAATGTGCGGCGGATTGGCCCCCGCTCTTTCTGCAAAAGCCCTCTAAACAGCCTGAGCTATTAGTACCTCTAAATTTGGGTGATCTCCATTCTGATTAGCCATCGAAACTCTTTTTCTTCAAATTCCCACAGACGGCGCCAATTGATGATGTCGGAATTTTACCTCGGGTTCGGTCTGGTAGAATGGATCCTCCAAATCCTTTAGAAAGCAGGTTGAGTCGGGTATCACCTAGTTCTGCACAAGCAACAGCTAGGTCAAGGGGCGCCGAAAGTGTTTTCGGCGTGACCCCTCCGATGCCTAAGTCAGTGTCTTGAAGGCAGATGGGTATGATTAATGCGAAAACTGAGAGATATGAGTGTGTGAATGTAAAAGTGAGAGTGAGTATTGATGAATAATGAATAGTGAGTAGTGAATAATAAAACCATAACAGTACCTGTATTTATAGGGAAAAATAGAGTAAGTTACCTAGTCGAATTATAACATGTCCTGAAGTAGGACTCTTCATTCATTGGTCTGTTTTTGAGTTTATCCATATCTCATTTATATCTGTGCAATGGTCAAGCTTATCTCCAACATAACCGAGTCCTATATAAATTAGGAAACATACCAAGCCCATTAGACCCTAGCTCGAATCGGCCCAATATACCCCAGCTCGGGTTGGTCCATTAGACCCCAACTCGGGTCGGTCCATTAGACAACAACTCGGGTTACCCTGTTAACTTCAGCCCAGGCCTGTACATGCCCTACCCTGTAAGAATTTGGGCTTATCCTTTATAAATAATAACCTCATCATTGGGCCAACCCTTATAAACCCATAATTAACGGGTTCGGGTTAAAATAATTTCATGGGGTATCAGATATGTAAAATCATCCTGGGACATTCTTTTTGATCTGAAGGAACTTTACAAAGTTCCCAAAATCTAAAGGGACTTGGAAAAAAAAACAAAATAACACCCCTAAGGAAAGAATAGAGCTAAAGGAATTGGGGGAGAGTTGTCTTGGGCCTACACATAAGTATTGACACATGGATAGGATAATATCTGGGATAGGAAATCTAAGACCCATCTTTACTTGGTCTAAACTAAAGCTCAAAAAACCTTTAGGAGGTTTATGGCCTCGGTCTTCACAATTGGGAAGCATTAGCTCACAAGTATCAGGCATACCCGACCTATCCCTGATGGTCGAGCCCATGTCCAGTCCAAGGTGGGAAGCCAAAACCTCGAACCAATACTTACCATCCGCCCTTAATTGAGCTTCGTCGGTCCTAATATTATGAAGCCTCCTCATCTAGGCCTCCCGAGTCTCGAAGGGGCTCGGGTCAGCATCCGACCCTTGAGAGTCGGAGACTTTGGGTGTCTTGGGAAAAAGGGAGGTTTCTATAAAGGCTACGATCTCCCGGACTATGTTTTCGTCCGAAGAGGACATTTTCAGTTAGTTTTATAGAGAGAGATAAAACTTACAAGAAGGGGAAATAAATATTAGGGCTCGAGGGAAACCAGTGCGGGGCGGATGTTGCAGGACAGGTTGGGAACACTCGATAGCTCGACAGAGTAAAAACGTACACTGTGAAAGTAAAAAAATGAAATTTTTGCTGCCTTATTTATAGAAGGAGCAAATCAATCCTGACCATTGGATGATAGTGCTGATCAGTGGCTTGGGGCGGGCCACATCATTAAGATAATATCTCGGAAATTGTACCATCTAAAGATCTTGACCGTCCAGAGAAAACACATAACGAGGATCGAAATCCGGACCGTTCAAAGGAGGCACATGGTGAGAATTGAAATTCGGGCACTGCATAAAGTACATTGTACTAGATCACATAACATACGTAATATATTGGGCTTGGTGTCCGACCAAACTACATGGTCTAAACTTCATACTTTTTTTTTTTACCAGAAGGAGGAGGTACTATTGATGTTTGTAAAAATATATGGGTCTGATCCGATCCAAACCCAATAATCTATGTTTTTGGAAAGGTATTTCGAAGCCCATTAAAACCTATTTTGTGAAGGGCCGAAGTTGAAATAAGCCTAGAACAGTGGTTTGAGTCTCAAGTCCTGGTCATAGAAGCCCAGGGCCAAACCCTATTTAGGCACGATAAAAGCCTGACCTGGGCCCAATACGGAGGGCAAGCCGAATGAAAGCCCAGGCAGCGCAAACATGTCCAAGCTCTAGCAGATGAGCCCAATGGGTCGAGCTAGGATTGGGGAATGTAGAGGCCTGACCTGAGCTGTAGTGACCCTGCCTGGAATCACCTACTAACTGGCAACTAATAGCATGCATGAAACTTAATACAGCAAAATACTTAACAGAGTAAAAACGTGCGGAAACATAATCCATAATTTACATATCAGCTTAGTAATATAATCCAGGCTTAAATCTGTAGTGATACAACCATATCGAAATTCTTAAAAGTAAACATTATACAGCTAATAAATCGTGCTGTATAAAAACTTTCAAAGCTCCTGCTCCCTAGTCCTGCCTTGAACTACCAGCTCCGTCCATCCTGCGACCTGCCCCATGGAATAGGGTGTCCAAGATAACAACTAGGACGTGAGCGCTACGCCCAGTACATAGACATGAGTAAACATATGTATATAATGCATGCAACATGATGACTGGTACAGGGTCATCTGAAAAGTCATGCTCAGAACCGGCGCCATATGAGTGCTGCCACCGCACGGATCAACCTCTGGGTGCAACCACACTCGTCTAGTACACCAGAGTAGACAGACATAAATGCCCCCGCCGTCGCGGTACTCTCAGTGACAGACTATCGAGTATAGAGCTGAGCGGCTCTATAATCAGGTATAACAGGGTATAGGCTCAACGTGTATATGCACATGACATATGAGTATAGAAAACGGTAAATCATACATCATGCCATATAATAATGCCAAATAAATGCAACATATAAACATGTATACTCGCTGGCAATCTCAGTCAATGTGTACGTACCTCTAGGCTAGTTCAAGTATAATAGATCCTAGGTTCCAAGCCTATATTCAAAAGTTCACCGTATCACTACATAAATTCTATAAGCCTTAACTAAGCTAATAAGTACTCCCAAAACTTAAATAAATTCCCGGACCACACCTTCGTCCGTAGTTAGCCCTTTGGAGTCGCTAGTCCTGAATGACTATAACCTCACCGTGGTTATTTCAGAACCTCACTATTAACCGATAGGGCCCTCAAGTGTATATCTCACACTATATAACTGAAGAAGGAAACGCGGGAAATCGTATTTCAAAACTGAAGCAAATGAGCCATATTTATAGCCAAAATCTCGGCAACGATCGGAACCACCGATCTCGGGATCGGAGCTTCCGATTCCAGCTCATTCTGTGCATGTCCGACACGTCGGGATCGGAACCACCGTTCCGGGATCGGAACTTCCGATCGAACCCCCGATCAACACTTGTCAAAACTCACGGCTGAGTCATCGAGCATTGCTGGCTGGCTGAGATCGGAACCTCCGTTCCTGATCGGAACATCCAATCCCCGTGCATCCGATCTGCTTCCGAAGTGGTCAGGATCGGAGCTTCCGAACTGGGATCGGAGCTTCCGATCTGGCCCAAAGTCAAAAGCCCAAATTCCTCTTCCGAAGTCCAATAACACTCCGAAATAGATCAATTACCAACCCTAAATTATGTTTAACATATTATTATCTTAAAATGGGTTCCGGGTTACTACATGAGCCCAACAATCTAAAACCTAAATATCGAAAATATTTTAGGATCTTTAATAGATAAAGATAAGCTATAAAAAAATCGAGATATGATCCATTATTAAGTCGGCCCAAGAGTCCTAGCCGACATGATGGCTGACTCCTTTCTACTTTAGTCCCCTACCTTGGGTAGAATTTTACCCTAATAAGAATTCTACTGCAACAAGGTAATTCACCCCTCCAACTCCTATAAATACAGGTATTGTTTAGTTTTACACGTTCACTCTTGCTCACATATTCACACACCCTTATTCTCTATTTTTCTCTCGTTTTCCTTTTCTGAGCACTGATTTAGGCATCAGAGGGTCACATCGAAAATACCTTTGACGCCCCCTAACATTGTTTTGTCTATGCCGAACACCGTCGTTCCCAACCCGCTTTGTTGAAAATTTGGAGATCCGCTCTACCAGACTGAACGCGGGGTAAAATTTTGGTATCATCAAATACAATTTCTTTCTAACTCATTTAATTAACTTATAAACAATGATCTCAATAAATCGATTTGTTAACGTATACCAATAATTTGTGTCAGTAAAATAAATTACATTTAAAACATTGAAAAAGAACAAAACAAAATAACACCATATTAAATATTGATTTGTGTTAACGTACATCAGTAAGTGATGTCAATGTACATCACAAATTATATGTACTAGTTTATTTCTGCTATAAAAGGGTGAATGGAGGGCAAAGTTTTTTTATTGTGTATTGTCATAATTGCCCAAATTTTGTTCATTGGAGTGTTAAATACACGGGGTATTTTTGATTACTGCATGAAAATTATAAGGACATTTGAGGAAGCACAATAATTTCTCTCTCCCTACAATTAATGAGTTAATAATTGAGTTTGTTTTTATAAAAAAAAATTGAAAATAATGATATGTCATAATTTAATAGATATTTGATCATAAAAATAAATTAGAGAAATAAAATTTTATTGAAACATAATTCTTAGGAAAATCTAAAAGCAATTAACATAAAAATAATTCAGATGTTGGAAAATAAAATATGCATGTATTATTTAAAATTATTAAAGATAATATATATGTAGTAGCCTGTAACCAAATAAAGAGATTAAAGAACTAATCGCAATCAGGAACCTTGAGTTCAGATGCTCCGATAGGAAGATCGGAGGCTCCGAACGTGATCAAACGATCCGAAGCCAGGATCGGAGGCTCCGAACATGTTCGGATGCTCCGTCCCCAGGTTCGGACGGCCCGATCGGAGTCCAGTATTATGTCATTGCTTACGTCAGCAAGATGATGTCATGGCTGATGCATTGATGGGACTTCGGATGCCCCAAATTTGAGTTCGGATGGCCCGAATGTGTTCGGAGGCTCCAAAGTCGGTTAGGACGACCCGAACTACGTCTATAAATGGGGGTTCCGAGCCTTATTTTTAGATGCACCATTCACCTCTCTTCTCTCGATTCCTTAGTCTTCTAGCTTAGATCTAGGGAATTCTAGGTGTCCCATTGGGAATCCAAAAGTAGCATAGCGATCCAGGCAAAGTAGCGGAGCTGTGGCCTATTTTTGAGGCAATCGACAGCAACGGGTTGACGACGGACGCAGGTATAGCTTTTGCTTCCTAAAAATATTTAAGAATATGAAATAGCTTAGTTAAGGCTTTTAGAGCACTATAATGATATTAGTAACATTTGGCAGTGTAGTGCGGATTATAGGAGTGGATCTAGAGCTGGTAGAGCTTGCCTAGTAGTTGAGGTACAAAAGTACTGTTCGAGATATCCTGACTGAGTATGCATGTATTATGTGACTACATGATTTATTTGACATGATTATATGCTGCATACATTTGCATCTTGAGCTATCTCTTTTGAGATGTCTGTTAGTGGGATTTTACCCTATCCTGTTAGTGGATGGACTTCCATCAATTTGGGTCCGGAGTATCCACTGGTTTTCGGTATGTGATCCATCTCCTGAAGCGACGGCACAGCATGCTACATACCAGGGCCCGGTCTGTCTTTGTTATCTGATTATTGGCCTCTAGTCAGTAGGAGGTACACTTGCATGCATGTATACTCATACTCTCGTGCTGAGCGTTTTATGCTCACATCTCGTAGTTTGTGTATTTGGACACCCTATATCATGGGGCAGGATTGCGATTGGATGAGACGGGTGGATCCAAGAGGGGCTAGGCAGTGGTTGGCCAGCTGGAGCTTTGCCTAGGATTTTATTGTATTGGGTTGATACAATATTTCGATTTGGTTGTATAACTATTTGGGTATTTACATATTCATTTTCTTGGGATTGTATATCCTTTATTGCTTTCGCAGTTTAATTATGGTTTACTGTTTTAATTAAGTTAATTGCATGTCTAAGTTTCTGATTAGTATATTATCTCGGTAAGGGTCACTACAATATATTTATTTTATTATGACTATAAAAGTGTAAATATAATGACTAAGTTTTTCACTGTGTTTTGTCCTTAGATTGTATATTCATTCGATTAATTGTATTGATATGAGATTTTCTATATAGTGTATTAAAAATATAAAAATTAATGTATAAAGTGAATATATGTTTGAAATATATATATTTTTTAACCGAAATTATTTAAAAAAATCATGTATATTTAATACTTTTATCTTTAAAAGTGTGAATATAAATAAAAAAATTTCATTAGAGAATTTTTTGATAAATAATTGCAAGAACATTTGGTGGAAAATGAATGTAAAAATTAAAGAAAATATAATATATGGATAATTTGGAATTTAAATAAAATTAAATATTATAAATTTCATCAATAAATATTAATAAATCAAAGATAATTATGAAAAATAAATAAAAAATTATAATTTTGGTCCGCTAATATTTTCAAATTATTATTTTGGGTCTATATTTTCATATGAGATAATTACCTCTATTAAATTTCAAGATTCCTAAAAACCCATTATGAAAAATAAATTATTAACTCCTTGTGTTTTCAAATCTTGAGCACTTATATCCCCATGTTTTCAAGTTTGAGCGCATCCCCTTGTCTATATGTATTTCTGTAGGCGTTTATGTCCAAAATTTAAAACACAAGGACTTAACAGATATAGAGGACTTTTAGCGATATCGAAATTCCAGTTTCAGTTTAGTCTTGCGTATTTTGATTTTTGGCAATTTTAGTTATTTTTATCGAAAATGCAATACTATAAACGTATATGCTACAAAAGTATCACATCGAAAAAAAGACTCTAAAATCGTTAAAAAAACAAAAAACAAAACAAAACAAATACAACAGACTTTGAAATCTGATAACACAGAGTATCGAAATTACAAATAAAGAAACTTATAAAATCAAAAAGCAATTTTTCCAAAAATAAACGTCAAAATGTAATTCATGCACATTTATCTAAATAAATTTAAGACTCAAACATAAGACTTTATCAAATATTAGAAATTTACTATATCTTAAAAAAATAAAACAAATGAATATTATCCGAAATTTTAATTATTACTTATTTTACTTTTATTTTAAAGGTGAATAAATTTAAATTTATGATTTGTATTATGTTATATCTAATACATTTTCCCGTGTCTAACGTGTGAGGCACATGTTAATTGATTTTCTAAATTTCATACTACATTTATAAAGTTTATGATATACTATTAGAATATCAATGCAATCAATGAGTATATTATTTTCATATAATTTATTTGTTATTAAAAATACATTGTGTTAATTTGCATCTTATTTAATTATAAAACTTCACCTTCAGTTAATTGATTCTAATTATTTTCTATGAATTTGAGAAAACAAAATTTAAAACACGTGAGCATCAAAGTGGTTTTTTCTGAAAAAATATATAACCGAAAAATAAAATTTGGTTACGACATAATTTTAAGAAAATTTAAAAACAACAATACATCAAAATTCAATAAAAATTTGATAATAAAAATAAATTAGAGAAATAACATTTTATCGTACAAAATTTTTAGGAAAATCTAAAAAAATTAAAATAAAAATGATTAAATGTTGGAAAAAAATTATCTATTTATTAAAATTATTAAAGATAATAAATGTTTATTTTATTAGATTGTGTATTATTTCGATTAAGATAAAAATGATTAGATTTTAAAAAATAAAATATATATTTATTAAAATTATTAAAGATAAAATATTTATTTTATTAGATTGTGTATTATTTCAATCTAAAACAATTAACAGAATAAATATTTTCACTCAAAATTTTCTATTTTGTCCTTAGATTGTATATTATTTTGATTAATTGTATTGAGATTTTCTAAATAATGCTTTAAAAATATAAAAAATGATATATAAAGTGAATATATAAATATATATATATATATATGTTTGACAAATAAAAAAAAATTTCACCAAAATTATTTAAAAAAATCATGTATATTTAATAATATATTAGCTTACATATCTAAAAGTGTGAGTAAAATAATAAAATTTGAACATTGTGAAATAACAACTTTGCCCTTTAATTTACACTATAAGTAAGGTCATATAAAAATATATAGAGATATAAAAGTAAAAACAACATCTTAGTTAGGGCATAAAAGTAAATAAATATTTTCATTATATTGTATGTAAATATTAATATCCATAAATACATTATACACTTTCATTAAATTGCAACTAATGCGTCCATTAATACCATTACATAATTTATTTTTAATTATTATTTTCTGAAAAGAACTATTTTTTCATTTTTCACAATTACCTTATGTAATGTTAGGTAATATAAAAATATATAAGAATAAGCTAAATTTTAGTTTGTGGCTTAATTGAGTTGCAGTTAATCAAAATAGATAAATAAATTTTTAAAAGATCAAACAAAAGAAAAATTAAAACTTACAGTATTAATATAAAATGTTAGGATCGAAATAGGTGTAGAGGGGGGGTGAATACACTATTTTCTTTTTGTAAAATTTCTTCTATCTGATTCGTTAAAACCAGATGAAGTTTTGTTACTTAAAACTTTGATCTGCTCGAAAGATCTAGAGTTAACAGGCGGAAGTAATCTTCCTCGCAGATTTGAATCAATGTAGACCAAGGCATATAGGATAATGTAAATGCAATAAGTAAAGAGATAGAGTTGTTTCTGGATGTTCGGAGATGAATTCTCCTACGTCACCCCTTCTTCTATTTCCAGAAGGATTCCACTAGAAGACTTTGATTTATACAATCCTTTGTAAAAACCCAATCTGATTTAGGACTTATCCGATGCCTAAACAAGAACTCATAGCAATACTCTTCTCTTCTCAAAACAGTGTAATCGATCTGCTTGAGTTACAAATGAAGCTACTGAATGTGCTTTGATATGTTGATCTGGATAGTTGTGATAGACTTCGATCTGGATCGTTCTTGTGTATTTATTTCTTAGAGCACAACGATCTTCTTAATACAGTTCGACTCAAGATCTCAATACTTTGATCTGATAAGATTGATTTCTGAGTGAGGATATTGAATGAAGGCTTTTTGGCTTTTCAGATGGACTTAAGACTTTGATAGCTTCGTATTTTTTTCTTTCAAGTTGTCCACTATGATTTTTGAAAAATTCTCTATATATTTGTATCGAGTCTTCTTGAATATATATATAGCCTTTAGAAAACTAACCAGTAAGCAATGAGCCACCAACTATTTCGGATTTTGAGCTTCCGACATATTCCAAAGATTGGCTCATGTTTCTTGACTTTTAGTGAGTGCCTTTTTCCAACATTCAATGTGCCTTTTGTCCTTCAGCTCAATGGTCACTTTCAAGTGGAGCTTTGAGCTTTTCGAGGAATGATTGATCTGGCTATCTGAGTATTAATTGATCCGGCTCAAATCGATCTGATTTATCTTGAAGGAACGTCTTGTGTATTCGATCTGCTTGAGTAGGGTTATTGGTAGCGCTTAGTCGTATCACGCCCAAATTACTCGACTCAATCAGATAAACAAATAATGCAGTAGTGTGAGTAGGGATCGTTCCCACGAGGAAAGGTAAATTTAAAAGTGTTCTTTAAAATAAAAGGAGGTTTTGGGTTGAGATTAACTACTAAAAATTTTAGCAATTAAATAATTAAATTTTCACTATCATGCAAGATTAAAAATTAACTGAGGAAATCAATACGAAATAAAACTTGGTATCGGTCGACTACACCCTTGATATTCATTCATTCAATCATCGATTCGCTAAAATAATAATTAATCTCATCAAATATTCGTCATTGGAAATTTAATTCCAGTCTCACCTTAATTTTAGTTAACTAGACAACAGCAGTCTAAGTTAACCCTTACCCCATAAACTAACCCAATACCAGCGATCAGATTTAAATCCACGGTAGCATTCAAACTAGTAAAACTGACGAAACTAGACAACACAAACACCAGCGGTTGTATTTAGCCTAGTTAATTATTATCCCTACGAAATAATAAATTCAACAGCAGAAAATATTACACGCAGATGCTTCGCAAATTAGAGGTTTCAAACAATTACGGATTTGAATTCTAATTTAGCTTTTTTTTGTATAATGAAATCCTAAGATGGCCAATCTAAAAATCTCATACACAAGCATATCAATCAATTCAGAATAATTCTTGATACTTGATAAAAATCAAACATTGTAAATCAAAATATCATGAATAAGTAAAATCAAGGGTTTTCTCTTCCTCAACCAAGTATTAAAGTTTAGCCAACAATACTCATGAATTTTCTACAAAAAATCATGAGAGAAAATAAAAATAAGAAAAGATAGATGAAAACCTAGCCATCCACAGAGAGTTCTTCGCGTTCTCAGCGTGTAGAATTGTCTGATAATCTTCCTAAAACCGACTTAAAAATCAAATAAATGTCTAGAGCCTTAATTAAAAGAGTTTCCAAAAATTACAACTTTTTCCCGCAATAGACTCTCGCGCTCGATCCGGGAAAATGCTAGGATCGAGCGCGCACAAAATAGCAAACTTCTATCTCGAAAATTCCTTCAGCTCGCTCGATCCGGGACTTCCACCCGATCGAGCGCACAACATTTGAGAATCCTACTGTCTTGAAAATTTCATGACCGCGCTCGATCTGGATAAATGCCAGGATCGAGCGCATGCTTCCATGATGAAAAATCTGCTTCGCTGCTATGTTTGGACGCATGGACGCACTTCGATTTCTTTAATCAAAACAAGGTAATTCCTACACAATGAATAAAAACTAAGTTAAGAAGCTCAATGCATGACATAAAGTAAAACTAGAATAAAACATGAATAATGACACAAAATGCATGCAAAACACTTAACAAAACGACACTAAAAATGCAAACAAAACACTACTATCAAATACCCCTACACTTGAACCTTGCTCTCCCTCGAGCAAGTTATGCAAAAACAAAATGAAACAGAACAAAAACATGAGCAAGGATGAATCATGCAAATCATAGCCTCAGAGAAAACCATTTTCACCTAAAAAAAATAAGCTCATACACTAGTAGAAAAATCGCTTAAGACTTCGGTTAATAACCGAAGTCGTAGGCACTTAATTACCGAAGTAGTGTCACGTGAAGTAATAGGGTACCTTTTTAATTCGCTGAATCGCCGAAGTCTTATACCTTAAATTACCGAAGTCTTTGGTCATTTTATGGAAGCAGAATTGGACCGGTGCTGAAGTAAAAACATATATTTTACTTCGCTCATTGCATAAGTTACGAAGTAAAACATATGCTTATACTTCGTCAATTAAAGAAATTGTCGAAGTAAAATGTATTCTTTTACTTAGATTTTTAATGAAATTTTCAAAGCAAAAGATATGCTTATACTTCGGCAATTTCACTAATTGACGAAGTAAAAGACATTCTAAAAAACAAAAAAAAAATTAAAATAATTTAAAATAGACTAATAAGGTTAATAAATTATTCATCTCACCACAACAAACATCCATGAATTCACAAGTATATCCACCAAAATAACCCAAAAATATGCATGTATCCACACGTATTTCCACAAAACAAAAAGTGCATCTAAAAAAAAATCAAATTCTAACTATATAAATACTATGGAAAAAACTATACATTAATCCATCCTTCAACATAGGATCTATCATATTTGCAGGTGTTCCCTCACGCCAATGCCTCCAAACCTGAATCAATCCAGAGACATATATCCTTTATCAGTAACTAGTACTTGCAACAAACTTAGAATGCAAAGATTTGAACATTTATATAATTTGAATTTAGGTGCAAAAACAAACAATATCGGAAGTAAGTTTCTGGATTTTACTCACCGAACTTAGCAGGTCTTATTCAGTAATAAAATTCAATATACAATTCTGAATAAAAGTTCTTGCTGCTTCAACATCATCTCTATTACGGGAGGAACCGATAATGATCTATACATTCTCATTCTCTCTTCGATTTACTGTTGTCGTCGGCGGACCTATCGCCATTTTTCTTCAACTTTATCCTATCTGCTTCAACCTCATCTCTATTACCTGAAAGTATTGACATGTTAATGAACATTAATCATCTTGTTTGTAAAGTAAAACTATCAAAATATCTCACAGATTTGTCTGCAAAAGAAAAGGTGATACTGCTTTCATGTGTGCCCGTGGAGGACAGGAAAATGCAGTAGGCCTCAGCTTTTAAGAAATGGATGGTATGTTCAGAATCCATAATATAACTGAAAACAATTGGCCTAGACCAGAAACCAAAGGTATAACAAGTAATTTTTTTCAGATATCCACGATTTTTGTAGTAGCCCGAACCCTAATTGAGTAATTAAGGATTAATGCTAATTAAATAAATTGGGGATTGGACGGATCGGAAGCTCCGAAGGGACGATCGGAAGCTCCGATCGCGATCGGAAGCTCCGATGAGGATCGGAGGCACCGATGATATTACGTCATCCATGACGTGTGGCTGGATCGGAAGCTCCGATCCGGATCGGACGTTCCGATCACCCCTATCCGGAGTCATCAAGTGATATTTTGACACGTGGCAAATCAGGATCTTCGGAAGCTCCGATGGCAGGATCGGACGTTTCGATCGGGGTTCGGATGTTCCGATCAAGGATCGGAAGCTCCGATCGTTGTCTGTAAATAGAAGGCCGAGACTTCATTTCTCTTTGCCAATTCCGAGTTCTCCTTTCCTTTCTAGTCCTTTTGGAGTTGTTCTAGTCTTCTTAGGCTTGGTCCGGAGGTCGGAGAGGTGTTCGGTAGTCGTAGCGGAGTTGTGCCCAAGTTCTGGAGGCATCGACATCAAAGGGCTAACGACGGACGAAGGTATAGCTTTTGCTTCCTATAAATATTTAGGAGTATGCAATAGCTTAGTTAAGGCTTTTAGAGCACTTTGATGATAGTAGTATCATTTCGCTGTGTAGGCGGACTTTAGGCTTGGACTTAGAGCTGGTAGTGCCTACCTGATATTTGAGGTACGAAAGTACTGTTCGAGATATCCTGACTGAGTATGCATGTATTATGTGACTGCATGATTTATATGCCATGATATTATGCTGCATTCATTTGCATCTTGCTGTATCTCCTTCGAGATGTCTGTTAGTAGGGTTGTACCCTATCCTGTTAGTGGATGGACTTCCATCGATTTGGGTCCGGCGTATCCACAGTTATCTCGGTATGGGAGCCACCTCCTGAAGCGACGGCACAGCGTGCTACATACCAGGGCCCGGTCTGTCTCTGTTATCTGATCCTTGACCTCGAGTCTATAGGGAGTTCACTTTGCATGCATGTATACTCATACTCTCGCACTGAGCGTTTTATGCTCACGTCTCGTACTCTGTATTTTCTGGACACCCTATTTCCATGGGGCAGGTTTGCGATTGGACGAGGAGGGTGGATCCAGGAGGGGCTAGTCAGTGGTTGGCCAGCTGGAGCTTCGTCTAGGTTTTATTACTGTTGTTTGGGTTTATACAGCTATTCGATTTGGTTGTATAATATTGGATAATTACAGATTCCTTTACTTGGGATTGTATAATGTTATTGGTTTCCGCAGTTTTATTCTGATATCTGTTTAATTAAGTTAATTGCATGCCTAAGTTCTGTTTAGTAGGTGATCCGGGTAAGGGTCACTACATTTATGGTATCAAAGCATGCAAAAGATTTCTTGGGATTTAGTCTCATCTTGAGGTATTTTTGTAGATGTCAAATCGTGACGACCAAAGTTCTCATGGCAGTGTTGGTGGGCGTTGGGGTGATACCGACCGGGAGCCTCGTCGAGAACGGCGTCATCGCCACCATGACGATGAGCGTTTCACTATGCGTCGATTCTTAGCTATGGGTCCTAAGCCCTTAGTTGGAGGTGAGTCTCCGGAGGATGCGGAGAACTGGTTAGACCGCATGGAGACGACTTTTCAGACTTTCCAATGCACCGATGAGCAGAAGGTGGAGACCCTTGGCTATCTTCTGGATGGGCGTGCGCGTAGGTGGTGGAGGTTTACTTCTGCACCTTTTGTTGCGGCGAGAGGAGTGGCCACCTGGGCCGAGTTTCGCACAGCTTTCCAAAAGCGGTATTTTCCTCCTGCACTCCGACAGTCGAAGGCAGGCGAGCTACTGAGTCTGCGACAGGGAACCATGTCTATCGATGAGTATCAGCAGAGGTTCTTTGATCTGCTATCCTATTGCCCCGAGATTGCTGATAGCTCAGAGATGAAGTATAATATGTTCCTTCAGGGCCTTAACCCTGAGATCCATGACCGTGTGGCGGTTGGTGACGACATGTCCTACGAGGGTTTGGTGAGCCGTTGTCATCAGGCAGAGGACAGCATTCGGCGGAACAGGTCTTTCTCTCAGTCGAGGCCTGCTAGTTCTTTGGGTCCCCGTGCCCAAACTTTCAAGAAGTCTGGATCTTCTTCTTCCTCTGGTTCTGGAGGTATTGTCCGTTATGGTAAGAAGTACAAGTGTGATCACTGTGGGAAGAACCATCCATCCGACAAGTGCCGCAGGGCTTCTGGAGCTTGTTTTCGTTGTGGAGAGACTGGTCATATCCGGAGGGATTGTCCACAGTCTGGGGGAGGCGGTTCTGGTTCTGGTTCAGGATCGGGTTCTCAGGCTACCGTACAGCAGAGGTCGCAGGGACAGTCTGCTGGGAGTTCTCATTTGAGGCCACGAGCTTCTGGCCAGGTGTTTGCCCTGAGACATGATCAGGCTGTGGAGGAGAATGAGAAAGTCATCGCAGGTACATTTATGCTTTATGGTATACCTGCTCTTGTACTTATTGACACTGGTGCATCTCATTCCTTCATTTCTGCACGTTTTGTTAAGAGGCATAAGTTACCATGCATTGCACTAGACGTAGTGATGTCTGTTTCTACTCCGACGGGCCAATCTGCTTTGGCTAAGCGTCTAGTGATGGGTTGCCCTTTAGAGTTCGAAGGGAACGTTCTGTTAGCGAATCTCATGGTCCTGGCGATGGACGACTTTGATTGCATTCTGGGAATAGATGTGCTGACTACCTATCGAGCTTCAGTGGACTGCTAACAGAGATTAGTACGCTTTCATCCGGAAGGGAGTGAGAGCTGGTTTTTCTATGGTGAGGGAGCGCGACCCCCGATGCCTTTGGTATCAGCTTTGAGAGCCTGTCGAGCTCTGGAGTCTGGCGGGGAAGGCTACCTTATCTATGCAGTTGATTTGTCCGCTGAGAGTATTGGGATAGAGAGCATTCCTGTTGTGGATGAATTTCCAGATGTGTTTCCTGATGAGATTCCGGGTTTTCCTCCTACTAGGGAAGTCGAGTTTGGCATAGAGTTGATGCCGGGTACTTCGCCTATTTCTAGAGCACCGTATCGTCTGGCTCCGTCAGAGATGCGTGAGTTGAAGAATCAGCTACAGGATCTTTTGGACAAGGGGTACATTCGTCCTAGTGTATCTCCTTGGGGAGCTCCTGTTCTCTTCGTGAAGAAGAAGGATGGGTCGATGCAGCTGTGCATTGACTATCGGCAGCTGAATCGAGTCACTGTGAAGAACAAGTATTCGTTGCCTCGTGTTGATGACTTGTTTGACCAGCTGCAGGGCACGTCAATTTACTCCAAGATTGACTTGAGATCTGGGTATCATCAGTTGAGAGTCCGTGATCAGGACGTAGCCAAGACTGCATTTCGTACTCGCTATGGGCATTACGAGTTCCTAGTGATGCCATTTGGTTTGACTAATGCGCCGGCTATATTCATGGATCTGATGAACCGTGTCTTCAGGGAGTATTTGGACAAGTTTGTCGTGGTCTTCATTGACGACATCTTGGTGTATTCGCGTAATACGGAAGAGCATGTTTCTCACTTACGGTTGGTACTGCAGACTCTTCGGGATGAGCAATTGTACGCCAAGCTGAGCAAGTGTGAGTTCTGGATGGATAGAGTGGTTTTTCTTGGCCATATCATATCCAGGGAGGGGATTTCTGTTGATCCAAGCAAGATTGAAGCGGTACTTAATTGGTCGCGTCCGACGACAGTTGCTGAGATCCGTAGTTTTCTGGGTCTAGCAGGGTATTATCGTCGCTTCATTCTGAACTTCTCTTAGTTAGCTCGACCGTTGACGCAGCTTACCCGCAAGGGTGTGGATTTCGAGTGGTCCTCCGAGTGCGAGGAGAATTTCCGTGAGCTTCGACGACGGTTGACTTCTGCGCCGGTGTTGGCTTTACCGTCAGGATCTGGAGGGTATGTAGTTTACACGGATGCTTCTCTTCAGGGGTTAGGCTGTGTCCTGACTCAGAATGGGCATGTGATTGCATACGCTTCTAGACAGCTGAAGCTTCACGAGGACAACTACCCAGTCCATGATTTGGAGTTAGCAGCCATTGTGTTCGCTTTGAAGATCTGGCGTCATTATCTGTATGGCGAGAAATTTGAGATCTTCACCGACCATAAGAGTCTCAAGTATTTGTTCACTCAGGCAGAATTGAACATGAGACAGAGACGTTGGATGGACTTGCTTAAGGACTATGATTGCGATTAAGTACCATCCGGGAGCTGCTAATCTCACCGCTGATGCTTTGAGTCGCAAAGTGCGACTATCCGCACTTCAGACTTGTTCGATGTCTAGTGCGATCAGTGACTGTTGTACTTCAGGTTATACCTTCAAGCATAAGAAAGGTATGCAGAGTATCCAGATGTTTGCGATATTATCTGAGCCAGCCTTGTATTCGCGGATCCGAGATGCTCAGATGTCTGATTCAAAGACCCAGCGTTTAGCTCGTCTAGCTAACGAGGGTAGCTCGTCTGGATTTCATTATCAGTCAGATGGCTTTCTGTGTTTGTCTGGTAGGCTTGTGATTCCGCAGGAGGAAGAGTTGCGAGAGGAGATTTTATCTCAGGCACATCGCACTAAGTTGAGTATTCATCCTGGGAGCAACAAGATGTACAAGGATCTACGTACTCGTTTCTGGTGGAAGGGAATGAAACGCAGTGTTTATCAGTTTGTTTCGAGATGTTTGGTGTGTCAACAGGTCAAGGCAGAGCACCGACGACCTGGAGGATTGCTTCACAGTCTGCCTATTCCTGAATGGAAATGGGAGTTTATCACTATGGACTTTGTGACCCATTTGCCGGTATCCCCGAGGAACTGTGATGCTATCTGGGTTGTGGTGGACCGACTCACCAAGTCAGCGCATTTCATTGCCTATAGCCGGGAGTACAATGTGGATCGTATGGCTCGGTTGTACATTCAGGAGATCGTTCGACTTCATGGAGTGCCTGTGAGCATTGTCAGTGATCGGGACCCCAGGTTTACTTCTAGATTCTGGGGGAGTGTTCAGCGTACGATGGGTACTACTCTCAGTTTGAGTACAGCCTATCATCCGGAGACTGATGGTCAGTCAGAGCGCACTATCCGTACGTTAGAGGATATGCTTAGAGCGTGCGTCATGGATTTTGGTTCAGCCTGGCAGGATCATTTACCGTTGATCGAGTTCGCTTACAACAACAGCTATCATACTAGTATTGGGATGGCACCTTTTGAGGCGTTGTATGGGCGACGTTGCCGTACTCCACTCTTCTGGGAAGAAGTGGGGGAGAGACAGGCTGAGGGACCGGAGTTTATCCAACAGGCGATAGACATTGTTGATCAGATCAAGAAACGAATTAAGACTGCACAGGATCGTCAGGCCAGCTATGCTAATATCAAGCGTAGGCCTTTGCAGTTCGAGGTCGGGGAGAAAGTGTTTCTGAGAGTGTCACCTTTCCGCAAGATTCTCAGATTTGGCCTTAAGGGCAAGTTGTCTCCCAGATTTATCGGTCCGTTTGAGATCTTAGAGAGCATTGGCGATTTGGCTTATCGACTAGCTTTGCCACCGCATCTATCCAGTATTCACGACGTGTTCCACGTATCTCTGTTGAGAAGGTATGTGGCGGATGAATCTCACATTCTGCAGCGGTCTGATGTTCAGGTGGATAAGGATTTGACTTATGTTGAGAAACCTCTTCGTATCCTGGATTATAAGGATAAGGTTTTACGGAACAAAGTCATTCCTTTGGTTTTAGTTCAGTGGCAGCGCCGAGGCACTGAGGAAGCTACTTGGGAGCTTGAGGACAGGATGCGTAAAGACCATCCTGAGTTGTTTTGATTTCATTCTTTAAGTTGTATTCAGTTGCAAACTCTGTAAACGTTTGATTTGAATAAAGAATGTTTCTGATTTCTGTATTTGCATTCGGTACTTAAGATCTGTTTTCGAGGACGAAATATCTTAAGTGGGGGAGAATGTAGTAGCCCGAACCCTAATTGAGTAATTAAGGATTAATGCTAATTAAATAAATTGGGGATTGGACGGATCGGAAGCTCCGAAGGGACGATCGGAAGCTCCGATCGCGATCGGAAGCTCCGATGAGGATCGGAGGCACCGATGATATTACGTCATCCATGACGTGTGGCTGGATCGGAAGCTCCGATCAGGATCGGACGTTCCGATCACCCCTATCCGGAGTCATCAAGTGATATTTTGACACGTGGCAGATCAGGATCTTCGGAAGCTCCGATGGCAGGATCGGACGTTCCGATCGGGGTTCGGACGTTTCGATCAAGGATCGGAAGCTCCGATCGTTGTCTATAAATAGAAGGCCGAGACTTCATTTCTCTTTGCCAATTCCGAGTTCTCCTTTCCTTTCTAGTCCTTTTGGAGTTGTTCTAGTCTTCTTAGGCTTGGTCCGGAGGTCGGAGAGGTGTTCGGTAGTCGTAGCGGAGTTGTGCCCAAGTTCTGGAGGCATCGACATCAAAGGGCTAACGACGGACGAAGGTATAGCTTTTGCTTCCTATAAATATTTAGGAGTATGCAATAGCTTAGTTAAGGCTTTTAGAGCACTTTGATGATAGTAGTATCATTTCGCTGTGTAGGCGGACTTTAGGCTTGGACTTAGAGCTGGTAGTGCCTACCTGATATTTGAGGTACGAAAGTACTATTCGAGATATCCTGACTGAGTATGCATGTATTATGTGACTGCATGATTTATATGCCATGATATTATGCTGCATTCATTTGCATCTTGCTGTATCTCCTTCGAGATGTCTGTTAGTAGGGTTGTACCCTATCCTGTTAGTGGATGGACTTCCATCGATTTGGGTCCGGCGTATCCACAGTTATCTCGGTATGGGAGCCACCTCCTGAAGCGACGGCACAGCGTGCTACATACCAGGGCCCGGTCTGTCTCTGTTATCTGATCCTTGACCTCGAGTCTATAGGGAGTTCACTTTGCATGCATGTATACTCATACTCTCGCACTGAGCGTTTTATGCTCACGTCTCGTACTCTGTATTTTCTGGACACCCTATTTCCATGGGGCAGGTTTGCGATTGGACGAGGAGGGTGGATCCAGGAGGGGCTAGTCAGTGGTTGGCCAGCTGGAGCTTCGTCTAGGTTTTATTACTGTTGTTTGGGTTTATACAGCTATTCGATTTGGTTGTATAATATTGGATAATTACAGATTCCTTTACTTGGGATTGTATAATGTTATTGGTTTCCGCAGTTTTATTCTGATATCTGTTTAATTAAGTTAATTGCATGCCTAAGTTCTATTTAGTAGGTGATCCGGGTAAGGGTCACTACAATTTTCAAGTTCCAAACATAAAAATTCAGATTTAAAAAACAGTATAGTAGAAGAAGAAAAAGGCAAAAAAAAAAGCAGAAACAAATGGGATGAAAAATATAAAGAAAAAGAGAGACGAACCGAAGAGCAAGTAGTGAATAACATTTTGGGTGAAGCATCGACCAAAAACACCAGAGCTGAAAAACAATAGTAGAAGAGAAAATTCACCTTGTTATTTGGGGCAAAACCAGAGTACAAGCCAGCCCACATGGGGGAATACTTGGATGCAACTAATCCATGAGGGAAAACGAGGGGTGTTTCAACCTGTGAATTTGTGGAAAGGGTATTATATTAACAAATTTACTGGAAAGAGGAAGTAACGAAACACCTACATATTTTGTTCTCAAATTCTGCAAAGAACAAAAAATCTAACCTTAATCTCTTATTTTTAAAACTGAATCAAAAAAGAGAACTCAAATTTATTGGAAAACTAAGTGTTACTAACCACACTTCACCCAAGGTAATGGCAGACTCTAAGCACTTCCTAACACATATAAATTTCAATATTTTTTCATAGCAAAATATCTGGGGTTCAATATTTTTTATGCTTCATAAAGTTGGTAGTAGTTTCTATTTTTTAAGCTATTACTCAATATATGTGCACGTAATGAGTAGGATATAAATTTAGGGTATGAGTAATCAATCTCCAGTTCAAACATAAGTAAACTTGTGGAAGTATAAAATTATTGTTACTCTACCTTTCATGAGCTCGATCTTTTGGATTAAGTGGTTTCCTCCGGCAAAATATTTGGAATATAGACAAAGTAGTTCTGCTGCTACTTACCTGATTCCTTCCCCTACATGAGCAGGAAAAAATGCTGGCTGAAGATAAAAAAAAGACGGAGGACAAGGTGCTTGACATCGCTAGATCAATGCTATATATTTAAATAAAAAAAGAGATTAGTAAAAGTATGAATATAAGAGCATAATTAGATATGGAAAAAATATTTCGACTAAGAATATGTTTGGGAGCATGAATCTTATGTCAATGCTTGTATGGAAAAAAACAATGGTGGCCCTCAAATGAAATAGTTGATTAAAATTCATTATCTAGTAGGGTAGGGCGACGAGCAGACAAAGCTACAAGTTTGTAAATTTCAAACTCATCTTAATGTAAATGTCTAAAAGGTACATTTAAACACCATGTTAAAATTTCTTTTTCCCATTTTCTGAAGTTTTCATAATATTTTCCAAGGGAAAAGGGAGAAAAATCACGTGTAAACAAGTAGTATCTTGCACATACTTGTGCCATGTAGACAAAATCCATCACAAAGGAAATACCATGTCCAAGTCAAATAAATATGCATTTTCTTTCTCATGCTTGTTTTCAAAAAATTACTATCCCCTACAGTTTTTAAAAATTGTGATTCAGGGGGCAAGTGAAGAAAAAATAAAATAAAAAATTAATTGTTCATCCATATATACACTCTCTCCTCTCCTGTTTCTAGATTGTACTAGCGTCCATGTGCACATGTCCTCAAACAGTCAAGTGTGCTAAAGGCATAAATGATCTGATAATCGGAATAATCAAGAATGATGATGCCCCCTTACACAAATTCAGAAGAAATGAAACAATTGTCACTGGCAAAGTCCATTCATTCTCATTCATCCTCAAAACCCACATTCTGTCTAGTACAGCCAAGGCATGTCGTACATTATTTTAATCTATAGATTATAGGCGAACAATAATTTATAACATTTAAACAATGGATACAGATGTCCAGAATAAGGAATGCAAAAATTGATTTCCATAACAAGCCCTGCAAAAGTTGGAAATTCAAAATGACTCTTATATTAGTACACAACACTAGTCAAAACTACTCGAATATGAAATCTGCCTAAAAGGTCCTTCAAGCAAATAACTAGGTCAAAGAAAAGAAACGAACATTGAAATTCACAGTCTCTTTAGAAAATCTATTGTAAAACAGATGTCTATAAGCTTTTGGCTTGTGCAGAATCAAATCTATTATGAGGATTTAGGTTATAAATAAGAGAGAAAATTACCAAAAATATATTTTGAAACTTAATATGTGATCTGTTAATTCTAGTTTCTTTACTTAATTTACCATGAATTCACACTCGATGTACTCATCAGCAGCAGCTTTGCAGAATTCCTAACAATTAAAGTAATCGCAAAGAAAAGAATCAGCAAATGCTCAAACTGAAGAAGTTAAAACATTAATTATAAGAGAAAAAATGGGAAACTTTCGTTACACATTTCATGAGCCGAATATTTCCTGGGGAGAACTGAATGTAAAGCGATTCAATGGGGTACCCACACCGCACACATCTGAATCCGCTAGTACAAGTACCATCAGCATTCATTTTTTGCTTCATTGTTATCCTTTGAAGAATGGTAATGATCAATGCTAACCAAGAACTTCTACTAGCAACCAGTGGGTGTAGTCAAATTTAGATCAGTCGACACCTACTTCTCCATTCCATTCTTCTTCTATTTTCACAACTTCTTAGAGCATAACCAATTAACAACTTGATAAAGGCATAAAAAACGACAATACCATCTTAAGAAGCAAAATTAAATCAAATACAACAAAGGTATAGGAAGAACAAACACAATTATCATTTGGATGATAGGTTACAGAAACAGTTTGAATATAAAAGCAAGATTCGATTCACACGATTATATATATGTGGTCACTACAGGAAGAATCCCAATGTCACGAGAAGATAATAATAATATAACTGGATAGTAATTGTAGCTACACCTAAACCCGTGATTCCAAATTTCTACATAAACTCCCAAATTCAATAGGTTAAACTTCCATTTGCTAAGGATCAAGCTTTAACAAAATCAAAGCACACCTTAGAGGAAAGAAGCGTGAAAAATGAGGGAAACACAACACCATCACCATCACAAAGGAAATACCATGTCCTCAAACAGTCAAGTGTACCCAAGTCTCCGTACACCACTCCCAGGCTCTGAAACGCAAGCCTCAAAAGCAAAATTGCCGAGAATTTTTGTTTAAAACAGAAGAGGATGAAGTAAATGTTTGACAACATCATGAACAAAAGCAAAGTAATCTCTGATTTCCACATTAATATAGAACAGTAGCAGCTAAAACCAACAGTGCATACTTTCCAACATAAAGGAACAACAATAAAATAACTACAAATATTGCAGAAAACATCACACAATAACATTAACAAATCAAATAAATAAGATTAATAGGAACCCGATTCCTCTGTGCGTATTGTTGATTCGGGTTTCAGGGTTGAAATCTCGGGTTTACTCCAGCATTATAATTCATTCCACCTCCTCTGCCACCGCCCATTCTCGGTGGCAGATATCTCGCTCTCGCACTCATCACAAAACACTCGAATAGAAATACAAGACCAAAATTCAAACAAAAAAACAAACAACACCGTTTCTATGTGAACAAGTATAACCTAACTAAGGAAAAGTAACCTCGAAGTCGCAGATCGAATCCGCCAATGATTTTTGAAACCGATATTGTAGGGATAAACGAGAGGAAATAAATTAAAGACCTTTAAATTGGAAAAGTACTCGATGAATTTTGAGATTCTTGACAGAGATTCCAACGCCGTGGGGTTGACGAAGAGAAGATGGAATCATAGCTTACAGAAAACTTCCCAACAAATGTGTTCTCGAAGATTGGTTCCACAAATCTCAAAGTGGAAGTGAACAGATCTCAAAGTGGAATTGATGGCAGCAGGAAGAAGTGAAGATCGAGAATGGAGATCAGAGAAAGCCCTAAGAGAGAATGGGGTTCTCGATTGAGCGAGAGTGAAATCGATTTATTACTTCACCGATTAGAAATTAAATACTTAATTTTGTCCTCTTTTACTTCATTAAATACGTGAACCGAAGTAAAATGTGACTTAAAAATTAAAGTGAAGCCCGTGTTTTTTAATTGATGAAGTCTAAACTTCATTTTACTTCATTAATTTTATTATCACAGTAAATAGATATGTATTACTTCGGCAATATTGATTGCCGAAGTAAAAACTGGCGAAGTATATTGTAACTTTTCTACTAGTGATAGCAAACTCTCAATTATCAATGATACACCTTCAGTCGAATGCGAACGTGTGTGTGCCATGTTACCCCAGTTACATGCAACTTAAAAAGACAAAGTTTCAAGACTGTTCGCCGACCTATAACAATTCAGTGCAAGCTACACCATCAAGAACTCTCCTCCCAACAATCCTTCAACACAACACAACTTTCTTGAGAATGATTACGCACCTCCGGATTTCACACCCGGTATTGCTTTAGCCCCAATAATTACCCGCTAACTTAGCTACAACTAAGACAGGATTATAATTTCAATCCCCTCGTCTATAGCCCGGATGGAGCATCAACCCCATTTTATCCGCATACTTAGCCTTGAATTTGATTTTTTTTTTTTTTTTTTAGGATTAGGATTTCAATCCTTTTCAGGCCCGGATGGAGTTGTAAAATTTTTTTTTTTCTAGGTGCGCCCAAGATCATTTGTCATATCAAAGAAATCATCAAGATTCAAACAATATCAAGTTTCACAAACACCTATTGTCGTGCAATGGTCCAATAGACATCCACGATATCTAATACATCGCTACACTTCACTGGTTAAACATGCGTGCTTAAGAATATTCAACAAACAACCTACGGTTTCTCATATCCAATCAAGAGTTAAATTTTGTTAAAAATTCATTTTTCAACTATCTCATCATAGGCTAACAATTTCATCCTCAACTCATGCACACAAAACACTCATGAAACAATTTACGAACTATATGCAAGTATGCAACAAACACAATGCAAAACAAACAACAAAACACTGAATGCACCCCCCACACTTAAACGAAGCATTGCCCTCAATGCTCGAGAACTAAACTAAACAACTAACAACACAAAAGAAAATGAATGCAATGCAAAGAAATGAAAAGATAAAAAGAAAACTCCCCAGGTTTATGGATTGGCGTCCGCCCCTTTCTCATCATGCTCTGGCGGCGGCACTGGGTCGACCCATGGAAACTCAAAAGGTGGCGGGAAAGGAACAGCTGGTGGGAGCGTGGTGGGATCAATCCCAAGTCTCTCGGAGATGCCACGAGTAATGTAATCTATCACCTGAAAATTTACAGCTGTGGCCGCACTGAACATGTTCTGGTGCTGAGTGAAAGCGGCCATCTCTTGAACAGTAACTGCAGTCGAGCGGCGTGGAGGTGTAATAGGATGCACCGGTTGGTGCACCACCACAAATTGGTCATCCACCAAAAATAGGCTCCGCCTATAAGCTCTTTTGGCATCAACAGCTGCTTGGTCAATGGGTCGCATTGGCTGCAACCATTCCTCGTCTGCTCTAGCTTGCACACCAGCGCGCAGGCATAACTGTGTAATGATCATGGGAAAGAAAAGACCGGATGTCTTAGAAGTGATTGACTGTCGTATCTGATCATGAATAACTCGACCCACATTGACCGGGAGTCCGACATCAAGAGCGTATAGAAGCACAGCACGCTCAACATGAACTTCACTCTTGTGTGAGATTGGCATTAGGCGGCGGCAGAGGAATGCGTACCAGGTGGCCGGATTCACGAAAAGATATTTCTCTTTGAAGCACTTGTAAGTAACCGGATCCAACCAAGCAGCCCCGGTAAAGCACAGCTGAGTAAGGATCTCGTGAACGTCCGGGGAAAGGGCAGCACTTTGGAAAATGCTGTCATCGACATCTGGTGTCTCTAGCATGGCGTTCAACTCAGAAGCCGCGTAGGAAATCAAAGTGCCCCGGACAAAGGCCTTGCCATCCGTCCGCTCCGCAGCATTAGCATAGAATTCCCTAACAAGAGGGACAATGGCTGGAGCGGGTTGCTTACAGAACGTTCCCCACCCACGTGCCAAGACTTGAGCCGCTACTTCGTTTACAGTCACATCGAGATCAAAACCCCTCTCAGTAATAGGGGAGTGATGGTTCTTAGCGTGGTCGTAGCGATCCCGGGTCGCTTGATTGACAAAACGGCCGGCAAGGTTGAAGGATGCGGTTGTAGCTCGTGTGCCTTGGCGAGAAGATTCGCCTCTCTCAGTAGTACGCTTTGGACCCATGATCACTCAAAAATTGGCAAGGATGAGTAATATTGGCAATTCGTCGAACACCTTGTGTGCACGAACAATTCTGGTTTTTCTAGCAAAATATGGCCTTGGAGGAGTAGAGAGGAGGGAAAAAATGAAGATTCCAAGCCCTTGAATGATCCTGCAATAGATAGATAACCAATTGTGAAAAATTTGGAAATTCCAAAAATTTGGAGAAAATTCGTTCTAAGGACCGAGGGGAATTTTGAAATGGGGAGTGGGGGAAAAGAGGGAGAAAACGCTCAGAAATAGAGCAAAGTAAGGGGCGCGCTCGATCCTATAACTTTCCCGGATCGAGCGCGCCTGTTAAAATGTGCGGGCAGTGAGTTTAGAAATTCCGCGCGCTCGATCCTACAATTTTCCCGGATCGAGCGCGCCTGTTAAAATGTGTGGGAAGTGGACTTACAATTTCGGTGCGCTCGATCCTAAAAGAAATCAGGATCGAGCACGCCTGCTACTTCAGAAGTTATATTTTTTTAATTTTCCAAAAATTTTCTGAAACCAAAAGTAAAAACAAAAATTCTCCGAAACCAAAATTAAAAACAAAAATTCAACGAAACAAAAAAATAGAACGAAGCAAAAACAAAAAAAAACTAATTGCTGGGTTGCCTCCCAGTCAGCGCCTTTGTTTACGGTCGTTGGCTCGACTGAATGTTGCAGTTCCTCAGGGTGGTTTAAATCTGGTTCCTTTGTCCACCTTTACCCACTTCATAATTTTTCCAGTCAATGTTCCATGCTTTTTCTGCTTCGACTTCTTGGCGATTCTTTTCGCTCGGTCAGGAGGATGTTTTGTCGCGGTTTTTGGTGCCTGCATATCAGAGATAAAATTTTCAGCAGTATAAATTTCAGCAGGCGTTGCAAGTATATTAACAACACTCTCACAAACAGGATTTTTCAGGGCATCAAAAATATTAAATTTGGCAATTTTCCCATCGAATTCCATAGTGAGAGTACCGTTATCAATATCTATTACAGACTTAGAAGTTTTCAAGAATGGTCTTCCTAATAAAATAGGATTATTCAACTCATTGTTTTTCATGTCAAGAATATAAAAATCAGCCGGGAAGACCAATTCGCCAACTTGTACTAGGACATCTTCTAATAAATCCATCGGGAAAATAGTAGATCGATCAGCCATTTGGATAACAATATCAGTTTCATTCAAAGACCCAAGATTTAAGGAAGCATATACAGAGTATGGCATGACATTAATCGACGCTCCTAAATCTAGCATGGCTGGATCAAGCTGAACATCTCCTATTTTACATGGAATCGAGAACATACCTGGGTCCTTGCATTTTGCAGGTACCTTTCTTTGAATAACAGCAGAGACCTGTTCTCCCAATTCAACTTTTTTACAACCCTTCAATTTTTGTTCTCTTTTCGCAGTACATAATTCTTTCAAAAATTTAGCATAGCGAGGTACTTGCTTAATAGCATCTAACAGTGGAATGTTTACCTCGCATCTACGAAAAGTTTCATAGAGCTCCTTAATCCCCTCATTTTTCCTAGAATCCTTCAAAGCTAAGGGAAAAGGGGCTACAGGTTTATACTCAAAAAAAGGGGGAAACTTACCTTGCGGTGCTTCTTTAGGGATGGGCTCACTCTCCTCCACCTTAGATTCATCGTCCCCTTCAGTCTCTACCGGTTCTTTGACCACTCCATTTTGAATCTGCAGCTCTTTTCCACTCCTCAAAGTAATAGCACTCACATTCTCCCTCGGATTCACCACTGTTTGTGAAGGCAAACGGCTGGAATTTTGTGCTTCCAACTTGCTGATTGCTGCAGCGAGCTGCCCCATTTGGGTATTTAAGTTTTGGATGCTCGTCCGGGTGTCCTGTTGAAAAGCCAAAGTATTAGTGGCAAGATTCTGAACTATGTTTTCAAGAGACTCACCTGGCGTAGGAATCTGAGGGCGCTGTGGTGGAGGGTACGGTTGCCTATAAGATTGATTATGCTGTAGTGCTTGAGGTCCAGGCTGATTCGCTTGTGGATTGCCATATCTGAGGTTTGGATGATCCTTCCAACCTGGATTGTATGTGTTAGATTAAGGATCATACCTCTGCTAAGGTGGCCCTGGAAATCCTCCAGCTGCATTAACTTGTTCCGCAGACCCCTCTTGAAGAGTGGGACACATGTCAGTTGCATGTCCCAATTGAGTACAAATTCCACATACCCTTGAAATCTGTCCATTCCCTACAGCCATATGACGCACAAGAGATGTCAGTTCGCTCAGTTGTTGTTCAAGGGAAGAAACGTTTACCTCGTTACTTTTTCTGGGCGCAGGATCACTTCTGGTGGTGCCAAATTGCTGAGAATTGGCAGCCATATTCTCTATTAGATTTCTTGCTTGCACTGGAGTTTTATCCACGAAAACCCCACCACTGGCCGCATCCAGCATACTCCTGTCATGAGACAACAACCCTTCATAACAGTATTGAATTAGTAAATTTTCACTTATCTGGTGCTGCGGACAGCTGGCGCAAAGTTTCTTGAAGCGCTCCCAATACTCGTGCAGTGACTCTCCCATATGCTGTTTGCACCCATAAATTTCTTTCCGGATGTTTGCTGCTCTAGAAGCTGGAAAGCACTTCTCTAAAAATATCCTCTTCATCTCAGTCCAGGTGGTGATGGATCCAGAAGGTAGGTAGTACAGCCAATCCTTAGCAGAACTCTTTAAAGAGAAAGGAAAGGCTCTGAGCTGAATCTGTTCCTCTGTAACTCCATGCGGTTTCATGCTTGAACACACCACGTGGAATTCCATCAGATGTTTGTGCGGATCCTCACCTGCAAGACCATGAAAAGCAGGCAGTAAGTGTATCAGTCCAGATTTCAATTCAAAATTAGCATTATTTTCTAGAGTGAGGAAAGTAATGCATAATGGTTGTTGGTTAGGATCAGGAGTGCCCAATTGTCTCAAACTCAGATTGGAATTCCATCAGATGTTTGTGCGGATCCTCACCTGCAAGACCATGAAAAGCAGGCAGTAAGTGTATCAGTCCAGATTTCAATTCAAAATTAGCATTATTTTCTAGAGTGAGGAAAGTAATGCATAATGGTTGTTGGTTAGGATCAGGAGTGCCCAATTGTCTCAAACTCAGATTGGCGTTAGCAGCCATCTCTTCTTCTGGGAATGCAGCTCGAGCAGCTTCCTCTTGTTGTTTCCTACGAAGTTCTCTCCTCCGCGTATGCAAGGTCCTTTCTATTTCCGAATCGTAGAGAAAATCTTCTTCAGCAGAGTCACCTGAAAGCATGAACAAACCAGAGTAACACTACGAGGAATAAATAAAAATAAAAATTAAAAATAAAAATAAAATAAGAAGAACACAATAAATTAACACCGTTCCCCGGCAACGGCGCCAAAATTTGGTAGCGCTTAGTCGTATCACGCCCAAATTACCCGACTCAATCAGATAAACAAATAATGCAGTAGTGTGAGTAGGGATCGTTCCCACGAGGAAAGGTAAATTTAAAAGTGTTCTTTAAAATAAAAGGAGGTTTTGGGTTGAGATTAACTATTAAAATTTTAGCAATTAAATAAATAAATTATCACTATCATGCAAGATTAAAAATTAACTGAGGAAATCAATACGAAATAAAACTTGGTATCGGTCGACTACACCCTTGATATTCATTCATTCAATCATCGATTCACTAAAATAATAATTAATCTCATCAAATATTCGTCATTGGAAATTTAATTCCAGCCTCACCTTAATTTTAGTTAACTAGACAACAGCAGTCTAAGTTAACCCTTACCCCATAAACTAACCCAATACCAGCGATCAGATTTAAATCCACGGTAGCATTCAAACTAGTAAAACTGACGAAACTAGACAACACAAACACCAGCGGTTGTATTTCGCCTAGTCAATTATTATCCCTACGAAATAATAAATTCAACAGCAGAAAATATTACACGCAGATGCTTCGCAAATTAGAGGTTTCAAACAATTACGGATTTGAATTCTAATTTAGCTTTTGTTTGTATAATGAAATCCTAAGATGGCCAATCTAAAAATCTCATACACAAGCATATCAATCAATTCAGAATAATTCTTGATACTTGATAAAAATCAAACATTGTAAATCAAAATCTCATGAATAAGTAAAATCAAGGGTTTTGTCTTCCTCAACCAAGTATTAATGTTTAGCCAACAATACTCATGAATTTTCTACAAAAAATCATGAGAGAAAATAAAAATAAAAAAGATAGATGAAAACTTAGCCGTCCACAGAGAGTTATTTGCGTTCTCAGCATGTAGAATTGTCTGATAATCTTCCTAAAACCGACTTAAAAATCAAATAAATGTCTAGAGCCTTAATTAAAAGAGTTTCCAAAAATTACAACTTTTTCCCGCAATAGACTCTCGCGCTCGATCCGGGAAAATGCTAGGATCGAGCGCGCACAAAATAGCAAACTTCTGTCTCGAAAATTCCTTCAGCTTGCTCGATCTGGGACTTCCACCCGATCGAGCGCACAACATTTGATAATCCTACTGTCTTGAAAATTTCATGACCGCGCTCGATCTGGGTAAATGCCAGGATCGAGCGCATGCTTCCATGATGAAAAATCTTCTTCGCTGCTAACTTTGGACGCATGGACGCAATTAGATTTCTTTAATCAAAACAAGGTAATTCCTACACAATGAATAAAAACTAAGTTAAGAAGCTCAATGCATGACAAAAAGTAAAACTAGAATAAAACATGAATAATGACACAAAATGCATGCAAAACACTTAAAAAAAAGACACTAAAAATGCAAACAAAACACTACTATCAGTTATTCATCCGGAACTATAGACCGAATACTTGATTTTGTTGGAGAACTGCGGTCAGATCAATTAGGATTGATATCCGGTGCAGCGGAAGTTTAAAAATTTTATATGGAACGATTCCATAATGGGTATCAACCTTACGATTAAATTGTGTGTGTAAAAATTAAATAACGATTATAAAATTTTTACCTTTAATCTCGAATCGAGATTTTGGACACCAACAGATTTCTCTGCTCTTGTTGTATATCCCTGGAACTGATGGACGAACTGTTCTTCAATCAGGTCCACGAACAGAGATTTAATCCCTCTGATAGATTGCACTAGAAAATCTATCAGAAGTTTCTACGAAGAGAGTTAACGAATTTGATCCGTTAAACCAGACTGTAATTCAAAATCACAGGCTGGATTTTTCTCAAGCAGAGGGAGAGAGGGGGGGCGGCCACCTTTTAAAAATAACACTAGGGTTTTCGAAAATTTGTGACCTTGTTGTGTATAATTTCTGTACTGCAATAAATTATTTATAATGTAGGCCACTAAAAACATAGGGCCCATTAGTCATAAGTTCAATCCCGAAAAGCAAAGCCCGCATGTTCAGAAATTAATATAAAATTCATCGTGACTCCGATTGATAAACCGATTTCACCAATGTACACAGAAACCATTTCTGCACCTTTTAAAGTCAAGATAAATTTTTCTGAATCCGAATTCAGTGATTTCCAAAAATGTCCATCCCTATGTCATTTTAGGAAATCTTACTCCTCTACTCTTAAATAAGAAGTCCAACTTCTTTGTTCATTAAATTTAACTCTTTAAATTTCACTATCTCAACGGGGATTAAAAATCCATTACTCTGTGTGACCCTCAATGGTTCAGGGATACAGCTAGCCGTGGGCTCACAACTCCTTGTGACTCGGAACAACAATTTCCAACTTGCCCATCGAATCATGGTAGAGCGCCTAGCAACATCGCCCCATGATTCCCTAGGTATCACTGATAGTGCCTACAAGAACCAATAGATTTTGGTTAGCGTACAATACGGTCCCTTCATCCATATATCCCGATCGAATCAACAACCATTGGTATATCGAGAGTCGCTCGAGATTCGATAACTATGCAATGCATCTTGAAGATCAAATAGTGACATCGCATGTGCTACTAAGAAACCATTTCTTAAATCACATCATGTACTCTGGCCAGAGATTCGTCACACTAATATCTCCTCAGATCGCATAGGATATCCACACTCGCAAGTATGTGGTGAATCCTTGACAACAAAGCATCGACTCCTATATGTGTTGTAACTGTACCCAATCCCGACACCTGATGACCCCAATAGAGTCGGTAAACGAGTCAAAGCACAGTACTAGCATATAGAGTCTCAATGATGTTTCAAGTAGTAAGGACTAATGGTGTACAACCAAAACCGCGGACTATATCCACTCGATAAGTGATAACCACTTGGAATGTCCGGATAGGGTAGTTCGATCATTCATCGTATGAATATCCATTTGCATGCTTCGAACATCTCTATGTTCCTTACCAATGAAACGTGGTACTCTGCATCGCAAATGCTAGTCTCACACTCGAGCGATCCTTATCCTTATTATCGGACGGCTCAATCGACTAGGAACAGTTTAGAATATACAGTGACTATAAGATGTGTTTCATGATAGACATCTCCATGTTCTACCACATCTTACATACACTATAGTATATTCAAGGTCTTTATCAAAACAACAATAGTATATCACAATATAACAATATGAAGAAAGATAAAGTCATTGCCATTAATAAAAGTATAAATTATATTAAACAAAAGATTGTTTATACAAAGAGTCATCAAAGCCCTTAGCCACAAGTTGGCACACTGGGCACCCACTCTTTCAATCTCCCACTTGCCCTATAGCCAACTAGTCATACTACGTAGACCCATTGCTTCGCGATGTTTGTCAAATAATGGTCCTGGTAAGGGCTTAGTAAGTGGATCAGTGATATTGTCTGCAGAGGCCACTCTTTCGACAGTGATGTCTCCTCTTTCCACAATCTCCCGGATGATGTGGTATTTCCTCAGTACGTGTTTGGATCTTTGATGAGACCTTGGTTCCTTTGCCTGAGCAACGGCACCCGTGTTGTCACAGTACACTGGGACTGGACCAACAACTTCAGGAATGACGCCCAACTCTTGGACGAAATTCCTCATCCAAACGGCCTCTTTAGCAGCAGCTGATGCTGCAATGTATTCTGCCTCAGTGGTGGAATCCGCTGTGGTGTCCTGCTTGAAACTCTTCCAAGAGACAGCACCGCCATTGAGCATGAACACAAATCCAGAGGTTGACTTCGAGTCATCCACGTCACTTTGGAAGCTAGAGTCGGTGTAGCCTTCCAATTTTAGTTCTCTTCCTCCATATACCATGAACATATTCTTAGTCCTTCGTAAGTACTTAAGAATGTCCTTCACGGCTTTCCAATGCATTTGACCGGGATTAGCTTGATATCTGCTCGTGACACTCAGAGCAAATGCTACATCCGGTCTGGTAGATATCATCCCATACATGATACTACCTATGGCTGACGCATATGGTACATGTGTCATTTTCTCTATCTCTTCATCCGTCTTGGGACACATAGACTTGGATAGAGAAACTCCATGACACATAGGTAGATGTCCTCTCTTGGACCCATCCATTGAAAATCGTTTCAATATGGTGTCGATGTAGGTTGATTGAGTGAGTCCTATCATTCTCTTAGATCTATCTCTATAGATCTGTATCCCTAGAATATAGGATGCCTCACCCAAATCCTTCATCAAGAATCTACCTGATAACCATATCTTTGTTGACTGCAACATCCCTACATCATTCCCAATGAGTAGGATGTCATCAACATAAAGTACTAAGATGTCACAGCATCCTTAACTACTTTCTTGTACACGCATGGTTCCTCCGGGTTCTTGATGAAATCAAAATCCTTTATTGTTTCATCAAATTTCTGGTTCCAACTTCTTGATGCTTGTTTTAGACCATAAATTGATCTCTGAAGCTTGCATACCTTATGCTCGCTTCCCATGGATGTGAACCCCTCAGGCTGCTTCATATATATTTCCTCCTTAATGTCTCCATTAAGAAAAGCAGTCTTCACATCCATTTGCCATATCTCATAGTCATACCAAGCAGCTATGGCAATAAGGATTCTTATGGACTTGAACATTGCAACTGGTGAAAAGGTTTCATCATAGTCAACTTCTTGTCTTTGAGTATAACCTTTCGCCACCAATCGCGCCTTGTAGGTCAATACCTTACCATCAGGCCCAAGCTTTCTCTTGTAGATCCATTTACACCCTATTGGAACAATTCCATCAGGAGGATCTACTAAAGACCAAACTTGGTTTGTATGCATCGAATCTATTTCCGACTGCATAGCTTCAAGCCATAAATTTGAATCCGCATCAGAAATTGCTTCCTTGAAGTTTCTTGGATCACATCCAACATCGGGTTCATCTTGATCCCCTTCAAGAAGAAGACCATATCGAATAGGAGGTCTAGAAGTCCTCTCGGATCTCTAGGTACAGGCGTGTCTATTAATGGTTCCTGAGGTGTAGGATCGTTATTTTGTATTTCGGGTTCTTCTCGAATTTCTTCGAGTTCCATCATCTCGCCTTTCTTATCCAATAAGAACTCCTTCTCCAAGAAGGTGGCATTCCTTGAAACAAACACCTTTGTTTCAGCAGGATAATAGAAATAATATCCGATTGAATTCTTCGGATACCCTACAAAATAACATAAGTTGGATCGACTATCCAACTTATCTCCCACTGTCCGCTTCACGTAAGCAGGACATCCCCAAATCCTCAAGTACGAATACTTAGGAGCTTTGCCATTCCATAACTCGTATGGTGTCTTGTCCACTGCTTTAGTGTGAACGTTGTTCAACAACAATACCGCCGTTTCAAGCGCATAGCCCCAAAACGAAGGTGGAAGTTCAGTGAAGCTCATCATGGATCGAACCATGTCTAACAAAGTTCGATTACGATGCTCCGATACACCATTCAGCTGTGGTGTCATAGGAGGAGTCCACTGAGAGAGAATCCTATTCTCTTTTAGATAGTCCAAAAACTCGGTATTCAAGTATTCTCCACCTCGATCCGATCGAAGTGCTTTAATACTTTTACCTAGCTTGTTTTCTACTTCAGCCTTGAATTCTTTGAACTTTTCAAATGCTTCAGACTTATATTTCATTAAATATAAATACCCATACCTAGAATAATCATCAGTAAAGGTAATAAAGTAGGTGTGGCCATATTGAGTACCAACTCTAAATGGACCACAAACATCTGTATGGATCAAATCCAACAGATTTTGACTACGCTCAGGTTTCCCCTTAAAAGGAGATTTAGTCATTTTTCCTTTTAGGCAGGATTCACAAGTAGCTAGAGAGTTAATATCAGACATATCAAACATGCCCTCTCCCACTAGCTTGTTCATCCTCCTTGAGGAAATATGACCTATCCTAGCGTGCCAAAGGTTTGCCGGGTTTTGGCTATCGATTTTCCTTTTGTTTGTTGTTGCCGGTTTATCAACATAATTTATTGGAACGTCTTTTAGTTTTAAGTTGTATAGATCGTTTTCAAGTTGTCCATTTCCAATTAAACATTCATTCTTGTAAATATTGCAAATCTCATTCACAAAATTGCAAGAATAACCATCTCTATCTAGCATAGAAATAGAAATAATGTTTTTAATCAAATCCGGAACAAATAAAACATCTCTTAAAAGTAACTTAAAACCGTTCTGCAAAATTAAACAAACATCTCCCACGGCTTTAACTTCAACTCTGGAACCATTTCCGAGCCTCAGCTGGGTCTCACCCATTCTAAGCCTGCGACTTCTTGTCATCACCTGCAAATCATTGCAAATGTGAGATCCACATCCGGTATCCAATACCCAAGAAGTAGTATTAAGTGAAACATTTATTTCAATATAGAACATACCCTTCGCAGTTCGCAACTGCTCTAGATATTCCTTGCAGTTACGCTTCCAATGACCGGGCTTCTTGCAGTAATGGCAAACATCCTTGGATTTTTCCATGTTTGAAGCCTTTGTCTTGTACTTCTTCTTGGGTTCGATTTTCTTGGGTAGGGCAGAACGTTTCTTGCCCTTTGTACTTGGCCCCTTCTTAGCAGAAGAAGAGGAGCCCACCAAGAAAGCCGGTTTATCCTTCTTTAATGTGGATTCATATGTCACAAGCATATTGACCATCTCTTCAAGGGTGGCCTCTATCTTGTTCATATTGAAATTCACCACAAATCCGTCAAACGAAGAAGGAAGAGACAGAAGTAGTAAATCCACGTTGAGTTCATGCTCCAACACCAAATCAAGGGTTGCCAACTTCTGTATGAGCCAAATCACTCGTACCCCATGATCACGGACCAAAGTCCCTTCACGCATGCGACACGTCCTTAGCTCCTTTACTGTAGCGAACCTTTCAGCCCTCGATTGAGCCCCAAAAAGTTCCTTGAGTTGAACGTGAATGTCAGCAGCATTCACGGTGTCCTCAAATCGCCTCTAGAGTTCATCAGACATCGAGGCTTGCATATAGCATTTGGTCTTGATATCATGGTCCCACCATGTATCAAGTTTGGCTAACTCTTCCGGACTTACGTCAGCTGGTGCTTCCTTCGGAGGAGATTTTTCTAACACGTAGAGCATCTTCTCCGAAGTCAAGACAATCTTCAACTTACGGAACCATTCCGTATAGTTTGCGCCAGTTAACTTATTTTGTTCGAGGATCGAGAAAAGTGGATTACGCGAATTCATCGTATGAAATACTAAAAAGAAACAGACAAATATCAGTGATTGTTTAAGAAATTTACTAAGACATAAAATAGGCGATATTTATTTTATGAATCTAACTCCCACTATTTTAACGATTTCACTACCCTCTAGTGAAAACGGGAAACTGTTTTCCTTAGTGAGAACATGGAGTCCAATTGACAATCTATGGTCCCGAATAATATCAGCCAACCATAATTTCAAAAGGTAGAGCCCAATTGCTTCCAAAGCAACCTCCATGTTTTTACCTCATGTCCAATAAGGGCCCAATAATATAACGCCGTTTATTGTGACATGTCAAGATGACCCATCAATATTAAGTTGTGATGGACGGTCGCCATGTGGATCCCCCAATAATATGAGCCGATCCCATGGGAGTTCCACCCAACTTACAACATGTGTCGATCCAATGTACAGCTTTCCGACGAACGGGCCCTCCCAATAATATGAGCCGGACCGTATCCGCGGGTAGCATCTCATACATTGATCGTTGATGGAAGATAGGAACATTTAAAGAAATTTAAATTTCCTTTATTTATCTTGATATCAATTTTAAATCATATTTAAAATGAGGGATTTTAATTTTGAAAATTTGTCTCATCATTTTTCAAATTTTGTATGCTTGCCGGATTCACACAATTTAGTATAAAACATGCATACAACAATAATATCATATATTATATAGGATGATCGATTCCATTTCTAATCGACCCGTGGTTGCCAATCACGAGTCTTAGTCCAATCCTAGGTAATATGCAGTATGCAATGCAATCCTATTACATTTGCTTCCAATTTACATTTCTTCTGTCTTTATTGTCTGCTGGGCCCACCTCCATCTTCAAATCTTGATCTCCCACTAAATCTAATGTATTTACAATAAATAACAATGACAAGTAGGGGATACATTTTTAAGGGGTGGGAACGGGCCATAAACCAAGCCCACTTTTATTACATATGACAATTCATATTGGGCCATAAACCAGGCCCATTAATAAAACCAACAACAATAAAAACAAATGTAAATTCCTAACATACACCTACAAAATTGGTCATGGCAATCGATCATCCTTATCCAATAACATTTAATTCAAAATTAATTTATTGGATAACATGCAATGGCAATTTAAATTTAAAAGGATAAAATCATATTTCATACATAAAATCTTATTTTACATACAAAATCATATTTTATCTTTTTATCAAATAAAATCATATTTTATCTATAAAATCCAATTTTATACATAAAATCATATTTTACTCATTATATCCATAAGATCATATCTTATCATCAATTGTACCAAAAATAATTAATTTCAAAATTCAATTTATCGGATAAAATATTTAAATTTTCCAAAAATCAATTTATCTAAAATCAATTTTAAAATTTTCGGACTCGAACAATTCGATCCGACGCCTCGTGGACCAATCAAAAACAATTTTTGATCGGACCAAAAATAGAATTTTAACATATTAAAATTTAATTTAAAAATTAAAAAATAATTTTTCCCGCGGGCCGCCCGGGACATTCCCGGGCTGCCCGCGCCCTAATGGGTTCGGGCCGGGCAGCCCGGCTGCCCCTAGGGCAGCGACGATCGCTGCCCTGGCGCTGCCCTGGGCAGCGCCGTGCGCCACCCTATGCAGCGCCCAGCGCTGCGCAGGGCAGCGCCGTGCGCTGCCCACAAGGCAGGTTAGCCCTTATCTTGATCTAATGGAAGCCCTAACATCCTTGTCCAGTAGGCCTGTTGTCCATCGACTACGCCTTTCGGCCTGATCTTAGGCCCTGACTCACCCTCCGTGGACGAACCTTGCGGAGGAACCCTTAGGTTTTCGGGGCATTGGATTCTCACCAATGTTTGCGTTACTCAAGCCGACATTCTCGCTTCCGCTTCGTCCACCGCTGCTCGCGCGGAGGCTTCCCCCTAAGGCGGAACGCTCCCCTACCGATGTATTTTTACATCCCACAGCTTCGGCAGATCGCCAGTGCAAACAAGGAAAGGCCAGGTTTTTTGCCCGAAAAATAAAATTTTTATTTTTAAATATTTATTTTGTTTCAAAAACCGAGGCTTAAAAATTTTTGTACAATCGATTAATTTAATCGCTTGATCTGAGCAACCTGCCTCTGATACCACTGTTGGAGAACTGCGATCAGATCAATTAGGATTGATACCCGGTGCAGCGGAAGTTTAAAAATTTTATATGGAACGATTCCATAATGGGTATCAACCTTACGATTAAATTGTGTGTGTAAAAATTAAATAACGATTATAAAATTTTTACCTTTAATCTCGAATCGAGATTTTGGACACCAACAGATTTCTCTGCTCTTGTTGTATATCCCTGGAACTGATGGACGAACTGTTCTTCAATCAGGTCCACGAACAGAGATTTAATCCCTCTGATAGATTGCACTAGAAAATCTATCAGAAGTTTCTACGAAGAGAGTTAACGAATTTGATCCGTTAAACCAGACTGTAATTCAAAATCACAGGCTGGATTTTTCTCAAGCAGAGGGAGAGAGGGGGGGCAGCCACCTTTTAAAAATAACACTAGGGTTTTCGAAAATTTGTGACCTTGTTGTGTATAATTTCTGTACTGCAATAACTTATTTATAATGTAGGCCACTAACAGCTTAGGGCCCATTAGTCATAAGTTCAAGCCCGACAAGCAAAGCCCGCATGTTCAGAAATTAATATAAAATTCATCGTGACTCCGATTGATAAACCGATTTCACCAATGTACACAGAAACCATTTCTGCACCTTTTAAAGTCAAGATAAATTTTTCTGAATCCGAATTCAGTGATTTCCAAAAATGCCCATCCCTATGTCATTTTAGGAAATCTTACTCCTCTACTCTTAAATAAGAAGTCCAACTTCTTTGTTCATTAAATTTAACTCTTTAAATTTAACTATCTCAACGGGGATTAAAAATCCATTACTCTGTGTGACCCTCAATGGTTCAGGGATACAGCTAGCCGTGGGCTCACAACTCCTTGTGACTCGGAACAACAATTTCAGACTTGCCCATCGAATCATGGTAGAGCGTCTAGCAACATCGCCCCATGATTCCCTAGGTATCACTGATAGTGCCTACAAGAACCAATAGATTTTGTTTAGCGTACAGTACGGTCCCTTCATCCATATATCCCGATCGAATCAACAACCATTGGTATATCGAGAGTCGCTCGAGATTCGATAACTATGAAATGCATCTTGAAGATCAAATAGTGACATCGCATGTGCTACTAAGAAACCATTTCTTAAATCACATCATGTACTCTGGCCAGATATTCGTCACACTAATATCTCCTCAGATCGCATAGGATATCCACACTCGCAAGTATGTGGTGAATCCTTGACAACAAAGCATCGACTCCTATATGTGTTGTAACTGTACCCAATCCCGACACCTGATGACCCCAATAGAGTCGGTAAACGAGTCAAAGCACAGTACTAGCATATAGAGTCTCAATGATGTTTCAAGTAGTAAGGACTAATGGTGTACAACCAAAACCGCGGACTATATCCACTCGATAAGTGATAACCACTTGGAAAGTCCGGATAGGGTAGTTCGATCATTCATCGTATGAATATCCATTTGCATGCTTCGAACATCTCTATGTTCCTTACCAATGAAACGTGGTACTCTGCATCTCAAATGCTAGTCTCACACTCGAGCGATCCTTATCCTTATTATCGGACGGCTCAATCGACTAGGAACAGTTTAGAATATACAGTGACTATAAGATGTGTTTCATGATAGACATCTCCATGTTCTACCACATCTTACATACACTATAGTATATTCAAGGTCTTTATCAAAACAAAAATAGTATATCACAATATAACAATATGAAGAAAGATAAAGTCATTGCCATTAATAAAAGTGTAAATTATATTAAACAAAAGATTGTTTATACAAAGAGTCATCAAAGCCCTTAGCCACAAGTTGGCTCACTGGGCACCCACTCTTTCAGATTTATCCGGAGCTTAATTTTTATCGGACATTTGATCTGGCAACAATTTGTTCTTCGATCTGACTTGGTCCGATTTGATTCATTCTTAATTTCTTTTATTGCTTGGGTTTTGTTTTGACTTATTATCACCGAAACTATAGGATTTGTTCTCCAACAATTTCCCCCTTTTTGGTGATGTCAAAACCAAGTCAGTATTAAGAATAAATTAAGATAACGACGATAGCTCAAAGTGCTTTCCAAATATGTTCTTTTATTGATAGAATAATAATTTAAGACAAAATAAATGTCAAAAATTAATTTCCAATTCTGATCTTCGATCTTCTTTGCATTGATTTTTACTACTCTGCACTTTCTTCTGATAAGGAAGCTTTACTTCTTGCCTTTTCCTTTGGCCTTTGACGAGGTAACCTTTTCCTCCTTTTTGGCATCACCATCCTCAGATAAAAGGTCGATAATAACCGTGATTTGGGTACCAAAAGTGTCATGAATCTGCTTGTTTTGAGCTTCAGTGGAGGCTGTAAGACTTTCAAGCTTCCTGAGAATATTGACATATTCTTCAATGTGTTGCTTTCGAACATTCAAGATAGATTCACTGATATTATTCACCATTGTCAGCACATGTGACTTGAAATCACGAAGCTCAATAGAAGTTTGCAGCTGATTGTCTTGCAATTCACCGACTATAGTAGTTAGCTGATTGAGTGATGTAGTTAAAGAGTGATCTGGTCTGGCGTCAATCGGATGAGAGGAGGAAGGAATCGTAGCTTCAGATGAAGTGGAGGCACAAATTTGAAGCAGTGAGGCAGTAGCAGCAGTAGGCTTAGCAGCAACATCTTCCATTATTTCGGATGATTCATCTGGACGTGAGATGGATATCTTCGAGAGAGTTGCAGATGGAAGAGCCAACTTGTCCTTGAACATATAATTGGCCTGAAGATACTGTGAATGAGATCAGTCCTAACGATCTCAAAGATAGGAGGCAGATCCATTACTAAATGTTTAGATGAACTTGTCTTCACAGAATTGGCAGACAAGTCAAGACTCTGTTCTTCCATTGGAATAAACGGAACAATTTCTGTATCTAGATCAATATCAAAGACCATCGACTATTTTTGAGTGTCCGTGGGAACTTCTTCAGTAATAGGTTCATCTGTAATAGAGGTGTCGAGCGGTGGTTTGTCTGTAGCTTTTTCTTCAGATGATATAATATTCTCAACTGGTAGATCATCGAAAGTAACTGATGCAGCCAGTGGTATTTCTATTTCATCTTCAGTAATGAGAGGTGCGTGAGGAGTACAGAACTCAGTTTGCTGTGTATCGAAGGGTTGATCACTTGATGAATCTTCAATGGGAGATGTGATCAGTGGCTCTTGAGAGAGGAATTACACATCAGACTGTGCTGAAGGAGCAACATCAATGATCAATGACTCTTTCGGAGGAGAGGCATCTCTAACTGATGAGTCAGGAGGAGATATTGGAGCGGTGGAGAGAATAAGTTCATTTAATAGGGTATGTTCATATGTATCAAAGGGATAGGCAGATGAAGATGGTTGAGCTTTGACTGGTGCTTCTAGTGGAAACTCTTGTCTCATTAACTGAGCATTTGCTGTCATCAGATGAGCGTCATTTTCAAGTTGAATAAGTTCTGCAGTTTGATCAAAGATATCCAGAGTCGGGTTGAACTTAGCTCTCTGTGTTCGGATATTATTTCGAAGAGTGTTTTCCTTTATTCTGAGTTGAACAAATTCTCTTTTGTTCAGAGCTCGAGAGACAACTTGAGTTTCAGCCCATTCAAGAATTTTGTCCTCAAGAGTTGCAGTCCTGTCTAGTTTTACCAAATTCTTGATATTGGAGAAATGATCCTCGGTGCGATGAAATACCTATTTGTCAAACAGCTTCATCTTTAGGTCTACATTATGGATAATGCAAGCTGCAGTCGAATCAATGATCCTTTGAACATTTGACAGTAGATTTGGTACATCATCAGGCTGTTTGAAGAATCCAGAATGAAGTGTTGTGATGTTGAACTGAGTCACCGGAGGAACAAAGCTTTCCACCATAGAAATGGGAATGGCTGGAGTTGGTACAGATTGAATAGGCAAAGGAATCCGAGGAAGAAGCCTGACTATTCTCCTTCTCTTATGTGGATGCGGCGCAATGATTTCAGCAAGAGTGTCTTGATCTGATTCTGAAGCTTCGAACTCGGATGAATAGATCACATTTTTTTTCTTGACGGTAGTCTTCCTTCTGGTTGCTTTCTTCTTCGAAGGCGTAACTTCTTTTGCTGCTTCAATTGCCAGAGGCTTAGGTTCATTTGGAAGAGTCAAACCCTCAATTTCATCTGAGGGGGATGAACCACGTTTGAAGACGATCAATTGTTTAGCTTTGTATACTTCAATGGCTCTCTCATTCAGAGTCTTGTGCGGATGAAGTGCAGATGAAGGTCCCAGATGGACATTCGGATCATTCAAGATAGCTCCGATCTGAACTGCAAATCCTTGAGATTGTTCTGTAGGTGCGGTTATCATAGCAGATAGCATATTGAACATAATAGCAGACCAATTCACAGTATACCAGCAGAGATAGCAACCATAACATCAAATTTTTCAGATGTAATTGTATCGAAAGAACCTGCTTTGGCCATAAGATATTTGGCCATGATGTCGTGCAGTATTCTGAATTCCTTCTTCTTGCAAGGAATGCGTACTGGTTTGTCTGTCAAAGAATACATACTCTTTATCTGTTTCTTTGTTTCAGCAGAGATTGCCGAGAAATCAGTGATGCCTTGTCTTGGTAGATCGAATTACGAGGTGAAAATGGTAGATGTAATGCTGACTGATTCTCCACCCAGAGTAGCAGAGATGACAGCATCTTCAAACTTGGCTGCCTGAAAGAACTTGGGTAGGGCCTTCTTGTAAAGTGATTTCCCTTCTTTGAGAAATTTTCGCAGCCCGGATGCTTCAATCGTTCTGAACATATCCACCATTCCTTGATCTGTGAGATCGAATACGGTTTGGAAATCAATGAGAAATACATTTTGAGTAATGGGTGTCATCTTGTTCCTGCAAAATTGAAAGACAAATGCGAGTAATCTGTTCTTGCGAAGAAAAAGCAAATTAGGGCTCAGAAAATGTTAAGTGTTGAAGAAAAAAAATTTCGATAAGTTTTAAAAGTCTAAGTACATGGAAAATGACGTAATCAGCAATTCAAATTCATAAGGATGCGGTTGATATATAAATTTAAGCACACGGTAAAAATAATATTATTTTAATCGATTCTCAGGAATCCTAATCGACAAGAATCCCTTATAAATAGGACACTCGAATGAAAAGTCCGAGTAACCTTTTTATTATCAAAACATAATATCAGATAAGATAGTCATTTGTTCAGATCTTTATGTCGAGGAATTCAAGGAGGAACTTTAGGAATTCATCCTGAAGTGGGTGATGCGGCTTTGGTTCAAGGTTGAGGAGATCCGGATGTATCATCAGGCTCCGTTTCCTCCACGCAAACATGAGGATGATTGCGAGCTTGAGGATTGCAAGGTTAAGTACATGGAGTTGCTGGGTGCCATAAGGGTTGAGTAAATCCTCACTCATCAGGGCGTGTCCTTTCTGATGTACAGGAAGGAGGTGAAAGTCCTTACTCATCTAATTAATTCAGTTGAGTTCAATGGTAGGCGCTTTGATCCGGCCCTGCTAGAGTGGTTGAACATATGGCATCTGGATGCCGATGTGAGAAAGAGAGTCTGGGGTCCAATGAGAAAGAATCTAGGTGATTAGGTTATGTAGGTGATCGTTTAAATTAAGTGATGTAGCAAGTAAAATGTATGTTATCTTATTCTAATGAAATGAAGTATTTTGCTTAGTTCTCTGTTTTTTGTGTTTGGTGTGTGCACAGATGAAACTAATTAAAGTATAACCTTTACAGAAGAGTAAAACTTAATTAAAATCAGATAATATCACGTAAATTAGATAGCATTGTCCCAGATGAAAGTTTATACTAACCAGATAAACATTTCATCTTCAGTCGGATGAATTAGTCAGATAAAAGATTATCTCCGAAATGCAATAATTAAAATTTTAAATTTAATGCATGGTCAGAAAGTAATGATTTTTTAACATATTCAAGACATGATTCTATGTGTAAGCAAATATGCATAGAAGAACGAGACAAACAGTGAATGGACACAATGTGATAGAAATAAGTGTGTGACTGTTCATCTTCTTGCATAGAATAGGTAAAGAGATTTAAATTCAAAATAAAGTTAATAAGTGTGAGAATCTCAAGAAGGATTATCACGATCTAGGCAGATCAAATTAATTTTCTCGTAATAAATGGGAAAGTGTTGATTGGACGTTTGTGAGGCTTGATGCATCGGATGTCCTTTTATCTTCTTGATCTGTGCCTATAAAAGCATAGCGAAATGAAATATTAGAAACACAAAATAACTTAATCAGAAGACAATGGCCGATAACAACAATGTTCCATCTGTTGAGCAAGAGTATGAAATCCGAAATAATCTCTACAAGAGGAGAGTGTTCGAGCTAGGGATGAGGATGTGGAATTTCCTCGATTCCCTTCGTTGTCCTCCCCATGCTAATCTTCCGCTGGTGTCTCCTACAATGCGTCGTCGTAATCATGCAAGGATGCGCTGGTGCAAGTTCATGCTTGGTACTCAAAATAATCGAGACGTCCTGAAGTCTTCTGGAGTTCGGCTTCTCATTCTTCTTACTGAGCGGGATGAGATGCAGAACATATGCTTTGAGGATGACGTCTGCAATGGCTAGGGCTCTCTAAGTGCTTGGATGATCAACTGGAGCCATGAAAGGCGTAGTAGGATAGATCTTGCTCGTGTAACTTATAATGCGGATCATTGAATGAAATGCGATTATCCTTTATGCTTCTTAACTGTTCTTATTCAAACAAATTATCATCATATAATTATTATTCCCCCTAAACATGTGCATAGATTAATCAATATCAATTAAGCCAAGAACATTTCGAAAATAAGAAAACTTAGAGTCGGGTAAAAGCTTTGTAAAGATATCAGCAACTTGCAGATCGGTTGAGACATGTTCCAGACGAACATCTTTCTTTTGAACATGATCTCGGATGAAGTGATGACGAATGTCAATGTGCTTCATTCTGGAATGTAGAACAGGATTATAGGTGATAGCAATTGCACTTGTGTTGTCACAGAAGATTGGTGATTCAGATGAATCAACACTGTAAGGCCCGGGATTAATTAAAGATTAATCCAAAATTTAATTTTATTTTAATCCGAGTATATTTAATTTGGAAATATTTAGAGTTTTGATTTAAATTCTAATATTCTTAAATTATTTAGGATTGAAATTGAATTAAAATAGGGGCCGAGGACCAAATTGCAATTATTGAAGAATCTAGGGACTAAAGTGCAATTTTAGTCAAAGTTATCAGATATTGAATTGATTACTCAGCTTATGCACGTGTATGAAGTATGATTTTCAGAAAAATAAGAACAGAGCTCGATTTCTTCATTTTGCCTTTGAAAGTTTGATTTTCGAATTGCCATAACTTTTGAACCGGTTGTCCGATTTCGATTCCGAAAAGTGTTCTGGAATCCTTATGACGAGGGCTTCGATCTCGTGTAAGTTTTATGTTATGTTTTATGGATTTCGAAATTGATATGTGGCAAAGATCAGATTCTGAAATTTTGGAATTGTGCTTGGTGTTCTATCGTTTGAATATGCAACACCGGAATTGATGAGCTTATGTTATTGTGTCCAAATATGATCTCCAGCTTATGATTGTAGATTATAACTATTTCAATGAAGATTTGAATGAGTTATATCAGCTGGTTTGTGAAATATATCTATAAGTTTGAATGATATTGAAAAGAGAAAAAATTTCAAAGTCGGGATTACGTCGGTTATCGATTTGGAATCGCTACGTCGTTTAATCGAGTTTTGGAACTGTTATGATAGCCGAATTCTGAGTTGAAGTTGTTATTGAGATGTTATCAATGTTATAGTATTTTTATTGTTCAGTTTCAGTCAAGTTTGGAAGGCCAACAACATGAGACGCCGACTTTGAACGAACGAAGAAAGAGTTGAGGTTTGAAATGCGATTGATTGATGAATTCTTGATGGTTTTGACTCGTTTCTGAAATGATAGATTGGTATCAAGTTTGATATATGTATTTTGATTATATCTCGCAGATTTGAAGAGTTCAGAACCGAGATAAACGAAGGTATAATGACGACATCGCGAAGTAGGGACTTTGAAACTCAAGAACGATTATCTTTGAGTTGGCCCGCAAAAATCACATACTTGTTTATGTTTTGATTTGATTGTGGTGTTGTCGATCCATCTCAGGTAGTGGATCTTTAAATTTGAGTTGATATGATGTTATATCGAATTGAATCTAAGCCAAGGTTGCGGTTAACCTTATTTGCGAGTCGTTTACGAATTCGTTAGATGGATATCCATGTCAAGATCAGTTATGAATCTTGATGGCTTCGAAGTTATGTGAATAAATTCGTATTTAAAGCATTGAGTACTCTATTTGTTGAGTTGAGTTTTAAATAGAGTCGTTATGATGTATTTAACGCTTTTGATATGTTGGTTATACTGAGAATTATATCTCACCGGAGTTTATCCGGCTGTTGTCTTGTTTTGTATGTGTGCATGACAACAGAGAGGGCAGGAGCTGATCATCGACGTCATTGACAGCTGGGAGAGAGTCTAGCACGTGAGGACTCGGGTTGTAGATGATGTTTTGAATGGTAGAAGCATGGAACCTTAGAACTTGTGGGTTTTGGAATACATGTATGAAACTTGAGATAGATTATGTCGTTTATCATTTTTTTAGCGACTTGTACGATGTAATAAATACATGTATAGATGCTTGAGACCTTGTTTATATTAATATGCATGATTTGGATCTTTTATATCATGTTTTGGACTTGAGTTTGATGAATTGGAAGGAGTTGAAGGGATCAAATTTGCGGACAAAAAACAAGGCAAGTTTCTGCTCCAGGAGGCGCCCTCGCGGTAGTTTTTGACGGCTCGAGCGCAGCCTGGAGATTAGCCCACTGTTTTGGAAAAAAACAGGGGCGCCCCCGCGGTAGTTTTTGGTGGCGGGGGCGCACCCCTTTTTGAAAAAAAAAAAAAAAATTTAGATCCTTTCTTTCCTTATTAGTTTAATGATGCTTATTCATTAAATGCCCTTAAGATTTGAGATTAGCAACCCGAGGCCCCACAACAGGTGGTATCAGAGCGTTAAGTTTCTCGGACTAAGAATAGATGAGCGGGGTAGATCGAGTCTTTTACTCTGATTTAAGTATTCTTGAAGCATGTTTATTATCTGACTTGATTTACAGCTTTAAGAATTGCATGTTATCCGTTATCTGATATTATTGGAAGCATGTAATAATACGACTGAATCAGATTCGATCTTTTGAGAAGGCATTGAGGAACTGAAACAGAAATGTGTTATGATATGATGAACTGTACACTAATCTGTTTGATTATCAGATATGACTCCCCGACCAGCACCGAGAGTTAGGCAGACATTGGCTACAAATCAGCCTGAACAGACAAATGCTGCACAGGTCCCAGTGACAGTGTCTGAACATGGACAGGGTAGTACGTCTATAGATGAGTACAGTGATGCTAATCCAATGGAGAAACTTTTGAAACGATTCCAGTTATTCAAACCACCGAAGTTGCAAGGAACAGAGAATGCTATAGAGTGTGAGAACTGGCTGGAAGATATTGAGCAGTTATTTGAGTCCATTGATTATACAGATGATCGTCGTGTGAGACTGATAATTCATCAATTGCATGGGCTTGCCAAGAGTTGGTGGATAGCGACGAAGAGAGCACTGGAAAACCAAGGTACTGTTATTACCTGTTCTGTATTTCGAACTGCTTTCTATCAGCGTTTCTTTCCTGTGTCTTATCGCAAGGACAAAGGAGCAGAATTTGCAAGTTTGCAACAGGGACAGTTGAATATTGAAGAATATGTCGCTAAATTCACTAGCCTGTTGAAGTTTGCACCACATATCGCTGTTAGTGATGAAGCTCAAGCCGATCAATTTATCAATGGCTTGAATCCTGATGTGTTTACACTGGTGAATTCGGGAAGACCGAATACCTTTGCTGATGCTCTGAATCGAGCAAAGGGTGCAGAAGCAGGGATACTAAAACAACGAGGAGCACAGTTTGTGCCACAGCCAGTGAGACAACCACAAGAACAGCCACAGATTCCACAGCCACCTTGATTTGAAGCTGGAGGTAGTAGCAGTGGAAAGAAAAATTTCTTCAAGGGTAAGAGCAAACAGTTCAAGAGATCAGGTGGTGGTAGCTCTTCTAGTTCTAGTGGATCCCGACAGTCTAGAGCTGGACAGAAGTCTGATGTATATTGCACCAAATGTGGAGGTCGCCATACTGATGAACAATGCCGAGGTGTGTTTGGAAGCTGCCACATTTGCAACAAGATGGGACACTTTGCAAGAGTGTGTCCACAACGAGGATCTGAGGGTGCACAGGGTACTGGAGCATCGAGACCGGTGGGTCAATCTACATCTTCTGTTCACTCTTTTCAACCACAACCTGCAGCACCGAGTAGAGGAGGAGGTCAGACGGTGAATCAACCTCCAAGGCAACAAGCAAGGGTGTTTGCATTGACTGAGGAGCAAGCACAAGCGGCACCAGATGATGTGATTGCAGGTAACTATTCTCTTTATGGTTATCCTGCTTATGTCTTATTTGATACTGGTGCGTCGCATACTTTTATATCTGAGCAGTTTGTTGCATTGCATTCATTAACTGTTGAGCTCTTAGCTACTGTTGTATCTATTTCATCACCTCTGGGTCGAGGTATTGTATCAGTGAAGTCTGTACGAAATTGTATATTACAGTGTGAGGGGCATGAGATTGAGCTAGATTGTATTGTACTCGGTTTGTCTGATTTTGATTGCATAATCGGTATTGATATGCTAACCAAGTACAGAGCTACAGTAGACTGTTTTCAGAAGATTGTGAAGTTCAGACCTGATATGACTGATGAATGGAAATTTTATGGTAAGGGATCACGAGCTAGAATTCCTTTGATATCTGTTCTTTCTATGACTGACTTGTTACAGAAAGGGGCAGAAGGATTCCTTATTTATGCAGTCGATATACTGAAGACTAGTCCGAAATTGACTGATATACCGGTGGTGAGCGAGTTTGCAGATGTATTCCCTGATGAGATTCCAGGATTGCCACCATACAGAGAGGTAGATTTCAGTATTGAATTGATGCCAGGTACACAACCGATATCAAAGACACCGTACCGAATGGCACCGATTGAATTGAAAGAATTGAAAGACCAACTTGAAGATTTGTTGGCCAAGGGTTATATCAGACCGAGCGTCTCTCCTTGGGGTGCTCCGGTATTGTTTGCTAGAAAGAAGGACGGATCGATGAGACTATGTATTGACTACCGACAATTGAACAAAGAAACGGTAAAGAATCGCTATCCTTTACCTCGTATCGATGATTTATTTGATCAATTGCAGGGATCGTCAGTATATTCGAAGATTGATTTGCGATCCGGATATCATCAACTGAGGGTTAGAGATGAAGATATTCCTAAGACTGCATTTAGAACCAGGTATGGTCATTATGAATTCATAGTCATGCCTTTTGGTCTAACGAATGCACCAGCAGTTTTTATGGGATTGATGAATAGGGTATTTCAAAGATATCTAGATGATTTTGTGATCATATTTATCGATGATATCTTGATTTATTCTAAGAATATGTGTGAACATGCTGATCATCTCCGAATTGTATTGAGAACGTTACGGGAAGAAAAATTATATGTCAAGTTATCCAAATGTGAGTTTTGGTTGCAGCAAGTCGTGTTTCTTGGCCATATAATTTCAGGAGATGGTATATCAGTGGATCCAAGCAAAGTAGAAGCTGTGATCAGTTGGCAAAGACCGACGTTTGTGCCAGAAATACGAAGTTTTATGGGTTTAGCTGGTTATTATCGTCGATTCATTCGAGATTTTTCATCTATAGCGAAGCCTATTACACAGCTTACACAGAAGAATGCACCATTTGTTTGGTCTGAGGCATGTGAAAGGAGTTTTGTTGAACTGAAAAAGAGATTGACTACTGCGCCTGTGTTGACAATCCCTAAAGGTACTGGTGATTTTATTGTTTATTGTGATGCTTCTCACCAAGGTTTGGGATGTATTTTAATGCAGAAAGGACATGTTGTTGCTTATGCTTCTCGACAACTAAAACCACATGAGGTTAGGTATCCGATTCATGATCTTGAATTGGCTGCTATCGTTTTTGCATTGAAGATCTGGAGACATTATTTATACGGCGAGAAGTTTGAAATCTTTTCTGATCATAAAAGTCTGAAGTATCTATTCTCACAATCTGAATTGAACATGAGACAACGACGATGGCTTGATTTATTGAAGGATTTTGATTGTGAAATCAAATATTATCCGGGAAAATCTAACGCAGCAGCAGATGCCCTGAGTAGAAAAGTATGTGCTCTATCTTTATCTACTATAGGTGTATCTAACTTGATTGAAAATTGTTGTGTTTCTGGATATGTATTTGAGACAGATAGAAGGCCTATGAGAGTTTATGCAATCAGTGCTGAGCCAGAGTTGTTGATTCGTATCAAAGAAGCACAGAAAGCTGATCAGAATGTACAGAAATTGATTGAAATGATCAGATCAGGACATCAGTCTGAGTACAAGCTTAGTGACGATGATATCTTGTATGTGAATAACCAAATAGTTGTTCCCAATATTGCAGACTTGAGACAGAATATTCTGAAAGAAGCCCATTGTAGTCGCTTTAGTGTTCACCCTGGAGGCAGAAAGATGTACAACGACTTGAAGAGTCAGTACTGGTGGAAACAAATGAAGTCTGATGTGACTGAATTTGTATCCAAATGTTTGAATTGCCAACAGGTGAAGGCTGAAAGAAAGAAACCGGGTGGCTTATTACAGAGTTTATCAATTCCTGAATGGAAATGGGATCACATTTCCATGGACTTTGTAACGAAGTTGCCACGATCATCTCGAGGATGCGATGCTGTTTGGGTGATCATCGACAGGTTGACGAAATCTGCGTGCTTTATTCCTTATCGAATGACTTATCGTCATGATAAAATGGCGGATCTTTATATTCGAGAAGTGGTAAGACTTCATGGTGTGCCAAAGTTGATTGTATCTGACCGAGATCCGAGGTTTACTTCGCACTTTTGGCATAGCCTACAGGAAGCTCTAGGTACGCGTTTACATTTGAGTACTGCTTACCATCCTCAAACCGACGGTCAATCTGAACGAACAATTCAGACGCTTGAGGATATGCTTAGAGCTGTAGTACTTGATTTTGGTGTTACATGGCAAAATTCTATACCACTCGTGGAATTTTCTTATAACAACAGTTATCAGATGAGTATAGAGATGGCACCATTCAAAGCGTTATATGGAAAGAAGTGTCGATCACCTTTGTATTGGGATGATGTTTCTGAGGTACCTGAGTTAGGGCCAGATATGATCAGACAGATGACTGAAAAGGTGAAACTGATACAGCAGAGAATGAGAACAGCACAGCACAGACAGACCAGATATGCGAATGTACGACAACGGCCGTTATCTTTTGATCAGGGAGATAGAGTGTTTCTGAAGATTTCACCGTTCAGAGGCACCGTTCGATTTGGTAAACGAGGGAAATTATCTCCGAGGTATATTGGGCCGTATGAGATTCTCGAGAAGATAGGCAATCTAGCTTATCGACTCGCTCTTCCTATGTCTTTATCTGGAATACATGATGTCTTTCATGTATCGATGTTGAGAAAGTACATATCTGATGCATCTCATGTGATTCACTCCGATGAAGCTGAGTTGGATGATACTCTTAGCTATTTCGAGCAACCTATTCAGATTCTTGATAGAAAGACGAAGCAACTCCGAACGAAAACCATTCCATTGGTGAAGATTCAATGGAGTAGACACGGAGTTGAAGAGGCGACTTGGGAAGTCGAAGAAGATATGAAGCAACGATTTCCTTACTTATTTCATTGATGTGAGTTCTTATTCAGTTTTCAGTTATTCTTTATTCTTATGAGCATGCGGACTGCATATCTATATTGTTTATGACTTCGAGGACGAACTCATGTCTTAGTGGGGGAGAAATGTAAGGCCCGGGATTAATTAGAGATTAATCCAAAATTTAATTTGATTTTAATCCGAGTATATTTAATTTGGGAATATTTATAGTTTTGATTTAAATTCTAATATTCTTAAATTATTTAGGATTGAAATTGAATTAAAATAGGGGTCGAGGACCAAATTGCAATTATTGAAGAATCTAGGGACTAAAGTGCAATTTTAGTCAAAGTTATCAGATATTGAATTGATTACTCAGCTTATGCACGTGTATGAAGTATGATTTTCAGAAAAATAAGAACAGAGCTCGATTTCTTCATTTTGCCTTTGAAAGTTTGATTTTCGAATTGCCATAACTTTTGAACCGGTTGTCCGATTTCGATTCCGAAAAGTGTTCTGGAATCCTTACGACGAGGGCTTCGATCTCGTGTAAGTTTTATGTTATGTTTTATGGATTTCGAAATTGATATGTGGCAAAGATCAGATTCTGAAATTTTGGAATTGTGCTTGGTGTTCTATCGTTTGAATATGCAACACCGGAATTGATGAGCTTATGTTATTGTGTCCAAATATGATCTCCAGCTTATGATTGTAGATTATAACTATTTTAATGAAGATTTGAATGAGTTATATCAGCTGGTTTGTGAAATATATCTATAAGTTTGAATGATATTGAAACGAGAAATGATTTCGAAGTCGGGATTACGTCGGTTACCGATTTGGAATCGCTACGTCGTTTAATCGAGTTTTGGAACTGTCTTGATAGCCGAATTCTGAGTTGAAGTTGTTATTGAGATGTTATCAATGTTATAGTATTTTTATTTTTCAGTTTCAGTCAAGTTTGGAAGGCCAACAACACGAGACGCCGACTTTGAACGAACGAAGAAAGAGTTGAGGTTTGAAATGCGATTGATTGATGAATTCTTGATGGTTTTGACTCGTTTCTGAAATGATAGATTGGTATCAAGTTTGATATATGTATTTTGATTATATCTCGCAGATTTGAAGAGTTCAAAACCGAGATAAACGAAGGTATAATGACGACATCGCGAAGTAGGGACTTTGAAACTCAAGAACGATTATCTTTGAGTTGGCCCGCAAAAATCACATACTTGTTTATGTTTTGATTTGATTGTGGTGTTTTCGATCCATCTCAGGTAGTGGATCTTTAAATTTGAGTTGATATGATGTTATATCGAATTGAATCTAAGCCAAGGTTGCGGTTAACCTTATTTGCGAGTCGTTTACGAATTCGTTAGATGGATATCCATGTCAAGATCAGTTATGAATCTTGATGGCTTTGAAGTTATGTGAATCAATTCGTCTTTAAAGCGTTGAGTACTCTATTTGTTGAGTTGAGTTTTAAATAGAGTCGTTATGATGTATTTAACGCTTTCGATATGTTGGTTATACTGAGAATTATATCTCACCGGAGTTTATACGGCTGTTGTCTTGTTTTGTATGTGTGCATGACAACAGAGAGGGCAAGAGCTGATCATCGACATCATTGACAGCTGGGAGAGAGTCTAGCACGTGAGGACTCGGGTTGTAGATGATGTTTTGAATGGTAGAAGCATGGAACCTTAGAACTTGTGGGTTTTGGAATACATGTATGAAACTTGAGATAGATTATGTTGTTTATCGTTTCTTTAGCGACTTGTACGATGTAATAAATACATGTATAGATGCTTGAGACCTTGTTTATATTAATATGCATGATTTGGATCTTTTATATCATGTTTTGGACTTGAGTTTGATGAATTGGAAGGAGTTGAAGGGATCAAATTTGCGGACAAAGAACAAGGCAAGTTTCTGCTCCAGGAGGCGCCCCCGCGGTAGTTTTTGACGGCTCGAGCGCAGCCTGGAGATTAGCCCACTGTTTTGGAAAAAAACAGGGGCGCCCCCGTGGTAGTTTTTGGCGGCGGGGGCGCACCCCTTTTTGAAAGAAAAAAAAAATTATATCCTTTCTTTCCTTATTAGTTTAATGATGCTTATTCATTAAATGCCCTTAAGATTTGAGATTAGCAACCCAAGGCCCCACAAACACCATAGTCTCTGAGTTGCTGTTGAATCCAGAGCAATTGTGCACAACAACTTCCTACGGCTAAATATTCTGATTCAGCTGTAGATGTAGCAATTGATGTTTGTTTCTTGCTGAACCAAGAAATAAGCCTATCTCCAAGAAATTGACAAGTCCCACTTGTGCTTTTACGATCAATTCTACAACCTGCATAATCTGCATCTGAGTAGCCGATTAGGTTAAAGCTTGAATCCTTTGGATACCATAGCCCAATGTTTTGATTTCTCTTTAGATATTTTAGGATTATTTTGGCAGCAATAAAGTGAGATTGCTTTGAATAAGATTTAAATCTTGCACATAGACCGATTGAGAACATGATGTTCGGTCTGCTTGCTGTCAGATAGAGTAGTGATCCTATCAATCCTCTGAATAGAGTTTGATCCACTGAAGGTCCAGCTTCATCTTTGTCTAATTTAATTGAAGAGCTCATTGCAGAAAAATTCTCCATTCGAAACTTCTTTAGAAGTTCCTTTCTATATTTGGCCTGATTTATAAAGGTTCCTCTTTCCATTTGTTTGGCTTGTAAACCAAGAAAGAATGTTAATTCTCTCATCATACTCATCTCAAATTTGTCCTGCATCATCTTAGAAAACTTCTTGCATAATTTGGGGTTAGTTGACCCAAAAATAATGTCATCAACATATATTTGTACTAATAAGGTATGATCGCCTTTGAAAAATTTAAAAAGAATTTTATCTACAGAGCCAATAGTAAAACCGTGATCATTTATAAAGAGTGAAAGAGTGTCATACCAAGCTCGTGGAGCTTGTTTCAACCCATACAGAGCTTTATCCAGCTTGAATACATGATCTGGATAAGTTGAACTTTCGAATCCTGGGGGTTGTTCAACAAACACTTCTTCTTGGAGAAGTCTATTTAAGAATGCGCTCTTAACATCCATTTGGTATACTTTAAAATCCTTAAAGACAGCATAAACAAGAAATATTCTAATAGCTTCAAGTCTAGCTACTGGAGCAAAGGCTTCATCGAAATCGATGCCTTCCTCTTGTCTGTAACCTTGTGCTATTGACCGAGCCTTATTTTTTACTACAGTACCACTTTCATTGAGTTTATTTTTAAATACTCATCTAGTTCCTATTATAGACTTATCTGAGGGACTAGGAACTAAATTCCAGACAGAGTTTCTTTCAAACTGGTTCAATTCATCTTGCATTGCTTCTATCCAGTTACTGTCAAGTAATGCTTCTTATACTTGTTTAGGTTCTATAGGAGAAATAAAAGCAGCATGCATTAACTCATTAATCATCTGACATCTGGTTCTCAAAGGTGCATACGGGATACCTATCACCAAGTTTGGTGGATGTCTGTAATTTGGACCAAGTTGATCTGTACTTCCTTGTTGATTTTGATCATCGTGATGTTTAATGTGATCTGTGTTTGTTGGAACCTCATTATCGATTGGTGGTTCTTTTGGTATTTGTTCTTCAACTTGAACTGGTTCATATTGAATTTTTCTATTTTGTCTGATCTGGATTTCTTCCTCATCGTCTGTGATAAGCTTTGAATCTTCTAAACTGTTACTGAGATCATTTAAGCTTGGAGATTCATTAGTGACAGATGTTTCATCAAATACAACATGAGCTGATTATTCAACTGTTAGAGATTTAGTATTAAAAACTCTATATGCTTTACTAACAGAAGAATATCCAAGGAATAGGCCAGCATCAGATCTGACATCAAGTGCAGTCAGATGAGTCTTACCATTGTTGTGAATGAAACATCTACATCCAAATACCTTGAAGTATGATATCAATGGAAATTTACCATACCAGATCTCATAAGGTGTTTTCCAATTTTCTTGTTAATCATTGATCTGTTTTGAGTATAACAAGCTGTATTTACAGCTTCTGCCCAAAACTTTTGTGAAATGCCTGAATCAGAAATCATAGTTCTAGCAGCTTTTTCAGAGTTCTATTACTTCTTTCTGCAACACCATTTTGTTGTGGCGTTCTAGCTGCAGAATATTATTGCTTGATTCCATGATTTTCCAGATAAGTAGACAGAGTTTGATTTGTAAACTCGGTTCCTCTGTCACTTTTAATTTTTTCAATCGCTTGAGATCTCTCATTTTGAAGTCTTAAAAGAAGTTTAATCAATTGGGTGACAGTTTGATCTTTGGACTTTAAAAATATCACCCAAGTAAATCTTGAGAAATCAACAACAACAACTGAGGTGTATTTCATTACCCTTAAGCTCATTACTGGTACAGGACCAAAAAGATCCATGTGCAATAGTTCCAAGCTTTTGGAAGAAGATTTACAGCCTTGGTTTTTAAAAGTTGACCTGATCTGCTTGCCCAATTGACAAGCAGTACAAACTTTATCTTTTGAAAACTCAATTTTAGGCAGACCTGTAACCAATTCATGTTTACTCAGATCGGCTAAAGCTTTGAAGTTCAAGTGATTGTAGTAACCCGTATCCAAAATTAATGATTAATATGTAATTAATCAAGTGATCATGTTTAAACTTAATAAAACATGATTAAAGAAATTCCAAATGAATTAACGGATTCCAAAAATAGATCCAGGACACTCGAAAATGGTGGGCATGGCTCGGGAGGTTGGGACGCTCTGAACTGGTGTTTGAAGGACTCGAACGTGATCGGAGATAGGATCGGAGTTCCGAGGAGTTCGGACAATCCAAAGAGGAGTTCGAAGGATCCGAAGAGGATCTGAGGCTCCGTCGGTGAGAACGGAGGACCCGAACAGGGTTAGGGCTTACATCATCAAATACGTCAAGAAGGTGACGTCATGGCTGACGTCACTGATGGGACTTCGGAGGACCCAAAGTTAGGATCAGACGATCCGAAGTCATTATTGGAGGATCCGAACCAGTTCGAAGGGCCCGAAGCCTAGTTCGGATGGCCCAAACGCCGTCTATAAATAGAGGAGCCGAGGTTCATTTGTAACTCGCTCATTTCCTCTCTTCTCTCTCGATTCCTAAGCCTTCTAACTCAGATCAAGGGAGATCTAGGCGTCCTATGGGAAATCCGGAAGTGGTGCAGCGATCTAGACGTCATCGCGGAGCTATGGCCTAGTTTTGAGGCTATCGACAGCAAAGGGCTAACGACGGACGCAGGTATAGCTTTGGCATCCTAAAAATATTTAGGAGTATGCATTAGCTTAGTTAAGGCTTTTAGAGCTTTATTGTTGATGCATGGATATTTGCATTGTAGTAGCAGTAGACTGGACTAGTAGGCTTGGAGTATAGGCCAGTGGAGCTAGGTTTGACCAGCACTGTTAGAGGTACGTAAGTACTGACCGAGATAGCCGGCATTATATATTTGCATGTATGTTGCATGAGTATGTGCTATATGTTTTACCATGTTTCAGTATGTTTTACCGCCTTAGCACATGCATGATTTTACGTGTGACTGCATCCGGAGAGATGTGAGTCATTGACAATCTCCATAGGAAACAATGATCTCATTTTGAACTCGAGTCAGGTATGAAAGTTTTCATATGGGACTTGTATCCTGTTTTGGATTCGGGTCAGGATGGGGTCGGTCCAGAGGGCAAGTAGTATAGCCAATCCTTAGCAGCACTCTTCAAAGAGAAAGGAAAGGCTCGAAGTTGGATCTGATCCTCTGTTACTCCATGTGGCTTCATGCTAGTGCACACTACATGGAACTCCATCAGATGCTTATGAGGATCTTCACCTGCAAGACCATGAAAAGAAGGCAACAAGTGAATTAATCCAGATTTCAATTCGAATGTAGCATTATTTTCTAAGGGGGGGAAAGTGTTGGAAAACTGGCGAGTTCCCAGACCAATTACGATTGATACCCGGTGCAGCGGAAGTTTTAAAAATTTTTCATGGAACGTTTCCATGGTATGGGTATCAACCGTTCATCGATTGAATTACGTGTGTGTAAAATTTAAATAACAATTAAATAAATTTTACCTCAAATCTCGCAACGAGATTAATGGACACCAACAGAACAATTCTGCTCTTGTTGTCTCTCCCTGGAACCGATGAACGCCTTCAATCAGGTCCACGAACAGAGGTTTAATCCCTCTGATAGATTGCACTAGAAAATCTATCAGAAGTTTTCTGCGAAGAGAATACACGAATTTGATTCGTTATTCCTTACTGCGATTCAAAATCACAGACCGGAATTTTCTCGGGCAGAGGTAGGGAGGGGTCGGCCGATTGCTTTTTGAGAGAGAGGAGGGTTCGAAATTTCTGTCTCAAAAAATGACCTGTTGTTTTTAATTTCTGTACTGAAATAACTTATTTATAATGCAGGCCACTAACACCTTAGGGCCCATTAGTCATAAGCTGGGGCCCGACAAGCAAAGCCCACTCGTTCAGAAATTAATATAAAATTCATCGTGACTCCGATTGATGAAACGATTTCACCAATGTGCACAGAAACCATTTCTGCACGTTTTAAAGTCAAAATAAATTTTCCTGAATCCGAATTCAGTGGTTTCCAAAAATGTCCATCCCTATGTCATTTTAGGAAATCCTACTCCCTTACTCTTATTTAAGAAGTCCAACTCCTTAGTTCATTAAATTTAACTCTTTAAATTTAACTATCTCAACGGGGATTAAAACTCCATTACACTGTGTGACCCTCAATGGTTCAGGGATACAGCTAGCCGTGGGCTCACAACTCCTTGTGACTCGGAACAACACTTTCCGACTTGCCCAACGAATCATGGTAAAGCGCCTAGCAACATCGCCCCATGATTCCCTAGGTATCACTGATAGTGCCTACAAGAACCAGTAGATTTTGGTTAGCGTACAGTACGGTCCCTTCATCCATATATCCCGATCGAATCAACAACCATTGGTATATCGAGAGTCGCTCAAGATTCGATAACTATGCAATGCATCTTGAAGATCAAATTAGTGACATCGCATGTGCTACTAAGAAACCATTTCTTAAATCACATCAAGTACTCTGGCCAGAGATTTGTCACACTAATATCTCCTCAGATCGCATAGGATATCCACACTCGCAAGTATGTGGTGAATCCTTGACAACAATGCATTGACTCCTATATGTGTCGTAACTGTACCCAATCTCGACACCTGATGACCCCCTCAGAGTCGGTAAACGAGTCAAAGCACAGTACTAGCATATAGAGTCTCCATGATGTTTCAAGTCGTAAGGACTAATGGTGTACAACCAAAACCGCGGACTTTATCCACTCGATAAGTGATAACCACTTGGAAAGTCCGGATAGGGTAGTTCGATTATTCATCCTATGAAAATCCATTTGCATGCTTCGAACATCTCCATGTTCCCTACCAATGAAACGTGGTACTCCGCATCGCAAATGCTAGTCTCAAACTCGAGCGATCCTTATCCTTATTTTCGGACGGCTCAATCGACTAGGAACGGTTTTAGAATATACAGTGACTATAAGATGTATTTCATGATAGACATCTCCATGTTCTACCACATCTTACATACACTATAGTATATTCAAGGTCTTTATCAAAACAACAATAGTATATCACAATATAACAATATGAAGTAATATAAAGTCATTGCCATAAAAGTGTAAATAATATTAAACAAAAGATTGTTTATACAAAGAGTCAACAAAGCCCATAGCCACACAGTTGGCTCACTGGGCACCCACTCTTACAATCTCCCACTTGCCCTATAGCCAACTAGTCATACTACGTAGACCCATTGCTTCGCGATGTTTGTCAAACAATGGTCCTGGCAAAGGCTTAGTAAGTGGATCAGCGATATTGTCTGCAGAGGCCACTCGTTCGACACTGATGTCTCCTCTTTCCACAATCTCCCGGATTATGTGGTATTTCCTCAGTACGTGTTTGGATCTTTGATGAGACCTTGGTTCCTTTGCTTGAGCAACGGCACCCGTGTTGTCGCAGTACACCGGGACTGGACCAACAAATTCAGGAATGACGCCCAACTCTTGGACGAAATTCCTCATCCAAACGGCCTCTTTAGCAGCAGCTGATGCTGCAATGTATTCAGCCTCAGTGGTGGAATCCGCTGTGGTGTCCTGCTTGGAACTCTTCCAAGAGACAGCACCGCCATTGAGCATGAACACAAATCCAGAGGTTGACTTCGAGTCATCCACATCACTTTGGAAGCTAGAGTCGGTATAGCCTTCCAGTTTGAGTTCTCGTCCTCCATAAACCATGAACATATTCTTAGTCCTTCGCAAGTACTTAAGAATGTCCTTCACGGCTTTCCAATGCATCTGACCAGGATTAGACTGATATCTGCTCGTGACACTCAGAGCAAATGCTACATCCGGTCTGGTAGATATCATCCCATACATGATACTACCTATAGCTGACGCATATGGTACATGTGTCATATTCTCTATCTCTGCTTCAGTCTTGGGACACATAGACTTGGATAGAGAAACTCCATGACACATGGGTAGATGTCCTCTCTTGGACCCATCCATTGAAAACCGTTTCAATATGGTATCGATGTAGGTTGATTGAGTGAGTCCTATCATTCTCTTAGATCTATCCCTATAGATCTGTATCCCAAGAATGTAGGATGCCTCACCCAAATCCTTCATCGAAAATCTACCTGATAACCATATCTTTGTTGACTGCAACATCCCTACATCATTCCCAATAAGTAGGATGTCATCAACATAAAGTACTAAGAATGTTACCGCATCCTTAACTACTTTCTTGTACACGCAAGGTTCCTCCGGGTTCTTGATGAAACCAAAATCTTTTATTGTTTCATCAAATTTCTGGTTCCAACTTCTTGATGCTTGTTTTAGACCATAAATTGATCTCTGAAGCTTGCATACCTTATGCTCGCTTCCCATGGATGTGAACCCCTCAGGCTGCTTCATATAGATTTCTTCCTTAATGTCTCCATTAAGAAAAGCAGTCTTCACATCCATCTGCCATATCTCATAATCATACCATGCAGCTATGGCAATTAGGATTCTTATAGACTTGAACATTGCGACTGGTGAAAAGGTTTCATCATAGTCAACTCCTTGCCTTTGAGTATAACCTTTCGCCACCAATCGCGCCTTGTAAGTCAATATCTTACCATCAGGCCCAAGCTTTCTTTTGTAGATCCATTTACACCCTATTGGAACAATTCCATCGGGAGGATCCACTAAAGACCAGACTTGGTTAGTATGCATCGAATCCAATTCAGACTGCATAGCTTCAAGCCATAAATTCGAATCCGCATCAGAAATTGCTTCCTTGAAGCTTCTTGGATCACATCCAATGTCGGGTTCATCTTGACCCTCTTCAAGAAGAAGACCATATCGAACTGGAGGTCTAGAAGTCCTCTCGGATCTTCTAGGTGCAGGCGTGTCCAGCAATGGTTCCTGAGGTGTGGGATCGTTATTTTGTATTTCGGGTTCTTCTCGAACTTCTTCGAGTTCCATCATCTCGCCTTTCTTATCCAATAAGAACTCCTTCTCCAAGAAGGTGGCATTCCGTGAAACAAACACCTTTGTTTCAGCAGGATAATAGAAATAATATCCGATTGAATTCTTCGGATACCCCACAAAATAACACAAGCTGGATCGACTATCCAACTTATCTCCCACTGTCCGCTTCACGTAAGCAGGACATCCCCAAATCCTCAAGTACGAATACTTAGGAGCTTTGCCATTCCATAACTCGTATGGTGTTTTGTCCACTGCTTTAGTGTGGACGTTATTCAACAACAATACCGCCGTTTCAAGCGCATAGCCCCAAAACGAAGGTGGAAGCTCAGTGAAGCTCATCATGGATCGAACCATGTCCAACAAAGTTCGATTACGACGCTCCGATACACCATTAAGCTGTGGTGTCATAGGAGGAGTCCACTGAGAGAGAATCCCATTCTCTTTTAGATAGTCCAAAAACTCGGTACTCAAGTATTCTCCACCTCGATCCGATCGAAGTGCTTTAATACTTTTACCTAGCTTGTTTTCTACTTCAGCCTTGAATTCTTTGAACTTTTCAAATGCTTCAGACTTATATTTCATTAAATATAAATACCCATACCTAGAATAATCATCAGTAAAGGTAATGAAGTAGGTGTGGCCATGTTGAGTCCCTACTCTAAATGGACCACAAACATCTGTATGGATCAAATCCAACCGATTTTGACTACGCTCAGGCTTCCCATTAAAATGAGATTTAGTCATTTTTCCTTTTAGGCAGGATTCACAAGTAGGTAGAGAGTTAATATCAGACATATCAAACATGCCCTCTCCCACTAGCTTGTTCATCCTCCTTGAGGAAATATGACCTAGTCTAGCGTGCCAAAGGCTTGCCGGGTTTTGACTATCGATTTTCCTTTTGTTTGTTGTCGCCGGTTTGTCAATACAATTCACTGGAACGTCTTTTAGTTTTAAATTGTATAGATCGTTTTCAAGTTGTCCATTTCCAATTAAACATTCATTCTTGTAAATATTGCAAATCCCATTCACAAAATTACAAGAATAACCATCTCTATCAAGCATAGAAATAGAAATAATGTTTTTAATTAAATCTGGCACAAATAAAACATCTCTCAACAATAATTTAAAACCGTTCTGCAAAAATGTCTCCTATAGCTTTGGATTTATCTCTGGAACCATTCCCGAGCCTTGACTGGGTCTCACCCATCCTTAGCCTATTACTTCTTGTCATCATTTGCAACTCATTGCAAATATGAGATCTACATCTGGTATCCAATACCCAAGAAGTAGTATTAAAAAAAAAAACATTTTAATGTAAAACATACCCTTTGCAGTTCGCAACTGCTTGAGGTATTCCTTGCAGTTACGTTTCCAATGACCGGGTTTCTTGCAATGATGGCAAACTTGTTTAGACTTGTCCAATTTTGCATGTAACATTTGGCCTTGAGATCATGGTCCAACCATTTCTCTAGTTCGGCCAACCTTTCGGCAGTTACATCAGCCGGGGCTGTTTTCGGAGAAGCCTTTTCTAACACTTTAGAAAATCTTTTCCGAACTTAGGACAATCTTAACTTATGGAATCATTCTGTATTGTTTGCGTCAATAAGTTTGTTTTGTTGGAGAACAGAAGCATGTGGATTACTGAGATAAAACAGACAATTATCGATGATTGTTTAAATAATTTACTAAGACATAAAATTGGCGAATTTTATTTTATGAATCTCACTCCCACTATTTTAACGATTTCACCACCCTCTAGTGAAAACGGGAAACTTTTTCCTTAGTGAGAACATGGAGTCCAATTGACAAACTTATGGTCCCGAATAATATCAGCCAACCATAATTCTCAAAAGGTAGAGCCCAATTGCTTCCAAAGCAACCCCCATGTGTTTACCTCATGTCCAATAAGGGCCCAATAATATGACGCCGTTTAAAGTGACATGTCAAGATGACCCATCAATATTAAGTTGTGATGGACGGTCGCCATGTGGATCCCCCAATAATATGAGCCGATCCCATGGGAGTTCCACCCAACTTACAACATTTGTCGATCCAATGTACAGCTTTCCGACGGACGGGCCCCCCCAATAATATGAGCCGGACCGTATCCGCGGGTAGCATCACATACATTGACCGTTGATGGAAGGTAGGAACATTTAAACAATATTTAAATTTCCTTTATTTATCTTGATATAAATTTTAAATCATATTTAAAATGAGGGATTTTATTTATAAAAATATTTGTCTCATCATATTTAATTTATTGCATGCATTGCCGGATTCACGCAATTTATGTCTAAACATGCATACAATCATAATATCACATATTATATAGGATGATCGATTCCATTTCTAATTGACCCGTGGTTGCCAATCACGGGTCTTAGTCCAATCCTAGGTAATATGCAGTATGCAAATGCAATCCTATTACATATGCTTCCAATTTACATTTCTTCAGTCTTCATTGTCTGCTGGGCCCACCATCTTCAAATTTTGATCTCCCACTAAATCTAATGTATTTACAATAAATAACAATGACAAGTAGGGGATACATTTTTAGGGGGTGGGAACGGGCTATAAACCAAGCCCACTTTTATTACATATGACATTCATATCGGGCCATAAACCAGGCCCATTAATAAAACCAACAACAATAAAGACAAAATGTAAATTCCTAACATACACCTACAAAATTGGTCATGGCAATCGATCATCCTTATCCAATAACATTTAATTCAAAATTAATTTATTGGATAACATGCTGTGGCAATTCAAATTTAAACAAGATAAAATCATATTTTATATATAAAATCACATTTCACATATAAAATCATATTTTATCTCCATATCAAATAAAATCATATTTTATCTATAAAATCCAATTTTACAAATAAAATCATATTTTATTTAATATATCATAAGATCATATCTTATCATCAATTGTACCAAGATAATTGATTTCAAAATTCAATTTACGGATAAAATATTAAAATTTTCCAAAAATTCAAATTTATCCAAAATCAATTTTAAAATTTACGGACTCGAACAATTCGATCCGAAATCTCGTGAACCAATCAAAAACAATTTTTGACCGGACCAAAAATAAAATTTTAACATATTAAAATTAATTTTTAATAAAATATTAATTTTTTCCCGCGGGCCACCCGGGACACTCCCGGGTTGGCCCGCACCCGGGGCGCGGGCCGGGGCAGCCCGGCTGCCCCCTTAGGGCAGCAACGCTTGCTGCCCTGGCGGCGCCGAGCGCCGCAGCGCACAGCGCTGCCCTGGGCAGCGCCGTGCGCCGCCCTGGGCGGCGACGGTCGCCGCCCTGGGCGGCGCCGTGCGCCCCCTTTGGGCGGCGCCGTGCGCCGCCCCTGGGGGCAGCGACCATCGCTGCCCCCTCCGGGCAGCGATCCAATCGCTGCCCGGGTTTCGCCCCCGGAAAAAAAAAAATTTTTTTATTAAAAATATTTATTTTGTTTCAAAAACCGAGACTCAAAAATTTTGTACAATTGATTAATTCAATCGATTGATCTGAGCAACCTGGCTCTGATACCACTGTTGGAAAACTGGCGAGTTCCCAGACCAATTACGATTGATACCCGGTGCAGCGGAAGTTTTAAAAAATTTTCATGGAACGTTTCCATGGTATGGGTATCAACCGTTCATCGATTGAATTACGTGTGTGTAAAATTTAAATAACAATTAAATAAATTTTACCTCAAATCTCGCAACGAGATTAATGGACACCAACAGAACAATTCTGCTCTTGTTGTCTCTCCCTGGAACCGATGAACGCCTTCAATCAGGTCCACGAACAGAGGTTTAATCCCTCTGATAGATTGCACTAGAAAATCTATCAGAAGTTTTCTGCGAAGAGAATACACGAATTTGATTCGTTATTCCTTACTGCGATTCAAAATCACAGACCGGAATTTTCTCGGGCAGAGGTAGGGAGGGGTCGGCCGATTGCTTTTTGAGAGAGAGGAGGGTTCGAAATTTCTGTCTCAAAAAATGACCTGTTGTTTTTAATTTCTGTACTGAAATAACTTATTTATAATGCAGGCCACTAACACCTTAGGGCCCATTAGTCATAAGCTGGGGCCCGACAAGCAAAGCCCACTCGTTCAGAAATTAATATAAAATTCATCGTGACTCCGATTGATGAAACGATTTCACCAATGTGCACAGAAACCATTTCTGCACGTTTTAAAGTCAAAATAAATTTTCCTGAATCCGAATTCAGTGGTTTCCAAAAATGTCCATCCCTATGTCATTTTAGGAAATCCTACTCCCTTACTCTTATTTAAGAAGTCCAACTCCTTAGTTCATTAAATTTAACTCTTTAAATTTAACTATCTCAACGGGGATTAAAACTCCATTACACTGTGTGACCCTCAATGGTTCAGGGATACAGCTAGCCGTGGGCTCACAACTCCTTGTGACTCGGAACAACACTTTCCGACTTGCCCAACGAATCATGGTAAAGCGCCTAGCAACATCGCCCCATGATTCCCTAGGTATCACTGATAGTGCCTACAAGAACCAGTAGATTTTGGTTAGCGTACAGTACGGTCCCTTCATCCATATATCCCGATCGAATCAACAACCATTGGTATATCGAGAGTCGCTCAAGATTCGATAACTATGCAATGCATCTTGAAGATCAAATTAGTGACATCGCATGTGCTACTAAGAAACCATTTCTTAAATCACATCAAGTACTCTGGCCAGAGATTTGTCACACTAATATCTCCTCAGATCGCATAGGATATCCACACTCGCAAGTATGTGGTGAATCCTTGACAACAATGCATTGACTCCTATATGTGTCATAACTGTACCCAATCTCGACACCTGATGACCCCCTCAGAGTCGGTAAACGAGTCAAAGCACAGTACTAGCATATAGAGTCTCCATGATGTTTCAAGTCGTAAGGACTAATGGTGTACAACCAAAACCGCGGACTTTATCCACTCGATAAGTGATAACCACTTGGAAAGTCCGGATAGGGTAGTTCGATTATTCATCCTATGAAAATCCATTTGCATGCTTCGAACATCTCCATGTTCCCTACCAATGAAACGTGGTACTCCGCATCGCAAATGCTAGTCTCAAACTCGAGCGATCCTTATCCTTATTTTCGGACGGCTCAATCGACTAGGAACGGTTTTAGAATATACAGTGACTATAAGATGTATTTCATGATAGACATCTCCATGTTCTACCACATCTTACATACACTATAGTATATTCAAGGTCTTTATCAAAACAACAATAGTATATCACAATATAACAATATGAAGTAATATAAAGTCATTGCCATAAAAGTGTAAATAATATTAAACAAAAGATTGTTTATACAAAGAGTCAACAAAGCCCATAGCCACACAGTTGGCTCACTGGGCACCCACTCTTACTGAAAGTAATGCATAAGGGTGGCTGATTCAAATCTGGAGTGCCCAATTGTCTGAGGCTCAGGTTCGCATTAGCAGCCATCTCTTCTTCTTCTTGTCTTCTACGAGCTTTTCGCCTACGCCTGTACAAAGTCCTTTCAATTTCCGGGTCGTAGGGGACTTCTTCTTCAGACGAAGAATCACTTGAAAGCTTGAACGATGGGAGAGGTACTAGAGATAAAGAAAAGACAGAGAGTAAGATAAAAAAAAAACTAAAAAGAACACAAAAAAAATTTAACACCAATTCCCCGGCAACGGCGCCAAAATTTGGTAGCGCTTATCGTGTACGCCCAAATTACCCGACTCACTCAGATAAATAAAAACATGCACTAGTGTGAGTAGGGATCGTTCCCACGAGGAAAGGTAAAATTTCGTGTTCTTTAAAAATACAAAAATAGTAAAAATGGGGTTTTTGGTTTGAAATTTATCCACTAAAATTTAAAAACAATTATGAATGCAATTCTATCAATTACCAAGCACAATTAAATCACAACGAAAAATTCAATAAGAGACAAGCCTTGGTTTTGGTCAACTACACCCTTGATTTCATTCGTTCGATCATCGATTATCTAAAAATATTTAATCCTGTTGAATATTCATCATTGGAAATTAAATTCCTGTTTCACCTTAATTGTAGTTAACTAGACACAAGCATTCTAAGATAACCCTTACCAATGAATTAACCTAATACAAGCGATTATATTTAAACCCACGATAGCATGCAAACTAGTGAAACTGATAAATCTAGACAACTCATACACAAGCAGATGAATTTAGCCTAGTCAATTATTATCCCTACAATTCCTAATCTCACAAGCGGACGATTATTAATTGCAGTTGCTTCGCAAATCAGATAATTCAAAAAATTATGGATTCAAACTCCAATTTAGCAGTAGATTTTATATAAGAATTATCAGGTGATCAAGCTAATAATCAAATATAAAATCATGAAATAAATCAGAATAATTATTGATACTCAACAATAATCAAGCTCTGTAAAACATAAATCCCACTAATAAATTAATCAAGGGCTTCGTCTTCCTTAACCAAGTATTAAGAACTAGCCAACACAATTCATGAAGAACAAAATAAAAATAATAAAAAAAAAGTGGAATTCTAGAATTCTCAGAAAAAACCTAGTCTTTGCAAGAGATAAATCTTCAACTCCAATTGAAAGTCTGCGTTTTTTTCTTTTTTAACTTAATAAAAGACTTATATCTTGGCAACAAATCGTCCAAAGATAAGCCTCGAAATTAAAACAAGAGTTTCCAAAACATAAAACTCTTCCAAAAATAAGTCTGCGCACGACGGCGCGGGCGCTCAATGGAATGGCGTGGGCGCGCAGCTTCTTCGCATCTTGCATTCTACAGAGTGGTGCGGGCGCGCCAAATTCCTGCGCGGGCACTCCACTCCCACGCATAAATTCCTTGTTTGCTACAGACCATCGCACGGACGCTTGGTATTACTGCGTGAGCGCGCCTGATGTACGCTTTCCACAATATTCAGAGCGGCGCGGGCGCGCGATATTGATGCGCGGGTGCTCCTTTGCTTCGTATTTTCTTCTTATCTTCATCTTTCAAGTCTTGATCTTTGATTTTTCTTCCATTCTTTCTAGCTTAAATCCATCAAATCAAATCCAAGGCTCTTCTTGCCTTCATCCAACAAAAACAACATAACATCACATAATACCTACCAATCAAACACAAGATTCAAGCTAAATACTAAGCAATATAAGCGCATAAAATGCACTTATCAGAGTGCCTAACATTGGCGGTCAGAGTCCGAACCGTTGTCGTCAGTGCAGACGCAGACATCCGCCAGGGCAGTGTGGTCGATCGACCAGTGCATGTTTCCAGTGTGGCCAGGAGGGTCACATGAAGAGGGATTGTCCGATGCTGGTTGGAGCAGTGAGTGGTTCTGGAGGTTCTCAGGCATCTGTTCAGCCACCTCAGTACCAGCAGCCACTTCTCCAGCAGCAGTATTTGCAGCAGCGCCAGCAGCCGTAGCAGTCTCAGCGACAGCCTGCTCAGACTCCTTCTCGGGGTCATTCTTCTTTGAGGCCACGTGCCCAGGGTCAGGTCTTTGCACTTAATCAGGAACAGGCAAAGGAAGACAGTGATCGGATGATTGCAGGTATCTGTAGTTTGTGTGGTTTTGCTGCATATGTTTTAATTGATACCGGTGCATCGCATTCTTTCGTCTCAGCACGTTTTGCTAAGAAGTATAAGTTGTCATATATTCCTTTAGACGTGTTGCTAGTGGTTTCTACTCCTATGGGTAGCAATGTTTTAGCCAAGCGTCTAGTTGTGGGTTGTGTTTTGGATTTCAAGGGGCATCAACTTAGTGCTAACCTGATGATTCTAGCGATGGAGGATTTCGACTGCATCATTGGGATAGATCTCTTGACTACCTACCGAGCGATAGTGGATTGCTATCAGAGGTTTGTTCAGTTTCGACCCGAGGATGACGAGTCATGGTATTTCTATGGTGAGGGAGCGCGACCCCGATGCCAGTAGTTTCTGCTCTTAAGGCACGGCGTGCTTTAGAGTCTGGCGGGGAAGGTTACCTTATCTACGCCATTGACGCATCCTTAGGAGAGCCAAATATCCGAGAGATACCAGTGGTTCGTGACTTTCCAGATGTATTTTCGGAGGAGATTCCAGGTTTGCCACCAGTAAGGGAGATTGAGTTTGGCATTGAGTTAGTGCCAGGGACTGTACCGATTTCCAGAACTCCTTACCGTTTGGCACCGTCAGAAATGAAAGAGCTTCAGAAGAAATTGCAAGATCTTCTTGATAAGGGTTATATTCGACCCAGTGTTTCGCCATGTGGAGCCCCAGTACTGTTTGTCAAGAAGAAGGATGGTTCGATGCGGTTGTGTATTGACTACCGTCAGTTGAATCAAGTGACAGTGAAGAATAAGTATCCTCTTCCGCGGATAGATGATCTCTTTGATCAGTTGCAGGGTACTTATGTCTATTTGAAGATTGATCTTCGGTCTGGGTATCATCAGTTGCGAGTTCGGCAGGAGGATGTTCCTAAGACAGCATTTCGTACACGGTATGGACACTATGAGTTTCTAGTGATGCCGTTTGGTCTGACGAATGCTCCAGCTGTTTTTATGGATCTGATGAACAGAGTTTTCCTCGATTTTCTGGATAAGTTCGTGGTTGTGTTCATCGATGACATTTTGGTGTATTCTCGCAGCATGGATGAGCATGTCTATCATCTCTACACTGTACTGCAGGTCTTGAGGGAGAGGCAGTTGTACGCGAAGTTGAGCAAGTGTGACTTCTGGATTGACCGAGTTGTGCTCCTTGGTCATGTCATTTTTCAGGAGGACGTATCTATTGACCCTAGCAAGACAGAGGCTATTCTGAATTTTTCGCGTCCGACTACAGCTTCTGAGATTCGTAGTTTCCTTGGTTTAGAAGGATACTACCGACGTTTCGTGGAGAACTTCTCTCAGATAGCAAATCCTTTGACTCAGTTGACGAAGAAAGATGTTTCTTTCGTGTGGTCTGATGCTTGTGAAGACAGTTTCCGTGAGTTGAGACGTCGTTTGACGACAGCTCCAGTTCTTGCTTTGCCGTCTGGATCAGGTGGTTTTGTAGTCTTCACCGATGCTTCTCTCCAGGGTTTGGGGTGCGTGTTGACTCAGAATGGCCAAGTGATCGCTTATGCTTCCAGGCAGTTGAAGACTCACGATCTAGAGCTTGCAGCCATTGTCTTTGCTCTTAAGATATGGCATCACTACTTGTACGGAGAGCGATTCGAGATCTTCACCGACCATAAGAGTTTGAAGTATCTGTTCACTCAGGCTGAGTTGAATATGCGGCAGCGTCGTTGGATGGATCTGTTGAAAGATTATGACTGTGAGATCAAGTACCATCCAGGTTCTTTGAACCCCGTTGCTGATGCGCTTAGTCGCAAAGTCTATGTGAGTTCCCTTCGTACCAGTTCGGTTTCGAAGGCAGTGGAGGAGTGTTGTTCTTTGGGATTCACATTCCGTCATAAGAAAGAACAGCAAGGAATTCATGTTTCTTCTATGCTTGCGGAGCCAGCGTTGTATCGATGAATCCGTGAAGCTCGGGGTTCTGATCTGAAGACGCAGAAGTTAGCCCATTTGGCTAAGGGTGATAATACTTCTGGTTTCCATCTGCAGGGAGACGGTCTGTTGTGTATTTGTGGTCGAGTAGTTGTACCCGAGGATTCTACTTTGAGGAATGAGATCTTATCGCAAGCTCACCGCAGTCGATTCTCTGTATATCCAGGCAGCATGAAGATGTATAAGGATCTTCGCACTCGATTTTGGTGGAAAGGGATGAAGCGCAACATTTATCAGTTTGTGTCCCGATGCCTTGTGTGTCAGCAGGTCAAGGCAGAGTTTAGACGACCCGGAGGGTTACTTCACAGCTTAGAGATTCCTGAGAGGAAGTGGGAGCATGTGACGATGGATTTTGTCACCCACTTGCCTATGTCTTCCCGAAATTGTGATGCTATTTGGGTTGTCGTGGATCGATTGTCGAAGTCAGCGCATTTTCTTCCCTATAACCGCGATTATACTTTTGATAGGATGGCGCAATTGTCTGTGCGGGAGATTGTTCGATTGCATGGCATTCCGTTGAGCATTATCAGCGATAGAGATCCGAGATTCACCTCGAGATTTTGGGGTAGTTTCCAGCGAGCCCTTGGTACTACTTTGAGCTTGAGTACGGCTTATCATCCAGAGACAGACGGACAGTCGGAGCGTACTATTTGCACTCTAGAGGATATGCTTCGCGCGGCAGTGATGGATTTTGGTCCAGCGTGGCATGATCATTTACCCTTGGTGGAGTTCGCTTACAACAATAGTTTCTACCGCAGCATTGGCATGGCACCATTTGAGGCTCTTTATGGACGCCGTTGTCGTACACCTTTGTTTTGGGACGAGGTTGGCGAGCATCAGGTTGAGGGTCCTCAGATGATTCGACAGATAACTAATGCAGTGGAGTTGATCCGACGCAGGATTATGGCGGCCCAGGATCGATAGGCTAGCTACGCGAACACTCACCGGAGACCGTTGCACTTCGAGGTGGGAGAGCATGTGTTCTTGCGTGTGTCACCTTTCCGGAAGGTGATGAGGTTTGGTCGCAAGGGTAAGCTGTCACCGATATTTATTGGTCCTTTCGAGATTCTAGAGAAGGTTGGGGATGTGGCTTATCGTCTGGCCTTGCCACCCGATCTTTCGGAGATTCACGATGTGTTCCACATGTCCTTGTTGAGGCAGTACGTGGCGGATGAGTCACATATTTTGCATCCTACCGAGGTTAAGGTAGATCAGGATCTATCATATGTGGAGAAACCCCTGCGGATTCTGGACAGGAAGGACAAGGTACTTCGTAACAAGCGTATATCATTAGTGCTGGTACAGTGGCAGCGCAGAGGTATAGAGGAAGCTACTTGGGAGTTGGAGAGTCGGATGTTAGCCGAGCATCCCGAGTTATTTTGAGATTTTGTACTTCTTGTATTGAGTTTGTAATTGTTCAGTTGTAATAAAGATCATTTGGTTGACTATTCATATTTTCCTCTAAGACTTAAATTTCGAGGAAGAAATTTCTTAAGTGGAGAAGAATGTAGTAACATGTATCCAAAATTAATGATTAATAGGTAATTAATCAAGTGATCATGTTTAAACTTAATAAAACATGATTAAAAAAATTCCAAATGAATTAACGGAGTCCGAAAATAGATCCAGGACACTCGAAAATGGTGGGCATGGCTCGGGAGGTTCGGACGCTCCGAACTGGTGTTCGGAGGACCCAACGTGATCGGAGTCAGGATCGGAGGCCCGAGGAGTTCGGATGATCCGAAGAGGAGTTCGAAGGATCCGAAGAGGATCGGAGGCTCCGTCGGTGAGATCGGAGGACCCGAACAGGGTTAGGGCTTACGTCATCAAATACGTCAGCAAGGTGACGTCATGGCTGACATCACTGATGGGACTTCGGAGGACCCAAAGTTAGGATCAGACGATCCGATCGTGTTCAGACAATCCGAAGTCATGATCGGAGGATCCGAACCAGTTCGGAGGGCCCAAAGCTTAGTTCGGATGGCCCGAACGCCGTCTATAAATAGAGGAGCCGAGGATCATTTGTAACTCGCTCATTTTCTCTCTTCTCTCTCGATTCCTAAGCCTTCTAACTCAGATCTAGGGAGATCTAGGCATCCTACGGGAAATCCGGAAGTGGCGCAGCGATCTAGATGATGTCGCGGAGCTATGGCCTAGTTTTGAGGCTATCGACAGCAAAAGGCTAACGACGAGCGCAGGTATAGCTTTGGCATCCTAAAAATATTTAGGAGTATGCATTAGCTTAGTTAAGGCTTTTAGAGCTTTATTGTTGATGCATGGATATTTGCATTGTAGTAGCAGTAGACTGGACTAGTAGGCTTGGAGTATAGGCCAGTGGAGCTAGGTTTGACCAGCAGTGTTAGAGGTACGTAAGTACTGACCGAGATAGCCGGCATGATATATTTGCATGTATGTTTCATGAGTATGTGCTATATGTTTTACCATGTTTCAGTATGTTTTACCGCCTTAGCACATGCATGATTTTACGTGTGACTGCATCCGGAGAGATGTGAGTCATTGACAGTCTCCATAGGGAACAATGATCTCATTTTGGACTCGAGTCAGGTATGACAGTTTCCATATGGGACTTGTATCTTGTTTTGGATTCGGGTCAGAATGGGGTCAGCTCAGCCCTGATATAGAATATACGAGTACCCAGCGGAGTCGCTCTCTAGCCGGTACTGTATATTCCCGGCGCCATGAGCAAGTATTTTCACTTGAGTTTTAAATCATATTGTGTGCGCATATTGGTATTTATATCATTGCTTATTGTATTGAGCGTAGTCGCTCACGCCCCTGTGTTTGGGTATTGTGGCGTACCTTGTGGCAGGGCTGAAAGAGTGGGTGCCCGGTTAGCCAACTTGTGGCTAAGGGCTTTGATGACTCTATGTAAAACAATCTTTTGTTTAATATAATTTTCACTTTTATAATGGCATTGACTTTATCTTTATTCATATTGTTATATTATGATATAATATTGTTGTTATGATAAAGACCTTGAATATACTATAGTGTATGTAAGATGTGGTAGTACATGGGGATGACTATCATGAAACACGTCTTATAGTCACTGTATATTCTAAACAGTTCTTAGTCGATTGAGCCGTCCGTTAATAAGGATAAGGATCGCTCAAGATTGAGACTAGCATTTGCGATGCCGAGTACCACGTTTCATTGGTATGGAACATAGAGATGTTCAAAGCATGCAAATGGATATTCATACGATGAATGATTGAACTACCCTATCCGAACTTTCCAAATGGTTATCACTTATCGAGTGGATAAAGTCCGCAGTTTTGGTTGTACACCATTAGTCCTTACTACTTGAAACATCATTGAGACTCTATATGCTAGTACTGTACTTTGACTCGTTTACCGACTCTATTGGGGTCATCAGGTGTCGGGATTGGGTACAGTTACGACACATATAGGAGTCGATGCTTTGTTGTCAAGGATTCACCACATACTTGCTAGTGTGGATATCCTATGCAATCTGAGGAGATATTAGTGTGACGAATCTCTGGCCAGAGTACATGATGTGTTTTAAGAAATGGTTTCTTAGTAGCACATGCAATGTCACTATTTGATCTTCAAGATGCATTGCATAGTTATCGAATCTCAAACAACTCTCGATTTACCAATAGTTGTTGATTCGATCGGGATATATGGATGAAGGGACCGTACTGTACGCTAACCAAAATCTATTGGTTCTTGCAGGCACTATGTAGTAGCCCGTACCCTAATTGAGTAATTAAAGGATTAATGCTAATTAATTGAATTGGGTATTGGACGGATCGGAAGCTCCGAAGGCACGATCGGAAGCTCCGATCAGGATCGGAAGCTCCGATGAGCGATCGGAGGCACCGATGTTATTACGTCATCCATGACGATTGGCTAGATCGGAAGCTCCGATCAGGATCGGAAGCTCCGATCACCCCTATCCGAAGTCAACAAGTGATATTTTGACACGTGGCAGATCAGGATCTTCGGAAGCTCCGATGGCAGGATCGGACGTTCCGATCGAGGTTCGGACGTTCCGATCAAGGATCGGAAGTTCCGATCGTTGTCTATAAATAGAAGGCCGAGACTTCACTTTCATTTGCCAATTCCGAGTTCTCCTTTCCTTTCTAGTCCTTTTGGAGCTGTTCTAGTCTTCTTAGGCTTGGTCCGGAGGTCGGCGAGGCGTTCGGTAGTCGTAGCGGAGTTGTGCCCAAGTTCTGGAGGCATCGACATCAAAGGGCTAACGACGGACGAAGGTATAGCTTTTGCTTCCTATAAATATTTAGGAGTATGCAATAGCTTAGTTAAGGCTTTTAGATCACTTTAATGATAGTAGTATCATTTGGCAGTGTAGAGCAGACTATAGGCGTGGACCTAGAGTTGGTAGAGCTTGCACTGTTTTGAGGTACGAAAGTACTGTTCGAGATATCCTGACTGAGTATGCATGTATTATGTGACTGCATGATTTTATATGCCATGATATTATGCTGCATTCATTTGCATCTTGCTGTATCTCTTTCGAGATGTCTGTTAGTAGGGTTGTACCCTATCCTGTTAGTGGACGGACTTCCATCGATTTGGGTCCGGCGTATCCACGGTTATCTCGGTATGGGAGCCACCTCCTGAAGCGACGGCACAGCGTGCTACATACCAGGGCCCGGTCTGTCTCTGTTATCTGATCCTTGACCTCGAGTCTATAGGGAGTTCACTTTGCATGCTTGTATACTCATACTCTCGTACTGAGCATTTTATGCTCACGTCTCGTACTCTATATTTTCTGGACACCCTATTCCATGGGGCAGGTTTGCGTTTGGACGAGGAGGGTGGATCCAGGAGGGGCTAGTCAGTGGTTGGCCAGCTGGAGCTTCGTCTAGGTTTTATTACTGTTGTTTGGGTTTTTACAGCTATTCGATTTGGTTGTATATTATTGGATAAATTACAGATTCCTTTACTTGGGATTGTATAATTTTTTTGGTTTCCGCAGTTTTATTCTGATATCTGTTAAATTAAGTAAATTGCATGCCTAAGTTCTGTTTAGTAGGTGATCCGGGTAAGGGTCACTACATTTATGGTATCAGAGCATGCAAAAGAATTCTTGGGATTTAGTCTCATCTTGAGGTATTTTTGTAGATGTCAAATCGTGACGACCAGAGTTCTCATGGCAGTGTTGGTGGGCGTTGGGGTGATGCCGACCGGGAGCCTCGTCGAGAACGGCGTCATCGTCATCATGACGACGAGCGTTTCACTGTGCGTCGATTCTTAGCTATGGGTCCTAAGCCCTTAGTTGGAGTTGAGTCTCCGGAGGATGCGGAGAACTCGTTAGACTGCATGGAGAAGACTTTTCAGACTTTCCAATGCACCGATGAGCAGAAGGTGGAGACCCTGGTTTATCTCCTGGATGGACGTGCGCGCAGGTGGTGGAGGTTTACTTCTGCACCTTTTGTTGCGGCGAGAGGAGTGGCCACCTGGGCCGAGTTCCGCACAGCTTTTCAGAAGCTGTATTTTCCTCCTGCACTCCGTCAGTCGAAGGCAGGCGAGCTATTGAGTCTGCGACAGGGAGCCATGTCTATTGATGAGTATCAGCAGAGGTTCTTTGATCTGCTATCCTATTGCCCCGAGATTGCTGACAGCTCTGGGATGAAGTATAATCTGTTCCTTCAGGGCCTTAACCCTGAGATCCATGACCGTGTGGCGGTTGGCGACGACATGTCCTACGAGGGTTTGGTGAGCCGTTGTCACCAGGCAGAGGACAGCATTCGGCGGAACAGGTCTTTCCCTCAGTCAAGGCCTGCTAGTTCTTTGGGTCCCCGTGCCCAAACTTTCAAGAAGTCTGGATCTTCTTCTTCCTCTGGATCTGGAGGTGTTGTCCGTTTCGGTAAGAAAGACAAGTGTGATCACTGTGGGAAGAACCATCCATCCGACAAGTGCCGTAGAGCTTCTGGAGCTTGTTTTCGTTGTGGAGAGACTGGTCATATCCGGAGGGATTGTCCACTGTCTGGGGGAGGCGGTTCTGGATCTGGTTCAGGATCGGGTTCTCAGGCCACCGTTCAGCAGAGGTCGCAGGGACAGTCTGCTGGGAGTTCTCATTTGAGGCCACGAGCTTCTGGCCAGGTGTTTGCCTTGAGACATGATCAGGCTGTGGAGGAGAATGAGAAAGTCATCGCAGGTACATTTCTGCTTTATGGTATACCTGCTCTTGTACTTATTGACACTGGTGCATCTCATTCCTTCATTTCTGCACGTTTTGTTAAGAGGCATAAGTTACCATGCATTGCACTAGACGTAGTGATGTCTGTTTCTACTCCGACAGGCCAATCTGCTTTGGCTAAGCGGCTAGTGATGGGTTGCCCTTTAGAGTTCGAAGGGAACATTCTGTTAGCGAATCTCATGGTCCTAGCGATGGACGACTTTGATTGCATTCTGGGAATAGATATGTTGACTACCTATCGAGCTTCAGTGGACTGCTATCAGAGATTAGTACGCTTTCATCCGGAAGGGAGTGAGAGTTGGTTTCTATGGTAAGGGAGCGCGACCCCCGATGCCTGTGGTATCAGCTTTGAGAGCCTGTCGAGCTCTAGAGTCTGGCGGGGAAGGCTACCTTATCTATGCAGTTGATTTGTCCGCTGAGAGTATTGGGTTAGAGAGCATTCCTGTTGTGGATGAATTTCCAGATGTATTTCCTGATGAGATTCCGGGTTTTCCTCCTGCTAGGGAAGTCGAGTTTGGCATAGAGTTGATGCCGGGTACTTCGCCTATTTCTAGAGCACCGTATCGTCTGGCTCCGTCAGAGATGCGTGAGTTGAAGAATCAGCTACAGGATCTTTTAGACAAGGGGTACATTCGTCCTAGTGTATCTCCTTGGGGAGCTCCTGTTCTCTTCGTGAAGAAGAAGGATGGGTCGATGTGGCTGTGCATTGATTATCGGCAGCTGAATCAAGTCACGGTGAAGAACAAGTATCCGTTGCCCCGTATTGATGACTTGTTCGACCAGCTGCAAGGCACATCAGTTTACTCCAAGATTGACTTGAGATCTGGGTATCATCAGTTGAGAGTCCGTGATCAGGACGTAGCCAAGACTGCATTCCGTACTCGCTATGGGCATTACGAGTTCCTAGTGATGCCATTTGGTTTGACTAATGCGCCGGCTATATTCATGGATCTGATGAACCGTGTCTTCAGGGAGTATTTAGACAAGTTTGTCGTGGTCTTCATTGACGACATCTTGGTGTATTCGCGTAATACGGAAGAGCATGTATCTCACTTGCAGTTGGTACTACAGACTCTTCGAGAGGAGCAGTTGTACGCCAAGCTGAGCAAGTGTGAGTTCTGGATGGATAGAGTGGTCTTTCTTGGCCATATCATATCCAGGGAGGGGATTTCTGTGGATCCCAGCAAGATTGAAGCGGTACTTAATTGGTCTCGTCCGACGACAGTTGCGGAGATCCGTAGTTTTCTGGGTCTAGCAGGGTATTATCGTCGCTTCATTCTAAACTTCTCTCAGTTAGCTCGACCGTTGACGCAGCTTACCCGCAAGGGTGTGGATTTTGAGTGGTCCTCCGAGTGTGAGAAGAATTTTCGTGAGCTTCGACGGCGGTTGACTTCTGCGCCGGTGTTGGCATTACCGTCAGGATCTGGAGGGTATGTAGTTTACACGGATGCTTCTCTTCAGGGGTTAGGTTGTGTCCTGACTCAGAATGGGCATGTGATTGCATACGCTTCTAGACAGCTGAAACTTCACGAGGACAACTATCCAGTCCATGATTTGGAGTTAGCAGCCATTGTGTTCGCTTTGAAGATCTGGCGTCATTATCTGTATGGCGAGAAATTTGAGATTTTCACCGACCATAAGAGTCTCAAGTATTTGTTCACTCAGGCGGAGTTGAACATGAGGCAGAGACGTTGGATGGACTTGCTTGAGGACTATGATTGTGAGATTAAGTACCATCCGGGAGCTGCTAATCTCACCGCTGATGCTTTGAGTCGCAAGGTGCGACTATTCGCACTTCAGACTTGTTCGATGTCTAGTGCGATCAGTGACTGTTGTACTTCAGGTTATACCTTCAAGCACAAGAAAGGTATGCAGAGTATCCAGATGTTTGCGATATTATCTGAGCCAGCCTTGTATTCGCGGATCCGAGATGCTCAGATGTCTGATTCAAAGACCCAGCGTTTAGCTCGTCTAGCTAACGAGGGTAGCTCGTCTGGATTTCATTATCAATCAGATGGCTTTCTGTGTTTGTCTGGTAGGCTTGTGATTCCGCAGGATGAGGAGTTGCGAGAGGAGATTTTGTCTCAGGCGCATCGTACTAAGTTGAGTATTCATCCTGGGAGCAACAAGATGTACAAGGATCTACGTACTCGTTTCTGGTGGAAGGGAATGAAATGCAGTGTTTATCAGTTTGTTTCGAGATGTTTGGTGTGTCAACAGGTCAAGGCAGAGCACCGACGACCTGGAGGATTGCTTCACAGTCTGCCTATTCCTGAATGGAAATGGGAGTTTATCACAATGGACTTTGTGACCCATTTGCCGGTATCTCCGAAGAACTGTGATGCTATCTGGGTTGTGGTGGACCGACTCACCAAGTCAGCGCATTTCATTGCCTATAGCCGAGAGTACTCTGTGGATCGCATGGCACGGATGTACATTCAAGAGATCGTTCGACTTCATGGAGTGCCTGTGAGTATTGTCAGCGATCGGGACCCCAGGTTTACTTCTAGATTCTGGGGGAGTGTTCAACGTGCGATGGGCACTACTCTCAGTTTGAGTACAGCCTATCATCCGGAGACTGATGGTCAGTCAGAGCGCACTATCCGTACTTTAGAGGATATGCTTAGAGCGTGCGTCATGGATTTTGGTTCAGCCTGGCAGGATCATTTGCCGTTGATCGAGTTCGCTTATAACAACAGCTATCACACTAGTATTGGGATGGCACCTTTTGAGGCGTTGTATGGGCGACTTTGTCGTACTCCACTCTTCTGGGAAGAAGTGGGGGAGAGACAGGCTGAGGGACCGGAGTTTATCCAGCAGGCGATAGACATTGTTGATCAGATCAAGAAACGGATTAAGACTGCACAGGATCGTCAGGCCAGCTATGCTAACATCAAGCGTAGGCCTTTGCAGTTCGAGGTCGGGGAGAAAGTGTTTCTGAGAGTGTCACCTTTCCGCAAGATTCTCAGATTTGGCCTTAAGGGCAAGTTGTCTCTCAGATTTATCGGTCCGTTTGAGATCTTGGAGAGCATTGGCGATTTGGCTTATCGACTAGCTTTGCCACCGCATCTATCCAGTATTCACGACGTGTTCCACGTATCTCTGTTGCGACGGTATGTGGCAGATGAATCTCATATCCTGCAGCGGTCTGAGGTTCAGGTAGACAAGGATTTGACTTATGTTGAGAAGCCTCTTCGTATCCTGGATTATAAGGATAAGGTTTTACGGAACAAAGTCATTCCTTTGGTTTTAGTTCAGTGGCAGTGCCGAGACACTGAGGAAGCTACTTGGGAGCTTGAGGACAGGATGCGTAAAGACCATCCTGAGTTGTTTTGATTTCATTCTTTGAGTTGTATTCAGTTGCAAACTCTGTAAACGTTTGATTGAATAAAGAAAGTTTCTGAATTCTGTATTTGCATTCGGTACTTAAGATCTGTTTTCGAGGACGAAATATCTTAAGTGGGGGAGAATGTAGTAGCCCGTACCCTAATTGAGTAATTAAAGGATTAATGCTAATTAATTGAATTGGGTATTGGACGGATCGGAAGCTCCGAAGGCACGATCGGAAGCTCCGATCAGGATCGGAAGCTCCGATGAGCGATCGGAGGCACCGATGTTATTACGTCATCCATGACGATTGGCTAGATCGGAAGCTCCGATCAGGATCGGAAGCTCCGATCACCCCTATCCGAAGTCAACAAGTGATATTTTGACACGTGGCAGATCAGGATCTTCGGAAGCTCCGATGGCAGGATCGGACGTTCCGATCGAGGTTCGGACGTTCCGATCAAGGATCGGAAGTTCCGATCGTTGTCTATAAATAGAAGGCCGAGACTTCACTTTCATTTGCCAATTCCGAGTTCTCCTTTCCTTTCTAGTCCTTTTGGAGCTGTTCTAGTCTTCTTAGGCTTGGTCCGGAGGTCGGCGAGGCGTTCGGTAGTCGTAGCGGAGTTGTGCCCAAGTTCTGGAGGCATCGACATCAAAGGGCTAACGACGGACGAAGGTATAGTTTTTGCTTCCTATAAATATTTAGGAGTATGCAATAGCTTAGTTAAGGCTTTTAGATCACTTTAATGATAGTAGTATCATTTGGCAGTGTAGAGCAGACTATAGGCGTGGACCTAGAGTTGGTAGAGCTTGCACTGTTTTGAGGTACGAAAGTACTGTTCGAGATATCCTGACTGAGTATGCATGTATTATGTGACTGCATGATTTTATATGCCATGATATTATGCTGCATTCATTTGCATCTTGCTGTATCTCTTTCGAGATGTCTGTTAGTAGGGTTGTACCCTATCCTGTTAGTGGACGGACTTCCATCGATTTGGGTCCGGCGTATCCACGGTTATCTCGGTATGGGAGCCACCTCCTGAAGCGACGGCACAGCGTGCTACATACCAGGGCCCGGTCTGTCTCTGTTATCTGATCCTTGACCTCGAGTCTATAGGGAGTTCACTTTGCATGCTTGTATACTCATACTCTCGTACTGAGCGTTTTATGCTCACGTCTCGTACTCTATATTTTCTGGACACCCTATTCCATGGGGCAGGTTTGCGTTTGGACGAGGAGGGTGGATCCAGGAGGGGCTAGTCAGTGGTTGGCCAGTTGGAGCTTCGTCTAGGTTTTATTACTGTTGTTTGGGTTTTTACAGCTATTCGATTTGGTTGTATATTATTGGATAAATTACAGATTCCTTTACTTGGGATTGTATAATGTTTTTGGTTTCCGCAGTTTTATTCTGATATCTGTTAAATTAAGTAAATTGCATGCCTAAGTTCTGTTTAGTAGGTGATCCGGGTAAGGGTCACTACACACTATCAGTTATACCTAGGGAATCATGGGGCGATGTTGCTAGGCGCTCTTACCATGATTCGATAGGCAAGTCGGAAATTGTTGTTCCGAGTCACAAGGAGTTGTGAGCCCACGGCTAGCTGTATCCCTGAACCATTGAGGGTCACACAAGTAATGGATTTCTAATTTTCATTGAGATAGTAAAATTTAAAGAGTTAAATTTAATGAACAAAGAAGTAGGACTTCTTATATCAGAGTAGAAGAGTAAGATTTCCTAAAATGACATAGGGAAGGGCATTTTTGGAAATCACTGAATTCGGATTCAGAAAATTTATCTTGACTTTAAAAGATGCAGAAATGGTTTCTGTGCACATTGGTGAAATTGGTCTATCAATCTGAGTCACGATGAATTTTATATTAATTTCTGAATATGCAGGCTTTGCTTGTCAGGCTTTAACTTATGACTAATGGGCCCTAAGCTGTTAGCAGCCCACATTATAAATAAGTTATTGCAGTGCAGAAATTAGACACAAGTCTCATAATTTTCAAACACTAGGGTTTTGAGACCTAGAGTGGCCGCCTCCCTCTCTGTGTTTTTCTCTCTGAAATCCAGTCTGTGAATTTCGAATTTGCAGTCTGGTTTAACGGATCAAATTCGTTAATTTTCTTCGTAGAAACTTCTGATAGATTTTCTAGTGCAATCTATCAGAGGGATTCGAATTCTGTTCGTGGACCTGATTGAAGAATTGTTCGTCCATCAGTTCCTGGGATATACAACAAGAGCAGAGTTATCTGTTGGTGTCCATAATCTCGTTTCGAGATTCAAGGTAAAAATTTAATTGTTATTTAATTTTTACACGCACAATTTAATCGTAAAGTTTTGATACCCATGTTATGGAATCGTTCCATATAAAATTTTAAAAACTTCCGCTGCACCGGGTATCAATTCTGATTGATCTGAACACCATTTTCCAACAGTGGTATCAGAGCCAGGTTGCTCAGATCAAGCGATTAAATTAATCGATTGTACAAAAAAAATTTTAAGCCTTGGTTTTTGAAACAAAAGGATTTTAAAAATTTAAAATTAATGGGCAAACCCGGGGCAGCGAACGTCGCTGCCCTGCCCATGGGCAGCGATCGTCGCTGCCCAAGGGGCAGCGACGGGCTGCCCGGCCCGAGCCCCTTTTGGGGCGCGGGCTGCCCGGGATCGTCCCGGGCGGCCCGGGAAAATTAAATTTTATTTTTAATTAAAATTTTAATATGTTAAAATTCTATTTTTGGTCCGATCGAAAATTGTTTTTGATTGGTCCACGAGGCGTCGGATCGAATTGTTCGAGTCCGAAAATTTTAAAATTGATTTTTGGATAAATTTGAATTTTTGGAAAATTTATAGATTTTATCCGTTAAATCAGATTTTATGAAATTAATTATTTTTGGTACAATTGATGATAAGATATGATCTTATGGAAATATTGAGTAAAATATGATTTTATGTATAAAATTGGATTTTATATGTAAAATATGATTTTATTTGATAAAAAGGTAAAATATGATTTTGTATGTAAAATAAGATTTTATATATATGGAATATGATTTTATCCTTTTTAATTTAATTGTCATTGCATGTTATCCAATAAATTAATTTTGAATTAAATATTATTGGATAAGGATGATCGATTACCATGACCAATTTTGTAGGTGTATGTTAGGGAATTTACAATTGTTTTTATTGTTGTTGGATTTATTAATGGGCCTGGTTTATGGCCCAATATGAATTGTCATATGTAATAAAAGTGGGTCTGGTTTATGGCCCGTTCCCACCCCTTAAAATGTATCCCCTACTTGTCAAAGTTATTTATTGTAAATACATTATACTTAGTGGGAGATGAAGATTTGAAGAAGAAGGTGGGCCCAGCAGACAATAAAGACTGAAAAAATATAAATTGGAAGCACAATGTAATAGGATTGCATTGCATACTTGCATATCACCTAGGATTGGACTTAGACTCGTGATTGGCAACCACGGGTCGATTAGTAATGGAATCGATCATCCTAAAATATAATATATGATATTATCGTTGTATGCATGTTTAGACTAAATTGTATGAATCCCGCAAGCATACAAATTTTAAATGATGAGACAAATTTTCAAAATTAAAATCTTTCATTTTAAATATGATTTAAAATTGATATCAAGATAAATAAAGGAAATTTAAAAATTGTTTAAATGTTCCTACCTTCCATCAACGATCAATGTATGCGATGCTACCCGCGAATACGGTCCGGCTTATATTATTGGGGGGACCCGTTCGTCGGAAAGCTGTACATTAGATCGACACATGTTGTAAGTTGGATGGAACTCCCATGGGATTGGCTCATATTATTGGGGATCCACATGGCGACCGTCCATCACAACTTGATATTGATGGGTCATCTTGACATGTCACAATAAACGGCGTCATATTATTGGGCCCTTATTGGACATGAGGTAAAAACATAGAGGTTGCTTTGGAAGCAATTGGGCTCTACCTTTTGAAAATTATGGTTGGCTGATATTATTCGGGACTATAGTTTGTCAATTGGACTCCATGTTCCCACTAAAGAAAATGTTTCTCGTTTTCACTAGAGGGTAGTGAAATCGTTAAAATAGTGGGAGTGAGATTCATAAAATAAATTTTGCCTATTTTATGTCTTAGTAAATTAATTAAACAATCACTGATTATTGTCTGTTTCTTTTCAGTATTTCATTAAGATGAATTCGCGCAATCCACTATTCTCTATTCTCGAACAAAATAAACTGACTAGCGCAAACTATACGAAATGGTTCCATAAGTTGAAGATTGTCTTGACCTCGGAGAAGATGTTCTACGTGTTAGAAAAATCTCCTCCGAAGGAAGCACCAGCTGATATAAGTCCGGAAGAGTTGGCCAAACTTGATAAATGGTGGGACCATGATATCAAGGCCAAATGCTATATGAAAGCTTCGATGTCTGATGAACTCCAGAGGCGATTTGAGGATACCGTGAATGCTGCTGACATTCACGTACAACTCAAGGAACTTTTTGGGGCTCAATCGAGAGCTGAAAGGTTCGCTACTGTAAAAGAGTTAATGACGTGTCGCATGCGTGAAGGGACTTCGGTCCGTGATCATGGGGTACGCGTGATTTGGCTCATTCAGAAGTTGGTAACGCTTGATTTGGTATTGGAGCATGAACTCAATGTGGACTTATTACTTCTCTCTCTTCCTTCATCGTTTGACGGTTTTGTGGTGAATTTCAATATGAACAAGATAGAGGCCTCCCTTGAAGAGATGGTCAATATGCTTGTAACTTATGAAGCCACTTTAAAGAAGGATAAACCGGTTCTCTTGGTGGGCTCCTCTTCTTCTGCTAAGAAGGGGCCAAGTACAAAGGGTAAGAAACGTTCTGCCCCATCCAAGAAAACCGGACCCGAGAAGAAGAACAAGACAAAGGCTTCAAACATGGAAAAGTCCAAGGATGTTTGCCATCACTGCAAGAAACCCGGTCATTGGAAACGTAACTGCAAGGAATATCTAGAGCAGTTGCGAACTGTGAAGGGTATGTTTTATATTGAAATAAATGTTTCACTTAATACTACTTCTTGGGTATTGGATACCGGATGTGGATCTCACATTTGCAATGATTTGCAGGTGATGACAAGAAGTCGCAAGCTTAGAATGGGTGAGACCCAGCTGAGGCTCGGAAATGTTTCTAGAGTTGAAGCAAAAGCTGTGGGAGACGTTTATTTAATTTTGCAGAACGATTTTAAGTTACTTTTGAGAGATGTTTTATTTGTTCCAGACTTGATTAAAAACATTATTTCTGTTTCTATGCTTGATAGAGATGGTTTTTCTTGCAATTTTGTGAATGGGATTTGCAATATTTACAAGAATGAATGTTTGATTGGAAATGGACAACTTGAAAACGATCTATATAACTTAAAATTAAAAGACGTTTCAATAAATTATGTTGATAAACCGGTAACAACGAACAGAAGAAAAATCGATAGTCAAAACCCGGCAAACCTTTGGCATGCTAGGATAGGTCATATTTCATCAAGGAGGATGAACAAGCTAGTGGGAGAGGGCATGTTTGATATGTCTGATATTAACTCTCTATCTACTTGTGAGTCCTGCCTGAAAGAAAAAATGACTAAATCTCCTTTCAAAGGAAAACCTGAGCGTAGTCAAAATCTATTGGATTTGATCCATACGGATGTTTGCGGACCATTTAGTATTGGTACAAAATTTGGTCACACCTACTTCATTACCTTTACTGATGATTATTCTAGGTATGGGTACTTATATTTGATGAAATATAAGTCTGAATCATTTGAAAAATTCAAAGAATTCAAGGCTGAAGTAGAAAACAAACTAGGTAAGAGGATTAAAGCACTTCGATCAGATCGAGGTGGAGAATACTTGAGTACCGAGTTTTTGAGCTATCTAAAAGAGAATGAGATTCTCTCTCAGTGGACTCCTCCTATGACACCTCAGCTGAATGGTGTATCGGAGCATCGTAATCGAACTTTGTTGGACATGGTTCAATCCATGATGAGCTTCACTGAGCTCCCACCTTCGTTTTGGGGCTATGCTCTTGAAACGGCGGTATTATTGTTGAACAACGTTCACACTAAAGCAGTGAACAAAACACCATACGAGTTATGGAATGGCAAAGCTCCTAAGTATTCGTACTTAAGGATTTGGGGATGTCCTGCTTACGTGAAGCAGACAGTGGGAGATAAGTTGGATAGTCGATCCACCTTATGTTATTTTGTAGGGTATCCGAAGAATTCAATCGGATATTATTTCTATCAACCTACTGAAACAAAAGTGTTTGTTTCAAGGAATGCCATCTTCTTGAAGAAGGAGTTCTTATTGGATAAGAAAGGCAAGATGATGGAACTCGAAGAAATTCGAGAAGAACCCGAGATACAAAATAATGATCCTACACCTCAGGAACCATTGATTGGCACGCCTATTACTAGAAGATCCGAGAGGACTTCTAGGCCTCCTATTAGATATGGTTTTCTTCTTGAAGGGGATCAAAGTGAACCCGACATTGGATGTGATCCAAGAAACTTCAAGGAAGCAATTTCTGATGCGGATTCAAATTTATGGCTTGAAGCTATGTAGTCGGAAATAGATTCGATGAATACAAACCAAGTTTGGTCTTTAGTAGATCCTCCCGATGGAATTGTTCCAATAGGGTGTAAATGGATCTACAAGAGAAAGCTTGGGCCTGATGGTAAGGTATTGACCTACAAGGCACGATTGGTGGCGAAAGGGTATACTCAAAGACAAGGAGTTGACTATGATGAAACCTTTTCACCAGTTGCAATGTTCAAGTCCATAAGAATCCTTATTGCCATAGCTGCTTGGTATGACTATGAGATATGGCAAATGGATGTGAAGACTGCATTCCTTAATGGAAACATTAAGGAGGATATCTATATGATGCAGCCTGAGGGATACACATCTGTGGGAAGCGAGCGTAAGGTATGCAAGCTTCAGAGATCAATTTATGGTCTTAAACAAGCATCAAGAAGTTGGAACCAGAAATTTGATGAAACAATAAAGGATTTTGGTTTCATCAAGAACCCGGAGGAACCATGCGTGTACAAGAAAGTAATTAAGGATGCTGTGACATTCTTAGTACTTTATGTTGATGACATCCTACTCATTGGGAATGATGTAGGGATGTTGCAGTCAACAAAGATATGGTTATCAGGTAGATTCTCGATGAAGGATTTAGGTGAGGCGTCCTATATTCTAGGAATTCAGATCTATAGAGATAGATCTAAAAGAATGATAGGACTCACTCAATCAACTTACATCGAAACCATATTGAAAAGGTTTTCAATGGATGGGTCCAAGAGAGGACATCATGTGTCCCAAGACTGATGAAGAGATAGAGAAAATGACACATATACCATATGCGTCAGCCATAGGTAGTATCATGTATGGGATGATATCTACCAGACCGGATGTAGCATTTGATCTGAGTGTCACGAGCAGATATCAAGCCAATCCCGGTCAAATGCATTGGAAAGCCGTGAAGGACATTCTTAAGTACTTACGAAGGACTAAGAATATGTTCATGGTATATGGAGGAAGAGAATTGAGATTGGAAGGCTACACCGACTCTAGCTTCCAAAGTGACGTGGATGACTCGAAGTCAACCTCTGGATTTGTGTTCATGCTCAATGGCGGTGCTGTCTCTTGGAAGAGTTCCAAGCAGGACACCACAGCGGATTCCACCACTGAGGCAGAATACATTGCGGCATCAGCTGCTGCTAAAGAGGCCGTTTGGATGAGGAATTTCGTCCAAGAGTTGGGCGTCATTCCTGAAGCTGTTGGTCCAGTCCCGGTGTACTGTGACAACACGGGTGCCGTTGCTCAGGCAAAGGAACCAAGGTCTCATCAAAGATCCAAACACGTACTGAGGAAATACCACATCATCCGGGAGATCGTGGAAAGAGGAAGCATCACTATCGAGAGAGTGGCCTCTACAGACAATATCGCTGATCCGCTTACTAAGCCCTTTCCAGGACCATTGTTTGACAAACATCGCGAAGCAATGGGATTACGTAGTATGACTAGTTGGCTTTAGGGCAAGTGGGAGATTGAAAGAGTGGGTGCCCGGTTAGCCAACTTGTGGCTAAGGGCTTTGATGACTCTATGTAAAACAATCTTTTGTTTAATATAATTTACACTTTTATAATGGCATTGACTTTATCTTTCTTCATATTGTTATATTATGATATAATATTGTTGTTATGATAAAGACCTTGAATATACTATAGTGTATGTAAGATGTGGTAGTACATGGGGATGACTATCATGAAACACGTCTTATAGTCACTGTATATTCTAAACAGTTCCTAGTCGATTGAGCCGTCCGTTAATAAGGATAAGGATCGCTCAAGATTGAGACTAGCATTTGCGATGCCGAGTACCACGTTTCATTGGTATGGAACATAGAGATATTCAAAGCATGCAAATGGATATTCATACGATGAATGATCGAACTACCCTATCCGGACTTTCCAAGTGGTTATCACTTATCGAGTGGATAAAGTCCGCGGTTTTGGTTGTACACCATTAGTCCTTACTACTTGAAACATCATTGAGACTCTATATGCTAGTACTGTACTTTGACTCATTTACCGACTCTATTGGGATCATCAGGTGTCGGGATTGGGTACAGTTACGACACATATAGGAGTCGATGTTTTGTTGTCAAGGATTCACCACATACTTGCTAGTGTGGATATCCTATGCAATCTGAGGAGATATTAGTGTGACGAATCTCTGGCCAGAGTACATGATGTGTTTTAAGAAATGGTTTCTTAGTAGCACATGCAATGTCACTATTTGATCTTCAAGATGCATTGCATAGTTATCGAATCTCGAACGACTCTCGATTTACCAATAGTTGTTGATTCGATCGGGATATATGGATGAAGGGACCGTACTATACGCTAACCAAAATCTATTGGTTCTTGCAGGCACTATCAGTGATACCTAGGGAATCATGGGGCGATGTTGCTAGGCGCTCTTACCATGATTCGATAGGCAAGTCGGAAATTGTTGTTCCGAGTCACAAGGAGTTGTGAGCCCACGGCTAGCTGTATCCCTGAACCATTCAGGGTCACACAAGTAATGGATTTCTAATTCCCGTTGAGATAGTTAAATTTAAAGAGTTAAATTTAATGAACAAAGAAGTAGGACTTCTTATATCAGAGTAGAAGAGTAAGATTTCCTAAAATGACATAGGGATGGGCATTTTTTGGAAATCACTGAATTCGGATTCAGAAAATTTATCTTGACTTTAAAAGATGCAGAAATGGTTTCTGTGCACATTGGTGAAATTGGTTTATCAATCTGAGTCACGATGAATTTTATATTAATTTCTGAATATGCAGGCTTTGCTTGTCAGGCTTTAACTTATGACTAATGGACCTTAAGCTGTTAGCAGCCCACATTATAAATAAGTTATTGCAGTGCAGAAATTAGACACAAGTCTCATAATTTTCAAACACTAGGGTTTTGAGACCTAGAGTGGCCGCCTCCCTCTCTGTGTTTTTCTCTCTGAAATCCAGTCTGTGAATTTCGAATTTGCAGTCTGGTTTAACGGATCAAATTCGTTAATTTTCTTCGTAGAAACTTCTGATAGATTTTCTAGTGCAATCTATCAGAGGGATTCGAATTCTGTTCGTGGACCTGATTGAAGAATTGTTCGTCCATCAGTTCCTGGGATATACAACAAGAGCAGAGTTATCTGTTGGTGTCCATAATCTCGTTTCGAGATTCAAGGTAAAAATTTAATTGTTATTTAATTTTTACACGCACAATTTAATCGTAAAGTTTTGATACCCATGTTATGGAATCGTTCCATATAAAATTTTAAAAACTTCCGCTGCATCGGGTATCAATTCTTATTGATCTGAACACCGTTTTCTAACAAGGGCAGGTTTGAGGTTGGACGGTTCAGGCGGCTCTCAGCAGGATTGAGCTTGGGAGAGTGCGAGGTTGTAGAGAGTAGGGATTTGTTTACCCTGAACCTTCGATTTGGTTGTATAACAGTATTTATACACAATTGTTATCGTAGATTGTATTCTGCCGATTGGATTTGTTGTATTTTAATTATCCGCTCTTTATGCTTTTATTTTAATTGCATGCGCTTTTACTGTAACTCTGATTAGGTAGTGGATCCGGATTGGGTCACTACAGATTGAGTCTTTTGTGCCATAACCAATTTTGGTTCATCTTTGATTGTGAGACCCCGTTTCTAATCCTCTAATAACGAATAATTAAACAAAATCGAACACGAGAGCCAATATAGAATCGAATCAAAATTTTTTTTTTTTTTTATAAAGGGTCGCGCGGCCGCGCCTCCCCAGGCGCGGCCGCGTATAGCCCCCTGCCCTGGGCGCGCGGGCGCGCATGGCGTCCTGCCCGGGGAGGTGCAGGGCGCGCGGGCGCGCCTCCCGGACGAGCGGGCGCGCATAGCCTGCTGAATTTGCTTCCAAAAAGACCGCAAAAGTGTAAAATAACACCCGAAAAGGTTCCGACATGATCCAACTAATGATTCAACAATCATAAGATATTCAAAATACAAAAGGAGAGTAGATCATGCAATAGACTAAGTTCTTCCAAATTACAACATGTCAAGTTCTAAGAAGGAGTTCAAACGACTCAACAAAACTCAAAATAGATCATTCGACTCGACCCTACAACACGGTGTCTCACGTCTATCGTCACACCCTGAGCTAACCCAAACGACTTGGTCCAGCTCCTGATCCTCCTGTTGCCAAGTACACATACAAACAAAGACAACAGTCGGATAAACCGGTTAGAAATATAATTTTTAAGTAAAAGAAACTGGCATGCAATATCAAGTAAACACCTCAGATCGAAATGTAATAATCAGTAACAAATCAAAATGAGAATGAATAAATGCATGACTTCAAAACTCGGGATTATCAAATCAGATAATCGAAATGTCAATCAGTATTCGGTTGGGATCCCGGGGCCAAGTCTTCACAACAACTCACCGATACACCCATTCGGGGTGGATGTCGTTCAACTCAACCCCTAGACTTCAGAGCAACTATAAGAAGTATTCTGGCACTTGGAAAAACTCGAAATCCAAAGCCACTTCAATATAGCTCCCTAAATCGTCTAATTTCAAAACGAATCGAGAAATCGGCTCAATATGGAATGCAAGTGAAAGTAGGATAACAATCAAATTCATTCAAGCAAATAAACATGTAGTATGTGATTTTCGGGAACTCGAGAATAAGTCGATCTCGAGTATTCGTTCCCATTCGTTTCATTGTCGACTTTTACCTTTTTCTCGAAGCTTCAATCAATCCTGTCAAACAAGAGACAACTCGATTCAAACTCTAAACAATTCGAAACTCAAAGTCGATAAATCAAACAATCTATACCGTCTTCCAACTCTTCTATTGGTAACCGATCTCCAAGTCCTCCAATTCCAATCTCTAATCAACTGTCAAAACATCGAGACACGGATTCAATATCAACTCGGAGTTCAAACTCAATCAAATTCGATATACAAATCAAACCGAACCAAAACCGATAACTCAAACTCGATTTCGACGGCATAACGGCTATAAACTAACTATCCGGAAAAATACAAACCATCCAACAACATCACAATAACTCAATCATCAACACAATCCATCAAAACAACTCAAATCCAACCTCAATCAAAATCACCATTTTCGAAAATATGCCTCTAAAATCATATAAAATCCAAACTTCGTTCTTTTTCCAAACCGACTTCGAATACACGATCTATACTAGCTCAAGAACGACATACTCCAATATTATCAAATTCTGACAACTCAACAAAATCAAAGTTCAAGAGATCGAAGCAAAACTTACGTCTAAACGAAGCCCTCGTCGCGGTGATCGTGAATCTCAACTCGGAATGAAAATCTAACGGTCGAATCGAGCGAATCGGGGAAAGGAAGAGCTTGAGAAATCGATTCCCATGGCTTCCTGCTTCAGTACGTACGAATGGAGAGGGAAGGAAGGAGAGAAATGATGTGATGTGATGGGGAGGCAAGTTGCATTAGGATAATATATATAAAATCCATCTTTTGCATTTCAGTCCTTTATTTCTCCAAAGTTGCAAACTAACCCCTGCGAGATATTAAAAGGATCCTTAATTACTGAAAACTCTGATTATCTCGATTAAACTCAATTAATATAAAATCGGGGCATTACATTGATGCTACCAGGCAGATTGAAGTGGATAGTTGATCTGTCCAATTTACTTTGTATGTATTTTCACTTCTTTCTCCTGTTAAGATGGTTAATCCAGATTGATCTTTCACCGTGCAAGTGTGCTTCTGAAATTTTGCACAGTAGTTATGATCACATAGTTTACTAACGCTAATCAGATTATATTTCAAATTTTCTACAAGTAGAACATCATTAACACAAATATTTTTATGGATATGCTTACCCTTACCCATACTTGTACCTTTAGAGTTATCTCCGAAAGTTATTTTAGGTCCTGGTCCTGGAGTGTAGTCAGATAACATTCTTCTGTCTCCATTCATGTGCCTTGAGCACCCACTGTCTAAGTACCAGGTTGTTTGTTTGATAAGCTCGCTTTTTTTTACCTGCATAAATAAATTAAAATAATTCTGGTCCCCATTCTTACTTTGGTCCACGCTGGATTAATCCCTTTGGAATCCATACTTTGATTATCCTTACAGACTTTCCATGATGTTTTCCTTTGGGAATAGCAGATCTATATGATGTTCTTTGTGCATTGTGATGTGTGTACCAAGTGTAGTGATCGGATCGATTGTTCCAATTTGACTTCCAATACTTTCTATGGGAGTTATTAGAATGTGGTTTATGCTGAGTTGAATGAATTCTTTGTCTTTCAAAACCTTGTCCAGACCATTTTGATCTAGATTTAGTCCATCGTGACTTAGATTCATCTGGCTCAACATATCCCAGCCCTCTGTGTAAGAGTTTACTCTTTTGAGGCATTGAATATGTCATAGGAATTTTTGGTTCATATATCATGCTGAATCTTACAAACTTTGTATATCTAGACAAGTTATTTTTCAGACATGATGGAGTGGTTGAGATAGATGAACTCCCTTCATTCATGCTATAGCCTAAGCCAGATTTATCTCCAGCTTGCTTCTGCATTCCAGTGATTTTATCCAAGGATATCGAAGCTTTGTTCCAAGATTTAACTAGATCTGATAATCTCTGATTTTCAGATAAATTTTCTTGAAGCTTAATTATCATATCATTGTTCTCGGTCATCAACAAACTTACCTGAGCCTTTATATTATCTGATCTAGTGCACTCATCTGAGTTACTTTGATCTAACTTATCTATTGGACTCTTTTCATTTGTTCTGACTTTATCAAACTTACGAGATAGTAAACGATATTCAATAACCATCTCATTTAATGCATTGATAAGATCTTCCTTACTAAATTCATCAGAAGTAAAGTCAAGTACCTCTTCATCATCTGGAACGTCAATATTATTGGCCATAAGGCATTTGACATCGTCATCTTCACTTTCGCTTGATGATGCTTCTGAGTCAGATGAAGTGGAGTCTGATTCAAGCCCATGTGCTCTTGCTTTCATCTGCTAATAAGGCCTTCTGATCTTTCTTCTTTTTGAATCTCTTTCTTTCTTCTCTTGAATTCTTCTTATAGGGTGTTCTTTTCTCATCCTTCTTAGGTTTGGTACAGTCGGCTATGAAGTGCCCTTCTTTTCCACAGTTGTAACAAGCTCGATTTTCTTCAAATGGTTCTTTTGGTTTGAAGCTTGATCTGTTTGCTCTTTTGAAGTTACTGTGATTCTTTCTCATGAATATTCCAAATTTCCTGACAAATAGTGGCATTGCATCACTACTGATTTGTTCTGCAGTCTTCTGGAGTTTCATCTGCTGCGGTGAGGGCTTTAGTAACTTGTAATGTTGAAGTGTCTTCCTCAGTTTGAACTCCCAGTTCAAACTCATAAGATTTGAGATCTGCAAATAGATCATGTAATTCGATCTTATTGAGATCTTTAGATTCTCTCATAGCTACTGTCTTTACATCCCACTCACGAGGTAAATCTCTTATGACTTTGAGTGCTACTTCACGATTGATGTAATTCTTTCCAAATGCACTTAGCTCGATCATAATGCTGTTGAATATTTCATCAAATTCGTTCATGGTTTATCCTGGTTTCATCTTCATATTATCAAACTTTTGGATAGCCACCATAAGTTTGCTTTCCTTTGTTTGATCATTTCCTTCACATAGTTGGGTGACCTTTTCCCATATTTCTTTGGCAGTAGAACAATTTTGATTTTGCTGAACATGTTCTTGTCCAAAGTATTGTATAATATATCTCTGGCTACATTGTCTAGATTGGCTTTTCGTTTATCTTCAATAGTCCATTCTGCTCTAGGCTTTTCTATCATCTGAGGAGCACCTTTAGTAATAGCAACTGCAGTGTTGACTTTCATAATCTTCATTGGTCCAACTGTCACCACAAACCACATGTCATCATCCAATGCTGATAGATGTGCCTGCATAGGAATTTTCCAATCATCATAATCTTCTTTAGAGAACATAGGGATTTTGCTAAAGGATGCCATAGTTTAAGAGACGGTTCGGGTGATAAGCAAGAACCTCTCTGATACCACTTGTTAGGATCGAAATAGGTGTAGAGGGGGGGGGGGTGAATACACTATTTTCTTTTTGTAAAATTTCTTCTATCTGATTCGTTAAAACCAGATGAAGTTTTGTTGCTTAAAACTTTGATCTGCTCGAAAGATCTGGAGTTAACAGGCGGAAGTAATCTTCCTCGCAGATTTGAATCAATGTAGACTAAGGCGGATAGGATAATGTAAATGCAATAAGTAAAGAGATAGAGTTGTTTCTGGATGTTCAGAGATGAATTCTCCTATGTCACCCCTTCTTCTGTTTTCAGAAGGATTCCACTAGAAGACTTTGATTTATACAATCCTTTGTAAAAACCCAATCCGATTTAAGATTTATCCGATGCCTAAACAAGAACTCCTAGCAGTACTCTTCTCTTCTCAAAACAGAGTAATCGATCTTCTTGAGTTACAAATGAAGCTATTGAATGTGCTTCGATGTGTTGATCTGGATAGCTGTGATAGACTTCGATCTGGATCGTTCTTGTGTATTTCTTTCTTTGAGCACAACGATCTTCTTAATACAGTTCGACTCAGGATCTCAAGACATTGATCTGATAAGATTGATTTCTGAGTGAGGATATTGAATAAAGGCTTTTTGGCTTTTCATATGGACTTAGACTTTGATAGCTTCGTATGTTTTTCTTTCAAGTTGTCCACTATTATTTCTGAAAGATCCTCTATATATTTGTATCGAGTCTTGAGCCACCAACTATTTCGGATTTTAAGCTTCCGACATATTCCATAGATTGGCTCATGTTTCTTGACTTTTAGTGAGTGCTTTTTCCAACATTCAATGTGCCTTTTGTCCTTCAACTCAATGGTCACTTTCAAGTGGAGCTTTGAGCTTTTCGAGGACTGATTGATCTGGCTATCTGAGTAGTAATAGATCCGGCTCAAATCGATCTGATTTATCTTGAAGGAACGTCCTGTGTATTCGATTTGCTTAAGTAGGGTTATTCATTCGGAACTATAGATCGAATATTTGATTTATCCGGATCTTAATTTGAATCAGACATTTGATCTGGCAACAATTTGTTCTTCAATCTGACTTGGTCCGATTTGATTCGTTCTTAATTTCTTTTATTGTTTAGGTTTTGTTTTTACTTATTATTACCGAAACTATAAGATTTGTTCTCCAACATAAAAAGTTGGAATTAAAAAAATATAAGAATATAAATCTTGAAAAGAACAAAACTAAAAACTAAAATTTACGATAATAATATTAAAAGTTAAAGTTAAAAACATATATTTACGAAATTAATGTAGGAATGTAAATTAAATATATTACCTACCTAAAAATGTGAATAAAAAAGGTAAAATTTTATCATTGTGAAATCTATCTATCTATCTATCTATCTATCTATTATCTATTATCTATTACCTACTAAAAGTGTGAATAAAAGGATAACGTTTTATTATTGTAAAATAACAAATTTGCAATTTTATTTATACTATAAGTAAGATCATATAAAAATATATAAGGATATAATACAAGTTAAATGACAAATAATAAAAATAAAATTACATGACTATAAATGAAAATGTATATACCACAACAGAAAAGAAAAAAAAAAAAACAAAACATGCGAGTTAAAGATTTTACCTTCTGTTTCAAACTCAATTTATTTCATGACGTAAGAGTTTATTAAGATTTTCATAAAAACTAATGCGCTTTACTATTCTATGAATTACTGATAGACTAATATCATCATGGTGGAACTAATAATATGTTGCCTGCAATACTGCAATCCTCCAAGGCTATAAATGCTTCTGTAGCTTCAGCAAAGCTGAATGTTTTACCAATTTTCGGCTTTATATGTTCGGATTCTATTAGTGGCCAAATTTTTGCTGCAGCTTTAGAGAAAATCGATACTAAATCGGTAGGAAATTGATACCGCAAATCCCCCCCTGCATACCATTATCAAATAATATTCGTATCAACATGAGAAAAATAAATTCATCTAAACGATAAGGAATAATGTTGTTGGGTAGTTATTTTACCTATGACTTTAACATCCTTATGCATGAGCACTGAAAGGTCAATTTTTACCCGACTCCCACTGTTGCATCCTAAAATAACAAGAGACCCGCCTTGGGCCAGACAATCCAAGTTCTTTTGAAAGTGAGCACTCCCACTAGCATCTAGTATAATGTCCACCCCTAAAAAAACATGACTGCGTTAATAATTTTTAAAAAAAATAATAATAATTGATTGATTTAATATAAAATCAAACTAATGACGAAGGTGGGATATCACATCCGAACACTAACTAAATCAAGCATTGAAGTCAGAAAACCTGCTACTTGTCTCATTTCCGCATATTATCATGTGAATTGTAGTGTGACCACATTGATATGCTTCAATCAACACAATACTACGCAAATATAGTACAATAACACATCGATTTTCCTTCAATCAACACAATACTCCGCAAGTATAGGACAATACCACATCAATATGCATCAATCAACACAATACTACACAATACCAAATCGATATGCTTCCATAATTAAATTGTTTGACCCATGCTAGTAAAATAATAGTCTCTTTTTCACAAGGAAAAAAATCTGCACTATTCATAAAAGTGACAATGTTTATGTAACTAAATTAACTCAATAACCGTTAACCAACCACACAAAAGTCTGAAAAGAAAAAATGCCTGATAATACTGCATGTACCTCTTTCTCCTGTTTCAGCCCTCACAGACTTGTAAAAGTCCTGCTCTTTGTAGTTGATGCAGACTTCTGCTCCTAGCATTTTGTAAAGTAGCAGTTTTTCTTCCATCCCTGTAAAAAAGGTCCATTTAGTTGCACACTATTTGGTGACTATTTCACAGAAGATGGTGGGTATGGATGTGGTGCTGAGGCAGTCACCAACACTCAAAAAATGTACTTCAAATCTCACTGTGCAAGAACAATGTTTTTGGTAACATTAATTAACAAATTCAGAAAATTCTCTAATATCCATGTCCCACCACATATTTCAAGGCCATTACGTACATGCCGAGCGGAGAACATTTGGATTGTGAGGTGTGTCGAAGAAAATCAATAAAATACATCACAAATTACGCATTGATTCCCACTTCAAACCAATGCACAAACACATGTAGTAGGTCAACATTTTGTAAGGGAAGTCATTGAGACTGGTGCAGTGCGAATAAGCAACCTGATCGATGCAACCAGTGATATGAAGCCCTGAAGCAGGACTTGTGGAGGCAATATTATGGTGCATTGGATTTCTAACAAGGTGGAAGATTGTAAGATGAAGTGATACAAATTCAATTCATGCTGATGCAAAGGAGATGGGATAAAGTAATTAGCATTTAGTGCCAACTACTAAAGAGAACCAATCAGACATGTAACCAAATTACCACCATAGATAAACTAAGAGAAGCAGCCTAAGTGCAACATACTCTTCCGCAGTAGCTTTCAATGTTTAAATGGGAATATATTTGAAGCACTGGGATGTTATTTGATCAGAAAAATAGAAACTGGAAAGATCTTTTGATTGAAGGAAACAAGAGAGATAAAGAAAAGCATTAAGTAACTCAAAAGGGTCTTCTAGAGTGTGTGAGGAAAAAACAAATTGAGTTCATGTAACTGCTTTTGTATCTTTGTGAGTTTTTTATGCGTGTACATTGACAAGAGTAAGAGTGCATCCGCTGGATATTTGTTTTTCTTTAGGCCGGACCACCTAACAATCTTGTCTTCTGTTGCTTATTTCGATTTTCTGCATATTACATTTCCTTTTATTCCACTGATCTACGCACATCCAAATAAACACTGGTTCAGAGTTGTTGGCATATTCTTGTGCTCAGGGGAAATTAAATCACTGCAAATACAGCAATGTTTGCATGGAGTAAATTAAATCAAAATGAAAATAATAACCATTACTACCTGCTACTGCAATCACTTCACAACGAAGTACATACTTAGCATATTGAATAGCAATTATGTCCATTCCCCCTGCATCCCCATGTATCTGCAATTGGTCTCAAAATAAATTTTTTTTAGTTTTAAGATAAAGAATTCCGTGTTAAAAAATGACAATACCAAGATTGTTTTGCCAGGCGCAATGTTCGTCAACATTGAAAGTGCATAGAAAGTTAAGCATGATGCTACTGGCAAAGCTGCTGCCTCAGAAAGGGTAATTTTCCGAGGAATTCTCAAGGCGTGATTTGCGTAAACAGTAATGAACTCTGCACACCCACCCCCACCTTGTAGAATCACACAAACCTTGTGGAAAAAAAAAAAAGAAGCATCATAACAAACCCAATTATTTAACGTGAGCACAAAAAACCAATAAACAACCCAATTTAAAATGAACTAACTCACCTCATCACCCACTTTAAAGTCTCTGACATATGAGCCAACAGCAACAACTTTCCCCGAACACTCAAATCCAAGATCTGAAAGGGGCTTATATTCACAATGGAAACCCACAAAGTCTAGGTCTAAAGTGTCGTAAAAACTCAGTCCTGCCGCTTCAACTTGTATCATTATTTTATGATCTCCACAAGTGGGCTTTGGAACCTTTTTGACTCTTAAAAGATCTCGACCACCTGGTATTCCAAAATCCACAACCTTCATCTGCAAAATTAAACATGGCTAAAATTACACAAATATCACAATTCCCAACTCATGATACTTATCATATTCTAAAAAAATAATAATGAAATATAGTAACTCATGCAGCAAATAACCGGATCGTTTGGTACTTTCTAAAACAATCTAAATTTTTAACATTATCCTAGATCTGCTCTACTCTTGTGCGTATTTTGCAGATAATATTGTTTCAAGGTCAGTACACTTGGTATCGGGCTTGAGTTAGACTCGTTTAAGATTGATAAGAGGCTCGAGCTCGGTTTGTTAATAGTTCATTTTATCATGTATAAAAAGCCTGGAAAACTAAATTGAACCCATGTCCGAAAAGGATTTGACAAAATCCCAAAACTCAATCAACAACAATCTGCATAATTTATTCAACCTAGCCTTCTATTAGTGAGCAATTAAAAAACCTTCCAGTTCGAAAAATCATATTCCAACTGAAAAATAACAAACAAACAAACAAAAAAGCAGAAATATGGCTACGCGACCTTGTCGATTCTAAAAATGATGGCGGCGCGAGCAAACTGAGTATACAGCTGCAAAGAATAGACATTCATTTTTAAAAAATAGTATCCCTAATACTAATCAAAATGGGCAACGAAATAACATCATCTGCTTACGCTTATATTGTTCGATTCAAGCTTCGATCTAGAATAATCAGCTCCGAGCAGTGGAAGAATATGGCTACGAGTCAGAAGGAGAAGGAACGGCGTCCGGCGGAGGGGGTTGGAGCCGGTGTCTGGAAGGCAAAATGGAGAAAAGAAAACATAGGGCCAAAGCTATTTCAATCCAGATTTTTTACGACTTTGATTCAATTTTTAGATATATTTTTTTAGATATTTTTGTGAAGCAGATGGATTTTTATTAATTTTTATAATATTTTACGAATTTATAAATAAATTTGAATTTTTTCTAAATTTTGAATGATTTTTATAAAGATTTGTAAATTTTTTTATATAATAAATTAATTTGTATTTTTAATATATCTTATTATTTTTATTTTTTCTTTGAAATAATAAATTTATTTGAAATATTTTTTTAATTTATTGATGAAATGGATTTTATTTATTTTAAATATATATATATATATATATATATATATTAATGTAACAAAATTATAAACTAAAAACTTTGTGATTGTGTAAAGTTATTTTTAAAAAAAAACATATGATAACTTATAAATTATTTTATCAATTATATCATAAAAATTTATTTGTCAAATTTTATTTATTATCATGTATTTTATTCGTTATTTAAATATTTGAATTAAATCATATTATAATTTTTTGAATCGTATATTATTATCATTAAATATTAAAATTATTGGTATAAATCATAAATTAAAAGCACAAAATATTTCGAAAATTTCAAATCTTTAAATAATATTTTTTATTTTGATTTTAAGAAAAAAAACAAATATATATATATATATATTTTTTTTTTTTTGTTAAAAAAACAAACAAACATTTTTTTTTTTTTTGCAATGCCATTCATTCTAAATTGTTTTGCATATTTCATCTAGCAGATTATTACTAAAACGTGATGTACTGCAGGGCTTGAAAATTGCAATCGTAGAAGGAGATGTTGTCGGCGGAACGTGTGTTAATAGGGGATGCGTTCCTTCTAAAGCACTTCTTGCTGTAAGTGGTCGCATGAGGGAGCTTCAAGATGAACATCACATGAAATCTTTTGGCTTACAGGTACTTCTTTCCCCGCATGATCAGTACTGTGTAAATTTTGAACCATTTTGATAAACTCACTTTTACAACCTAAACTTTTGAGTTGGTTATTAGGACTAAAAGGTACATTTCATAAATCTGAACTTGTTATGGCTGAATGACTCTCTAAATTTTGAACCATTTTGATAAACTCTCTTTAACAACTTAAACTTTCATGAGATTTTGAGTTGGTTATTAGGACTGAAAGGTACATTTCATTAATCTGAACTTGTTATGGCTGAATGACTGCAGTTTCATTCGAAACTAGTGAAGGGAAACAACTGTCCCTTTCCACTGTTAACTTCTGGCTTTTTGCACAAACTGGTATGCAGGAAAATGTAAATGTGATGTGGATGCTATATGTAAACAATATCTGTTGGACAGACTGTCAATTACAGAAAATTTATGATCTTCTCTACCTAATTTAACATTTAACATAAGTTCTGTACTTCTTTGATAAATAATTAAAACTGCTCAGTCAGTGATTCTTGATTTTGTGTGGTATGCATCATGTGAAGGTAAATAATAGTTTGCTATCCTATTACTTTCTTACAGTTTTCATTTCACGTTTTTTTGGGTCATTTTTCCCATTTTACCAATCATCACCTGCCACAATGACAGGTTGCAGCTGCAGGATATGACAGACAAGAAGTTGCCGATCATGCAAATAATCTGGCCTCCAAAATCCGTAGCAATCTGACCAATTCAATGAAAGCTCTTGGCGTCGATATATTGACTGGTTTTGGTACGATTTTGGTATGTCCACAATTTCTATCATCTGAAAAACAATTTCTCTTTTTTTTTCGCCGCAGCAAAATTCTGTGTTTGAATCATGGGGACTCCGGCATTCCCAAATCTAGGGAAACACTGCAGCGTTGACGACTGCCACCAGATCGATTTCCTTCCTTTCACATGTGATTGTTGCAATCGGGTATGTTTATGATCTTGTATGCATGTGAATGTATGTACTCGTGGTTTTGATGGAATCAGTGGGTTTTTTTTTGTTGGTGATACAGATGGAAACCGTAGATTTATATCTATGCAATGTAGTAATGTTGGGTTTGATGAATTAGAATTTATAGGACCTGGAAATTTTATTTTATGTTATGCTTCTTTGTTGTTTCATCATCAGCTTTTAGAAAAAAATGTTTGTCCATTTTTAAACGGAATTATCGTGTGGTTTTTTGTTTTTTGTTTTTCCTTTTGTAGTTGACTCCGATGAGATCCGATACTCGCTTTTAATTCATAATTGGGAATGGGAATTTTTTTATGGGTAGACTGTGTAAAAGTGTTTGTTTAGACTTTAGAGAATTAGGATTGCAGACTCGTGGCATGTGTGGAAGGTTCTGAATTATTGCTGTGAAGTTTGACTTGATATTAAAGGTAATTGATTGGCATGAGCTATTTATGTTCAAATTCATTTAGAAATGGTTGCATTTATCAACCTCGAATAAAAGATTGTGAAACTGTATTTGCATATGGTGATGAATGATGCATACTTGAACTTATTTGTTTGGTTGGTTTTACTGCCACGATAATTGAAGTTTGTTTAAAGAGCTATCTGGAGAACTTAACATTTGCGACCACCGATTAAGATCAAGCTTTTAATTTTTACATATAAAAAAAACTTCCATGTGAAAAGTCCAATGAATCAGGGGGTACTCATTGTTCCTGTTACAGCAGTCCTACTTTGGTCAGTGAGTTTTTTTCATACATTTTTAAGAGTTGGCTCGTGATTTTTTTTAACGATGAGACAGATTGGATGTATCTAACACCTTCTACAATATCAATGATAACTTGGAGTGGAGAAGATTCTGGAATCAAATTTGTTTTTCCTTTTATCTTTTTAAATTAAAACTGATGATTGTTTAGCTATTCAAATTTCTTAAATTTTGGCTTTCAGAGACCAGTCAGAATTGTTAATTAAATTCTACTATATCTGATTGAAAAATAGAATGGCAAACATACACGAAAATTTACTTCCTGATCTTTTTACTCTTTAAATCATAAATTAAAAAGCACAAAATATTTCGAAAATTTCAAATCTTTAAATAATATATTTTATTTTGATTTTAAGAAAAAAAACGTATATATATATATATAATCTTGTTCCCCTGCACACCAGTGTGCAGGGATTTTGTGTGCACCCTATGATGTTCGCGTGAATATTTGAAATATTCTCGCGAACATCTGATTTTTTTTAGATGTTCGCGCGAACATCCCGCGGTGAACACAAAATCCCTGCACACTGGTGTGCAGTGGATCATGACTGTATATATATATATATATATATATATATATATATATATATTATTCATTTTGTATATGAGAAAGTGAAATAGTGAGATAATAAGGACTGAGAAAATGTGAGAAAAAGATGGAAATTATAAGTTTAGAAATTCATCCAAATCTTTGGGTTAGACCAAAAACTTTTTTTACAAAATTTAGTTGTACCTTAAACACTAATATTTGTATGTCCATGATTTTCATAAAGTTATAAAAAGTTCATTGATATTTTGAATAACACTAGACTTTTGTAGTGTTTTTAAAAGTCAAGGTTGAATATGGCTACGAGTCAGAAGGAGAAGGAGCGGCGTCCGGCGGAGGGGGTTGGAGCCGGTGTCTGGAAGGCAAAATGGAGAAAAGAAAACATAGGGCCAAAGCTATTTCAATCCAGATTTTTTACGACTTTGATTCAATTTTTAGATATATTTTTTTAGATATTTTTGTGAAGCAGATGGATTTTTATTAATTTTTATAATATCTCACGAATTTATAAATAAATTTGAATTTTTTCTAAAATTTTGAACGATTTTTATAAAGATTTGTAAATTTTTTTATATAATACATTAATTTATATTTTTAATATATCTTATTATTTTTATTTTTTCTTTGAAATAATAAATTTATTTGAAATATTTTTTTAATTTATTGATGAAATGGATTTTATTTATTTTAAATAAATATATATATATATATATTAATGTAACAAAATTATAAACTAAAAACTTTGTGATTGTGTAAAGTTATTTTTTAAAAAAAACATATGATAACTTATAAATTATTTTATTAATTATATCATAAAAATTTATTTGTCAAATTTTATTTATTATTATGTCTTTTATTCGTTATTTAAATATTTAAATTAAATCATATTATAATTTTTTGAATCGTATATTATTATCATTAAATATTAAAATTATTGGTATAAATCATAAATTAAAAAGCACAAAATATTTCAAAAATTTCAAATCTTTAAATAATATTTTTTATTTTTATTTTAAGAAAAAAAACGTATATATATATATATATATATATATATATATATTATTCATTTTGTATATGAGAAAGTGAAATAGTGAGATAATGAGGATTGAGGAAATGTGAGAAAAATATGGAAATTATAAGTTTAGAAATTCATCCAAATCTTTGGGTTAGACCAAAAACTTTTTTTACAAAATTTATTTGTACATTAAACACTAATGTTTGTATGTCCATGATTTTCATAAAGTTATAAAAAGTTTATTTTGAATAACACTAGACTTTTGTAGTGTTTTTAAAAGTTAAGGTTGAATACCACTTGACTTTTAAAACTTTAAAAAAAGACTAATTTGAATACCACTAGACTTTTATAGAGTATATAAAAGTCATGATTAAATACCACTATACTTCTAAAATCCATAAAAGTCATTAATTTTTCAGATTGAATACACCCCTGTATGTATCAATATTTATATATATATATATATATATATATATATATATAAACAAAAAAGTCACCAAAAATAAAAAGAGATAAGTTTTTCGCCCAAAAATATTTCCAAAAATAGTTAAGATATCTTAAAAATTTGAAAAAAAAAAAGAAGATAATTTTCAATTTAAAGGTATAGATATTAGATATAGATGATATTGAATATTCAAAAAATAAAATGATATTATAAGTGATAAAATATTTCATCTAAAAAATTTAGAATATGGATAAAAATATGATTTAATTTTAAAAAAATTTAAAATATATTTTATCGTGATAAAAAAAATTAATTTTTGTTTTGAACGTTGGTTATTTGTGTATCTATGCATTAAAAATGAGTAATGCTACAGGTACAACGAAATTTGTGTATCAACTTTTATAACACAAAAAATTCAATATAAGAATTTAATGTATCAAAATCTCACGATACATTAAAAATATAAAATCTCGCGTAAAATAGCAAAATTTAAAAATATTTTATTGTAAATATCGTTGCACAAGATATTTTTTGTAATTTTAGAATTATATATATATATATGGAAAAAAAAAGTATGCTATAAATTAAAACATAACATTTTCCTGACCAAAATTAGATTATAATTATTTGTCATTATCAAAATATATTTGTTGGAAAACAAATCCTAAAGTTTCGGTGATAATAAGTCAAAATAAAAACCAAGCAATAAAAGAAATTACGAACAAAGTGAATCGGACCCAGTCAAGACAGAAGATTAATTAGTTGCCAGATCAAATGTCCGATACAAATTAAGCTCTGGATAAATCAAGTATTCGATCCATGGACCCGTGTGAACAAACTTAAGCAGATCGAATTCACAGGACTCTCTCTAAAGGACAAACCATATCGATTCAAGCCAGATCAATAACTCTTCTAAGAGTCTGATCAATCAGTCCTCGAAAAGGTCAAAGCCCCAATTGCCGGATCAATAACTCTTCTAAGAGCCAGATTAATCAGTCCTCGAAAAGCTCAAAGCCCCACTTGTTAGTGACCGTTGAGCTGGAAAACAAAAGCACATTGGATGTTGAAAAAGACACTCACTAAAAGTCAAGACTTATGAGTCAATCTATGGAATATGTCGGAAGCTCAAAATCTGAAATGGTTTGTGGCTCAGTGCTTACTGGCTAGTTTTCCTAAAGGCTATAAATACTCTAAGGATTCAAAAAAAAAAAGATATAGCAAGATTACAGAGGACAAATTGAAAGAAATCAAAAGTGAAAAATACGAAGCTATCAAAGTCCAAGTCCATCTGGAAAAGCCAAAAAGCCTTTAGTCAATATCATAACTCAAAAATCCCTCTTAACAGATCAAAGTTTTGAACCCTGAGTTAGAGAATATTGTAGAGATCGATCATGTTCAAAAGAAAGATATACACAAGAACGATCCAGATCGAAGTCAATTACATCAATCCAGATTAAAACACCGAAGCACACTCTATAGATTCATTTGTAACTCAAGCAGACTGAGTACTCTGCTTCGAGAGAAAGAGTATTGCTAGGAGTTCTTGTTTAGGCATTGGATAAGTCCTAAATCGGATTGGATTTATAGAAAGAGTTGTATAAATCAAAGTCTTCTAATGGAATCACTACAAGAAAAATGCACAAACACAACACTTAAAAGACAACGCTTTTCACTAAAATCGTTGTATTTTTTTAAAAGACAACACTTTTAGTGAAAAGCGTTGTCGTTATACGTTTTTTATTCATCAAATACAACGCTTTTTTTAAAAAGCGTTGTAAATACGTGTTTTTTTAGGGTCAAAGACAACGCTTTTAAAAGTGTTGTCTATTAGCATTTTTTTTACCATGTATCACAACACTTTTTAAAAAGTGTTGTGGAAAAATTATTATTTTTATATAAAATAAAACATAAAATAAATAATATTCCTTAACCCAAGATCCCCAAATCAGACCCCTTCTCTCGATTACTTTTCCAGATCCAATTCCTTTCTCTCTTTTTTTCTCTTTCAATTCAAAATCCCATGTCGATTTTTGCTCGATTCTTCAAACGATTTCTCGCGTTGAGACTTTTCACTCGAAATCATCCTGGGATTCTTCTTCCTCTCGTTCAGATCGATTATATGTGCATTCGAAGCATTCCGATTTTAGTAAGGTTTTTGCGGCGTTGAAAGGCAATGGCGCCCGTCTTCAAGCGATTTTGACTATGATTTAGTGATTATCGGAGCCGGGGTTGGTGGCCACGGCGCAGCACTTCATGCTATTGAGAAGGTAATGCTCCAGTGGCTCCACTGCGTTCCTGTTTGAAGTCTTCTCCTTTTTTTTTTTTTCTTTTCTTGCTTCTATTTTGATTGTCTGAGCTAATTTAGTTGTGAATTGCAGATTTCCATTTGATGTTTCAAGGTTGTGTTTTATATTTTTGTTAAAAAAACAAACAAACATTTTTTTTTTTGCAATGCCATTCATTCTAAATTGTTTTGCATATTTCATCTAGCAGATTATTACTAAAATGTGTGAAATATTATGTACTGCAGGGCTTGAAAACTGCAATCGTAGAAGGGGATGTTGTCGGCGGAACGTGTGTTAATAGGGGATGCGTTCCTTCTAAAGCACTTCTTGCTGTAAGTGGTCGCATGAGGGAGCTTCAAGATGAACATCACATGAAATCTTTTGGCTTACATGTACTTCTTTCCCCGCATGATCAGTACTGTGTAAATTTTGAACCATTTTGATAAACTCACTTTTACAACCTAAAATTTTGAGTTGGTTATTAGGACTGAAAGGTACATTTCATAAATCTGAACTTGTTATGGCTGAATGACTCTCTAAATTTTGAACCATTTTGATAAACTCTCTTTAACAACTTAAACTTTCATGAGATTTTGAGTTGGTTATTAGGACTGAAAGGTACATTTCATTAATCTGAACTTGCTATGGCTGAATGACTGCAGTTTCATTCGAAACTAGTGAAGGGAAACAACTGTCCCTTTCCACTGTTAACTTCTGGCTTTTTGCACAAATTGGTAAGCAGGAAAATGTAAATGTGATGTGGATGCTGTATGTAAACAATATCTGTTGGACAGACTGTCAATTACAGAAAATTTATGATCTTCTCTACCTAATTTAACATTTAACATAAGTTCTGTACTTCTTTGATAAATAATTAAAACTGCTCAGTCAGTGATTCTTGATTTTGTGTGGTATGCATCATGTGAAGGTAAATAATAGTTTGCTATCCTATTACTTTCTTACAGTTTCCATTTCACGTTTTTCTGGGTCATTTTTCCCATTTTACCAATCATCACCTGCCACAATGACAGGTTGCAGCTGCAGGATATGACAGACAAGCAGTTGCCGATCATGCAAATAATCTGGCCTCCAAAATCCGTAGCAATCTGACCAATTCAATGAAAGCTCTTGGCGTCGATATATTGACTGGTTTTGGTACGATTTTGGCATGTCCACAATTTCTATCATCTGAAAAACAATTTCTCTTTTTTTTTCGCCGCAGCAAAATTCTGTGTTTGAATCATGGGGACTCCGGCATTCCCAAATCTAGGGAAACACTGCAGCATTGACGACTGCCGCCAGATCGATTTCCTTCCTTTCACATGTGATTGTTGCAATCGGGTATGTTTATGATCTTGTATGCATGTGAATGTATGTACTCGTGGTTTTGATGGAATCAGTGGTTTTTTTTTTTTGTTGGTGATACAGATAGAAACCGTAGATTTATATCTATGCAATGTAGTAATGTTGGGTTTGATGAATTAGAATTTATAGGACCTGGAAATTTTATTTTATGTTATGCTTCTTTGTTGTTTCATCATCAGCTTTTAGAAAAAAATGTTTGTCCATTTTTAAACGGAATTATCTTGTGGTTTTTTGTTTTTTGTTTTTCCTTTTGTAGTTGACTCCGATGAGATCCGATACTCGCTTTTAATTCATAATTGGGAATGAGAATTTTTTTATGGGTAGACTGTGTAAAAGTGTTTGTTTAGACTTTAGAGCATTAGGATTGCAGACTCGTGGCATGTGTGGAAGGTTCTGAATTATTGCTGTGAAGTTTGACTTGATATTAAAGGTAATTGATTGGCATGAGCTATTTATGTTCAAATTCATTTAGAAATGGTTGCATTTATCAACCTCGAATACAAGATTGTGAAACTGTATTTGCATATGGTGATGAATGATGCATACTTGCACTTATTTGTTTGGTTGGTTTTACTGCCACGATAATTGAAGTTTGTTTAAAGAGCTATCTGGAGAACTTAACATTTGCGACCACCGATTAAGATCAAGCTTTTAATTTTTACATATAAAAAAAATTCCGTGTGAAAAGTCCAATGAATCAGGGGGTACTCATTGTTCCTGTTACAGCAGTCCTACTTTGGTCAGTGAGTTTTTTTCATACATTTTTAAGAGTTGGCTCGTGATTTTTTTTAACGATGAGACAGATTGGATGTATCTAACACCTTCTACAATATCAATGATAACTTGGAGTGGAGAAGATTCTGGAATCAAATTTGCTTTTCCTTTTGTCTTTTTAAATTAAAACTGATGATTGTTTAGCTATTCAAATTTCTTAAATTTTGGCTTTCAGAGACCAGTCAGAATTGTTAATTAAATTCTACTATATCTGATTGAAAAATAGAATGGCAAACATACACAAAAATTTACTTCCTGATCTTTCTACTCTGTATTTGTAGCTTTGATGGTTAACACTTATGTTTTATTAAACTTCATTCAGATTAGAAAAGCACAGATATAGCTAATTATTATGGCAAATTCTCTCTTGTTTAACTAAGAGAAACGTTTATATGCGTATACCCTCACGGGACTCACCTCCAAGAGTCGCGAATCCTACGCAAGTGCTGGTATAATCGCCGAGCAGGTAAATGCTTTCACAAGTTACTAAGCTTTTAAATGGGGTGAAATGTATTTTTCGATTCTTTTGGCATCGCAGCTGCTTTGCTAACTTAACACATGTGCAGTCGATTGCGCAAGTTAGGACGGTTTATTCTTATGTTGGTGAGACGAAAGCCTTGAGTTCGTATTCGGATTTGATACAAAATACATTCATCCTGGGTTTTACTGTGCAACCAGTCGTAGTCCGTTATAAATCTCACTCCTTTTCTTTTCCTTTTTTCCCTTTCTGTTTTACGTTTTTAAGTAGTTGTCGGAATAATGGATACTCTATTGTTTTTTTTCCCCATTTTCAATTGACAGTGGAATGGAAAAATGAAAGATTCGTTGCAGCCTCAGCTTCTAAAAGAGAATTTCCTTGCTTTCTCCAAAAATGTTCCTAGACTTTCCGAGCCGATAGCCATTATTCAAATTATTTGCGTTACATTCGCATGTGGTTGCAACTGGTAAATCCTTATGTGTTGCTGATTCTTCTGTTTGTACATATATTTGTGATTCACTGCAATTAGAAGAAAAGAGCTTGTTTTATAGAGTGATATTATTGTACAGAGTGCTGTCGTTTATTTCATGCCATTTTATCCCATTTCTTTTTCTCTTCACTCTCTTGAATGTATTATGTTATTGGGTAATTGTTCACCGAGAGTTGCTTGTATATTATGTTTTTTGATTATTTTCTGTATGTGTTGAAAATTTTTTATCATTCTGAACATATTCTGAACACATTAACGGTATAATTGTATAAAGAAGGAAATCTTTAGACAACTCGCTTATGATTTCATCTGTTTTCTCGAGCTGATTCAAAACTTTTCCAGCTCTTTCATTTTGGGTTTTTAGTATCTTTTTGTGTAAGAAAAAAAGTATGTTCCACTGTTTTGAATCTTGGTTTCGCTACTTTTAAGGTTCCTCATACTATGAAATGGATTTGCATTTTGTCCCTTGACGTAATCCCTCAATTTTACTGTTTCTTTTCTTTTCGTAACTAAAATCATAAATAGATAACAAGTACTCCAGTATCGTATTCAAGGTATACATATCTTAAAAATTCTGAAAAATTTAACTAACTGTACAGTTAAAGTGTTTTTATATTCGTTTATCGATTGTTGGACCAAAACTGACTGGACATAAATACGTGCTTGTTGAAATATGTCGAGCGTGTGAATTTTTTTTTTGGCCTTTATCGTAATGGAATTTTTTTTGTTTGACGAGCAAGGAAATTTGATGTTTGGTAATACAGGTGAATAATTTATTATATAGGCAAGGACTATGAAATAATTAAATAAATCATAGACACTATCTTATCAGCTTGGATTTTGATATATGAAGTTTATATTTTTTTTTACACTTTTGGTGATTACTTTCATATTTTCATATTGGTGTTAAGTTCTCCTTTAGCTTCAACCTGGCTGTAACTACTAGCCATTAACACCTTTTATAAGACTAAATTCATTGCGAAACAATATTGCTTTATATGCTTATTTCTTGTTTATTATTAATTTATTTTGGTTTTTCAGTCTCTGGGCTGTCTGGAAGCTCAGAAACTGCCCAAAGCCAAGGCTCAGCCGGGATGGGGCTGCTTGCTGGATCGATAGTGATGCTTCTTACCTTAGTTTGAGTACCTGTGTTGTCATTGGAAAATGTGATATAGAAAATTCTATTGTCGTTGACTCAAAAAACAGAAAGGGCTTCTGTTTAACAGGTTCGTTTTCATGATTTTATCTTTGACTACGAGGCTTCAATTCTTTTTTATGTATGAGATGTCAACCTCTACGGTTCTCCTCCCCCTGCTGCGGTTCCTTCAAATTAAATCGTTCACTTCCAGGCTCCACCACATCAGCATCCCTACATGTCTATGGTTTTTGGGTGTTTGTTTCAGAGTTTTACCTGGTTTTCTTGATGATTGTTGCTGCTACTTGTGGTATGTGCTTTGAAGGGGGTCGATTTTGCTGTTTCAAGATTTCATTTATTTTTTGGGCTGGTGTTTAGCTTCTGATTTACTGGGTTTTGTTCGTATCCCAGAAACAGGAGAGAGTTTGGGTGAAATTAATTTTTGTTTAAAAAATGTGAATTTTGACTTAAGAAAAAATGAATAGAGGCAAGCTCCTATTTGCCATCATTGGATGTGAATTTAGGAATTATTTAGCTTGCTATATGTTGAGATTGTGTATATATGTGTGTGGATGTTGATGTTGGAATTGTAGTACATACACGAAATCTTGAAATATTATGCACTTTTTTAGCGGAGTCTAGAGAAATAATTTTTAGGTATGTAAAGGTAAATTTTTTACTTAAAATGATATTGGAGACTGAAGCACATCCAAGAATTCGAAACCCCGGATTTGAATCGATATATTTAATGGTTCCATCTTTTAGTAAGTATGTGTTATGTTGTGTACCTTGGTTAAGTTAGAGACCGTCTCTTGGTTAACGTTTGTTCTAATTACGTCTACAAACTACAAAGTATGATTCTTTAAGAAAATGGGCTTTATCCAGTACATGTTGGAGCCAATACCGATGTGAGAAAAACTGTAAATTGTACTGCTTTAGCATTATGAACTTATGTTAAGGTATTTTCTGAGATTACTAAATCAATGAGCAGCTCCGAGTCTAGCTATTGGGATATTTTGTTGTTCCATAGCTGCTTTGATCACTCTGCCCCTTGTTGAGGGGGGAGCTGCGATTTATTCAGCAAAGATGCTGGCACATTATGGGTGGAAAGTTGCTGCAGCTAATGCGACCTTCGCTGCGGTAATACTGTCACTCGAGAAATAACGGAAGAAATAAGACATTATTAATTTGTCAGTTGATGTTGTATGTTTCAGTTTCGCAGGTGATGCTTTTGTTTTTATTGATTTATCTTAATTAATTAGTTGATGAACAGTACTGAGCTTAATTAATTGTATATGAATGATTATATATCCTTGCTGGGTGGCTGTGTGAGATTCTTCGACTGTTTAAATAAATATTGTTAATTAATTTACCTCATTTAATTAAGGATTTGTGTACGTGTATATATATGGTGATTCATTCATTCATGTTAACTCTCCTTCTTCATGTCTATTCTCTTATTGTACATGCGCTTATATAATAATACTCTTCTAGTCACGAGTCCTCCATGCATGTTCATTAATATTGTATATAATTCATTGTATAGCAATCATGTTTGATTTCTTGTGTTTATAAGCTAATCTCCAAATCAACAATATTTTATGTTTAGTATTTGAAGGCTTGCTTGCGAGGATGTGGAACAAAGTTATATTTATTGATGAGTTGCAGCGTGCTACCCATGACTCCAATTCACAGGTTGATGCTATGTTTTAAGTCTTGCAAACACGTGAAATGCCACATATATATTTTTGAACAAACAAATTCACTACAGCTCACCAAAAGATTGTTGATGCATATGGGAGAGTTTTTCTCTATAGTAAACTGGTAGACACATTTAGGTTCATTCAAGTATAAGCTGTCTGTTTTGGAATTGACTTGTCAAAGAGCTAATTAAATGGTGATAACTGGAAAATGTGACTGCTAGCATTTGAACATTGAAAAACAGCAACATGGCTTATGGCAATGCTATACCTTCACAAATTTGATTGACACCACAGATAAGATAATCATGTTCATAGTCTGGCTGCGATTTTGAAATCTGTGCAGGGTGCCATTAGGCAATTGTTTAGTGGGCTATATATGGTAAGTTATTTGATTTAAGTAATTTAGCAACTTCTTTTGCAAAGTTGGCATGCATATTTAATTTTATTATGTTTGCAATGACAGACATCTTTACAAAAAGATGCTGGAAGACAACAAGAAAGAGAAATTCAGATTTGTGTACCTGTTTCCACGTTGATTTAGTTGCATCGAAACTGTATAGGCTGAGTTCAATATCTTTCATATTTTTTTTAAAAATTGGCATAGCTGATGCATGAAAATCCTATCTCACAGGTTTTTGATGCACTTAGTCAGTTGGAGTGTAGCATTGAAGTATGGGAGCATTCTCTTTTTCAGTCGCTGGATCTTTTCCAAGTTTGTTTGATTTTGAAATTCAGTAATAATGTGATAGTGAATGACCGTGATTATGTTATTGAAAATTTGATATTTTGAAAAGATCTTGGATGCAAAGTGGGGTGTGGTCGTTTGCTTTGACAATTGTTTAGTAATGACTTTTTACTGGTAATTGGTAAATTGATATATTGACTTTGATTTTGCTGCATCGAGCCTATCTGGATAAATGTCATTTGACAACTTTTCTTCTATGTTTCTTATTTTCTCATAAATACGAAACTTTTCTTGAGAACTATCAGAAGTTAACTAGTTGTACCAACTCGTCTTTGTACTTTTGCAGGTCCTTTATCACACTCTCCTGTAGATACAGTGTGTGAAGCTTAATTCAGCTCTTGATGAAGAAATGACTAGTTTTCCCTTGCTTCGAGGATCCTGTTTTTCTCTTGCTAATAGCAAAGAAGTTAGAGGTGAATTTACCTCTTGTCTGGTTTATTTATCTTGTGCTTATTTGGATAAATTTGTTACTGTTTTGGTGATATCTTTGAACATTTTGGTAAAAGGGCACCAAAAGCAGAGTACTTGCATGCAAGAAAGTTTGTGGTTTCTTAGTTTTTGAATATTTTTAGTCAATGCAAGAAAAAATTAGTTTGTGGTATATTTTTAATTTGTATGCAGTTTGTAGAGTTTTGTAGATGTTAGGTTTAAAGACCTTGTTGGATTTTCCTAATCCATTTATCTGGAAATAGATTTTTAGGGATGCAAAACTGTGAGTTATGGCTTAGGGTGCTTGTGTTGTGATTATGTCTTTTCTTTTCATTATTTTTTTTAGAGGGGAGATTCTGGTCAAGTAGTAATTAGAAGGGGTTGAACAGGAGGTGCCTTGTTCACCTCATGTGAAATTCCATTTGTAGTGTGCTGTAAAGAGGAGATCTATTTTGCGTCTTTGCTGCTTTTCATTCGGCATGCGAAAATATCCTGCTCTTTTGTTTCAATTTTACTTCCATAATTGTTTTTTGCTTTAATGGGCACAATATGCTTGTGATTTAGACGACATTTAGTTACTAGTCCATTGACATCGTGGAAGTATTGTATAGATATATGTTAGGTTGTGATTGGAAGAATCTTGGTGAATTTGCTGATCATGCAACTCTTTTCTTTATTGTTAAGCTTGTGATCTTTTGCTGAGGTAGATTTATTTCTAAGAGCTACAAGATTGAACTGATTTTCTTTTTTCTCGTATTATTGTATTAAATTCCAAGAACATATGGATGCTCTTGTTAGCATTTTTTTTTCAATAACGCATGCCAAAATCACAATTATGCTTTTTTTATTTTTCTTTTCCCATGTAATATTTTCAGTGTTGAGAAGTGGACTTTGAATGAATCTATCTGTTATCATATCTGTAAGGTCTGGTATGTCGTGACTGGTGAAAAACATTATACATTTCAAGGCCATGGTGCTCCCTTCAGATGTTGATTTTGTGAACATATTTTTTTTCCCAGGAGATGTACCTATTGCATTTTTCACTTACACATCAAATTAAAGTGTTTCGTTATTGCATCATATTTGTTTTATGTGTGTTTGTTCTTAAATATTTAAGTTTATTTATCATTTTGATCTATTCATATTTTTTTATGTTTGTTTGTTCTTCTTATTTTTAATAACTTACAGTATGAAGATATAAATTAAAGGAAAAGAGATTGTTGCGGTTTTTATGAAAGTTTGGGACGCTAACATGTGCTGAAGGGAAGGATCAAAGTTTTTTGAGATTAATGAATAGTTTTTTCCTAGAGTTCATTAATTTAGAATTCGTTTATTTTTTATATTTGAATGATTTATAATATTGAAATATTGTATATTAAATTTTATTTTATAAATTTTTGAATTTTGAGTGATTTAAAATACTGAATATTTGTGAATTAATTTTTTTTTTGTTTTTTATTTGAATTGCCAGAAAAGACAACGCTTTTTTGAAGCGTTGTCTTTTTCAAATACAACGACACTTAAAAAGCGTCGTCTTTTCCAGAAACGACAACACTTTTTATAAAAGACAGCACTTAAAAAGTGTTGTCATTTTTAGATACGACAACGCTTTTTAAGCGTTTTCGTTTCACTTAAAAAGCATTGTCTTTTTCAGAAATGACAACGCTTTTTATAAAAGACAACTCTTAAAAAGCGTTGTCGTTTTTAGATACGACAACGCTTTTTAAGTGTTGTCGTTGCTGGAAACGATAACGCTTTTTCCACGTTGTCTTTGAGCGTGATCTTTTACAACACTGCCTACGACAACGCTTTTTCGGGGACATTAACAACGCGGAAAAAGCGTTGTCTTTGGCCGTTTTTCTTGTACTGAATCCTTCTGAAAACAGAAGAAGGGGTGACGTAGGAGTTTTCATCTCCGAACATCCAGAAACAATCCTATCTCTTTTACATACTGCATTTACAATATCTTATCTGCCTTAGTTATTGAATTATTCAAATCTGCAAGGAAGATTCCTTCCGCCTGATAATCTCAAATCTTTCGAGCAGATCAAAGTTTTAAGCAACAAAACTTCCATCTGGTTTTAGCTAATCATATAGAAGAAATTTAACAAAGATTAAATAGTGTATTCACCCCCTACACCTATTTCGATCCTAACAAGTGGTATCAGAGAGGTTTTTGCTTATCACCTGAATCGTCTCTTGCCTATGGCATCTCTAGCTATGGCATCCTATAGTAAAATTCTTATGTTCTATAAGAAAGATTATGATGACTGAAAAATTCTTATGCAGGCACATCTATCAGCACTAGATGATGATACGTGGTTCGTGGTAACAGATGGAAAAATGAAGATTATGTAAGTCAACACTGCAGTTGCTATTATTGAAGGTGCTCCTCCGATGATAGAAAAGCCTCGAGCTGAGTAGACAGCTGAAGACAAACGAAAAGCCAATCTGGACAATGTAGCCAGAGATATACTATACAAGACTCTGGATAAAAATATGTTCAGCAAAATCAAAATTTGTTCTACTGCCAAAGAGATATGGGAAAAACTCACTCAACTATGTGAAGAAAATGATCAAACAAATAAAAACAAACTTATGGTAGCTATCCAAATGTTTGACAGCATAAAGATGAAACCAGGAGAAACAATGAATGAATTCGATGAAAGATTCAGCAGCATTTTGATAGAGCTGAATGCACTTGGAAAGAATTACAACAATCGTGAAGTAGCACTCAAAGTCATGAGAGCTCTACCACGTGAATGAGATGTAAAGACAGTAGCTATGGGAGAATCCAAAGATCTCAACAAGATCGAATTACATGATCTATTTGCAGATCTTAAAGCTTATGAATTCGAGCTGGGAGTTCGAACTGAGGAAGACACGTCAACATCACAAGTTACTAAGGCCCTCACTGCAGCAGACGAAACTATAGCAACCAAGACTGCAGAACAAATCATAGTGATGCAATGTCACTATTTGTCAGAAAATTTAGAAGATTCATGAGGAAGAATCACAGTAACTTTCAGAGAGCAAATCGATCAAGCTTCAAACCAAAGGAACCATTTGAATAAAATCAAGCTTGCTACAATTGTGGTAAAGAAGGACATTTCATAGCTGACTGCACCAAGCCTAAAAAGGATGAAAAGAGAACACCTTACAAGAAGTCTCCAAGAGAAGAAAAGAAAAGGTTTTGAAAGAAGAAATATCAGAAGGCCTTACTTGCAGATGAAAGCAACAATACGTGGGCTGAATCTGACTCTACTTCATCTGACTCAGAAACATCGTTAAGTGAAAGTGATGATGATGCTGTCAAATGTCTTATGGCTAATGACCTGAACATTCCAGATGATGGAGAGGTACTTGACTTTACTTTTGATGAATTTAGTAAGGAAGATCTTATTAATGCATTGAATGAGATGGTTATTGAATATCGTACACTATCTCGTAAGTTTGATGAATTCAGAACAAATGAAAAGAGTCCAATAGATAAGTCAGATCAAAGTAACTCAGAAGAGTACACTGGATCAAATAGTCTAACGGCTCAGATAAGTCTGTTGATGATCGAGAACAATGATATGAGAAGTAATCTTCAAGAAACTTTATCCGAAAATCAAAGATTATGTGATCTAGTTAATTCTTGGAACAAAGCTTTGATATCCTTGGATAAACTTACTGGAATGCAAAAACAATCTATAGATAAATCTGGTTTAGGCTATAACATGGATAAAGGGAGTTCATCTATCTCAATCACTCAATCCTGTCTGGTAAACAACATGTCTAGATATAAAAAGTTTGTAAGATCCAGCACGATATATGAACCAAAAATCCCTATGACATATTCAATACCTCAAAAGAGTAAACTCTCACACAGAAGGCTGGGGTATGTTGAGCCGGATGAATCCAAATCACGATGGACTAAGACTAGATCAAAATGGTCTGGACATGGTTTTCAAAGACAAAGAATTCATTCAACTCAGCATAAACCACATTTTAATAACTCCTATATGATTTCTGAAAGATCCTCTATATATTTGTATCGAGTCTTCTTGAATATATATAGCCTTTAGAAAACTAGCCAGTAAGCACTGAACCACCAACTATTTCGGATTTTGAGCTTCCGACATATTCCATAGATTGGCTCATGTTTCATGACTTTTAGTGAGTGCCTTTTCCAACATTCAATGTGCCTTTTGTCCTTCAGCTCAATGGTCACTTTCAAGTGGAGCTTTGAGCTTTTCGAGGACTAATTAATCTGGCTATCTGAGTAGTAATTGATCCGGCTCAAATCGATCTGATTTATCTTGAAGGAACATCCTGTGTATTCGATCTGCTTAAGTAGGGTTATTCATTCGGAACTATAGATCGAATATTTGATTTATCCCGATCTTAATTTGAATCGGACATTTGATCTGGCAACAATTTGTTCTTCAATCTGACTTGGTCCGATTTGATTCGTTCTTAATTTCTTTTATTGTTTGGGTTTTATTTTGACTTATTATCACCGAAACTATAGGATTTGTTCTCCAACATAAAAAGTTGGAATTAAAAAAATATAAGAATATAAATCTTGAAAAGAACAAAACTAAAAACTAAAATTTACGGTAATATTAAAAACATATATTTACGAAATTAATGTAGGAGTATACATTAAATATATTACCTACCTAAAAATGTGAATAAAAAGGTAAAATTTTATCATTGTAAAATCTATCTATCTATCTATCTATCTATCTATCTATCTATCTATCTATCTATCTATTACCTACTAAAAGTGTGAATAAAAGGATAAAGTGTGAATCGTCTCTTGCCTATGGCATCTCTAGGTATGGCATTGTAACGTCCCAAAATTTATTACCAAATTAATTGGCAATTAAAAATAATTATTGAGTTGGAAAAATAATTATTACTGCCAAATGAGTTATAGAGTGTATTTACAAAATACACGTGCCAATTAGTCAATGAGTTTGACTATTTTTGAATATCTGGTAATATTGGAATTTTGAGATAATTATTGAGATAATTGAATTAAAAATAATTATTTATGCCAGATAATTTAATTTGAAGAAAATAATCAGTTTGGGTGACTGGTCAAAGCCTAAGATTGACTCAATTTATTTATTGGGAATTAACTGGTCTAGTTGCCAGGTCAAAGTTCGCTATTTCAGATAATTAAAAATGTGTTAAATTACATATTGGTGTAAAATAATACAAGAGCATTAAAATGGATCAGACCGGGTCATTTTAGGACCAAATTTTATAATATTAAGTGGTACACTCTCTCTCACGCACTAAACACCTGAAACACATACTAAAACCCTAACCCCATTCACGTCCCGCCGTCTTCGACCGCCGCCCGCCGCCTTTCGCCGTCGATTGAGCATTTCATCTTGTAGTTCTCATCGAGGCGATCATAACCATACCAAGAATCGTGATTTTTGGTGTCCGATTTGCCGAGCACGAAGTCGAGAATGGGGCGACACTATTCATCGTCTTCTTCGCATGTTTTGATCGGATTTTTGCTCGATTGGGTTGGTTTTTGAGTTTCTAGATGGTATTAGGTGATGTGCAGAACATTTTCTAAGCTTGTAGTAGCTTTTTCCATCACGTATGGTGCAGATCGGAGCTCAGGAATCTCGCCGCCGCCGCCTCTATAATTCGCAATATTCGGCCGCCACAGTGGTCCATTCTGGCTGTGGCCTAGTCCGTTAGAATCGTCTCGTTGAGCTCTACAACCCTGCCAAATTTCAGAATTTTTGGAGTTGTTTTTCTCGTCGCCGCCGCACCGCCGTCTTCCCCAATTTCCGGCGACCTCCGACATGTTAACCATTTTTGACCGATTCGACGTGATGGATCCAAATATCCAAGTTTTGAGTCAAGATTCAAAACCGTGAAGTGGTGAGAACGCAATTAATTTCGGAAATTTTTTGTCAAAGTTTGACGAGAGTTGACCAGGGTTGACTTTTGACCATTGTGTGATTTTTTGCAGATCGAAATCTATTTGAGGATATTTAGGGGGCATAAATCAATAGTTTAGGGGTTCGAGCCTCTAGAATTGGAAGTTGTGAGATTCTTGAGTCCCGATATACGCAACCGCAACTGTATAAATTTTCGTGTGTTTTAAACGCAAATGCATGTTATACCCTTCCTTGCTCACACCATTTAGATCAGTATATTCACGGTTTTTATGATTAAATTGTGTTGTTGCATTTGGATATGGATATGATAGCTCAAATTTTAACTCATGCATTATTCACGTTTTTATGTTTTGTGGATGATTTTTCTGCCATGGCTAGGTCTTAGTTGTTGTTCAATGATTGATGGTTGGACTAGGTCCCTTTGGGTGTTGGTTTAAGATGTCTTGAACTAGTGTTGGCTAGGTGAACAGTTGGATGGTTGTAAGGATGGTCTATCAAGCAGGCAGTTTAGGCAGGGCTCGGGCGAGTGGGTTGTCCGGATCGGGTAAAGTGTATCATGGTCATATGTTATGTTTTGGTCACAGATTATTTTATTTGGGCCGGGTAATTTATTTAAGAGTCTAAGTGTTTAGTTTATTCATTGGGTCAATTTTGTTATTGTGCCTAAGATGTTCATTGGGCTTAATTTAGTTATTGAGTCTAAAATATTTATTGTATTCAATTTATTTATTGGGCTTAGTTGTTTATTTCAGATAAAGTGTTATTTGGGTTTGAATGAATTGATTTAGTTATTGATCCAAGCTTATGGGCTTAAGATATTTATTGGAGGTGCAATTTAATAATAGAGCTAAATATGACAAGCCTAAGTTGTTTAATTATTTGGTTGGGCTAAGTTCTAAAGTTGGGCTAAGTACTATTGTGTCAATCTAAGTCTGATTGGGTCATTTTAAGTGCGATTGAGCTAGTATAAGTATTTTTGGGCCAGTATAAATGTTAATGAGTCAGTCTAAGTTTATGGGCTTTAGTTAAGGGGCAGCAACTCAAACTAGCCAGTGGCAAACAAAATAGTCCGTAAATATATATTTAATAGATGTATATATATATTTTCATACAAGTATGATTTTTTTTTATGAAAAATGAATTAAATATATATTTATGGGCAAAATTTCAAAAAAATAATATTTTTAAGTTCATGATTCATGCATGTATTTTATGATGAGATAACGGGCATGTAAATAAAATATTTTTGGGAAGTTGAAGTGATTTGTGACAAACACGGGACTGGAGGTCGGGATACCGGGCCCGATGACCTTTCCACTTATGATTATGAGTCTATGGATCCCCAAAGGTTGGGTGAAGTGGCATAGGGCTTTAGGGGTACACCCCACAGGCCGCCATCACGTACGATGGATTTAGATTGATCAATCGAATTAGGTTACACTTCACTGATATGACCCACAGAAAATGATATTTATGTTTATGACATGCCAATGCTTATGTTACGTATTATGATACATATTATGTTACGATTTAGATTACGACGCAGTTTATGCATACGATTTTATGATCATGCATGCATTAGAATCCTCAGGTTATTTTTATATACGTTATGTGCTTGCATGTGGTTTTATTTAGTAGTACTCGTTATTAAAGGTAGAGCATGCTGGGTCTTTAGGCTCACTAGACCTAAATGGTGTGCAGGTGAGTTTTATGTTATTCAGGAGGTTGTGGTCCCGACTGGTGGTGAAGACCTCTGTGCATCCGTGGCGAGCTAGCACACCTGTGACCTTCGCCAGCTCATGTTTCAGTTGATTTAGTTAATGATGAGATACTTTATGTATTGAGCTATTTTCCGCACATGTTTACTATTTTTTTTATTAGTTTGTATACTTTTGAGATTATAGTCGTTTTAACCTGTTCGAGTTTTTAAACTTTTAAGATGCAATCGATTTTTATTATGCGTTAAATTTTATGAAAATATATTTTAAGTATAGATGCATATATGTATGGGCATATATGTAATATTAAAAATAAATCCTTCGAGTTTTGGTTCGTTTCAATTTGGTATCAGAGCAAGGTCCTTGGAGGGTTGGCTAGCCTACTACGTGGAGCTCAAAAGTCGCACTACCAGTCTGTGATTTTTAAATGCTTTTAATTATGTTTTACGAATGGGACCCATGAGTTAGTTTTCACTGAAATTCATTTTATAAGGCTTTTAAATTTAAAAACATAGCTATGCACTACGGTTGCGTGAGGGATTATTGGGAATTGCAGTATGTCTCCGAGTCGCGTAGTTTGCGATGCGGGTAATCAGGATCCACCTTCGCCTCTACCTTCACCTGCAGCTCTACCATTCGCAGTTTTTGAGAGAGCCAGCATGGGCATGCTAGCTGGTATCACGAGTTTACTTGAGCATCAGGCTGGACAGCTTAGGATGGCGCACGAGGAGGACATCACTGAGAGGTTCTGCAAGCAAGGATCGAAGGATTTTGAGTGGACCCGTGATCCACTTGTGGCTGAGGAGTAGATTCTAGAGTTGTAGATGATCTTTGCCTACATGGGGACCCAGGATGCTAATTGGGTCAGATGCGCAATCCACATGTTGAAGGATGATGCAACTCTCTGGTGGGAAGGCGCAGTGACTGGTCTTGATCTGGCCAGGATGATTTGAAAGGATTTCAAGACGGCTTTATTTGAAAAATACTTCACAGAGGATGTGTGAGGCCATCTGATTCGTGACTTCATGAGCCTTCGACAGGGAGACAGGACTGTGGCCAAATATCTGAGGAAATTCGAGCGGGAGTGTCACTTTGTGCCCACGATTGATACAATGGAGAGAGGTTGCGGCATTTTACTGGGAACTTGAGGTCCGATATCAAGCATATGTTTCCATGGCAGACGTAACAAAGCACAAGGTAGCGATTAGTCGAGCGTGCCAGTCCGAGAAGGGAGGAAGGAGATGCAGGCTGACTCCCAGAAGCAGAGACAGTTCCAACAGTCATCTAGAGGACATTCCTTGTAGCAGCCAGCATAGAAGTCTTATTTTGGGTCATCTAAGGGATCAGATTCTCCTAGACTGCAGCAGCAGCAGCAGAGGTCGTAGGGCCATCAGCATTAGCGGACAGTTGCTCCTAGCATTGGAGGGCTACCTTTCTACAGACAGCGTCAGAGACCTCATTCTGGAAAGTGTTTGGTTGGCTCAATCAGGTTCTACCATTGCGAGGATCCGAAACAATTTTGGGGAACTGTCATAGGGCGAGGCAAACCACGGGGCGCTTGTTTGTGGTGCAGGCTGAGGATGCAGATCATGATACTTCTCTTATGGCGGATAATCTTAATTTGCGTTCTTAAATTCCATTATTGGGATGCTTAGTTAAGATTTTGTAACGCCCTGCTTTTATCTTAAATGAGTTTATTTGAGTTAATCAGAGATTATAGAGTTCTCGAGCCGGTTTGTTTTTTGATCAGGGTCCTTTTTGCAAATTTTGGAAATTTCAGGGACTAAAACGCAAATTGTGGATTTTATATATTATCTACTCTTAGAATTTGTTTGAGAAAGTCTTCATCTTCTCCTCCTTAGCCGCCTCCTCAATTAGAGCCGCCTCCTTCTCATTCCAAGCTTTGGAATTTCAGTCCGAGCTCGATCCGTCCGTTGGAAATTATTTCTGAAGGCAGATTAGCGATCACTGCTGCGAGAGCTTCGTTCTATCGTAAGTTTTTCTACGATCAGATACATTCTAGTTTTTGGATGTTGTTAGAATCGTTCTAGATTCGAGTATGTTGTTCTCTTCAGAGTTCTGATCGTTTATTATCTGTCGGTTTTGAATTAGAGCGACGTTCGGAATTGTTATGATTTTTGGAAGCTATTTTCGAAAATCATGATTTTGAGACTTGTTGGGTTTGTCTTGTTGTTGTTGTATTAGCATTGAATTGAGTTGATATCGGTATTGAACTGCTGTCTGCGTTGCCGGTTTGTTCAGTTATAGCCGTTATGCCGTCGGTTTGAGTTTTGGAGTTTCGAACCATTTTGAGTTATGAACTTGGCTTGAAAGTTGATCGTGGCTATTGATCAATCATCTCTTGTATTCGTACAGATTCGTTGAAGTTGTCGAGCCCTGTGTTAGCAGCATTGGATCGTCGAGAGTTGGACGAAGAACGGTAAAAAGATTTCCATGAACCGTTGATTGTTGTTTAGGTTGTATAGTTATTGATACAATCTTTTGTTGTAGCTTTCCAGAAGTTGGAACTACTGCCTTGAAAGGTAAAAGCAGTCATCGTAGCGGGATAGCATACTCGGGACTGTTGGTTCTCGAGTTTCCCTTTTTAAATCACATATTGCATCGATACTTGTTCTAGCATGAGGAACTTGTATTTTGTTGACTGATTGAGTTTTGTTATGTGGCTTATGTTTATGTTTCTGTTATGCATTCATCTTGAGCCTACTTTGATTTCAGCGGGCAGAACCGTCCTTTTTGTTTAGACGTTTGGGAACTATGATTGAGTGGCCTAGGTTGTAGTATTTCGCCTAATGCTAGCATACTCGTTATGGTTGCTCAAAGTCTAGAGGAGTGGGATACGTGGCCCCACCTCGATTGGGAGAGTCGGTGGGTTGTTACTTGATCTCATCCTCGGGATCCCAAAAGCACAGCAGCAATCCCTTGTTTATCAGAATCGATATCCTGGTTTTTAAAGACATACATATCATTAACCTTGACTTGAATATGTTGTCTTGATAGCATGATGTTTATTCAATATTGATATGTTGCTTTTACTGGGATTATCATTTTCACCGGTTATCCGGCTATTGCTTTGTTTTGTATGTGTACTTGGCAACAGGTGGGGCAGGACCAAGTCAGAAGAGGCATGGTTAACATCAAGAGGGAGAGCTAGTAGTGAGACTCGGTTTAGAAGTCGTGTCAGCATGTCTACCTAGTGATATTGGAACATGTTTAGATATCGAACTTCATCGTTATGTTGTTGTTGCATATCCTCTACTTTGAACAGCTGTTGAACTCCAAAATTTTATGTACTAGTTGGAAGAATTGATTTTGTATCAAGTAGTCGAGATTATGTTGAATTTGGATGGATGCATGTTGTTATGAATATTTTTGGTTTGAGTTGGTTAGCTTGCCCTGTTCTGATTTGTTTCCGCTGCCCAGGGTGCGCTCGAACCCAGGAAAAGCCAGGATCGAGCGCAGCCCCTGTTTTGTTTGAGGCAGAGGTTTCAGAAAAATGGTGCGCTCGATCTTGGCTTTTTTTCGGATCGAGCGCGGCACCTTAATTTTTCTCGACAGAGAGTTGAGAGAAGTGGTGCGCTCGATCCTGGCTTTTTGCCGGATCGAGTGCGACACTGTTCTCTTTTAAAAAAAAAAAATTTCTTTTATTGATTTAACCTTTGGTTATTGTATGTCTTAGTGTTGTCTAATCCCAAGATTAGTTGTTTAGAACCGAGGTCTCACATTAAGTGGTATCAGAGACGTTAAGATTCTTGGTCGAACTAGAGTGAGCGGGTAGATCGAGTCTGCATGTTTTGGCTCCTCGCATGTGTTTGAATTATTTTATTGTGTACTTAATTCCATGCGAGCATGCTTTATTGTTTGAGCATTATTTGAATTACATGGTTGTGTGATTTAAATTAATAAAGCATGATCTACTTGAGATATATCTGTTCTGTTATCGACTGGTATCCGGTATTCCAAGCGGTTGTAAGGGCACTGATTGTAGCGATTGAGATATCTCGTGTCCTAACCTTTGATTATCAGATGGGTCCTCGTCGAGTGATAAACAGAAACACACCGCCAGTTATCCCTGCAACTGAGCAAGCTAGCACTGAAGTTGATCAGTTGGATGCTTCAGCAACGCCTATGGAAACCTTGCTGAAGAGGTTTCAGTCTTTCAATCCGCTGTTGTTGTTAGGTTCAGAAAATCCAGTTGAATGTGAAAGTTGGTTGGATGATATTGATCAGCTGTTTGATTCCATTGATTACACAGATGACCGCAGAATCAGGTTAGTCATTCATCAGCTACGTGGGGTTGCTAAGAGCTGGTGGATCATGACAAAGAAAGTAATAGAGAATAGAGGTACGGAAGTTACTTGGACTCCTTTTAAATCTGAATTCTATAAGAGGTTTTTCCCTATCTCGTACCGTAAGGACAAGGGAGCAGAATTTTCCAATTTGAGACAAGGGAATCTGAACATCGAAGAGTACGTTGCCAAGTTTGATAGTCTGTTGCGTTTTGCACCACTAATTGCCGGAGATGAAGAAGCTAAGGCAGATCACTTCATAAATGGCTTGAATCCTGACATCTTCACTTTGGTGAACACTGCTAGGCCAGACAACTTTGCGGATGTCATGTATCACGCAAAGGGAGCAGAAGCAGGCTTGTGGAGGCAAAGAGGTAATCAGGTGGCACCTCAGCAGCAGAGGCAGTATCAGAACCAACCATCTCAGTATCAGAATCAGCCACCGCAGCATCAAAACCAGCAGCAAAGGTATGAAGGTGGAAACAGTGGGGGAAACAGAAAGGATCAGTACAAGGCAAGAGGTAAACAGTTCAGAAGACAAGGGAACAGTTCGTCCAGTTCCAGTGGTTCAAAGCAATTCGGTTCAGGATCGAGTTCTGGGTCATCATCCTTGTACTGCAGCAAGTGTGGAGGAAGACACTCATCGGATCAGTGTGTGGGAGTCTTTGGCAATTGTAACACATGTCAGCAATCGCGACACTTCTCTAAGGTGTGCCCTCAACGTAACAGATATAGAGCTCAGAGTGGGAGTTCGTCTAGACCTGCAGCTCAGCCTGAGAGGCAGTCTTCTGCAGTGCACTCTTTCCAGCCTCAGCAGCAGAATAGACAGGGAGGTAACTCTAGTGCAAATCAGCCTCCGAGACAGCAGGCACGAGTCTTTGCATTGACAGAGGATCAGGCTCAGGCAGCACCTGACGATGTCATAGCAGGTAACTGTTCGATTTTCGGTTATTCTGCTCATGTCTTGATAGATACAGGTGCTTCCCATTCCTTTATCTCTGAGAAATTTGTGTTATTACATGCTTTGCCTACTGAATTGTTGCCTACAGTAGTAGCTGTTACTTCACCTTTGGGTGGAGGAATTGTTTCTGTCAGATTAGTCAGGAGCTGTGAACTGTGTTTTGAAGGAAATTTGTTAGAATTCGACTGTATTGTACTTGTACTGTCAGATTTTGATTGTATTGTTGGGATAGATGATTTAACCAAGTACAGGGCGACAGTCGATTGTTTCCAGAAAGTTGTCAGGTTCAGACCTGAAATGGCAGACGAGTGGAAGTTCTTTGGTAAGGGTTCTCGATCTAGAATTCCTTTGATTTCAGTGTTATCCATGACTCGTTTGCTACAGAAAGGTGCAGAAGGATTTTTGGTGTATGCAGTTGATGTACTGAAATCTAGCCCAGCTTTGGTAGATTTACCGGTGGTTAGAGAATTTGCGGATGTGTTCCTGGAAGATGTTCCAGGTTTGCCACCTATTTGAGAAATCGAATTCAGCATTGACTTAGTGCCAGGTACTCAACCTATTTCAAAAGCTCCTTATCGTATGGCACTTGTTGAATTGAGAGAGTTGAAGGAGCAGCTTGAGGATTTGATTGTCAAGGGATACATCAGACCTAGTGTATCGCCTTGGGGTGCTCCTGTTCTATTCGTTCGGAAGAAGGATGGTTCTATGCGACTCTGTATTCACTACCGCCAATTGAATCATGCTACAGTCAAGAACAGGTATCCTTTACCCAGAATAGATGACCTTTTTGATCAAGTGCAGGGTTCTTCTGTCTACTCTAAGATTGATCTGAGGTCAGGTTATCACCAGTTGAGAGTGCGAGAGGAAGACGTCCCTAAGACCGCATTCAGGACGAGGTATGGTCACTTTGAGTTTATAGTCATGCCATTCGGTTTGACCAACGCCCCAGCGGTTTTTATGGGTTTGATGAACCGTATCTTTCAGCGCTATTTAGATGAGTTCGTCATTATCTTTATCGATGATATTCTTATCTACTCGAAGAACCGTACTGACCATGCAGAGCACTTGAGGACCGTACTGCAGATTTTGCGAGTTGAGCAGTTGTTTTCCAAGCTGTCTAAGTGTGAATTCTGGTTGGATCGAGTTGTCTTTCTCGGTCACATTATTTCTGAAGATGGGATTTCTGTCGATCCCAGCAAGATTGAAGCGGTTATGAATTGGCCTAGACCTACCTGAGATCCGAAGCTTCATGGGTTTAGCTGGTTATTACCGTCGTTTCATCGAGGGTTTCTCGTCTATTGCCAAGCCAATTACCCAGCTAACTCAGAAGAATGCGCCTTTTGTTTGGACTTCAGATTGTGAGGCTAGCTTTGTTGATCTGAAGAGGAGACTAACCAGTGCTCCAATTCTTTCTATTCCGAAGGGTACTGGAGGTTTCATAGTCTATTGTGATGCTTCTAACCGAGGCTTGGGTTGTGTTCTTATGCTGCATAAGCATCTGATAGCGTATGCATCGAGACAGCTGAAACCGCACGAAACCCGTTATCCGGTTCACGATCTTGAACTAGCTGCGATCGTCTTTGCTCTGAAGATCTGGCGTCACTATCTTTATGGTGAGTCTTTCGAGATCTTTTCTGACCATAAGAGCCTTAAGTACTTGTTTTCACAGGCGGAGCTGAATATGAGACAGAGAAGATGGTTAGATCTGTTGAAAGATTTTGACTGTGAAATCAAGTATTATCCCGGGAAGTCAAACGCAGTTGCAGATGCGTTGAGTCGAAAGCTGTGTTCTTTATCTCTTTCTACTATTGGTGTTTCTCAGTTGATCGATGATTGTTGCACTTTTGGTTTAGAGTTTGAAACATATAGGGAGACTATCAGAGTGTTTGCTATTCAGGCCGAACCGGAGTTGTTTGTTGCAATCAGAGAAGCACAGAAGTCTGAGCCGAGCATTCAGGTTTCAGTAGAGAAAGTCAGATCTGGGCATCAGTCTGAATTCCAGGTTAGAGATGACGTCTTATTTGTGAATAACCGTCTCGTTGTGCCAGATATTGCGGAGTTGAGATAGCGTATTCTCCGAGAGGCTCATTGCAGTCGGTTCAGTATTCATCCTGGAGGTCGTAAGATGTACAACGATCTGAAGAGTCAGTTCTGGTGGAAGAGAATGAAGAGCGACGTAGCAAGGATTGTATCTGGTGTTTGAATTGTCAGCATGTGAAAGCAGAGCGGAAGCAAACAGGAGGTCTTTTGCACAGCCTATCCGTTCCTGAATGGAAATAGGATCACATTTCTATGGATTTTGTCACGAAGCTACCACGATTCGTTCGAGGATGCGATGCTATTTGGGTAGTGATCGACCGAATGACGAAGTCTGCTTGTTTTATTCCATACAAGATGATGTATCGTCATGATCAGATGGATGAGTTGTATGTTAGCAATGTTGTGAGATTGCATGGTGTGCCGAATTCGATCGTTTCAGAGAGAGATCCTAGATTCACTTCGCACTTCTGGCATAGTCTTCAGGAGGCACTTGGTACTCGATTGCATCTGAGTACAGCTTATCATCCTCAGACAGATGGACAGTCAGAGCGGACTATCCAGACGTTAGAGGATATGCTGCGAGCGGTGGTGCTAGACTTTGGCACTAGTTGGCAGGATTCTTTGCCTCTTGTCGAGTTTTCTTACAACAACAGCTTCCAAGCGAGTATCGGTATGGCGCCTTTTGAGGCTTTGTACGGCAAGAAGTGCCGATCTCCGCTGTTTTGGGATGATTTGTCCGAGTCACCAGATTTGGGGCCGAAAATGCTTCGAGATATGGCAGAGCAGGTTAAGATCATTCAGACCAGAATGAAGTCAGCTCAAGATAAACAGGCGAAGTATGCGAATGTCAGACGTAGACCTCTGAGTTTTGAGCAGGGAGACCGTGTTTTTCTTAAGATTTCTCCGTTCAGAGGCACTGTCAGATTCGGTAAGAGAGGGAACTTATCTCCGAGATTCATCGGGCCGTACAAGATTCTCAAGAAGATAGGCGATCTTGCTTACAGACTTGCACTTCCTCCGTCTTTATCTGGTATTTACGACGTTTTTCACGTCTCTATGCTGCGAAAGTATCATCCAGATCCTTCTCATATCCTTCAGCCCGACGAAGCCAAGTTAGACGAGACTCTGAGCTACTTTGAGCGACCGATTCAGATCCTTGATCGAAAGGAGAAGCAACTCAGAACCAAGTTGATTCCGTTGGTGAAAGTGCAGTGGAGCCGTCACGAAGTCGAGGAAGCGACTTGGGAGACAGAATCTGATATGAGACAGCATTTTCCAGAGTTATTCGGATGACGTGAGTTATTCTTACTGTCTTTAGTTCTTTATTCTATCTTATGAGTTGTCGTTCTCGTTGATTTCGAGGACGAAATCTCTTCTTAGTGGGGGAGAATTGTAACGCCCTGCTTTTATCTTAAATGAGTTTATTTGAGTTAATCAGAGATTACAGAGTTCTCGAGCTGGTTTGTTTTTTGATCAGGGTTCTTTTTGCAAATTTTGAAAATTTTAGGGACTAAAACGCAAATTGTGGATTTTATATATTATCTACTCTTAGAATTTGTTTGAGAAAGTCTTCATCTTCTCCTCCTTAGATGCCTCCTCCATTAGAGCCGCCCACTTCTCATTCCAAGCTTTGGGATTTCAGTCCGAGCTCGATCCGTCCGTTGGAAATTATTTCTGAAGGCAGATTAGCGATCACTGCTGCGAGAGCTTCGTTCTATCGTAAGTTTTTCTACGATCAGATACATTCTAGTTTTTGGATGTTGTTAGAATCGTTCTAGATTCGAGTATGTTGTTCTCTTCAGAGTTCTGATCGTTTATTATCTGTCGGTTTTGAAGTAGAGCGACGTTCGGAATTGTTATTATTTTTGGAAGCTATTTTCGAAAATCATGATTTTGAGACTTGTTGGATTTGTCTTGTTGTTGTTGTATTAGCATTGAATTGAGTTGATATCGGTATTGAACTGCTGTCTGCATTGCCGGTTTGTTCAGTTATAGCTGTTATGCCGTCGGTTTAAGTTTTGGAGTTTCGAACCGTTTTGAGTTATGAACTTGGCTTGAAATTTGATCGTGGCTATTGATCAATCATCTCTTGTATTCGTACAGATTCATTGAAGTTTTCGAGCCCTGTGTTAGCAGCATTGGATCGTCGAGAGTTGGACGAAGAACGGTAAAGAGATTTCCATGAACCGTTGATTGTTGTTTAGGTTGTATAGTTATTGATACAATCTTTTGTTGTAGCTTTCCAGAAGTTGGAACTACTGCCTTGAAAGGTAAAAGCAGTCATCGTAGCGGGATAGCATACTCGGGACTGTTGGTTCTCGAGTTTCCCTTTTTAAATCACATATTGCATCGATACTTGTTCTAGCATGAGGAACTTGTATTTTGTTGACTGATTGAGTTTTGTTATGTGGCTTATGTTTATGTTTCTGTTATGCATTCATCTTGAGCCTAATTTGATTTCAGCGGGCAGAACCGCCCTTTTTGTTTAGACGTTTGGGAACTATGATTGAGTGGCCTAGGTTGTAGTATTTCGCCTAGTGCTAGCATACTCGTTATGGTTGCTCAAAGTCTAGAGGAGTGGGATACGTGGCACCACCTCGATTGGGAGAGTCGGTGGGTTGTTACGTGATCTCATCCTCGGGATCCCAAAAGCACAGCAGCAATCCCTTGTTTATCAGAATCGATATCCTGGTTTTTAAAGACATGCATATCATTAACCTTGACTTGAATATGTTGTCTTGATAGCATGATGTTTATTCAATATTGATATGTTGCTTTTACTGGGATTATCATTCTCACTGGTTATTCGGCTGTTGCTTTGTTTTGTATGTGTACTTGGCAACAGGTGGGGCAGGACCAAGTCAGAAGAGGCATGGTTAACATCAAGAGGGAGAGCTAGTAGTGAGACTCAGTTTAGAAGTCGTGTCAGCATGTCTACCTAGTGATATTGGAACATGTTTAGATATCGAACTTCATCGTTATGTTGTTGTTGCATATCCTCTATTTGAACAGTTGTTGAACTCCAGAATTTTATGTACTAGTTGGAAGAATTGATTTTGTTTCAAGTAGTCAAGATTATGTTGAATTTGGATGGATGCATGTTGTTATGAATATTGTTGGTTTGAGTTGGTTAGCTTGCCCTGTTCTGATTTGTTTCTGCTGCCCAGGGTGCGCTCGATCCCAGAAAAAGCCAGGATCGAGCGCAGCCCCTGTTTTGTTTGAGGCAGAGGTTTCAGAAAAATGGTGCGCTCGATCCTAGCTTTTTGCCGGATCGAGCGCGGCACCTTAATTTTTCTCGGCAGAGAGTTGAGAGAAATGGTGCACTCGATCCTGGCTTTTTGCCGGATCGAGCGCGACACTGTTCTCTTTTTTTAAAAAAAAATTTCTTTTATTGCTTTAACCTTTGGTTATTGTATGTCTTAGTGTTGTCTAATCCCAAGATTAGTTGTTTAGAACCGAGGTCTCACAGATTTGGTAATATTGGCATTTTGAGATAATTATTGAAATAATTGAATTAAAAATAATTATTTATGCCAGATAATTTAATTTGGAGAAAATAATCAGTTTGGGTGACTGGTCAAAGCCTAAGATTGACTCAATTTATTTATTGGAAATTAACTGGTCTAGTTGCCAGGTCAAAGTTCGCTATTTCAAATAATTGTAAAAATGTGTTAAATTACATATTGGTGTAAAATAACACAAGAGATTGAAATGAATCACACCGGGTCATTTTAGGACCAAATTTTATAATATTAATTGGTACACTCTCTCTCATGCACTAAACACCTAAAACACACACTAAAACCCTAACCCCATTCACATCCCGCCGTCGCCGCCCACCGCCCACCGCCTTTCGCCATCGATTGAGCATGCCATCTTGTAGCTCTCGTCGAGGCGGTCACAACCATACCAGGAATCGTGATTTTTGGTGTCCGATTTGCCGAGCACAAAGTCGAGAATGGAGCGACACTATTCATCGTCTTCTTCGCATGTTTTGATCGGATTTTTGCTCGATTTGGTTGGTTTTTGAGTTGCTAGATGGTAGTAGGTGATGTGTAGAACATTTTCTAAGCTTGTATTAGCTTTTTCCGTCGCGTATGGTGCAGATCGGAGCTCGGGAATCTTGCCGCCGCCGCCTCTGTAATTCACGATTTTCAGCCGCCACGGTGGTCCATTCTGGCCGTGGCCTAGTCCGTTAGAATCGTCTCATCTAGCTCTACAACCCTGACAAATTTCAGAATTTTTGGAGTTGTTTTGCTCATCGCCGCCGTCGTCGTCGCCGCGCCGCCGTATTCCCCAATTTCCGGCGACCTCCGACGTGTTAACCATTTTTGACCGGTTCGACGTGATGGATCCAAATATCCAAGTTTCGAGTCAAGATTCAAAACCGTGAAGTGGTGAGAACGCAATTAATTTCGGAAATTTTTGGTCAAAGTTTGACCAGAGTTGACCAGGGTTGACTTTTGACCATTGTGTGATTTTTCGCAGATCGGAAGCTATTTGAGGATATTTAGGGGCAGAAATCAATAGTTTAGGGGTTCGAGCCTCTAGAATTGGAAGTTGTGAGATTCTTGAGTCCCGATATACGCAACCGCAACTGTATAAGTTTTCGTTCATTTTAAACGCAAAGACATGTTATATCCTTCCTTGCTCACACCGTTTAGATCAGTATATTCACTATTTTTATGATTAAATTGTATTGTTGCATTTGTATGTGGATATGATAGCTCAAATTTTAACTCATGCATTATTCATGTTTTTATGTTTTGTGGATGATTTTTCTGCCATGGCTAGGTCTTAGTTGTTATTCAATGGTTGATGGTTGGACTAGGTCCCTTTGGGTGTTGGTTTAATATGTCTTGAACTAGTGTCGGCTAGGTGAACAGTTGGATGGTTGTAAGGATGGTCTATCTAGCGGGCATTTCAGGCAGGGCTCGGGCGAGTGGGTTGTCTGGGTCGGGTAAAGTGTATTAGGGTCATATGTTATGTTTTGGTCCCAGATTATTTTATTTTGGGCCGGGTAATTTATTTAAGAGTCTAAGTGTTTAGTTTATTCATTGGGTCAATTTTGTTATTGTGCCTAAGATCTTCATTGGGCTTAATTTAGTTATTGAGTCTAAAATGGTTATTGTATTCAATTTATTTATTGGGCTTAGTTGTTTATTTGAGATAAAGTGTTATTTGGGCTTGAATGAATTGATTTAGTTATTGATCCAAGCTTATGGGCTTAAGATATTTATTGGAGGTTCAATTTAATAATATAGCTAAATATGTTAACAAGCCTAAGTTGTTTAATTATTTGGTTGGGCTAAGTTCTAAAGTTGGGTTAAGTACTATTGTGTCAATCTAAGTCTGATTGGGACATTTTAAGTGCGATTGAGCTAGTATAAGTATATTTGGGCCAGTATAAATGTTAATGAGTCAGTCTAAGTTTATGGGCTTTAGTTAAGGGGCAGCAACTCGAACTAGCCAGTGGCAAACAAAATAGTCCGTAAATATATATTTAATAGATGTATATATATATTTTCATACAAGTATGATTTTTTTTATGAAAAATGAATTAAATATATATTTATGGGCAAAATTTCAAGAAAATGATATTTCTAAGTTCATGATTCATGCATGTATTTTATGATGAGATAACGGGCATGTAAATAAAATATTTTTGGGAAGTTGAAGTGATTTGTGACAAACACGGGACTGAAGGTTGGGATACCAGGCCCGATGACCTTTCCACTTATGATTATGAGCCTATGGATCCCCAAAGGTTGGGTGAAGTGGCATAGGGCGTTAGAGGTACACCCCACAGGCCACCACCACGTACGATGGATTTAGATTGATCAATCGAATTAGGTTACACTTCACTGATATGACCCATAGAAAATGATATTTATGTTTATGACATTCCAATGCTTATGTTACATATTATGATACGTATTATGTTATGATTTAGATTACGACGCAGTTTATGCATACGATTTTACGATCATGCATGCATTAGAATCCTCAGGTTATTTTTATATACGTTATGTGCTTGCATGTGGTTTTATTTAGTAGTACTCGTTATTAAAGGTAGAGCATGCTGAGCCTTTAGGCTCACTAGACCTAAATCGTGTGCAGGTGAGTTTTATGTTATTCAGGAGGTTGTGGTCTCGACTGGTGGTGAAGACCTCTGTGCATCCGTGGCGAGCTAGCACACCCGTGACCTTCGTCAGCTCATGTTTCAATTGATTTAGTTTATGATGAGATACTTTATGTATTGAGCTATTTTCCGCACATGTTTACTATTTTTTTATTAGTTTGTATACTTTTGAGATTATAGTCGTTTTAACCTGTTTGAGTTTTTAAACTTTTAAGATGCAATCGATTTTTATTATACGTTAAATTTTATGAAAATATATTTTAAGTATAGATGCATATATGTATGGACATATATGTAATATTAAAAAAAAATCCTTCGAGTTTTGTTTCGTTTCAGGCATCCTATAGTAAAATTCCTATGTTCTCTAAAGAAAATTATGATGACTGAAAAATTCTTATGCAGACACATCTATCAGCACTAGATGATGATACGTGGTTCGTGGTAACAGATGGACAAATGAAGATTATGAAAGTCAACACTGCAGTTGTTATTACAGAAGGTACACCTCAGTTGATAGAAAAACCTCGAGCTGGGTGGACAGTTGAATACAAACGAAAAGCCAATCTGGACAATGTAGCCAGAGATATATTATACAAGACTCTGGATAAAAAAATATGTTCAGCAAAATCAAAAGTTGTTCTACTGCCAAAGAGATATGGGAAAAACTCACTCAACTATATAAAGAAAATGATCAAAAAAATAAAAACAAACTTATGGTAGCTATCCAAAATTTTGACAGCATAAAGATGAAAACAGGAGAAACAATGAATGAATTCGATGAAAGATTCAGCAGCATTTTGATAGAGCTGAATGCACTTGGAAAGAATTACAACAATCGAGAAGTAGCACTCAAAGTCATGAAAGCTCTACCACGTGAATGAGATGTAAAGACAGTAGCTATGGGAGAATCCAAAGATCTCAACAAGATCGAATTACATGATCTATTTGCAGATCCTAAAGCTTATGAATTCGAGCTGGGAGTTCGAACTGAGGAAGACACATCAACATCACAAGTTACTAAGGCCCTCACTGCAGCAGACGAAACTCTAGCAACCAAGACTGCAGAACAAATCATAGTGATGCAATGTCACTATTTGTCAGGAAATTCGGAAGATTCATGAGGAAGAATCACAGTAACTTTCAGAGAGCAAATCGATCAAGCTTCAAACCAAAGGAACCAGTTGAATAAAATCAAGATTTATAAAACTGTGGTAAAGTAGGACATTTCATAGCTGACTGCACCAAGCCTAAAAAGGATGAAAAGAGAACACCTTACAAGAAGACTCCAAGAGAAGAAAAGAAAAGATTTAGAAAGATAAAAGATCAGAAGGCCTTACTAGCAGATGAAAGCAACAACACGTGGGCTGAATCTGACTCTACTTCATCTGACTCAGAAATATCATCAAGTGAAAGTGATGATGATGCTATCAAATGTCTTATGGCTAATGACCTGAACATTCCAGATGATGGAGAAGTACTTGACTTTACTTCTGATGAATTTAGTAAGGAAGATCTTATTAATGCATTGAATGAGATGGTTATTGAATATCGTACACTATCTCGTAAGTTTGATGGAGTCAGAACAAATGAAAAGAGTCCAATAGATAAGTCAGATCAAAGTAACTCAGACTAGTACACTGGATCCGATAGTCTAAAGGCTCAGATAAGTTTGTTGATGGCTGAGAACAATGATATGAGAAGTATGAAAGAGTTGATGCCCCGTTAGCCAACTTGTGGCTAAGGGCTTTGAGAGTCTCTTTTTGTAAATAATCTTTGTTTAATATAATATACGTTCTTTAAATGGCGTTCACTTTATCTTATTATTATATAATGATATACTATTGCTATTTTGTTAAAGACCTTGAATATACTAAAGTAAGATGAGATAGTGAATATAGAGAGATCACTGTCATGAAACACATCTTATGTTCATTGTATATTCTAAACAGTTCCTAGTCAATTGAGCCGTCCACAAATAAGGATAAGGATCGCTCGAGATTGAGACTAGAATTTGCGATGCCGAGTACCATGTTTCATTGGTATGGAACATAGAGATGTTCGAAGCATGCAAATGGATATTCATATGATGAATGATCAAACTACCCTCTTCGGACTTTCCAAGTGGTTATCACTTATCGAGTGGATATAGTCCGCGGTTTTGGTTGTACACCATTAGTCCTTATTCCTTGAAACATCATTGAGACTCTATATGCTAGTACTGTGCTTTGACTCGTTTACCGACTCTATTAGGGTCATCAGGTGTCGGGATTGGGTATAGTTACGACACATATAGGAGTTGATTCTTTGTTGTCAAGGATTCACCGCACACTTGCGAGTGTGGATATCCTATGCAATCTGAGGAGATATTAGTGTGACGAATCTCTGGACAGAGTACATGATGTGTTTCAGGTTACTTGGTTTCCTAGTAGCACATGCGATGTCACTATTTGATCTTCAAGATGCATTGCATAGTTATCGAATCTCGAACGACTCTCGTTGTACCAATGGTTGTTGATTTGATCAGGATATATGGATGAAGGGACCGTACTGTAAGCTAGCCAAAATCTACTGGTTCTTGTAGGCACTATCAGTGATACCTAGGGAATCATGGGGCGATGTTGCTAGACGCTCTTACCATGATTCGATGGGCAAGTCGGAAATTGTTGTTCCGAGTCAAAAGGAATTGTGAGCCCACGGCTAGCTATATCCCTGAACCATTGAGGGTCACACAAGTAATGGATTTCTAATCCCCGTTGAGATAATTAAATTTAAAGAGTTAAATTTAGTGGATAAAGAAGTAGGACTTCTTATTTAAAAGTAGAGGGAGTAAGATTTCCTAAAAATGACATATTGATGGACATTTTTGGAAACCACTGAATTCGGATTCAGAAAATTTGTCTTGACTTTAAAAGATTCAGAAATGGTTTCTGTGCACATTGATGAAATTGGTTTATCAATCTGAGTCACGATGAATTTTATATTAATTTCTGAACATGCGGGCTTTGTTTGTCAGACTTGAACTTATGACTAATGGGCCCTAAGCTGTTAGCAGCCCACGTTATAAATAAGTTATTGCAGTACAGAAATTGACACACAAGGTCATAATTTCGAAAACCTAGAGAGCTTTCTCTCAAGGAATTCGGCCGCCCCCTTTTCATTTACTGTGTTCGAAAATCAGTCTGTGAATTTTTGAATTTGCAGTCTGATTTAACAGATCATATCTGTTCTATCTCATCGTAGAAACTTCTGATAGACTTTCTAGTGCAGTCTATCAGAGGGATTAAACTTCTGTTCGTGGACTTGATTGAAGAAAAGTTTGTTCATCAGTTCCTGGGATATACAATAAGAGCAGTTTAATCTGTTGGTGTCCATAATCTCGCTTCGAGATTTTAAGGTAAAATTTATATTGTTTAAATTTAATGTTATAAATTTTAATCGTAGAAATTTGATACCCATGATATGGTATCGTTCCATATAAAATTTTAAAACTTCCGCTGCACCGGGTATCACTTTCTTTTTCGATCCGGAGAACGACCGTGTTCCAACAAAGTAATCTTCAAGAAACTTTATCCGAAAATCAAAGATTATCTGATCTAGTTAATTCTTGGAACAAAGCTTTGATATCCTTGGATAAACTTACTGGAATGCAAAAGCAAGCTGTAAATAATCTTGCTTAGGCTATAACATGAATGAAGGGAGTTCATCTATCTCAATCACTCAATCATGTCTGGTAAACAACATGTCTAGATATAAAAAGTTTGTAAGATCCAGCACGATATATGAACCAGAAAAAAAATCCCTATGACATATTCAATACCTCAAAAGAGTAAACTCTCACACAGAAGGCTGGGGTATGTTGAGCCAGATGAATCCAAGTCACGATGGACTAAGACTAGATCAAAATGGTCTGGACATGGTTTTGAAAGACAAAAAATTCATTAAACTCAGCATAAACCACATTTTAATAACTCCTATAGAAGGTATTGAAAGTCAAATAGGAACAGTCGACACTACACTTGGCACACACATCACAATGCACAAAGAATATCTTATAGATCTGCCATTCCCAAAGTACAAATTCATGGAAAGTCCGTAAGGATAATCCAAGTATGAATTCCAAAGGGATTAATCTAGCGTGTACCCAAGTAGTAACAGGGACCAAAGTTATTTTAATTTATTTTTGTAGGTAAACAAAAGTGAGCTTATCAAACAAGCAGACTGGTATTTAGACAGTGGATACAAAAGGCACATGACTGGAGACAGAAGAATGTTATCTGAATACACTCCAGGACCAGGACCTAAGATCACTTTCGGAGATAAATCTAAAGGTACAACTATGGGTAAGGGTAAGCTTATCCATAGAAATATTTGCATTAATGATGTCTTACTTATAGAAAATTTGAAATATAATCTGATTAGTATTAGTCAACTGTGCGATCACAATTATTGCGTAAAATTTCAAAAGCACACTTGCACAATAAAAGATCAATCTGGATTAATTATCTTGACAAGAGAAAGAAGTGAAAATACGTACAAAGTAAATTGGATAGATCAATCAACCACTTCAATCTGCCTGATAGCATAAAAAATGAACCAAAATTTTGAATTTTGGAAATTTATAAATTTAATCCAATAAATTAAATCTTTAATTATTAATTTTGGTACAATTGATAATAAAATATGATTTTATGTATAAAATTGGATTTTATATGTAAAATATGATTTTATGGATAAACTAGATAAAATATGATTTTATATATAAAATAAGATTTTATGTATGAAATATGATTTTATCTATTTAAATTTTATTGCCATTGCATGTTATCCAATGAATTAATTTGGAATTAAAATTATTGGATAAGGATGATCGATTGCCATGACCAATATTATAGGTGTATGTTAGGTTGTTTACATTTGGTTTTATTATTGTTGTTGTGTTTTATTAATGGGCCTGGTTTATGGCCCAATATGAATTCTCATATGTAATATAAGTGGGCCTGGTTTATGGCCCGTTCCCTCCCTTAAAATATGTATCCCCTACTTGTCATCGAAATTTATTGTAAATTTATAAGACTCAGTGGGAGATAAAGATTTGAAGACAAAGGTGGGCCCAGCAGACAATAAAGACCGAAGAAATATAAATTGAAAGCTCAATGTAATAGGATTGCATTGCATACTTGCATATTACCTAGGATTGGACTTAGACTCGTGATTGGCAACCACAGGTCGATTAGTAATGGAATCGATCATCCTAAAATAATATATGATATTATTGTTGTATGCATGTTTAGACTAAATTGTATGAATCCCGCAAGCATACAAATTTTGAATGATGAGACAAATTTTTCGAAATTAAAATCCCTCATTTTAAATTTTATTTAAAATTGATATCAAGATTAACAAAAGGGAATTTAAATATTATTTAAATGTTCCTACCTTCCATCAACGATCAATGTATGAGATGCTACCCGCGGGCATGGTCCGGCTCATATTATTGGGGGGGCTCGTTCGTCGGAAAGTTGTACATTGGATCGACACATGTTGTAAGTTGGGTGGAACTCCCATGGGATTGGCTCATATTATTGGGGATCCACATGGCGACTGTCCATCACAAATTAATATTGATGGGTCATCTTGACATGTCACAATAAACGGCGTCATATTATTGGGCCCTTATTGGACATGAGGTAAAAACATGGGGATTGCTTTGGAAGCAATTGGGCTCTACCTTTTGAAAATTATGGTTGACTGATATTATTCGGGACTATAGTTTGTCAATTGGACTCCATGTTCCCACTAAAAAAAATGTTTCTCGTTTTCACTAGAGGGTAGTGAAATCGTCAAAATAGTGGGAGTGTGATTCATAAAATAAAATTCGCCATATTTTATGTCTTAGTAAATTAATTAAACAAATCATCGATTATTGTCTGTTTTATCTCAGTATATCATTACAATGAATTCGCGAAATCCACTATACTCAAATCTCGAACAAAACAAACTTTCTGGCGCAAACTATACGAAATGGTTCCATAAGTTTAGATTGTCCTGAGTTCAGAAAAGATTTTCTAAGTGTTAGAAAAGGCTCCTCTGAAAACAGCCCCGGCTGATGTAACTTCGAAAGATTGGCCAAACTAGAGAAATGGTAGGACCATGATCTCAAGGCAAAATGTTACATGCAAAGATGGACAAATCTAAATAAGTTTGCCATCACTGCAAGAAACCCGGTCATTGGAAACGTAACTGCAAAGAATATATATCGAGTAGTTACGAACTGCAAATGATATATTTATAAATGTTTCACTTAATACTACTTCTTGGGTATTGGATACCAGATATAGATCTCACATTTGCAATGAGTTGCATATGATGGCAAGAAGTCGTAAGCTTGGGATGGGTGAGACCCAGCTGAGGCTCGGAAATGGTTCTAGAGTTGAAGCCAAAGCTGTGGGAGACGTTTGTTTAATTTTGCAGAACGATTTTAAGTTATTTTTTAGAGATATTTTATTTGTGCCAGATTTAGTTAAAAACATTATTTCTGTTTCTATGCTTGATAGAGATGGTTTTTCTTGTAATTTTGTGAATGAGATTTGCAATATTTACAAGAATGAATGTTTGATTGGAAATGGACAACTTGAAAACAATCTATATAACTTAAAACTAAAAGATGTTCCAATAAATTATGTTGATAAATCGGTAACAACGAACAAAAGGAAAATCGATAGTCAAAACCCGGCAAACCTTTGGCATGCTAGGCTAGGTCATGTTTCCTCAAGGAGGATGAACAAGCTAGTGGGAGAGGGCATGTTTGATATGTCTGATATTAACTCTCTACCTACTTGTGAGTCCTGCCTGAAAGGAAAAATGTCTAAATCTCCTTTCAAAGGAAAACCTGAGCGTAGTCAAAATCTATTGGATTTGATCCATACAGATGTTTGCAGACCATTTAGTATTGGTATAAAATTTGGTCACACCTACTTCATTACCTTTACTGATGATTATTCTAGGTATGGGTACTTATATTTGATGAAATATAAGTCTGAATCATTTGAAAAGTTCAAAGAATTCAAGGCTAAAGTAGAAAACAAACTAGGTAAGAGTATTAAAGCACTTCGATCAGATCGAGGTGGAGAATACTTAAGTACCGAGTTCTTGTATTATCTAAAAGAGAATGGGATTCTCTCTCAGTGGACTCCTCCTATGACACCTCAGCTTAATGGTGTTTCGGAGAGTCGCAATCGAACCTTGTTGGACATGGTTCGATCTATGATGAGCTTCACTGAGCTCCCACCTTCGTTTTGGGGCTATGATCTTGAAACGGCGGTATTGTTGTTGAAAAATTTCCACACTAAAGCAGTGGACAAAACACCATACGAGTTATGGAATGGCAAAGCTCCTAAGTATTCGTACTTGAGGATTTGGGGATGTCCTGCTTACGTGAAGCAGACAGTGGGAGATAAGTTGGATAGTCGATCCACCTTATGTTATTTTGTAGGGTATCCGAAGAATTCAATCGGATATTATTTCTATCATCCTACTGAAACAAAAGTGTTTGTTTCAAGGAATGCCACCTTCTTGGAGAAGGAGTTCTTATTGGATAAGAAATGCAAGATGATGGAACTCGAAGAAATTCGAGAAGAACCCGAGATACAAAATAACGATCCTATACCTCAAGAATCATCACAAGACACGCCTATTACTAGAAGATCCGAGAGGACTTCTAGGCCTCCTATTAGATATGGTCTTCTTCTTGAAGGGGATCAAAGTGAACCCGACATTGGATGTGATCCGAGAAACTTCAAGGAAGCAATTTCTGATTCTGATTTGAACTTATGGCTTGAAGCTATGCAGTCGGAAATAGACTCGATGCATGCAAACCAAGTTTGGTGTCTAGTAGATCCTCCCGATGGAATAGTTCCAATAAGGTGTAAATGGATCTACAAGAGAAAGCTTGGGCCTGATGGTAAGGTACTGACCTACAAGGCACGATTGGTTGCAAAAGGTTACACTCAAAGACAAGGTGTTGACTATGATGAAACTTTTTCACCAGTCGCAATGTTCAAGTCCATAAGAATCCTTATTTCCATTGATGCATGGTATGACTATGAGATATGGAAAATGGATGTGAAGACTGCATTCCTTAATGGAAACATTAAGGAAGAAGCGAGCATAAGGTATGTAAGCTTCAGAGATCGATCTATGGTCTCAAACAGGCATCAAGAAGTTGGAACCAGAAATTTGATGAAACAATAAAGGACTTTGATTTCATCAAGAACCCGGAGGAACCGTGCGTATACAAGAAAGTAGTTAAGGATGCTGTGACATTCTTAGTACTTTATGTTGATGACATCTTACTCATTGAGAATGATGTAGGGATGTTGCAGTCAACAAAGATATGGTTGTCAGGTAGATTCTCGATGAAGGATTTGGGTGAGGCGTCCTATATTCTAGGGATACAGATCTATAGAGATAGATCTAAGAGAATGATAGGACTTACTCAAGCTACCTACATCGACACTATATTGAAAAGGTTTTCAATGGATGAGTCCAAGAGAGGACATCTACCTATGTGTCATGGAGTCTCTCTATCCAAGTCTATGTGTCCCAAGACTGACGAAGAGATAGAAAAAATGACACACATACCATATGCGTCAGCCATAGGTAGTATCATGTATGGGATGATATCTACCAGACCGGATGTGGCCTATGCTCTGAGCGTCACGAGCAAATATCAAGCCAATCCCGGTCAAATGGATTGGAAAGCCGTGAAGGATATTCTTAAGTACTTGCGAAGGACTAAGAATGTATTCATGGTTTATGGAGGAAGAGAATTGAAATTGGAAGGCTACACCGACTCTAGCTTCCAAAGTGACGTGGATGACTCGAAGTCAACCTCTGGATTTGTATTCGTGCTCAATGGCGGTGCTGTCTCTTGGAAGAGTTCCAAACAGGACACCACAGCGGATTCCACCACTGAGGCAGAATACATTGCAGCATCAGCTGCTGCTAAAGAGGCGGTTTGGATTAGGAAATTCATCCAAGAGTTGGGTGTAATTCCTGAAGCTGTTGGTCCAGTCCCGGTGTACTGTGACAACACGGGTGCCGTTGCTCAGGCAAAGGAACCAAGGTCTCATCAGAAGTCCAAACACGTACTGAGGAAATACCACATCATCCGGGAGATCGTGGATAGAGGAGACATCACTGTCGAGAGAGTGGCCTCTGCAGACAATATCGCTGATCCGCTTACTAAGCCCTTGCCAGGACCATTGTTTGACAAACATCGCGAAGCAATGGGACTACGTAATGACTAGTTGGCTTTAGGGCAAGTGGGAGATTGAAAGAGTTGATGCCCCGTTAGCCAACTTGTGGCTAAGGGCTTTGAGAGTCTCTTTTTGTAAATAATCTTTGTTTAATATAATATACGTTCTTTAAATGGCGTTCACTTTATCTTATTATTATATAATGATATACTATTGCTATTTTGATAAAGACCTTGAATATACTAAAGTAAGATGAGATAGTGAATATAGAGAGATCACTGTCATGAAACACATCTTATGTTCACTGTATATTCTAAACAGTTCCTAATCAATTGAGCCGTCCACAAATAAGGATAAGGATCGCTCGAGATTGAGACTAGCATTTGCGATGCCGAGTACCATGTTTCATTGGTATGGAACATAGAGATGTTCAAAACATGCAAATAGATATTCATATGATGAATGATCGAACTACCCTATTCGGACTTTTCAAATGGTTATCACTTATCGAGTGGATATAGTCCGCGGTTTTGGTTGTACACCATTAGTCCTTATTACTTGAAACATCATTGAGACTCTATATGCTAGTACTGTGCTTTGACTCGTTTACCGAATCTATTAGGGTCATTAGGTGTTGGGATTGGGTACAGTTATGACACATATAGGAGTCGATTCTTTGTTGTCAAGGATTCACCGCACACTTGCGAGTGTGGATATCCTATGCAATCTGAGGAGATATTAGTGTGACGAATCTCTGGACAGAGTACATGATGTGTTTTAGGTTACTTGGTTTCCTAGTAGCACATGCGATGTCACTATTTGATCTTCAAGATGCATTGCATAGTTATCGAATCTCGAACGACTCTCGTTGTACCAATGGTTGTTGATTTGATCGGGATATATGGATGAAAGGACCGTACTGTACGCTAACCAAAATCTACTGGTTCTTGCATGCACTATCAGTGATACCTAGGGAATCATGGGGCGATGTTGCTAGACGCTCTTACCATGATTCGATGGGCAAGTCAGAAATTATTGTTCCGAGTCACAAGGAGTTGTGAGCCCACGGCTAGCTGTATCCCTGAACCATTGAGGGTCACACAAGTAATGGATTTCTAATCCTCGTTGAGATAATTAAATTTAAAGAGTTAAATTTAGTGGATAAAGAAGTAGGACTTCTTATTTAAAAGTAGAGGGAGTAAGATTTCCTTAAAATGACATATTGATGGACATTTTTGGAAACCACTGAATTCGGATTCAGAAAATTTGTCTTGACTTTAAAAGATGCAGAAATGGTTTCTGTGCACATTGATGAAATTGGTTTATCAATCTGAGTCACGATGAATTTTATATTAATTTCTGAACATGCGGGCTTTGCTTGTCAGGCTTGAACTTATGACTAATGAGCCCTAAGCTGTTAGCAGCCCACATTATAAATAAGTTATCGCAGTACAGAAATTGACACACAAGGTCATAATTTCGAAAACCTAGAGAGCTTTCTCTCAAGGAATTCGGCCGCCCCCCTTTTCCTCTACTGTGTTCGAAAATCAGTCTGTGAATTTTTGAATTTGCAGTCTGATTTAACAGATCATATCTGTTCTATCTCATCGTAGAAACTTCTGTTAGACTTTTTAGTGCAGTATATCAGAGGGATTAAACTTCTGTTCGTGGACCTGATTGAAGAAAAGTTCGTTCATCAGTTCCTGGGATATACAACAAGAGCAGTTTAATCTGTTGGTGTCCATAATCTCGCTTCGAGATTTTAAGATAAAATTTATATTGTTTAAATTTTATGTTATCAATTTTAATCGTAGGAATTTGATACCCATGATATGAAATCGTTCCATATAAAATTTTAAAACTTCCGCTGCACCGGTTATCACTTTCTTTTTCAATCCGGAGAACGACCGTGTTCTAACAAAGTAATCTTCAAGAAACTTTATCCGAAAATCAAAGATTATCTGATCTAGTTAATTCTTGGAACAAAGCTTTGATATCCTTGGATAAACTTACTGGAATGCAAAAGCAAGCTGTTGATAAATCTGGCTTAGGCTATAACATGAATGAATGGAGTTCATCTATCTCAATCACTCAATCATGTCTGGTAAACAACATGTCTAGATATAAAAAGTTTGTAAGATCCAGCACGATATATGAACCAGAAAAAAAATCCCTATGACATATTCAATACCTCAAAAGAGTAAACTCTCACACAGAAGGCTGGGGTATGTTGAGCCAGATGAATCCAAGTCACGATGGACTAAGACTAGATCAAAATGGTCTGGACATGGTTTTGAAAGACAAAAAATTCATTAAACTCAGCATAAACCACATTTTAATAACTCCTATAGAAGGTATTGAAAGTCAAATAGGAACAGTCGACACTACACTTGGCACACACATCACAATGCACAAAGAATATCTTATAGATCTGCCATTCCCAAAGTACAAATTCATGGAAAGTCCGTAAGGATAATCCAAGTATGAATTCCAAAGGGATTAATCTAGCGTGTACCCAAGTAGTAACAGGGACCAGAGTTATTTTAATTTATTTTTGTAGATAAACAAAAGTGAGCTTATCAAACAAGCAGACTGGTATTTAGACAGTGGATACTCAAGGCACATGACTGGAGATAGAAGAATGTTATCTGAATACACTCCAGGACCAGGACCTAAGATCACTTTCGGAGATAACTCTAAAGGTACAACTATGGGTAAGGGTAAGATTATCCATAGAAATATTTGCATTAATGATGTCTTACTTGTAGAAAATTTGAAATATAATCTGATTAGTATTAGTCAACTATGCGATCACAATTATTGCGTAAAATTTCAAAAGCACACTTGCACAGTAAAAGATCAATCTGGATTAATTATCTTGACAGGAGAAAGAAGTGAAAATACGTACAAAGTAAATTGGATAGATCAATCAACAACTTCAATCTGCCTGATAGCATAAAAAATGAACCAAAATTGGTTATGGCATAAAAGACTCAATCACTTGAACTTCAATTCTTTAGCCAATCTGAGCAAACATGAATTGGTTACAGGTCTGCCTAAAACAGAGTTTTCAAAAGATAGAATTTGTACTGCTTGTCAACTAGGCAAGCAGATCAGATCAACTTTTAAAAACAAAGGATGTAAGTCTTCTTCGAAAAACTTAGAACTATTGCACATGAATCTTTTTGGTCCTATACCAGTAATGAGCTTAGGAGGAATGAAATACACCTTAGTTATTGTTGATGATTTCTCAAGGTTTACTTGGGTGATATTTTTAATTCCAAAGATCAAACTGCAACCCAATTGATAAAACTTCTTTTAAGACTTCAAAATGAAAAATCTCAAACGATTGACAAGATTAGAATTGACAGAGGAACCGAGTTTACAAATCAAAATTTGTCAACTTATCTGAAAAATCATGGATTCAAGAATGATTATTCTGCAGCTAGAACACCACAACAAAATGGTGTTGCAGAAAGGAGAAATAGAACTCTGAAAGAAGCTGCTAGGACAATGATTGCTGATTCAGGAATTTCACAAAATTTTTGGGCAGAAGCTGTAAATACAGCTTGTTACACTCAGAACATATCAATGATTAATAAGAAAATTGGAAAAAACACCCTATGAGATCTGGCATGGCAAAGTTTGATTGATTTCATACTTCAAGGTATTTGGATGCAAATATTTTATTCATAACAACGGTAAGATTCATCTTACTGCACTTGATGTCAGATCAGATGCAGGCCTATTTCTCGGATACTCATCTGTTAGTAAAGCATATAGAGTTTTCAATACTAAATCTCTAACAGTTGAGGAATCAGCTCATATTGTATTTGATGAGACATCCGTCACTAATGAATCTCCAAGCTTAAATGATCTCAGTAACATAATAAAAAATTCAAAGCTTGATACAGTTGATGAAGAAGAAATCCAGATGCAGTCATGAACAGCCTGCTGAATGATTACCAATTCTTTTGAATCTTTCTTCCTGTTCTCCCTCAACCTGCTTTCTTCATCAGGATCGGTAAACCCATGTTCTACCAAGTCCCAAAGATCTTGAGATTTTAGTAGAGTCTTCATACGGATACTCCAAAATTCATAGCCTTCTCCTTTAAAAATTGGGATAAGTGGGTGTGCAACACCCATGCAGAATTAGGGGTGAGCAAAAGTTTGGTTAAACCGATATAACCGACCGAACCGAATTAATTCGGAAATTCGGTTCGGTCAATTCGGAATTTTGGTTTTTAGTTTTAGAAAATGTTGGAACACGTTCGTTCTCCGGATCAAAAAGAAAGTGATACCCGGTGCAGCGGAAGTTTTAAAATTTTATATGGAACGATTCCATATGGGTATCAAATTCCTACGATTAAAATTGATAACATAAAATTTAAACAATATAAATTTTACCTTAAAATCTCGAAGCGAGATTATGGACACCAACAGATTAATCTGCTCTTGTTGTATATCCCAGGAACTGATGAACGAACAATTCTTCAATCAGGTCCACGAACAAAAATTTAATCCCTCTGATAGACTGCACTAGAAAGTCTATCAGAAGTTTCTACGAAGAGATAGAACAGATATGATCTGTTAAATCAGTCTGCAAATTCAAAAATTCATAGACTAAATTTTCGAACATAGTAGGGGAGGGGGGCGGCCGAATTCTCTAGAGAGAGAGCTCTAGGGTTTTCGAAAATTATGACCTATGTTGTCTAATTTCTGTACTGCAATAACTTATTTATAATGTGGGCTGCTAACAGCTTAGGGCTCATTAGTCATAAGTTCAAGCCTGACAAGCAAAGCCCGCATGTTCAGAAATTAATATAAAATTCATCGTGACTCAGATTGATAAACCAATTTCACCAATGTGCACAGAAACCATTTCTGCATCTTTTAAAGTCAAGATAAATTTTCTGAATCCGAATTCAGTGGTTTCCAAAAATGTCCATCACTATGTCATTTTAGGAAATCTTACTCCCTCTACTTTTAAATAAGAAGTCTCACTTCTTTATTCACTAAATTTAACTCTTTAAATTTAATTATCTCAACGGGGATTAGAAATCCATTACTTGTGTGACCCTCAATGGTTTAGGGATACAGCTAGCCATGGGCTCACAACTCCTTGTGACTCAGAACAACAATTTCCGACTTTCCCATCGAATCATGGTAAGAGCGCCTAGCAACATCGCCCCATGATTCCCTAGGTATCACTGATAGTGCCTGCAAGAACTAATAGATTTTGGTTAGCATACAGTACGGTCCCTTCATCCATATATCCCGATCGAATCAACAACCATTGGTAAATCGAGAGTCATTCGAGATTCGATAACTATGCATTACATCTTGGAGATCAAATAGTGACATCGCATGTGTTACTAGGAACACTAAGTAACCTAAAACACATCATGTACTCTGGCCAGAGATTCGTCACACTAATATCTCCTCATATCGCATAGGATATCCACACTTGCAAGTATGTGGTGAATCCTTTACAACAAAGCATCGACTCCTATATGTGTCGTAACTGTACCCAATCCCGACACCTGATGACCCAATAGAGTCGGTAAATAAGTCAAAGTACAGTACTAGCATATAGAGTCTCAATGATGTTTCAAGTAGTAAGGACTAATGGTGTACAACCAAAACCGCGAACTTTATCCACTCGATAAGTGTTAACCACTTGGAAAGTCCGGATAGGGTAGTTCAATCATTCATCATATGAATATCCATTTGCATGCTTTGAACATCTCTATGTTCCATACCAATGAAACGTGGTACTCGACATCGCAAACGCTAGTCTCAATCTCGAGCGATCCTTATCCTTATTAATGGACGGCTCAATCGACTAGGAACTGTTTAGAATATACAGTGATTATAAGATGTGTTTCATGTTAGCCATCCCTATGTGCTACCACATCTTACATACACTATAGTATATTCAAGGTCTTCATCTAAACATCTTATAGTATGTCACAACATAATAATATGATAAAAGATAAAGTAAATGTCATTATAAAAGTGTAAATTATATTAAACAAAAAATTGTTTATACATAGAGTCATAAAAGCCCTTAGCCACAAGTTGGCTCACCGGGCACCCACTCTTTCAATCTTCCACTTGCCCTAAAGCCAACTAGTCATACTACGTAGTCCCATTGCTTCGCGATGTTTGTCAAATAATGGTCCTGGCAAGGGCTTAGTAAGTGGATCAGCGATATTGTCTGCAGAGGCCACTCTCTCGACATTGATGTCTCCTCTTTCCACGATCTCCCGGATGATGTGGTATTTCCTCAGTACATGTTTGGATCTTTGATGAGACCTTGGTTCCTTTGCCTGAGCAACGGCACCCGTGTTGTCACAGTACACCGGGACTGGACCAACTGCTTCAGGAATAACGCCCAACTCTTGGACGAAATTCCTCATCCAAACGGCCTCTTTAGCAGCAGCTGATGCCGCAATGTATTCTGCCTCAGTGGTGGAATCCGCTGTGGTGTCCTGCTTGGAACTCTTCCAAGAGACAGCACCTCCATTGAGCATGAACACAAATCCAGAGGTTGACTTCGAGTCATCCACGTCACTTTGGAAGCTAGAGTCGGTATAGCCTTCCAATTTCAGATCTCTTCCTCCATAAACCATGAATACATTCTTAGTTCTTCTCAAGTACTTAAGAATATCCTTCACGTCTTTCCAATGCATTTGACCGGGATTGGCTTGATATCTGCTCGTGACACTCAGAGCAAATGCCACATCCGGTCTGGTAGATATCATCCCATACATGATACTCCCTATGGCTGACGCATATGGTATGTGTGTCATTTTCTCTATCTCTTCGTCAGTCTTGGGACACATAGACTTGGATAAAGAGACTTCATGACACATAGGTAGATGTCCTCTCTTGGACTCATCCATTGAAAACCTTTTCAATATAGTGTCGATGTAGGTAGCTTGAGTAAGTCCTATCATTCTCTTAGATCTATCTCTATAGATCTGTATCCCTAGAATATAGGACGCCTCACCCAAATCCTTCATCGAGAATCTACCTGATAACCATATCTTTGTTGACTGCAACATCCCTACATCATTCCCAATGAGTAAGATGTCATCAACATAAAGTACTAAGAATGTCACAGCATCCTTAACTACTTTCTTGTACACGCACGATTCCTCCGGGTTCTTGATGAAACCAAAATCTTTTATTGTTTCATAAAATTTCTGGTTCCAACTTCTTGATGCTTGTTTGAGACCATAGATCGATCTCTAAAGCTTGCATACCTTATGCTCGCTTCCCTTGGATGTGAATCCCTCGGGTTGTATCATATAGATTTCTTCCTTAATGTTTCCATTAAGAAATGCAGTCTTCACATCCATTTGCCATATCTCATAGTCATACCATACTGCTATGGCAATAAGGATTCTTATGGACTTGAACATTGCGACTGGTGAAAAAGTTTCATCATAGTCAACTCCTTGTCTTTGAGTATAATCTTTTGCCACCAATCGTGCCTTGTAGGTCAGTACCTTTCCATCAGGCCCAAATTTTCTCTTATAGATCCATTTACACCCTATTGGAACAATTCCATCGGGAGGATCTACTAAAGTCCAAACTTGGTTTGTATGCATCGAATCTATTTCCGACTGCATAGCTTCAAGTCATAAATTTGAATCCGCATCAGAAATTGCTTCCTTGAAGTTTCTTGGATCACATCCAATGTCGGGTTCACTTTGATCCCCTTCAAGAAGAAAACCATATCTAATAGGAGGCCTAGAAGACCTCTCGGATCTTCTAGTAATAGGCATGTCAATCAATGGTTCCTGAGGTGTAGGATCATTATTTTGTATCTCGGGTTCTTCTCGAATTTCTTCGAGTTCCATCATCTTGCCTTTCTTATCCAATAAGAACTCCTTCTCCAAGAAGGTGACATTTTTTGAAACAAACACTTTTGTTTCAGTAGGATGATAGAAATAATATCCGATTGAATTCTTCGGATACCCTACAAAATAACATAAGGTGGATCGACTATCCAACTTATCTCCCACTGTCTGCTTCACGTAAGCAGGACATCCCCAAATCCTCAAGTACGAATACTTAGGAGCTTTGTCATTCCATAACTCGTATGGTGTTTTATTTACTGCTTTAGTGTGGACGTTGTTTAACAAAAATACCGTCGTTTCAAGCGCGTAGCCCCAAAATGAAGGTGGGAGCTCAGTGAAGCTCATCATGGATCAAACCATGTCCAACAAAGTTCGATTGCGACGCTCCGAAACACCATTAAGCTGAGGTGTCATAGGAGGAGTCCACTGAGAGAGAATCCCATTCTCTTTTAGATAGCTCAAAAACTCGGTACTCAAGTATTCTCCACCTCGATCCGATCAAAGTGCTTTAATACTCTTACCTAGTTTGTTTTGTACTTCAGCCTTGAATTCTTTGAACTTTTCAAATGATTCAGACTTATATTTCATCAAATATAAGTACCCATACCTATAATAATCATCAGTAAAGGTAATGAAGTAGGTGTGACCAAATTTTGTACCAATACTAAATGGTCCGCAAACATCTGTATGGATCAAATCCAATAGATTTTGACTACACTCAGGTTTTCCTTTGAAAGGAAATTTAGTCATTTTTCCTTTCAGGCAGGACTCACAAGTAGGTAGAGAGTTAATGTCAGACATATCAAACATGCCCTCTCCCACTAGCTTGTTCATCCTCCTTGAGGAAATATGACCTAGCCTAGCATGCCAAAGGTTTGCCGGGTTTTGACTATCGATTTTCCTTTTGTTCGTTGTTACCGGTTTATCAACATAATTAATTGGAACGTCTTTTAATTTTAAGTTATATAGATCGTTTTCAAGTTGTCCACATCCAATTAAACATTCATTCTTGTAAATATTGCAAATCTCATTCACAAAATTGCAAGAAAAACCATCTCTATCAAGCATAGAAATAGAAATAATATTTTTAACCAAATCTGGCACATATAAAACATCTCTCAAAAATAACTTAAAATCATTCTGCAAAATTAAAAAAATGTCTCCCACAGCTTTGGCTTCAACTCGAGAACCATTTCCGAGCCTCAGCTGGGTCTCACCCATCCTAAGCTTGCGACTTCTTGTCATCACCTGCAAATCATTGCAAATGTGAGATCCACATCCGGTATCCAATACCCAAGAAGTAGTATTAAGTGAAACATTTATTTCAATATAAAACATACCCTTCGCAGTTCGCAACTGCTCGAGATATTCCTTGCAGTTACGTTTCCAATGACCGGGTTTCTTGCAGTAATGGCAAACATCCTTGGATTTTTCCATGTTTGAAGTCTTTGTCTTGTTCTTCTTCTCTGGTCCGGTTTTCTTGGATGGGGCAGAACGTTTCTTACCCTTTGTACTTGGCCCCTTCTTAGCTGAAGAAGAGGAGCCCACCAAGAGAACCGGTTTATCCTTCTTTAAAGTGGCTTCATAAGTTACAAGCATATTGACCATATCTTCAAGGGAGGCCTCTATCTTGTTCATATTGAAATTCACCACAAAACCGTCAAACGATGAAGGAAGAGAGAGAAGTAATAAGTCCACATTGAGTTCATGCTCCAATACCAATTCAAGCGTTACCAACTTCTGAATGAGCCAAATCACGCGTACCCCATGATCACGGACCGAAGTCCCTTCACGCGTGCGACACGTCATTAACTCTTTTACAGTAGCGAATCTTTCAGCTCTCGATTGAGCCCCAAAAAGTTCCTTGAGTTGTGCGTGAATGTCAGCAGCATTCACGGTATCCTCAAATCGCCTCTGGAGTTCATCAGACATCGAAGCTTGCATATAGCATTTGGCCTTGATATCATGGTCCCACCATTTATCAAGTTTGGCCAACTCTTCCGGACTTATATCAGCTGGTGCTTCCTTCGGAGGAGATTTTTCTAACACGTAGAACATCTTCTCTGAGGTCAAGACAATCTTCAACTTACGGAACCATTCCGTATAGTTTGCGCCAGTAAGTTTGTTTTGTTCGAGAATAGAGAATAGTGGATTGCGCGAATTCATCTTAATGAAATACTGAAAAGAAACAGACAATAATCAGTGATTGTTTAATTAATTTACTAAGACATAAAATAAGGCAAAATTTATTTTATGAATCTCACTCCCACTATTTTAACGATTTCACTACCCTCTAGTGAAAACGAGAAACATTTTCTTTAGTGGGAACATGGAGTCCAATTGACAAACTATAGTTCCGAATAATATCAGCCAACCATAATTTTCAAATGGTAGAGCCCAATTGCTTCCAAAGCAACCTCCATGTTTTTACCTCATGTCCAATAAGGGCCCAATAATATGACGCCGTTTATTGTGACACGTCAAGATGACCCATCAATATTAAGTTGTGATGGACGGTCGCCATGTGGATCTCCAATAATATGAGCCAATCCCATGGGAGTTCCATCCAACTTACAACATGTGTCGATCCAATGTACAGCTTTCCGAAGAACTGATGAAACTTAAAATTTGTAATTATTTATATGTTAAAAAGTGTGTTTTAAAATTTAAGTTTAATTAAAATTATGAAGTTGTATTATTTTAGTGTTATGTGTTTATATTTAAATGTTTTACTAAAATATTGTATTTTACGGTTTGCGCAGGTTTGGTAAAAATAAAATTACTCAAGCTACAGAGGTCATAATGGAGTAATCTCAAAACCTGTAGAATCACAAAAGAGGCATCTTCAACTTTGTATAAGACAAGAAATTCCAAAAACTTCATTAAGATGATCAAAATAATCAAACATCAAAATGGAGACAGATTTACTTTTACTATGATCAGCTTGGAGTAAAAATATCATAAGTATTTCATATTTTATCCAAAAGGAGTGAATGAGTTGTCAAAACACATCTACGGACAAAGGGCTACGTGTTATATGTTTTGTGCAGAAGCAAAATCGGAAGTCTAAGGCATCAAACATGCCAATTAAAGTTGGGTCAATGTATTGACATTCAAGGAGACAAGCACCCACCAACTTTACTATTTCATATTTAATGAGTCTTGGACCCTTGCTCTCATTTGGCCTATAAATAGATGTGTTGTATAAGCTTTGTAGTGTGCAAGAGTGTAGAGAATTCCTCATTTGTAAAATAAATATTGTGTGTGTGAGAATAAAAGTTTGAGTGTGCAAGTTTCTCAAGTTCAAGTATGAAATTTCTTTTATCTTTATTCTTGAGTTTCATGTTCATGGAAAGCTAAATCTTTTTATGTCAAGGTGAAAAGGTTTCATTGTTGGTCAAGTAAGATTGTTTATATTTTGTATATTCTTTTCTTTTCTATTTTTATTTTTACTAATTGATCTTTATTTGTAGGTATAATTTTGGATGATTTGTTGTTATCTATTTACATCAAATGCTTGGTACCTTGAATGTGGTTACCTTGATTTGTTGTCAAATATGATACAATAAATACTACAATAATTATATACTATAAATATATGTATCTATTTATAATAAAGTCATATATATTATTTAGACGATAGCGTGACACTGTCGGTTGTTCTAAATAATATATTGTGATTTGAACTAACATTTACTTTCTCGCATCTAACTTTTACTTTATCGCAACTAACATTTACTTTTCCGCAACTAACATTTACTTTCTCGCATATAACATTTATTTTTCCGCAACTAACATTTACTTTATCGCATCTAACATAAAGTCATATATTTTATTTAGACGATAGCGTGGCTCTGCCGGTTGTTCTAAATGAAATATTGTGATTTGATCTAACATTTACTTTTATGTCAATTTATATTTATGCATTTATATATATATTATGGGTACCATATATTAAATATCGGCTGATATTAATATAGTGGGAACTATATTATATGATATACTTGTTTAAATATTCAATTGTTCTTTTTATGTTTATATTTATTCATCTATATATATATTATGGGTACCATGTATTAAATATCGTTTAATCTGATATTAATATAGTGGGAACTATATTATATGATATACTTGTTTAAATATTTCATTGTTCTTTTATGTTTATTCTTAAATTAGTTTCTTTTATTTATTTTTATTAAGCAATCTTAAATAAACAAACAATGAACCTTTGAAACCTTGATAATTTTATAATTTGTGTATTTGAAGTTTCATAATAATATTTCCATCTATAATATATCATGCTAAAATTAAACTTACAGCATCCTCTCCATGGATCGATCTCGTACTCACGAGTATATTACTTGCAGACAACCTACACTTGGGTGAATTACAATTTAAGTTGTAGCAAGTTTTTGGCGCCGTTGCCGGGGAGGTATAAATTAAGTTTAATTTTGTTATTTATGTTATTATGTAAATAGTATGTTGTTTTTAATTGTATGATTGTTTGGAGTCATAAACAAAGTGGTAGACTTGTTCGAGTAACTGAAAATATTTTAAACATGGACGATAATTCTAATAATCAAGATGATAATAATAATAATAATAATAATCATCAAGAACATGAACAACCAAGAACACTTAGGCACTATATGAATCCAATAAGAACTAATACACCATCTTGTTTAGTTTTTCCTCCTGATGTATCTAATTTCAATTTTAAGCCACAAGTCATTCAAATTTTACTAAATTTTCATGGCTTAGATTCTGAAAATCCATATTTGCATTTAAGAGAATTTGAGGAGGTTTGCAACACTTATAATGATCAAAATTGTAGCATGGATACTGTTCGATTAAAGCTTTTCCCTTTTTCCTTAAAAGATAAAGCTAAAACATGGTTGAAAAATTTGAGATCAAGTTCAATAAGATCATGGGAAGAAATGCAACAACAATTTCTAAAAAAGTTTTTTCCTTCCCATAGAACAAACTCTTTTAAAAGACAAATTACAACTTTTTCTCAAAAACAAGGGAAAACATTTTATCAATGTTGGGATAGATATAAAGAGTTACTTAATACATGCCTACATCATGGTTTTGAAATATGGAGGATAGTTTCTCACTTTTATGAAGGTTTAATACCTAAAGATAGGCAAATGATAGAATTCATGTGTAATGAAACTTTTGAAGATAAAAACCCAAATGAAGCTATAGAATATTTGGATTCATTAGCAGAAAATGCTCAAAATTGGGATAATATAGGCTCAATTGAACCACCAAGTAAAACCAATAATTCAACAAATGGGGGTGGTATTTATCATCTTAAAGATGATGTAGATGTAAGAGTGGGTGCCCAGTGAGCCAACTGTGTGGCTATGGGCTTTGTTGACTCTTTGTATAAACAATCTTTTGTTTAATATTATTTACACTTTTATGGCAATGACTTTATATTACTTCATATTGTTATATTGTGATATACTATTGTTGTTTTGATAAAGACCTTGAATATACTATAGTGTATGTAAGATGTGGTAGAACATGGAGATGTCTATCATGAAATACATCTTATAGTCACTGTATATTCTAAAACCGTTCCTAGTCGATTGAGCCGTCCGATAATAAGGATAAGGATCGCTCGAGTTTGAGACTAGCATTTGCGATGCGGAGTACCACGTTTCATTGGTAGGGAACATGGAGATGTTCGAAGCATGCAAATGGATATTCATAGGATGAATAGTCGAACTACCCTATCCGGACTTTCCAAGTGGTTATCACTTATCGAGTGGATAAAGTCCGCGGTTTTGGTTGTACACCATTAGTCCTTACGACTTGAAACATCATGGAGACTCTATATGCTAGTACTGTGCTTTGACTCGTTTACCGACTCTGAGGGGGTCATCAGGTGTCGAGATTGGGTACAGTTACGACACATATAGGAGTCAATGCATTGTTGTCAAGGATTCACCACATACTTGCGAGTGTGGATATCCTATGCGATCTGAGGAGATATTAGTGTGACAAATCTCTGGCCAGAGTACTTGATGTGATTTAAGAAATGGTTTCTTAGTAGCACATGCGATGTCACTAATTTGATCTTCAAGATGCATTGCATAGTTATCGAATCTTGAGCGACTCTCGATATACCAATGGTTGTTGATTCGATCGGGATATATGGATGAAGGGACCGTACTGTACGCTAACCAAAATCTACTGGTTCTTGTAGGCACTATCAGTGATACCTAGGGAATCATGGGGCGATGTTGCTAGGCGCTTTACCATGATTCGTTGGGCAAGTCGGAAAGTGTTGTTCCGAGTCACAAGGAGTTGTGAGCCCACGGCTAGCTGTATCCCTGAACCATTGAGGGTCACACAGTGTAATGGAGTTTTAATCCCCGTTGAGATAGTTAAATTTAAAGAGTTAAATTTAATGAACTAAGGAGTTGGACTTCTTGAATAAGAGTAAGGGAGTAGGATTTCCTAAAATGACATAGGGATGGACATTTTTGGAAACCACTGAATTCGGATTCAGGAAAATTTATTTTGACTTTAAAACGTGCAGAAATGGTTTCTGTGCACATTGGTGAAATCGTTTCATCAATCGGAGTCACGATGAATTTTATATTAATTTCTGAACGAGTGGGCTTTGCTTGTCGGGCCCCAGCTTATGACTAATGGGCCCTAAGGTGTTAGTGGCCTGCATTATAAATAAGTTATTTCAGTACAGAAATTACACACAATAGGTCATAATTTTGAGACAGGATTTTCGAAACCCTAGCCCCTCTCAAAAACGTTTTCGGCCGCCTCTCCCTCCCTCTGCCCGAGAAAATTCCGGTCTGTGATTTTGAATCGCAGTAAGGAATAACGAATCAAATTCGTGTATTCTCTTCGCAGAAAACTTCTGATAGATTTTCTAGTGCAATCTATCAGAGGGATTAAACCTCTGTTCGTGGACCTGATTGAAGGCGTTCATCGGTTCCAGGGAGAGACAACAAGAGCAGAATTGTTCTGTTGGTGTCCATTAATCTCGTTGCGAGATTTGAGGTAAAATTTATTTAATTGTTATTTAAATTTTACACACACGTAATTCAATCGATGAACGGTTGATACCCATACCATGGAAACGTTCCATGAAAAATTTTTAAACTTCCGCTGCACCGGGTATCAATCGTAATTGGTCTGGGAACTCGCCAGTTTTCCAACAGTGGTATCAGAGCCAGGTTGCTCAGATCAATCGATTGAATTAATCAATTGTACAAAATTTTTGAGTCTCGGTTTTTGAAACAAAATAAATATTTTTAATAAAAATTTTTTTTTTTTTCCGGGGGCGAAACCCGGGCAGCGATTGGATCGCTGCCCGGAAGGGGCAGCGATGGTCGCTGCCCCCAGGGGCGGCGCACGGCGCCGCCCAAAGGGGGCGCACGGCGCCGCCCAGGGCGGCGACCGTCGCCGCCCAGCGCCGCGCTGGGCGCTGCGCAGGGCAGCGCTCGGCGCCGCCCAGGGGCGGCGCTCGGCGCCGCCCAGCGGCGGCGCCAGGCGCCGCCAGGGCAGCAAGCGTTGCTGCCCTAAGGGGGCAGCCGGGCTGCCCCGGCCCGCGCCCCGGGTGCGGGCCAACCCGGGAGTGTCCCGGGTGGCCCGCGGGAAAAATTAATATTTTATTAAAAATTAATTTTAATATGTTAAAATTTTATTTTTGGTCCGGTCAAAAATTGTTTTTGATTGGTTCACGAGATTTCGGATCGAATTGTTCGAGTCCGTAAATTTTAAAATTGATTTTGGATAAATTTGAATTTTTGGAAAATTTTAATATTTTATCCGTAAATTGAATTTTGAAATCAATTATTTTGGTACAATTGATGATAAGATATGATCTTATGATATATTGAGTAAAATATGATTTTATTTGTAAAATTGGATTTTATAGATAAAATATGATTTTATTTGATATGGAGATAAAATATGATTTTATATGTGAAATGTGATTTTATATATAAAATATGATTTTATCTTGTTTAAATTTGAATTGCCACAGCATGTTATCCAATAAATTAATTTTGAATTAAATGTTATTGGATAAGGATGATCGATTGCCATGACCAATTTTGTAGGTGTATGTTAGGAATTTACATTTTGTCTTTATTGTTGTTGGTTTTATTAATGGGCCTGGTTTATGGCCCGATATGAATGTCATATGTAATAAAAGTGGGCTTGGTTTATAGCCCGTTCCCACCCCCTAAAAATGTATCCCCTACTTGTCATTGTTATTTATTGTAAATACATTAGATTTAGTGGGAGATCAAGATTTGAAGATGGTGGGCCCAGCAGACAATGAAGACTGAAGAAATGTAAATTGGAAGCATATGTAATAGGATTGCATTTGCATACTGCATATTACCTAGGATTGGACTAAGACCCGTGATTGGCAACCACGGGTCAATTAGAAATGGAATCGATCATCCTATATAATATGTGATATTATGATTGTATGCATGTTTAGACATAAATTGCGTGAATCCGGCAATGCATGCAATAAATTAAATATGATGAGACAAATATTTTTATAAATAAAATCCCTCATTTTAAATATGATTTAAAATTTATATCAAGATAAATAAAAGAAATTTAAATATTGTTTAAATGTTCCTACCTTCCATCAACGGTCAATGTATGTGATGCTACCCGCGGATACGGTCCGGCTCATATTATTGGGGGGGCCCGTCCGTCGGAAAGCTGTACATTGGATCGACAAATGTTGTAAGTTGGGTGGAACTCCCATGGGATCGGCTCATATTATTGGGGGATCCACATGGCGACCGTCTATCACAACTTAATATTGATGGGTCATCTTGACATGTCACTTTAAACGGCGTCATATTATTGGGCCCTTATTGGACATGAGGTAAACACATGGGGGTTGCTTTGGAAGCAATTGGGCTCTACCTTTTGAGAATTATGGTTGGCTGATATTATTCGGGACCATAAGTTTGTCAATTGGACTCCATGTTCTCACTAAGGAAAAAGTTTCCCGTTTTCACTAGAGGGTGGTGAAATCGTTAAAATAGTGGGATGAGATTCATAAAATTAAATTCGCCTATTTTATGTCTTAGTAAATTGTTAAACAATCATTGATATATGTCTGTTTTCCTTTTCAGTATTTCATACAATGAATTCGCGAAATCCTTTATTCTCGATCCTCGAACAAAACAAGCTGACTGGCGCCAACTATACGGAATGGTTCCGGAAGTTGAAGATTGTCTTAACTTCGGAGAAAATGCTCTACGTGTTAGAGAAAGCACCTCCGAAGGAAGCACCAGCTGACATAAGTCCGGAGGAATTGGCCAAACTTGATGCATGGTGTGACCATGACATCAAGACCAAATGCTATATGCAAGCCTCGATGTCTGATGAACTCCAGAGGCGATTTGAGGACACGGTGAATGCTGCTGACATTCACACGCAACTCAAGGAACTTTTTGGGGCTCAGTCGAGGGCTGAAAGGTTCTCTACTGTTAAGGAGTTGATGACGTGCCGCATGCGTGAAGGGACTTCGGTCCGTGATCATGGGGTACGAGTGATTTGGCTCATACAGAAGTTAGCGACCCTTGATTTGGTGTTGGAGCATGAACTCAATGTGGACTTGCTGCTTCTATCTCTTCCTTCTTCATTTGATGGATTCGTGATAAATTTTAATATGAACAAGATAGAGGCCACCCTTGAAGAGATGGTCAATATGCTCGTTACATATGAATCCACACATAAGAAGGATAAGCCAGCTTTCTTGGTGGGCTCCTCATCTTCTGCTAAGAAGGGGCAAGTATGAAGGGCAAGAAACGTTCTGCCCCACCCAAGAAAGTGGAACCCGAGAAGAAGCAAAAGACAAAGGCTTCAAACAATGGAAAATCCAAGGATGTTTGCCATTACTGCAAGAAGCCGGGTCATTGGAAGCGCAACTGCAAGGAGTATCTTGAGCAGTTGGGAACTGCAAAGGGTATGTTCTATATCGAAATAAACATGTCACTTAATACAACTTCTTGGGTATTGGATACCGGATGTGGATCTCACATTTGCAATGATTTGCAGGTGATGACAAGAAGTCGCAGGCTTAGAATGGGTGAGACCCAGCTGAGGCTCGGGAATGGTTCCAGAGTTGAAGCTACGGCCATTGGAGATGTTTGTTTGATTTTGCAGAATGGTTTTAAATTATTGTTGAGAGATGTTTTATTTGTGCCAGATTTAATTAAAAACATTATTTCTATTTCTATGCTTGATAGAGATGGTTATTCTTGTAATTTTGTGAATGGGATTTGCAATATTTACAAGAATGAATGTTTAATTGGAAATGGACAACTTGAAAACGATCTATACAATTTAAAACTAAAAGACGTTCCAGTAAATTGTATTGACAAACCGGCGACAACAAACAAAAGGAAAATCGATAGTCAAAACCCGGCAAACCTTTGGCACGCTAGACTAGGTCATATTTCCTCAAGGAGGATGAACAAGCTAGTGGGAGAGGGCATGTTTGATATGTCTGATATTAACTCTCTACCTACTTGTGAATCCTGCCTAAAAGGGAAAATGACTAAATCTCCTTTTAAGGGGAAGCCTGAACGTAGTCAAAATCTGTTGGATTTGATCCATACAGATGTTTGTGGTCCATTTAGAGTAGGGACTCAACATGGCCACACCTACTTCATTACCTTTACTGATGATTATTCTAGGTATGGGTATTTATATTTAATGAAATATAAGTCTGAAGCATTTGAAAAGTTCAAAGAATTCAAGGCTGAAGTAGAAAACAAGCTAGGTAAAAGTATTAAAGCACTTCGATCGGATCGAGGTGGAGAATACTTGAGTACCGAGTTTTTGGACTATCTAAAAGAGAATGGGATTCTCTCTCAGTGGACTCCTCCTATGACACCACAGCTTAATGGTGTATCGGAGCGTCGTAATCGAACTTTGTTGGACATGGTTCGATCCATGATGAGCTTCACTGAGCTTCCACCTTCGTTTTGGGGCTATGCGCTTGAAACGGCGGTATTGTTGTTGAATAACGTCCACACTAAAGCAGTGGACAAAACACCATACGAGTTATGGAATGGCAAAGCTCCTAAGTATTCATACTTGAGGATTTGGGGATGTCCTGCTTACGTGAAGCGGACAGTGGGAGATAAGTTGGATAGTCGATCCAGCTTGTGTTATTTTGTGGGGTATCCGAAGAATTCAATCGGATATTATTTCTATTATCCTGCTGAAACAAAGGTGTTTGTTTCACGGAATGCCACCTTCTTGGAGAAGGAGTTCTTATTGGATAAGAAAGGCGAGATGATGGAACTCGAAGAAGTTCGAGAAGAACCCGAAATACAAAATAACGATCCCACACCTCAGGAACCATTGCTGGACACGCCTGCACCTAGAAGATCCGAGAGGACTTCTAGACCTCCAGTTCGATATGGTCTTCTTCTTGAAGAGGGTCAAGATGAACCCGACATTGGATGTGATCCAAGAAACTTCAAGGAAGCAATTTCTGATGCGGATTCGAATTTATGGCTTGAAGCTATGCAGTCAGAATTGGATTCGATGCATACAAACCAAGTTTGGTCTTTAGTAGATCCTCCCGATGGAATTGTTCCAATAGGGTGTAAATGGATCTACAAGAGAAAGCTTGGGCCTGATGGTAAGGTATTGACCTACAAGGCGCGATTGGTGGCGAAAGGTTATACTCAAAGGCAAGGAGTTGACTATGATGAAACCTTTTCACCAGTTGCAATGTTCAAGTCCATAAGAATCCTGATTGCCATAGCTGCATGGTATGACTATGAGATATGGCAAATGGATGTGAAGACTGCTTTTCTTAATGGAGACATTAAGGAAGAAATCTATATGAAGCAGCCTGAGGGGTACACATCCATGGGAAGCGAGCATAAGGTATGCAAGCTTCAGAGATCAATTTATGGTCTAAAACAAGCATCAAGAAGTTGGAACCAGAAATTTGATGAAACAATAAAAGATTTTGGTTTCATCAAGAACCCGGAGGAACCTTGCGTGTACAAGAAAGTAGTTAAGGATGCGGTGACATTCTTAGTACTTTATGTTGATGACATCCTACTCATTGGGAATGATGTAGGGATGTTGCAGTCAACAAAGATATGGTTATCAGGTAGATTTTCGATGAAGGATTTGGGAGAGGCATCCTACATTCTTGGGATACAGATCTATAGAGATAGGTCTAAGAGAATGATAGGACTCACTCAATCAACCTACATCGATACCATATTGAAACGGTTTTCAATGGATGGGTCCAAGAGAGGACATCTACCCATGTGTCATGGAGTTTCTCTATCCAAGTCCATGTGTCCCAAGACTGATGCAGAGATAGAGAATATGACACATGTACCATATGCGTCAGCTATAGGTAGTATCATGTATGGGATGATATCTACCAGACCGGATGTAGCATTTGCTCTGAGTGTCACGAGCAGATATCAGTCTAATCCTGGTCAAATGCATTGGAAAGCCGTGAAGGACATTCTTAAGTACTTGCGAAGGACTAAGAATATGTTCATGGTTTATGGAGGACGAGAACTCAAATTGGAAGGCTATACCGACTCTAGCTTCCAAAGTGATGTGGATGACTCGAAGTCAACCTCTGGATTTGTGTTCATGCTCAATGGCGGTGCTGTCTCTTGGAAGAGTTCCAAGCAGGACACCACAGCGGATTCCACCACTGAGGCTGAATACATTGCAGCATCAGCTGCTGCTAAAGAGGCCGTTTGGATGAGGAATTTCGTCCAAGAGTTGGGCGTCATTCCTGAATTTGTTGGTCCAGTCCCGGTGTACTGCGACAACACGGGTGCCGTTGCTCAAGCAAAGGAACCAAGGTCTCATCAAAGATCCAAACACGTACTGAGGAAATACCACATAATCCGGGAGATTGTGGAAAGAGGAGACATCAGTGTCGAACGAGTGGCCTCTGCAGACAATATCGCTGATCCACTTACTAAGCCTTTTCCAGGACCATTGTTTGACAAACATCGCGAAGCAATGGGTCTACGTAGTATGACTAGTTGGCTATAGGGCAAGTGGGAGATTGTAAGAGTGGGTGCCCAGTGAGCCAACTGTGTGGCTATGGGCTTTGTTGACTCTTTGTATAAACAATCTTTTGTTTAATATTATTTACACTTTTATGGCAATGACTTTATATTACTTCATATTGTTATATTGTGATATACTATTGTTGTTTTGATAAAGACCTTGAATATACTATAGTGTATGTAAGATGTGGTAGAACATGGAGATGTCTATCATGAAATACATCTTATAGTCACTGTATATTCTAAAACCGTTCCTAGTCGATTGAGCCGTCCGATAATAAGGATAAGGATCGCTCGAGTTTGAGACTAGCATTTGCGATGCGGAGTACCACGTTTCATTGGTAGGGAACATGGAGATGTTCGAAGCATGCAAATGGATATTCATAGGATGAATAGTCGAACTACCCTATCCGGACTTTCCAAGTGGTTATCACTTATCGAGTGGATAAAGTCCGCGGTTTTGGTTGTACACCATTAGTCCTTACGACTTGAAACATCATGGAGACTCTATATGCTAGTACTGTGCTTTGAATCGTTTACCGACTCTGAGGGGGTCATCAGGTGTCGAGATTGGGTACAGTTACGACACATATAGGAGTCAATGCATTGTTGTCAAGGATTCACCACATACTTGCGAGTGTGGATATCCTATGCGATCTGAGGAGATATTAGTGTGACAAATCTCTGGCCAGAGTACTTGATGTGATTTAAGAAATGGTTTCTTAGTAGCACATGCGATGTCACTAATTTGATCTTCAAGATGCATTGCATAGTTATCGAATCTTGAGCGACTCTCGATATACCAATGGTTGTTGATTCGATCGGGATATATGGATGAAGGGACCGTACTGTACGCTAACCAAAATCTACTGGTTCTTGTAGGCACTATCAGTGATACCTAGGGAATCATGGGGCGATGTTGCTAGGCGCTTTACCATGATTCGTTGGGCAAGTCGGAAAGTGTTGTTCCGAGTCACAAGGAGTTGTGAGCCCACGGCTAGCTGTATCCCTGAACCATTGAGGGTCACACAGTGTAATGGAGTTTTAATCCCCGTTGAGATAGTTAAATTTAAAGAGTTAAATTTAATGAACTAAGGAGTTGGACTTCTTGAATAAGAGTAAGGGAGTAGGATTTCCTAAAATGACATAGGGATGGACATTTTTGGAAACCACTGAATTCGGATTCAGGAAAATTTATTTTGACTTTAAAACGTGCAGAAATGGTTTCTGTGCACATTGGTGAAATCGTTTCATCAATCGGAGTCACGATGAATTTTATATTAATTTCTGAACGAGTGGGCTTTGCTTGTCGGGCCCCAGCTTATGACTAATGGGCCCTAAGGTGTTAGTGGCCTGCATTATAAATAAGTTATTTCAGTACAGAAATTACACACAATAGGTCATAATTTTGAGACAGGATTTTCGAAACCCTAGCCCCTCTCAAAAACGTTTTCGGCCGCCTCTCCCTCCCTCTGCCCGAGAAAATTCCGGTCTGTGATTTTGAATCGCAGTAAGGAATAACGAATCAAATTCGTGTATTCTCTTCGCAGAAAACTTCTGATAGATTTTCTAGTGCAATCTATCAGAGGGATTAAACCTCTGTTCGTGGACCTGATTGAAGGCGTTCATCGGTTCCAGGGAGAGACAACAAGAGCAGAATTGTTCTGTTGGTGTCCATTAATCTCGTTGCGAGATTTGAGGTAAAATTTATTTAATTGTTATTTAAATTTTACACACACGTAATTCAATCGATGAACGGTTGATACCCATACCATGGAAACGTTCCATGAAAAATTTTTAAACTTCCGCTGCACCGGGTATCAATCGTAATTGGTCTGGGAACTCGCCAGTTTTCCAACAGTAGATGTTCAAGCTAAACTTGCATCTTTAGCAAGAAAAATCAAGTCATTAGAAATGAAAAAGAGTGATCAATTAAAAAGTGTTCAAGAAATTGTTTGTCATATATGTGACACACATGACCACCTTACAAAAAATTGTCCTACTTTGCCTTCATTTAAAGAATGTCTCCATGAACAAGCCAATTATGTTAACAATTTTAAAAAACCAACATTAGATCCTTTTTCACAAACATATAATCCTGGTTGGAGAAATCATCCTAATTTTAGTTGGAGGAACGATAATAATGCACAACCTTCACAACAACCTTTTCACAATAACCAAAGTCATCAAGGTTATGCTCCTTATATCCCACCTCCAAGAAAACATTTTGAAGATGAAATTCATGCATACATTCAAAAGCAAGAGTCTATCAATATTCAAAACATTCAATCTATGAATGATTTGAAAGAAACTCTTGCAAAATTTGCATCTGCACTTAATATTCATGAAAAAGGAAAATTTCCATCTCAACCACAACCTAATCCTAAAAATCAAAATCAAGAAAAATTTGATCAAGTAAAATCTGTTATTACTCTTAGAAGTGGTAAAATAGTTAATGATCCATATAGTGATGAAAACAAAGATCAGTCAAACTCAAAGAGTAAGGATGAAAATCTTGATACTTTCGAGAAAGATGATACTTTGAGTCCTAAGATTAAGAAAGTTGATGATAAATTATCTGAAATAATATGTGAGTCAAATAAACATGTTCCTTTCCCTCATGCATTAGTTAATAATAAAAAACAAAAAAATGATTCTGATATTTATGAAGTTTTTAAACAAGTAAAAATAAATATTCCATTATTAGATGCTATTAAACAAGTGTCTTCTTTTGCAAAGTTTTTAAAAGATTTATGTACTGTGAAAAGATAATTGCATGTAAAGAAGAAAGCATTCTTAACGGAGCAAGTAAGCTTTATTATTCAAAATAATTCTACCTTGAAATATAAAGATCCCGGTTGTCCAACAATTTCATGTATTATTGGAAAAAATAAAATTAAAAAAGCTTTGTTAGATTTGGGAGCAAGTGTGAATTTAATTCCTTATTCAGTTTATGAAAAGCTTAAGTTGGGAGATTTAAAACCTACATCTGTTACTCTTTTACTAGCCGATAGGTCAATCAAAATACCTAGAGTTATTGTAGAAGATGTATTAGTTCAAGTTGATAAATTCATATATCCCGTGGATTTTATTGTCTTGGATACACAACCAATAGAAGTACATAACGAAATTCCAGTAATATTGGGATGTCCATTTCTAGCAACTTCAAATGCTTTAATTAATTGTCGAAATGGAATAATGAAATTGTCTTTTGGAAATATGACTTTAGAACTTAATGTGTTCAATTTATGTAAACAACCAAGTATTAATGAAGATGAAGATGATAATGCAATAGAAACAATCGTGGAAGAAAATATACACCAAGAAAACTTAAATCAACAATCTGAAGTTTGTTTAGTGGAAAGTTTTGATTCAAAAAATGTTTTTAAATCAAAGTTATTTGAAGAAATTAATGAACTTGAAGAAGTAAAAGAAAATGATCATCCAAAACTTGAATTAAAACCCTTACCAATAGAACTAAAATATGCTTTCCTTGGTAAAAATCAAACATATCCTATTGTAATATCTTCTACCCTCTTACCAAAACAAGAAAAAGATTTAATAACAATACTTAAAAAACACAAAAATGCAATTGGATGGACTTTGCAAGATATAAAAGGTATAAATCCTTTAATCTGCACACATAGAATTCACTTGGAAGAAAATGCTAAAACATATCAACAACCACAAAGAAGATTAAATCCACACATGAAAGAAGTTGTTAAAAATGAAGTTTTAAAACTATTAGATGCTGGAATTATTTATCCAATCTCGGATAGTAAATGAGTAAGTCCAACACAAGTAGTACCAAAAAAATCAGGCATCACTGTTATAAAAAATGAAAAGGGAAAATTATTACAAGCTAGGATTCCATCTAGTTGGCGTATGTGCATTGATTATAGAAAATTAAATGATGCAACTAGAAAAGATCACTTTCCGTTACCATTTTTAGATCAAATTTTAGAGAAAGTGGCAGGTAATCCTTATTATTGTTTTCTTGATGGGTATTCGGGGTATTATCAAATACCAATATCATTAGAAGATCAAGAAAAAACTACTTTCACTTGTCCGTTCGGAACTTTTGCTTTTAAAAAAATGTCATTTGGTTTATGTAATGCCCCGGCTACTTTTCAAAGATGCATGCTAAGTATTTTTAGTGACATGATTGAAGAATTTGTGGAAGTTTTTATGGATGATATAACTGTTTTTGGAAACTCATTTGAAAACTGTCTTAAAAATTTGGAAGAAGTTTTAAAAAGATGTGAAGAAAAAAATCTTGTTTTAAATTGGGAAAAATGTCACTACATGGTTAAATCCGGAATTGTGTTAGGGCATGTCATATCTGAAAAAGGAATTGAAGTTGATAAAGCTAAGGTTGATGTTATTGCTAATTTACCATCACCAAACACGATCAAAGAAATTCGATCATTTTTGGGTCATGCGGGATTTTATAGAAGATTTATAAAAAATTTTATCATAATATCGAAACCAATTTCAAATCTTTTAACAAAAGATGCACAATTTGAATGGACTCAAGAATGTGAAACTGCTTTTAAAAAGATAATTAATCTTTTAACTACATCACCTATTTTACAAACTCCTGATTGGTCTTTACCATTTGAATTAATGTGTGATGCAAGTGATTATGCTGTAGGAGCCGTGTTAGGACAAAGAAAAGAAGGTAAACCTTATGTGATCTATTATGCAAGTAGAACCTTAAATAGTGCTCAAATCAATTATTCAACAACTGAAAAAGAATTACTTTCAGTAGTGTTTGCATTAGATAAATTTCGATCCTATTTAATTGGTTCTACTACTATTGTTTACACTGATCATTCTGCCATAAAATATTTATCAAATAAACAAGATGCTAAGCCGAGATTAATAAGATGAATTTTGTTGTTACAAGAATTTGATCTTGTAATAAAAGATAAAAAAGAAAAAGAAAATGTAGTAGCCGATCATTTATCAAGAATAATTTCTGAATCATCTCAAAATGAAATACCAATAAATGAAAATTTTCCGGATGATCAACTATTTTATGCTACTACTATGCCTTGGTTTGCTAATATTGTAAATTTTCTTGTGACAAATAAAATGCCTTCTCATTGGAGTTCACAAGATAAAAATAAATTCTTGAAAGAGGTCAAAAAATTTTATTTGGATGATCCTTATTTGTTTAAGTATTGTCCTGATCAAATTTTTCGACGATGCATACCCGACAATGAGGTAAGTAGTGTCATTAAATTTTGTCATTCTGAGGCATGTGGAGGTCATTTTTCGTCAAAGAAAACAGCTGCAAAAATCTTTCAATGTGGATTTTATTGGCCTTCTTTATTCAAAGATACACATTCATTTTGCAAATCTTGTGAAAATTGTCAGAAAATGGGTTCAATTTCAAAACGAAACATGATGCCTTTAAATCCAATCATGATTATTGAAATATTTGACAGTTGGGGAATAAATTTTATGGGTCCATTTCCATTATCTTTTGGATTCACTTATATTTTAGTGGCTGTCGATTATGTTTCAAAATGGATTGAAGCAATTGCATGTAGAACTAATGATCATAAAGTTGTGATAAAATTTTTGAAAGAAAATAATTTTAGTCGATTTGGAATACCTAGAGCTATAATAAGTGATGGGGGACATCATTTTATAAATAAATCATTTTCTTCGTTGTTAAGAAAATATGGTATTACACATAAAGTTTCTACTCCATATCACCCTCAAACGAATGGTCAGGTTGAACTTGCAAATAAAGAAACAAAACAAATTTTGGAAAAAACAGTCAATCCAAATCGAAAAGATTGGTCTTTAAGATTAAGTGATGCATTATGGGCATATAGAACTGCATTTAAAACATCATTGGGGATGTCACCATATAGATTAGTTTTTGGAAAGCATTGTCATCTACCTGTTGAAATTGAACATAAAGCTTATTGGGCAACTAAAGCGTTTAATACTAATTTAGATGATGCATCTAAATTAAGAAAATTGCAATTAAATGAACAAGAAGAATTAAGAAATGATGCATATGAAAATGCAAAGATTTATAAAGATAAAACAAAAGCATTTCATGATAAAAATATTATGAGAAATCTTTTGAAATCGGACAAAAAGTTTTACTTTATAATTCTCGCTTGCATTTGTTTCCAGGAAAACTTAGATCGCGATGGTCTGGACCATTTATTGTTAAATTTGTTTATCCTCATGGTGCTGTTGATGTTGAAAATCCTAAAAATAATAATGTATTTAAATTTAATGGGCAAAGACTTAAACCGTTTATAGAAAATGAAGTTCTTAATGAAGAGTTTATGCCTTTATATGATCCAACTTAATTGTAACTTATATTTTTATTTTATTTTTGCAGAATTGAGTTCACTTCCCGGTTAAGTGGCGGATAACGGTACTCCGTGACTACTTTCAGTCGGTTTTATTTCAATTTCCCAAAATAATTGAATATATATATATATATATAAATATATATTATGGATGAAGCTATCAAAAAACTTGGTAAATATTTTCCATCTGTTTCTAAAAAAGTTCTGAGAATGATTTATGAAGGCAGATGTGAAAGATTGAGAATGCTTATGCAAAAAGGAATCCCGGAGGATATACGTCTTATAATTGAAGTCAAGGTTCAATTAGGTGGTGAAGTTCCAAAATTCTTACTTGTTTGAAATATGTCTGGACTAGGTAAAAGTACCTATGCGAAGAAAAAAAGGGCTAAAAGGTTAGATGTTTGTCATAATTGTGCCAGATGGACTTGTAATAGACAATGCAGATCTTTGGGATATGTTTCCACAAATAGAGAAGATAAAATTGATTTCATTAAGAATGGGCTGAGTAAAGAGTCATTAGATGATATCTCATTGACTCTTGAAACGCATTCTAGTGGAGATGTTCAAGGTCAACTTCTCCGTTTATGGAAACTATTCCAAGCGCAGCGTCATGGTAATGGTCTTGGGAATCTGACTAAAAAAGATCCTATTTGCCAATTTATAAGAAAATTGGATGGTAAGCCAACTCTCGACTCATAAATATTGAAGGAACACTGTGAGCCACAATCACATCACTGTTTATACGCATGCATGTTATTATTATATATTATTGTTTTTTACTATTTTCATCATTTTGTTCACATCTGTATTCCTATTTCTGTCTTATTCCTTGTTTTCCTTATAAAATCACTCAACTCTCTCTATATTTTTGGAAAAAAAAAAAACATGACAGAATCTTCTTCACAAAAATTGAAAAATATTTGTGTCTTTTGTGGTTCTAATACTGGAAAGAATGAAATATTTGTTGATGCAGCAATTAATCTTGGAAAAAAGTTAGCAGAGAGAAAAATTCACTTGGTTTACGGAGGAGGCAATATTGAGTTAATGGGATCTATTTCAACAGCAGCTTATCTTGGAGGTAGTCAGGTTTTGGGTATTATTCCTACAGCTTTAGCTGAAGGAAATATTACAGGTGTTACGGTTGGGGAAGAGTTGAAAGTTTCATCAATGTACGAGAGAATAACTAAAATGATAGAAAATTCTGATGCTTTTATTGCCTTACCTGGTGGTTTTGGTACTTTAGAAAAAAAATTTCATGTTGTTTCTTGGGCACAACTTAATATCCATAATAAACCTGTTGGCTTGTTGAATATCAATAACTATTATGATGGTTTGTTACTTTTCTTGATGTAGCCGTGGAACAAAATTTTATTTCAGAAAATTCACGAAGGATGCTCATCTCTGCTTCGAATGAAGACCAATTAATTGATGATCTCCAAGCTTTTGTTCATCAACCTGATTCGGCTATAACAAAGATCAATTGGTCTCAACCAACCAGTAAGAAAAGAAAACTGGATCATTGATTCAACATGTCACGAAATGGTTTGTGTTTGTTCCTCATCTTCAATAAATTCCAGGTGATATCTCTTTCATCATGTACTTTTTATTTTTCTTTAAAAAAATGTCATATTCAGGCTTGGGGGAGGGTTTATTTAAAAAAAAAAATTTAAAATTTAAAAAAAAAATATTTCTATAATAATATTTATTTTTCTTTTTCAATGGCAGAGTAAAGAGTCAAAAACTCCTGACACGCATTAGTTTTTATTTATCATCTTATCACAATAGATTAGATTTTAATATTCCGTATATATTTAAATTGCAAACTACTAAGAAAATGAAGTCTTTTTATATAGATGTTTATTTATTCTTCTTTTTATCAATTTAATAGAAAATATATAATTGATGGGATATAAGTTATAAATAATATATAATTGTGTGTTTTCAAATATCATATTTTCTAAAACTTTTATGAGTATATAATTAAAGTGATATTGATTGAATGAATAATAACATGTATAATTGAGGGAATTAATTTGTAAAAGTGCAATATTTACTCACATAAATTTTGTGAGTGAGGGGTGAGAATTGAGAAAACAACTTATAAGCTTTTATTGATTATTAAGAAATGGTTGATTAATATATTAAACCCATTTTGAAAAAAGAAAAAAAAATGAAAATTGGCTGCAAAGTTGTTTGAAGTTTGATTGTAAAGATGTAGAGTATTAATATCTCTACTATAATTATTAATGTAATAGATTTACCTCATAAAAAATAAAAAAAATAAATAAACTTTGAAAAAAAAAATTTACATTTTCAAAGTTTATTGGAGGTATTTGATTATGTAAAAACAATTTTGCAGCCAAGCAAAAAAAAAACAAAAAAACAAAAGCAAAAAAAAAAAAATGGGTTTATTTTTTGTAAATCATCCTATCTTATTTTCAATATTAGGTTATTTGATTGTCTGCTTTCCTAGCCATTTTCAAAGAGTGTATAATTTTCTTCCAACTCCATGAGTGAAAAACAGCTATATATGAAATACTTTAACCCGAGAGAATATGGAGTTGAGACTTTTACATTAATATTCCTGATGATATACATGTTATGAAAATGATTTCTATTATCCTTTTAATTATATTATTCTCAAATTTTTTAGAAAATATTTATGTAAAAAAAAATTATATATATTTAATATTTTGATATTGTGTGAACTATATATGTATAGCCCATCCAATTAAATATTAATATATTGGTTGATAATGAGATTTATAAATAAACATATGATCTCCTCACAAGTGTGTTTTTAAAATTTCAAAGTTTGCATATTTGAATATATATATTAAGGAATAAAAATCTAACTTGTGATTTTATGATATTTTATTACTAAGGGACTAGTAATTAGCCGGTTTGGGGGTGTGATGAAACTTAAAATTTGTAATTATTTATATGTTAAAAAGTGTGTTTTAAAATTTAAGTTTAATTAAAATTATGAAGTTGTATTATTTTAGTGTTATGTGTTTATATTTAAATGTTTTACTAAAATATTGTATTTTACGGTTTGCGCAGGTTTGGTAAAAATAAAATTACTCAAGCTACAGAGGTCATAATGGAGTAATCTCAAAACCTGTAGAATGACAAAAGAGGCATCTTCAACTTTGTAGAAGACAAGAAATTCCAAAAACTTCATTAAGATGATCAAAATAATCAAACATCAAAATGGAGACAGATTTACTTTTACTATGACCAGCTTGGAGTAAAAATATCATAAGCATTTCATATTTTATCCAAAAGGGGTGAATGAATTGTCAAAACACATCTACAGACAAAGGGCTACGTGTTATATGTTTTGTGTAGAAGCAAAATCGGAAGTCTAAGGCATCAAACATGCCAATTAAAGTTGGGTCAATGTATTGACATTCAAGGAGACAAGCAACCACCAACTTTACTATTTCATATTTAATGAGTCTTGGACCCTTGCTCTCATTTGGCCTATAAATAGATGTGTTGTATAAGCTTTGTAGTGTGCAAGAGTGTAGAGAATTTCTCATTTGTAAAATAAATATTGTGTGTGTGAGAATAAAAGTTTGAGTGTGCAAGTTTCTCAAGTTCAAGTATGAAATTTCTTTTATCTTTATTCTTGAGTTTCATGTTCATGGAAAGCTAAATCTTTTTATGTCAAGGTGAAAAGGTTTCATTGTTGGTCAAGTAATATTGTTTATATTTTGTATATTCTTTTCTTTTCTATTTTTATTTTTACTAATTGATCTTTATTTGTAGGTATAATTTTGGATGATTTGTTGTTATCTATTTACATCAAATGCTTGGTACCTTGAATGTGGTTACCTTGATTTGTTGTCAAATATGATACAATAAATACTACAATAATTATATACTATAAATATATGTATCTATTTATAATAAAGTCATATATATTATTTAGACGATAGCATGACACTGTCGGTTGTTCTAAATAATATATTGTGATTTGAACTAACATTTACTTTCTCGCATCTAACTTTTACTTTATCGCAACTAACATTTACTTTTCCGCAACTAACATTTACTTTATCGCATATAACATTTACTTTTCCGCAACTAACATTTACTTTATCGCATCTAACATAAAGTCATATATTTTATTTAGACGATAGCGTGGCTCTGCCGGTTGTTCTAAATGAAATATTGTGATTTGATCTAACATTTACTTTTATGTCAATTTATATTTATGCATTTATATATATATATTATGGGTACCATGTATTAAATATCGGCTGATATTAATATAGTGGGAACTATATTATATGATATACTTGTTTAAATATTCAATTGTTCTTTTTATGTTTATATTTATTCATCTATATATATATTATGGGTACCATGTATTAAATATCGTTTAATCTGATATTAATATAGTGGAAACTATATTATATGATATACTTGTTTAAATATTTCATTGTTCTTTTATGTTTATTCTTATTTTAGTTTCTTTTATTTATTTTTATTAAGCAATCTTAAATAAACAAAAAATGAACCTTTGAAACCTTGACAATTTTATAATTTGTGTATTTGAAGTTTCATAATAATATTTTCATCTATAATATATCATGCTAAAATTAAACTTACAGCATCCTCTCCGTGGATCGATCTCGTACTCACGAGTATATTACTTGCAGACAACCTACACTTGGGTGAATTACAATTTAAGTTGTAGCACGAACGGGCCCCCCCAATAATATGAGCCGGACCGTATCCGCGGGTAGCATCTCATACATTGATCGTTGATGGAAGGTAGGAACATTTAAACAATATTTAAATGCCCTTTTGTTTATCTTGATATCAATTTTAAATCATATTTAAAATGAGGGATTTTAATTTTGAAAATTTGTCTCATCATTTAAAATTTGTATGCTTGCGGGATTCATGCAATTTAGTCTAAACATACATACAACAATAATATCATATATTATTTTAGGATGATCGATTCCATTACTAATCGACCCGTGGTTGCCAATCACGAGTCTAAGTCCAATCCTAGGTAATATGCAAGTATGCAATGCAATCCTATTACATTGAGCTTCCAATTTACATTTTTTCGGTCTTTATTGTCTGTTGGGCCCACCTTTGTCTTCAAATCTTCATCTCCCACTAAGTCTAAAATTTACAATAAATTTCGATGACAAGCAGGGGATACATATTTAAGGGGTGGGAACGGGCCATAAACCAGGCCCACTTTTATTGCATATGACAATTCATATTGGGCCATAAACCAGGCCCATTAATAAATCCAACACAATAATTAAAATCAAATGTAAACAACCTAACATACACCTATAATATTGGTCATGGCAATCGATCATCCTTATCCAATAATATTTAATTCAAAAATTAATTTATTGGATATCATGCAATGGCAATAAAATTTAAATAGATAAAATCATATTTCATACATAAAATCTTATTTTATATATAAAATCATATTTTATATAGTTTATCCATAAAATCATATTTTACATATAAAATCCAATTTTATACATAAAATCATATTTTATTATCAATTGTACCATAATTATTAATTTTATAAAATCTAATTTAATGGATAAAATTTATAAATTTTCCAAAAAATTTAAATTTATCCAAAAATCAATTTTTTAAAATTTCGGACTCAAACAATTTGATCCGATGTCTCGTGGACCAATCAAAAACAATTTTCAATCGGACCAAAAACTGGGCCCGATAACAATTAACGGGCTGAAATTCAAAATTTCAAAAAAATAAAATTTTAATTTTTCTGGGCTGCCCGGGACGATCCCGGGCAGTCCCCGACAATCGGGCCGGGGGCCCAGCCCTTCGCTGGGCCGCTGGGCGCGGCCCAGCTGCGCGCAGGGCAGCGGCCGCCCGCTGCCTTTTCGGGCAGCGGGCAGCCCCCGGAAACTAAAATTTTTTTTTTTCGTTTTATTTTTCTGAAAAATCGAGACTTGTACAATTGAACAATATTTTAATCGTAAAATCCGAGAACAGCCTGTCTCTGATACCACTGTTGGAACACGTTCGTTCTCCGAATCAAATAAAAAGTGATACCCTGTAATGCCCGGAATTATTTAATTTTAATCCGAGAATAATTAATTTGGGAATATTTGGAGTTTTGATTTAAATTCTAATATTCTTAAATTGATTAGGATTGAATTTGAATGAATTGAGTAATTGAGGACTGAATTGCAATTATTGAGGTCTTGAGGGGCCAAAGTGCGATATGACTACACTTATCAGATTTCATGCTTAATTTATCAGCATGCACGTGTCAATCAACACATTTCATCAGATTTATTCAGACAAAAAGAAAAGCAAGAACCGAGAGGCAAACGAAAAGATCTTTTCAATTCATTTCTTTATCTTGCGATTGCCATATCTTTCGACTCGATTATCCGAATTCGATTCCGAAAGATGTTCTGGAATCCTCACAACGAGACCTTAGATTTGATGTAAGTTTCTTCTTTGTTCATCAAGGTTGGAGAATTCGAAAATGGCAGATATCAGATATTGATATGAACTTGTGATTAATGAGCTTGTATCTTGTTGAATCTTGAAGTTGGTTGAAGATTGATTTGTATAGCATGTTCTTATTAATTCCAGCTATGATTCAATTGATATACTTGTTGATATATGGAGGATTATGTTGGTTTGGAATGGTATTCAGCTGATACATGTTATTGATATGTTCGGAATCGCCGAGTTTATACCGATATGCCGTCGAACTTTTGAATTGGAGTGATTTGCTATCGTTCTTGATCTTAGAAGTTGATGAGCTCTTAGCTGATGATTCTTTGCTTGTTATATTGTTGTTTCAGTGCTTGAACAGGACATTGCAATTGAGTAATCTCGACTTCGAAACCGATAGACGATAGAACAAGGTTGGTAGAGTTTCCTTTGGAATTCTTGTTGAAGTTTGGGGTTGATCTTGAGCAGATTTTGAGTTGTGCTTGGTGCTTGATATTGTACAGCTTTTGACAAGTTTGAAGACCTCATAGATATCACATTTGAAAGGTAAAAGTGGACTACAATTTGATTGGGATTACAACTCGAGATGGTTTGTATCGAGTTCCCTCAATTCACATACTTAAGTGCTTTTATGTGCTTTCTTTTGATTACTTGAATAAGTTCTTGATATAATGAATGCCTGATTATGTTACATGTTGCATTCATCTTGATGACTTATTCCTTTGAGTTTGAAATGAACGGACACGTTCGAATAGACGATTTGAGGGATTGTATATGTATGGCCTGGGTGGTTGTTTGAGCCTAGCGTCTGAACTACATATATAATGGCTTCAAAGTCTAGAGGAGCAAGATAGTAGCCCCACCTCGATAGGGTGTGTCGGTGGATTAGCTATGATATCTTCTTCTCGGGATCCCAATTGATGAATGATGAAAAGAACCTTGTTTTGAAAGCATGCATTGTATTTACTTCTATATCATGATTTTGATATTGATTATGCATGTTTAGTTGCTTTTACTGGGAAATCTATTTCTCACCGGAGTTATCCGGCTATTGTTTTGTTGTATGTGTCATTGCAATAGGAGGAAGTGGAACCGGGCAAAGGCGGACTTAAAGAACAAGGGATGAAATCGATATAGCGTGATGATCCGATTTAGGAGTTATGTGTGCTGTCATGAAGTTTAATGAGTCTTAATCATAATCATGTTTAAAGATACTTGTACAAGACTCGTAGATGATCTAGTTAAGGTCTTGTTGTTGTATTTAGAACTTGAGAAATGATGTAACTACTTGATTCCATCAGGATGTATCTGGATTTTTATATGACAATGATCTTGCATGTTTATGATATTATGTTGATGTAGTAAAGCCTTGGAATGGTTATTACTAGCATTGAAAGCATGTTAGAATGCATGGTAGTTGTTATGCTTGATGTCATCATGTCGAGACTTTGGTAGGACATGATCTTGAAGCAATCATAGGCATGATCTCGTTTTTGACAGCAGCTGAGCCATTATTTTTTTTCTGTTGGTTTGGCTGGCGCACGGGCGAGCTCCTGCTCGCGCGCGCGCGAGCCAAACCAGGGGACCTCGGTCCCATTGGCCGGCGCGCGCGCGAGGGGTGATGCCCGCGCGTGCGCAGTGCAATTTATTTTTAAAAAAAATTTTTTTTTTCTTTGGTTTAGACTTTGATTATTGTCTAACATGGTTTAATAATGATTAATGAGATTAATGAGAGATTAGAACTCGGGTCATCACATACCCGGTGCAGCGAAAGTTTTAAAATTTTATATGGAACGATTTCATATGGGTATCAAATTCCTACGATTAAAATTGATAACATAAAATTTAAACAATATAAATTTTACCTTAAAATCTCGAAGCGAGATTATGGACACCAACAGATTAATCTGCTCTTGTTGTATATCCCAGGAACTGATGAACGAACAATTCTTCAATCAGGTCCACGAACAGAAATTTAATCCCTCTGATAGACTGCACTAGAAAGTCTATCAGAAGTTTCTACGAAGAGATAGAACAGATATGATCTGTTAAATCAGTCTGCAAATTCAAAAATTCACAGACTGAATTTTCGAACACAGTAGGGGAGGGGGGCGGCCGAATTCTCTAGAGAGAGAGCTCTAGGGTTTTTGAAAATTATGACCTATGTTGTCTAATTTCTGTACTGCAATAACTTATTTATAATGTGGGCTGCTAACAGCTTAGGGTCCATTAGTCATAAGTTCAAGCCTGACAAGCAAAGCTCGCATGTTCAGAAATTAATATAAAATTCATCGTGACTCAGATTGATAAACCAATTTCACCAATGTGCACAGAAACCATTTCTGCATCTTTTAAAGTCAAGATAAATTTTCTGAATTCGAATTCAGTGGTTTCCAAAAATGTTCATCACTATGTCATTTTAGGAAATCTTACTCCCTCTACTTTTAAATAAGAAGTCCCACTTCTTTATTCATTAAATTTAACTCTTTAAATTTAATTATCTCAACGGGGATTAGAAATCCATTACTTGTGTGACCCTCAATGGTTCAGGGATACAGCTAGCCGTGGGCTCACAACTCCTTGTGACTCAGAACAACAATTTCCGACTTGCCCATCGAATCATGGTAAGAGCGCCTAGCAACATCGCCCCATGATTCCCTAGGTATCACTGATAGTGCCTGCAAGAACCAATAGATTTTGGTTAGCGTACAGTACGGTCCCTTCATCCATATATCCCGATCGAATCAACAACCATTGGTAAATCGAGAGTCGTTCGAGATTCGATAACTATGCATTACATCTTGGAGATCAAATAGTGACATCGCATGTGTTACTAGGAACACCAAGTAACCTAAAACACATCATGTGCTCTGGCCAGAGATTCGTCACACTAATATCTCCTCATATCGCATAGGATATCCACACTTGCAAGTATGTGATGAATCCTTGACAACAAAGCATCGACTCCTATATGTGTTGTAACTGTACCCAATCCCGACACCTGATGACCCAATAGAGTCGGTAAACGAGTCAAAGTACAGTACTAGCATATAGAGTCTCAATGATGTTTCAAGTAGTAAGGACTAATGGTGTACAACCAAAACCGCGGGCTTTATTCACTCGATAAGTGTTAACCACTTGAAAAGTCCGGATAGGGTAGTTCAATCATTCATCATATGAATATCCATTTGCATGCTTTGAACATCTCTATGTTCCATACCAATGAAACGTGGTATTCGGCATCGCAAACGCTAGTCTCAATCTCGAGCGATCCTTATCCTTATTAACGGACGACTCAATCGACTAGGAACTGTTTAGAATATACAGTGATTATAAGATGTGTTTCATGATAGCCATTCCCATGTGCTACCACATCTTACATACACTATAGTATATTCAAGGTCTTCATCTAAACATCTTATAGTATGTCACAACATAATAATATGATAAAAGATAAAGTAAATGTCATTATAAAAGTTTAAATTATATTAAACAAAAGATTGTTTATACATAGAGTCATAAAAGCCCTTAGCCACAAGTTGGCTCACCGGGCACCCACTCTTTCAGAAACATCGGTTATTTCGGTCTATTCGGTTCGGTTACGGTTATTTATTTAAAAATTCGGTTAGACCGAATAAACCGAATTAAGTTTTAAAATTAATTTAAGTTTTTATATTGGGTCATTGTGCATAGTGGCCTCGTGTTTCCCAATTCCTTTTACCAGCTTCCACCTTCCGAATTAATTTTTATGGGGTATTGTGCATAATGGCCTCGTGTTTCCCAATTCCTTTTACCACCTTCCATCTTCCGCTTCTTTGAGTTATACCCTAGTTTTAAAATTTCAATCAGTCTACCTCTTTCGACTTCGCTGCACCACCTATGGAATCTTTTCTCCTCTCTAACAATTGCCCATATGGATGAAATTAGTAAGAAATCTTCCTCTGCTCATCAAAAAATGTGTTAATCTTGAGTTTATGTATCTTTTTACGTCTATTTCATTGGGGATCGATTTTTTTTTTTTACCATTTTGTTTAAAATTTCAAACCTTATAAAATATTGAAGGTTTGGAGCGTTTCATCCGTGAGTGAATCGTGAGTAATAATATCACTGCTATCGCTACTTGTTTCCCCCTTTTTTTCTTGAAATCTCGGTTAATTCGGTAATCGACCGAAATAACCGATATTTTATTCGGTTCGCTTTGTTCGGTTTCGATGGAAAATTCGGTCAGTTCAATTTAACATAAAAAAAATCGATTTATTCGGTTATGAGTAATTCGGTTCGGTCGGTAACCGAACCAACCGAATGCTCACCCCTATGCAGAATTACCATTGGCCATGAAATTTTCTCTCAAATAGTATCCCTCAACTCACGTGTATTCACTCTTCTCTCTCGAAACCTATCTCTGACGCCACAAATGTTGGAGAACAGATATATAAAAAAAACCAGAACAGAGGCTTAAAGAAGGAAGAGAAACATAGAACTCAATAATGAAGAGTCGGTACTTCAATTTTCTAAACGAAAAGATAAGGTATGTCTATATATAGGCATATAAATAAAAAAACAACTAAGCCCACTGTCATTTTCTCACTAATTCTATCCACTACATCATGACTCCATTGACCAAGCAATAAATAAACTAACCAATAAAAAAATTAGCTAAAAACAAATTAACTGACTTTGAATCATTCTTCAATAACCCGGTCATTCATTTCGGTTCGCTTGGTTTAGTTTGACTAACTCAGTTTTTGCCAATAAATTTTTAACACACAAAAACCTATTTGGTCCAACTTTTTTAGAACATTTATATTTCTTGGTGTATTTAATACTATGACAAATTTATATAATATATGTGATTAAACATTTATTTATAATATTAAGTCTCTATATTTACGTTTGTTTTTTATTTTTTATTTTTCTCGAATATAAATATTTATAATACACACACATATAGATAAATAAATATAATTAATATTAAAGAAGAAGATTTGTGACGAAAAAGAGGATTGAGAAAATGTGGGAGAAGTGAAAAAGAAATAAAATACAGAAATGAAAAAAATACTTCGAGAGAGAAATCATACAAGGTTGCGAGAAAATTTAATAAGAAATTGGTGTGGGAAAACAAATTAAAGCTATATATGGAACTTAAGTAAATTAATAGGCTAGTTCGATAAATATAGGTAAATGTTAGGCCAAAATTGATTAATGTAGTTTAGGCGAGGTCTTTTTATGTTCACACCAAAACATTTGAAATCCACTGATAAGCACGAAATATGTCTTATTCGTCTACACACATGAAACAGGATTTCAAGTATCTATTACGCTGATATAAGCCAAACCTAATAAATGAAGTTAAAGAATGGTCTTTTTAGGAACGTATGAATAATAAACTCGTAAACATCCACATCCATGTTCCTAAAGAAGAATGAAGTGGGGCATTTGCCCATGTGAAAAGGTTATCAAATATACATCATGTGGTCACTAGAATTTGGCAATTTGCCATAAAGTGATATATGAATCACACAAATCCGGTGCCTCTCCTAAAACAAACATATAAGAAACTATAAATTCCAATAAATGTTGTATGATCCTCAAGGCTCAAAGCATGCATCTGCTTTTTCGTGAATCAGTATCATAGGTATTACCAAATTATAAAGCCTCAAAATGGCATCACAACAAGTACATGCAGTCAATTCATTTCTAAAGTATAAATTTTGACATCTCATCTCTCATAAAACTACCCATTTAATTACACAAGGTAGACCCTAGTTTAACTAGAGTAAATGGACTGAGGATCAGAAAGAGGTGTTAATTGATCAAACAGAATGCAAGAAAGTTGCTTTGCCTAAACCCATAAACACTGGATGAACAAGAAAAAGGTGTACCACGGAAAGGACGCTTCATAGATTAAAAACTTGATTGAGAAATTCCAGATTCGGAAAGTGACCAAAATTTCCCTCGGTAATTATTATTATTATTGTTTTCAAAAAAGGATCACATAAAATAGCACTAGTATATGCATTCAGAATTTGCTAATAAAACAGTCATGAAGTATAGCCAAACACCGCAAAATATAAGCAGCAGCCTAACAAGTTCGAAGACACCATTCACAGCTTCTACTCCGAGTCTCATTGACCAAGCCAACATTTGAAATTGAAAGTGCAACACCATTCCAAAACAGAGTTAAACAAACAAACAGAATTTTACCATGTCATTATCTGATGCTATGAAATAACAAAATCCACAGACTATTTTAATCAACCTTCGAAGTTAGCCCTTTTAACACTGCCAAAAGTGTAAGGCATTAAGTATACGAAAAGAAAGTCCCATAGCAAAGCAAACAACTTCCAAAGCAAATATCTCATCAAAAAACCTCGAAGACATGAGAATACAAAACGTAGTTGAAAACTTTGCATTATGCATTCTTGGTAAACCTTATTAATCAGTATTGTACATTTCATAAAAAAACCGTATCATGAACTGCATAACTCAAGCTCTATGTTAGGCATAAGTGCATTCCTCAGCACAATGGCCCAATACATTAGTACAATGTTCAATTCCATTTTACTACCAAGGTGAACAACCAAACACTTCACCTAAGTTTGACACACAACCACTATTTAAACAGCCGATTGATTTCCTTTACAGAAACAATTATCATGCTCCATAAACACTCTTGAGAGCCCGAAAAAGCTCAATCAAGAAAAAACAGAATCACACACCAGTTTTCCGACTAAATTATAATTGACAATACATCCACAGTTCACGTGCAGCACAGCGGACAGCGAACAAGCCCGTTTTCATTGCATTCGGGGCACCTCCTGGTCTGCTCCTCATCCTCATCAAACACCTTTCGACTCCCGCTGCAATTCACACATGGGACAAATCTCACATCATCACATGTGCTGCAAGGCTGAAACCCACGAAGAGGAAGCCCCTTAGTCAGCCTAATCAGCTCACCAGCCTCAAGTAATTGTTTTATCACGTCAGCCCCACCAATATACTTCCCCTTAACAAACACCTGCGGCAAGCTGACATTATTTTCTCCCAGGACTTTTTGTAACTCCTTCCTGTAAGCAACATCCATAGAAATGTCCCTCTCATCAAGATTTACGCGAAACCCTCGAAAAATCATCCGCACACTGTGGCAATCCTGGAATGTTTTTCGTATTCCTCGGAGGCTGGTGAAATAAATTACGACCCTATCCTCGGTGCCAGGAAGCCTGAAGAGAGAATCCGAGACGGGAAGAGGGATGTTTTTGGGAACAAAACTTGAAGAATCCGACGCTGTGGTGGATTTTGTGGGTGCGGTGGACGGTGGTGGTGATGGCAAATGTTGTGGATTTAGAGGCGTAAAGGATGGTTTTGGGGATTCAAAAATCGAGCACAATTTCCTGACCTTACCCTTGAACGAATTACCGGCGGAGACCATTGAACCGAAGGACGAGCTATACAAACTCTTGATGGAGCCGTTCCTATGGAGCGCCGGTGAATTATATAACTTGTTACCTATTCCATCCCCCGCCGCCGCCGCCGAAGCCGAGGAATTGATAGTTACAGAACGGTTTAACATCCATGACGAGTTGTTCTTATTATTATGCTGCCCCTTACGATCAGCCATCAAATATATGAATGTCTGATGAAACCACAGCGTGTGCGGAAACGGACGACGGTGGTCGGAGATGTTCTGCGGCGGTGATGGAAGAAATTTTAAAAGGGAAAAAAATTGGTTGGAAAAGAAAATAAAAGAAAAGAAAGAGTTGTGGGGAAGGGATGAGCCTTTTTTAAAAGCATAAGAGACGTGCGTATGGGTGGCAAATTTTATATAATTTTTCTCATTCGATTGGTTGGGATTTTTTTCGATCGGATTAATTTCGAGATCGGGATTGAGATAGCTATTCTTTCCCTCAAGATTCCCGACTCAACTTGAATATAAAAATAATATTTTTTTAATAATATTTTTTAATTAAAAAATTATTTTTTTAAAATTTTATGTTTTAATATTAATGTTTTTATAATTATATACCATATAATTTTTTTTATATTTATCTTTTTTAATATTAACATTGAGTTATAAATTTTTATTTTGTTTTTTTTATTATGAATAATTATATTTTTTTATTAATTAATTAGTTGTTTTAGTTTATTTGTAATGTACTAAAAAATGTTTTAGTTTTTTAATGGTTATATATAAAAAAAATTTAATTTATTTTTAATGTATTAAAAAATTTGTTTGATTTTTTTCATAATTTTTTTTAAAAAATATTTTCATAGAATTTTTTTTAAAAAAAAAATATTATTCGGGATTACCATCTCCCGATCCGACGGGATCCCGAATATTCGGGATCCCGAACATTCGGGTTGTAACACCCGATATTTTAAATACGTAAATCCGCATGCATAATTAGGGTATTTAATTATTTAAATTTGTGATTTATGGGTTAAATAATTATGTGAATTATTTGTGCATGATTTAATTTATTTTTAAGCATTTAACCCATAATTAATGATTTTTATGATTTTTAGTATTTTAATTATTTTATCGCGTAGACGGGACCGTGGACGGACGAGATGACAACTTTCTAGCCAATTAATTTCATAAGCCTTTTTAGAGCCCTAAAATATTATTTTGAGTTTTATTACCTCAAAATTTTTAGTATTTAATTTTATATAATTTTAGGAGTCCATTTTTATCTAAATTTAGTCATTTTAATGACTTTTAATTATTTTTAAAATTCCCTAAACTTGTAATTTCGGGATTTTTATATTTTAACTTAAGTTATCAGATTTTAAATTTTATTTGGAGTTTTAAAATTCTATATTTTATATTTAAAACTTTTAATTATCCTAAAACCTATTTTAATTAAATTAGAAACTCTAACCTAATCTCCCCAAAACCCCACGTTTCTTTCCATCAGCCGCCTCACCCCATCTCCATCATCTTCCTCGTCGATCCAGCAGCCGAGGGAGGACCCCATAGCCGATTCTCTTCAAAGTTTCAAGGTTTTTCGTCGTCCCGGAATCGTCCCACGCTCGTTTTCTCTTCAAACTTCGGTGCTAGGCATGTTTTTATTCTACTTTTTCGTACAATATCAGTGAATATTAGGTGTGCGTGGTGTATGCGTGATTTGTTCTTGAAAATTTTCAGAAATTTATTTGAGTTTGTTCTTGGTGCTCGATTTGATGTATTCTCCATTCATGCTCACGCTTCTTCATTCCATGGCACGTCTAGCTGCTGGCCGAGGGTCTAGAGGGGGTGTTGGTGTGGCCTGGACTCGAATGGCTCGAGTGGTTCGAGCCAAACGAGCCCAGGAGAGATGTAAAGGCGGACTGCACCTCTATGTGCGCAGACTAGGGTTTCGGGTTTGAGGCTTCGAGTTGGGTCCTGTGGGGTGCATGGGCCGGGGTCAGGGGCCAGGTTCAATCCGCCCAGACGTGGGCTACGTCTGGGCGGCGGCGCTCTGGCCAGGGGCGGCCGGAGCAGGCCGGCAGCAGCCACGGAGTGGCTGCTGCTCACGGCCGCAGCCGAGAAGAGGATAGGGCGTCGGGTCCTAGGGTTTTCAGTTGGGTACGGGTCGGGTCTGTGGTCCGAGTTGGGTCAGTAGGGTAGTGGGTCGGGTTAAGTTGGTCCGGGTCCGGGTTGGTGGGCCGGGCTCGAGTCTTTTTATTTTTAAAGTATTTTATGAATTTATTGGTTTTTGGGCCAATTAATTAGAAATAAAATTATTTGGACACCCAAATAATTTTATTTGGGCTTTTAAAATTTTAACTAAGTTAGTCCATTAATTTTATGGGCTTTTGAGCCCATAAAAGTTATTGGGCCAGTCTTTGGGTTTTTGGGCCCATTGGGCCAGTTTAAGTTGTTAATGTGCCTAGAATGTTCTATGGGCTTTAAATTATTTTAATTGGGCTTAGAATAATTTTATTGGGCTTAAGTATGTTATTGGGCCAGATTTAAGTAAATGGACTTAAGTATGTTAGGGCCAGCAGTCCAGTACAATCCATGAGAAATTTCATGTGCCCTGATTATATATTTAATTATTTTTATGCATTGAATTTATTTTAATATTTATATGTTAGTAAGAAATTAAATTAAATATATATGAAGGACACACATTTTATTTAAGTACATGCATTCATGAAATAATTTTATGCATAATTAAATGTTTAACGTTGAGCCATAATAAAATATTTTATGTTGGAAGTTGAAGTAGTGTGACAATTTAAGGGGGATTCGTCCCCATATGTGAACTATTGAAGGGCAGTTTACTGCCAATTTAAGAGGTGATTCGTCACCGCCACGTACGTTGGTTTTCACGCTGATCAGTATTTAATGTATGATTTAAGGTTACACTACAGATACAACCATGCGATGTTAGAAATTTAAGTGCTCAACAATATGTATGTATTATGTTATTTAAGTTAATTTAAGTTATGTTTATGCCATGATATTTTTAAGCATGGTCATTCATGTATATGTTATGTATTAGTATCAAAGTGATTTAAATTATTTTAAACCTTTGTTATGTTAGCATGTTGGGCCTCTAGGCTCACTACACTGGTATGGTGCAGGTGAGTTCGTAGAGGAGGATGTAGCTCCTATCGGCGGCGAGGACATATGAGCGGACAAGCAGTGACCCCGTGACCGCGATAGATGTCTGAGTCGCACTACATGTTTTAATTATGTCAGCATGTTACACTTTTTAATTATTTTTTTTCAGTGGTTGTGGTTTTGAATATTTTCAGTGCATGCAAATTTTACATCATTTTTCTTATGCAGTATTTTTAATTAAATATTCGACTCAGATATTTAATCTATTTAAAGAATGCAATTTTTATTTAAGTTATTTATTTTAGTCATTTATTTAAGTTATTTATTTATTTTAAATCTTTTTATTCTGTGCATGTATGTATGGGCATATATGTGCATATTTTATTTAGTAAGTATATATATATAAAAAAAAATTTCCGCATATTTATTTATTTATTAATTATAGAGTTAGGGTCGTTTCACGGGTCATGACACTTCTCGGGTGCGGGATCGGGAGAAAAAAATATCTCAATTTCTATCGGGACGGGAATCGGGTAAGGGGGTTACGGGACGGGTCCCGACCCGATTCCACCCCTGGACGTGCGTACCTATTCAATTTTCGAGAAAATATTTATTTTTTTTAAAAAAAAATCAAAATTCAACTGGAAGAGTTTGTGATTTTGTTCATGTATATAGGGGTGAGCAAAATATCCGTTAAATCGAAATAACCGACTGAACCAAGCCAATTCGAAAATTCGGTTCGGTTATTTCGAAAATTCGATTTTAACATTCAAAAAAATCGGTCATATCGATTAAATCGGTTCGGTTACGGTTTTCAAATTTTTTTAAGGGCAATTTGCTCAAAAATTCACAAATACAAACATGTTTTGCTTTGGGGTCCCTAGTCATAAAATGTGGTACAAAACAATACAATATGTGGTACAAAACCATACAAGATGTGGTACAAATTAACAAAAAATGTGGTACAAAAAAGTGACTAGGAAGTGCAAAGCAAAACATGTTTGCATTGGGAATTTTTGAGCAATTTGTATTTTTTTTAATTGGTTAACTGAATTAACCGATATGGGTTTTTTTCAAATTTAATTTTTTTTAAAAATTAAATTGCAAAATTAATGTAAAATGTGGAAAATTGCATAAATACTGCAATCCTCCACTGTGAACATTAAAAAATGCAGCGTCCGCTTGTGCTGACAGCGGATGCTGAGTCCGCTGTCAGCACCTATGGGGACTTGCGACATGCAAGTCCCCATACCAACTTTTTCTTTTTTAAAATTAATTATATAATTAATTTTTTAAGGGAATTATATAATTAATTTTATGTATTAATAATAGTGAAGTATGGTAATTTGTTTATCTAAAAAAATATGGTAATTTTTTTATCAGCATATCAAATTTTTTATTTTATGTTGCCAATTTGGGTTTTTTTTTAATTTTAATTTTTTAAAATCTAATTTCAAAATTAATATAAAAGACGAAAGATTTTAAAAATACTACAATCCTCTGTCATTAAAAGCGAGTTTTTTATATCTTGTGTTTTTAATTAATTATATAATTAATAAATTTTTATAACAGTCTTATTTATGTATTAATAATATGGTAATTTTGTTTATCAATATGTCAAAAATACAAGTTCGAATTAACTGTCTATTTATGAAGCCTAAGTACCTTCACAAATCAAACGAATAATAAATAAATCAACAATGTGTTAACCAAATTTATATTTAAAAATACAATTTATATTAAAAATACATTATATAAAATAGATGTAATCAAAATATGTTTATTTAAGTAACCAAATATTTTTATAAATTGATCAGAAATAAATTAATTTTATCAATTTAATTTTTTAATTTATAAATACTTTATTTTTGTCTTCTTAATAATTTTTTGTAATTAATTATTAAAATTTCAACATAAATTAAAATTCTGACATGTTGATAAACAAAATTACCATATTATTAATACATAAATAAGAATGTTATAAAAATTTATTAATTATATAATTAATTAAAAACACAAGATATAAAAAAACTCGCTTTTAATGACAGAGGATTGTTGTATTTTTGAAATCTTTCGTCTTTTACATTAATTTTGAAATTAAATTTTAAAAAATTAAAATTAAAAAAAACCCAAATTGGCAACATAAAATAAAAAATTTGATATGCTGATAAATAAATTACCATATTTTTTTGAGATAAACAAATTATCATATTATTAATACATAAAATTAATTATATAATTCACTTAAACATTAATTATATAATTAATTTTAAAAAATTTAAAAAGAAAAAGAAAAAATTGGTATGAGAACACAGCGTCCGCTAGCGGACGCTGCATTTTTTAATGCAGCGTCCGCTGTTCATAGTGGAGGATTGCAGTATTTATGCAATCCTCCACATTTTACATTAATTTTGTAATTTAATTTTTTTAAAAAATTAAATTTGAAAAAAACTCCCGATATATTAATACTATTATTTTATAATTTTTAATATTTATAATTTTGTATATATTTTAATTTTAAGTTATAAATTTCCGAGCCCTAATTCTATTTTTTAAAGGCTTTCATCAGTCAACGGCTCAACCCAATAAATAAAAGCCTTCATTCCGTCTTTCTCTCCCATCTCCACTCTCGAATTCATTCGCAAACCGTCCTTCTCTCATTGCCGATGGAGACGCCGGCAACCCATCTCTTGTTGCCGACGCAGACAACCGACAGCCCATCTCTCAATTCATCTTTCGTGTAAGGTTTTATTAATATTTCACATTGTCGATCTTGATTTCTAACAATTTGTTGGCCACAAATTTCTTTTAATTTCCATTCGTACTTGTCATTTTCCTTTGCTGCATTTCTAACATCGTAGAACACCACCAAAATTTAGTTCCTCTTCCGTGATGTGTGTCTCAATTCTTTGATGGGCTTCACAAGAAAAATTACATATATAATTAAATTTAAAGGAAATGACATATATCACCTCTATGAAATCTCGAGTTTGTTGATAACCCTTATGAAAGTTTTTTGATCTTGTAGCCCCCTAAAAAATGACGAAAATGCGCTTAACTTTTTTGAACTCTTTAATTTATCATCTTTTATTGAAAATTTAAATGAAAACATCAATACATTAACTTATATTTTCAATTAAGTTTATTTATACAATCACTTTAATTAATTTAAATATTAAATTATATTTAAAAAATAATTAAACTTATTACATAATTTAATTTAATAATACAATTTACTATTAAAAAATATTTCGTGTATAACAAATATTAATATAAAATAATTATATATAATTTTCATAGTTATTTAACTAAAATTTGATTATTTTATTCAATTAAATTTATAATTATAAAACAAAATTAGTTTAATTATTTATTTAAGTAGGGGTATTTTCGTCATTTTTAGCTGAGAAGGGTGTGTATGCTACAAATGAGTCACATGGGGTTATTAGCTTAAAAAATTTTCATAAGGGATTATCAGCAAACTCCGGATTTCAAAAGGGTGATATATGCAATTTTTCCTTAAATTTAAACCAAAAGTTTTTTTGAAAAAAAAATCGATTAATTCGGTTCAGTTCGGTTTTTATCGGTTATTATACTTAAATCGGTCGGTTCGGTTATGCCTAAATATTTCGGTTCGGTTCGATTATGGTAAATTACATTTCAACTTTTCACATTTTCGATACGATATACCGAAAGTTTTATTGGGCCGGTTGATCTATTCGATTTTCATTTGAGATGGAATCGATATTGGCCAGAGCTTTGGAATATACTCTTAAGTATTGGCTGAAGTCATTCAGCAGAGATCAGTTCAAATTGCAGGGACGCGCCGTGCAGCTCTCTAATTTAGGTAAATTTACTTTCACGTGGTCAAAGATTTGATTTCGATGTGAGGGTTCGGCTAATTTGGGCGCGTTTGTTGTAGACATTAATGGAGACGCATTGCATGCGAGTATTGGATTACCGCCCGCGCTGAATGTCACTACCGCTAAAGTTGGAAAATTGGAGATTATTGTCGGTAACTTCTTATGAATCGATGCCACACTATTTTTTTAGCATTATAACTTGGGATGGTATAATTGTTAGCATTATAATATAGTGTTGAGTATTTGTGAATATTATAACATGGTTGTTTGATGTTGAAGCTGCCTTCGGTGAGCAATGTACAAGTAGAACCAATTGTGGTACAAATTGACAGGCTTGACATGGTTTTGGAGGAAAATGACGACGATATAGATGCATCTAGGGGCTCAAGGTACGTGATAGGAGTAAGAAACTTCATTTGGTCATTCATTGTTTTAGTGGGATAGCATAGCTTCACGTTGTAATTTTTGATCTTCACACAGTGCTGCATCCATCAGTGCTTCAAGGAGGCCACATGTTTCAATATTGGTAAGTGGATTTGTTGTTTAGATGTGCAGGTGGATATATTCAAGTTCCATATTTGCTATGGACCATAGTGCAATCATGCTTGTGTTGTGTCACAGGCCAATTCATTTAAAAATCAGTAGTTGTGCGAATCAAGTGTGTATCTTTCACACGGCATAGTTTCTAAACCGTGTAAGAACTTCGATGGGATGGATTGATTACAATACCCCTCGCATTAACATTCTGGCGTCGTATTATGGAATCATAGAAGCGGAAAATTTCATGCTATCCTTAAGATATAATATAAAACGATGTATCTATGGTTGACATTATCCCCTCACATGTAGGATCCACTAAAAGAATGTGTATTTTCCGTGTATTAATAAATGTTCATCGTTGGATGTACAATGTCATTAAATTTTTTTCAAACATGTATAGTCTCATTTAAAACATGCGCAATGTTAGATTAGTGACAATTTGTTTAGGATGTCCTGCACGAGCAACAAAATCTAAGCATGAAACATAAATCCTTTCCTTCGATAAATTGGTTTGGTTATGTGACCAAATCTAAGCCATCAATTGATAAAAACCTTTGGGATAGCATCGAATCGCATTGCCCCTTGTGTGAGCAAAATTTAATGGTACCTGCATTGGTGTGGAAGCTTTCCACTTGCCTCACGAGGTAAACCATGAAATTGTCACTTGTTCTTTGCTACATGCTGCGAAACGAGCTACAATTTCAAAATCTTTCGAAACAATATTATTTCTAAACTATTGTACGCTCCTACGTAGGGGTGAGTTTTCGGTATATCGTATCGAAAATATTGATATAAAAAAAATTCATAGTCACATGCTCCCACTTTCACTCAGGAATCTATAAGCTATGGAGCAATCCGCCGGGTCGTCAGAATTCTGTCTTGACCTATTGACACACAAGACATTGAGACACGAACTGATATACATTGTGCTTCATTTCTTTTCACCATAATCTCGTACGCAGATCCTTGTACATTTTCGTGCTGCCTGGATGAACAGAGAATCTACTACGGTGAGCTTGCAACAAGATCTCCTCTCTAAGTGCGGCATTATCAAGAACTACCACATGACCGAAAAGACACAACAGATGTTGTGAAAATTCATCGCAAGCATACGAGAGTCAAGTTTTAATATAGTGAATAATTCAGATATCGATCCCACAGGGAGTAAAATGAAAATATAGTGCTTGTAATTAAAATAGTCCAAACTTTATCTAGAAAATCAAAATCTCAGAATTCTGCAGAAAAATAAAATAATCAGATGATTTAAAAGCACGCACACAACTTTCAAATGAATATCAATCAGAGAAAAATGGTTTAGAGGTATAGATTTCACCTGGTTTCAACAACAGTCAATCCTAATTAATTAATCTTCATGAATTCCAATCAATTAATAGCCAAGAACACTTACGTGTATTATTTCCCTCTCCCGAGCAATAAATAATTTTTATCAACTATAATTAAATTTCAATATCCCTATTAAGAATTTATCGCAGTGATCTATCACAAAACAATGTTCTTTTTAAAAGCTCTGTTAAAATTATACACTCTCCCGAGCTATATAAATAATTAACAGTGTATTTTCCAATGGTCCTATTCAAAATCTCCTCTCCCGAGTGCCAGATTTCAAATAAATATTACAAATCAATTATTGATCAGATAATTGAAAAGACAATTAATTCTAGAAAAAACAATTAATCTAGAAGAAACTCAATTCAATAAAATAAAAAATTCATGAAAGTGTCTACACCAGGTTCCATCCGACCTCTAGACTCTAAAAATTAGTTCATAATAAAATTTTAAATAAAACAAAACATCATAAATCCAAACATATTCAAAATAAAATAAAAGTAAGAAATCAAATCCGTCGTCGACGTCATGTCCGGTCTATCGAACTCCGTCTTCGTTCTTCAAGTAAAACTCCAAAATCTTCAGAAAAATCTTCACGATCAAATATTTCTCTGATATGCATGTGTGATTGTGGCGGCTCCCTCTAATTTGTCTGATAAAAATTCTTTTTATATCGTGCACAAAAGCCCATCAAAAAGCCCATATAATTAATTGCCCAAAATAATAAAAACATTCCAAACAGCAACGGGGCGGGTGCGCTAGGAACGGCGCGGGCGCGCCTTCTTTTCGCAATTGCAATTCTCAAATTTCACAAGACATTGCGCGTTAGCTCTTGATTCCTACTCTTTTGCGCTAACTTTTAGCGCTAACATTTAAAGCCCATTTAAACAAAAGCCCAACACTATTCCTCTTCTTTTCTTCTCTTTTCTGTACGTTTCTTTCCTTCTTTTCTTTTTTCTTTCTTTTATTCTTTCCTCTTCTAAATTTCAAATAAATTCAATAATTTTTCTTTTCTTCACAAAATTCCATAATTCACTGTAAACACAAATACAACAAAATACCACATAAATCCGCTCGAAACAAACAATTAATAATTAAAATCATATACAAATTAAGTGTATAAAATACACTTATCAAATACCCCCAAACTTAGACTTTTGCTAGTCCCGAGCAAAACTATTCAAAACAATAAATTCTAAAAAACTACTACTATCAAACCCATACGAATAGCCAAGAAATAATATGGAGCAATGACCTCAGCAATGATTTCAAAGAATTTTCAAATCCAATCTTATCATATCCACTAACACTTGAAAGTTTTAGCCAATAACAAAATAACCGCATAAACTCACAATCTCCGCAACTCACGTTCAAAACACAATTATCCAAGTTCAATTCAAACATTCATAGATCACGAGGACTTTTCAAGGTAGCATAGGATCAAATTATAGGAATATAAATCAAAAACACTCACAAATAGGTAAATGCAAAGAATAAACGTGTGTGCGTGTTTCGATCAAAATTCATAATCATTAAAAACATCAATCAACAGTCCATAGGCTAAATTCTCGCAATTCTTCTCCACTAGTATATTGGGCAACTGAGACTCAGTCAATAGAACTTAATAAGCTTATAATGTCAGGCATGGCTTATGGCTACAAATGAAGGATAAGAATTCAAAATAAGGATTAAATCATATTTATGCTCTAATTACGACTCCTTTTCATTCACAATTTCACGCTCTTTTTCACTTCATTGATTTTTCAAATTTTCACATCTTCTTTCACAAATTTTTTTCTTTCTTTTCTACTACCTCTTTTCATCTTTTCAATTCATCAACCACACCATTCCATTTTTCACAAATAAAAACTAGGAGCATAAAACATTTTAGCATTCAAATTACTCCCTTAAAGGTAGGAATTAGTTTTTAGGCTATTCAGGTAGTCAATGTAGGACCTTGAAAAAAATGACGAATGGGGGTTTAATCACACGTTTACACGCATGCCATTCGATTTTCAATAAAGCTCAAACAAGGTACTAGGGAGAACATACATACTGGATAGCTTGAAAGGCTCAAACGAATTCAGAAAAATCGCCTAAATCATTCCTAATCTCAGTTTTGCCCGTATTTCGCCTCGAAGAGTGTTCGAACTAGTTCTAGACAAGTCTCAATACACAATTAATTCATACAAATATTCAATCAGTGCAGAAAAGAATAATCATCAGCAGTAAACGATGATTTTTCAACAAATTCAGATTTTTTCGTACCTCAAAGTACTAATATACGTGTAAGCTCAAGCAGGCAACTAAGGATAAATAAATTCAATAAAAATTAGGCCCAAAAATTCCAAATTGCCTCAATCATCTCTATGTCTATTGTCTCAAAACTCAGATTCAAGTATTAATCACAGAGTATATAGGAAATTGTTCATTCAATTGGTTCATTTTCTTCAAAAATATTTGTCAGATAGGTAGACAGTTATGGATTTCAGTTATAGCACAATTTTTTTTTTATCAGCCATGCATCCATTTCTTTCTTGACTTCTTTTCAACTCAACTCAACTACACAATTAAACTCAAACAAAAAATTTATCTATAAAGCACACAATAGAGCTCAACAAACTCAACAAACTCAACTATCAACCAACTAACTTAATCAAACACTAAATCATCCCCCAAACTTAATATAATCATTGTCCCTAATGATTAAAAATCAAGAAAAGAACAAGGGACTCGTACCTTCGACACCGAGCATCAGGACTCGGCGGCATCATCATCATCTCCATGAAAAGAAGGTGCAGCATCACCAGTATCATCAGGAGACCACTGCGGAGGAGGTGGATAAGGCACAACTGTGGGAGGATAATTCTGGGCGAGAGCGGCAGTGAAGTCATGCATATATGTCATATATGCTCGCATCATCTTCCACTGCTTCTTCATCTGAGCAAGCACGGTCGTAGACTCATCACGAGTAGAATACTCAGTGGCCGGATGCGTCGGTAGTGACATAGGTCCTTCCAAATGGGAAGGTGCTGGCTCAAAGTATGGTAATGGCTCAGAGTGTTGCGGTGGTTCAGCTGCCTGTTCAGAAGTACCGGTCACTTTCTTCTTCTTGTCCCATCTCAGTGCACCAGTAATTCTTAAGGACCTCGAATTGGAAGAATCTGCTCCGTATCATCCTACACCAGCTAACCGGCAAAGTTGAGTAATCAAAGACGAGTGGGGTAAACTGATAGTCGAAGAACCCCTAACTGCAGCAATAGTAGATTCTTGAATCACCCTCCCAGCATCAATAGATTTTCCAGTGACAATGCAGTACACAAGACCAGCTCTAACCTTAGTCACATCGGATGTATGCCCAGATGGCAACATTCTGGCAGCCACAAACTCATGCCAATTATTCGCTTCTCGTCGAAGAAAGATGGATGAAAATGTAACAGCTTCATCCCTCGCATTCCTCTTCCATTTCGCCCCATCCTGACACAAAGTCTGAAGTACAAGATTATCAGGAAATAGATCGTTTTTGAATGTCTGGTACTCATCATCTTCAATATTCAAGTTCGGCATGCCATAGAGATTATTAATCGTAGTCCTATCAAAAGCTACCAATTTTCCTCGAACTCGAACTTTCAGATTCACATCTTTGACCATCAGATTTGCATAAAACTCATGAATCAATGATATAATAACAGCTGGCGGACTCCTAACAAATTGCTCCCAACCTCTTCTCTCAGCTTCAATTAACGTCGGAGCATCAAGCTCTCTCAAGCTCATTCCCCTTTCTTTGTGCATCCCTCTCTCTATTACATCAAAACAATACTCCTCTGTTGTGGCATTCCAAAATTCGTGTCTATCATATGGAGCAGCAGAGGACGAAGAAAGTGCTCCCTTTCCTTTGGTTTTCGATGGCATTGTAACACAATAATTCAACTCAAATCAAATTCCTCAAACAAATAATGCACTAAACTCTAACCAATTCCAGCAACGTTCAAACACAACTTTAACCCAAGCAATTCAACAAACACTTGGTATGCACAAAGTCGATCATATAGAAATTCACTCGCATCAAACTTTCTTCACACCACAATTCAAACAACCCAACAACTTCAACACACAAACTTTAACACTGCTCAAATGTAATAGAGAAAATTTTAGCTTTTGTACCGTTCAAGAATAAAATTTTTCCAAACCCTCCAAGATGATTCGCCTGTTTATGGACGAGCGTAGATGGAGCAAGAGCAAATTTTGGGAATCTTTGCCTTGTAATGAAGATCAAAATCCTAGATATGGTGATATTTTGTTGAGTGGAAAATTTACAATGATCGTGCCAGAATGTGAGATTTAGAGAGGGACTCGAAATAGCAGCCTGGAATGCGTTTTTTAATGTCTGAAGTATAAGTTGCGCGATAGCGCTTAAATAAGCGCGGCTCACTCGCGCGATAGCGCTTAGATTGGCGCTATAAAGGAGCGCGATAGCGCTTGCTGTGGCGTGGTTGAGGATGCACGATAGCGCTTAAATTGGAGCGGTAGAGGGAGCGCGATAGCGCTTAATGGAGCGCCCTTGAGTTGCGCTATAGCGCTAGGTAGTGCGAACTGGAGCGAAACATGTGTGCGGGCGCTCAAGAGGAGTGGTGCGGGCGCGCCTCTAGTTCGCAAATCAAGCCAATTTCTTCCAGGGTAAAGGGCGGGCGCGCGATTGATGGGGCGGGCGCGCCGTCTGCACGAAAATGAGATTTTTGGAACCTGAAAATTTTTGAAAATTAAGAAAAATTAAGCTCAAAAATTGAAAATAAAAATACTTGAAACATCTAATTAACAAAAATTAAAAAAATTGAAAATAAAAGAAAATAAAATAAAATAAAAGAAAATGCTTGGGTTGCCTCCCAAGTAGCGCTTGGTTTAGAGTCGTCAGCCCGACTTTCACCGGTGTTAGATCTTCCCTTTCTCTTTAACTCGCCAAATCAATTCCAAGAACCGCCTTTTAAATTTTTCTTTCTTCTTCTTCGCGGTTTTGTTTGTCGATAAATTTGGCGTTTTACTCTTGGATTCAACCTCAATATCGGCTCTTGGAAAACTTTCCAACTTCACAACCGGTTCAATTAAGCACAATTCTTCAATGGATGGAGTGGGTGCTTTCGTGAATAAGTTGAAGACCACTCGTTCGTACTCCACACCCATCGATAATTCACCCTTCTTGACATCTATTTTGGCATCAGCAGTAGCCAAAAACGGGCGTCCAAAAATCAGCAGAGCACCATGATCCGCTTCAATATCCAAGATCACGAAATCCACTGGGAAGATAAATTTATCCACCCTGACTAGAACATCTTCTAAAATTCCTAGTGGATATGTAATGCTCCGATCCGCCAATTGCAATGAAATCTTAGTCTATTTCATGTCTCCCAACTCCAAGGCCCTATAATTAAATAATGGCATTAAGTTAATACTGACTCCTAAATCACAAAGTGCATTATTAAAATGAGATAGAACAAGGAATAATAAAACTCCCTGGATCTTTAAGCTTTTGTGGCATCTTCTTTTGAAGCACTGCACTGCACTCTTCATTCAAAGTCACCACCTCGTTCTCTAGCAGTCTCCTTTTCTTGGACATCATCTCCTTGATGAATTTTGCATAATTTGGCATTTGCTCCAAAGCATCAGCAAAGGGGATGTTGATATGAATTTTCTTGAAAATCTCCAAAAATTTGGAGAACTGCACATCCAATGCTTTTTTCTTGTACCTTTGCGGGTAGGGAAGTGGAGGCTTGTACATCGGTTTTGGCTCAGGTTTAGACTCCTTCTCTTCGACTTTTTCCTCAGATTTCTCCTTTTCAATAGCAGGTTCTTGGACTCCAACTTCTTTTCCCCTTCTCAACTCTATGACATTGCACTGTTCCTTAGGATTCACCTCAGTATTGCTAGGGAACTGGCTGCTGTTATTATCTTTCAGTGCGTTTGCCAACTGCCCAATGCTAGTCTTCATGGATTGCAATACCGCGCCCATGTTGGCCATGTGCGTCTGATAAGTTTGTTTAGTATGCATTAGTTTATAGTTTTTCATGTTTAGTTTGCATGCATTTAAGTGATTTTTTGTTAGTTTTATTATCTTATTTTGTTATGTGTTTGATTTGGACTCACTTGGTTTAATTTTGTAGAAATTGAATGAAATATTGGGATTTCTGTGCGTCAATGCGGCGCGCGCGCGAGAAGGAGGCTCGCGCGTGCGCCGAAGGAAGCGACAGAGGGTTCCAGGGAAAGGCGCGCGCGGGCGAGCTCATGTCTCGCGCGCGCGCCGAAGAAAGTTCCAGAGAATGTTAGAGAAAGAGCGCGTGCGCGAGGCATCTCACGCACGCGCGCGAGAAGTTTGAAAATCTCTGTTTTATTAAGTGGCGCGCGCGCGAGATTGTTTAGGCACGCGCGCGCGTGTCCGTAACCTAGTTTCTGATTTTAAAAATTATTTGGAAGAATTTGGTTGGAGGCGGTCATATATATAGAATTTGGAGGCTTTTATTAGGGACTTTTGGATCTTTTGAAGGACGGAGAAAGTTTGCGGCGGCTTGGAAGCAAAAGTTCTTCAGTTTTTCCGCTCTTCTAGTATTTTGTTTCTTTATGTTTTTAAAACTTGGTATTGAATCATGTTAATTAGTGAGTAGTTTCTTTTTTCGATCAAGGCCACGTGATTGGGCCAGATGATTTATGTAGAAAACTCGTTTGTTTATTTGAGATTTTTAGACTTGATTTGATTTTATTAATTATCGAATTTAGATTTGTCTTACAAATTTCTTGGCCAGTTATTTGTTTGCTTGTTAATCGATTCCAAGTCGACAGAGGAGGTCTCGATTTTGATCACTTCGATAATTAACATAGTGTAAAACTGACTAGAAATAGAATTCGATTTCATTATGCGGTTTAGGTTTTTACTGAATTTTCACAGCAATTATGCATTCAAATTTGATTAGAATTACGAAAGATTAGTTCATCAATATTTGAATAGGTTTGATTGTTCTAGAAATAGTCCTTCGAACAAAATAGGAAAATTCTCGTGAATTACGATTAAGTCTGATATCTTAGATTGACTGCTTGTTACACAAATTGTCTGGTACCTACGTGTGTCCTTGATCGAGCTTTTCCAAAATAAAAAGTAATTCAAAATTTCCAGCTGCAGTTTAATTTGCGTTTTAATTAATTTGATATTATTGCAATTTTATTATTTTTGTTTAAAATCTGAAATCGTCTTTATTCATTAGTCTAGATTAAGTAGAGATAAATATATTTTGGTAATCATTTTTATACAGTCCCTGTGGGTTCGACACTTAGACCTTTGTCCATTATATTATTACTTGACCTGGTACGCTTGCCAGTTGAAGTTATTCATACCGATTAACGCGGTCAAGTTTTTGGCGCCGTTGCCGGGGACTGTTTTTGATATCAAAAATTTTTATTTCACTTGAGATTAGACATTACTTTCTTTATTAAAATTCTGATTTTAATTTCTTGGTGATCTTCAGGTACCTTCTGTTGTGTATGCATAAGACTCGATCAAGAACATTACTACCACTTGATTTGGAGATCGAGCGCACACTTCCGAAAAGCTAAGAAATCTTTCAATCTTGAATTAGAATCAGAATCTGAATCTGAAGTAGAGATGGCAGACAACCGTACTGTATGGGATATTATCCATCCGCCAACTGAAGGTTATGGATCTAGCATAGTTCGCCCCGCTGTTGAGGCGAACAATTTCGAGCTGAAGCCCTCTACGATTCAGCTAATACAATTGCAAGCTAGATTCGGAGGTTCATCTGTAGAAGACCCTTACGCTCATCTGGAGCGGTTTCTGTCGATCTGCGACACGTTCAAGGTGAATGGGGTATCATCTGATGGAGTGAGACTGCGATTATTCCCATTCTCTCTACAAGGAGAAGCGGCTGAATGGCTAGATGATCTGCCTGCTGGGTCTATTTCTACATGGGATCAACTTGTTCAAACCTTTCTGAATAAATATTTTCCACCCACGAAGATGGCAAAGCTGTTTTCTGATATCATATCATTCAGGCAGAAAGAAGCAGAATCGTTAAATGCTGCTTGGACTCGATTCAAAAAGATGTTGAGGATGTGTCCTCAACATAATCTCACACAAAGCCAGCAGACTCAGACTTTCTACAATGGGGCTGATCAATCTGTTCGATCCATGTTAGATGCGGCTGCCAACGGAAGCCTATTCAGAAAGACACCAGCAGAGGCATGGGAAATTATAAGAAATATGGCTGAGAGTAACATTGGATGGCCAGATGCTAAAAAAGAGAGGAAAGCTGGAGTTCTTGAAGTCGATGCACTAACATCACTTAATGCTAAGATCGATGCACTTACCCATCAGATGGCAGTTATGCAGACATCTTCAGCCAATCAAGTGCAAGTTCAACAACCTGACGAACAACAAGTATTTGAAGTTGATGCAGCAAACTTTATGGGAAATCAAGGGAGACAGCAGTACAATCCGTACAGCAACACGTACAATCCTGGCTGGAAAAACCATCCAAACTTCGCTTGGAAAGCTGCAGATCCTACAGCTAACACATCAAAGCCACCAGAGAAAAAGCCCTCTTTTGAAGAAATTATGATGAAATACGTAGCGGGTACTGAGACCCGTCTACAGAATCAAGAGGCAATGCTACAGAAATTAGAGACACAGATGAGTCAGATAGCCATACAACTATCAACTAGGCCAACAGGATCGTTACCTAGTAATACTGAGAGGAATCCAAAGGATGTCAATGCTATTCTGGCAGTAACTAGATCACAAGCAGATACTGATGCACAGAATACTGAGGATGAAGAAGCAAGTGACCTAATCAAGGAAAAAGATTCGGATGAAGCACCAAAGCAAGCAGACTCCACGCTTACAGGCAAGAAAGGTAAGTCCTCTCCCTCATCTATTATTGAGAATATTGACTTGAGTAAACTACCCTTTCCCCAGAGAGCAAAGCAACTGTAATTGGACAATCAATTTGCAAAATTCTTAGAGATTTTCAAAAAACTTCATATTAATATTCCCTTTGCAGACGCTTTAGCTCAAATGCCTAGTTATGCAAAATTTTTAAAAGAGATTTTGTCTAACAAAAGAAAACTTGTGGATTTTGAAACTGTTAAGTTGTCGGAGGAGTGTTCTGCCATTTTACAAAATAAACTCCCTCCGAAACTTAAGGATCCCGGTAGCTTTTCAATTCCATGCACTATTGGAAAATCATTTTTTAATAAGGCTTTATGTGATCTAGGTGCAAGTATTAATCTTATGCCTTATTCATGTTTTGAAAAGCTAGGAATTGGTGAAGTTAAGCCGACTACAATTTCCCTACAATTGGCTGATAGATCTATAAAATATCCAAGGGGAATTGTAGAGGACGTGTTGGTAAAAGTTGATAAGTTTATATTTCCAGTAGATTTTGTGGTGCTTGATATGGAAGAGGATCGTGAGATACCTCTTATTTTGGGTAGACCGTTTTTAGCCACTGGAAAGGCTTTGATTGATGTGCATAAGGGAGAATTGATACTGCGTATGAATGATGAGAAAATAATTTTTAATGTTTTTCATGGCATTCGATATCCTGCAGACAATTCTGATTGTTTCAGAATTGATGTTACTGATAAGTTGGTTGAGAGTTCGATGCAGGAACAACTATCGGTGGATCCATTAGAAATATGTTTGACAGGTACAATTGATGAATAACATGTTAGTGAGGAAGTTCATGAAGTAGCACGGTATTTGGACTGGAGTTTACCCTTCGACAGACTCATCAATACCAAGATGGGAGAGCTCAACCATACTCCAAAACCGCTGAAGCCATCCATCAAGGAGCCCCCCACTCTTGAACTTAAACCACTACCATCTCATTTGAAGTATTTGTACTTATTAAAAAACGATAAACTGCCAATAATTTGTTCTTCTTCTTTGACAGGTTGCGAGGAGGAAAAGTTGTTGCGTGTGATCCGAGAACACATAGGATCCATAGGTTGGAGTTTGGCCGATCTAAAAGGAATTAGTCCAACAATGTGCATGCACAAAATCTTGTTGGAGGCAGAGCATAAGACATCGACTCAAACACAAAGGCGACTTAACCCAGCAATGCAAGAGGTAGTGAAAAAGGAGGTAATCAAGCTCCTTGATGCAGGTATTATCTACCCTATATCTGATAGTGAATGGGTGAGTCCAACTCAAGTAGTGCCGAAAAAAGGAGGGATGACTGTAATTAAAAATTCCAACGATGAATTGATCCCTACAAGAACCGTTACGGGGTGGCGGGTTTGCATAGACTATAGGAAATTGAATGATGCCACCCGTAAGGATCACTTCCCCCTTCCCTTTATTGATCAGATGGTTGAGCGACTTGCAGGGCATTCATTTTATTGTTTTTTAGATGGTTATTCCGGATATATGCAAATTCCTATAGCACCTGAGGACCAACACAAAACCACTTTTACTTGTCCCTATGGTACTTTTGCATATAAGCGGATGCCATTTGGGTTGTGTAATGCCCCTGCCACTTTTCAGCGATGTATGATGGCTATTTTTCACGATATGGTTGAAAAATTCATAGAAGTATTTATGGATGATTTCTCTGTGGTAGGATCATCTTTTGATGCATGCTTGTTAAATCTGAAAAAAGTGTTGCAGAGATGTGAGGAGAGTAATTTGGTTTTGAATTGGGAAAAATGTCACTTCATGGTGAAAGAGGGCATTGTTTTAGGCCATAAAGTGTCTGATTTAGGTGTGGAAGTAGACAGAGCAAAACTTGAAGTAATTGAAAAACTTCCACCGCCCGCAAATTTGAAGGGCATTAGGAGTTTTCTTGGGCATGCTGGTTTCTATAGGAGATTTATTAAAGATTTTTCTTCTATTGCTAAACCTCTGACTAATCTGTTAATCAAAGAGGTGCCTTTTAATTTTTCCGATGAGTGCTTGCAGGCTTTTAAAATTTTGAAGGAGAAATTAACAACTGCACCGGTGATAGTAGCACCTGATTGGAATCTGCCGTTTGAGTTGATGTGTGACGCCAGTGACACCGCATTGGGAGCTGTGCTTGGACAAAAGAGGGACAAGGCACTTCATGTGATTTACTACGCCAGTATCACCCTGTCAGCAGCCCAACTGAATTACGCGACTACTGAAAAAGAGCTTCTCGCAATCGTATTCGCTTTGGATAAGTTCAGATCTTATTTGGTGGGGAGCAAAGTCATAGTTCACACGGATCACTCAGCCTTGAAGTATTTGATGAGCAAAAAGGATGCTAAACCCAGGTTAATTCGTTGGGTTCTACTTTTGCAAGAATTTGATTTACAAATTGTTGACAGGAAAGGAGCTGAAAATCAAGTTGCGGACCACCTTTCTCGTTTGGAAAATCAAGGCGTTGAAACGCAGGTGATCCATGACGATTTTCCAGATGAGCAGTTATTTGAAGTGTCCAACCTACCATGGTATGCAGATATAGTAAACTATCTGTCAAGTAAGTTTCTGCCCGCGCATTTAACTTATCAACAGAAGAAGAAATTCTTCTCTGAGTTGAAATATTTTTTGTGGGAGGACCCGTTTTTGTTTAAGATTTGTGCAGATGGTATTATTCGTAGGTGTATTCCAGCAAATGAGGTAAGATCTATACTTTCACACTGTCACACAGGTCCGACTGGAGGTCACTTCGGTGCGAGTCGCACCGCCGCCAAAGTACTTCAGTCGGGATTTTATTGGCCTTCATTATTTAAGGATGCTTTTACCTATGTGATTAATTGTGATGCTTGTCAGAAGGTTGGTAATATCTCTAGGAGACATGAGATGCCACTCAAGAATATTCTTGTTTGTGAAGTTTTTGATGTGTGGGGTATAGATTTCATGGGACCGTTCCCTGTGTCTGAAGGGAACAAGTATATTTTGGTTGCGGTCGATTATGTGTCTAAGTGGGTTGAAGCACTAGCTTGTAGGACGAATGACTCTAAGGTGGTTATAAAATTTTTAAAAAAATTTATATTTTCTAGATATGGTACCCCTAGAGCCATAATCAGTGATGGAGAAACCCACTTTTGCAACCAGCAATTTGATAAGCTTTTGACAAAATATGGGGTTACTCACAAGGTGGCAACACCTTATCACCCCAGACTAGTGGGCAAGTTGAAATTTCTAATAGGGAATTGAAAAGAATTTTGGAGAAAACTGTGAATGCGAATAGGAAAGAGTGGTCAAATAAATTAGATGACGCATTATGGGCCTATCGAACTGCTTTTAAAACACCTATAGGAACTTCTCCATTTAGGTTGTTATATGGTAAAGCATGTCATCTTCCTGTTGAACTTGAACATAGAGCACTATGGGCTACTAAATTTCTGAATTTTGATGTGCAGGCCACAGGTGACGAACGGTTACTACAATTGAATGAACTTGAAGAGCTTAGGTTGGATGCCTATGAAAATGCCAGAATCTACAAAGAAAAGACCAAGAAGTGGCATGATCAGCGCATTGTTCCACGTGAATTCGAGGTAGGCCAAAATGTTTTATTATATAACTCACGCTTAAAACTCATGCCAGGAAAGCTTCGTTCGAGATGGTCTGGACCGTTTACTATCAAGCAAGTGATGCCGTATGGTACGGTAGAAATTTTTAGTCCGTTCACAGGAGCATTTAAAGTTAACGGCCAAAGGATAAAAATTTATCGAGGTGGTATCGTGGAGCAGACACAGACCTCCGTCGACTTGCAAGATCCGACAAATTAAAGAGGGAGGTAGAGTCGGGCTATAGACTATAAATTTAGCGCTGGCTGGGAGGCAACCCAGTGTTTTATTTTTTTTATTTATTTTATTTATTTTTTTTTTAATTTTTTTTTCTTTTACTAAGTTGTGTTTTGTTCTTGCGAGAAATTGAGTTTCGGCATTTTTGTACTGCGCACGCGCGAGCTTCTTCTCTCGCGCGCACGCAGGCTTGCGCTCCAGAGAACACTAAAGGAATAGCGCGCGCGCGCGCGACTCTTTATCGCGCGCGCGCCAGTCAAGCGGACAGAGACTTTTATTAATACTCGTGCGCGCGCGAGGAACCTCACGCGCGCGCGCGAGAAGCGCAGATGAATGCAAAACGGGGCTTCTTCACCTTTCTCCCACTTTCTTTTCTACTTTTCTTCTTCCCCTCTCCTATAAACCCTAAATCCCCAAATTTTTGCTCTCAAATTTCTCCATTAATTCTTGACATTATTGATCTTACATTGCAGATTTGTGGAGTTTATTATCGCGATCAACTCTAGGCCCGGAAATCTCTAAGGGAATTCCTTATTTGTGTATTCCTCTTCGCAGCGCCACCGCCCGCCGCCACTGCTCCGGCCGACCACCGCCATGCCTGCCAAAAGATTCCGTTCCTCCGGTCCTATCGTCCTTAGCTCCTCATCCTCTGCTCCATTATCCAACAAATTCGTCTCGGTGGAAGCCCAAGAAAGGTACGAACTTGATCGACTAAATCGCAATCCTATTGCTGAGAGGGGTATAACTTTGGATTGTAATGAATTTGTTGCCTTGGGGATTATCAAGAGGAAATGGACCCTGTTTTGCAAAGAACCCGAACCAGCCATTATTCCGGTGGTTCGGGAATTTTATGCGAATGCCCCTGTCCGGGATGATTCGAAAGCTGTTGTTAGGGGGAGAATTGTATCGTTTGATGCCGAATCATTGAATAGGTTGTTTGATACCCCCGTAGTCGATGATAGTCAATTTCGAAGTTTTAAGACAAATCCGGACTATACTTTGATGTTGAGAGAGATGTGTTATGTGGGTGTTCGTTGGCACGACCCACTCCGATTCACTCATTTCCCGGAGCGGTTTCTAAAAATTGAACCGGCGTTGTGGTATGCATTTATTGCCCGACGCCTTTTACTAGTGCTTCACACCATTGACGTGCAAGCCGATAGGGCTATTCTTGTTTATGCTATTACGAAAAGGTGGCCGGTTAATGTGGGCACTCGTGTCCACGATTCCATTCAGTATTCAATGCGGAATCCGATGGTGGGCCTCTACTTCCCACACACCATCACAGCCGTGTGTCGACAGGTGGGCGTTCCGATTAGTCCCGATGAGGAGTGGCTCCCGGCATTCAAAACCGTCGATGAGAAGCTTGCTACTTCAAAGCAAGCAAAGCGCAATTTGGAATTCTATGGCAGTCAGCCACATGTCGGGAGTTCTTCTAGCAGCCGCCCACCGCCTCAGCTCCCTCCTCCTCGTCGCACCGCGCAAGACATGGCTATTGAGAGCTCGGCTTTTGATCACTATGCCATGAGTTATTTTCAGGCTTCTTCCACTCATCTACATAATGTGGAAGACATTATGCGCAGCATGGCGACACAATTGGGACTTGATTCATCGGGTTTTCGTGCGGCACCGCAATATCCACCTCCATTCCCGTTTCAGTCTTCCGTCCCTCCCCAGTATGCTCCACCAGCTCCACAGGACGCTTATGTTCCACAGCCTCCTCCAGAACACGAGGAGAATCCCGATTCTTTTGAACAACAATAGACCAGGGGAGTCCCTTTCGCTTTGTTTATTCTATTTTGCATTGCATTTGTTCGTTGTTTATTAGTTGTTTTTGTGTATCTTTGAAGCATTGAGGGCAATGCTTTGGATCCGTTTGGGGGGTAGATTAGTTTTGTTTGTGATGGTGTTTGCTGTTTGTATTCATTTGGTTTTGTTTTTGTGCATATAGTTCGTATTCATGCATTTCATTATGTTTTGTGTTTATGTTGTCTTGCATGAGTTGGATGATCATAATAGTCAATGACGATGAAGTTTATTTGAAAAATGAATTGTTGAAAAAATTTTTGCTCTTGACTTGACATGAGAAACTGTAGGTTGAACCGTGAATATTTATAAGCACTTGTGTTAGACCAGTGGAGTGTAGCGAAAGATTTGATGAAGTTTCTGTCTGTTTGACCATTGCACGGCAATAGGTGGTTTGTGGATCTTGATTGTGTTCTATGAATTCTGATGAGACTCTAGTTACACTTATGATCTTGGGCGCACCTTAAAAAAATTTTATTTTACAATTCCATCCGGGCCTTTAAAGGAGTAAAATCCTATAAAAATTAAATTTAAGGCTAAGTATGCGGATTAAATGGGATTGATGCTCCATCCGGGCTATATACGAGGGGATTAGAAAGAAAAAAATAGAATGATTTTTCATATCCTATCCAGTTGTAGCTAAGTCAGCGGGTAATTATTGGGGCTAAAGAAATACCGGGTGCAAAATCCGGAGGTGTGTAATTTATTATCTCAAGGGATGTGAGTTTAGTCTAGAGGTCGTTGGAAGAAATGAGCACTTGAAGAGTGAAACTTGCACTAAATTGTCATAGGTTGCTAAGCAGATTTGAGATGGAATTCGATTTAAGTTGCATGAAACTGGAATGACATTTCACACACACACGTTCACGTTAAACCGAAGGTGTATTATGGAAATTTGAGAGCATGTTTGTGTTTTGGTTGTGTGATTGAACTTCTCGGAGGCTTTGCACATTTATGAATCGTCTTTACTCATGTTTTTGGTTTGCATTTTGTTTTTGCATGTCTTGCTCGAGGGCGAGCAAGGTTTAAGTATGGGGGTGTTGATAAGTTTGTTTAGTATGCATTAGTTTATATTTTTTCATGTTTAGTTTGCATGCATTTAAGTGATTTTTTGTTAGTTTTATTATCTTATTTTGTTATGTGTTTGATTTGGACTCACTTGGTTTAATTTTGTAGGAATTGAATGAAATATTGGGATTTCTGTGCGTCAATGCGGCGCGCGCGCGAGAAGGAGGCTCGCGCGTGCGCCGAAGGAAGCGACAGAGGGTTCAAGGGAAAGGCGCGCGCGGGCGAGCTCATGTCTCGCGCGCGCGCCGAAGAAAGTTCCAGAGAATGTTAGAGAAGGAGCGCGCGCGCGAGGCATCTCACGCACGTGCGCGAGAAGTTTGAAAATCTCTGTTTTATTAAGTGGCGCGCGCGCGAGACTGTTTAGGCGCGCGCGCGCGTGTCCGTAACCTAGTTTCTGATTTTAAAAATTATTTGGAAGAATTTGGTTGGAGGCGGTCATATATATAGAATTTGGAGGCTTTTATTAGGGACTTTTGGATCTTTTGAAGGACGGAGAAAGTTTGCGGCGGCTTGGAAGCAAAAGTTCTTCAGTTTTTCCGCTCTTCTAGTATTTTGTTTCTTTATGTTTTTAAAACTTGGTATTGAATCATGTTAATTAGTGAGTAGTTTCTTTTTTCGATCAAGGCCACGTGATTGGGCCAGATGATTTATGTAGAAAACTCGTTTGTTTATTTGAGATTTTTAGACTTGATTTGATTTTATTAATTATCGAATTTAGATTTGTCTTACAAATTTCTTGGCCAGTTATTTGTTTGCTTGTTAATCGATTCCAAGTCGACAGAGGAGGTCTCGATTTTGATCACTTCGATAATTAACATAGTGTAAAACTGACTAGAAATAGAATTCGATTTCATTATGCGGTTTAGGTTTTTACTGAATTTTCACAGCAATTATGCATTCAAATTTGATTAGAATTACGAAAGATTAGTTCATCAATATTTGAATAGGTTTGATTGTTCTAGAAATAGTCCTTCGAACAAAATAGGAAAATTCCCGTGAATTACGATTAAGTCTGATATCTTAGATTGACTGCTTGTTACACAAATTGTCTGGTACCTACGTGTGTCCTTGATCGAGCTTTTCCAAAATAAAAAGTAATTCAAAATTTCCAGCTGCAGTTTAATTTGCGTTTTAATTAATTTGATATTATTGCAATTTTATTATTTTTGTTTAAAATCTGAAATCGTCTTTATTCATTAGTCTAGATTAAGTAGAGATAAATATATTTTGGTAATCATTTTTATACAGTCTCTGTGGGTTCGACACTTGGACCTTTGTCCACTATATTATTACTTGACCTGGTACGCTTGCCAGTTGAAGTTATTCATACCGATTAACGCGGTCAGCGTCTCCAAGCTGTCAAGGCGAGACTCAGTTCTGGTCATCCTCTTACCTGATTCCTGCACAAAAGTATTAACCACATCCTCCAAAGACGGCTTACCCTCGCTCTTATTTGTCATGAACCCCGAAGGATTCAACACATTATTATTGTTAGCATAAGAAAAATTTTCATGATTTCTCAAGCTAGGATGGTAAGTATTAGGGACAGGGTTACCTCTGTAAGCTCCATAACCTCGGTAGCCATTAGGAGTGATATAATTAACTTCCTCTAGGGCGTGTGATCCTTCAACTCCAGTTGAATCTGCCACATTAATCTTATTCAAAGAAGCTACCTGTGTAGTCAGTGCAGATAATTGAGCGGTGATGGATGTGAGAGGATCCACTGCATACACTCCAGCTGGCTTCTTGACTCCCATACGCTCAGATGGCCATTGAAAACTATTAACCGTCATCTGTTCCAGCATATCGTAGGCCTGTACGGGGTCTTTTGCAAAAATAGTTCCTCCAGAAGCAGAATCCACGTTCATCCTTGTAGGCACATTCAGTCCGTTGTAAAACCACTCGATCTGTTCCCAATCCGCAAAATTGTGGTTAGGACAACGTCTAAGTAATTCTTTGTACCTTTCCCACGCCTCGTATGGCTGTTCAGTGTCCAACTGCCGGAATGTGCTGATCTCTATCTTCAGTTGGGTGGATTTGGCAGGTGGAAAATATTTCGCAAGAAATTTTTCTGCCATTCTCTCCCAAGTAGTGATGCTTCCTAGCGTCAGTGATTGGAACCAACTTCTGGCTTGATCCCTGAGAGAAAAAGGAAACAAGCGTAAACGAATAATATCCTCAGATACACCATTAATTTTTACCGTATCGGTTATCTTCAAGAAAGTGCGTAGGTGTAGGTGAGGATCAGCAGTGGTGCTCCCATTGAATTAGTTCCGTTGAACCATATTGATCAAGGCCGGCTTCAGCTCAAAATTGTTTGCGTTGATAGTTCCACGAGCTATTCCAGAATAGTGAGCCTAGATTACTGGCCTGAAGTGATCTCTGATTGGCACCAGGGGATCTTGTTGTGCTTCTTGTTCAGCCATTCTCTCAATTTCTTCTCTTCTAGCTCTTCTTAAAGCACGTGCAGTTCGTTCGATCTCCGGATCAAAAAATAGAGAATTCTCACTTTGAGATCGTTGCATAGACTGCAATTAAAAATAAGAAGAAATTAATTAGTAACTTAAAATAAAATAAATAAAAGCTCTAAATTAAAACTTAGACTAATTGGTAACAAGACTAAACAAAATCAAACATTACTCCCAGCAACGGCACCAAAAACTTGTTGTGAAAATTCCTCGCAAGCGTACGAGTGTCAAGTTTTAATATAATGAATAATTCAGATATCGATCCCACAGGGAGTAAAATAAAAATGATTAGTGCTTGTAATTAAAATAATCCAAACTTTATCTAGAAAATCAAAATCTCGGAATTTTGCAGAAAAATAAAATAATCAGATGATTTAAAAGCATGCACACAACTTTCAAATGAATATCAATCAGAGAAAAATGGTCTAGAGGTATAGATTTCACCTGGTTTCAACAAGAGTCAATCCTAATTAATTAATCTTCATGAATTCCAATCAATTAATAGCCAAGAACACTTACGTGTATTATTTCCCTCTTCCGGGCAATAAATAATTTTTATCAACTACAATTAAATTCCAATATCCCTATTAAGAATTTATCGCAGTGATCTATCACAAAACAATGTTCTTTTTAAAAGCTCTGTTAAAATTATACACTCTCCCGAGCTGTATAAATAATTAACAGTGTATTTTCCAATGGTCCTATTCAAAATCTCCTCTCCCGAGTGCCAGATTTCAAATAAATATTACAAATCAATTATTGATCAGATAATTGAAAATACAATCAATTCTAGAAAAAAACAATTAATCTAGAAGAAACTCAATTCAATAAAATAAAAAATTCATGAAAGTGCCTACACCAGGTTTCATCCGACCTCTAGACTCTAAAAATTAGTTCATAATAAAATTCTGAATAAAACAAAACATCATAAATCCAAACATATTCAGAATAAAATAAAAGTAAGAAATCAAATCCGTCGTCGACGTCGTGTCCGGTCTATCGAACTCCGTCTTCGTTCTTCAAGTAAAGCTCCAAAATCTTCAGAAAAATCTTTACGATCAAATATTTCTCTGATATGCGTGTGTGATTGTGGCGGCTCCCTCTAATTTGTCTAATAAAAATTCCCTTTATATCGTGCACAAAAGCCCATCAAAAATCCCATAGAATTAATTGTCCAAAATAATAAAAACATTCCAAACAGCAATGGGGCGGGCGCGCTAGGAACGGCGCGGGCGCGCCTTCTTTTCGCAATTGCAATTCTCAAATTTCACAAGACATTGCGCGTTAGCTCTTGATTCCCACTCTTTTGCGCTAACTTTTAGCGCTAACATTTAAAGCCCATTTAAACAAAAGTCCAACACTATTCCTCTTCTTTTCTTCTCTTCTCTGTACGTTTCTTTCCTTATTTTATTTTTTCTTTTTTTTATTCTTTCTTTTTCTAAATTCCAAATAAATTCAATAATTCTTCTTTTCTCCACAAAATTCCATAATTCATTGTAAACATAAATACAACAAAATACCACATAAATCCGCTCAAAACAAATAATTAATAATTAACATTATATTACAATTAAGTGTATAAAATACACTTATCAACAGACCATCATTCTGAAAATGAAAACCATAAGTACTCTCTGCTTGAACCAATCGAGCTAACTTTTAAGTCTTTGGATCGGCAACACGTGCCTCTCTGATCCGAGTATACAAGGTTGACTCGGAAAGAAACGAAGAAACGCGAACTCCTTGTTATTCCTTCTTGTGTCGAAAAGTAAATCCTAAGGAACAACATTCTTCTACCACTCGTGAAACTGAGCTGGTACAAAGGGAACTCACATACACCTTGCGACTTAGCGCATCGGCAACCAGATTTGAAGAGCTTGGATGGTACTTGATTTTGCAGTCGTAGTCTTTCAACAGATCCATCCATCGTCGATGCCTCATGTTCAACTCAGCCTGAGTAAACAGATACTTCAAGATCTTATAATTGGTGAAGATCTCAAATCTCTCATTGTACAAATAATGACGACATATCTTAAAAGCAAAGACAATGATTGCAAGCTCTAATTCATGTATGAGATAATTCTCCTCATGAGTCTTCAGTTGCTTGGAGGCATAGGCAATCACATGACCCCTCTGCGTCAACACTCATCCTAATCCTTTAAAACCACCTGATCCTGACGGTAAAGCTAACACTGGAGCTGTCGTCAAACGGCGATGCAAGTCGTGAAAACTATCCTCACACTCTAACGAACAAACAAAAGGAATATCTTTCTTCGTCAATTGAGTCAAAGGCTTGGCGATTTGAGAAAAGTTCTCCATGAATCGGCGATAATATCATGCCAATCCTAGGAAACTACGGATCTCAAAAGCTATCGTCGGACGCAACCAATTCAGAATAGCCTCTGTCTTGCTAGGATCAACTGATACACCATCTCGAGAAATCACATGACCAAGAAAGACAACTCGGTCAATCCAGAAATCACACTAGCTTAGCTTAGCATACAACTGTCTTTCCCGCAACACCTGCAATACAGTATGGAGATGAAAAGCATGCTCGTACATAATGCAAGAATACACCAAGATATCATCGATGAACACAACCACGAACTTATCCAAGAAATTGCGGAAATCCCGGTTCATCAAATCCATAAAAACAGCTGGAGCATTCGTCAATCCAAACGGCATCACTAAAAACTCATAATGGCCATACCACGTATGAAATGTCGTTTTAGAGACATCCTCCTCTCTAACCCGCAACTGGTGGTATCCTGACCACAGATCAATCTTCGAATAAATGGAATTACCCTACAGCAGATCAAACTGATCATATATCCTGCAACTTCTTCTTCAATTCCCTCATCTCAGAAGGAGCTAATCGACAAGGAGCTCGAGAAATCAGCGAAGTCCCTGGTAACAACTCTATGCCAAACTGGATCTCCCGCATAGGTGGTAAACCTGGAATCTCGTCTGAAAACACATCTGGGAACTCTTGGACCATCGGTATCTCCTGAATGTCTGGTCAATCCAAAGATGTATCAATGACGTAGATAAGGTAGCCTTCCCCGCCAGACTCTCAAGCATGTCGGGCTTTCAGAGCAAAAACCACTGGCATCGGGGGTCGCGCTCCCTCACCATAGAAATACCATGCCTCTCCATCTTCGGGATGGAACTGGAAGAACCTCTGGTAGCAATCCACTACAGCCCAGTAGGTAGTCAGAAGGTGTAAAACCCCGAAATTATTTAATTTTAATCTGAGAATATTTAATTTGGGAATACTTAGAGTTTAGATTTAAATTCTAATATTATTAAATTATTTATGATTGATATTTAATTAAAAGACTTGACGAGAACTGAATTGCAAATTATGAAGTTTTGAGGGGCAAAATTGAAATTATGCAAATTTGAGTGGGACACTTTTTGTTTAATTGAAAACCAACGTGTATTTAATTGTTTTTCATCAAATTTATCCAGCCAAAGTCGAGACCTTCATCTTCTTCTTGGAATTTGATTTTCAATCCTTTATAGTTTATGATTCGGCCATCCGATTTTTAATACAAGAGTAGCACTGGATTCCTTGCGACGAAAGCTTTGATTTGGTGTAAGTATTCTTTTGTTTCAGCATGTTTCAAAATCATGTATGTTGGGGGAAATCAGAATTGAGCATGAATATGTGTTCTTGAGATTCTATATGGTGTTATATCGAAATCGGTTCGGAGATTGGATGCTATTTACAAGTCTTATGATTTTGCAGCATGTATTCGACTTAGCACTTCTGATATGATGTATATATATATGCTGATATGATTTGGTTGAAGTATGTTAGATTGTTATTCAAGTTCGATATTGTTTCGGTTACCGATTTTGTACCGTTATGCCGTCGATTCAAGAAATTGATAGTATTTGGATTGTGATTGTTTGAGCTGAATATGAGTAAATGTGTTGTTTAGAAATTGAGCTTATGATCATGTTATTTGCAGCTGTGGATAATAGTTGAATGACTTGGGAATCCAGCTTTCGATTCAAAGAAGAAGTGAGCAAGGTTGAAGTCATTTGCCTTGAATGAGTCTATAATTTGAATAGATTTTGAAACATGTTCTTAGTGAAGATTGAATGATGATCGAATAGAGTATGATATATGTTTTGATGATATGTTTTCAGATTGAAGTAATCAAGAACCAAGATCAAAGAAAGGTATAAAACGATATCGCTCAAAAATGGAATTTTGGTACTCGAGGTTGAAGTATCTTGAGTAGTCCCGAAGAAAATCACATACTTGTTGATTATGTGTATATTCTTGATTTAGAATTGAGTTATGATCCATATCAGGTAGTGGATCTTTTATTATATTGATGTTAATGACGTCGTGTTGGTTACGAAGCAAAGAGAATGGATATCCATGTTAAGATCGTATACGAATCTTGACAACAGGGTTCAGATATAAATCTTGTGGCCGTGAGTGGCTTAAAACCTCGATGACAGACGTTAGTTACGAAATGTTACTGCTTTAATTTATATCTTGAGTTGCTTTCTGATTGTTAAAGCATGTATATATCTTTTATACTGAGAATGATTTCTCACCGGAGTTTATCCGGCTATTGCGTTGTTTTGTATGTATGCATGGCGATAGATGGGGCAAGAGTGTTGGAAAACTGGCGGTCAGATCAATCACGATTGATACCCGGTGCAGCGGAAGTTTAAAAATTTTGTTATGGAACAATTCCATAGTGTGGGTATCAACCGTTCAACGATTAAATTATTAGTGTGTAAAATTCAAATAACAATTAATTAAATTTTACCTTCAATCTCGAAGCGAGATTAATGGACACCACACAGATTTCTCTGCGCTTCTTGTATCTCCCAGGAACTGATGAACTCCTTCAATCAGGTCCACGAATGAGGTTTAAATCCCTCTGATAGATTGCACTAGAAAATCTATCAGAAGTTTCTGCGAAGAGATTAAACGAATCTGATTCGTTATTCCTGACTGCGATTCAAAATCACAGACCGAAATTTTCTCGGGCAGAGCAGGAGGGGGACGGCCGAAAATTCTTTGAGATAGAGGAGGGTTTCGAAATTTTGTCTCTCAAAAATTATGACCTATTGTCTGTAATTTCTGTACTGCAATAAATTATTTATAATGCAGGCCACTAACACCTTAGGGCCCATTAGTCATAAGTTAGGGCCCGACAAGCAAAGCCCGCACGTTCAGAAATTAATATAAAATTCATCGTGACTCCGATTGATGAACCGATTTCACCAATGTGCACAGAAACCATTTCTGCACACTTTAAAGTCAAAATAAATTTTCCTGAATCCGAATTCAGTGGTTTCCAAAAATGCCCATCCCTATGTCATTTTAGGAAATCCTACTCCCTTACTCTTAATTAAGAAGTCCAACTTCTTTATTCATTAAATTTAACTCTTTAAATTTAACTATCTCAACGGGGATTAAAACTCCATTACACTGTGTGACCCTCAATGGTTCAGGGATACAGCTAGCCGTGGGCTCACAACTCCTTGTGACTCGGAACAACACTTTCCGACTTGCCCAACGAATCATGGTAAAGCGCCTAGCAACATCGCCCCATGATTCCCTAAGTATCACTGATAGTGCCTACAAGAACCAGTAGATTTTGGTTAGCGTACAGTACGGTCCCTTCATCCATATATCCCGATCGAATCAACAACCATTGGTATATCGAGAGTCGCTCAAGATTCGATAACTATGCAATACATCTTGAAGATCAAATTAGTGACATCGCATGTGCTACTAAGAAACCATTTCTTAAATCACATCAAGTACTCTGGCCAGAGATTTGTCACACTAATATCTCCTCAGATCGCATAGGATATCCACACTCGCAAGTATGTGGTGAATCCTTGACAACAATGCATCGACTCCTATATGTGTCGTAACTGTACCCAATCTCGACACCTGATGACCCTCATAGAGTCGGTAAACGAGTCAAAGCACAACACTAGCATATAGAGTCTCCATGATGTTTCAAGTCGTAAGGACTAATGGTGTACAACCAAAACCGCGGACTTTATCCACTCGATAAGTGATAACCACTTGGAAAGTCCGGATAGGGTAGTTCGATTATTCATCCTATGAATATCCATTTGCATGCTTCGAACATCTCTATGTTCCCTACCAATGAAACGTGGTACTCCGCATCGCAAATGCTAGTCTCAAACTCGAGCGATCCTTATACTTATTATCGGACGGCTCAATCGACTAGGAACAGTTTAGAATATACAGTGACTATAAGATGTATTTCATGATAGACATCTCCATGTTCTACCACATCTTACATACACTATGGTATATTCAAGGTCTTTATCAAAACAACAATAGTATATCACAATATAACAATATGAAGTAATATAAAGTCATTGCCATTAATAAAAGTGTAAATTACATTAAACAAAAGATTGTTTTTACAAAGAGTCATCAAAGCCCATAGCCACAAGTTGGCTCACTGGGCACCTACTCTTTCAATCTCCCACTTGCCCTATAGCCAACTAGTCATACTACGTAGACCCATTGCTTCGCGATGTTTGTCAAACAATGGTCCTGGCAAGGGCTTAGTAAGCGGATCAGCGATATTGTCTGCAGAGGCCACTCGTTCGACAATGATGTCTCCTCTTTCCACAATCTCCCGGATGATGTGGTATTTCCTCAGTACGTGTTTGGATCTTTGATGAGACCTTGGTTTCTTTGCTTGAGCAACGGCACCCGTGTTGTCGCAGTACACCGGGACTGGACCAACAAATTCAGGAATGACGCCCAACTCTTGGACGAAATTCCTCATCCAAACGGCCTCTTTAGCAGCAGCTGATGCTGCAATGTATTCAGCCTCAGTGGTGGAATCCGCTGTGGTGTCCTGCTTGGAACTCTTCCAAGAGACAGCACCGCCATTGAGCATGAATACAAATCCAGAGGTTGACTTCGAGTCATCCACGTCACTTTGGAAGCTAGAGTCGGTATAGCCTTCCAATTTGAGTTCTCGTCCTCCATAGACCATGAACATATTCTTAGTCCTTCGTAAGTACTTAAGAATGTCCTTCACGGCTTTCCAATGCATTTGACCAGGATTAGACTGATATCTGCTCGTGACACTCAGAGCAAATGCTACATCCGGTCTGGTAGATATCATCCCATACATGATACTACCTATAGCTGACGCATATGGTACATGTGTCATATTCTCTATCTCTGCATCAGTCTTGGGACACATAGACTTGGATAGAGAAACTCCATGACACATGGGTAGATGTCCTCTCTTGGACCCATCCATTGAAAACCGTTTCAATATGGTATCGATGTAGGTTGATTGAGTGAGTCCTATCATTCTCTTAGACCTATCTCTATAGATCTGTATCCCAAGAATGTAGGATGCCTCACCCAAATCCTTCATCGAGAATCTACCTGATAACCATATCTTTGTTGACTGCAACATCCCCACGTCATTCCCAATGAGTAGGATGTCATCAACATAAAGTACTAAGAATGTCACCGCATCCTTAACTACTTTCTTGTACACGCATGGTTCCTCCGGGTTCTTGATGAAACCAAAATCTTTTATTGTTTCATCAAATTTCTGGTTCCAACTTCTTGATGCTTGTTTTAGACCATAAATTGATCTCTGAAGCTTGCATACCTTATGCTCGCTTCCCATGGATGTGAACCCCTCTGGCTGCTTCATATAGATTTCTTCCTTAATGTCTCCATTAAGAAAAGCAGTCTTCACATCCATTTGCCATATCTCATAGTCATACCATGCAGCTATGGCAATAAGGATTCTTATGGACTTGAACATTGCAACTGGTGAAAAAGTTTCATCATAGTCAACTCCTTGTCTTTGAGTATAACCTTTCGCCACCAATCGCGCCTTGTAGGTCAATACCTTACCATCAGGCCCAAGCTTTCTTTTGTAGATCCATTTACATCCTATTGGAACAATTCCATCAGGAGGATCTACTAAAGACCAAACTTGGTTTGTATGCATCGAATCTAATTCTGACTGCATAGCTTCAAGCCATAAATTTGAATCCGCATCAGAAATTGCTTCCTTGAAGTTTCTTGGATCACATCCAATGTCGGGTTCTTCTTGATCCCCTTCAAGAAGAAGACCATATCGAACAGGAGGTCTAGAAGTCCTCTCTGATCTTCTAGATTCAGACGTGTCCAGCAATGGTTCCTGAGGTGTAGGATCGTTATTTTGTATTTCAGGTTCTTCTCGAACTTCTTCGAGTTCCATCATCTCGCCTTTCTTATCCAATAAGAACTCCTTCTCCAAGAAGGTGGCATTCCTAGAAACAAACACCTTTGTTTCAGCAGGATAATAGAAATAATATCCGATTGAATTCTTCGGATACCCTACAAAATAACATAAGCTGGATCGACTATCCAACTTATCTCCCACTGTCCGCTTCACGTAAGCAGGACATCCCCAAATCCTCAAGTACGAATACTTAGGAGCTTTGCCATTCCATAACTCGTATGGTGTTTTGTCCACTGCTTTAGTGTGGACGTTGTTCAACAACAATACCGCCGTTTCAAGCTCATAGCCCCAAAACGAAGGTGGAAGCTCAGTGAAGCTCATCATAGATCGAACCATGTCCAACAAAGTTCGATTACGACGCTCCGATACACCATTCAGCTGTGGTGTCATAGGAGGAGTCCACTGAGAGAGAATCCCATTCTCTTTTAGATAGTCCAAAAACTCGGTACTTAAGTATTCTCCACCTCGATCCGATCGAAGTGCTTTAATACTTTTACCTAGCTTGTTTTCTACTTCAGCCTTGAATTCTTTGAACTTTTCAAATGCTTCAGACTTATATTTCATTAAATATAAATACCCACACCTTGAATAATCGTCAGTAAAGGTAATGAAGTAGGTGTGGCCATATTGAGTCCCAACTCTAAATGGTCCACAAACATCTGTATGGATCAAATCCAACAGATTTTGACTACGTTCAGGCTTCCCCTTAAAAGGAGATTTAGTCATTTTCCCTTTTAGACAGGATTCACAAGTAGGTAGAGAGTTAATATCAGACATATCAAACATGCCCTCTCCCACTAGCTTGTTCATCCTCCTTGAGGAAATATGACCTAGCCTAGCATGCCAAAGGTTCGCCGGGTTTTGACTATCGATTTTCCTTTTGTTTGTTGTCGCCGGTTTATCAATATAATTTATTGGAACGTCTTTAAGTTGTATAGATCGTTTTCAAGTTGTCCATTTCCAATCAAACATTCATTCTTGTAAATATTGCAAATCCCATTCACAAAATTTCAAGAATAACTATCTCTATCAAGCATAGAAACAGAAATAATGTTTTTAATCAAATCTGGAACAAATAAAACATCTCTCAAAAAACTTAAAATTGTTCTGCAAAAATGTCTCCTATAGCTTTGGATTTATCTCTGGAACCATTCCCGAGCCTTGACTGGGTCTCACCCATCCTTAGCCTATTACTTCTTGTCATCATTTGCAACTCATTGCAAATATGAGATCTACATCTGATATCCAATACCCAAGAAAAACATTTTAATGTAAAACATACCCTTTGCAGTTCGCAACTGCTTGAGGTATTCCTTGCAGTTACGTTTCCAATGACCGGGTTTCTTGCAGTTATGGCAAACTTGTTTAGACTTGTCCAATTTTGCATGTAACATTTGGCCTTGAGATCATGGTCCAACCATTTCTCTAGTTCGGCCAACCTTTCGGCAGTTACATCAGCCGGGGCTGTTTTCGGAGAAGCCTTTTCTAACACTTTAGAAAATCTTTTCCGAACTTAGGACAATCTTAACTTATGGAATCATTCTGTATTGTTTGCGCCAATAAGTTTGTTTTGTTGGAGAATAGAAACATGTGGATTACTGAGATGAAACAGACAATTATCGATGATTGTTTAAGCAATTTACTAAGACATAAAATAGGCGAATTTAATTTTATGAATCTCACTCCCACTATTTTAACGATTTCACTACCCTCTAGTGAAAACGGGAAACTTTTTCCTTAGTGAGAACATGGAGTCCAATTGACAAACTTATGGTCCCGAATAATATCAGCCAACCATAATTCTCAAAAAGTAGAGCCCAATTGCTTCCAAAGCAACCCCCATGTATTTACCTCATGTCCAATAAGGGCCCAATAATATGACGCCGTTTAAAGTGACATGTCAAGATGACCCATCAATATTAAGTTGTGATGGACGGTCGCCATGTGGATCCCCCAATAATATGAGCCGATCCCATGGGAGTTCCACCCAACTTACAACATGTGTCGATCCAATGTACAGCTTTCCGACGGACGGGCCCCCCCAATAATATGAACCGGACCGTATCCGCGGGTAGCATCACATACATTGACCGTTGATGGAAGGTAGGAACATTTAAACAAATTTAAATTTCCTTTATTTATCTTGATATCAATTTTAAATCATATTTAAAATGAGGGATTTTTAATTATAAAATATTTGTCTCATCATATTCAAATTATTGCATGCTTGCCGGATTCACGCAATTATGTCTAAAACATGCATACAATCATAATATCATATATTATATAGGATGATCGATTCCATTTCTAATTGACCCGTGGTTGCCAATCACGGGTCTTAGTCCAATCCTAGGTAATATGCAGTATGCAATGCAATCCTATTACATGTGCTTCCAATTTACATTTCTTCAGTCTTTATTGTCTGCTGGGCCCACCATCTTCAAATCTTGATCTCCCACTAAATCTAATGTATTTACAATAAATAACAATGACAAGCAGGGGATACATTTTTAGGGGTGGGAACGGGCCATAAACCAAGCCCACTTTTATTACATATGACATTCATATCGGGCCATAAACCAGGCCCATTAATAAAACCAACAACAATAAAACAAAATGTAAATTCCTAACATACACCTACAAAATTGGTCATGGAAATCGATCATCCTTATCCAATAACATTTAATTCAAAATTAATTTATTGGATAACATGCAGTGGCAATTCAAATTTAAACAAGATAAAATCATATTTTATATATAAAATCATATTTTACACATAAAATCATATTTTATCTCTATATCAAATAAAATCATAATTTATCTATAAAATCCAATTTTACAGATAAAATCATATTTTACTTAATATATCATAAGATCATATCTTATCATCAATTGTACCAAAAATAATTGATTTCAAAATTCAATTTAAGGATAAAATATTAAAATTTTCCAAAAATTCAAATTTATCCAAAAATCAATTTTAAAATTTACGGACTCGAACAATTCGATCCGAAATCTCGTGAACCAATCAAAAACAATTTTTGACCGGACCAAAAATAAAATTTTAACACATTTAAAATTAATTTTAAATAAAATATAATTTTTCCCGCGGGCCGCCCGGGACACTCCCGGGCCGGCCCGCACCCGGGGCGCGGGCCGGGGGCAGCCCGGCTGCCCCCTTAGGGCAGCGCCTGGCGCCGCCCCTGGGCGGCGCCGTGCGCTGCCCTGGGCGGCGCCGTGCACCCCCTTTGGGCGGCGCCGTGCGCCGCCCGGGGCAGCAACAATTGCTGCCCCACCGGGCAGCGATCCAATCGCTGCCCGGGTTTTGCCCCGAAATTTTTTTTTTTTTTTTATTTAAAAATATTTATTTTGTTTCAAAAACCGAGACTCAAAAATTTTGTACAATTGATTAATTTAATCGTTTGATCTGAGCAACCTGGCTCTGATACCACTGTTGGAAAACTGGCGGTCAGATCAATCACGATTGATACCCGGTGCAGCGGAAGTTTAAAAATTTTGTTATGGAACAATTCCATAGTGTGGGTATCAACCGTTCAACGATTAAATTATTAGTGTGTAAAATTCAAATAACAATTAATTAAATTTTACCTTCAATCTCGAAGCGAGATTAATGGACACCACACAGATTTCTCTGCGCTTCTTGTATCTCCCAGGAACTGATGAACTCCTTCAATCAGGTCCACGAATGAGGTTTAAATCCCTCTGATAGATTGCACTAGAAAATCTATCAGAAGTTTCTGCGAAGAGATTAAACGAATCTGATTCTTTATTCCTGACTGCGATTCAAAATCACAGACCGAAATTTTCTCGGGCAGAGCAGGAGGGGGACGGCCGAAAATTCTTTGAGAGAGAGGAGGGTTTCGAAATTTTGTCTCTCAAAAATTATGACCTATTGTCTGTAATTTCTGTACTGCAATAACTTATTTATAATGCAGGCCACTAACACCTTAGGGCCCATTAGTCATAAGTTAGGGCCCGACAAGCAAAGCCCGCACGTTCAGAAATTAATATAAAATTCATCGTGACTTCGATTGATGAACCGATTTCACCAATGTGCACAGAAACCATTTCTGCACATTTTAAAGTCAAAATAAATTTTCCTGAATCCGAATTCAGTGGTTTCCAAAAATGCCCATCCCTATGTCATTTTAGGAAATCCTACTCCCTTACTCTTAATTAAGAAGTCCAACTTCTTTATTCATTAAATTTAACTCTTTAAATTTAACTATCTCAACGGGGATTAAAACTCCATTACACTGTGTGACCCTCAATGGTTCAGGGATACAGCTAGCCGTGGGCTCACAACTCCTTGTGACTCGGAACAACACTTTCCGACTTGCCCAACGAATCATGGTAAAGCGCCTAGCAACATCGCCCCATGTTTCCCTAGGTATCACTGATAGTGCCTACAAGAACCAGTAGATTTTGGTTAGCGTACAGTACGGTCCCTTCATCCATATATCCCGATCGAATCAACAACCATTGGTATATCGAGAGTCGCTCAAGATTCGATAACTATGCAATACATCTTGAAGATCAAATTAGTGACATCGCATGTGCTACTAAGAAACCATTTCTTAAATCACATCAAGTACTCTGGCCAGAGATTTGTCACACTAATATCTCCTCAGATCGCATAGGATATCCACACTCGCAAGTATGTGGTGAATCCTTGACAACAATGCATCGACTCCTATATGTGTCGTAACTGTACCCAATCTCGATACCTGATGACCCCCATAGAGTCGGTAAACGAGTCAAAGCACAGCACTAGCATATAGAGTCTCCATGATGTTTCAAGTCGTAAGGACTAATGGTGTACAACCAAAACCGCGGACTTTATCCACTCGATAAGTGATAACCACTTGGAATGTCCGGATAGGGTAGTTCGATTATTCATCCTATGAATATCCATTTGCATGCTTCGAACATCTCTATGTTCCCTACCAATGAAACGTGGTACTCCGCATCGCAAATGCTAGTCTCAAACTCGAGCGATCCTTATCCTTATTATCGGACGGCTCAATCGACTAGGAACAGTTTAGAATATACAGTGACTATAAGATGTATTTCATGATAGACATCTCCATGTTCTACCACATCTTACATACACTATGGTATATTCAAGGTCTTTATCAAAACAACAATAGTATATCACAATATAACAATATGAAGTAATATAAAGTCATTGCCATTAATAAAAGTGTAAATTACATTAAACAAAAGATTGTTTTTACAAAGAGTCATCAAAGCCCATAGCCACAAGTTGGCTCACTGGGCACCTACTCTTTCAAAGAGCTGGTCAGAGAAGGCCTTGATAGCTCGGGAGAGAGATTTAGCACGTGTGGAATCGGGTCTAGATGTTTAGTTGCTGTCAATCATGTTATGTTGAACAAGTGTAGTATGTTTATATTGCTAAGAAGTGATTGAACTTTATAGTTGAATGTTGGAATGAAAATTGTGTAATTCTAGCCATCATGTATAATGGTAGTTGAATAAACTTGTAAACTTTCTTGTGCTACACTAGTTCTTGCTTGTATAAAATGTTTAGAGTTGATATATTGAGTTTGTACTTGATTATATTGGTTTGGAACGTTTGTTGACAGCAACAAAATCTGCAGAATTTTTGGAACAGGGGTGGCCGCTCGATCGGCGGAATTCGACGGATCGAGCGGTGCCAATTAAAATTCAAACCCGAGACATGCAATTTTGAGGCCGCTCGATCTGCTGAACTTGACGGATCGAGCGAGGCCAAATATTTCTCAAACCCGAGAATTGGATTTTTACGCTCGCTCGTTCGTTGGAGTTTAACTGATCGAGCGAGGTGCCTGCAGAATAGAACCTCTGATTGTGACTTCAGATCTTCCGATATCCCATCAGTAATGTCATCCCTTACGTCATCTTGCTGACGTCACTGCTGACATCACATGCACAACTGACTGCTAGAGTTCGGAGCCGCCGAACTACGATCGGACCGTCCAAATGCACCGGAGCTTCCGATCCTCCGAACGTAGCTTTCGATCTGCCATTTACATTATTATGTAATTAATTGTGATTAATCCTTTAATCACCTTATTTGGGTACGGGTTACTAAAACGACCCTCTATTTATAGCCAAAAATTCAGATCTTCCGATCTGCGATCGAACCTTCCAATATCTACCCATCGAATGCATGTTTTTTGATTGGACGATTCAATGTGCATAAAGAGTTTGGACCTTCCGATCAAAGGGTTCGGAGCTTCCGAACTCCCTCGAGTCCAATCACAAATCAAAAGCCATAACTTCTTATCTAGGGGTGATCGGATATTTTGATCTCAATTACAGAACATCCGAACTGTCTGGTACTTCCGAACTGTACTCTGCCCCTCTGAAAATGTTGGAACCTTCCGAACTCCCGAGCTTGGAGTTCGGAGCTTCCGAATCATTTGGGTCCTTAGGGCCCTCTTGACCATTTACCGGAGTTCTGAATCTGATTCCTTACTTATTTTCTCCAAATAAGGGTCTCTTAATCATGTTTATCCATATAAACATGTTTAGACAGATAAATTACTCGCACAGGCATCGGGTTACTACACTTTACAACTCAAACAATGTACAAAAACTGTTATAAAGCTAGTTAATTTACAAGTTAAACTCTTAGCACAAACGATCCTTAATGATCATGATATAATATTTCTATGAAATGTGTACTTTACTGATTTTCAGTTTAGCTTGTAAATTCTTTGCATGCTTTAAATTTTTTCCTATAGATTGCTGAGATGCAAGAAAGTTGCTAAACTGAAATTCTTTCTATTCATAGATTTTAATTCAAATTGTTACAAACTTAAAAAAAGATCAGTTCCATTTAACTTAGCCATTGGTTTTGTCTTGTCCACGTCAATAGTACTTTCTGAAATAGTACACATGTAGTGCACTTGGTATGCAACATTTGTTTGTAAGAAAATCTTATCCAAATCTTGTTTTCAAGCTAAAAAAACGTCCTTTAAAATTGGTGATGATTGATATACCTCATCTAGTTTGGTGAGTTTAGTTTAGTTTGTTTTAATCATATCGGTCGGATGGGTTTTCAGCTGGGTTTTATAGGAGATGTTGGGATATCATTAAAGAAGACCTTATTGAGGCGGTTCGAGACTTTTGGGAAGGCTCTTCTCTGACTAGGAGCATAACTGCTACCACTCTTATTTTGATTCCTAAAACTGCGGATGCCCAAAGATGGTCAGATTTCAGGCCGATTAGTTTGTGTAATGTGAGCAATAAAATTATTACTAAGCTTATTACGAGTCGCTTGAGTTGTATCCTTCCAAAAGTTATTTCGCTCTCTCAAACCGGTTTTGTAGCTGGCAGATTAATCTGTGATAATATTCTGCTGGCACAGGAAATGGTCAATCATATTAACTATCCTGTTCATGGAGGTAATGTAATTATGAAACTAGATATGGCTAAAGCTTATGACCGAGTGCAATGGGATTTTTTGATTCAAATGTTGCAGGAATTAGGTTTTGCTGATCAAGTTTGCAGTTAGATCCGTCGCTGTGTGGATAACTGCTGGTTTACTGTGAATATTAATGGTACTTTATCTGGCTTCTTTTCGTCGTGTAGAGGGCTTAGGCAAGGAGACCCTCTCTCCTCTCTATTGTTTATCATTGCCACTGAGTATCTTTCTTGGGGATTGCAGGATTTATTTATTCGACAAAGAAGCTTACAATATCAAACAGGAAAACACTTTGGTCTCTCTCATTGCAGATTACCTTATCATTTTTGCTAATGGATCTGTTCCAAGGATCAGAACCATCAGAGAATTTTTGTATCATTACGAACAGTGTTCGGGACAATTGATTAATAATGCGAAGAGTGCTATCCTTACATCAACAAAGTGCCCGCTGGAAAAGAAAGGGAGATATTTTTCTATCACAGGTTTTGGAGAGGGCACTTTGCCACTGAAGTATTTGGGTGCGCCGCTATTTATGGGTCATCGAAAGAGCTCTTATTTTAATCATATCATTGCTAACGCTCGTCAAAAGCTGCAGGGTTGGGAAAAGCAAAACTTATCATTTGGTAGTCGGCTGGTGTTGATTAAAAGTGTACTATGTTCTATGCCGATATATTTATTCCAAGTTTTACAACCGCCAGGTACAGTCCTTCACAGGTTCAAAATGTCGTGTGCTAATTTTCTGTGGGGATTGAAACCAGATGGCCATTCCATATATTGGATCTCTTGGGAAAGATTTTTTTACCAGTTATTGATGGTGGCTTGGGTATTCGGAGACTCAAGGATGTGGTAACTGCCTTCTCCTTCAAATTATGGTACAATTTTCGGACTATAGACTCTCTTTGGAGCAGATTCTTGCAGGTTAGATAATGTTGTAGTGATTCTCCTGTGGCAGTGCGCACCATGCAGAATATTTCGCCTACTTGGCTTAGAATGTTGAAGGTAAGGGAACGAGCAGAAGTAGAAATTGGATAGAGAATTGGTGAAGGAGACATTAGCTTTTGATTTGATTCCTGGCAACCAGATGGACCATTATATTCATTGGTTCCAGTTACAGGGCCGGCAAACAGGCTTGTTCGTTGGTTTATGGAAGATAGACAGTGGAATCTTGATCATCTACGGCTGGCACTTCCACACGACTTAATGATGGGTGTCATGAAAGTTCCTATTCATTATGAGTCTGAAGATATTGATATCTGGAAGAGGTCGTTTAATGACAGCTTCTCTATTAAATCCGCATGGGATATTGTTAGGCATCGAAACTTAGAGGTGGGGTGGTTCAAAGAAGCTTGGTCTAAACTATTGCGTTCTACAATATCTATCTTTTGTTGGAGGTGGTTTTATAAAAGACTTCCGTTTGATGATATTCTTATGTCTCGCGGAATATCTCTTGCTTCGTTGTGCCAATGTTTTCAATCTCAGGAATTATTTGAACATCTGTTCTTTTCGAGTGATGCTGCTAAGGTAGTCTGGTTACACTTTTTTAGACTATTTGGAGTTCATCAATATCGGGATTTTAAAAACTGAAAGATGTCTGAGGACTGGCGTAAGGATGGCCATGTTAAGGAATTGATTCTTTATTTTATTATTTGGTTACTATGGAGGGCTAGAAATGATCACAAACATCGGGGTGTGTGCATCCAAACGTTCAAGATTATAATGCATATTAATGAGTATATCACATCCCTTGGCCGTGCAGGGGTTCTTAAGGACAAGCATTGGTGCAGATATGGATCGGTAGCTAGTTTGTTAGGACTTGCCCATCGCTGTTATCATACAATCTCCATTCTTGTGGTGCAGTGGGTGCCTCGCAGGAATAGACACTTCAAGCTGAACTCAGATGGTTGCTTCAAAGGTGATGGTGAATCTGGGATTGGAGGGATTATTAGAGATCACTGTGGTTGTGAGACCCCGTTTCTAATCCTCTAAGATCGAAAAAATTAAACAAAATCGAACACGAGAGCCAATATAAAATCGAATCAAATTTTTTTTTTTTTTTTAAAAAAAAAAATTGGGACGCGCGGGCGCGCCTCCCGGACGAGCGGGCGCGCACAGCCTGCTGAAAACGTCTCTAAAAAGACTTAAAAAACGTACAATAACACCCGGAAAGGTTCCGACATGATCCAACTAATAATTCAACAATCATAAGATATTTAAAATACAAAAGGGGAATAGATCATGCAATAGTCTAAGTTCTTCCAAATTACAACATGTCGAGTTCTAAGAAGGAGTTCAAACGACTCAATAAAACTCAAATTAGATCATTCAACTCGACCCTAAAACACGGTGTCTCACGTCTATCGTCTCACCCCGAGCTAACCCAAATGACTTGGTCCAGCTCCTGATTCTCCTATTGCCAAGTACACATATAAAAAAAGACAACAGCCGGATAAACCGGTTAGAAATATAATTTCTAAGTAAAAGAAACAGACATACAATATCAGTTAAGCATTTCATCTTGAAATGTAACATTCATCAATCAATACAAATGAGAGTGGATGTATGCATGATTTCAAACTCGGGACTATCAAGTCAGATAATCGAAATGTCAATCGGTATTCGGTTGGGATCCCGGGGCCAAGTCTTCACAACAACTCACCGACACACCCATTCGGGTTGGATGTTGTTCAACTCAACCCCTAGACTTCAGAGCAACTATAAGAAGTATTCTGGCACTTGAAAAAACTCAAAATCCAAAGCCACTTCAATATAGCTCCCTAAATCATCTATATTCAAAACGAATCGAATAATCGATTCAATATGAATGCAAGTGTAAACGAATAATCAGTCAAGTTCACACAAACAAATAACATGCAGTATGTGATTTTCGGGGCTCGAGAATCAATCAAACTCGAGTATTCAACCCCATTCGAATCGATGTAATCTTTTACCTTTTCTTGAGGCTTCAAGAAAACCTGTCAAACAAGATAACTCGGTTCAAAAACTATTCGGCTAACAAACTCAAAGTCGATAAAACTAACAATATACCGTCTTCAAACTTCAATAGACAACTGAGCCTTCAAATCTTTAACTTCGAATCCTTCAATCAACTGTCAATACATCGGATGCGGATTCAAAACAAACTCAATAATTCGAATAACTCGAAATCAAACCGAATAACAAAATCGATAGTCCAAAATCGATTTCGACGGCATAACGGCTATAATCGGTCAAACCAAAAATCATCAATAACAACAACCAACTTCAATCGACTCCAATCAACTTTTCAATCAACAAAACAATACAAAATCAGCCAAAATTCATCAAAATCCAACAACCCTATTTTCGAATTTAACTCCAAAAATTCACATAAAATCCAAACTTCGTTATTTTTCCAAACCGACTTCGAATACACGATACACCGACTTCCAAGATCATCATACTCAAATATTATCAAAATCTGACAACTCAACAAAAATCAAAGTTCAAGAGATCGTAGCAAAACTTACGTCTAAACGGAGCCCTCGTTGCGGTGATCGTGAATCTCAACTCGGAAATAAAATCTAACGGTCGGATCGAGCGAATCGAGCGGAGAAAAAGCTCAAAAAGTCGATGGCCATGGCTTCCTGCTCGGTCTGCACGATTGGAGAGGAGAGAAGGAGGAGACAGTGATGGTGAGGTGATGGGAGGTATGGGCTACTTGCATGAGATAATATATAAAATCCCATCTATTGCATTTCAGTCCTTTATTCCTCCAAGTTTGCAAAGTAATCCCCTGTTAAATATCAAAACGATCCTCAATCACTAAAAATTCTGATTATCTCGATTAAACTCAAATATAAAAAAAATTGGGGCATTACAATTCTCCCCCTCTAAGATTCGATTTCGTCCTCGAAATCTGACAGATCACAGACTGAACAAGCAAGCAACAAATTGCAGACAAACTCACCTTAATCGAACAACTCTGGAAATTGCTGCCTCATATCGGATTCGGTCTCCCAAGTCGCTTCCTCAACTCCGTGACGACTCTACCAAATCTTCACTAAAGGAATCAACTTGCTTCTGAGCTGCTTCTCTTTCCTATCGAGAATCTGAATCGGTCGCTCGAAGTAACTCAGAGTCTCGTCAAGTTTGGCCTCATCTGGTTGAAGAACATGGGACGGATCCGGATGGTACTTTCATAGCATCAAAACGTGAAACACATCATGGATGCCTGAAAGGAACGGAGGAAGAGAAATCCTATAGGCGAGATCGCCTATCTTCTCCAGAATTTCATAAGGTCCAATGAACCTCGGTGACAACTTTCCTCTCTTCCCGAACCTGACAGTGCCTCAGAACGGAGAAATCTTCAGAAATACACGGTCTCCCTGCTCAAAACACAGTGGTCTGCGTCTGATGTTCGCATATTTGGCTTGTCGATCCTGGGCTGTCTTCATTCTGACTCTAATCAAGTTCACCTGCTCTGCCATATCATGAATCATGTCTGGACCCAACTCAGGTGATTCTGAAATCTCATCCCAAAACAACGGATATCTGCACTTCTTCCCGTACAAAGCTTCGAAAGGTGCCATTCCAATGCTTTCCTGGAAGCTGTTATTGTACGAAAACTCCACTAGAGGTAAGTAATCTTGCCAACCTGAGCCAAAATCAAGCACTACAGCCCGAAGCATATCCTCCAAGGTCTGGATCGTACGTTCGGACTGACCGTCGGTCTGAGGGTGATAAGCTATGCTCAAGTGCAAACGAGTACCCAAAGCCTCCTGTAGACTGTGCCAAAAATGAGAAGTGAACCTCGGATCTCTATCTGATACTATCGACTTCGGCACGCCGTGCAATCTCACAACCTCTCTAACATATAACTCGGCCATCTGGTCATGACGGTATGTCATACGGTATGGAATGAAACAAGCAGATTTCGTCAACCGATCAATCACTACCCAAATTGCATCACAACCTCTGACTGAATGCGGTAACTTCGTGAAAAAATCCATAGAGATATGATCCCATTTCCATTCCGGAACAGGTAAAATGTGCAATAATCCACCGGGCTTCTTCCTTTCGGCTTTCACCTATTGACAATTCAGACAACGGGATACAAACCTCGTGACGTCTCCTTTCAACTGCTTCCACCAGAACTGAGTCTTCAAGTCATTATACATCTTCCGGCCTCCAGGATGAACACTGAACCGACTGCAATGCGCCTCTTGCAGAATACGCTGTCTCAACTCAGAAACATCGGGCACAACAATACGTCTATTCACAAACAAAACGTCATCCCTGACCTAAAACTCTGACTGGTGACCTGATCGGACTCTCTCTATCAAACTCTGAATACTCGGAACTGATCTCTGAGCCTCTCTGATCAACTGAAACAACTCTGGTTTGGCCTGAGTCGCAAAAACTCTGATGAATCTCCTATCAGTCTCAAACTCCAAACCAGAAGTACAACAGTCTTCAATCAAGCGAGAGATACCCGTCGTAGAAAGAGACAAAAAACAAAGCTTCCGACAAAGAGCGTCTGCAGCTGCATTCGACTTTCCAGGATAATACTTGATCTCGCAGTCGAAGTCCTTAAGCAAATCCATCCATCTACTCTGTCTCATATTCAGCTCGAACTGGAAAAACAAGTATTTCAGGCTCTTGTGGTCAGAAAATATCTCAAACGACTCACCATAAAGGTAATGGCGCCAAGTCTTCAAAGAAAACACGATTAAAGCTAGCTCGAGATCATGGATCGGATAACGCGTCTCATGCGGCTTCAGCTGCCTCGAAGCATAAGCTATGACATGCTTCCTCTGCATCAGAATACATCCAAGACCACGGTGAGAAGCATCACAGTACACAGAGAAACCTCCAGTACCTGATGGAATAGGCAAGATCGGAGCGCTCGTCAATCTCTTCTTCAACTCAAAGAAACTGGCCTCACACTGCTCGGACCAAAGAAACGGTGCATTCTTCTGGGTTAACTGAGTAATCGGCTTTGCAATGGAAGAGAAACCCTCGATAAATCGGCGATAATACCCCGCTAAACCCATGAAGCTTTGGATTTCTGGCACTGATGTCGGTCTCAGCCAATTCATGACTGCTTCGATCTTACTGGGATCTACAGAAATTCCATCTCCTGATACAATGTGGCCTAGAAAAACCATTCGGTCCAACCAAAACTCGCACTTCGATAGCTTAGCATACAACTGTTTGGCTCGCAAAGTCTGCAACACAATACTCAAATGCTCGGCATGATCAGAACGGTTCTTTGAATAGATCAGAATCTCGTCAATGAAGATGATGACGAACTCATCTAGATACCGCTGAAAGATACGATTCATCAGGTCCATAAAAACTGCGGGAGCATTGGTCAAACCAAAAGGCATGACTATGAACTCGAAATGCCCATATCTGGTTCTGAAAGCTGTCTTAGGCACATCCTTGTTACGAACTCTCAGCTGATGATACCCTGATCTCAGATCTATCTTCGAATACACTGAAGAACCTTGAAGTTGATCAAAAAGGTCATCAATTCTCGGAAGAGGATACTTGTTCTTGACTGTCGCTTGATTCAACTGGCGGTAGTCGATGCAAATTCGCATAGAACCATCTTTCTTCCTCACAAAAAGCACTGGAGCACCCCAAGATGATACACTAGGTCGGATGTATCCCTTGGCAATCAAATCCTCTAACTGTTCCTTCAATTCTTTCAACTCTAATGGAGCCATTCGGTAAGGTGCTTTCGAAATAGGCTGAGTACCCGGTGCAAGTTCGATGCTAAATTCGATATCTCGAATAGGCGGCAGACCAGGAATCTCGTCAAAATATCAGGAAACTCGCTAACCACCGGTATATCAGATAGCTCAGGGCTAGACTTCTGAATATCCAAAGCATAAATCAAGAATCTCTCTGCTCCTTTCTGTAGCAAACGAGACATGGTTAACACCGAAATCAAAAGAATTTTGGATCGAGAACCCTTACCGAAAAACTTCCAATCATCTGCCATCTCAGGCCTGAAACGAACAACTTTCTGAAAGCAATCTACTGTCGCCCTATACTTGGTCAAAGCATCAATCCCGACAATACAGTCAAAATCAGATAATCCAAGTACGATGCAGTCAATCTCAATCGAATTCCCTTCGGATTCTAACACACAGTTACGGACCAATCTCACCGAAACAGTCTCTCCACCCAAAGGTGAAGTAATAGAAACAACATCAGATAAAGGCTCAACAATTAAATCATGCATCACAACAAATCTTTCAGAGATGAAACAGTGAGAAGCACCCGTATCAATCAAAACAAACACAGGATAACCAAAGATCGAACAGTTACCTGCTATCACATCATTCTGGGCTGCATTGGCTTGATCCTCTGTCAAGGCAAACACACTCGCCTGTTGTCGTGGAGGTTGGTTTGGGTTCTGATTACCTCCCCGACAATTCTGTTGCTGAGGCGGAAAGGAATGGACTGCAGAAGCTGATCTTTTGGGCATAGCTGGCGGTCGTGAAGAACTGCCGCTCTGAGCTCTATCAGATCCTCGCTGAGGACAGACTCTAGCAAAATGACCCGGCTGCTGGCAGATGTTGCAACTACCAAACACGCTTCGACACTGATCACTCGGATGACGTCATCCACACTTGCTGCATGAAACTCCAGAAAACCCTGAATTCTGTCCAGAACTGAACTGTCTAGAACCACTGGAACTCGATGAACTGTTACCAGACTTCTTGAATTGCTTCCCCTTTGGTCTATACTGATCTCACCTGTTTCTGCCATTGTTGCCTCCCTTAACCCTCTGAGACTGATTCGGCTGCTGAGAAGGTTGGTACTGATACTGAGACTGCTGCTGTGACTGAAACTGAACAGGCTGATTCTGAATAGATCTCTGCTGCTGCTGAGGAGCTATCTGATTTCCTCGTTGCATCAAAATCCCAACTTCGGCTCCCTTTGCCTGATCCATAGCATCTACGAAGTTGTTGGGTCTCCCGGTATTGACCAAGGTAAAAATCTCAGGATTCAAGCCATTGATGAAATGGTCGGCTTTGGCCTCTTCGTTGTCTGCGACGTGAGGTGCAAACCTCAAGAGACTGTCAAATCTGCTCACATAGTCCTCAATACTCAAGTTCCCTTGTTTCAGATTCGCAAATTCGGCACCCTTCTCTTTTCGATACGAGACTGGAAAGAACCGCTTGTAGAATTCAGTCTTGAACAGATTCCAAGTGATGGCGGTGCCTCGGTTCTCATTTGCTTTCTTTGTTGTGGTCTACCATTTTTTGGCAACACCCTGCAACTGATGACTGACTAACCTGATTCTGCGATCATCGGTATAGTCGAGGGAATCGAAGAGCTCATCCATATCATCTAGCCAACTCTCGCAGTCAATGGAGTTCTCGGTACCTGTCAAGGTAGGCGGTCGAAAAGATCGGAATCTCTTCAAAAGAGTCTCCATCGGGGTCGCGGTTGCATCAAACTGGTCCACTCCTGTACTATCCTGATCATTCGGAGGAGTAATAACTGGCGGAGGATTCTCAGTAGAAGGAGAAGTCAAAGGTGGTTGATTCCTTCTCAAGGATCGTCGAGGTGCCATCTGATATCAAGGGGTTAGGATACAATATCTCAAACTCAATCTCAATCTCAACTTCAAAACCTCGGTATCCAAAACTCTGCTCTGAGAACTCATGAATCTCAACGATATACAATGACAGATATATATCACCTAATTCATGTTTTATAAATTAAACCACAACTCATGTAATTCAATTAATCCAAGAATCAATAAAGCATGCTCGCACATATTTAAAATAATCATTTAAATAAATCAATCATATGCGAGAGTTCAATTCATGCGGACTCGATCTACCCCGCTCACTCTAGTTTGACTCCAAGAATCTTATCGCTCTGATACCACTTAATGTGAGACCCCGTTTCTAATCCTCTAATATCGAAAAAATTAAACAAAATCGAACACGAGAGCCAATATAAAATCGAATCAAAATTATTTTTTTAAAAAAAAAAAAAAATTGGGACGCGCGGCCGCTCCTCCCTAGGCGCGGGCGCGCATAGCCTCCTGCCGGGCGCGCGGGCGCGCATGGCGTCCTGCCCGGGGAGGTGCAGGGCGCGCGGGCGCGCCTCTCGGACGAGCGGGCGCATAGCCTGCTGAAAACGTCTTCGAAAAGACTTCAAAAACGTATAATAACACCCGGAAAGGTTCCGACATGATCCAACTAATAATTCAATAATCATAAGATATTCAAAATACAAAAGGGGAATAGATTATGCAATAGTCTAAGTTCTTCCAAATTACAATATGTCGAGTTCTAATAAGGAGTTCAAACGACTCAACAAAACTCAAATTAGATCATTCGACTCGACCCTACAAAACGGTGTCTCACATCTATCGTCTCACCCCGAGCTAACCCAAACGACTTGGTCCAGCTCCTGATCCTCCTGTTGCCAAGTACACATACAAACAAAGACAAAAGCCGGATAAACCGGTTAGAAATATAATTTCTAAGTAAAAGAAACAGGCATACAATATCAGTTAAGCATTCCACCTTGAAATGTAACATTCATCAATCAATACAAATGAGAGTGGATGTATGCATGATTTCAAACTCGGGACTATCAAGTCAGATAATCGAAATGTCAATCGGTATTCGGTTGGGATCCCGGGGCCAAGTCTTCACAACAACTCACCGACACACCCATTCGGGTTGGATGTCGTTCAACTCAACCCCTAGACTTCAGAGCAACTATAAGAAGTATTCTGGCACTTGAAAAAACTCGAAATCCAAAGCCACTTCAATATAGCTCCCTAAATCATCTATATTCAAAACGAATCGAATAATCGGCTCAATATGAATGCAAGTGTAAACGAATAATCAGTCAAGTTCACACAAACAAATAACATGCAGTATGTGATTTTTGGGGCTCGAGAATCAATCAAACTCGAGTATTCAACCCCATTCGAATCGATGTAATCTTTTACCTTTTCTCGAGGCTTCAAGAAAACCTGTCAAACAAGATAACTCGGTTCAAAAACTATTCGGCTAACAAACTCAAAGTCGATAAAACTAACAATATACCGTCTTCAAACTTCAATAGACAACTGAGCCTTCAAATCTTTAACTTCGAATCCTTCAATCAACTGTCAAAACATCGGATGCGGATTCAAAACAAACTCAATAATTTGAATAACTCGAAATCAAACCGAATAACAAAACCGGTAGTCCAAAATCGATTTCGACGGCATAACGGCTATAATCGGTCAAACCAAAAATCATCAATAACAACAACCAACTTCAATCGACTCCAATCAACTTCTCAATCAACAAAACAATACAAAATCAGCCAAAATCCATCAAAATCCAACAACCCTATTTTCGAATTTAACTCCAAAAATTCACATAAAATCCAAACTTTGTTCTTTTTCCAAACTGACTTCGGATACACGATATACCGACTTCCAAGATCATCATACTCGAATATTATCAAAATCTGACAACTCAACAAAAATCGAAGTTCAAGAGATCGTAGCAAAACTTACGTCTAAACAGAGCCCTCGTTGCGGTGATCGTGAATCTCAACTCGGAAATAAAATCTAACGGTCGGATCGAGCGAATCGAGCGGAGAAAAAGCTCAAAAAGTCGATGGCCATGGCTTCCTGCTCGGTCTGCACGATTGGAGAGGAGAGAAGGAGGAGAAAGTGATGGTGAGGTGATGGGAGGTATGGGCTACTTGCATGAGATAATATATAAAATCTCATCTATTGCATTTCAGTTCTTTATTCCTCCAATTTTGCAAAGTAATCCCCTGCTAAATATCAAAACGATCCTCAATCACTAAAAATTCTGATTATCTCGATTAAACTCAATTATAAAAAAAATCGAGGCATTACAGTGGTAATATTATTCGTGCATATCATGACTATATTGGGCAAATGACTAATACGAGAGCGGAGTTATGTGCCATTCTCAAAGGGTTGCAGATCTGTCAGCTTTATAACTTTTTTCCATTGTGGTTGGAAGTTGATTCAATTACTGCTTTAAACATCATATAGGCAGATAAGTCTTCTTGGGATCTTAGCTCTATTTTAACGCAAATTCAGGGGATATTACACTCTTCGGTGGTCAGGAAGTCTCATGTTTATAGGAAAGCCAATGCAACAGCAGATGAATTAGCTAATTTGGGGTTGCTTAAGGGCTCGACCACTCTTGGACCGCAAGACATATCTGGACAGCTTAAGGGGATTTGCAGATTGGACAGCTCTGGATTACCATATATTCGAATATCCTCATAGAATTCTCTTTGTAATTCAAATTTTTGTTTGGTCTTTAACTTTTGCTTTGAGCTATTGTTATTTTCTGAGAAGTTTTGGCCTAGTTTTTCTTTCATGTAATTCTTTTTTTATCTAATAAACTTGTAGGGGTCTGCCAAACCTCCCGTCACAACAGACGGTATTTTTGGGAAAAAAATCGGTTCAATTGTCCAATTGTGGTTTAAGTTTTTGTCCAGTTTAGCTAGTCCAATTTAGCTTGGAGACTTAGTCACTCAGTTCGGTTGGATTAGTTCAGTTTTAGTTTAGTTAAGTTTTTCCTTATATAAACTTGTTTAAACACTAAAACCTTAATTGATCCAACATCCACAATAATTAATTTCTTCTACATTAATAAATTTTATTTATTTACAAGCACTAAATTAAATAGTATATAGCTAATATATTATGAATCTAAAGTTTTATATAAAAAAAAATTTGTTAAAAAAAGACGGGGCGGGTCCTGTTTTATCTTGGGGTAGCAGGTCTCGGTTTTGGCATAACTCACATGTTGCCATCCCTATTAATAAGTTCCTGGCCATAAATAATTTTTAATACTTTCCATTTATGCAGAGAAATGTGAATTGCAAGGTAATAAAATGTGCAAGGACTTTCTGTACAACGGTTTATGTCACTGCACCGGATCTTGGTTGGCCGATAAACCATATATATATATTTTTAAAGTGGTTAGACTTAAGCTTGCCATAATTCGACCTTTTGGGCAATAAAAAACAATTCCAATAAAATAGGGGTAATTTTTCTTTAAATCCATTGATAAATTTAAATTCATTTCCTAACAGAAAAATATATGGCTACAATCCCTTACTTACAAAAATGTTTTGTGTACTATCTCGGTTCACTTTTTTTTTTGGACGAAACTTGGTACTAATACATGATATTTGAGCATTAATTCTCAAGATGTAAGCAAGCAGGGGCGGATCCAGGACTTTTTGTTCGGGGGGTCACGTCTGCATACAAAATGACAAAATAATTATTATATGTTTGTATAATTTTCAATAACATGAATATAATTTTTTGAAAAATAAATATATATTATACATAAAGTTAATATTAATTTTTTTATCAAAAGAGAAAAGTCAAATGTTCATTAAAAGATATTATCGATTATATATAAAAATCTATCTTTGTACATATTATAGATTTTTATCTTTTTTATATTTTATAATTGGTTTTTTTCATCTACAACCAATATAAACATATTAATCGAGAGCCAAAATTTCAATTCAGAGGGATGTTTCATTCTATATATTAATAGAAAAATAATAACAATAAAAAAGTAATATGTAAACATTAATTCAATGAATTAAGTTTTTATTGTATTTCTTTTATTTTGCAAGCACATGACTTTGTTTTATGTCCAAGTTGATGAGTAATTTTTTAATTAGAAAAAAAAGTATCGCAAATTGCAAGTAATTTAATAAGATCCAAAATAAAGATAATATAAGAAAATAAAACACATCATAGAACAAAACAAATACATAACGAAATAGATAAAAAAAATTTACTAAAACAAATGAAAAACCAGAACCAAATTTTGAAGTCAAGAAAAACAAAAAATTTATCAAACTTGGTTTAAAACAATGAGATGATTAACTCCCAAAAATCCCAAAATCTCAAATCTTAAAATCACTTTAAATCTGTGAAAAATCGAGCAAAATGTATATTGAAACGGAGTAAAATAAAAAAATTTGATAAATTAAAAAATCAATCGTATTTTTTTGTTTTAAATAAAAGATGATACCTTTTTAAATAACAAAAAATAAAAAAATTGTAAGAAAGTTTAAAATAAAAGGTGATAACTTTTTAAATTATTTATATATATAAAAAAAAGTGGCAAGAGGGTTTTAAAATAAGGTAAAAAAATGTGGAATATATGATAAAAAAAAAAAAACATATATAAATAAGAAAAATTGGGAGATTGCAGGGACTCGAGCTCGCATCACATGCATTCAATTCGGAAGGCCTGCCGCTAGGCCAAATGCCAAAACCTAATATTTTAGGGGATCTAATTTTATGTATAATATAAATAAAAAAATACTATATACTAATAAAATGTTCAAAAATTTCCGGGGGGGCCTTCGCCCTACAGTAAATCCGCCCCTGTAAGCAAGCATAGATATTGATGACATTTGTGGTTTTTTTAATGAACATGAGTACGAAATATTGAAAATATTAAACTAATATATTATATTAAAGTATTGTTTTATTTGGTACTAATATATAATTATTGAGTATCAAAACACTTGTTGCAAGTGTTGATATTAATAGAGTTGCTCAAATTTTAATTTGTACCCAAACTTTATTTTTTGTATCATATCTAAAAAAGTTAGTGCTGAAATATTATATATTAGTATCATATTTTTAATATTTTGTATAAATTTTCAATCATAAAAAGATATGTTGGTCTAGAGAGTGCAAAATCCTTTTTTTTTTTTTTTGATCAAAAAGTACAAACACGTACATTTTTTTTTTCACGGAGACAAAATGCAAATTTCTGTTTGGATTTGGATACTTAAACTAAATTAACCCCTAAAATAACATTGAGAGTGGATTTAAACGGTGAAAGAAAATTTGGCTTTACTGATTGGGGGTGATGACCCAAGATAAGATAAGATAAGAGCATCATATCATATATGTCCAATATTTATGACATTTCCGTTATCTTGTGGATGGAATATGGAAACAGCAACAGTCCTCTCTTCCACACAAATCTCAGCAAATTACCTAATTGGAGGAGAAATTGGGCATAAGCTGATGAGAATCCCGATTCCCAACATTCGCAAAACTCTGGTTCAAGCTTCTCCCAAGTTTCAAAGTCAGAGAGCTCCGAATGAGAAGCCGCCGTTCATGATTTCCAAGGTTAGTACTGTTTTCTTGTTTTCAAATTAAACAAAACTCTCTGTGATTTTTTTTCAAATGAATGCGCGCAGGAGGATTTGGATTATATGGTGAAATTAGGATGCGGAAGTGTAGTAGGTGCAGCTGCTATAAAATACGGAAGCATTATACTCCCACAGATCACGCGACCAAATATACTTGTTGCCTTGGTTATCATATCAGCTCCTCTGTTACTTGCTGTCTCGCTCTTGATTATTCTGAGCCCACCGCCCACTAAGTGATTATCATTCATGTACATTTACTTACTTGATAATTATTATTTAATTAATAACCCAATAACATATATATATATACACAAAATTTGCTTAGCTACTTCACAACAATTTACTTAAAGCAAGGGCTAAAGCTTCTACCGGTGCTACCGCGTGTAATCGATCGTCCTCTAATGAGTGTTTTTTAGTATTAAAAGTTAAAACTATATGTGTGTATTTATTTTTTATTTTTTTGAACCGAAAAAACTGTGTGTATTATATATATATATATATATAGGAAAATAGAGAAGAATATTCAAACTGTCAAAAAATTCCCAAATTTTTTTTTCTTACCCTGTAGTCAATATGGTGTGTGAGAGGCCAAACAAGTTCACGATCTGAATTCTTTCAGAAAATTCGAGTTCGTGAATCTCATCCGTGTGTGGCCACCAGATTCATCGCACCATCAAATGTGAGACGACCCGTATTTTAAACATTTTCAGGAATTATAATGCGAAAAAATATGAATTTTTTTTTTCAAATACAACAGTGCAGTGCATGTATCGCATTTGCAAGTTCAACAAATCGTCATTGAATCTAAAATCTATGTAAATAACACTTAAAAATCTAATGACTCTAACGTGTTCTTACCGTTTTTGACATCAAAACTTCAAACTTTTTGCATAGGAACTCTTAAAATACTTAAAATACCTTAAAAGTTCATAAACATGAATTAAGAAGCTCAAAAACGTCAAAACATATCCCCGGGACAGAACCCAGGGCGTGGGGGCGGGCATTTCTGCGTGGCCTGGGGAGCCACCTTTGCCGCCCGAAACCAACTCCTCGTGCCAGGGCAACTGCCTGCGAACACAGACAGCGGCGCTAGGTGCAAAAACTCGTTTTTCTTTCAAATTTTTTGGTCCTTTTAAATCCTTAATCAAATTTACTTACCCACCCATTGAAACTTTTGATCAAATACATGAGAAACTAGAAAAACTCGAAATGGATTCATCCAAAAACATTCATCTTCAAAAGATTTGCATCAAAACTTTTCATTCAAAATACACGCACCAAAATTCTCAGATTCAAACATGCTTTCTCATCAAATCTAAAAATCTATAACATATTTCTCAAAAATATTTACAATAGGTTATTTTTTCATGGAAAAGGAATATCTATTTTTAAACCCATCGTGCACCACTCTCCTATCAAACTGCCCCAATAAAATATGACACGCTTGCATAGGGACCACATCACACAAAACCTCATCAACATACTTGCCAATAGAAAATGGCACCACAACTCTTCTATTAACTCTCACCTCTGCGCAATCATTAAATCATTGCAACCTATATAGATGAGGATTCTTTACAAGAGTCAACCCCAATTTTTTCACAAGTTCGCAACTCGCAACATTCGTACAACTACCTCCATCAATAATGAAACTGCACACCTTCCCATTCACAAAACAACGAGTATGAAAAAGATTTTCCCTCTGGCTCTCTTCCTCCTCCTTATGTTGTGTATTTAAAATTCTCTTCGTCACCAATAACTCACCAACAACAGCCCCAAACCCATCCTCATCATTAGGATCTACTAACGCAGGCATATCATCATAATTTTTCCCATCACTTTCAGACTCCACATCACCACAAGCATTAATAATCATCAACTTCTTATTTGGACATTGGCTAGAAATATGGCCAATACCTTGACATCTAAAACATTTAATATCTCTAGATCGAGCACTAGAAGTTTCAGATGTACATTTTGCCACTTGCTTTTGTGCCTCCAATTTGGTGTCAGATTTTGGTTTGTATACCGGCTTGTTATCCTCCCATTTTGCAACGTTTGGACGCCAAGACATCGACGATCCTCAACCGGAAGGTAATCGTCTAGCTCCTCTTCGCTTGAGCTGATGTTCCACCTTCATGGCCGTTTGCAACATCTCATCCAAATCAATACAGTGACGAAGCTCCACTTGATCTTGTATTTCTCTATTCAAACCACACAAGAATCGAGCCATTGTAGCTTCATTATCTTCCTCAATATTGGTCTGGATCATCGTGGTCTCCAACTCCTTGTAGTAATCATCCACGCTCCTTGGACCCTGCCTCAAAGTCTGTAGACGCCTGTACATTTCATGATAATAATGGTTAGGTACAAAACGCTTATTCATAACACGCTTCATCTCTTTCCACGTCTCGATAGGCGGCTCTCCACACCTCCTTCTAGTGGTTACTAATTGATCCCACCAGATTAATTCATAATATACAAACTCAACCACTGCCAACCTCACTTTCTTAAGATTAGAATAGTGATGGCAATCAAACACAAACTCCACACGCTTCTCCCTTTCCAGATACGCCTCCGGATCAAATTTTCCATGAAACGCTGGAATTTTCATCTTAATGCTACTAATATTCTCATCTTCCTTACTGCCTTCCATATATTTTCCACGCACCGCTTCTCGCCTATGTCTACCCCCATGTACTCTTCTCTCCTCATCCCAATTCTCATCAAAACTCTCATCATCATCTTCAAAATCATTCTCCTTCCTACTTTTATTTTTTTTTCCACTACCACTACTCTCCTCCAATCTACTCATCCGCTCATGAAGAGGCTCCAACTCCGACCTCATCACTTTAGTAAATTGCCCCATCAACGCCTCTATTTGAACCTTGGAAATTCCTTGGTTCACACTTTCACTAACATTTTTTTTAGGATTCATGGTACCTGCAAAAAAATCGCTAGTAATAAATTTTCTCACACAAGTTTTCAAAGTTCACTCCAATCGAATCACTCAATCACTCATTTTTTCACTCAAATTTGTGGTAAGACCTTGCTTTGGAGAGTAAAGGATCAAACCTTCAAGTTCAAAACTTTTAGACGCTTGCAAATTGACTCACAAAGATTGCACAAACACTTGGAATTTTATGGAGAAATTGACTTTGACTCGCACCCATGGATGAACAACGACAAAGGAATTGGCCACAAGTTATTTTTCTTCACTTTTTTTTATCAAATTTTTGTCCCTCTCTATATTTTTTTCTTTGACTGATTTTTGAATCTTTCTTTTTTTTTTTTTTTAGAATTTATAACTTTTAGCACAAGACACAAGACTTGGATAACAAGTTTGAAAGAAACGACACAGAAATTTGATATGAGATAGACGAAAAACGAAGAACAAAGAATGATGAACGACGAACGAGGAACGAAGAAAGAATATAGATTAAAGAAGGATACGACTTACTTGAATCAAAAAACTTCGTTTTGATACCAAATGATATGAATCTAGATGAGTAAGATTAGCAAACACGATTATAAGTTAAATCGCACCCTCTAACCAATAATCAAAAGATCCAAAGAGTTTTTCACAATCTTTTAAACAAGTAAAATTGATATAATTTTGGATTTTTACCTTTAATCGACGGGACGATTAACAACAGAAATCACGACAATCGAAACCAAAGAAAACATTCAGATAATTTGTATCTGACAAACTTCAGTAAGAAATCAATTGACAAACATTTTCAAGTAATTAACTGAGAAAGTTTGATTTGAAAAACCAAAGCAAATCTTTGAATAAAATTCTAGAGAAAATTTCAATAATTTGTGTATAAACTGAATCTGAATTATGTTAATGAGAATAAACAAACTATTTATAGTTTACAATAAAAAATAAAAGATAATGCAAAATATTGTCTAAAGATATCAAAGATATCATCTAAAAAGTTTTCTAGTAGGTCTAAAATACTTAAAATAATCCAAACTTATCAAAAACCCATGCACACACACTCAACGCCGAGTGTGTGAAAATTCCCAAAAATCACCCTGCGCTCGAGCGGAAAGAACTCTGCCCGAAAAAAGATGGCTTGCGCTCGGGCGATAGAAAAATGCAGCTCGGGCGAATCCACTTCTGTCCGAAAAAAATTATGATGCGCTCGGGCGGTAGAAATGGCCGCCCGGGCGAAGGAACTCAAACTTATTTTCTTCATTCTTTTCAACTTCCAACACTTCTAGGACGCATATACAACTCCCAAATTGATATTCAAGTGCTCCAACTTCATCTTGATAATTTATCATCAATATTTGAAGTGTCTTCTTGAATTTGTTAGTCCGGCTCCTCGTTATTGGTCCACGTGGCAACTCCAAAGGATCCCGAACTTTACTTGCCACATGATCCACATGCGAGCTATCCATGATCGCATCAGGAGTTCTTGAGGTTCAATTGAAATTTGAAAAATTGAGTGATATGACTGAAAGAAAGAGTGAAGAAAAAAGTGAGATATCCATGTAAAAAGAAAAAGAGAAAGAAAATTTAGAGGCCGAAAGAGAGTGCAAAAGAATGAGATGGCCTTTGAGAGAAAAAAAGAGAGGAAAGAGACCAATAAAAAAAATATTATGGTCCAAAATTGTAAGGTTGAAAATTTTGTGCAAATGAATAAAATCCCTAAAGTACTTTTGTACAAAGAGGTTTTATCCCATTGTGATGATATAGCCGGTTCAATCCCGAGAATTGTTTGTTCTTTTTTGCAGGATTTTGGAGATGTGTTGATGAAGAAGCAAAGGACATACATTACTAAAAGGCTTAACATGTTGGATCCATATGAAGTTGGTTACACACAAAGTGAGGTTAGAGATTTGAGAGTTGTTCTATTCAAGAGGTATGATTTAACTTTAAATGTTAAACACCAATCAAATATCTACTTTTGAAGGTATGATCTCAATTCTAAATTGCTTGGATTAAATTTCTTAGTTGAAGGATTTGTAAATGTGCTATCTATGAAATATGGATTGAATTCAAATCTTGATCTTAAGTTATGAGAATCTATGTATGTTGAGGAATTGAATAATTTGGATCATATGGTAGTGTTGAAGTCATTTGTTGACCTTAATGTGTTGGAATCTTGGTGTGATACAAGAATAAGTAAGTTGGTATATGTTGTTCTGAATTATTTGAATTGTGTTGATATGAGTGAATTGTGGATGAATAGCATAGGTGGGAAGTCCTATTTACTTGATTGGCTAGTGATGACTTTTGGGCTAGCTAATGTGCGTAATACTTTCATGAAATTGATGGATTATGTTTTGCATGCAACTAGAGATATATTTGTTGTGGTATACTTTGATTATGTCATAGTATATAGCAAAATTTTGAATGGGCATGTTAAACATTTGGTACTTGTGTTAATTACATATAGTGATGGGGATTTAAAAGTGTGTATTGTGCACAAGAAAACTTATTTTATTTGTTTATGGTATGAATACTCAAGGAAAGAGAGTTTTTGGTGGATTAAGTGTCAACAAGGTAAGGAGTATGTGGTAGTTACTATACTGTCACAAATGTACATATTTTTATCTATCTTGTTATCAATGTTTTTATGGATTAAGAATGTTAATGAGTTATATGCATTTGATAGTGATTTTAAGGATATGTTTGTGTTTTGTTTGCATAGTACTCGTGATCAATTTTGTGTGAGTAATTGGTATTTGTTTGAAGAGGACAAAATTTTTATTCCATGTTCATTGTTGAGTGAAATACTTGTTGATGAAACATGTGATATGAATTTGTTGTGTGATTATGAGAAATACAAATTAGTGAATATCATGGATGATTATTTGTTATGGTTACATATGAAGAGATATGTTGAGTGGAGTTGTGAGTGACATATTGCATGCGAATTATTTCTTATTTCTAAAAAGCAATGATTGTACTTATCTATGAACTTTGTGTTGGTGTTAACTAGGTCTAATAAGGGAATGAATTTAGTGTTGTCTTGCTAAATAGAATTTTGATCATGATTATGCATGATAGTAATGTTAAAATGTTTAATTTGAGCATGAAGAATTTTGTGAATCTTGATATGATTATGAGTGTGCAAGATACATTAGTGCATGTGGAAAATATTTTTAAAGTTTCAGATTCTTGCTTGGTTTTTGTAGACAAGAGGCAAGATTTGAGGACAAATCTTTTTGAAGAAGGGGAGTCTGATATGAATCTAGGAGGTGCTCGAAGATTCATATGGTTCCAAAAAATGTCTCTTAATTTTCCATCAAGAATTAAAGGATTTGCGATCCATGAAAATTTAGTTGGAGAGCATGGAAAAAACTTTGGAAATTATTATGATATTTTCCAAAACCAAAGGGATCAAGAAAGTGAAAAAAACTTGAAGAAAATGCTAAAACGAAGTCGAATGAGTCGAAGCCAAGGCGCGCCCGCGCTACTTCATTGGCGCGCCCGCGTTGTGTTTTGCGATCAAGAAGCGCGCCCGCGCTACCATCTCGCTTGCCCGCGCTGTTTCGGACTTTGTGAAAATTTGTTTGCGTAGACCATGCACACCTGCGCTACGTTCTCTCAAACACACTTCGGCATGTTTGTGTGTTTGCGTGGTTTTTGATATATTTTGATATATATTGATATATTGTGTTATTTGTAAGTCTTATAAGTCTATTAGGAAACTTTTAGATGATATCTTTGATATCTTTTGTAATATTTTTGCATTATCTTTAGTATTTTGGAATTATAATCCAACTAGAAAATCTATAGTATAATTCGGCACTGTTTAGTTTGAGTGATATGATAAGTAGTCCATAGATAAGTAATATAATGTAAATTAAAAATAAATAAGAAAAAATAGTTAATACATTATTTGATTTGATGGATAGATTATAATTTATTTTATTTAATTGATGTAAAATTATTAATTAATAAATATATAAATAATATGACGAAAATAAGACGAAATTAATTGGGATAAGTTATACATAGATTAATAATACATCAAACCAAACAATGCCTTAAGATTCCTAGCTTATTTTCTTTTATATATTTTAAACTTTACATTCACTAGAGATATACAAGAATTATTCAGTTTACTGATTTTTATCAATTCTTAAAATTTTCTCTAGAATTTTGCCAAAACTTTGCTTGGTTTTTATCAAATCAAACTTATCAAACTTTTTGGTGTTTGTCAATTGTTGGGTTTTCAAAGACAGATTACTTTGAAGGTCCAATTGAATTGTTTATTGTTTTCTTCTCGTGATTATCTGTTGCTAATTTCGTTGTAAACTAAAGGTGGATATCCGAAACTTACTTCTTTAAAAGATTGGGAAAACATTATAGAATCTGTTTGTTATTGAATTAAGGATACGATTCGTTTATAATCGTGTTTGCTTTTCATGCATCCAAGATTCGCATCACATGTGTATGACAGTTATAAGTTCCATTTGACATTTACTAATGAATTAATAGTAGAGTCATTATCTGAAATCAAACTAACTAACAAATATAAGAAATAAATGAGAATGGAAACGTTTGCGGGACAAAAATCTAAAAATCAGTCGACATGATAATGTGATATCCCATAGGTGAGTATATATTTATATTTTTTGAAAACTAAAAACAAAAGGTTCATTCATATACCAAGAAGGATATCTTGATTCTGTCTCGGCCGTCAAATCTCGTGCAAGTCCAAGGTCCTGCCATGGCAACGATTACAACTCTGAAGCTCTGAATTCGAAGACCATTTGAACTCCCATGTCTATCACTCTATCTATTCATTTCACTCGAATTGCTTCGCATTTTCCCCTCTATTCTTCTCGCTGCATCGCTCGTGTCTTCCCTTGCCAACGACACCACTCACTCAGTTCTCGCCACTTTCGTTCTTCCCTTGCAAACCCACGTCGTCTCTTCTGTGTTTCAGCCTCTAAATCTAAAGGTGAGATTTCGTATTTACATTTTCATGTTATATTTATGAGTTTTATAAGAATACAATTTGCACCTTGAAGTATGCATGCTTTTTGACTAAAACTTATGTATGTTGGCTCTCAATTGGTGAAAAAGTAGACGGGTTTCTTTAAAGTTGTACCCCCAATACACTTGACGTTTCGTTGTGCGGGTTTCTGTATTTTTATCATTTGGGTTTTAGTATTTTATTGAATTAGCATCGATTGTTGATATTTTTCACAAAAAGTTGGGAACTTTATAAATTATCTGTTGCAAAAAGGCAGCTCAAGAGTTCAATATTTTGAATCTGTTAAATTGGAAATACAGTAAGTTGTGTGGATTTCTACAGTCGAGAATTTTTTTAGCATTATTCTTGAGGTTATTTGACACACCCTCTGTCGCAAAAGAATGTTTCATATGTTGTTGTTTAAGGTCGAACTGTTTAATTGCAAGGTTTTGTTACTCTGAAGGATTTTTTACCTTTCGAGAAGTTGATATAGATTTGTATTCCTTTAAGATGCAGTCTGGAATAATCGAAATGATCCATCAGATGAAAGATACGACGTGATTGTTGTTGGTGGTGGGCATGCAGGATGTGAAGCTGCACTTGCATCTGCTCGTTTAGGGGCAAAAACTCTTCTGCTGACTCTAAATATTGATCGCATTGCCTGGCAGGTTGTATTTGCAAAATACCTAGAAGCTCAGTACTTGAGCTTTTTATTTATTTTTATTTTTATTTTTATTTAGCAAATGATTGCATTCCTTTCTGTATTCTGAATTGCTGTCTTGCTCCCTTTTCCTTGCTCTTTGGTATTCAGTCGTACTGGATTTTTCAGTTTAGCAGGATGTTTGGGTTTTGCGATAGGGAACAAATAGCAACATAGAATGGATTTAGCCTTTTGGATTTGTCAGAAAAACTATGTTTTGACCATCTTCAAATTAATGGTAAACCATCTGGTATGACCTCAATGAGGGTTTCTTTGGTCGATCTTCATGGATATGTTTTGTTCTATTGACGTTTGGTGGAATGTGGATCATGAGCCCACAAATAAAATCTAGTTGAAAATTATGTGAACCACTTTTTGTATAGCAAGCCCTCTTCATTGGTTCACCTAATTGTGACATGTGAGCCATATCTTTATTCTAGTGGACATCCTAAGATTTGAAGGTTTAAGTTGGAGCTTTAGGTACCATGTACAAGTATTTAGTCTGTTGGGTACACTTGCATATGTTACTTTATATGACTGAACACGAATCAACCAGATACACAGTCACTGGTAAATATGATTATGGAAAAGATTATCCATGGTAACTTAGTCAAGGCTATATAATTAAGAATACCAAGCTCATAAAGACATTAAAATTTGTAAGATCCATGCTTTAGATGAGAGAACAAGAATCAATCAGAATTTATTGTTATGTCTATGTTTTCTGTCAGTCCCCTGGATTCAATCAATTATCAAGGAAGTTCTCTTTTTAATGTGTTTTAATATTGCACATAGTTTCTTTATTAATTGGAGTTGAATGCAGCCTTGCAATCCAGCTGTTGGTGGACCTGCAAAGTCTCAACTTGTTCATGAAGTGGACGCGCTTGGCGGTGAAATCGGAAAGATAGCAGATAGGTAAATTAAAAGAAAATAAAAAATTAGAATATTTGTAGCACTTATGTCGCTTTTTTTTCCCATCAAGTTGCCACAATTATTGGAATGCGTTCTTACAAATAAAAAATGCTTCAACTGTCTCTAGCATCTAACAAAGTTCTTGCCAAACATCTCAAAGTCTTCTGAATCCACCTTAATCACTTCTCACTCCTGTACCGTCTTTAGTTCTATGTGCATGTAAAGCTTAAGTTTTATTTTCTTGCCATCTTGTTATATTCTGCAAGACACATTACTGTGTCATGCTTCTTATCCAATTTTTGCTAATTATCTGTATCCAAATATTGTGGATTTGTGTCAAATCCACTGTGGTGGATACCTACAATTATGTGTAGTTTTAAAATAGGCAAAAAGTTCCATCGTGACCGATGATGTGAATGTAATCTAACTTTAAAAAATGTTTTTTTGGCTGTCGAGAGTTTGACTGTCAATTGCCCGAAAAGGAAAAAAGAGAAGAGGTAGACTGTCAAGAATCAAGTCCGGGCATCTTTATGTTCTGCTCCAGTTTTGGTTGATAATTTGATATTTTGCTCTCGCTGAGAATTTCATTTTTGTTTATATCATATCAATGAGAACATGTGTTATGTCGTCCTTCAGGTGTTATTTGCAAAAACGAGTTCTGAATGTCTCGAGGGGCCCTGCTGTTAGAGCGCTGCGTGCTCAAACTGATAAAAGAGAATATGCTTTGGAAATGAAGAAGATTGTAGAAAGGCAAGTTTTTCGATGTATCCTCCTGCATATTTAGTCAATACATTAGTTCGATGGTCAGAATAATGTGCCTCTATACTCGGTATTTGATTTCCCTTACAAAGGTTTCTGTTTATTAATAAAACACTTTCGTAATATTTATGGCTCTTTATTGGAATTCGTCATGTGTTGTGGTCTTGTGGATGCTTCTGCAATGAGACACATTCTGCTGTGTACGTTTTCCATCTTTAGTGAGACTTGTTTAACTTGATTCTTCACTGCTCCGCATCCCATCTATTTGTGAAAATCTATGTACATTACCCTTTCACTTCTTAATCTTGTCAACCATGTAAGATATAGAATCTCTGTCCATTAGATCTGTTCTGACTTATGATGTTTGTGTATAGTGTTAGTAGGTGCATGTTTATATTGGCTGCAAGTTATAACCTAAATTGCAATCAGTTGTGCATACTTCATTTGGATATATTTATAGTAGCTGGATAGAGAACAAAACTGATTTTTTTTCCAAAAAAATATATCAATTATACATGCATTACGTAATTGATTCGATTATTAAAATGGTGCATCACAGTGTCTTGATTTAAAGTTGTAAACTGACATAAACAAACCTTCAGAGTATGTTAATTGCGGAGAAGTTTTTGGAAAGGTACTATGTTCTATGCATTAGTAAAATATTACTGATGTTACTAGATACATTGTAAAAATTAGCTATTCAAAATGAATCCCAAATTTCTGAAACATTTAGATTTTATCTAGATGTTTTGAGTTTTAGTGGTAAAGTTGTCTCTCTGGATCTTGGTTGCATGGTTGTCCAATTTCAGGATCAGTTTAGCCAAAGATCACGGTGTGTGTAATTTTGGAATTAACCTTGTAAAATTCATTACAAACTTTTTTTCTCTAACTACTAATTCATGTTTTCAGCATGCCGAACCTTTCTATCAGAGAAGCAATGGTGACAGATATTTTGGTGGGAAATAATGACAATGTGGAAGGCGTTTGTACATTCTTTGGCATGAATTTCTATGCTCCTTCTGTTGTTCTCACTACTGGCACCTTCATGAGCGGTAAAATTTGGGTGGGTAGAACTTCCATGCCAGCAGGAAGAGCTGGTGAATCAGCTTCGCATGGTCTGACAGAGAACTTGCAGCAGCTTGGCTTTGAATCTGACCGACTAAAAACTGGAACCCCTGCACGTGTAGATTGCCGCACAGTAGATTTCTCTGTATTGGAACCTCAGCATGGGGATGAAGAGGTCATTCCCTTTAATTTTACACGCAGGTTCTGTTATAGTTCTACATTATCCACGGTTGTCCATTGTCTTAACCATTTATGATGTGGATTTCATGCATTCATCTTGTTTTGTTCTTTTCTATTTAATATAAGAGTTACGTGCCAGATATTTTTTAAGATTGTGTTGAACTTATGGGATGCTAAATTCTGGGTTAGTAACTGCGGGAATTGAACAATGCTGTCAAGTGTTGATAAAGTTCCTTTGCATAAAAGTTGTAATCAATTAACGATCTACCATTCCAAATGGATTGATCTGCTCTATTTGTTGGCCATCTAAGCTGCTAATAGGTTGCTGAAGGGCCGATTTACCTTGTGCACCTACGGTGAACACGCCTTGATATTGTTTACTTGATTTAGCTTGTTTAACACATAATTCCTGAGCAGCTTTATGCTTGTTCTGCTTCATTATTGTCTTGTAAAAATTGTGGTCCAGCTTATCATCTGCCTGCGCTATCGTAGTTTCAACCGCATCACGTTGGTTTTATGTTGCTGTTCAGCCAGTTAAACAGTAGACTTCATTACAACCATGTTAAATTTACCAGCATCTACCTGTTCATGATCATGCACACCTGCTTGCCTGAATTTTACTATCACCTATACCTACCTCACTGAGAATATCACCTTCATTATAGTAGTGTCCACAATGTTATCAATTTCGAAGTGTGATACTTATTTTCCTCAATTATAAACAGATAAGCTGGTTCAGCTTTGATCCAAACTACCACATTGAAAGAGAGCAGATGTGCTGCTATCTTACACGCACTACGAAGAAGACTCATCATTTAGTTAAAGAGAACTTGCATGAGACTCCCACATATGGAGGATGGGTGGAAGCAAAGGGACCTCGGTACTGCCCCTCCATTGAGGACAAGGTTTTGTAGATTCTACATGTTGACTTCCAATCTTCCTTTCTCTTCAACATCAAAGGCTAATAAAAATTCATACTATGTAAATTTTCTTTACATTGGATTTCTGTTAGCACTGATGAAATTTCTTCAATCTTGAGGTAAATATGTATCTTTTCTCTATAATTCTAATATATTTTTTTGTCAAGATTGTTAGATTTCAAGATAAAGAGTCGCATCAAATATTTCTAGAACCAGAGGGTCGGACTGTACCTGAACTCTATGTGCAGGTAGTGGAGTTACCTTTTGGACTGTGTTGCGTTTGTTGGTGATTGCATTCAACAGATTTTAACTTATAATTAAGGAAAAACTCTAGAGCCAAAGGTTGAACTGCTAGTTTTCTCATGTACACGAGCGAAAGAGCGTTGGTAATCCATCCATCTTGTTTTCCTACAGGGATTCTCGACTGGTTTACCAGAGAGACTCCAGCTGCCACTATTGCGGACTTTACCTGGACTTGAAAATTGTTCGATGCTGAGACCTGCTTATGCTGTGGAGTATGATTACTTTCCAGCACATCAATGTTTTAGGTCCCTCATGACAAAGAAAATTGAAGGACTTTTTTTCTCCGGTCAAATAAATGGGACGACTGGTTACGAAGAAGCTGCAGCCCAGGTATTAATGCTTGCTTACAAACAAAAAGTTGCCAAAATAGCCCGTTTCTTTTTGACCCATCTGTTACTTTTCTTGTGTATTATTCAAACAGGGTATTGTGTCTGGAATAAATGCCGCCAGACATTCTGATGGTAAATCTCTAATTGTTCTTGAAAGGGAGAGCAGTTACATAGGAACTTTGATAGATGATCTGGTAACAAAGGACCTTCGAGAGCCTTATCGCGTGCTAACAAGGTATTAAAACAAAAGATGTTTCTATTTTCATACTCCTCTTTGTGATAATCCCTCCATGGATTAAAAATACTGGTGCTAGACAGTGCTCGGAACATCCTAGGATTGTCCGATGGAGCCCTTTTATTAAAGCATAGAATGACAATTGGCACTGCAAGGATCAGGCACATCTTTTCTCCAAGCCGACTCTATGTTTTATATATTTGGGAAGAAACTGAACGAGATGGTTTAATATACTCCATCATATTGCTTTGCTTATTTTCATTAGCACGGGTGGTCTCTGTCGATGAGGTGTCTTTCTGCTGCTACCTCATGTTCTTCTTTTATTATTTTCTTTTACAGTTGTAATAAAATTTTTTTTCAGCCGCTCCGAACATCGACTGCTACTACGGTCTGATAATGCCGACAGCCGCCTTACACCACTGGGCCATGAAATTGGTTTGATAGATGAGAGTCGCTGGAAAATCTACCAGGATAAGCAGGCTCGAATTTCAGAAGAGAAAAAGCGACTCAAGACTACCAGGATTTCAGGTTTTTATCTTATCATTTGTAAGAACTTGTGATGGTTCAAATCTTAATTGTCTTTGCTAAAATTTTCATGGGACATACACACTTGAGTGACTATACGGCTAATCTTGAGGGTTGGGAATCTTCCAAATAATCTTTTATGTTTTAAAAACTGGGATGCAGTATGTGCTCGAAATTGGTTTCCCCCGTTTGTTTCTTCCAGGAGTCGTTTTACTTTGCTGTTTACAAATTTCCTTTTTGTGTTCGACTATCTTTCTTCGGCCACGTGCTGCTCTCCCTCAGAAAAAGAAAAAGAAAACACTACGCATACTTCCGCTTCATGGGCAGAATTAGAGGCCTTACTGTTACATGCTTTTTGTGGATGGCGATGCGATGATTTATTACAAACGTTCCAAATAATGCATGGTAGATCTTAAGGCTTGTGTTGCGGCCATGACCCACATATGCAGTTCATTTTCACTCAAGAACTGTCTTATAAAATCTACTTTACTTCATATCAGATGACTAATATCAAACTGAAAATTAATCCAATAATTTCTCTTGTTTACATAAGAATAAAAATACATAATGCGCAGCCAATAGTTACACCAGGCTAACTAAAACCTTATTTTACTCTCCGTGTGTTACTTTCAGGAGGAGATCTAGCTACTGAAATCACCGAGGTTTCTGGTCAACCCGTAAAGGATTCATCGACATTAGAAAGCCTTCTTAAGAAGCCACATGTGCAATACAAAATTTTTGACAAGCATGGATTTGGGAATGAACGACTATCTAGGATCGACAAAGAATGTGTCGAGATAGATATTAAGTACGAGGGCTTCATCTTGCGTCAACAGAGCCAACTCCAGCAGGTAGATAATTATAGAATTAAGGCTTTAATTTAAGCCATCAGCCCTGGCCCTTAAGCAAGATTTCATGATATGTATGTGAGTGTCCAATTAGCCAGATTTTGCCTCTCTATTTAATACACCATTGGACTCTCGCATCTTGATAATTGAATGTTACAGTAACATACAACATGTGATATGATTGTGTTCGTGTTGTCTCATGTTGATGACCGTGTTTTCTTTTATAGATGGTTCATCAACAGCACAGACGACTTCCGGTAGATCTTGATTATTATTCGATGGTAACTTTGTCACTGGAATCACGAGAGAAGCTGTCAAAGGTAGGTCTGTAATTAGATTGTCACAGAGCCTTTTTCTCAAAATTATGCCTATTGGCCAATTCCCCAAAAAGACCTGGAATCGTGGTTTCTCTTGTGGAACGCGATCCAATCATGCATTGTTTACTCTCAAAGGGGCAGAAATCGGATCATTGTTTGAAAATTCACTATTCTTGGTCCTTTTTGTCTTTTGAGCGCACAACATTAATCCCATTTCACAGGTGAGGCCAGAAACAATTGGGCAGGCAAGTAGAGTTGGTGGAGTTAGTCCTGCTGACATTACAGCTCTCCTCATCATACTAGAATCAAACAGGAGGAAAGCCCAAGAACAGAAAAGACACCAAGTTCTCGTGTCTGCCATTAAAGATGATGACCCAGATGTTTCAAAAGACCCTAGTAAAGAGGCAATCAATGCTTGAACAAAACAGAGAGTATAGTTTCTTGTCTTAAATCATGAATCTACGACACAGAGCTCTCTTGGAACAGCTTTTGGTTATTTGCATTGCTCGAGCGAACCCATAAAAGGGGTTCCACATTGTATTTGAATTATATCTTTCGGAGATAAGTTATAGCTCTTTTTGTAGCCCTCTAATATGTTTTTCGAGAATCCTAATTTTTTAGGTTGCCACTAAAATTTGAACCAAGCAACGGCAGCACTCACTAGTGTATAAAGCCTTTGTGCAATTAAAAGTGTAATGAAATTTTAGTGTGATATGGTATTTGGCATATTTGTCGCCAAAAATCTATCATCCAAAAAAAAGTAGAGAGAATCAAACCCTTACCATTTTGTATTCTCTGTCTCGCATCTTCAATATCATCATTATTTGATGTTTAGTTTTACTTCTTTTTTAAAAAATACCTTATTATTATACAACACGAGCTTGGATTAGGAAACGAGTAGTATTCTACAAAATTTGTTATTTTAACCCTGGGATACAACACAGTTTGATGTCAAAAGAGATGAGAAGTACGTTGCAGATCTTCACAGATGAAAGAAATTAGATGAATTACAATGAAACTCAGGCACAACGATTTGCCGATGTATCAGGAACGTGCCTCGATAAAAGCTAAACATCTAAAAAAATATGATCTTTGTAACATTACCATTTCCATGCTATTTGGAAGCTTTGTCATCTGATGGGTTTTTGGCAGAGTTTGAAGGCTGTTGCTTAGCCGCGGTGGAGTTGGTTGGCTGCTCAGCTTCGACTAGTTTACGGAGTCTCTCTTGAAGAAGGCGGACCCTGTCCTCTGTATTGCGGAGCCTTCTCCACCTGTAGGTCAACCAGAGACCAAATCCACCATAGACAAGTATATAAGAACCCCAAACATAGGGGAATGTCTCTGCATGAGTCTTTATCCTTTGGTATTGCTCTTGTATTTTGCCTCTCCACCCGACCGCTGCGGGATTTGCCTCTTCAACTGTTTGATGAACGTCTTGGGTTGCCATTTTGTCCTGCCCCACACCACACCGATAAACATCAGTATTATCCCTCGCACAGGTTACAAAATCAATCAGAGTTTCTATATATCATTTTCAACCACACCCAAATCAATAATATCGAATTTGCACATGGCAAATCAATCCACAGACTGAATCCCTCGTTTAAATATAAAGAAATCATAATTAATAATCCCTGTGAAATTAAGCTGACAATCAGAAGAATAATTCAATTCAATAAATAAAAAACCTCTTCGATGATTGCTGTAGAAATGAAGAGTATAATGTTTGTTCCTTTCAAACTTTGGCTGATTTGCTTCCTGAAAACCCTATTCTGCTGCTGAGGCCAGACAAGTTCCAATCGTAAAAGAAAATTGGAGAACCCTTGCGGCGGCGACAGTGTAGGATTATCCCAATGTTTTTGGGGGCTTTAATTCCAGAGATTCGGTACCCATATGAAAGGGGGTTGAGCATATTTGATATCTATTTCCCAACAAATTCTTCTTATAAAACCCAAAACCCACCGATTTTCTCTGATTTTACTGTTCAGTCCTTAATCTTAGACCATTCCATCTTAAATGTTCCAACATTTTCGGTTTCGTCCCTGTGCTTCTAAAAATGCTCGATTTAGTCCTTCCGTTACTTTGCTCAAACTAACTGTACCTCTTAAAAAAAAAACCCAAAACTCTAATATTAAAGCCCTAATTTGTGTTAGCACTCTCAAATATGGATCGATTCTTCTTTCTTCCCAAAAAATTCTTTATTTTTCGATTTTCTCTTTCCCTCGGAATGAAATCGACGATGGTGTCTAACAGGAATGTATCTCCGACTTCCTTGTACATAAAATTTGTTCGGATTAACAGTTCACCAGAAAATTTACTACTGGACAATGCTTCAACAGCCACTAATTCTTTTAAAGATCTATTGGTTGAAAATAATATATATGCCAAAGCCTACAATACCAACAAGTAACTTTCATTGTGGAGCTAAAATACAAAAAAAAAAAAAAAAAAAAAACGATTTTTTTAAAAATCATATGCTTGAAAGTTTTCCAAAATTGTAGTAGAAAGTGGTCTCTGTAGACCCAATACAAGGAGAAAAAAATATGAGAGAGGAAGTCGGAGATACACAAACATTCTTTTGTGAAAGAAGCGGAGCGCCACCTGTTTTGTTTCAGAAAGCAAAGCTTTTCTCTTTGGTGATGAAAAAATGGTGTGTCGAAAAAGAAAGAAAATGTGGAGAATGAAATTAGAGCTTTTTGATGTAGTGACGGGTCCCGGATCAACTACTATTCAATTCTATTAGCATGCAATTAACTTAAGATAAGATTAAACATTTAGATAGCGGAAAAATAAAATATTACAACCCCATTGAATAGAATTATAAATACCCAAATGTCATACAACCAAATCGAAAATAGTACTAATATCGAAGCTGAATTGAAACAAGATCACCCCTCCTCGGTAAGCTGCAACTGCTGCCTCAACGCCCACACCCGCTGGATACGTGCAACCTAAGGTCTGTCTCGTGGAATGGGGTGTCCAAGATAAAATCGATGAAAGGAGCGATGAAAGCACTCAATACAAAAGTATGAGTATACATATGTTATGCGTGTGTGAATGAAAATGTACGTGATACTGGGAAACTATCTCAGTCAAACTCTGCTCGGTCAAGATACATAATGGTATGTAGCACTATGGGCCATCGCACCAGGAAGTGGCTCTCCTTAGCGACCCATACCGAAATCACCTACTAAGTCAAATCCTAAACATGAAATTAAATCTTGATTAACAATAATCAGATAATTCAGCGAAAACTCGAATACATCAAACCCAAATCGAAAACATTAGTTAAAATACGGGTTAAGGTACAACCATATCGAATAAGTGTATCAAATACAATCCCAAATAAAACAATCGAACCATGAAACTAGAAACTCAACGGCGCTGCTCATCGCCTTGGGGCTCACTCCTGCCCGTGCCATCCAACCTGAGGCCTGCCCCGCAGAATGGGATGTCCAAGATGAAAATAAAGACGTGATAACTAACACCTAGTACAATAAATATGAGTATAAAAACTTATATATGTATGCACATGACATGAACTGGATAATTAGATCAACAGGGAAAAACCCATGCTCAACTAGAGGCTCTAGAGTGACTAGTATCAACACGGAAACACCCTCTGGATAAATAGAACAAACATTCGGACATGGATCTAGAAATTTTCTGGAAGCATCATAGTCCTCCGTGCTCGTCGGACATGTGACTCATAATGTCCAACCATCCACAAACTAGGGCTGAGCGACCCTACTAAACATGACTATCTCGAAGGAGATTCGGCTCAACATGATACATGGACATGTAACACATGAATAGTAATAAATGCATATCATGGTAGATAAAATGAAACACATAAGAATACATACTCAGCTGGATATCTCAGTCAGTAAATGGGCTGAAACTGACAGTGCATCCTCGGATTCTGAATGCTCAACTAGTTTGAGAGATGATGAGGAAGTTAAATGGCTCATGGATGATGAAAATCAATCATCGACTAGTGAACAAATATTCGATTTCAGTTCTGAAATTTTTTTACGAGAAGAGTTAATAAATGCACTTCATGATATGGTAAACGGGTACTAAATAATACCTTTGCCATTTGATGAAGTTAAGACAAAAAAACATGATATGTCAAATACGTTGACTTAGCCCAATTGGGAACAGTCAGTCGAAAGAATCAGTTTTGAATAAGAGATTGTTAAGATAAAAAATTTAGAATGATAAAGTACATGCTGATTACCAGAATACGAGAAATGAGAATAAAAAGTTAACTGATCTTGTAAAAACCTAGAACAAGTCTTTCGTGACCCACACTGAATTGAATGAGTTGCAAAAGCCAGTGGGAGATAAAACTAATCTAGGCTATAGAAAAAATGACTTCACTACTGAGTTGAGTACTCGCCCAAGACTGAAAATGTGCGAAGGAAAGTTTATTCACTTTGTGAAATCCACTATGGGATATAAGCACAGTGACACTACCCCAAATAATGAGAAACCTATTGAAACTCAAGTGACTGGAAGGAAGTGTGGGATTGGATATGTGCCAGATAGCTCGATTGCTAGGCACGATTGGAAGCCTCCACAGACCAGTCAAGCTAAGCATCACTCAATGAATGAGTCACATAAAAATACTACAACTCTATATCATTTCAAATAAGATATATGCAGTGAAAGAATCTAGAAAAATTCAAAAAACACACAATATCAAGCACACACAGGGCATTTCATTCATATACACCTGCACGAGCACATATAATTTGGGATGCACACAAATGTCGTTTAGTTAGGGTGATCCAAGCATGGATTCCCAAAGGCTACTCCTTGCTGGACCCAAATATATGTGGGGACCATATCATTTAACTTTGTAATTGTAGGTAAATAAGGAGAGGAAGATCTAAAATCATCAATTTTGTACCTTGATAGTGGTTTCTCCAGGCACATGACTTGAAATGCACGACTGCTTACCAAAATGAATCACTGTTCAGGACCAAAAATCACTTTTGGAGACAACTCCACATGTAGAACTATGGGTAAGAGTAAGATTATCCATGGTAACATTATTATTAAAGATGTTTTGCTGGTTGATCACTTGAAATATAATTTGATAAGAATCAGTCAATTGTGTGATAAGGGGTACTCAATCGAGTTCATTAAAATAGTTGTCTGGTGAAATCATTCTTTGGTAATTTAATTATAACAAGGAACAGATGTGGAAACACATGTGTTAGGATTGGGTAGTAGGGGTGTCGTCTTCCTAAGCTGATATACTATAGTAGTTGACCACAAACGATGCTAAACAGAGTTCAGTTGAGGTTGGTCAACTGAACTGTTTCCTTTCTCATAAATAGATATTAATTGACAAAAAATTAATATGTGCGGAAAGATGTCAACTAACAGATTAGAACTTATATCAAATGGCCAGACTGAATTTGTGTGTAAGTGAGTGTGCTCAACTGAAATATGTATAAAACTGGAAAGTAAGAACACAAGTATTTGTTTATGGATGTTTGGAGCTAAAATCTCCTACATCACCCCTTCTTACACCTAGGAAAGATTCACTCTAGAAGACTTTGACTATTAAAACATTTTGCAACAGCCCGATACAAGATTCGAGCTTACCCAACTGTCTATCTCAGAACTCCTAGACTTAATCTCAAGAACTCAGTTCTCGATTGATTCTTGTTATAACAGTAGTGTTTGAAAGTTCACTAAACTGATCTATTACAGGGTTTATAACTTGATAAGCTTTGGGACAATGTGATCCCACACTTCATCAAATATATCTATGCGCGTGTGCTTGATCAGTTTGCTTCAGTTTCAGTTGAAGCTCTTGATTGAATATAGATGAGTAGAGTTGTTGTGAATATCTTTGTGAATGTATATTTATATGTATATGCGCGACTCCCTCTTAGTTACTGATATTTATCTCCTTTATATAGGAACGGATTGTAACGGATCTTTCAATTCAAATTGTATCTGTACTGCAACATCGTAATATTCCATTTTGAAGGTACAATGTGGCTCTGTGGCTTTGCGATGTCAGTTATGGGGTTCAGTCTTGGATGTGGTAGACTGCTTCATTTTAGTTTTCCTAAACTGAATGTAGTTTAGTTAGTAAACTCGGTCTGGTTGTTTTTACCAATTGATGACTTCAATTTGGCTATGGTCTGTAGTAACCCGTAACCCAATGAAGTGATTAAGGGATTAATTAACAAAAAGTAAGAAAATTGGGCCAGCGTAGATCGGACGCTCCGAAGTGGTGTTCGGAGGCTCCGATCGTGATCGGACGCTCCGTCGGCAGCATCGGACGGTCCGATCAGGGCTAGGGCTTATGTCATCAATTACGTCAGTAAGGTAACGTCATTGCTTGCGTGCAGATGGGACATCGGACGGTCCGAAGTCGGGTTCGGATGGTTCGAACGTGTTCGGAGGCTTCGATCGAGGAACGGACGGTTCGAACTCCGTTTATAAATAGAGGGCCCGAGGCTCATTTTTAAGCGCTCACCTCACTCTTCTCTCTCATTCCCTTAGCCTTCTAACTTAGATATAGGGAATTCTAGGCGTTCTAATGGGAATCCGGAAGTAGCGGAGCGATCCAAACGTCGTAGCGGAGCTGTGGCCTAGTTTTGAGGCAAGCGACAACAAAAGGCTGAAGACGGACGCATGTATAGCTTTGAATTCCTAAAAATATTTAGGAGAATGAAATATATTAGTTAAGGCTTTTAGAGCTTAAATATTGATGCATGAGTATTTGCATTGTAGACGTCGTAGTGTGGACTAGTAGGCGTGGGATCTAGACCAGTGGTGCTAGGATTTGCCTGCAGTGTTAGAAGTACGTAAGTACTGACAAGATAGTTGGCATGATATATGCTTATATGTTGCATGAGTATGTGCTATATGTTTTCCATGATTTACCGCTTTAGCACATGCATGTTTTATACTGGACTGCATCTTGTGAGATGTGAGTCATTGACAGTTTCCATAAGGGAGCTTGTAACTCATCATGGACTCGAGTCAGGTATTGTCAGTTTTCTTGTGAGTCTTGTGTCCTGTTTTGGATTCGGGTTAGATTTTGGGGAGACTCAGCCCCTGGTTTTGCTATCACTAGGAGCGACCACGACGGTGGAGTAGACGCTATAGTTGATAGGGTGAATATACGAGTACCCCCGCAGAGTCGCTCTCTGGCAAGGTGCTGTATATTTGATGGCGCCCTGCGCAGTCTGTTTTACCCAGGATTTTAAAGTCATTTATGTGCTGCATATTTTTTTATATATCATTGCTTTCATTATGAGTGTTGTCTATCACGCCACTGTGTTTGGTGTTCTTGGGATACCTTGTGGCAGGGCAGGTTTGAGGCTAGATGGTCCAGGAGGTTCGCACCAGGAGTGAGGCTGGTGCCAGTTGCAGCGAGAGTCGTAGTGGTAGGATTGTGATCCTATAAACTTTCGATTTGGTTGTATAAGTATTATACAGTTTTGTTATCGTCGGTTGTATTCTGCCGACCTGATTTTTTGTATTTTGAGTATTCTTCTATTCACACTTTTTAATATTAATGCATGCGCTTAATTACTTTGATTAGGTAGTGGATCCGGGTAGGTTCGCTACAGGTCAAATTCAATTTAATTTAGGTATCACTTCATTTTAGTGTGAGTGTGTCCAGTTTACGTCTTCAGTTTGGCTCATGGAAAAAAACAGTTTACTTTGATATTTTGCCTATTCGTTTTGTTAACACAGAAACCTTGAAATATTCCAAAATTTCTCCCTTTTTGGTGTTGATAAAACCTTAGCATGTAACTCCATCTTCGGGAAAAATCACATCTTGAAATTTTAGTAACCCGTACCCCAAATTGAGTGATTAAGCGTTAATCACTAAGTCATTATCAAGTAAACGGAATTAAGGAAGCTTCAGATGAGTCTACGAACTACAGAACGAATCCAAAATGATCAGAAATGGCCCGAAGGGTTGGGTTGAACGAAAGCAACGATGAGGGAACGGATGCAACGTTCTGGCCAGCTGATTTCATCAGTGACGTCAGCAAGATGACGTCATTGCTTACGACCTTGATGGGACATCGGATGCAACGATCGCGGAACGGACGCAACGTTCGAGAATGGGCGCAACGTTCGGAGGAACGAACGTTCCGTTTTGCGTCTATATATAGAGGGTCCGAGAGCTCATTTCACTTGCACCTTTCCTCTCTTCTCTCTCGATTCCTAGGCCTTCTAACTTAGATCTAGGGAGTTATAGGCGTTCTATGGGGAATCCGGAAGTGGCATAGCGATCCAGGAGTCGTAGCGGAGTTGTGGCCTAGTTTTGAAGCAAGCGGCAGTAAAGGGCTGACGACGGACACATGTATTGCTTTGGCTTCCTAAAACTATTTAGGAGTATGAAATAGCTTAGTTAAGGTTTTTAGAGCTTATTTATTGATGCATGGGTATTTGCATTGTAGATGTCGTAGTATGGACTACTAGGCGTAGGATCTAGACCAGTGGTGCTAGGATTTGACCCGTAGTGTTAGAGGTACGTAAGTACTGACCGAGATAGCCGACATGATATATATGTTTATATGTTGCATGAGTATGTGCTATATGTTTTCCATGATTTACTGTTTTAGCACATGCATGTTTTATAAGGGACTACATCTTGTGAGATGGGAGTCATTGACAGTTTTCATAGGGAGCTTGTAACTCATCATGGACTCAAGTCAGGTATTGTCAGTTTTCATGTGAGACTTGTGTCCTGTTTTGGATTCACGTCAGGTTTTGGGGAGGCTCAGCCCCTAGTTTTTTTATCACTAGGAGCGACCACGACGGTGGAGTAGACGCTATAGTTCATAGGGTGAATATACGAGTACCCCTGCGGAGTCGCCCTCTGGCAAGGTACTGTATATTTGGTGGCGCCCTGAGCAGACTATTTTACCCAGGATTTTAAAGTCACTTGCTTGCTGCATATTAGTATATATATCATTGCTTTCGTATTGAGCATTGTCGCTCACGTCCTGTGTTTGGTGTTCTTGGGATACCTTGTGGCGGGGCAGGTTTGAGGCTGGATGGTCCAGGAGGCTCGCACAAGGAGTGAGGCCGCTGCTAGAGGCTGTGATAGTTAACGTTAGGGTTATGACCCTATGAACTTTCGATTTGGTTGTATAAGTATTATACACTTTTATTTTCGTCGGTTGTATTCTTCCGATCAGATTTGTTGTATTTTGTGTAATTCGCTATTCACGCTTTTAACATTATTGCATGCGCTTTATTAGCTCTGATTAGGTAGTGGATCCGGGTAGGGTCGCTACAAAAATCTTCAAGAACTTGAATTTTTCAGTACTTGATTGATCTTCAGTTGACCTTTGATCTTCAGTTTAGCTTTTGAACTAGATACGATACTTATCTTCAATTTGCTCTTATGCTCTTGAACTCACAATTTTCTCCTTTTTGTTGATAAGCATGTCAATTTGTAAAATATTTTTACTACTTCAGAACTCAGCTGCTATTCTGATTTTCTTGATTGAGTTTCCATACCTTTACATGTAATTATTGTGTCTTTTTGAATTCACCTGATACATGTAAATACATGGTGAACAGACATAATAGGCGGTGGATAGACATGCGACTCTTCACATTCTACAAGTTTATCTTATAATAACATCATAATTTCCTGAATTTAAGCATACTCTATCTCAGAACAATATTATCAATTCAGATAAAAAGAAATTATCGGTTCAAACAATGGATTTTGTTGGATCTTCTCCAAATGATCAAGAAAAAGACTTGTTGAAAACTCTTAATATGATCGTATTGGAAAGAAGAAATAATGAGTATGAGAGTATTGTCTTTCTGAAGACAATTTCCACTAAATCCACGATAATGGAGTTGCAGTCATACAGAGCTGCACTTCTCCTACCAACAAAACCAAAAGAAGCCAGAAGACTTGCTAAAATAGAAATAAAGTACAAAAAATGGATTGGTACTTCCAATTCTGTGGATATCTTCACCTCCGTAGGTATTTTCTTACTGATGCTAGTGAAGGAGCTACAGACTATAAACAAAATCTCATTTTCTCCAGAATTTCTAGAGACACATGAGGGTGAACTGAGTGTATGGATGAGCTTTTGGAAGATGGAGGTTGAATGGAAAATAGACATTGTAAAATATCAATTGTGAATAAAATTTATTTTAGTTTTATTATGTTGTTCATTTTATTTTAGTCCATGCAAAGCATTATGTTAATATCAACCAATTAATAAAAGCATATCAAGATAGGCTAAAACAACGATGCTCAAAATAATAGATAAGAATAATAAAGGCTTAGTTATATGTCATGGTATTTGATCAGTTGAAGTATGCTTCAGTTGATGTTCTGTTTGATGTTCATCATAAACTATTTCTCTTTAGCATCGACTGGTGTTCCCCCTTAAAATGTGATGTCTCACAAGATTCTGATTGTGAGAACTGGACTAGAATGCTTTATTTTTCTGGAGTGGATAATCAGTTAGAGTGTCAAACTCCTAATGAAGTTCCCCCTTAATTGATTTTTTCCTCAAACTGATTTTCCTCCGATTTGTTGAGCTTGCAAGGGTTAACGAGATAAGCTAATGATTCTCATTAATCTAGTTGAATGATTTGTATTTAAACCAGAGTGAAGTATCAGTTTGGCTCTTCAGTTGATCAATGTACTCATGCCAAATTGATTTTTGAATTATTCAGTTCTTGTCACCTGCAAGAACAAAATTAAACTAGACTTTGATACCCAAGTCATTATGGATCCTCGGTGGATTAGTTCCTTTAAAAATCCATACTTGGATCAACCTAACTGGTCGACCACTGGTAGTTTTCCATTTGAGTTGTGCATAAATAGGTGCGTGTGAATGATGCATTTTTGTGCGTGCTTGATATGATTGTGGTGCAGTGTCTGATTTCGTTCTTCCTAAAACATGATTAGTCTGTATCTTCTTTGAACTGGTCTTCCATAGGGTCTGTGGTTGTGTTTTCCAGTCATTGAGATATGTTTGACTCGACTGGTTTCGCAGTCTTGTCTTGCACAAGAGCTCTATGGAACATATCAAATTCCAAACTTTTGACCGTTGTTCTTAGATTCACAAATTTTTCATCTTTTAGGTTGGGATTACTGTGAAACCAAAATGGATTTAACAAAGTGAATGTATTTTCCTTTGCACAATCCATTTTGGTTGAGTACTTGACTCAGCAATGTAGCCATTGTTAACAAATTCGAGACCATTCTTGTCTCCAACAGGTTTTTGTGACTCCTGCATCTTAGTTAGCAGAACTGAGGACTTATTACAAGTTTGAATCAGTTCATTTCTTCTCAAATTTTTTGATTTTAACTGCTGAATTTCAGCTTACAGCTCGTCATTTTCTGTCTTAGCAATCTCTGCCTTTAGACCGATCTTCTCAACTGATTGTTCCTAATTGGGCTTAGTTGATGCGTCTGGCAGATCCTTTTGCTTTGCTTTACTTTGACTTCCTCAAATTATAAGTACAATCTTTTTTTACTGATCATCCATTTTGTGTAGTGCATTGACTAACTCTTCTTGTGTAAATTCATTTGAGTTAAAGCCAAATACTTGTCTACTAGTATAAGTTTGGTTGTATGTTTGTTCATTGATGGAAGATTGATCATCATAAACCATGAAGCAACTGTCTTTATCTTAAACCAAGTCAAGTAATAGTAAAGTGGACAAAGGTCCAGATGTCGAATTCACAAGGACTGTATAAGTATGAGTACTAGAATATGATTGTTCCTACTTAATCTAGACTAATCAGTAAAAGTGATGAATTTTCAGATTTTAACTAAGAAATTAAATTGCAAATAAAATTCAATTAAAAACGCAGCAAAAATTTTGGATTAACTTCAAATATGAGAAAAGTTCGATCAATGACACAAGGAGGTACCAGAAAAAACATGTAACATGTAGTCGATTTAGGATTCAGATTTAATCTTAGATCATGGAAATTCTCCTATCTTGTTCAAAGGTCTATTTCTAGAACAATCAAACCTACTCAAATATTGACGGATTAATCTTTCGTAATTCTAATCAAATTTTAATGCATTAAATATTTGTGAAAATTCAGTTTACATCCAAACCGCACACTGAAACCGAATTCTATTTCTAGTCGGTTTTACCATGTATTAATTATCAAAGTGATCGAAATCAATTCCTCCTCTGTCGACTTGGAATCAATTAACATGAAAACAAACAGTTGATCAGGATATTCACAAGATAAATATAAATCTGACAATCAATAAAATAAACAACTCTGAAAAATCCCAAACAAACATCCAAGTTTTCTACATCAATTTGTCCGGCCCAATCACGTGGCCTTGATCGAAAAGAAAGAACTACTCCATAAACGAAATTATGATTCAAACAATGTTTTTAATCATAAACTAAAAATAATAAAAAGAAAAGAATAAGAAACGAGAAATTTTCTCTCCCAAGTGTGAAGTAGTCGTCTCCTCCATTGTCTACATTTTCTGGAACCCTTAGTCTGATGATTAAGTCCGTATTTATGTGTCCAAGATCCCCAAAATATAATATCCTTCCCGATCAAGAGTTTTCAATTTTAAGAAGTCTGCTCGAGCGGGCACAAAGTGAGTCGAGCGAGCAACTCTCTGTTTCGAAAAATTCCTGACCCGTCTTTCTCGCTCGAGCGAGCACAAAGTGCGCTCGAGCGAGGGATTTTTTGCTCCGAAAAACATTCCTGTACAGATCATGCGCGATAGCTCCTTTTCTAGCGCTATCGCGCTTCATTGATTCCCAGCCGCACAGCTTCATGCGATATTGCGCTTGCTTTCTTTTCCTCAACGCTTCATCATGCGCCCTTCACCATAGCGCTCCTCTTGAGCTTTAGGATAGAGCGATAACACTAAATGTAGTGCTGACTTTTAGAGCGATAGCACTACTTCTAGAGCTAACTTTTAGAGTGATAGCACTACTTTTAGAGCTAAATTTCTCTTTAGCGCTTCAATCTCTCTTTTTTTTTTTTTTTCTTTTCTCTTCTCTTGCCTTCAAAACTCTTTTAATTTCCATTTTTCCTACAAAGAAAACCCGAAGAGTGAAATAGACATGAATGCAATAAAACACATAAAAACACATAAAACAATATGAATGCACACAAAATAAACATAAAAATATCACGAACTAATGCATACAAAATGCACTTATCAAGTAGTTCCCCCGAACTCCTTCGTTCCTTTCTTACGGAACCTCTCAGCAACGCCCTCCTCATGCGTCTTCCTAGGCTGCCCAGCCTGATGCTTGAGTAGCCTAGTAATACCAGCTAACATGTCCACGTTGGCTCTCTCAAATGGCATGAGTGGTGGAGCTGGAGGTGGATCATGATTACCCCCATCGCGAACATCACGTCTCGGAGGCATACTGCAATTCCCATAAATCCCTCACGTAACCGCAATGGATAACTAAGTATCTTAACTTAAAGTTCTTATAATATAAATCAGTGAAAAAATAGTTCATGTGTCTCATACGTAAACAAATAAATAAAAAAAATATTTAAAACTCACAGTCTGATAGTGCGACTTCTGAGATCCACGTAGCAGGCTAGTTAACCCTCCAAGGACCATGCTCAGATACCAATTGAGACGACCCTTACTTGTGAAAATTTATTTATTTATTTTATATTTTAATTTTAAATAGTGATACTACATATAGGTCCATACATATATGTATCTATACTTAAAATAGTTTTTCCTAAAATAAAATACATAATAAAATCGATTGCATTCAAATAATTTAAATACTCAAACAGACTAAAATTCCATGCAAGAAAGTTTCATAACGAAAATATGAAAATCATAGTCCAAATGACAATCCCATGCAAACTTCTACAATTGTAAAACCATGCAAATCAACGAAAAGTAATAATCATGTGAGAAATAACATAATGCATAAAAATCCTATAATAACTCTATGATAAATGCAAATGTCATGGCTGCTAACTGCCACGGATGCTCAGACGTCATCACCGCCATTAGGGACTACATGCTCAAAATTAGCATCAAACTCACCTTCACATAATTTAAATCTTATGAGCCTAGAGACTCGGTATGCTCTATCGAGTAATAACAAATACCATATAATAAAATCGCATGCAAGCACGTGACACTTAAAAATATCATGAGGTATCTTATGAATGCATGCTCATAAAAACATTTGCATAATGCTAAGTTGTTAACATAAACATAATCATAATCTTAACCTTAACCTTAATATGTAACTTAAATACGTAACATAAATATGACATATCATAATCGTAAAATCATTAGTGCGAGTCACATCAGTGATGTGTGACCATCAACATAAGCGATTAATCAATCTATAAAACCAACGTATGCGGCGGCGAGGTTCACCAAACCTTAACACGTGGATCCCCTATTCCTCTATGCTGCCACTTCACCTGGATCCGTAAGCTCATAAACATAAGCGAAGAGTTCATCGGGCTCGGTATCCCGACTTCCAAACCCATGAGTTGTCACAATCACATCAACTTCACAAAAATATTTTCTTTACATGCCCTTAAACTTTCATAAAATAAATTCATGAATCGTGAACTTAAAAATATTAATATTTTCCTTAAAATCTGCCCGTAAATATATATTTAACTTATTTTCCATCAAAATCATACTTATATAAATATAAATATATATATATATTAAATATATTTTTACGGACTATTTTACTTGCCACAGACTCGTTCAAGTAGCTGTCCCCTTAACTTAAGTCCATTAATCTAGACTGAATCATTAACAACTTAGCCCAACACAACAGTTTAATCACTCGAGTCCATTTACATTTTAATTCAAACACTTAGGCTTCTAAGTAAATTACCCGGGCCGGAAATAAAATAAATCGAACTCATACCCATATGACATGACCCAATTAACAACTTGACCCAACCCAAACGCCCCTGCCCGAGCTTCCCAAACCATCCATGCCCTAACCCATCCAGCTCCAAAACCTGCCAGCACAAGATAAAAGATGATAGAAAACGTTTTTTCTGCGTTGTCTTTGAGCGTTCATCTTTTACAATAGTGGCTATAACAGTGTTTCTGCGTTCTCTGTTTTAACAAACAAAACGCTTTTTCTGCGTTGTTTTTTTTAGCAAGACAACGCTTTTGATGCGTTGTCTTTGAGAGAACTTTTTACAACAGTGCTTTTAAAAACGCTTTTTTACAACGTTTTAAAAACGTTGTGTTTTGCAAAGACAATGTTTTAAACCCCCTACGACAACACTTTAAAAACGTTGTCTTTTTTCAAATAAAAAATAAATAAAATAAAATTTAATTCACAAATTTTTAATATTATAAATCATTTAAAATTTAAAAAATTTTAAAATAAAATTTAATATACAATCTTCCAATATTATAAATCATTCAAATATAAAATTTAACAAATTATTAAAATAAAAACTAATAACGTTAGTTTAATAATATAATAAATATATATGAAACTCATATTAAATGAGTTTGACAATAAACCGCGTAGAATAAAATATAATTTTAGTGAAATTTCTCGATCCGAAAAGTAAACATGCGCGTTGCACGTGAACATACCACCATTAACACTATCTATAACAAAACGCTTTTTCTGCGTTGTATTTTTTAGCAAGACAACGCTTTTGATGCGTTGTCTTTGAGTGAACTTTTTACAACAGTGCTTTTAAAAACGCTTTTTTACAACGTTTTAAAAGCGTTGTGCTTTGCAAAGACAATGTTTTAAACCCCCTACGACAACACTTAAAAAACGTTGTCTTTTTTCAAATAAAAAACAAATAAAATAAAATTTAATTCACAAATTTTTAATATTATAAATCATTTAAAATGTAAAAAATTTTAAAATAAAATTTAATATACAATCTTTCAATATTATAAATCATTCAAATATAAAATTTTATCAAAATAAAACTAATAACGTTAGTTTAATAATATAATAAATATATATGAAACTCATATTAAATGAGTTTGACAATAAACCGCGTAGAATAAAATACAATTTTAGTGAAATTTCTCGATCCGAAAAGTAAACATGCGTGTTGCACGTGAACGTAATTCTATTTGAAACAAAATTAGATAATTTGGATAATATTAAAAATAAAAAGTATATATTTTTATAATTCATATTAATAATTCATATTAATCACTCGTATACATCACTAAAAGATAATATATATTTTTACACATTGCTTTTCTATGAATATTAAGAATTTAGTATATGAATACCTAAAATAAAAAATTATATATATGAGTAACAATTGTGAATTTACTTAAATTTTTTTGTTTATTACACACTATTTTTCTGTTAATATATTATCTAAATCAATTATAGATATTACTATTATAAATATGAGTTCCAATTATAATTGATTAATATATCCTTTGTTTTACTCACAATTTGAGTTCTAATTATGAATTTTATTTATAAATATTCTTGTTTATTTGTTTTTATGTAAATTTTACGAAAAACTATATGAATATTTAAATAAAAACTTGTATAATGTATTACGTACCTATATTTCTATATTTTTTACACATTTTTTTATTTACCAGTATTACAAGATAATATATGGAGACTTAAAATAAGTGGATGCAATATTCACAGTGTATTACTTAAATTTTGATCCTCTCAAATAAACTCACATATGTATATATGTAATAGATTTTTACACATTTTTTATCTGTCAATATTACAAGATAATATTTGGAGACTTAAAATAAGTGGATGCATGTACTTATGGTCTTACAACTTACAAGATACTATATGAATATCTTAAATAAGAAAAGAACAAATAATAAATAATAGAATCACAGAATCATAATTTTTCATTTGAAAGAGTGCATGATATACTTTTTAAAATAAAATAGTTAATTGAAGAGCCACATAAACAAATGTTTGAAAAAAAAAACACATTAATTATGTATTAATGAAAAAGAGCAACATATAAATTCACAAATAAACTCACATATTTATATTAAACAAATCAATTATGTAGTAATGGAAAATGACAACCATTTAAATTCACAAATAAATTCAAATATATATATATATATGTATATATAATATAATATAATATAATATAATATAATATAATAGATATGGAATTCTAATTTATTAGATAAAGAGGATTTTTAGCTCGTTTTTTATGTGGATCTTTTAGCGATAAATTTCAAATTATATGAATTTTTTAATGTAAGAATTACTTTCCAATGGAGGATTTAGTATATTCCAAGGAAAATAAAAGTGATTTTTGCAATTTATCCTAAGATCATTTATGTTTTTCACAACTAACACTATGAGGTAAGAATAGTAGTTATTCATTCTTTTTCTTAAAAAAATATAGTAGGTATTCATAATTTTTTTCTTTTTATTTTTTTGGAAAGAACTATTCATAATTTCATGAATACTCTTTTCATGCTTGAGCTTCTTTGTTGGCAAAATTTGGTTTTCAGTAATGTATCTTTTAAATTTTGGTGATTTCAGATATTCTTCGTCATAAATACATTATATGATGAGCTCCACATTAAATCAACTATCATGTTTAACATAGAATTTACATTATATATATTCTTATTACATTAGCAGGGGAGATACATATAAAAAAACACACACATTTGAAACCAAATATATATTTTTTGAACTTCTCTTTGCATCATGCAGGAACACAAAAGTAGAGACAACACAAACTAAAAGGATTAAATTACACATGGGATAGCCTTGAGAGGTATGGTCTTTTGCAAAGTGAGTCCAAAACTTTCATTCATGTCTAGTTCTTGTGGCTTTAGTCCTCCATCAAGTTCCCAATCAAAGTAATGTACCAAAGTAGCTACCATCAGATGCACCATACGATTCGCCAACGGTAAGCCGGGGCAAATTCTTCGACCAGCACCAAATGGAATGAGCTCAAAATGCTGACCTTTGAAGTCCATTTCATTTTCTAAAAACCTTTCGGGAGTAAATGACTCAGGATTGAACCACGCACCGGAGTCTCTACCGATCGCCCATGCATTAATGAGAATTTGTGCATTTCTGGGGATGGTATAGCCATTGATTCCTACATCTTCATCAGGCTTGTGAGGTGCCAACAAAGGGGCAGCAGGATGAAGCCTAAAAATTTCTTTCACAACAGCTCTCAGATATGGAAGTCTTGAAATGTCTGATTCTGTAACTTGTTTGTTCTTTACAATTACTTCCCTTAATTCATTTTTTAATTTCAACATTTTAGTTGGATGCCTGAGTAATTCCGACATAGTCCATTCCACCGTACTTGATGTCGTGTCTGTACCAGCAACAAATAAATCCTAATACGAAAATCAATCAAGACAAATCAGTACACAAGAATCTAGATGTGTAGAGGAAATCGGTCACGTCACGTTAATATCAGTGTTCTATCTAAAAAGCTCGCTTAAGCGACGCTTAAGCTCGATTACGCGACCGCTTTTTAGAACGAAAGATTTCATTTGTTTTTTAAAATGAATTTTTTTTAAATATCTATATTTATAGTTTATAACTTGAATTATCTATTAAATCATATATTTATGCTTAATCTAACATTTTATTTAATGTTTGTCTTAAAATAATTAAAATTATAGTAAAAATTAAAAATGTTTTTTTACGGTTAAGCTCGTTCTAAGCTCGCTTAAACTTGAAGTTTGACCTCCACTTTTCGACGCGTTTCATGCTTTTTAGAACCTTGGTTAATATATATGTCCCCATAAGAAAGAGGAAAAAAATCAATGAAGTCGAATTTTCATTAAAGATCAATCATCATAATAACGAACTCTATCATATCAAATCAAATCATCATAATAACGAACTCTATGAAATTCAAATATTTTACCGTACTATAACATGTCATTTTTCCTCGTACCTTCCCTCATTTCAATCCGTTTCCCGATGATTTCCTCAAATATATCGAAACATCTCCTGAAATAAACAGTGTTCTTCCTCAGAATTCCCTGCACATCCAACACTTTAAACACAGGAAAATAATCCGCAAGATTCGGCTTCCCAAGACACTCCATTATCCCCCTCACCACTTCCTTGAGTTGTTCACACGAACCGGAATCAAAAGCTGCCAACTCCTCGGAGAAAAGGGTGGCCGACATCAGATTAAGCGACGTCGTAAATGCAGCTCTCCCGATATCCACAGCCTTGCCATCGATGCAGCAACCATGCACGTACTCGCACAGTTTCTGCAACCGATCCCTCCTCAAACCTTGGGTCGAATCAAGACTAGGCACCGAGAACATCTCTTCTTTACAAATTTTGCGCAGTTTCCGCCATTGTTTGTCCACTGGAAGCCATGCCATCGACAGCTTGTGGTGATCCAGCGCGTGTGCTGCGCATTGGTGGATACGGCTGGAGAAAACTTGATCGTTCTTTTGGAGAAAGATTTTGGCCATTCCAGGAGAGGATACAACTACGGTAGTCAAGCTTCCGAGTTTCAGATGAATCAAGGGGCCGTAGACTTGGGAGAGTTTTGCCAGAGATTGATGAGGTTTTTCGCCGAGTTCAAGAATGTTTCCGATTATGGGATATGGTTTTGGTCCCGGAGGAAGTAGTACTTTGGTGGATTTAGGTTTCAGAATTCCAAGAATCCATGCCCAAACTGCCAAAGAGAGGATCAGGAGGATACTTGAGAATACCAAATCCATATTTTTTCTCAAATGGAATTAATTAGTTTCCACTACATATGTTATATTAATTATAAAACTTTCATAATTATACATATCAATCAATTGCCTCACACATTGATATATATATTACCACTTGAATTAATGTCAACTATTGAGCTGATTTAATTAAAAGAGGTAGGGAACCATCACATTTAATTTGATTTAGTAATATTAACTATTTAATTAATTGATACAATGTAAAAAAGTCAAAATTATTTTAAAAATTGCCTCTTAATCGTTGCAAATTTCTACCATGGCAAACAAGCATAAGGTAACTGCAGAGGGGTATATGTAGCTTCGAATTTCCGAACACGAGGATTTATTATTATTATTATTATTATTAGAAAAAATTGCAAATTTAGTCATATATGTTTGTTACTTTGCGATTTTGGTTCTTTATGTTTTCATATTTTAGTTTTATTCCTGCATGTTCTGATTTTTGGCAATTTCGGTCCTTTTTATTCAAAAATGCTTACGTGACACTGTACATGTCAGCTCCACATCAGCACTGAATTGGTGCCACATCAGCACCACGTCGAAAAAAGGACTAAAATTGCCAAAAAAATAAAGATAGCGGACTAAAACTAAAATCTGAAAATATAAAAGACTGAAATCGCATAGTGACAAACATACAGGACCAAAAAAACAATTTTTTCTTATTATTATTATTATTATTATTATTATTATTATTATTATTATTATTATTTTACAGTTACATACTCTTTAACGAGATACTGACATAGATGATACTAGACTAGCATAACAAGGCCGAAGCATGGATTGCATACCATATCGTACCAAAAAATGCATATCGTATACTCTATCAAAAATTACATTATAAAATTTTTTATACCGATACCGTTCCGAAAATTTCGGTACATATAACTAGCATATCGATTATACCAAATTTTACGGTACACCGAGATTTCGATGCGGTATCGGTATATACCGAAAAAAAAACCTTATATTTTATTTTTTTATAATTTATAAATTTGTTGTTTAAAAATATTATATATTTTTAAATTTTTATATAATATTTCGGTATATCGGTATACCGTATATACCAAAATTTTCAAATTTCGTACCGTTACCGTACCGAAAAAGTCAGTATTGTTACCGTACCGTACCGAAAAATTTTTTATACCGAAAATTCGGTAAATTCAATATTTTTTCGGTACGGTAACCGCGGTATACCGAAAATTCGTTATTTTTTTCCACCCCTAGCTAGGCCAAGTTAGCGGTATACGTTCAATATTTGGCTTACTTGCATAATATTTTTTAACGATAAAATTACAAAATGATGACATTATTGTATTTATGGTATATATAAAATATATATATATAAAGATTGACCATATTATTATGGGCATTTTGCTCAAAATTCTCCAAATGCAAATATGTTTTGCTTTGGGGTCCCTAGTCATAAAATGTAGTACAAAACAATACAAGATGTGGTACAAAATCATACAAAATGTGGTACAAATTAACAAAAAATCTGGTACAAAAAAGTGGCTAAGGAGTGCAGAGCAAAACATATTTGCATTGGGGATTTTTGAGCAATTTGCACTATTATATATGCATGTTTTCGTATTATCTTAAAAAAATACTATATTACACGCGACAATAGCAAGACACTAAATATAAACATAATGTATTTTTTGAATATTGATATAAACATATTGTATTTTTTTAAAAGTATTTAATAAGATTTTATTTGAATCGATGACATGTAGCTCATCTGACATCAAAGTCCGGGACGAAATCTCAAGTTCGAGACCTAGTTGTAACAAAATCTCATCCCCAACTCAAAAAATAAGATTTGATTTGATTTGAATTATTGTTAATTAATTAATAAAATTTGTATTTTAAATTTTATGGTAGACTTACTATTTTTCCCCATAATTTCAATTTAAAAAACGATATAACGTTTATAAATGATAATCGCTAATATGCAAAATGTGTGTGTTAATATATATATATATATATATATATATATATGTATATATATCTACTATTTTATAATAATTGAGATAATTAGAAAAACTCTAATCGTTTATTTGAGGACGCCAACGTCTTTTCTTTTCCATTTTATCCTTTTTTTCATGTTGCCTTCACATGTAAGCTAACTTCCCCCACTCCCTCATGTAAAATATAATACTCAATTATCATGTGTAGCTTCTGCCTCTCATCCCATACATCTTCTAATTTGTAAACTCGTAAGAAGCTTTTATATTTATTATTTTTAGGGGAAATTGTTTTTTTTATCTTTTATGTTTGTCACTTTGCGATTTCAGTCCTTTATATTTTCAGATTTCAGTTTTAGTTCGCTATCTTTATTTTTTTGGCAATTTAATTCCTTTTACCGACATGGCGCTGATGTGGCACTAATTCAGTGCTGATGTGGAGCTGACGTGTACAGTGTCACGTAAGCATTTTTTATAAAAAAAGACCGAAATTGCCAAAAATCGAAACATGCAGGACTAAAACTGAAATATGAAAACATAGATGACCAAAATCGCAAATTGACAAACATACAAGATCAAATTTGAATTTTTTCCTCATTTTTACTGTCGATTTATTCTTCATTATTGACTGAATATCTTAGATCAATATTTATAACTTATATTAATCTGAGGTGATTTTTAGGATAAGCTATGCATGTCATTGTTGTTTGTTATATTTTCTTCTTTTACATGATTTCTGATCCGTGAATGCTTTCATTTAATTAGTTATTTTTTAAATCAAATTTTTCATCGTACATTTCACTTCAATATAAAATATATAATTATTTTGAGAAACATCATGTATGAAATCATATTGTGATCATTATTGTACACACGCAACATGTGTGCATCATTTACTAGTACTATATATACGATAGTTGAGAACCTTAGAATGAGAACACCAAATTTTTTTTTCCGAAATTGTCCTTTACATTATATAAATAATAAATTTTCTTTTATTTATATATTTTCTCAACTAACCATTAAAAAGAATATAAGATAAAATGATAAATAGCTTCTATTATTAAAAAAATGTAGATTGCTTCGAATGGGAGATCTCGTCTAGATCAGCAAGATCAAAGATTATTCTAAATTAACATCGAACGACATGAAGCAAATTGACTAAAAAATATTTTATATAATTAGTTTTTTCGTTGGGGTTAAAAACTAGATAATTAATGCCGATTTCAAATCGAGAATGGTTGAAATTTCTCAATTTTTGTGAAAAAGACAGGTTTGTCGTTTTGATTGGAACGATCGGAGTGAAATGCGATTGCCCTTCCTTCCTTCCTTCTTTCTTTTTTTTTTTAAATAATTTTCACGGTTTAATTAGCTTATACTAATCACAATCAGTTACAATTTAATAAAGTATGTACGTAAGGTTATTGATATCCTGGTAAAGTTTACCGGGTTATCACCAAACTCAAGTGGTTATTAGAGGTTATCTCAAGACAAGAAGAAAAAGATTTATTGACAGAGAATGGGGAGGGGATCTCGGACTTGGGTGTGGAGTCCGGGCGCAAAAAGCCCCGGGTTGAGGGAGACTTACTCGTTTTCTCCCAAGGACCGAGCTAATATGGTTTTAACAATAGGAGAGAGGTCACGTCCAGAGACGGATCTATTGAGTGGGCTAGACTGGGCTGCACTCAATTTTTAATAGTATTAGTTATATGTTATAAAGCCCATATGAGATTTAGTTAGTCTATTAAACAATGTATAATCATATTAAAGTCCAATCAAGCCTATTAGAAATTTAGATAGCTCACTAAAAATTTTATAGGAAAAACTGCAATTTTGGTATTTATGTTTTTCATTTTGCGATTTCGGTCCTCTATATTTTCATATTTCAGTTTTAGTCCTGCATGTTTTGATTTTTGGCAATTTTAGTCTTTTTTATTCGAAAATGCTTACGTGGCACTATACACGTTAGCTCCACATCAGTACTGCATTGGTGCCATATCAGGGCCACATCAAAAAAATGACTAAAATTGCCAAAAAATAAAGATAGCGGACTAAAACTAAAATGTAAAAATATAGAGGATCAAAATCGCAAAGTCACAAACATACAAAACTAAAAAAATAATTTTTCTAATTTTATACTAATAATATAAAACTCAAGTTAGTCAATTATATATTTAAAAAACATAAGATATTTATTAGTAAATTTACATCATATTATTCTCTCATCCTTTAGATATTTCAATATATGTAAATACCAAAAGTCGTACACAAGAATCTATATCATAAGAAATAATATAAATCACTTGTTATTATGATCTAATTTTGTTTTTGATTTCAAAAATCGCATTTAAATATTTCACAAAATTTTAATGATAAAATTTCTTATATATTTTTGTATTCCATCATTTTTTTAATTTGCATTAAATTTAAAGTTTACATTTTACTATATTTATGTCTTGTAGTGACAAGAAATGAAATTTTTCTTTGAAAAATTGCATAGATTGTTCGAAGTAGTTTATTATCCCTTAAAACAAACTCTTGTCTCGATCGTTTTTTACAATATTTTTTTATATTTTTTTCTAATTATATATTAAAATTATTATATACCTTGATGTACCCACCCCGCCCCCCGTTTGAATTCCTAGTTCCGTCCCTGGTCACGTCACCTTAACGTAGGTTGACTTTATTTAAAAGAGTGCTTCAGAAACACGTGACAACAGTATGGTCATCTCCAGGAATTACGGAGAGTAAAGATGAATGTGTATGAGTACAACCCGGGCATTGCGTGTAACGACCCTACCCGGATCCGCTACTAATCATAGTTAATTAAGCATGTATTTATCTTAAGCAAAACATGATTAGTAATAACAACGGAAAGGTAAATAAATCTAAATCCAAACACCGTCGGCGGAATACAACTGACACTAAAACCATAAAATAAAACATGTGTCATACAACCATATTGAATAGGGTATCAAATCCCTAACCACTATAGCAATCTCACTGGAACCCGGGCCCCTGGTCTCCAACATATCGCGATCCTCTGACGTCGTTTATCCCGGGACCTGCCCCATTGAATAGGGTGTCCAAAAAATACAGAAATACCAGACATGAGAGACTACGCTCAATACGAGCAATGATATATGAACAATATATGATGCATGTAAATCACTTTTAAAACACAGTCTGCTCAGAGGCGCCAACGAATAGATAGTATCGGCTAGAGAGCGACTCCGCGGGGTACTCGTATACTCCCCTATAACCTTAGATTCAGTCTCCGTCTTCACGACGTCTTCCGATGATAGACAAAACCATAAGGACGAGCCTCCCTATCTTGACCTATCTCCGTAACGAGATACGAGTCTCATATGACATGTGCAAAACAGTAAACATGGCACATAAAAATGCAACACATAAGTTCATTTATCATTTAGGTTATCTCGATCAGTACTTACGTACCTCCATCACAGTAGGAAAATCCTAGTATCACAGCTCTAGGTTCCAAGCCTACAAGTTTATATTATTCGAGTCACTATTACTGCTCTAAAAGCTTTAACTAAGCTATTACATACTCCCTAATATTTTTAGGAAGCCAAAGTTATACCTGCGTCCGTCGTCAGCCCGTTTCTGTCGAATGCCCCAAATCTTGGACACAGTTCCGCTACGACTCCGAGAGGCATTCCTAGTGCCCGAACCTCGGAAAATAAGGCTAGAAAGCCCTTACAAACACTCAAAACGAGAAGAAATGGGTTGGAAATGATCAAGGAATGAGATCCCTCGACCCCATATTTATAGGCACAGGTTCAGAAGGTCCGATCTCATGTTCGAAACGTCTGTTCCTGCATGTTCACCATGTGTGATGAGCTCTTGACAAGTGTCCCTGCAAGCAGTTTGGAACATCCGATGTCTCATTAGTAACGTTAGCAATGAAGTCACCTTAGTGACCAATTGATGACATCAGCCCTAAGCCAAGATCAGAACGTTCGATCCAAGCTCAGAGCGTTCGTTTTGGTTCGGATCATACTAACTGGGTTCGGAGCATCCTAACTGCCCAAATTCTTGGAACCCTCCAGGCTATTTTTGAGCGTTTTGAACCCATTTTTGAACTCCCTTGACCATTTGGAAATACCTTAATCATTGTTTATCCATTATAATAATGATTACCAAGTTAATTATTCATTTTTTGGGTACAAGTTACTACATTCTTCCTCACTTAAGAAATTTTGTCCTCGAAATTTAAGACTGAGGAATACAGATAATCAAAACAAATATCATTTATTACAACTGAATATTTCAATGTACAATATCCATCCAAAAGGAATACAACAGTCAAAACAACTCTAAATGCTCAGCACGCATCCGACTCTCTAGCTCCCAAGTGGCCTCCTCGGTACCCCTAAGCTGCCACTGAACCATGACTAACGGTAAGCACTTATTACAAAGTACCTTCTTCTTGTTGTCAAGGATCTTGAGAGGTCTCTCCACGTATGACATATCCTACTTTAACTGAACCTTTTACGGATGCAACACATGTGTACTCGTCCACAACGTACTGTCTCAACAAGAACATGTGGAATACACCATGAATGCTAGAAAGATAAGGTGGCAAGGATAAACAATAGGCCACATCTCCAACTTTTTCAAGAATCTCGAATGGTCCTATGAATCTCGACGATAACTTGCCCTTAAGCCCAAACCTCATCACTATTCGGAAAGGTGAAACATTTAGAAATACATGTTCTCCCGGCTAAAATTGAAACGGTTTACGATCCTTGTTAGCGTAACTAGCTTGTCAATCCTAAGAAACTTTAATCCTCCGTTGGATCAACGCAACTGTATCGGTCATTTGCTGGACTCTGGTCCTTCAACCTAACACTCGCCAACTTCATCCCAAAACAAAGGCGTACGACAACGACGTCCTTACAAAGCCTCTAATGGTGCCATGCCAATATTGCGATGGTAGCTGTTATTATATGCAAACTCAACTAACGCTAGATGGTCATGTCAAGCTGGACCAAAATCCATCATAGTAGCTCTAAGCATATCCTCGATAGTACAAATAGTCCTCTCAATCTGTCCGTCGGTCTTCGGATGATAAGACATACTCAGACTCAAAGTACTTCCCAAAGCACGCTGGAAACTACCCCAAAACCTAGAGGTAAACCTCGGATTCCTGTCGCTAACAATGCATAGTGGAATCCTATGCAGACAGATAATCTCCTACACGTACAGACGTGTCATCCAATCAAAATTAAAATTTTTTATACCGATACCGTACTGAACATTTTGGTATACCAAAAATTTCGGTACATATAACTAGCGCATACCGATTATACCAAAATTTTACGGAACGGTATCGGTATATACCGTTTTATACCAAAAAAAACCTTATATTTTATTTTTTATAATTTATAAATTTATTGTTTAAAAATAATATATATTTTTAAATTTTTATATAATATTTTTGTATAATATTTCGGTATATCGGTAAATTCAATATTTTTTCGGTAGGTATACCGAAAATTTGGTATTTTTTCCCACCCCTAGCTAGGCCGAAGTTACCGGTATACGTTCAATATTTGTGACATAATCAATGCATCATAATATATGTGACATAATCAGTCCACATAAAACATGTAATATAATCATGAAAAAATAGAACATGTATACTCAACCAGGATATCTCGGATACTAAGTTTTATACCTCAATACAAGCAAACCCTCGTTCACAGGTACACAAGTTCAAGCCTATTAGCAATAATCACCATATCACTTATTGCGCTCTAAAATCTTAACTAGACTAATGGTTATGCACAAAAGTTAAAAAAATTGTAGACTTATACATGCGTCCGTCGTCAACCATTCGATGGAGATGCTCCCAAAACTTGGGCACAACTTTGCTATAATTCCGGTAGCACTCCGCTATCGAATGGCCATCGAAACGACCCCCGGAATCCTTGAAAGCCAAAAAAGGCCCAAAATCGAGAGAGAAGTATGTGAATTCTCAATTGGAAATTAATCTTCGACTCTCTATTTATAAGATTATTGGAATGTCCGATCTCACGTTTGGGGCTTCCAAACTGCTTCGGAGCTTCCAGTCGTGTAATTTTCTAATTTTTTTTATAAGAAAATTGATAAAGTTAACCCTCTTTATTATTTTAATATAAGTGTAATCAATTAATAAACTATATGGATAGAGAATATTACCATATATATATATATATACATATATATATATATATATATCAAGTGGTCACATGGGTGCTCACGATCGTTGCTCACCATATCAGTTCTATAATATATATATATATATATATATATATATATATCAAGTGGTCACATGGGTGCTCACGATCGTTGCTCACCATATCATTTCTATAATATATACACACACACACACACACACATATAAACAGAATTTTTTTCAAAAATAGTAATTTCCCGCCAAAACGTGTATACCATAAAAGGAAATAGTTTTTAACATCAAATATTCACATATCAAATCTAATTAATTTCAAAACTTTTCATATTCGTATTGAATTTTAAATTAATAAATTCCAAAAATATAATATAGCTTTGAATATCTAGATCAATTTTCAAATTTCATTAAAAAATTTTTATTTTTGGTTCATCATTTATTTTCTCATTATTTATCCGTAATTGATGTATTATTTTTAAAATAATAATAGCATTGATAATTATTTATCATATATTTATTTAAGTGTAATAATTTATGAAAAAATATTAATACATTTGCATACGGATCAACATAATAAATATTATCAATAAATAATTACAAAGTATAAAATATAAATATAAATTTGAACAAATGATAAGAAAATATTTAATTAATAATGTTGGAGATTAAACTCTAAAGCTTTGATGATAACAAGTCAAAACAAAATCAAGTAATAAAATAAACAAGAATTTAAGGACAAATGGAAGACAGATCAAAATGGACTCAGACTGCCAGATCAAGTTTCCGATGAAATTGAAGTTCCGGATAAATCGAGTATTTGATCTATACTTTTCCCACGTCAACTTACTTCAACATATCAAATACACTGAACCTCCACTAGAACAATCCAGATCGTTCTGCCAAATCAAGTAGCCATCAACCAGATCAAAGTATCACTTTAAAGTATCCGTTGCTAAGGTTTTTGACCTAAAAGACAAAAGTATTTAATGGAGTTTTGAACGTTGGTTGGCTTCCCTCAAAGTCAAGATTTGTGAGTCAATTTATTAGATATGTTGGCAGCTCAACCTCAGAAATTGTTGGCGGCTCACTGACTAGTTTTTGAAGATCATATATATACTCGATGATTCAAGATTCAACAATTAGTGAAGAGAAAACAATACAGAGTTGTCAACTTCAAAGATTGCTTGCTAAATCATCCGAAAAGCCTATAAGCCTTCACTCCATATCCTAACTCAGAAACTCATTTTACCAGATCAAAGTTTTGAAGCACTGAGTTAGAAAATATTTCAAAGATCAATCGATCTCAAAGAAATACATATAATATCAAGAATGATCCAGATCAAAGCTAATCTTAGCTTACCAGATCAAAATCCCGAAGCACATTCTGTGGCTAATTCATTTTGTAAAGCATATTGTTTGTTCTGCTTCGAGAGATTGTGTTGCTAGGAGTTCCTTTCAAAAAGTTGATTGGATCGAATTTGTACAAAGCGTTGTATAAATCAAATTCTTCTAGTGGAATCCTTCTGAAAACAGAAGAAGGGGGGCATAGGAGTTTGAGCTCCGAACATCCATAAAAAAATCTCGTCTCTCTTACTTACTGCACTTACATTATTTATCTTCTTTAGCTTATAACAGTTCAAATCTGCAAGGAAGATTTTCCACCTGACTTTATCAGATCTTTCGAACAGATCAAAGTCTTAAACAAGCAAAAATTTTGTCTGATTTTCACAAATCAAATCGAAGTATCTTTTAAATTGTAAATAGTGTATTCATCCCCATCTACATGTATTTTCGATCCCAACAAGTGATATTAGAGAGATTCTTCCTTGTCATCGAAACCATCTTTTATCTATGGCATCATTTAGTAAAATTCCAATGTTCTCAAAAGAAGATTATGATGATAAGAAAATTCGTATGTAGACACACTTATAAATATGTTTGATTTTATCCTATAAAATATTTAGAATGATCGATATCGTCATTCGTCCAGAGGCGGATCCACCATAGGGGGGGTGTTGCGCCACGGCCCCCCAAAATTTAAAATTTATTTAGTATTGTATAATTAATATTTTAAGAAAACTAAATATATATAAAAACGGCCCCCTTGGAAATGTAAAAGGTCTTGTAGCTAAGTGGCAGAAGCTGCTCTACGTATATTCTTTAAAAAAAAAAAATGACTCCACTTAATTTTTGTCTTTCAAGGTTCGATTCTCCACCTTCTCTCATCCGAAATTTATTTTTTTTCCCCCCTCTCTTATGCTCTCTTTTGTTTTTTTTTTTTTTTTTCCTTCTCTCTCACATCCGTAATTTGTTTTTTTATTATTTTCCTCTTCTTCTATAACTAAATTATTATTATTTTTTAAATGTATTGTCTAAAATTATATAAAATAAAATGAAAATATAATAATAAAAACAAATAAAATGGAATTTGTATATTTATTTATATTTATAAAATTTATTCTCAAAAATTAAAACTTTATATCTGTTTCATATATACTTTTTCATTTTTTTAAAAAATATATAAACTTGTACGAAATTAATAAACTTTTCCACTTTTTTTAAAATAAATATGCTCATATTTAATTAAGATTTTCATTAAATATATAAATTACTTTCATAATTTTTTTACACCATACAAATATTTATTAAATAAGAATAAACTTGTATTTATTAAATTAGGATAAACTTGGAAAGTTATTTATCAATTGACATTTCCAAAAATTTTTTTTAAAATGTGTGAAAAGGAATTATATATATATATATATATATATATATATATATATATATATATTTAAAGCACTATATAAAATAAAATATTTAAAATAAATAGAAGAGAATGGGAAATAATAGAGATTCATGATATTAATTTAAGAGTGATGATGTTTGTGGTCACTTTTTCAGTTTTTTCAGCTATTATAGAAAAAAATTATCATCAGTCATATATATCAACAAAACTAGGTTTTAGAGCAAAATAAATGATGATTTTCTATTGGATGTATTTATGATGGTATTGAAAGAAAAATTGCTAAAAATCACCGAAAACTTTTAAAATTCTAATAAACGTCAAATTTTTTTAATGTGCACATTTTTTTTTCGAAACATACACTTGATGTTTAACTAGACGGCCCCTTCAAGACCGAAATCCTGGATCCGCCACTGCATTCGTCAGTAGCAATTCATTGTCTTTGAGGGGATTATCATAATTTTTTGAATAGTTCAATCCAATAATCTCGTCGTAATTATGTCAATGCGATATTAAAAATACGTACGTGTGACTCATGTAACGATATATAATCTGCATATAAATATATCTTATAAAATTCTAAATAGATATTTTTGACAACAATATGTATCATTAGAAAAATATTAATCTTTACGTTCGCTTATATGATAATAAAATATACCTGTTAATGAAAGGCTATTTCGGAGGGAAAGAAGTCAACTTCTTTAGCTTGGTTAGATAGTGTTTGCAACTTAATATAGATGTTGCAAACAATGTTGAAACAACTTTCAATAAAAATTTTAAAAAGAGTTAAGCGCGCCAAACATAAATGTCAAGTTTCAAGGTTAAACAATTTTAGAACGAGCTTAAACGGAGAAAAATATTTTTAATTTTTACTATAATTTTAAATATTATTTTAACGTAAACATTAAATAAAACAACAGATTAAGTGATTAACCATAAATATAACTTGCGCTAATGCGTGCTAAATAATCCAATTTTTTATAATAAAATTATATTCCAATTAAAATTTTCAAATAAAATGATTGTACTATAAATGCGAAAAAGAAAAGAAATTGAGAGAGTGGAGAAGCGGTTTATGGGGTGTGTTTTTCTTTTTTCTTAAAAATATTTATTTTATATTTTTGTGGGCATAAAAGAGACCAACTTAATATCTCTTACATAATAGCAGTAATAAATATTTAAAAGATATTTCAAGTTCTAAACTATAAATATACATATAATAAAACTGTTATTTTAAAAAAACCAAATGAATATTCCATTCTAGAACGATCGAGCACTGTTCAATTGGCATATAATCATATACTAGCCGCACTGCACACACATTGCGTGTGTAATGGTATATGCAAGTATTATGTTTTGTTTGTATATAATATAAAATATGATTTTAATATTTTTTTTTTTTGCAATTTAATAATTTTGTATGGTTTTTAATTATTTTTTTAAAAATAAAATGTAAATATATATTCAATTGATAAGTTGACGTAAATAATAATTAGCAATTAAATAAGTAATTAAGGGCCCAATTATACATCAGAAGTCAGAAATAAGTTGGTGGGCTCCATACAGGGCTTTCTAAAATCTAAATCATACATTAGAATTGCTTTGATTCTATACTTATCGGCTACAATCGACCAAATAATCGGACCATATATGTATTAAGCCATATTTGATAAAGGTCTTTATATTCGAGCTTGTCAAACGGTCCACTGGTCTGCTCTGCCATATTGAAAATAAAGAACCGAGTCTAAAATTTTTAGACCACCACGATGACGACGATGAAGAAAAATCGTAAAAAAAAAAAATATATGATCAAATTTTCAATTTTTTTGATAATTTATATATATTTTTATGTAACCCAAATGGAAGATTAAAAAAACAAATAAAAAGTTGCTTGATAAAGGTCTTGAATTCAAATTTCCTCTCTTTAGATAGCAACATAGTTTAAATTTAGGAAATCTCTCATCCAGATTGTATTAAAAAAGAGTACTACTAGTCTTTATGTGCTGTGCATGTCTAGTCGATTTTTTTTATAAGTACTTTTGTAAAAAAGATTGAAATTAAAATTGTGAATTATAAAATAAAAGGGAAATTTTTATTAATAAGTTTTCTATATATATATATATATATATATATATATATATAATCTTACATATGTAAATTTAATTTTTCGTACTAAAACAGAAAGAAATATCAAATAAGGGGCTAATAAGAAAGAAGAGTGTTTTTTTTAACTGAAAGAAGAGTGTTTTGATATTCTAAAAATTAGACCAAGATACTATTTTTCTATATTACGAGTCAAATATAATATAAAATATATTATATATATATATATATATATATATGTATATGTATATATAAATATTTAAATATAACTTTTTTTAAGAATATATTTAAACTTTTAATAATAAAAATTACTTAGCCTAGACAAAATACTCCAGATGTACAAGCTGAGAATTAAACTGCATCATGGCATGAGCTCCGCCAGAAGATGTCTCAGTGTGATACACAAAGAAGAAGAAAGAACATGAACATATATATATTAAAATGTGAATGCCATTATTCGATTTTCGGCATTTTAATCTTGAATTAATTTTATTATCATCTGTTACCTTAATATAATTAAAGTTTTTTTTAATCTATTACCTACTTTTGATCTCTCATGCATGTCAATTTCTTTTTCCTCCTAAAATTTATATACCTAAACAAAAATTACTTTAATTTCACAATATTTCATGATATATTATGAAAATGAGTTTTGCAATTACAGCTCCACAACAAATAAATCAAGGAGAATCATCAAAAAGTAGCAGTAGACACTATTTTACACGTTAAAAATCACAAAATAAAAAGTTGAAGGGCATCATTACCCAAGCTCCGTTGTTGATCCAGAATTTGTTCAACAGAAGTCACAACTGATGGGGGGATTCTACTATCCAATTCGATCTTTTCAAGCGTTGGTATGTTTCCAATTTCAATTGGGATCTCTTTCAATTTCATGCACCTAATGATTTTAAGCCACTCAAGCTTGGGAAAGTGGGAATCAACAGCTCTCCATTCCACCAAATCTAAATTGTAAAGATGCAGAGATTTTAGATGGCGAAATTCTTCCTCATTTGGTTCCCACACTGCACCTGTGCAGGAATCATAATGTAGTACGAGAACTTCAAGATTGGGTAACGAACCAACCACTGTCAAATCTTCCCAAAGAAGCCCAACACTAACCAAAGTTAACTTTTTTAGTGCCGCTGGGAACTTAAAGTTTTGTGGGAAAGCTAACTTGTGATTATAAGAGAGTTCTAAATATAATGACTCCAGTTTATTTAGGTAAACGATATTACTAAGATGGTAATGGGACCAATCCTTGGTATAAATCACTTTCAGTCTCTTTAGTTTTGGAATTTTTTTGATGATCTCATCCGTAAGTCTGAAATTTATTATCCCCAAGAGAGTTTGAAGGTTGGCCAGAATAACTAAGTTTGAAGTGGGAGGATCCGGTAAATAACAATAATTATATCTGATTTCTACATGCCTTAAATGTAGCATCGTCCATATTTTCATGGGTAAATGAGTAGCATAACCGGCCGAGTTGATAACTAAGGTTTGAAGCCCCCAAAGTGAGGATATAGATGCAGGAACTCTATCCCCCAAAAAACAAAGAGAAAGGTACCGTAAATGCACTAGTCTAACTACTTCTGTCGGAAATCCACTCAAGCACTTTCCAGATCTCATATCCCATACTCTTATCAATCCCAAACTAGGCTCACTAACACTTATGTCAGCATTTTCACCGTACAACAGAAGTGATCGGACTGTCGACGGTGGTCCATTTGAGTTAAAAATATACTTATTTGATTTCATAGGAGTGGATGGTTGAATACTAAGACGACGTTCACTTCTTATACCTTCAGGATGAGTGGCGATACAAAGAAACTTCTCTTTTTGAGCTTGAGTTATGCAAAAGTCTCTCAAAAGATCATGGATTCTGTATGTCTTCACTTTGCCATCACGCCCCAGTTTAAGAACCATAATAAGACTCCTATTCAAAAGATCTTCCAAACATTCCTCTGCAATATCTTCCAAGCTTTTAGACTCTTTTGGCTTTATAAATCCTTCAGCAATCCATAACATGATAATGTCAGACCTTCGGACGATGTAATCTTCTGGGAAAATCGCAAAATATAGATAACAAGGTTTTAAGTGAGCTGGCAAGTGATCGTAACTCAATGAGAAGATGTTCGAACATTGGCCTCCGTCTGTAGACAGAAATGATTTCATAGCAGTGGCAATAGTCTTCCAGTAACCAGCAGTCTTGTCCATGGATAGGAGACCACCAATCACAACTATTGAGAGTGGAAGTCCTTTACAATTTTCTATAATCTCCAGGGTAATTCCCTCCAAACAAGGAGGGCACCAATCTCCTCCGAACGCCTTCTGACAAAACAAGTGCCAACTCTCACCGAAATTAAGAGGCCTCATGTCATGCCGATAGTCAAAAGAGGCTGCATCATCTCCCACATTTTTTAGCCGAGTTGTCAAAACAACCCGACTTTCATTATCTTCATCAGGAAAAAACCTCTTGACCTCATCCCATACCTTAGCATCCCACACATCATCCATCACAATCATATACTTCCTACCTTTTAAACTTTTGTAAAGACGTTCGCCTAAATCTGCACAACTTGCCTTTCCCACTTCAGAATTGAGCTTGATTATTGAATTTAGAAGCCCTGCAAAGATCTCACGCATCTGATATTCTTGAGATACTGTTACCCAAGCACGAACATCAAACTGACAAACAACGAGTGGGTCATCCAATAGTTTTCGCGCTAAAGTAGTTTTCCCAATGCCTCCCATCCCAACAATCGAAATGACTTCACGTTTGGAAGATGAACTCGTAAGCCAATCCTTTATTTTGTCCTTGTCTTTATACAATCCAACCATAGAGGGGGTAGTACTTGTATTAGTAAAGGTGAGTCTTGATCTATCGACATGCAAGGTATTCTTCCTTTGCTGCACATGGTTTAGCTCCAACACACGCTTCACCTCTTGTTGCATGGAATTTGTTTGTTGTATGATTTTATCCATGTCTCGGCGAAAGGTTTCGAATACTCCTATACTATTTACTCCATCAAGTCGCGATAAAATTGAAGTGGATATATAAGACTCGATGATGTCCTCAGCTCTATAAGCTGCATCTCTAATTTTGATTTCCAAATCTTTGACCACTTTGTCAGTACAAACAGAATAATTCTCCAGAAAATCTAATAAGAAACTGACCTTTTCTTGGAGGGATTGGATCTGTTGCTTTTCATGACGAACAGGGCTATGAGGATCCTTGATTTGTTGAAGAATCCGCGTAAGAGATACAACTGCACCATAAGCTGCCATCGATTTCTTGGAAATGTGTTGTTTAAATTAAAGAATCCAAAGGTGCAATCAATCAAAGCGCAGAAATGGATGGAATTCTTCGTGTAGTTGGTGGGAAGTCCTTTTTCTTTCCATAGCTAGCTGTAAGCCTTTTGGTTTTTCCTAATTATATGTTGAAATCAACGCGTCAAAAATATATTTTTGTTGTGAAAAAGTAAAAATTTACGGTAAAAAGTAAAAACTCAAAAACTCAAAATTTATCAAATTCTACACTTTATAAAATTTTTTTCTCTTCACAATTGTGTTTTTCTACACAAATGGAGAGACCTATTTATAGATCTCAATTGGAGATTAGTCAAAAATTAATACATCATTAATTACATCATCACACACTAATTTTCAATATTTTACAACTCAATTTTCAACTTTCAACCTTCAACATTCAACAATAAATAATAATATATATTTATATATATTTTCAACACTCCCCCTTGTGATGATGATCATGATAGAATGACTATCTCTATTACGTGTTGTATACTGCCTCGTTAAAAACCTTACTAGGAAAAACCCATTGGGACAAAAACCATAGTAAGGAAAAAAGAGTGCAGCCACGTAAACTCCCCCTGATGTCAACATGAATGATTCTTCACATATTTCGTAGATTGCGCATCCCAATATTATAAATGTGTTTTCTGAATATCGCCGTGGGAAGTGCCTTTGTGAAGAGATCGGATGAGTTCTCACTTGATTGAATGTAACAGATATCAATATCTTTATTCTTCTCCAGCTCTTGAGTGTATGCAAAGAATTTAGGAGGAATATGTTTAGTTCTGTCACTTTTGATGTATCCTTCTTTCATTTGGGCAACACATGCGGCATTATCTTCATACAGTGTGATTGGATTCTTGTCCACTGATAATCCGCAAGAAGTTTGGATATGCCGAGTCATTGATTTAAGCCAGACACATTCACGGCTTGCTTCATGTAGTGCAATAATCTCGGCATGATTTGATGAAGTTGTAACAAGTGTTTGTTTCTGTGATCGCCAAGAGATTGCAGTGCCTCCACGAGTAAATACATATCCGGTTTGGGAACGTGCCTTATGTGGATCAGATAAGTATCCAGCATCAGCATAACCAATTATTCTCTGATTTGTATCTTTTGGATACAAAAGTCCCAAATCCGTCGTTCCTCGTAAATAACGGAATATATGTTTAATTCCGTTCCAGTGCCTCTTCGTTGGACATGAACTGAATCTTGCCAATAAATTTACTGCAAAAGATATGTCTGGTCTAGTGCAATTTGCAAGATACATAAGGGCACCAATGGCACTTAGATATGGTACTTCAGGACCAAGAACAACTTCATCATCTTCACATGGACGAAATGGATCCTTTTCTATATTCAATGATCTGACAACCATTGGAGTACTTAAAGGATTTGATTGATCCATATTGAAACGTTTAAGGACCTTCTCTGTATAATTAGACTGGTGAACAAAAATTCCACATTCTTTTTGTTCAATTTGTAAACCAAGACAATACTTGGTTTTTCCAAGGTCTTTCATTTCAAATTCTTCCTTCAAGTATAACATCACTTCTTGAATTTCTTTATTCGTTCCAATGATGTTTAAATCATCAACATATACAGCAATAATCACGCATCCCGATGTTGTTTTCTTGATGAAAACACAAGGGCATATTGGATCATTTACATATCCCTTTTTCATCAAGTGTTCACTTAGCCGATTATACCACATTCGGCCGGATTGCTTTAATCCATACAATGATCTTTGTAATTTCACAGAATAAAATTCTCTGGGTTCTGAACTTTGTGCTTCTAGCATCTTAAATCCTTCAGGGATTTTCATGTATATATCACTATCAAGTGATCCGTATAAATAAGCTGTAACAACATCCATTAGACGCATGTCCAAGTTTTCAGACACTGCTAAACTGATCAAATACCGAAACGTAATTGCATCCATAACAGGAGAATATGTTTCTTCATAATCAATTCCAAGTCTTTGAGAAAAACCTTGTGCAACAAGTCGAGCTTTATATCTCACTATTTCATTTTTCTCATTTCTCTTTCGAATAAAAACCCATTTGTACCCAACAGGTTTGTTGGGATCGGTTCAGAGGGTAGAGGGGGGGGGGGGGGGTGAATACACTCTGAAACTTTTCTTCTACTTCTTTAAAATGATCAAGTGAAGTTTAGTTCACTTAATCAGTTTTCTCAACTTCTAAAACGTTTTGAACAACTTAAATAGTGCGGAAATAGTTCAGAGGTTTTAGTGATGCAAAGTTTATAATGCAATGTATGAGCAGGATGTGAGATAAGTGGCAGTAAATGCTAAAGCACGATTTTATGGAAGTTCGAAGGCTTAATCCTTCTACGTCTCCCCTTCTTCCACTTAGGAAGGAATTCACTAGAAGACTTTGGTTATTACAACGTCTTGTAATACACCCACTTCAGACTTAGGACTTATCCAATGCCTAATCCGAAACTCCTAGATTTACACAGATAAGATTCTCAGTTCTTATCAGACTGGTGGAAGCTTTCAGAGCAGCTTCAAGTCTCTTCAACACTGAGTATAGTTGAGTTGAGCTTCTCAGACTGCAGAGCGGTCGAGAGGCTTGAAAACCCTAGGATGATCCTTGACGATCAGATATGTGAACTGTAGGCGAGGGTTTATTTGAGCAGCAGATGATTGATCTTGTAAGTGTGCTCAAGTATATCAGATGAGGACTTCTGATATTAGTCAAGTGATTGAAATTTTTCTGAGTTGCTTGTCTCTCTTCGTTGTCTCGTATCACTTGTTTTTGTTGTTTGAGCAATCTTCCCTTTATATAGGTCAATCATCAACGTCTTTATTTTGAACGTTCTGATGCTGCATTGAATGCACATTTAATGCTCATAAATGCATTGATGATTCTGCATGAGGATCGTACACTGCAGACAACTTCCAGGGTCCAAAACTGGAATAAACGGTCGAATGCTTTATCTGCAGTCATTCTGTGTTTTTGCCATTTTGGTACAACCTGTTGTCTTGATTTGCAGGAGTCAACAAATCTTCTGAAACGCCGGTTCTGCTTTTAATAAAAGATCCTGCAAAGAACATCTTGTCATAGGTACTTGTCTCGAGATATCTAGATAGGCAGTTGGCATTCTACCGGTAGAGATATTTGTCCTCTGCTGGTTTGAATAACCAGTCGATAAGCTTGTGACTTCAACCGGTCGAGAGATAAAGGCGGTTGACAAGCTTCCGGTAGATAGATTTATCCTCTGCTGGTCTTGATAGCCAGTTGATAGGCTTGTGACTTCAGCCGGTCGAGAGCAAAGGCGGTTGACAAGCTTTCGGTAGAAGTTGTAGTAGGTTCCTGAAATACAATGGTTGGCAGCACATTCCTATACAATGAGTTGTTGTTTGTTATCACCAAAATATCGGATTCAACAATTTCCCCCTTTTTGGTGATGACAAAACTTAAGTGCTCCAAGAACAATATGAAAGCATTAAAATGAACTTCATTGAGAGAATGAATTTCATTAAGTACAATAAGCATTTTTATTACACCTACAGAAAAAAAGATGCGGCTGCGATAAGTAAAGAAGAGATAAGTTGTTCATCTTTTGAACCAACTGGCTCCTCCTGACCTATCGCCTTCTCTTCTTCTTCTGTCGGCTTCTTCTTTTCTTCTGGACTCTTCTTCACGTCTTCTTGCCTCTGCTGCTCTACGTTGCTCTTCTTCCCCCTTTTTGGCATCACCTTGGTTAAGCCGAAGGATGACCTCAGTGAGTTGAGTGCCAAGGCAGGCTTGCATAGTGTCTATTTTTGCATCGATTTGAGCAAGTAGAGTGGCTTGCATAGTGTCCATCCGATCATTCAACTGCTTATGAAGGCGATTTTCGGATCGGATAACTTGTTCGGAGACGGTAGAGAGCGTGTTGATTTGAGTGCGATGATGATTAGTGATCTCTGTGGACAGACGAGCGAGGTCTCGAGACACGGTCTCGAAATGCCGAATCATCGTCTGGCGTGAATTATCGACCGATAAGGATGAGTTTGTTATGTCTTGAGAGAAGGACCTAACCGTTTGCATGAGCTCATGAAGCCGATTTATCAAGGTATGATCTAGAGCTGCGGCCATGGCTTCAATTAAAGAATCATCAGTCTGAATCATTTGCCCTTCTGAGTCATTTCTTGGTGAAACAGGGCTAGACTCACGATGATGTGGTGCGGGTGAACTTGCTGGAGAGCTACCCGATGGACCTTCCAATAATGGTACAGTTGGAGATGTAATAGTTTCGACTGCAGCCAATATGGTTGGTGGAGTACCAGGATCAGCACTTGGTTCATCCATAATGAGATCTTCCATAAACTTTTCAGTAGATGGAGACGGTTGAAGTGCTGGATCAGCATCAGTCACTTGCTGTTCTGGAGATGCAGGAGATACAATAGTGCTTGATATCTCCGTTGGGGGCACTGTTGCTTCACTACTGCAAGGAGCCTCTGTCACAGAGGTGACAGGTATCTCTTGTGCAGCCACTTCTAAAACATCTTGTGAATGACCGGGAGAAGTGTGAGCGGTCGTCACGGGAGAGGAGCGAGCAATCACAACTGCTTCCGGTGGAGTAACTACTTGGACTGCGGTTGAGGAGGGGTCGACCGATGAAGATGCTGCTACACTCGATCTTAGAGCATATGATTGAAAGAGGTCAGCAGTGATGAGATCGGTCAGAATCCCATCTGAAGAAGGAAGAGCATAGACGTCTTCTTCACCCTGATCTTGAGTGAGAAAGGTTTTCATCATCACTTGTGCTTCCAGCACATAAGCTTGCAAACAGGCTGCTGAAGCTGGTGTTTTGACATTGTTGAGAGCTTGGAAGTGCTGAAGTAGTTGAGTGATTTGACGTAGACTATCCTGTAGTCCAGTCAAAATCACAAAGTCATCGGCAGCGGTAGGACTCTTGGATTTGAAATTCTTGACACGCTCATTAATTAGCAGTGATAGCAGGCTTCCTCGAAGCTTCAAGTCTATGAGATGTCTTCTTCCCAGAGCCTCCACGATGTCTTCAGTATCAGCAAATAGAAGCATCTTCTGCTCAATGACGTTTAGAGATTTCCATTTAGGAAATATTTGAGCGAGTGTCAAGTGAGTGCGGGAGTGATGCCATCTGTCAAAACGTTGTAGATGACGCTTGACAGTACGGAGCACGTGAGAGATGATCATATTGAGTTCTATCGTAGCTGCTGGTTGAGCCTTGGGTGTGTAGATCATCACACCTTTCCCTTTGTCTTTGGGATCAGCTAGAGTGACCTCAGGAGCTGATGAGGCACCTTCCCGGATTATCACACCCTTTGTAGGACGAGGAGCAGTAGAAGCAACAACGGTAGTAGTCTCGACCGTTGGCAGGGTAGGAGCAAGTCCAGAAAGAGACTTTAGCTTCTTGTGCTGCCTCTTCTTCTCGCCTGCAGGCGTGGATGACACAGCTGCTTTGGAGACCGAAGGGGATGACCTGCTGAAAGCTTGAATCAGTGGAACATTCTCACGTGATTCATCCTCAGAGTCAGATTCGATGATCAGTTGACGCTTGGCAGACTTTTTGGTATGGACTGGTTTGGCCACGACCGAAACCGTTGAAAGCGGTTGAGGGATAGCAATAACCTTTGCGGTTGAGGGCAAGGTGTCGACCGCAGTCTCTTTCTTGTTCAGGAATTTGAGAATCGTAGACTTGTTGAGCCATTTGGTGGGATGCAGAGGCTCAGTCTTGGAAAAGTCCACTCCAAGGACGCCCAAGATGTGGCAGATTTGCAAAGCAAATCCCTCGGATTGCCCTTTGCCCCTGATCATTTCACATAGAATATTGAACAGAATGTCTGACCAGTTTATGTTGATCTTGGAGGCAATACAAGCCATGTATTGAAATTTCTCCAGCGTCACCTTGTCGTAAGATCCAGCCTTGGCCAGAAGATTCTTGGCCACGATATTAGTCAGTAGCCTGAATGGAGCTTTGAGAGATGTCTTCTGGGCCGGCAGTTTGATCGGAGCATCAGTAGTTGAGAACTCCTTCAACCAATAAGAGCAGTTACCATCTGGAAGATCCGTGCATTTTGTCAAACCCCTGGAGGGCAGATCAAATGTGCTGGCGAAGAACTTCTGATTGAAGGAGTAGACCTCTGTCTTGATCAAGCATTTGATAGTCCCATGCTCGATTTGAGCGGTTGCGAAGAACTCCTTCAAAACAGGCAAATCGCAGATGGCGCTGCATTCCAGAAATTTCCTCAGTCCAGAGGCTTCAAGCATGGTGAAGACCTCAGTTATTCCTGCGTTGTTTGCCTTAACAACGGAATCAAAGTTGATGGCGAGGCAAGTCTTCTGGATCGACATGATATCTATAGATAAGAACTCGAGCAAAGAGTAAGCAAAAGCTTGAGAGTAATTCGATGGAGCGTTTAATACAATATGAAAGTTTTTAGCAAAGGTGAAAAATTGATATACGAGTGTAAAGAAGTATATATAGGAACCTATGGGCCATAGGGTGATGTCATGAAAAGTATTTTTGAAATTCAAAAAGTTTTGAAGAGCATAATCACGGCGCCCAATTAATGTCATTTGGTTCAAAGCACCAAGCTGCTAGTACGAAGCCTGTCAGAGACTAGTTAAAGGCGGATGATATGCCAATATTAATGGCAACGTAACAGCTAATCTATTAATGTCATATTGACAATCATTCCCCCTAAACACATGCATACTAACTTAAATCTACTAAGCCAAGAATATTTCGAAAATATGAAAACTTAGCGTCCGGTAGAGGCTTGGTGAATATGTCTGCTGCTTGCTGATCGGTAGAGATGTATTCCAGCCTAATTTCCTTCTTTAAGACATGATCTCGGATAAAGTGATGCCTGACATCAATGTGCTTTGTCCGAGAGTGCATCACTGGATTGTGAGTGATGGCTATGGCACTTGTATTGTCACAGTAGATTGGAGCTTCACTCGACCGAATCCCATAATCATTAAGCTGCTGTTGAATCCAGAGTATTTGAGCACAACAGCTGCCAGCAGCAAGGTATTCTGCTTCGGCGGTCGAGGTAGCAATTGATGTCTGCTTCTTACTTGACCACGAGATTAGTCTATCTCCAAGGAATTGACATGTGCCACTTGTACTTTTGCGATCAATTCTACAACCTGCATAATCTGCATCTGAATAGCCAATAAGATTAAGATTTGAATCTTTGGGATACCAAAGACCCACATTAGTAGTTCCTTTAATATATTTAAGTATTCGTTTGGTAGCAATGAAATGAGATTGCTTAGGTGCGGCTTGAAATCTAGCACATAAACAAACTGAATACATGATATCCGGTCGACTGGCAGTCAAATAGAGCAGTGAACCAATAAGGCCTCGATACATGGTTACCTCAACCGGAATTCCCCCTTCATCTTTATCAAGCTTAATTGATGTACTCATGGGGGTAGATACAGTTGAGCATTGTTCCATTCCAAACTTCTTTACCAATTCCTTGGCATACTTGGACTGATTGATGAATATTCCAGTTTCAAGTTGCTTTACTTGAAGTCCAAGAAAAAAGTTTAGCTCGCCCATCATGCTCATTTCAAACTTCTCCTTCATCAGTTTAGAGAACTTTGAGCACAACTTGGGGTTAGTTGACCCAAATATAATGTCATCAACATAAATTTGTACTAGTAACACATGATCACCTTTTACAAATTTAAACAGGGTCTTATCGACCGTTCCAATTTGGAAATCATGTTCCAGTAAAAATTTTAGCAAAGTGTCATACCAAGCACGCGGTGCTTGTTTTAATCCATAGAGAGCTTTGTCAAGTTTATAGATATATTGAGGATGAGTAGGATTGACAAAACCTGGTGGTTGTTCAACGTACACCTCTTCTTGAAGTAGACCATTGAGGAATGCAGACTTCACATCCATTTGATAAACTTTAAAATTCTTGAAGGCTGCATAAGCAAGGAAGATGCGGATTGCTTCTAGTCTTGCAACTGGCGCGAAAGATTCCTCAAAGTCTATGCCTTCTTCTTGTCTGAATCCTTGAGCAACAAGTCGAGCTTTGTTACGCACAACAGTGCCATGTTCATCGAGCTTGTTACGAAACACCCATCTAGTTCCAATCACATTTTGATTTTTCGGTCGAGGAACTAGATGCCAAACATTGTTGCGGGTGAATTGATTCAACTCTTCTTGCATAGCTTCAATCCAGCTGGCATCTGATAGAGCTTCATCTATTTTCTTGGGCTCTACCTGAGATATGAAAGCTGCATGCAAGAATTCATTAATCATTTGACCACGTGTTTTTCGAGGAGCAGAAGGGTCACCTATGACCAACCCAGGTGGATGATCTTTGTTCCACCTAAAATAATTCCCTAAAGGGTTGTCATCAATTGGTTGATGAACGTCCTCGTTTACTGGATCATCATTGGCTGGAGGATTGTTATCAACCGGTGGATCCACTTCTGGCCTTGTTTGATCACACCCGGTAGAGGGAACTGGATCATCCTTCTTTGGAGGATATAGATCACTGTCATTCTCTTCCTGTAGATTTGTGTTTTCCAGTCTGTGACTCAGATCATTTATGCTCCCTTGAGTTTGTTCTGTACATAGAGTAGATTCATCAAAAACAACATGAATGGTTTCCTCGACCGTTAGTGATCTTTGATTGAACACTCGATAAGCTCTGCTAACGGCTGAGTAACCAATAAAAGTTCCTTCGTCTGCTTTGGCATCGAAGGCTGTCAAATGGTTTTTGCCATTGTTGTGGATAAAGCATTTGCACCCAAAAATTTTGAAATAAGAAATGTCAGGTTTTGTGCCATTCCAGATCTCATATGGAGTTTTGTTAAATCGTTTATTAATCATAGATCTGTTTTGAGTATAGCAAGCTGTGTTAACTGCTTCTGCCCAAAGTCTTTGAGAAACATTTGAATCAGCAATCATAGTTCTGGCTGCTTCTTTTAAAGTACGGTTCCTTCTTTCAGCCACCCCATTTTGCTGTGGGGATCTAGCAGCTGACAACTCATGCTTGATTCCCTGATCATCTAGATAAGTCATAAGAGTGGTGTTTAAAAATTCAGTCCCTCTATCACTCCTGATTCTATCTATCACAGTAGATTGTTCATTTTGCAAACGTTTAAAAAGCTTAATCAGGTGAGGTGCAGTTTGATCTTTTGAAGAGAGAAAGATGACCCAAGTAAATCGAGAAAAGTCATCTATAACAACAAGAGCATATCTCATTCCCCCTATGCTTCTTACTGGTATAGGACCAAATAGGTCCATGTGAAGTAAGTCTAAACATTTGGAAGAAGACATACACCCTTTATTTTTAAAAGTTGCTCTCACCTGCTTTCCTAGTTGACAAGCAGGACAAACTTTGTCTTTTATAAAATCTCCTTCGGGCAGACCAGAAACCAAATCATGCTTCCTCAAGTTAAAAATGGACTTAAAATTTAGATGATTTAACCGCTTATGCCACAACCAATGTTTATCATGATGAGCAGTAAGACAAGTGGGTGAAGAAATATGTGAGCAAGACCAGTTTACCTTGTAGGTGTTTAGGTCTCGTACACCGGTCATAAGAGTCTCACCTTTGTCATTTTTTATGAGGCAAGTGTGTTTGTGAAACTCGACCGAATGATCATTGTCACATAGTTGACTAATACTTATCAAATTATAGCATAGTTTGTCAACAAGTAACACATCTTTAATAATGATGTTACCATGGATGATCTTACCCTTACCCACGGTTTTACCTTTGGAGTTGTCTCCAAAGCTGATCTTTGGTCCTTTGCACAACACCACTTCTGTTAGAAGTTCTGGATTCCCTGTCATGTGTCGTGAGCAACCGCTATCTAAATACCAGGTAGTGTCCTTGATAGAAGTGGTTTTCTCGCCCGTTTGGACTTTTAGTACCTGCAAAGAGTGAAGAACTTTTGGTACCCATATCTAGTAGGGTCCAGGTCGGATTAGCCCTTTCGGGACCCACACCTGGAACACCCTTACAGGTTTGCCCGTGTGTGTGTCCAGAAATCTGTGCGGTTGATAGGCAGTAAATGTGTGTGCTTGTGAGGTTGCTGTGTGCTGCTTGCCTTTTTTATTTTCATCAGTTAGCATGTACCTCTTTTGAACTGGCCTGCAATTAAAGTACTGGTAAGGCTTCTCCTTTGACCATATTTTCTTAGAGTAGTTAGACTCATTCCATGGCCTTTTGAAATTAGATTGGTTTTCCTTTCTTCTTTCATTAGGTTTTGGTTTGATCCAAGTTCCTCTTTGATTAGAGGTCTGGGGATCCACATATCCCAGCCCTTTATGCTTAGAGCTTCGTTCGTTCGATACTTTCTGATTTTTGTCAAAGCTGCACTCATCGTGTTCATATATCGTGCTGGACCTGACAAATCTTATTTTGTTAAGATTGCCTTTGTCCAGGCTTGACTGAATACAGGATTCCATAGACTGTTCATTTGTTCCAAACCCTAGACCGGTTTTATCATGTACCGGTCTTTGGATTTCTTGAATCTTGTCAATGGTTACCGAAGATTTATTCCAAGCCTTAATGGTTTCAAGTAGTTTTTTATTTTCAATCAAGGTAGCTTGGAATACTCTTTTCAAGGTGTCGTTCTCAGTAGCCAGCAGACTTAGCTTGACCTTAAGACCATCAAGCTCTTTTTGCTGCATGCAGCTTGATTTGCTTGACTTATCTTTTAGATTAGCTCTTTCTGCCTTTACTTCCTCGAACTCCTTGGATAATGCTTTGTATTCATTAGCCATTTCGTGTAAAGCAGTAACTAAATCACTGTGAGTAAATTCAGGTGAGCCAAAGTCAAATACCTCCTCAGCTTCTTCTTCGATGTCGGCCATAAGGCATTCCACTTTTTCATCATCGCTGTCATCTGAAGAGCTTCCGGTATTGGAGTTGTCAGAGTCAGACTCAGCCCACTTGCTTTTGCTTTCATCTGCTACTAGAACCCTTTGGTCTTTTCCTTTTCTAAACGTCCTTTTATCCTCCTTACCCCTTCTTCTTTCGGAGAATTGCTTCTGATCATTGTTCTTAGGCTTGGTGCAGTCTGCAATGAAATGGCCTGGCTTTCCACAGTTAAAACAAGTAGGACCATCGTTTGTATGGTCCGATTTATGATAATTTTTAAATTTAGAATTGTTTTTACGCATAAATTTACCAAATTTCTTGACAAAGAGTGTCATGGCTTCATTGCTGATTTGCTCAGCTGATCTCTTTGGAGGTTCCTCGACCGGTGGACGTATCACGGTTGAGGTTAAGGCCTTGGTTGGTTGAGATGTGGATGGTTCATCTTCTGTTCTCATGTTGAGCTCGAACTCGTAGGCTTTGAGATCAGCAAAGAGATCATGCAGTTCAACCTTGCTCAAGTCTTTTGACTCTCTCATGGCCACTGTCTTGATCTCCCATTCTTTGGGCAGAGCTCTCATAACCTTCACAGCAATTTCTCGGTTAGTATAAGTTTTACCTAAAGCAGTAAGATCACAGATGATACTACTGAACCGTTCATCAAATTCAGCCATGGTTTCCCCTGGCTTCATTTTGGCGTTGTCATATTTTTGAATGGCCAGAGTGAGCTTGTTTTCCTTTGTCTGGTCATTCCCTTCACACAGCTGAGTGAGCTTCTCCCAAATCTCCTTTGCTGTGGAACATGACTTGATTTTGCTGAACATATTCTTGTCCAGTGTTTTGTATAGGATGTCCCGGGCCACATTGTCAAGATTGGCCTTCTTTTTGTCCTCAGTGGTCCACTCAGCTCTTGGTTTCTCAATCATTTGTCCTGCACCATCGGCTAGAGCTGGGTTGACCTTCATAATTTTGATAGGACCGTCTGTTATGACATATAGCATGTCATCATCCTGTGCTGCAAGATGTGCCTGCATGCGAATTTTCCAATCATCATACTCTTCTTTAGAAAACATAGGAATTCTGTTGAAAGAAGTCATGATTTGAAAACTTCAGATCAGCAGTTGAGAAAGGAACCCGCTCTGATACCACTTGTTGGGATCGGTTCAGAGGGTAGAGGGGGGGGGGGGGTGAATACACTCTGAAACTTTTCTTCTACTTCTTTAAAATGATCAAGTGAAGTTTAGTTCACTTAATCAGTTTTCTCAACTTCTAAAACGTTTTGAACAACTTAAATAGTGCGGAAATAGTTCAGAGGTTTTAGTGATGCAAAGTTTATAATGCAATGTATGAGCAGGATGTGAGATAAGTGGCAGTAAATGCTAAAGCACGATTTTATGGAAGTTCGAAGGCTTAATCCTTCTACGTCTCCCCTTCTTCCACTTAGGAAGGAATTCACTAGAAGACTTTGGTTATTACAACGTCTTGTAATACACCCACTTCAGACTTAGGACTTATCCAATGCCTAATCCGAAACTCCTAGATTTACACAGATAAGATTCTCAGTTCTTATCAGACTGGTGGAAGCTTTCAGAGCAGCTTCAAGTCTCTTCAACACTGAGTATAGTTGAGTTGAGCTTCTCAGACTGCAGAGCGGTCGAGAGGCTTGAAAACCCTAGGATGATCCTTGACGATCAGATATGTGAACTGTAGGCGAGGGTTTATTTGAGCAGCAGATGATTGATCTTGTAAGTGTGCTCAAGTATATCAGATGAGGACTTCTGATATTAGTCAAGTGATTGAAATTTTTCTGAGTTGCTTGTCTCTCTTCGTTGTCTCGTATCACTTGTTTTTGTTGTTTGAGCAATCTTCCCTTTATATAGGTCAATCATCAACGTCTTTATTTTGAACGTTCTGATGCTGCATTGAATGCACATTTAATGCTCATAAATGCATTGATGATTCTGCATGAGGATCGTACACTGCAGACAACTTCCAGGGTCCAAAACTGGAATAAACGGTCGAATGCTTTATCTGCAGTCATTCTGTGTTTTTGCCATTTTGGTACAACCTGTTGTCTTGATTTGCAGGAGTCAACAAATCTTCTGAAACGCCGGTTCTGCTTTTAATAAAAGATCCTGCAAAGAACATCTTGTCATAGGTACTTGTCTCGAGATATCTAGATAGGCAGTTGGCATTCTACCGGTAGAGATATTTGTCCTCTGCTGGTTTGAATAACCAGTCGATAAGCTTGTGACTTCAACCGGTCGAGAGATAAAGGCGGTTGACAAGCTTCCGGTAGATAGATTTATCCTCTGCTGGTCTTGATAGCCAGTTGATAGGCTTGTGACTTCAGCCGGTCGAGAGCAAAGGCGGTTGACAAGCTTTCGGTAGAAGTTGTAGTAGGTTCCTGAAATACAATGGTTGGCAGCACATTCCTATACAATGAGTTGTTGTTTGTTATCACCAAAATATCGGATTCAACAAGGTTTAACACCTTTAGGTGTAAGGACTATAGGTCCAAAAACACTACGTTTATTTAGCGAATTTAATTCAACCTGGATGGCATCTTTCCATTTTGACCAATCCTTTCGAGTTTTGCATTCACCAAAAGATTTTGGTTCATTATCTTCATTTACGATGTCACATGCCACATTGTACGAAAATATCTCATCAATATCTTGTACATTCTTTCGGTTCCATATTTTTCCAGTATTAATATAATTGATAGAGATTTCATGATTCTCGTCAATTTGTGGTTCTGACAAAATATTTTCATCATCGTGTGTTTCTTCTGGAACACCATTTTCTATTTTCTGATCATCATTTTTCTCTATGTATTTTCTTTTCCGAGGATTTTTATCCTTTGAACCGATTGGCCTTCCACGCTTCAGGCGTTTTATGACATCATGAAAATGTCTTCATTTTGTTTCTTTGGAATTTCAACTCGATCAGGGGCATTTACAGCAGGTATATATGATTTTGTTACCCCTTTTGTGTCTGCAAATGCATCTGGCATTTGATTTGCTATTCTTTGCAAATGCACAATTTGCTGTACATCTTTATCACATTGTTTAGTTCTAGGATCCAAATGTAATAATGATGGTACATACCATGTGATTTCTTTTTCGATGTGTTTCTTTTCTCCCCATAACATTGGGAAGTTATTTTCATCAAAATGACAATCAGCAAACCGTGCTGTAAACACATCGCCTGTCTGAGCCTCAAGATATCTAATGATTGATGGACTATCATAGCCGATATAAATACCATTCTTTCTTTGAGGTCCCATTTTTGTTCTTTGAGGTGGTGCAATAGGCACATACACCATACATCCAAAAATTCTCAAATGAGAAATATCTGGTTCTTTGCCAAATACAAGCTGCAATGGGGAGTGTTTATGATATGCACTTGGCCTGATGCGAATCAATGCAGCAGCATGTAAAATTGCATGTCCCCATATAGAAATAGGGAGTTTCGTTCTCATAATCATTGGTCTAGCAATCAACTGCAGACGTTTAATCAATGATTCAGCTAATCCATTTTGTGTATGAACATGAGCTACAGGATGTTCAACAATAATTCCCATCGACATACAATAGTCGTTAAAAGTCTGGGAAGTAAATTCTCCAGCATTATCAAGTCTTATTTTCTTGATCGTATATTCGGGAAATTGATTCCGCAATTTTATTATTTGAGCCATCAATTTTGCAAATGCCACATTCCGAGTGGACAATAAACATACATGTGACCATCTGCTAGAGGCATCGATCAATACCATAAAGTATCGAAATGGTCCACATGGTGGATGAATTGGCCCACAAATATCACCTTGAATACGTTCAAGAAATATGGGTGATTCCTTTTGGATTTTAGCTGGTGATGGTCTTATAATAAGTTTCCCCAGAGAACATGCCTTACACTGAAACTTATTATTCTGAAAGATCTTCTGGTCTTTCAGTGGATGACCACTTGTATTTTCTATAATCCTTCGCATCATTATTGAACCAGGATGTCCCAATCGATCATGCCAATTTGTTAGTATTGAAGAATTTCCAATAACCATATTTGATTCGATTGGACTTATATGTGTATAATGCAATCCAGTAGGGAGCATTGATAATTTCTCAACTACATATTTCTTTCCTGATTTATATGTAGTAAGACACATATATTTCTCATTTCCTTCGATTATTGTTTCCGTATCATAACCATGAGAATATATATCATTAAAACTCAACAAATTTTTTTGTGATCGTGGTGAATATAAAGCACTATTTATCAAAAATTTTGTACCATTAGGTAACAAAAATTGTGCTTTGCCACATCCTTCAATCAAGTCTACAGGACCTGATATTGTATTCACCATTGTTTTTGTTGGTTTTAATTCCAAGAAATATTTTTTATTTCTGAGGATAGTGTGCGTTGTACCACTATCTGGTATGCAAACTTCCAGTGCATTATTTCCATCTTTGATCATAGCATTTTCCATAATGATCTTCAAAAACAATATGCAATAAAATGAATTAAGAAAGATACATGCAAACAATACATGCAAAATATAATATGTTTTATAAAATAAAAATTACATTGTTACATTCTTTTCCCACCAGTATATTTAATCAATATCTTCGAAATCATTCAAAAAGTAGGCAGCATCTAAATTCATTGAACCACTTGCATGGTCAATGTTTTCAGTAAAATTGGTCTCTTTTTCTTTTCCCTTTATTGAATCTTTATAGAGCTTACACAGATGCTCAGGGGCTCGACAAGTTCTTGACCAATGTCCTGGAGTGCCACATCTATAACAAACACTCTCAGTTCTTTTTGGATGATTTTCATTTTCACCCGTATTATCATGCTGCCTCTTTTGTGGGTGGTTCGTGACGTTCCTTTGAGATGAGTTATTGAAATAACTATCTCTTTTATTTTCAAATCCACGGCCTCGACCACGACCGCGATCATTTCTACGCCCACGTCCACGCCCACGTCCTCGTCCACGACCTCGACCAAAATCTTGTCTATATCTTTGATTTTGGTTTTCATTTTTACTTACGACATTTGCTTCAGGAAATGCCGTTGAACCAGTAGGTCTGGACTGATGATTTCTCATGAGCAATTCATTATTCTTTTCCGCCACGAGTAAACATGCGATGAGTTCTGAGTATCTTGAAAATCCACGCACTCTATATTGCTGTTGTAGAGTTATATTTGATGCGTGGAATGTGGAAAATGTCTTTTCAAGCATTTCCATCTCAGTAATATTATGCCCACAAAATTTCAGCTGTGAGACAATTCGATACATCGCAGAATTATAATCACTCACCTTTTTAAAATCTTGGAATCTTAAAGTATTCCATTCATCTCGTGCGGTCGGAAGTATAACTTCCCGTATATGCTCAAAACGTTCTTTTAACCCTTTCCACAAAATCATTGGGTCTTTTTCGGTTAAATATTCACATTTCAACCCCTCATCAAGATGTCTGCGTAAAAATATCATCGCTTTTGCTTTATCTTGTGAGGATGATATGTTATTTTCTTTGATAGTTTTGTTAAGACCCAATGACTCGAGATGCATTTCTACATCGAGGGTCCATGGCATATAATTCTTTCCGGTTATATCAAGTGCAATGAATTCGAGTTTCGCCAAGTTCGACATGGTGGTACTAGAAAATAACAATGCATTTTATTAGTTAATTTCCATAAATATGACAATACAAAATAATGGAAGAACGTAAATTACAAGTGCGTATACAAATAGAGAAAAAATATGTGTTGGAAAATCGCTGGTGAGTAAAAGACTCGTGAGCATGATGATCATAGTCGTTATGAAAAATATCCTTATAAATGTCATCATCTCCATCTTCGAAAAAACCGAGGATAAAATATTTTGAGAGAAAGAATGAATTTGGTGTGATTGAAAATGAGTTTGAGTTAACATATTTATAGGGCAAAAACTAGCCGTTTTGTTACCGTTTGTGACCGTTGGGGGTAAAGAAAAAATTGAGTATGTGTTGAATAAAAATTCGTGATAATCATGTAATGCATATAATGATAATCATAATTAAATAATTATGTATATCATATCACATTATTATAAGGTCAGTGTCGTAGACAGCCTTTTATATAATGTTGTGAAATTATACCAATATAGTTAGTATAAAGTCAGGTATAGTATATCATATCACATTATTATAAGATCGGTGTCGTAGACAACCTTTTATATAATAACATGAGATTATACAAATATGGTTAGTATATAAATACACAATAATATATATCATATCACGTTATTATAAGGTCAGTGTCATAGACAACCTTTTATATAATAATATGAAATTATATATTAATATAGTTAATATATATACATAATAAATATATATCACGTTATTGTTTAAAAACCTTAGAGGCTTTTATACTTGTCGTATCCCTTACCGGGAGTGTGGGATGTCGTCTTAACATCCTCCCAGGATTTATAACAAGTTTTGAAAAAAACTTATTTTTTTTTTTATAACATGATATTATATATTAATATATACACAAAAAATATATAAACAGTAAAATAAAAATTCTTACTTGTTGAATATTTTTGACTTCTTCTTGTATTTTGGAGCGTCGTAAAATATAGAGAACCTTCGAGCGATCGTGCTGATAACGTGTTGTGAAAAAGTAAAAATTTACGGTAAAAAGTAAAAACTCAAAAACTCAAAATTTATCAAATTCTACACTTTATAAAATTTTTCTCTCTTCACAATTGTGTTTTTCTACACAAATGGAGAGACCTATTTATAGATCTCAATTGGAGATTAGTCAAAAATTAATACATCATTAATTACATCATCACACACTAATTTTCAATATTTTACAACTCAATTTTCAACTTTCAACCTTCAACATTCAACAATAAATAATAATATATATTTATATATATTTTCAACAATTTCTGCATTTTTTTTTTCAAATTTAAAATTTACTTTAATAGTTAGGAGGGATGGGGATGTATTTTATGTTAAATTTTCGTTGATTTCATTAGATTATTCTGAATTTGTAAATTATTATTTTTTAATAATTTATTAATTCGATAAATGATGAACTAATTATTTGTTCAAATTAGTTAGAGTTTCAATCGAACCAATTGTACTGTACATATTAATAAAATGTAATTACTAATTAGTAAATTGATCTCTGATTAAATGTGTGCATAATTAACAATAAAACTGGGATAAATTTGGATCTAAATCAAATTTAGAAGATTGATATAAATAAATATATATATATATATATATATATATATATATATATATATATATATATATATATATATATATATATATATATATATATAGTAACACTCCTGTGAGACGGTCTCATCCGTGAGACGAGTCAACTCTAACCATATTTATAATAAAAAATAATACTTTTGGGCATAAAAATATAGTAATTTTTAATTGATAACTCATATAAGAAATTCGTCTAAAAAAAATTGATCATTGAGACCGTCTTATAGCAGTTTTTGTCATATATATATATACACACACACTAGAAATTTTTCACCTACCTTACACGTGGAAAACCTCTGTTGGAGTAATCAGATCTCAAAACAAAATTAACATCAAAACTCTTGTTAAACGGTCTCACGAATTAATTTTGTAGTACAGATTTCCTATTTTGGTCCACCTTGAAAAATTATTATTATTATATCAAAATTATTACTTTTATTTATAAATATGAGCAAGTCGATCCGTCTTATAAGATACCTATTCTAGAAATTAATTAACTTAACAAAGATAATAACAATAGTATTATAAATTCTGACATGATTCATGTTAATTATTAAAAAAAACATGTTTTTTTAAAAGAAAAAAGATTTGGACTTCTCTTTTTTTTTTTTTTTTTTTTCTCATTTTTGTTTTTATCGTATTTTCTTTAGTCATATTCTCTCAACAAATACAAATATTTTGTTATTTTCTTCAATTATTACATTTTTTTAGCAATCAATACATTAATACATTTTTCTTGATCGTTATCGCGCGACATAAAATCAATACACTAAAATTCTGACATGATTCATGTTAATTATTAAAAAAACATGTTTTTTTAAAAGAAAAAAGATTTGGACTTCTCTTTTTTTTTTTTTTTCTCATTTTTTTTATCGTATTTTCTTTAGTCATATTCTCTCAACAAATACAAATATTTTGTTATTTTCTTCAATTATTACATTTTTTTAGCAATCAATACATTAATACATTTTTTTTGATCTAACAGTTATCGCGCGACATAAAATCAATACACTAAAATTCTGACATGATTCATGTTAATTATTAAAAAAACATGTTTTTTTAAAAGAAAAAAGATTTGGACTTCTCTTTTTTTTTTTTCTCATTTTTGTTTTTATCGTATTTTCTTTAGTCATATTCTCTCAACAAATACAAATATTTTGTTATTTTCTTCAATTATTACATTTTTTTAGCAATCAATACATTAATACATTTTTCTTGATCTAACAGTTATCGCGCGACATAAAATCAATACACTAAAAAATGAAAATGGATACACTTTTAAATTTCAATGCATGATATTATATGTTCAATTAAAAAAGATACAATATTTTATCCAGTTCTGAAGCATTTACTAAAATTTTACAAAAGAGCAATTATTCATTTTCCAACCTAATCCTGCTCGTCATTAAATTACATTGTTTAAATTACAAGTGTTGTAATTTACAGAGCCCAAGAAAACCAAACCAATTCACAGAAAACCACAACGAACAAACACTCAAGGATTGAAACAACAACTATCAAGAAAAGATAGAGAATAAGAACAGATGCGAATAAAAAACACAAGAGAATTACTTGGTTCGGATTGAATAAATCCTACATTCAAGGTTCTGGGTTTTCACCCAAATGAATTCACTAATAACCAACTTCGAATATGTCCAATACAATCCTCAAGAAACAAGATGATCACAAGCTGTAAATCTACTTTGGCTATTACACAAGACCAAAATCAATATATCGAGTTCATCGAAGTCCAAACTCCTCAAGATTTGCTTCGATCTCAACCTCCATCCAGAAGATAGTCGCTTGTGATATATTTGAGGATATATCCGAATAACAGAAGAGAAGAAGATGACTTTGCTCTTTTGATCTATAGAAATAATTATGCCCCTCTTACTCATCGATCGGGATCCAATTCCCTTAAGAATGAGTTTAGCTCCTTAACTGCCACACCTAACAGTAGCTTTAATCTTGGCCATTAGATCAAGTCTTTTAACCCTTGAGCTGATCCAAACCGTTGATTATAACTAATGTTAAGTCAATAAAAGTCTTCACAACAAGATTTATCATCTTTATCTAAATAAAAATAAAAATATTGAGGGAATTGTTTAAAAAATTCAATGTAAAATTCGGAGGACACCAGTTTCTAATTCATAACAATGATCACATTGATAAATATATAAATTATTATTATTATTTTATTATCAGAGTCTAAATATTTTATCCCATACAACACCTTTTCGAATGTAGCATGTTAAAATATAATCATTATTTGGTTAAACTAATATAAGATTAGGTGCATAGAAAAAGTCTAAGACATATTTAAAGACCTATAAATGATGGAATTAAATTTGAAAGCAAGAAAAAAATAAGAAAAATGAAGAATTAATACTATATATAGTGTATGAACTTTCACTTTATACAATGATGAAACATAAGGTGTGTCAAGATCGAAATGCGCTGCTGCTACTGGAGTAAAACAAATAGCGAGATGCTATTTGTCCCAAAGCAGGTATGCTGAATTAGGTGTTTATTGCTCCAGTAGTGAGTTCTAGTGTGAGTCACTGAACTCTTCTTTCTCTACTGATCTCCGAGAGTCAACCAACAAATATAAGGTTGTGCAAAAAAAGGTCAAATGGGAGATTGAACTCGCATCAACTGGCTCTACTGGTGTGTGTGAAAGTGTAATGAGCAGCAAATAACACAATGGTTTTTTCTGGATTTTCAGAGACTCGAATGCTCCTACATCACTCTTTCTTCTGTTCGTAGAAGGTAATACTAGAAGACTTTGACACGACGGCCCACCTCAGCTCAGGACTTACACTGATGCCTACTACTGACACTCCTAGTTCTAAGCCAATTTATTTTCTCAGTACAATTCATTCATTGGATCGTATAAAATCATTTATTTCCGTTATCATTTTTGGAATAAGACAAGTAACAAAACCGTTTGTTATACAGGTACACTTTTAAGAAAAAAATCATTTTTCGAACGTTAAAAATTATCTATATATAAAGCATCAAGACGATGAGATGAATTCTCTCCAATCACTACACTTTATCTATTGACTATCTATCATCTTCAAAAGACTCAAGCATTTATAATTTATCTCAAGTCTTAGGATCCAACATGCAAAGACGTTTGACCAAATTCAGAGATTGCTTGTGCTACTGCTTCTAAAAAACAATTGTGGTATCTTTTGTAAAGTAAGAAGAAGTTTTTGTCTAAGGAAAAAATCTTTCCCAGAACTTTCATTTATTAGTCAAGGGATTCCACATGACTCACTGGCTGAATACTAACACGAAGTTCATTTCTTATGTGAATGGTTCATATTGGTGACATGAAGGAACTTCTTTTTTGAGCTTTTGCTACGCAAAATTCTCTCAAAAGATAATGGATTATATATGACTTGACTTTGCCACAACGCCCTAGCTAGAGCCATAATTAGACTTCTATTCAAAAGATCTTCCAAACATTTCTCTGCAATATCTTATGTTGAAAATTAAATTTTGGTATTTATAAGAGATAAACTGATGAGATAAACTGATGCAAGCCAAACTGGTACGAGCTAAACTGAAGTGAGTTGAACTGAAGATAAATTATAGGGCTAAACTGTCTTGAAAAGAGAAGTGTGATTTTATGAGTAAAATCACCTAATCGAGTCTTCAGGAAAAAGAGCGATTTTATTAAGAAAAGCTCTAAACTGAAAAAAACAATTTTAAACCAGCCAAACTTATCCCTTCGAAGATCAACTAGACTAAAGATACCAAACCGAGTCATCAACTGTTAGTGCAAAGACTTTACCAAGGTAGTAGGCTGATCTTTTGATCACCTCAGACTACATCAGTCTACCATCACGATCATTAGTCTACCATCACGATTTGGATTAGGGGTGGGATCGGGTCAGGACCCGTTCCGTAACCCCCTTACCCGATTCCCGTCCTGATAAGAATTGAATTTTTTTTTCCTCCCGACCCCGCACCTGAAAAGTGTTGGGACCCGAATGTTCGGGATCCCGAACATTCGGGATCCCGTCGGGTAGGGAGTGGGTAATCCCGAAAAATATTTTTTTAAAAAAAATATATGAAGAATCTCTAAAAACTCCTTAGTACATCACAAATATCAAAAGAACCCCTTGATTAACATATTCGAGTTTCTCCCATTCAAATACTTCAAAGAGAAGAAAAAATTGTAAAAAAATATAAGGAGAGAAAGCCCAGTAATGGGGACAATACAACATCTAAAAAAAAATTTGAAGCCAAAATAAAAGAAAATGCCAGTAATCAAAGTTAATTTTGTTCCTTGATGAATCTAGCAAGCCATCATCTAATTAGATAATTATAAATATGAATTAATTATATTTTTAATTTAAGATTTTGAATAATACACAAAAATAAATGTCATTTCGTTATTATACTATTCGATCATTTCAACAATAAACAATTATGCAAATTGAGTCCACAATTAATTGTTATATGAGTTGAAAAAAAATAATATTTAGCTCAATTTATTAAAAAATAATTATTAAAATATATTATAATATTATTTCGGGACGGATCGGGATAAGGTTTTATTCTCGATCCCTCTCCCGATATGAATCGGGATGGGAAAATCCAAAAAATTCGGGTCGGGAAAATGTCGGGTAGGGATTTTTTCGGAAGGAAAAGGGATGGGATTCGGGAAGGGTCGGGATTTCAGAGATTTTTGCCACCCTTAATTTGGATTAGATAAGGTTTTCTGTACTCTGACACCCTGTGCAACGTAGTGCCACGATCCAAGAGAATATCAGCCTCAGAGTATGTTGGTGAAAGTGACGAAGCAAGAGGTATATTTCAAATCCTATCAGAGATATTTTACATTTATGACCATTGAAATCTGAAGCCTATAAATAGGCATCTTGATCAGACGAAAAACAACTTTAGCCAAACTCTTGCTCCTGAGAATATTTGAACATTCAAGCCTTCAAGTCTGTTAAGCTTTTTGATTAAGAAACTCGAAGAACAACTGTAGTAACCCATAACCTAATAAGGTAATTAGGAGATTAATCAACGCAATTAACCAAATTAGGACTGGATAGATCGGAAGGTTCAAAGGTAGGATTGGAGGCTCCGAACGTGATCGGAATCTCCGTCGGCAGGATCGGACGATCCGATTAGTTTAGGGCTTACGTCATCAGTTACGTCAGCAAGGTGACGTCATGGCCGATGTGTGGATGAGACATCGGAGGCTCCAATGTCGGGATCGGACTCTTCGATCGTGTTCGGAGGCTCCGAACGGGTTCGAACGGTTCGAACGTTGTCTATAAATAGAGGAATCGAGATTCATTTGAGGTGCACTGAGTTCCCCCTTTTCTCTCAATCTCTAGCCTTCTAGCTTAGATCTAGAAAATTCTAGGTGTCTTATTGGGAATTCGGAAGTGGCATAGCGATCCAGGCGTCGTAGCGGAGCTGTGGCCTAGTTTTGAGGCAAGCGACAACAAAGGGCTGACGACGGACGCATGTATAAATTTGGCTTCCTAAAATATTTAGGAGTATAGAATATCTTAGTTAAGGCTTTTAAAGCTTATTTAGTGATGCATGGGTAATTGCATTGTAGGCTCGGTAGTCTGGACTAGTAGGCTTGGAATCTAGACCAGCGGAGCTAGGTGTTGACCAGTAGTATTAGAAGTACGTAAGTACTGACCGAGATAGCCGACATGATATATATATACTTGTATGCTGCATGAGTATGTGCTATATGTTTGACCATGTTTTATCATGTTTTATTGCTTTAGCACATGAATGATTTTGTATTGTACCGCATCCCGCGAGATGTGTGTCATTGACAGTCTCCATAGGGAGCAAGCTCTCCATTTTGGACTCGAGTCAGGTAGTGACAGTTTTTATATGGGACTTGTATCCTATTTTGGATTCGGGTCAGGTTGAGGAGGCTCAGCCCTAATATAGAATATACGAGTACCCCGCGGAGTCGCTCTCTAGGCGGTACTGTATATTCATGTCGCCCTAAGAAAATGGTTTTACCTTGATTTAAAGTCATTTGTGTGTGCATATTTGTTATATATCATTGCTTATGTATTGAGCGTAGTCTCTCAAGCCCCCTGTGTTTGGGTATTTCTGTGTACCTTGTGGCGGGGCAGGTTTGAGACTAGACAGTCCCAGCGGTTCGCAGCAGGACTGAGGATTTCTGCTAGAGGAGAGTTTAGTGGGAGGGATTGATACCCTGAACTTCGATTTGGTTGTATAAGAGTATTTATACATCTTTCTACCGTATGTTGTATTCTGTCGATTGGATTTGTTGTATTTTATTTATCCGCTTTTACGCTTCAATTTAATTATGTCTTGCATGCGCTAATTATTCTAATTAGGCAGTGGATCCGGGTTGGGTCACTACAACAACACTTAAACTTTTACTCTGATCATTCAAGGACCATTTTTGTAAGATCAAATTGATTTGTAACATTTTTATCTTATCAGTTTAGAACTGAAACTGAGTTGTAACTAAGAGTTCTGAGATAAGCTGTCGTGTGTAAGTCTTAGTCTTAGATCGGGCATATGCAAACTGCTTGTAACAGTCTAATGATATCCTTCCAAAAAGGAAGAAGGGGTGACGTAGGAGTGATTGAAACCTCCGAACAACTATAAACATCTCACTGTGTTTTTTTTTTTTTATCACTCTACTTACATTTAACAATCTTGCACACACATTTACATCAAGTGTTTAGAATCTGCATCTTGACATATTTTCGCACATATATTGATTGTCAACTTGTATTAGATACCCAGATAAATCTGAAATTCAATCACCAAACCGATTGAATTCGCTATCAGCTCATTGGAACAATTTTTGAGTGTATTCACCCCCTCTCTACACTCTAAACCGATCCCAAAATATTCCAAGCTTTGAGACTCATTTGTCTTTATAAATCCCTCAGCAATCCATGACTTGATAACTTCAGACTCTCGGATGATATAATCTTCTTGAAAATTGCAAAATATAGATAACAAGGTTTTAAGTGAGCTGACAAATGATTATAACATAAGGAGAAGATCGCTGAACATTAGTCTCCTGGTAACTAATGGTTTTGTCCTTGGATTGGAGACCACCAATCAAAACAACTGAGAGTGAAAGTCCTCTACAATTTTTTACAATCTCGTGGCCAATTCCCAAAATTTTCAACTTTGAATTTAATGTTTTTATTAATAAAATTTGAGATTTTAGTCTAAGTAAATTATGTATAATCAATCTCTCGAAATAATTCATATTTGTAAATCAATAATCCATTTTCAAAAACATTTTTTGAGATTTTTTCCGTCTTTATTTAATTTGATGGAATTTTGACATATAGTTAGATCTAATGAATTCAAGATTCGGCCAACTAATCTAGAGTAGGTGAGACTCACCACATTATATCAATAATTTTAAACAATTATTCAAACACTTCTATTTCCTAATTTTAATCATTAATTATATACTATAATGTTTCGTGCATTGCAAAAATGAAACTAATAAACTATTTGCGATTTTGGTCCTTCGTGTTATCATATTCCAATTTTATTTTTTTTTTATTTTTTTTTGGAAATTTTAGTATTTTTTCGATATGATTCTGATGTGGAGTGACGTGTATAATGTTATATATATATATATATATATATATATATATATATATATATATATTACAAAATGTCGGCCAATAATTTTTTGAAAAAAAATTAAAAAAAGGCACTTACATAGAATTTTATTTGTACTTCCTCCGTCCCACTCATTTAGGTTTATGTGTGTTTTCAAAGTGATAAAAAATATTTGAAAATATAAATTTTATAAAGAAATTTTTCATTTTTTTTCTAATTTAATGAAAATTTAATGAGATAAAAAATTATAAGTGTTCAATGTTATTAATTTAATAAGGATAAATTGATGAAAGAGTTAAAAAGATAACACTAAATATAAAAAAATTGTATAATATAATTGAGAAGGGTGAAAAAGAAAATGTCTCCTAAATAAGTGGTTCGGAAGTAGTATATGACTATATGTTATGAATCATTTGACATAAATCAAGACATGAAAAAAATGATAGTGTAAATACAACATAAATTGTGCATGGAATTAATATAGACATGACTAATTGCAATTAAAGGCATAATAATAGAATTATTCTCTATATATATTTACTTTTATATTCCTATAGAAATATGTTATGCCCTATACATATTTACTTTATATCACTATTTATTTTGAATAATCTTTTACATATTTATTAGGATTACATAGAAGATAGAATAAAAAGACAAATTTGTTAATTTCAGTGTTCTAAAAATCGGGTTAGGCGACCGCCGACCGCTTAGAAAAAGTGCTCGTCGGCCAGCCTAGGCGGGACTAGGCGGACTAGACAGAAATGGTTATTTTTGGTGTAGTAGCCCGATTTTATTTTACAAGATTAGTTAAATAAAAATGGTTAAGCATGTATTAGAAGCTTAATTTGGATTTAATTGGACGAATTTTGGATATTTGGTCAAGGGCAGTTCGGAAGGTCCGAACCCTTTGGAGGCACAGTTCAAGGATCAGAGGCTATGGTGAGTTTGGAGCGTCCGAACCGGGATCGGAGCGTCCGATCTCTATTAGGCCATGCAGTTGATGAGGCGCCAACACTAATCGGACACGCAGCAGTTCGGAGCCTCCGAAGTAGGGATCGGAGCATCCGAACCGTGCATGTAGTGATGTGGTTTGCATGTAGAGATTGGAGCGTCCGAATCCCCCAATCGGAGCGTCCGATATTTGCCTATAAATAGGGGTTCCTAGGATCACATTTTCACATCCAATTCAAAGGTTTTCCTCTCTTTCTCAGTATATTTGGGTCGTTTTATAGCCTTATAGGCTTGGTCCGAGAGTTGGCGAAGTGCTCCGGAGTTGCAGCGGAGTGGTTCCCAAGTTCTGGGGCCATCGTCATCAGAGGACTGACGATGGAGGAAGGTATTCCTAAGTTCCCTATAAATAGTTAGGGAATGCAATAAATTAATTATGTATTTTAGAATAAGGTTATGATGCATGAGTATTTTGCATTGTAGCGCGGACCATAGGCTTGGACATAGAGCTGGTTTAGCTTGCCTAGTATCTAATGTACGAAAGAACTGTTCGAGATATCCAAACTGAGTATGCATGTATTATGTGGTTGCATGTTTTATATGACCTTATCTATATAGCATGTCATGACTGCATGTTGCATATATGACATCTTGATCTTGTATCTTTGAGATATCATGTAGTAGGATTTCACCCTACGAGTTGTGGATGGTTGGTACGTAAGTCTAGTGTCAGGTCAGCGTTATGGTTGGACACTTGTACTAGTATCTGGTCATCATTATCCGCTAGGTATAGGAGCCACCTCCTGATGCGAGGGCGCAGTGTGCTATATACACTGAGCCCGGTCTTTGAGCTTGTTTCTTGAACTGTGTGTCTTGTATCCGGTACACTTGCATTCATGCACATATAATATTGTATACTCATATTTTCGTACTGAGCATTTTATGCTCACGTCCTCGTACTGTTGTTGTTTGGACACCCTATTCCATGGGACAGGTTTGCATTTGGATGAGGCGGATGGTTCCAAGAAAGCTTAGACTACGGGTTAGGAGCAGCTGGTGATGCTTATATTTTTGTCTAGGATTTCAGTATTCGGTTTCATTTGGATTTATACACTGAATTTGATTTAGTTGTATAACTAAGTATTTACAGATTCTTTCCTTTGGAATTGTATTTGGTTATGTTTCTGCTGTTTTAATCTGATCTCTGTTTATTTAAGTTATAATGCATACTTAAACTCTTGATTAGTAGGTGATCACAGTGCGGGTCACTACATTCGGGCTTTTAAATTAAAAATCCAATAAAAAACAAACGAAATTTTTTATTCACCTTCCATCAAAACTTTCTCCACGTCGTGTCCAGAGAGAAGATAAGAAACATATGGAAAATGATAAGTAGAGAAAATTATTGAAAATAATAAGTAGAGAAAATTATGGATAATAATAAGTAGATAAAATTTGTGATATTTTATTATTTATGTAATTTTGAACTTATTTTACATTAGATGTTATTGTGTTGAATCTTTGGATATTTAATAGATAAATATTAAGATGAACAAGAATAATTGGATATTTAGGCTAAAAATAAAAAATCACATAGGCGGTCGCCTAAGCGTCTAGGCGCTAGATGATAAGTGACCGCCCGCCTACCGCCTAGCGCTTTTTAGAACATTAGTTAATTTACGATTATAAAAATTTTGTCTTTTATAAGTTTATGATAATAATCCATACAATCTTGAACAAAAACATAAAGTTAGTGCTAATAATTTCGAAAACAAAAATCTAAATTACAATTAGTATTAGTCCATCGGAATGATTACTGCAACACTATCATTATTTCTAGGGTTGGTATATCGTATCGAAACCAGTATATCGTACCAAAAATTACGGTAGAAGAAAATGTTATACCTATACCATACCTAAACTCTAGGTATACCGAAATTTTTGGTATATATAAATAGAATACTGATCATACCGAGAGTTTACGATATATCGAAATTTTGGTACGATATCGGTATATACCATTTTATACTGATAAAAAACCTTATATTTTTAAACACTGATAAATTTATTGATTATAAATATTATATATTTTAAATTTTTTTATATTATTTTGGTATTTTGTTATATCGCTATATACCGAAATTTTCAAATTTCATAATGTTACCGTACCGAAAAATTCTTTATCTTTACCGCACCGTATCGAAATCTTTGGTATAAAGAAAATTCGATATTTTACTGACACGGTAGCTTCGGTATACCAAAAATTCAATATTTTTCATGCCCCTAATTTTCTATGAGCACTGCACATCTATGAATTTGATGGGAAAAAAACGAATAATTGAGAAGGATATTTATAGGTGACAGAAATAGCAGTGTTTAATTAAACGTAGTGTACAAATAACGTTGTAGAGCGGTTACAGGAATGAAACAACTTTTTTAAAAAAAGGATAAATCGGTCCCAAAATCTTTGGATTGGTTTAAAAAAAACAAAAACAAAAACCCCACAGCAGGAGTGGGGTAGATGCTCTTATAGTCTATCCATATGTTATTGCTTTTAAAACGAAGTAAGATCCAATTGTAACAATCTCTCTTCGACTTTAAAAAAAAAACCTCGAGTTTTAATTGATTTCAAATTACAATGAATCATGAATGTGATATTTGGCTCTGTAAATGTTCCACGGATTTTTCATATGCCATGATATTAACTCTACATTATTCTGATGCCAGAAACTTCCTAGATCAAATCTTTTGAATCAAAGACCTCGTAAGTTCCTCAAGATCGTGTCCGGAATAAAACGAAACGATCCGAAAAATTTAGGATTTATATATCACACCATCAATTGCGTTCGCTTGACGAAAATTAAAATATCAATCATTGTTTCTCTATTTTCAATCAACATCTGATTAAAGTAAATGAATGAAAGTCGAAAACTGATGCACAACATGATATTTAAATTGAACAGCCAGAGGTCATCAACTAAATTTACCATATCTCAACATGATATTTAAATTGAACTGATGCACAACATGATATTTTAAATTAAAATACCAGTTTTGCAGAAGCCACAGCTGGGAGGCTTGCATCATCCAATTCGATCATCTCGAGTGTTGGTATATTTCAAAACTCAATCGGGATCTCCTTCAAGTTGAAGCACCAACCTATTACAAGGCACTTAAGCTTGGGGAAGTGGGAATCATCGGCTCTCCAATGTACCAAGCCTAAACAATAAAGCTTTAGGAATTTCAGCACCCGGAATTCTCCTTCATTTGGTTCCCACACTTGACTTTCGAAAGGCGTCGTGATGTAGTTTGAGAACTTCAAGATTGGGAAACGAACCAACCATGTTCAGATCTTCCGAACGAAGGCGACAGCCGGACAAAGTTAACTTTTTGAGTGCTGCTGGGAACTTGAAGTTTGGAGGAAATGCTATGTTGGAGTAAGACTTGATGTGCAATGACTCCAGTTCATTCAGGCACACAATATTACTAAGATGGAATTGAGACCAATCCTCAGATTTCACATCATAAATGACTCTCAGTTTCTTAAGTTTAGGAATTTGATCTCAACTGCAAATCTGAAATTTCTTATCCTCGAAAGAGTTTGAAAGTTGGTCAGAACAACAAAATTTTTAACCTCAACTCTTGAATATGGAGGATCCGGTAAACGACAATCAATATTTCTGATCTGTACATGCCTTAAATGTGGCATTGCCCATACTTCTAGCGGTAACTGACACAGAAGAACATCGAGATGCCAGATATCTATAACTAAAGTTTGAAGGCCCCAGATTAAGGATATACATGCAGGAACAATCGCTCTACAACAACAAAGAGAAAGGTACCGTAAATGAACTAGTCTGACTACCTCCATTGGAAACTCAAGTAACCTTACTCCAGATTCCATATCTAATACTCTAAGCAGTTCAAAACTATTCTCACTTATAATTATATGGGCATCTTGATGATACAACAGAAGTGATCGGGTCGGAAAAGGTAGTTCATTTGAGTTAGGAATATGCTCACTGGATTTGAAAGGAGTCAGTGGCAGGATGCTAACACGACGCTCATTTCTTATGCCTTCAGGTTGACGAGGGGTATCCCTGTTGATGAGATGAAAGAACTTCTCTTTTTGAACTTCTGCTATGCAAAAATCTCTCAAAAGATCATGGATTTTGTATGTTTTAACTTTGCTACAATGCCCCAGCTCAAGAACCATAATCAGACTTCTACTCAAAAGATCTTCCAAACATTTCTCTGCAATTTCTTCCAAGCTCTTTGACTCATCATTTGGCTTTATGAATCCCTCTGCAATCCATAACTTGATAAGTTTGGATCTTCGGATGACATAATCTTTTGGGAAAATTGTAAAATATAGAAAACACGGTTTTAAGTGAGCTGGCAAGTGACAGTAACTCAAGGAGAATATCGTTGAACATTGACCCCAATCTGAAGTGAGAATTGAGTTTAGAGCAATGACAATAGTCTCCTAGTAACTAACAGTCTTGTCCATGGAAATGAGACCACCAATGACAACTATTGAGAGTGGAAGGCCTATGCAATTTCTTATAATCTCCAGGCCAATTCCCTCCAAACGCGGACGACAACATTCTCCTCTGAACACCTTTTCATGAAACAAATTCCAACTCTCACTATAACTAAGAAAACTCATGTCATGAAGACAACCGGTAGAGGATGCATAATCTCCAACATTTTTTGACCGAGTTGTCAAAACAATTCGACTACCATTACCATCATCCGGAAAAAACCTCTTGACATCATCCCACACCTTTGTATCCCACACGTCATCCATCACAATGAGATAAGCCCTACCTATCAAAAATTTGTATAAACGTTCGCCTAATTCTCCACTGCTTACCTTTCACATATCTGGATTGAGCTTGTTCATTGAATCTAGAAGTCCTAACAAAACCTCATGCACTTGATACTCCTGAGATACTGTTACCCAAGCACGAACATGAAAGTGATAGACAATAAGAGAGTCGTTGAATATATTTCGCGCAAAAGTAGTTTTACCAATGCCTCCCATTCCAACTATCAAAATAATTTCACGTTTAGACGATGAACTTGTCAGCCAATCCTTTATTTTCATCGTGTCTTCAACCAATCCAACCATATGAGGTTTTTTGTCACTAAATACGAGTCTTGGTCCATTGACAGGCAAATAATACCTTTGTTGCACATATTTTAGGCCAAATCTACACGTAATATTCACCACCTCTTGCTGAATGGAATGCATTTCTTTTACAACTCTATCCAAGGCTTTGCAAAAGGTTAGGTATCTCACTCTCCTATTCGTTCGATAATATATAACACAAGTGGATTCATAGGATTCAATGACGTCCTCAGCTCTAAAAGCTGCATCTCTAATTTTTATTTCCAAATCTTTAACCTCTTTGCTAGACACCAAATAGTACTTCTCCAAAAAATCACTGAGGAAACTAACCTTTTCTTGGAGGGATTCAAGCTGTTGTTTTTCATAACGAATATAGCGACCAGGTCCCATGAGTTGTCGAAGAATCTGCATAAGTGATACAACTGCAGCATAAGCCATCTCTGGTCCTCTCCTCAAAAGTGCACAATTTTACAACTAACAATACTGTGCTGTTAAAATTAAAGAACGAAAGAAGTAAGTTCGTCCTGCAATTTGTAAGGATGATTAGTGGGAATGGTGGAAATTAAAGGATGATCAGTAAAGAAAACAAGAGAAAAGTGAGTATGATATAATATAATATAATGATAATTCAATTCTTTTTCTTTTTTAAAAGAAGTGCTGTTTTAGGCTGTATGCCATTGATCAAGTAATTTAATCATCAAAACTTTATCATAGATTCCCAAACAATGAAGCAAAAAATATATTTTGAAAGCTTATACACCTCTTTAAAGTACTAGTAAAAAGCACGTGCGACGCACGTGAGTACACATAATTTATTTATAATTTGTGAGTCATATAATTTTGTCATTTCATTTACAATTTGAACATTTTGATTTTGGTAGAAAATTAACATTGTTCATGAATTCAAAAATATTTATTTTAACCAATAAAAAGTGAGTATAATTATTAAGTTTGTATAATTATTAAGTTTATATAATTATTAAGTTTGTATAATTATTATTTAACATTTTGTTCCTCATATCTATCTATACAAAAATATCAAGGTCTCAAAAAATATTTTTTTATTTTTATTTTTTTAAATTACTATCGAAAGTTTTAACTTTTTGTTTTTATCTTAGAAAAATTTTGCCATTTCATTCACAATTTGAACATTTTACATTTGGTAGAAAATTACATTTTACATTGTTCATGAATTCAAAAATATTTATTGTAACCAATAAAAAGTAAGTAATATTAAGTTTATATATACTTATTAAGTTTGTATAATTATTATTTAACATTTTGTCTTCATATCTATCTATACAAAAATATCAAAGTCTCAAAAAATATTTTTTAATTCTAATTTTTTAAAAATTACTATCGGAAGTTTTAATTTTTTGTTTTTATCTTTTGAAATTATTTACAAAAATATTTCTTTTAACTGTTTTGGTTGAAAAAATACTCGTTATATTGTTCATAGATGTGAAAAATATTTATTTTTAGCCAATTAAAAAATGAGTAATCAGACTGATATAATTATTAAGTTTGTTATTTGTATAACAACTTCTTCATATCTATACAAAATTATATAAGACTCATAAATATATATCCGTTTTTAATTTTTAATTATAACATGTTTTTAAAATTACTATGAGAAGTTTTAATTTTTTTGTTTTTCTCTTTTCAAAACTGATTTCTTTACAAAATTATTTCCTTTTATTTTAGTTATTTAATAGGTAATAATAATAGATTCAAAACTGATTTCTTAACAAAATTATTTTCTTTTATTTTATTTATTTAATTAATTAATTAAATGAAAACAAATCCCACCCATTTTGTTTTTCTCTTTCCAAAACTGATTTTGTTACAAAAATATTTATTTTTATTTTATTTATTTAATCAATTAATTAAATGAAAAAAATCCCACCCATATTAAAGCATGAAATTATTGAAAATTGTTTTAGGCTTATTATATTGTAACATATTTTTGATTCATTTATTTTAATCAACTCACTATTACTCAGTAATGAATGCATTTAGTTAATGTGTAACAATTAACAAGCCATGTATTTTGTATTTATTTATATAAAAATTTATACATTTACTTTTATGTCCTAGCTAATAATTGATTTTTACATTTATATCCTTATTTGTATTAACTTTTACATGAAATTGTGTAGAATAAAAATGCAAAGTTGTAAATTCACAATTGTAAAACTTTGCTCTTTTATTCACACTTTTAGATAGGTAATAGATAACAAAATTATTTCTCTTTAATCAACTCACTATTACTCAATAATGAATGCATTTAGTTAATGTGTAATAATTAACAAGCCATGTATTTTGTATTTATTTATATAAAAATTTATACATTTACTTTTATGTCCTAGCTAATAATTGATTTTTACATTTATATCCTTATTTGTATTAACTTTTACATGAAATTGTGTAGAATAAAAGGGCAAAGTTGTAAATTCACAATTGTAAAACTTTGCCCTTTTATTCACACTTTTAGATAGGTAATAGATATATTTTGACGAAAATAATTTCTATAATCAAATGATTCTGAAAAATTACAGAAAAAAAGCCAGTAATTTTAGTCAAAAACTAATAAACAAAATACACGAGTAACATTAAAACCCCACTAATTTGTGCCATTGAGATCATCTTTTTAGATAATAGTTATGCGTTGGTATCAATCATCAAATTTATTTATTTCTTGATAATCAAATATTGTATGAAATTCGCCCCACTAATTTATTTGCTCCTCTGCTGTAGCATGTGTTTATCTTATTTTCATTAATGAAAACGATCACCGTTATTATTAACAGCAGTATACATTTTATAAAAGTATATGAGCTCGAGCGTACGTAATTTGTGGATCTTTGGTGAGTATATACTATACACAATAGGGAAAATGTTCATTAAATTGTCTTTTTTTTTTTGGTCTATTAATTTTTCAAAGTTTGATTTTGATACATTAATTTTTAATTTTCGACTATTTTAATCTTATTGCTGACATAGCAGCTCGGATAATCAGCATTTTCGGATGTTACATCAGCAATTGAACCAAAATAGTCCAAAATACTCTTAGCGTTATAAACATAAAACATAGGTATTTTTAGCTAATTAATTATTTCTCAATGGTGGTTTTAGTATAGGGAGTTGATATTTACACTCAATTTTGTGTTATCTACACTCCACTTCATGTGTAAAATATTTGTTCAATTTACTCACAAGTGGAGTGCAAATAACAAAAAATGAAGTGTAAATATTAACTCCCTTTAGTATATTCCAAGAAAAATAGAAATGATATCTGCAATCTATGCTGAGACAATATATATGTTCTGAATACCTTTTTTTAAAAAGGCCGTTGTACAGAATGTTATTATCATACGTTGTTGCAATCTTGAGCAAAAACATTTAATTTTTGGCTAATGATCTCATTCTCAAGCAGTCACGTAATCAAAGCTACATTGAATTTTGACAGGATAAAGAAATAGACACTATAAAAGCCAATACTTTGTTCTGTGACTCATCATTTATACATGCAATTCTGCTCTTGTTCACGACAGTTACAGTGCCACAATCATAACAAATAATCAAGGAGAAATCATCAAAAATAGATGTACAATTTGAGAATTAAATTGCATATTGATGCAGCAGTCAAATACTTTACCTGAGAGAGAATCCGGGAGGTTAGTCGGTCCAGATGAACACGTCAATCGAGAGCACGGGGTGCCTTCTAAGGTTGTCGCATGCATCACGAACAACGTTAGAGGCGCTGGATGAAAATCCTCGAAGCTCCATAGTTCACCCAATATCAATTTAGCAGAAGCCATAGCTGAGAGGCTTGCATCATGCAATTTGATCAACTCAAGTGTTTTGGATGTTCCCAATCTCAGTTGGGATCTCCTTCAATTCGTAGCACCGACTTAATTATTTCAAGGCACTTCGGCTCTCCAGTGTACCAAATCTAAAAGATGAAGCCGCACGCAGGACTTTTACCTAGTGGAATTCTCCCTCGTTCAGTCGTTTGGTTCCCACACTACACCATTAATGCAAGCATAATAGCCTAATACGAGGACTTCAAGATTGGGAAATGAACCAATCATCGTCAAATCTTCCCAACGAAGCTCACAATGAAACAAAGTTAACTTTTGGAGAGCCGCTGGGAACGGGGAATTTGATGTTTGGCTGAATTGATATGTAATGTTTCCAGTTCATTCAGACACACAATATCACTAAAATGGAATTGGGACTGGTCCTCAAATCTCATATTATGAAGGACTCTCGCTCTCTCAGTTGCTGTAGTTTTGGAATCCTTTTAATGATCTCATCCGTAAATCTGAAATTTCTCATCACCATGGTTCGCAATCGCGGTCGCGGACATCGTCGCGGAGACGACCGTTCCAGTTACAATGAAATTTCGCGGAACGGTCGCGGAACGGATTTTAATTTTTAAATATTATAAATATTTAAAAACTGAAGATTTCATAAAATTATTTAGATCTACCAAATTGAAATGAATATCATAAAAATAGATTATTTGAAGTAAATAAGAAATTAAATTAATTTATAAAATTTTATGTAACACAACTTAAATCATTAATACATATAAAATATTCGCAACTCTTCAAAATTTAAATATATTATTTAAAAAATTTAGTATGTAACCCTTTGAATTTTTGAAATTTTTTCAGTTGGAAATTTATATGTTCATCATAACTAAGATCAATTTAACGTGATAGACTAATATTATGCATAAAATCTTAAATAACATGGTGTTACAAACTATTAAACATCAATTTAAATAGAAATACTTTAGAATTAACTTGGTTTATTTTTATCACACTTTCTAATGAAAATTTCTCAATAGAAATAGTTAACTCTTGGTCTCCTCTTTATTAATCTTTCGTCGATGGATGAGCGGAAAGAAGACCGAGATTCACCATCTTACATCGATTGTTGTTCTTTACTTTCCAATGTTCCTAGTCAAATCAATGTTAAACATACTAAATTACACTTATGAAATGAGAATAAAATGACACTGCTAAATGAAATATAAGTCGAAAAAAACTAATATATTTACATATAAATTGTTTTAACAATATTTATATAGAAAAGTACCTGTAATGTCATCGACATTAATACCATGATGAATGGCGTGGAGGAACAAAATAATCAGTGTACTCTCTACCGGGATTAAGTTGAGAAAATTGATCTCCATCATATCTTTGTGGATATAAACTAGTGTTCAATTGTTCACCTGGATATTGACTGAATAGGGGATTTGAAACCGAATTGGTATTGTGTGATGAACGTGGATTTAATAATGTGTCGTCACGACGGTGATAGCCTCCAAATTCTTGATGCCCAAAAGAATTACTAGCGTCACTTGAAGATATCGAATTATGATCATCATGTCTAAAACCAGTTGCTGCGAATGATTGATGATCATTATATGTATTTTGTCCACTACTAGAATACTCTTCAAATTGATTATTTTCGGAACTGGTGTATTTAGATGACCCATCAAATCCATAATTTCCGATTCCCCTTGCTTGAGATGATAAATGATCCCGTCTTGTGTTATAACCATGAGAATACCCAAATCCTGGTTCATCATATCCGCTGGCACTATGACCAAAAGATTGAGAGTTACAATAGTAGTTTCTCGAATCATCTCCAGATTGATATTGATGGTGACCCCCCAAGCCAAGATTTTTTACTTGTTCTTCTACACCCATATATGAATGTGAAGATCCACTCAAATTTTCATCATCTTCGGCACTCGAGAACCCTGTCAAACTTGCTAAAAAGCGACGTTGTGCCTCTATCCCAGGGCGATACCCATGATCAGTGTCTTGTGTGGCATAATAATTCTCTTTCCCTCGTGCCCATGACATGCTAGTATCATATTCATTATCTTGACGTCCTTGATCATCATCTTGATTTTTTTTACCACTTTCTTGATTGTTTCCATCACCACTAGCATCACTGTCATCACTGTCATCATTTTCAGATTCATCCCTGTCACTTAAGACGATTTCTTTGCCTTTTGATAATCTTGAGCTCCTCTCGTTGTTCGTCTTCTTTGAATGACTTTGACCACTAGGTGTGATGTTGTGATGTTGGGAATTTGAAGTTTCATGGTCTTGATCTAACCATTCTAAGTCATCGTCTTGCAATACAGGAGGTTCATTATCTCTTGTCCATTCATTTAAAATATCATCATCTTTGAATATGTGATCAAGATCTATAGGACTGTAGTAATCATCATCTTCATTTTTATGCATCAAATTTCGTACTCTTAATCGCATATTGTAATGGACATATACCAATTTATGCAACTTTGCTATTGCCAAACGGTTGCGAAGCTTGGTACGTATCAAAGACCATGTACTCCAATTTTTCTCACAACCAGAAGATGAACATGTTTGGCTAAGGACTTTAATTGCAATTTTTCTCAGATGAGGAGCTTCTTCACCATACTCATTCCACCATTCAGCTGATAGAAAAACATATGATATATATTGTACATATTTAATATTTATGGAAAATATAAATAAGCTCAAACCTGGAAGACTTTTTTTAACTGCCATTTTTGTAAGTGGGGACCCAAACTCTCCAATTTGTTCCGTGAACAATTTAATCTGTAAAACATGTTTCATAAAACAATAGTGTACTCAATATAAAACATGTTATGTAAAATTTATAACTATCATACCTCATTGATCATTGAAGCCTGTGCATTTAAATCGGGTTCTAATATTTTGATTACTGTCTTCAATCCCCGTCTTACTTCATCGGTATAAACACAAGTTCCAGAATATTGGAGCATTGGATTCAGAAAATACGCTGAAACAATCAATATATTAAAAATATATTATCAACTAAAATAATGAATTTGTTTTATGTAAATATAACCTCATTTACCTGCAGCATGTAGGTGTTGGTGTAATTGATTATACCAACGATCATCAATCACATCCCAATACAATTTCCAGTCCTTGACACTTTCTTTTATAGACAACTTAGCTCTATCCATTGCTTCATATATAATTGACAGAGTTGGCTTGTTGTCTTGGTCAACCAACTTCAGAACTTTTACAAGAGGTTCCATTGCTGCGCAAATGTCACGAGCTGACTTCCAAAATCTCGTGTCCAAAATGATTGCTGAAATTTTTTCGGCAACGTTCCTTCTCTTGCTTGTATTGTTGTACTCAGTCCACTCAACTGAAGTACACAATCTCTTCAAATCTTGACAATACCGAACGAGACTTTCCAAGGAAATGAATTCCGTAGCAAAGCGAGTGATTCCAGGTCTCAGTAGTTCACAATCATTTGTGTAGATTTTCATTAAGTTCACGACTTTGTCACTGTTATATATGAAACTTGTTATCTGCTTTGCTTTGTCAATGCACTTCTTTACCTTTGTCATCTTACCAATATCTTCAAGCATAAGATCAATGCAGTGTGCTGCACAAGGTGACCAAAATATGTGAGGTCTTTCAATCATCAATTTCTGACCAGCAGCCTTATTTGCACTTTCACTATCTGTAACCACATGCACAATATTTTCCTCTCCAACCTCGTCAATGACTTTATTCAAAAGAGATAATATAAAATCAGATGTCTTCCTTTTGTTGGTGCAATCCACTGAACTATGAAATATCATGTTGCGGTCACAATATATCATGAAATTGATGATAGGGTGTTTGTTGCGTGTGCTCCAACCATCGCACATTATTGTACATCCATACTTTGGCCATTTGAATTTTAATGTATTTAAATATCCATTAATATCCTCCACCTCCTCTTCCAAGAAAACACCACCTATTTGACGTCCTGAAGGACCTTGTATTCCAGGTCCAACATCTGCGATAGTATTAATCATTGCTTGGTAGTATGGACCACTATCTGCCGCATGAAATGGAATTGCATTGTATATAAACCACTTGGAAATAGCCTTTCCAACATCTTTAACCTTTTCAGGAGCAAACCAACTTTTTATACTCTTTCGTTTCGATGAAAACATGTAAGAATCAATTCCTTTCGATGGTAGCTGAGCTCCCTCTCTCACGCTGAAGCTACGAGACATTTGTTTTTTTAATTTAGGATTTGCACCAAGTGATGATGAACTACCACCAAAATTTCCTGAAATTAAATAATAAGTTAATAACAAGCATTGGTATTTTTATCTATAAAAAAATATTACTTATATATATATATATATATATATATATATATATATATATATATATATATATAACGAGCATTGTCTTAGCCTTTATTTACCTGGACCATATCGTTTATGCATCTCTTCTTCAAATGCTCTTGTTTTACGACTTTCTTTCATCGCTTTTCGCAATGCCCTATTTTCCATATCTTCTAAAGCATCTTCATTGGTATCATCAAACGTATCATTATCTTCACTGTCACTGCCACTATCGAGTCCATGTATGCTCTGTTGAATTGCATTCATTGCAATCTCTCTCTTTTTTTGGATTATATTTCTTTGGGTCTTAGAATCTTGAAGATGTTTTCGTAACATCAATAATATCTCCTTCGGAGCTTTAGTGCACGACTCAACATTTCCAGCAATATGTGCAATATGTTGTTTTAATCTTGTGATTCCACCCGTTACAACTTTTCCACAAAATTTGCATTGTATTGTTTTTCGATTATCTCCGATGGGTTTACCAAACTCCCAACCAATATCGAGTTTTGGAGCCATTGTTCAAAAAGGTTTACTGATTCACACTATATTCTGGTTTGAAATGTAAATACAAAAGATAGAGAAATCAAATGATGATATTATAATTTCGTTGAATTCTTTCAATAGTAATTTATTAATCATATCTAATCTTAGAATTATAATTTTAACGTTTACAAATTTAAATTAAATATAATTTCTATTAAATAGACACCATATTTAATTTTTTTGCCATAAATTCACAACCGTGGCCTTTAATTAAAAGTTATATTAAGTCAAAAAAAAAAATTAACTTTACGTGATCTTACAAAATTTCTATTAACCTTACGTATGCAAATATGTATGATTTTCCTACACTATTTTAGCACGTAAAGTTAATGGTGTACGAAAATACATAATCTAAGATTCAATAATTACCTTTAATCTAAGCACAAAATTCGTAAGGAAAATTTTTAATTAAATTAAATTCATTTTCAATATTATATCTCAATAAAATTAACCAAAAATATAATTTACAGGAAAGTAAAATTAAACATAGATGATACTTACCTTTAACATGTACGAAGAAAACACGAGAAGATCAAGAGATGCGTAGCAGAGTTCAACGAACTAATTAAATTACACTGTGATGAGTAAAAAAAAAATATTAGATCAAAATCTAACTAAACAAAAATATCATTATAACAAAAAATTATTATTATAATAATCGAAATTTAAACATTACTTATCTCTTAGGAAATAATGAAGACAAGAATAACACTGAGAATAAGAGCAGAAATCGATCGAATATATATAGAGAGAAATAGAATGCATAGGAAGAGGTTGGTTTTGCCGTGAATTATGATGAGAATGAGAGAAGAAATCGATCCGATATATAGAGCGAAATAAAAAGATGAGGAAGGGTAATTCACGGGCGAACTGTTTATTGAATAAAAACATCCGACTTTTTACGAAACAAAACAAAAAAAAAAAGTTTTCATCATTTAAAAACAATAAGATAGGACATAGTCAGTGAGTCACAAGACTCACAAGTCACAACATGCTAATGTCTCTTTTTCTTCTTAGTTTTAATTTTTTTTATTTTCACTAGTCAATAGTCATGTCTTAATAATTTCCCTCTACTAAATGTCTATCTTCTTCTGCCTTCTGGGCCTTGCAGAAAAGGCTGGATTTCCATTTTCCAAATATTAATACATGGAAATGGGCAGAAATTTATCTTCAAAGTTCCCCTTGTTCCGATCCCGATCCGTTCCACCGTTCTATCGCCCGTTCCGCCGTTAAATCGCCATTCTCATCACGGAAAACGCCGAGCCAAAGCATCTACCTTCAAGCATTGGAACTTCGTCAAGGTTCCTTACGTTCCGGCCGTTCCGATACCGTTTCTGCGAACCATGGTCCAGACACAATATTACTAAGATGGTAGAGCAGCCAGTCCTCAAATTCCACATCATAAAATACCTTCAATTTATTTAGTTTTGGAAATCTTTTAGTGATCTAAACTGTAAATTTGAAATTTCTTACCCTCGACAGAGTTTGAAGGTCCGTTAGACAAACAAAATTTTCATCCCCAACTCCAGAGCTTGGAGGATCAGGTAAATAAAATTCTCCGATCAGCACATGCCTTAATCTTGGCATCTTCCATACTTCTGGTAAAAGTAAGTAGCAACCATCACCACCTAATGTTTCAATACCTAAGGTTTGAAGACCCCAAATAGAAGATATTGTCGCAGGAACAGTCACTTTGTAACAACAAAGAGAAAGGTACCTTAAACGTACTAGTGTTAACACCTCAATTGGAAATCCAAATGACCTTATTCCAGAAATATCCAATATTCTTAGCAGTCTAAAACATGCAAGATTACACGCAGATAAATAAGTGTATGAATAACATATAAGTGATCGTGTTAGTAAACCTGGTCCATTTGAGTTAAAAATGTACTCAAAGCAATCTTCCGAAGGAATATTTGGATGAATACAAGCACGACGCCTAATTCTTATGTCTTCACGATAAATTGGGATATACCTATTACTGACATCAAAAAACTTTTCCTTTTGAACTTCTGTTATGCAGAAGTCCCTTAAAAGATCATGGATCCTGTATGTCTTAACTTTTCCACCATATCCTAACTTGAAAAACATAGTAAGACTTCTATTCACAAGATCCTCTAAATATCTCTCTGCTACATCTTCCAAGCTATTAGAATTCTTTGGCTTTAAAAATCCCTCAGCAATCCATAACTTGATAAGTTTGGACCTTCGAATATTTTAATCTTCTGGGAATACTGCAAAATACAGATAACAAGGTTTCAAATGAGCTGGCAAGTGATGATAACTTAAGGAAAGGATCTTTGAACAGGGACTGCCTCCTCTGGTCAGAAGTGAGTTCACAGAAGAGGCGATAGTCTCCAAGTAACCAACTGTCTTATCCATAGACAAGAGACCTCCAACAACAACAATTGAGAGCGAAAGTCCTTGACAATGTTCTGCAATCTCCTGCCCAATCCCCACCAAATAATGAGGGCAAGATTCTTCTCCAAACACTTTATTGCATAGCAGATCCCAACTCTCATTGTATTTTAGAAACCTCATCTTCAGAACATAGTTACTTGAGGCTGCGTGAACACCTACATCAGTTAACCGCGTGGTCAAAATAATTCGACTTCCGTTGTTATCATCGGGAAATAATCTCTTGGCATCATCCCACACCTTAGTCTCCCACAAATCATCCATAACAATGAGATATGTCTTGCCTTTCAAACTCTTGTACAGGTGCTCAGCTAATTCTCCCTCACTTTCTTGGCCTACTTCTCTAGTTGAATGTAGAAGAAGCCCAGCTAAGTATTGGAAATATATCTTTATAAATATTGTGTATATCTTTTGTATCTTTTTATTTATTTATTTCGTTATCTCTATCTCGTGAGATTGTATATAAATATACATTGTATCTTTATTTCTGAATATAGGAAAAATATATTCCCCAAACATTTATACATGGTATCAAGAGCTCCCGGCCTACGCCACTAAACCCTAGCCCTACCAAGCCGAAGCTGCCACCGCCACCCCTCCTCTTCCAATATATTTTTTTTTTCTTCCGCCGACTAACATGGATGCTGCACCCGGTCCAGCTATCACGCTTCCAATCTCCTTCAATGTTGCTGCTCATGCGCCTTTGAAGATGACATCCACAAACTATCTTTCCTGACGTCTCCAGTTCATGACCCTTCTCACTGGTCATGATCTCCTTGGGTTTATTGATGGATCTTACCCTTGTCCACCACGGACCATCCCCGTCGCTGCGACGCCGGCCACGGCCACCGCTGCTGCCGTTCCTGCCACTTCCTCTTTGAATCCTGTGTATACCTCTTGGATCCGTCAGGACCAGTTGATTCTGAACATAATCATTGGATCCCTCTCTCCCTCCTTGATTCCATTTATTGCTACTGCCACCACTGCCACCGACGCATGGACCACTCTTGCCAATACCTATGGCAAGCCCTCTCGTGGTTGCATCACTCAACTCAAAACACAGCTTCGGAATCCGGTCAAGGGATCTCAAACCATAACTGAATTCATGCAGTTCATCAAATCAAAGGCTGATGAACTGGCCCTCATGAATGCTCCGCTCGACATCAAAGATCTTACAATCAAAGTTTTGCATGGCCTTGATGATGATTACAAGGAGCTTGCTCATGCCATTCAAGCCCGTGACACTGCCATCTCGTTTGAGGAGCTCCATGAAAAGCTTCTCAATCATGAGGCTCATCTACTGGCTCGACGGGGCTCTCTTTCTGCCCTTCCGGCAACAGCCCACTCGACCCAGCACTCCGACCATCAAGGCCGCCACCCGCCACCTGCTAATGTTCTCAGCGCCTCCACTGCCCAGCCTCGTCACGGCGATGCCTGGAATCCGCGGTCTGCATTCCACCAGCCCGCCCAGGCGCAGGGCCAGCGTTTCTCGCGCCCGTATCTTGGGCGCTGTCAGCTCTGCAGTCGTCAGGGTCACTCTGCTCGTCGCTGTCCTGACTTTAAATTCACGCCAGCTCCATCTTCTGCGCCCCATGGTGGTCAACCACGCGCTGCCCCGAGTTTGCCATTTTCCTCGGCCGCCGCGTTTATTGCTGCCTCGCCTACGTCGTGTGACTGGCTCCTAGACTCTGGCGCCACGCATCATGTCACCGCCGATCTCTCTAACCTATCTCTCCACACTCCGTATGCTGGCTATGATGGAGTTGTTGTTGGTGATGGCAGTGGTCTCCCCATCACTCACACAGGTTGTCTCCTACCACCCTCTAGTTCCTCTAAGCTTTTGTTTCCACACGCCCTATGCGTTCCTTCCATTAACAAAAATCTGTTATATGTGTCTCAACTTTGTAAAACTAATGATCTCATTGTTATTTTCTCTTCCTCTGATTTTCAGGTGAAAGATCCTCGCACGTGGGCTATTCTCCATCAGGGTCCATTTAAAGGCGGTGTCTACTCATGGTCTGCGTCTTCGTCTTTTCCGCCATTGGCACTCTCTGCTTCTGTCGTGTCACTCCCTACTTGGCATAGTCGTTTAGGTCATCCGTCTGCTCGAGTTTTACGTTATTTAGTTGTGTCTAAGTCTGTGTCATGTTCGTCTTCAATTCGTCACTTTCATTGTAATTCGTGTTTATGCAATAAAAGCCACAAACTTCCGTTTCATGACTCTTCCCTTACTTCGTCATTTCCTCTTGATCTAATTTTTTCTGATGTCTGGACCTCTCCGATTATCTCAAATGATGGGTATAAATACTATGTTATATTTGTTGATCACTATAGCAAATATATCTGGTTGTATCCTTTAAAACATAAATCGGATGTCTTATCTGTCTTTAAATGTTTCAAATCTTTGGTTGAGAAGCGCTTTAATCGTCCCATACTCACTCTGTATACTGATAATGGTGGAGAATTTCTTGCCCTCAAAGACTTTCTTAGTGTGCATGGAATTTCTCATCTCACCACTCCCCCTCATACTCCTGAACATAACGGCTACTCTGAACGTTGTCAGCGTCATATTGTGGAAACCGGGCTTGCCCTTCTCCAACATGCGTCAGTCCCTACTCATTTTTGGCCTTTTGCCTTTGCCACTGCCACCTATCTCATAAATCGTCTACTAAAACGAAACCTCTCATATAAATCCTCCTTTGAGTGTATCTTCGGCACGACACCTAACCTATCCAAACTTTGAATTTTTGGTTGTCTCTGTTATCCTTGGCTCCGTCCCTACTCTCCTCATAAGCTTACACACCGGTCATCCCCCTGTGTCTTCCTTGGTTATTCTCTTACGCAAAGTGCCTATCTCTACTATGAGCCATCTTCTGGTCGCGTCTTTGTCTCTCGTCATGTTGTCTTTGTTGAGTCTACTTTCCCTTTTGCCAGTGATGGTTCTGACAATGGATGTTGCTCTGGTACGCCGCCTGGATCGCCTGTGGAGGACCCCTATGTCGTTGATTCTTTACCTGTTGAACCTTTTGCCCCACGCCTAGCTCCATCTCTCCATCGCCCTGTGTCCCCTGCCGTACAACCCAAACCCGGGCCAATAACCGAGCCACTCCCCACCCACGCAATCCCGCCTGCCAACCCACCACCTACTCCTCCTGATTCTAAGACTCATCCCATGGTCACCCGATCCAAAAATAATATTTTTCAACCCAATCCCCGCTTCGGTCTCACTGCTATCACTGACGCTGTCCCATCTGAGCCTACATCGCACACTCTTTCTCTCAAGGATCCTCGCTGGCGTGCTGCCATGTCTGAGGAGTTTGATGCACTTCTTCGTAACGGTACTTGGGATCTTGTTCCGTTGGATATGACGCAAAATGTTGTTGGTTGCAAGTGGGTCTTAGAAGTCTGATGGTTCTATTGAGCATTACAAGGCTCGTCTGGTTGCCAAGGGGTTTCATCAATGTCTGGGTCCTGAATTCACTGAAACCTTTAGTCATGTGGCCAAACCCACCACTGTTCGAATTCTCTTGTCCTTGACTGTTTCCAGTGGTTGGTCTCTTCGTCAAATGGATGTGAACAATGCTTTCCTTCAGGGTCATCTGGACGAATGTGTTTATATGGCTCAGCCACCTGGCTTTGTTAACTCTGATTTTCCGGCACATGTCTGCAAGTTAAACAAAGCAATTTATGGTCTTAAACAGACACCAAGGGCCTGGTACACGGCCCTGCATCGGTTTCTAATCCGTATTGGTTTTGTTGCCTCACTCGCTGATACATCCTTATTTATCTTTCGTTCTGGTAACGTCATCATGTATCTCCTTGTCTATGTCGATGATTTAATTCTTACAGGAAATGATGTTGCTACTCTTCAGAATTTCATTGATCAGTTGGGTGCTCGGTTCTCCATAAAAGATCTGGGTTCTCTGTCTTATTTTTTGGGTGTTGAAGTTATTACCACTTCAGGGGGCCTTTGCCTATCTCAGCGAAAGTATCTCCTTGATATTCTCACTAAGACAAACATGGCTGATTCGAAGCCCGTCTCCATGCCTCTTGTCACAACTGCTCCTCTGCACCTCTTGGATGGCTCGCCTCCTGCTGATGCTACCCTATATCGTCAGATCATTGGTAGTTTGCAGTATCTCTCCTTTACTCGTCCGGATATTGCCTTTGCAATTAATAAGCTATCACAATTCATGCATGCTCCCTCTTCTCTACATTGGGGGGCGGCCAAACGTCTTCTCCGCTATCTTAATGGCACTTGCTCATACTGTCAAATGCTTCGCTGCCACAACTCGCCATCTCTTCACGCATTTTGTGATGCTGACTGGGCGGGTGATGTTGATGATCGCACCTCTACTGGTGCGTATATTGTTTTTCTGGGTCCCAATCCCGTCTCATGGTTCTCACGTAAGCAGGGTTCTGTTGCTCGTTCTTCTACTGAGGCTGAATATCGTGCAATTGCTTCCACTGCTGCGGAACTACAATGGGTTCGTTCGCTGCTTGATGAACTCGGCCTTACTACTGTCTCATCTCCAACCTCAATATATTGTGACAATGTTGGGGCTACTTATCTCTGTGCTAATCCAGTTTTTCACTCTCGCATGAAGCATATTGCTCTGGACTATCATTTTGTTCGTGAGCTGGTTCAACGTGGTAAAGTTCGTGTCTCTCATGTATCATCCTCTGACCAGCTTGCTGATGCCCTAACCAAGCCTCTTGCTAGTTCACGTCTTCGCCTTCTTTGTTCCAAGATAGGTGTCTCTCCGCATCCACCATCTTGAGGGGGCCTATTGGAAATATATCTTTATAAATATTGTGTATATTTTTTGTATCTTTTTATTTATTTATGTTCTTATCTTTATCTCGTGAGATTGTATATAAGTATACATTGTATCTTTATTTCTGAATATATGAAAAATATATTCCCCAAACGTTTCTACACTAAGATGTCATGCACTTGATATTCTTGAGACACTGTTGCCCAAGATCGATTGTGAAAGTGACAAACAATAAGCCCATCGTCAAAAATGTTTCTTGCAAGAGTGGTTTTTCCAATACCTCCCATCCCAACAATTGAGATTACTTCAAGTTTAGATGATGAACTCGTAAGCCAATCCTTTATTTTCAACAACTCATCATCAAATCCCACCATAGTAGTGCCCTTGCGCGCATATTTTATGGTCAAACGATATTTGAGGAAGCACAATAACTCCTCTCTCCCTACATGGATTAATGGGTTAATAATTGAGTTTGTATTTATTGTTAATAATTGAGTTTGTTTTTATTACCTCAAAATTAATTATTGATAAACTATGTATACTATATAATATAAAATTTCACACACAATATTTGGCTAATATTTTTATAATGTAAAATATTTTACTTTTGGAAGGTGAAAAAAAATCCAAATGTTTATTGACTACTAAATGACACAAACCGAATGTCTAATTGTTACACACCATAAAAAAATTGAGCAGCAATATTGTTAAAAATTAAATATACATTATTTATATTTAAATTAATTGACTCTTAATATATGAGTTTTTTTAGTGAGTGTAATTTTTTTGGGTGTTTTTAATTGGATCTAAATATTGAGTTTGTTTGTTTTATTGTGTCTTATTTTTAGTGGGTTTTTAATTGAATCTTAATATCTGAGTTTTTTTTAGTGAGTTTTTTTTTGTTTTTTTAATTTGGTCTGATCTGGTGGATTATGTTCTAAATGAATCATTTTTATTTTTATTTTTATTTTTAATATTAATATTTATAGGTAATAAAGATTTTTTATCTTGAAAAATTATGGTTTAATATTATTACAAAATTTCTACTATAAAAGGGTGAATGGAGGGCAAAGATTTTTCATTGTGTATTGTCATAATTGCCCAAATTTTGTTCATTGGAGTGTTAAATGCAAGAGGTATTTTTGAGAACTACATGAAAATTATAAGGACATTTGAGAAAGCACAATAACTCCTCCCTCTCCCTACATGGATTAATGGGTTAATAATTGAGTTTGTATTTATTGTTAATAATTGAGTTTGTTTTTATTACCTCAAAATTAATTATTGATAAACTATATATACTATATAATATAAAATTTCACACACAATATTTAGCTAATATTTTTATAATGTAAAATATTTTACTTTTGGAAGGTGAAAAAAAAAGTCAAATGTTTATTGACTACTAAATGGCACAAACCAGATGTCTAATTGTTACACACCATAAAAAAATTGAGTAGAAATATTGTTAACAATTAAATATAAATTATTTTTATTTAAATTAATTGACTCTTAATATCTGAGTTTTTTTAGTGAGTGTAATTTTTTTTTGGGTTTTTTTTTTAATTTGATCTAAATATTGAGTTTGTTTGTTTTATTGCGTCTTATTTTTATTGGGTTTTTAATTGACTCTTAATATCTGAGTTTTTTTTAGTGAGTTTTTTTTTGGGTTTTTTTAATTTGGTCTGATCTGGTGGATTATGTTCTAAGTGAATCATTTTTATTTTTATTTTTAATATTAATATTTATGGGTAATAATGATTTTTTATCTTGAAAAATTATGGTTTAATATTATTACAAAATTTTATATTGAAATATTGAAAATACATGGATGAAATGAAAAACAAATCATATAATAACATATGAAATTTATGCATAACAAATTTTTGACAATTTGACACAATTAATAGTAGAAAGGAAGTAAAATGAAAGTTATAGGCTAAGGAACAAATTTAAAATATGAAAAAAAAATTAAAAGAAAATAGGCTAATGAACAAATTAATTAAAAAAACTCTTAATTATTCTCATTATTAATTTAAATAAAAATAATTTATATTTAATTTTTAACAATATTGTTGCTCAATTTTTTTGTTGTGTAACAGTTAGACATTCGGTTTGTGTCATTTAGTAGTTAATAAACATTTGGATTTTTATTTCTACTATAAAAGGGTGAATGAAGAGCAATAGAAAAATTCACATACTTTTTGTACTATGAGAATAAAATAATTGATCATTTAAAATATTTAAGCAATATTTACACTTCTACAAAATTTGTGTTTAATATAATATATAGATATATAACATCACCATAAATTTTATGGAGAATAAGTTTCATAATGTGATAATCTGTTAATTAAAGCATGCTATATTAGAAAGAAAATAAAAAATAATATAAAATTTTTTGAACTCTTTAAACACAACATTTAAATTGGTTTTTAAAATATCATATTGCATTTGTAAAGTTAATCATATACTATAGAAATATAAGTGAAATAAAAAAATAAACTATTTTATATAGTTTCTTTGTTATTACAAATACATTGTGTCTATTCACCTCTTATTTAATTATAAAAATTCACCTTCAATGAATTATTGGTTTGAATTATTTTCTATCAATTTAAGAATACAAAATTTAAAACACATTTTTTTAAAAATAGTTCTAATAAAAAAAATAAAATTTTGTTACGACATACTTATAAAAATATTTTAAAATAATGTTACTTCATAATTCAAAAGATATATGATCATAAAAATAAATTAGAGAAATAAAATTTTATCGAAACATAATTCTTAGGAAAATTTAAAAAACAATTAACATAAAAATGATTCAGATGTTGGAAAATAAAAATATGCATGTATTCTTTAAAATTATTGAAGATAATATATATTTATTTTATTATGACTATAAAAGTCTAAAGAGAATGACTAAGTTTTTCACTGTGGATTTTTTATTTTGCCCTTAGATTGTATTTTCATTCGATTAATTGTATTGATATGAAATTTTCTACACAGTGTTTTAAAAATATAAAAATTGATGTATAAAGTGAATATATGTTTGAAAAATAAAATATATTTTAACTGAAATTATTTTTAAAAAATCATGTATATTTAATAATTTTATCTTTAAAAGTGTGAATAGAAATAAAAAATATTTCATTAGAGAATTTTTAAATAAATAATTTCATGAACATTTGGTGGAAATGAATGTAAAAAATTAAAGAAAAATATAATATAAAATTTATGGATAATTGGAATTTAAATAAAATTAAATATTATAAATCTCATTCATAAATATTAATAAATCAAAGATAATTATGGAAAATAAAGAAAAAATTGTAATTTTGATTCGCTAATATTTGCAAATTATGATTTTGGGTCTATATTTTCATATCAGATAATTACCCCTATAAAATCTCAAGATTTTTAAAAACCCATTATGAAAAATGAATTATCTATTAACTCTTTTTGTTTTCAAATCTTGTGCACTTATATCCCAATATTTTCAAGTTTGAGCGCATCCCCTTATCTCGACGTGTTTTGGTAGGCGTTTGTATCCAAAATTTGAAACACAAGGACTTAACAGATATAGATGGTTTTTAGCGATATCGAAATTTCAGTTTCAGTTTATCTTGCGTATTTCGATTTTTGGAAATTTTATTTATTTTTCATCAAAAATGCTGATGCAATACTATAAACGTTTACGCTACAAAAGTATCACATCGAAAAAAAGAATCTAAAATCGTAAAAAAAAAAAACTAAACAAAACTAAACAAATACAACAGACTTTGAAATCTGATACACAGAGTATCGGAATTACAAATAAAGAAACTTATAGAATCAAAAAAGCAATTTTTCCATAAATAAATGTCAAAATGTAATCCATGCACATTTATCTAAATAAATTTAAGACTCAAACATAAGACTTTATCAAATATTAGAAATTTACTATATATTTAAAAAACTAAAACAAATGCAATATTATTCGAAATTTTAATTATTACTTATTTTACTTTTATTTTAAAGGTGAATAAATTTAAATTTATGATTTGTTTTATGTTATATCTAATACATTTTCACGTATCTAACGTGCGAGACAAGTGTTAATTGAATTTCTAAATATCATACTACATTTATTAAGTTAATCATATACTATTAGAATATAAATGCAATCAAAAAATAAATTATTTTCATATAATTTATTTGTTATTAAAAATCCACTGTGTTAATTCACATCTTATTTAATTATAAAACTTCATCTTCAGTGAATTGGTTTGAATTATTTGCTATAAATTTAAGAAAACAAAATTCAAAACACGTGAGCATCAAAATGGTTTTTTCTGAAAAAACATATAACAGAAAAATTAAATTTGATTACAACATACTTAAAATTTGAAAACAACAATACATCAAAATTGAATAAAAATTTGATAATAAAAATAAATTAGGGAAATAACATTTTATCGTACATAATTCTTAGAAAAATCTAAAAAAATTAAAATAAAATTTATTAGATGTTGGAAAAAAATATCTATTCATTAAAATTATTAAAGATAATAAATATTTATTTTATTAGATTGTGTATTATTTCGATAACATAAAAATGATTAGATGTTGGAAAATAAAAATATCTATTTATTAAAATTATTAAAGATGATAAATATTTATTTTATTAGATTGTGTATTATTTCAATCTAAAACAATTAACGTAATAAATATTTTCACCCTAAATTTTCAATTTTGTCCTTAGATTATGTGTTTTTCGATTAATTGTATTGAAATTTTCTACATGATGCTTTAAAAAAATAAAAAAATGATATATAAAGTGAATATATATATATGTGTGTGTGTGTGTGTGTTTGACAAATAAAAAATATTTTCACTGAAATTATTAAAATAAAATCATGTATATTTAATAATCTATTACCTTGCCTATCTAAAAGTGTGAATAAAAATATAAAATTTTATTATTGTGAAATAACAACTTTGCTGTTTTATTTACACTATAAGTAAGGTCGTATAAAAATATATAGAGATATAAAAGTAAAAACAACATTTTAGTTAGGACATAAAAGTAAATAAATATTTTTATTATATTATATGTAAATATTAATATCCATAAATACATCATACACTTTCATTAAATTGCAACTAATGCGTCCATTAACACCATTACATAATTTATTTTTAATTATTATTTTCTAAAAAAACTACTTTTTTCATTTTTCCAATTTTTTTTATTTTACACCTTATGTTAGGATCGAAAAATGCATTTCTTAGTTCAGATGGGTTAGTAAATGAACTCTTGTCTTTCTCGTGTGTCTATGTTAATCAATCAGTGCAGAAGAGATTGACTAACAGATCAAACACAGATCAAATGGCTTGGTTGAATTCGTGAGGTGAGTGAATGTGTTTGACAGATAAGAAATAACACAAAGACTTGTTTCTGGATGTTCGGAGCTCAATCTCCTACGTCACCCCTTCTTCCACCTCGGAAGGATCCACTCTCTTCTAGAAGACTTTGATCTTATACAAGCAATTTGCACAGATCCGATCCAAGATTGGACTTACACCTCTGCCTATCTCAGAACTCCTAGACACTCAAGAACTCAGCCCTCGACTGATCCTTGTTACAAAGATAGTGTTTTGACATACCACTCAACTGATCTGGTACAATCTTACAACTGAATAAACTCAGCACAAAATGATCCTCACTTGATCTGATATGACACTGAGTGTGTGCTTCAATTGCTCTGCTTCAACTGCTCTTGAAGCTTTTAACTTGATCGTGTATTCTTGTATTTATATCAATCTCAATATCTTGGCTCTCCTTCTTGTATTTTTATTTCTGAGTATTCATAGCCTTCAGAATATAGCTGTTAAGCTTCCGACAGGTGATCTGAATGAGCCGCCAACGTATCTCCTTAAATGACTCTCAAATCTTGACTTTCTGGTTCTTTGTTGGCAACGTTCAAATCTTCATTTATTGCCTTTGTCTTTTAGCACAACGGTTCTTTGATCTTCTATAATCATTTGATCTTGCTTGATTGATCTGCCTACTTGATTGCTTTCCAGATGATGTTTCTTTGATCTGCTTTCTTGTGCATAGATCTGCTTCTTCTGCTTTTTCAATTGATCTGCTTTTTCAATTGATGACTTAAGTAATTTTTCAAACACCGAAACTTAGATATTGAATTCCTAACAATTTCCCCTTTTTTGGTGTTTGATAAAGGTAATCAATTTATCTGTCATTTTCCCTCTTTTTGACAATCGCATCAACTGATTATCTTTCCCTTTTTAGTCGTTCTTTGATCTGCTCTTACTTTCTTTGAATCTGTTCCCCCTTAAAAGGTGATTCCAAATGAAGTGTTCACTTGGACGAATTGATTGATCTTTTCTGGTGATATTGAACTGGTCCTTTTTAAGTGTTTCTGGAGATGAGCTTATCTGTTCTGGTCAAATTTTGATCTGATCTGGTTGATATTTGATCTGGTCTGGTTCGAACTTTGATCTTTTCTGGTCCGATTGATCTTGTCTGATCTAGTTGAACTTTGATCTGGTATGGTTTGGTTTGTCTGGTCTTGTCCAATCTGATTTGATCTGAAGTTGATCTGGTCCAACTTATCTGGATTCTTATCTCTTGCTCTGTATCTTCGAGTTGATATGCTACCGCCAAGTTGATCTGGCTCCTTTTGCGTCTATTGATCTTCTTTGCTCAGTTCTTCTGTTCTTCCTTCTTCTTCTCGACTGATTTGCTTTCTTCTTTAATTAAGATGCCAGAGAGAATCTTCATTCCCCCTCAAACTGTTGCGTTTCTCTTCAAATTTTGGGTTGTGTGGTGTATTCTTGTGATCTTCAAAATCTCTTTTATATGTAGATGAAATCCCATCGATCTTTTATTTTTCACAGTTCTTCATCTAGTCTCCAAGACTGGTGCGGGCTCGCATGCTCTTCGTAGCAACAACGTTATCGCACTTTGGAGGAGCGCTACTGAAGCGCTATCGCGCTTCCAAGGAGCGCTAGTAGCGCTATCGCGCTATTGAGGGGCGCTATCGCGCTATCCAGGGGTGCTATCGCGCTAGCAAGGGGCGCTACTTTCTTGTTCTGATGCTTAATAAATTTCTGAAGTTTGCTGTACTGTAATTCCTTTCTCAATTCTTCTCAGTACTTGTCACCTGCAAATACAAATAAAAATATGCTATGGTACCCATATCTGTTCACTGGAGAAGAGTTGATCTGATGATTGATTGCTGATAGATGGTTGATCACTTTTGGCCATAAGGCAGCTATCTTCATCTTTGTCATCAGAACTTGATGTGCTCGCTGAACAACAAGATTCTTCAATAAAAACGATTGGTTCAGTTGAGCAACGTTCGAGAAAGTCAGATGAATGAATTGGTTGACTTGTGCTCTCTTCATCATTTGATCTGGAACTATCTGAGCAGCAGAGTTCTTTAAGATCTTCAATCATTGGACTCCTGATATGCTCAGCCTCCTCATCTGTTCCAAGCTTGATTAACTGCTGCCAAAGATCCTTGAGCATGTCTCAATAGTTTTGGCAGTGCATTTGTCCATAGTGGTGTACCAGAAGCTTTTAGCAATATCACTGAATGCGGCCATTTGAATATGTTCAGAGACGAGAAAGAACCTCGCTTTGATACCACTTGTGTAGTGACCAGCGCCGTGATCACCTACTAATCAGAACTTAAGCATGAATTTAACTTAATTAAACATAATCAGAGAAATAACAGCGGAAAATCTTAAAGATAAACAATTCCAAGATAAATAAATCTTGATACAACCAAATCGAATATATACCGAATAAAATCTTAATCTAGAAATCCTCTGATGACCCTTGCTACCAAGCCCTGGTCACCAATCAACTACTGATCTCGCTCCTGGTCCACCTGCAAAACCTGCCCCGTCGAATGGGGTGTCCGAGATAAAAACAGGGACGTGAGCGCTAATGCCCAGTACGTAAAGTATTGAATATAGAGGTCTATATGATGCATGCAACATGAACTATGAATGATCTGGATAACTTGGATCATATCTGGAAAATCATGCTCAGTTCATAGGCGCCTCCAGTATGCGCACGCTGCTCCGAAGATCCAGTGGGTGACACACATACTGAACCCGATCTTGGACTATCACCGTCCTGGGTAAAAACCGTACATGCTGCCCCGTCGGTCCAGTGGGTGTCACACGGTACCCGATCGTATAATAACAACAACCCTAGGGCTGAGCGACCCTAGAACAACTGGTTATCTCAAAAGGATAACAGGCTTAACATGGTATGCAAATGCCGCATACAAATCATGAACAGTAAATCATGCATATTATGACAGATAATAATGCAACACATAAACATGTATATTCAGCTGGCTATCTCATTCTGTACTTACGTACCTTAGTTCTACTAGGCAAGCTATACCAGCTCTAAAGTCCAAGCCTATAATCCGCACTACAATGCAAAATACTCATGCATTATAACAATATTCTAAAAGCCTTAACTGTGCTATAGCATACTCCCTATTTACTATAAGGAGTCAAAGCTATACCTGCGTCCGTCGTCAGCCGCTGATGACGATTGCCCCAGAATTTGGGCACCACTCCGCAGCAACCTTGGAGCGCCTTGCCAACCTCCGGACCAAGCCTAGGAAGGATGGAATCACTCCTAAACTCCTAAAACTAGGCTGAAACTGAGAGAGAAAGATAGGAATTGGTGTGAAATTGTGGCCCTCGGAACCCATATTTATAGGCCACGATCGGAAGCTCCAATCGTAGGATCGGAAGCTTCAAACTCCACCTACAGCTACGTGTTCAATCCTCAAAGACACTTGGCACTGGACAGGGATCGGAAGCTCCAAACGGGGATCGGAAGCTCCGAATTGGTTCGGAAGCTCCGATCGAACCGCTTCTTCCGAACTGTTTTCGGGTGCTTCCGAACTGGTTTTGGACCCCCGGGACCTACCCTACCATTTTCGGACGTTCCGGATCTGATTTTCCATTTATTTTAACCAAATAAGGACTTATTAAACATGTTTTGACACTTTTAAAATTATATGTCATTTTCTAACATGTTTAAAATCACCTAATCTTGTAAAATGGAACCGGGCTACTACATTCTCTCTCTACTTAAGATATTTCGTCCTCGAACAATCTTAAGTACTGAATGCAGTAAAATACTGAATAAACATATTAAGTACCGATATGGACTTGAATAAGAACAACAAGTTCTTTATTCTCTCATTATCAATCATCACTGTGTCCTGATGAAAAATTGTAATCACTTGACAACTCAAAATCATATCTCTAATCTCATGGGAAAACCACCCAAATAAGTCTTACAATCACTTAATAAAAAACCCAAATCACCATGCTGATCATATCCCCGATCCCTATCTAAAACTCTGTTAAGGCCAGACTATACTGATCGAATCTCCTGGTTCTCCCCCAGTACCACCTGCGAAAACTTTCCATCCAGAATGTACTCTTGTCAAAGAATCCTTTTCAAGACCATTCTGTCAACGGAAACTAAAATTTGTATCTCTGATAAAGTCAGACGATAACTTTTAATTATCTTGGCACTAATCCAGTACCAATATAAAATTCATAAGAATATTCCTTTTGGTAATTATACCCCTTGCTATAACTGTACAAAATATCAAGACTCAGGTAGCCTCCCCCAATAGCCTATCTGGAATAAACCTCCCAAAAAACACTGGCATAGGTCGCGCTTCATATCCCGTCTTTGAACAATCCAGCACAGTCCTCAGCACCTGGTATAATGCATCACTAAAAGTATGATGAAAATCCATCATCAATAAACAATTACTCAAACACTGAGTATCTGAGGAAACAAGTCAACTCTGGCACTATGTCAAATCACTGAGTTTTTGAATCAAAGGAAAAATCCTAGAACTGATCATCTAAAAACTAGCACAACTCTAATCCTTGGTTATGCAAATATCAACTAATTCAACACAGTTGAATATTGATCAGAAAATACTTGGAATTTAAATTTAGAAAATTCCCAAATCATAAATCCACATGATTGTCAGAATACAACTTATTAACATTCTGTTATCACAAAACAGAATTATCAAACGGAATACTCAAATACATCATCCGTCAAAATCATTCTGAGTGTCATCATTCTTTTCTGACTGCGTCTGAGATCCCTGCAAAGCATAAATCTGACCCTGCATCCGAGACTGTTGACCATCTCCATGATGTCTACTCTGGGTCCTCTGCTGCACTGATGCCTCAGACTGTCTACTCACCTGAGATCCCATCCTAGATGCTTGTCCACTCTGTCCGCTACGCTTGGGACAATCTCTCTTGAAGTGATCAACAGTTCCACAGATGAAACAAGCTCCAGCAGCGGCTCTACAATTCTCAGTGGGATGATCTCTCCCACAATGATCACACTGCAACTTTTTCTTGCCCGACTGACGAGTCTCACCAGATCCTGTAGATGAAGAAGATCCGGATTTCTTAAACGACTGAGTACGGGGACCCAAAGAACACGTGGGTCTTGACGAGATGAATGACCTGTTGCGTCGAATGTTGTCCTCTGCCTGGTGACATCGACTCACTAAACCCTCGTAAGTCATGTCATCTCCCACAGCAACTCGGTCATGAATCTCCAGATTAAGGCCTTGGAGGAACAGATTATACTTCGCCTCTGAACTATCGGAAATCTGGGGGCAATAAGGCAACAACTCAAAGAACTTCAACTGGTACTCCTCAATCGACATTGATCCCTGCCGCAAACCCAGCAACTCACTTGTCTTCGTCTGTCGGAGAGCAGGAGGAAAATATAGCTTATGAAAAGCCGTGCGGAAATCATCCCAGGTAGCAACTCCTTGGGCTGCAATAAAAGGCGCAGAAGTAGAATCCCACCACTTCTGAGCTCGTTCTTCGACCAGGAAATCAAGAGTCTCCATCCGCTGCTCCTCAGTGCATCGGAACTCCCGGAAAAAAACTTCCATACGTCGTAGCCAGTTCTCCGCATCCTCTGGTGACTCTCCTCCGACTAAAGGCTTCGGACCCATCTGCATAAACCTATGCATGCTGAAACGCCTGCGATCATCATGGCGATGGTGATGACGGCCCCGACGATGCTCTCGATCGTCCTGATCACCCCACCGTCAGCGTGATCACCTACTAATCAGAACTTAAGCATGCATTTAACTTAATTAAACATAATCAGAGATATAACAGCGGAAAATCTTAAAGATAAACAATTCCAAGATAAATAAATCTTGATACAACCAATCGAATATATACCGAATAAAATCTTAATTTAGAAATCCTCTGATGACCCTTGCTACCAAGCCCTGGTCACTGATCAACTACTGATCTCGCTCCTGGTCCACCTGCAAAACCTGCCCCGTCGAATGGGGTGTCCGAGATAAAAGCAGGGACATGAGTGCTAACGCCCAGTACGTAAAGTATTGAATATACAGGTCTATATGATGCATGCAACATGAACTATGAATGATCTGGGTAACTGGGATCATATCTGGAAAATCATGCTCAGTTCATAGGCGCCTCCAGTATGCGCACGCTGCTCCGAAGATCCAGTAGGTGCCATACATACTGAACCCGATCTTGGACTATCACCGTCCTGGGTAAAAACCGTACACGCTGCCCCGTCGGTCCAGTGAGTGTCACACGGTACCCGATCGTATAATAACAACAACCCTAGGGCTGAGCGACCCTAGAACAATTGGTTATCTCAAAAGGATAACAGGCTCAACATGTTATGCAAATGCCGCATACAAATCATGAACAGTAAATCATGCATATTATGACAGATAATAATGCAACACATAATTATGCAACACATAAACATGTATATTCAGCTGGCTATCTCAGTCTGTACTTACGTACCTTAGTTCTACTATGCAAGCTATACCAGCTCTAAAGCCCAAGCCTATAATCCGCACTACAATGCAAAATACTCATGCATTATAACAATATTCTAAAAGCCTTAACTGCGCTATAACATACTTCCTATTTACTATAAGGAGTCAAAGCTATACCTGCGTCCGTCGTCAGCCCGCTGATGACGATTGCCCCAGAACTTGGGCACCACTCCGCCGCAGCAACCCTGGAGCGCCTCGCCAACCTCCGGACCAAGCCTAGGAAGGATGGAATCACTCCTAAACTCCTAAAACCAGGCTGAAACCGAGAGAGAAAGATAGGAATTGGTGTGAAATTGTGGCCCTCGAAACCCATATTTATAGGCCACGATCGGAAGCTCCGATCGTAGGATCGGAAGCTCCAATCTCCACCTGCAGCTACGTGTTCAATCCTCGAAGACACTTGACACTGGACAGGGATCGAAAGCTGCGAACGGGGATCGGAAGCTCCGAACTGGTTCGGAAGCTCCTATCGAACCGCTTCTTCCGAACTGTTTCCGGTTGCTTCCGAACTGGTTTTGGACCCCCGGGACCTACCCTACCATTTTCGGACGTTTTGGATCTGATTTTCCACTTATTTTAACCAAATAAGGACTCCTTAAACATGTTTTGACACTTTTAAAATTATATGTCATTTTCTAACATGTTTAAAATTACCTAATCTTGTAAAATGGAACCGGGCTACTACAACTTGTTAGGATCGAAAAATGCCTTTCTTAGTTCAGATGGAGTTCATATAGGTTAGTAAATGAACTCTTGTCTTTCTCGTGTGTCTATGTTAATCAATCAGTGCGGAAGAGATTGACTAACAGATCAAACACAGATCAAATGACTTGGTTGAATTCGTGAGGTGAGTGAATGTGTTTGACAGATAAGAAATAACACAAAGACTTATTTCTGGATGTTCGAAGCTCAATCTCCTAAGTCACCCCTTCTTCCACCTCGGAAGGATTCACTCTCTTCTAGAAGACTTTGATCTTATACAAGCAATTTGCACAGATCCGATCCAAGATAGGACTTACACCTCTGCCTATCTCAGAACTCCTAGACACTCAAGAACTCAGCCCTCGACTGATCATTGTTACAAAGATAGTGTTTTGACAGACCACTCAACTGATCTGTTACAATCTTACAACTGAATAAACTCAGCACAAAATGATCCTCACTTGATCTGATATGACACTGAGTGTGTGCTTCAATTGCTCTGCTTCAACTGCTCTTGAAGCTTTTAACTTGATCGTGTATTCTTGTATTTATATCATTCTCAATATCTTGGCTCTCCTTCTTGTGTTTTTATTTCTGAGTATTTATAGCCTTCAGAATATAGCTGTTAAGCTGCCGACAGGTGATCTGAATGAGCCGCCAATGTATCTCTTGACTTTCTGGTTCTTTGTTGGCAACGTTCAAATCTTCATTTATTGCCTTTGTCTTTTAGCACAACGGCTCTTTGATCTTCTATAATAATTTGATCTTGCTTGATTGATCTGCCTACTTGATTGCTTTCCAGATGATGTTTCTTTGATATGCTTTCTTGTGCATAGATCTGCTTCTTCTGCTTCTTCAATTGATCTGCTTCTTCAATTGATGACTTGAGTAATTTTTCAAACACCGAAACTTAGATCTTGAATTCCTAACACCTTATGTAATGTTAGGCAATATAAAAATATATAAGAATAAACTAAATTTTAGTTTGTGGCTTAATTGAGTTGCAGTTAATCAAATAGATAAATAAATTTTTAAAAAAAGAAAAGAAAAGAAATTAAAACTTACGGTATTAATATAAAAAGTTAGAATTAAAAAAATATAAGAATATAAATCTTGAAAATAACAAAACTAAAAACTAAAATTTACGGTAATAATATTAAAAATTAGAGTTAAAAACATATATTTATGAAATTAATGTAGGAGTATAAATTAAATTTATTACCTACCTAAAAATGTGAATAAAAAAGGTAAAATTTTATCATTGTGAAATCTATCTATCTATTATCTATTACCTATCTAAAAGTGTGAATATAAGGGTAAAGTTTTATCATTGTGAAATAACAAATTTGCAATTTTATTTACACTATAAGTAAGGTCATATAAAAATATATAAGAATATAATACAAGTTAAATGACAAATAATAAAAATAATATGCAAGTTACGTGACTATAAATGAAAATGTATATACCAAAGAAGAACAAAAAAACATGCGAGTTAAATGATCAAAATAAAAATAATATACAAGTGACATGATTAAAAATGAAAATTCATAATAATATGACTAAAAATGAAAACATTCAAGTTACAGGATTGAAATTACAAATTCACCATTAACATGACTAAAAAAAAATATGATCATTGTATTATTTCCGTTGATCTTCATAATAAATAATTAAAGTTTATATGATTTTTATTATAAGGCCGTAAATATCTCAATAATTATAAAAATAATAAATACATATATATTATATAAACAAAGTGTCACCACGTGCATCGCACATGCTGTTTACTAGTTTAATTCAAATCCACCAATTATTGGAAAAAAAAATAACTGTGAATTCATCCCAAATAATAAACATGTATACATCATGAAAATTATTATAAGTTCTAATTTTCGAATTGTGAATATATACATCATGAATTAATGGCACGCAAAGAAAGTAATTAATACACTCAGCAACTATATTTTGAGCTTGATATTCACCGACAGTTTGAAAAAGTAAATAGAATATAATACTCACACTGAATACATTCCCAACATAGGCCATTGAATTTATACTTATTTAAATTGTAGGGTATTATAGAGAAAAAACATTGTCAAGCTTTATTCTTCCTCCAATAAGATATTATTAAACCTCGTAAAAATGATAATAATCTCTAATGTGCGAGTCAAGTGTGGGTTGGACAGACCTATCATAATCTTTATCATGCATATACCAAACAATATAATGGATTGTATATTATGATGCACGTACGTAAGCATAAAAACATTAATTTACTTGCAAATTTATGGTGGAAAGACAACTTAACACAATAGTGTATATTTCAATACAAAGCTCCACCTTCAGAAACAACTTTTACAATCAATCCCAGTGACAAGAAAAGCAGAACAAAAGCCAAACACGCATCGCTTGCTTCATTAAATGAAAAAACTCTACGAAAGACTGCTTATACTTCAGTTATATCCTTCAATTTTCACATCATCTCGAAAGGCGATTTTCGTCCGTCCGCGTAAAACAGCCGATACTTCTGAGTTGCAATACGACAGCTTATTGAATCCTTGATTGGCCAGATCTAGGAAGAGAAGCCCTACAAACAAATAACTGTGAATCCATCCCAAATTTTAACAAGCAAGTATATATACAGCATGAAAGTTATTAGTTTTGATCTTAATACTCATCTTTAGTTCGAAATTAAAAAGAATTTTACTCACACTGACTATGACTTGAAAAGATATTCTGAGAGCTTTCACCAGATATTCTTGAAATGAACTTGAAGGGCATCGTTACCGGATTTTCGCTGTTCCTCTAGTATATTTTCGGCAGAAGTCCTAGCTGAGGATCGTACACGCTCCAGCTCAATCATCTCGAGTGTTGCGATGTTTCCAATTTCTGTCGGGATCTCCTCCAAGCCGTTGCACCAGGAAATCTTCAGGCACTTCAGCTTGGGAAAATGGGAATCATCAGCTCTCCAATGCACAAAATCTAAAGAACAAAGCCTCAGTAATTTTAGCTCACAAAATTCTCCTTCATTTGGTTCCCAAACGTTACCTTCACAGGCATCATTTCTTAGTATCAGAGCCTCAAGACATGGTATCGAGCCTACCATCGTCGAGAAATCTTCCCAAGGAAGAAGACAACCTGACAAATTCAACTTCTTGAGTGACGATGGAAACCTGAAGTTATCTGGAAAATCTATCTTCGAGCAAGAAGTGATTTGTAATGCTTTCAATCCATGTAGAGACACAATATTACTAAGATGATACTGCGGCCAATCCTTAACTTCCTTGTCGTAATAGACTTCCAGTTTCTTCAACTTGGGAAGTTTTTCGATTATCTCATCCATAAATCTGAAATTCGGTATAATCTTAAGAGTATGCAGGTTCATCAAGGCACTCGAGCATGGAGGATCTGGTAGATGACACCTACCGATCCGCACATACCTTAAGCTTGGCACACAGATCAATCAACCAACTCACGCAAAAGCGATTAAACGATGCAAGTATTTACGTGGTTCGGCAAAGATATGCCTATGTCCACGGGAGAGCAACACACACTCTTTTATTAATCACCAACAGAACAATCCAAGCTCAAGAACAGAGCTTATTACAGTGATGGACAACGAAAAACTCTCAAGCTAGATACAGACTCAATTCAAGCTTTTGATACTTGAATTCTTCCCGTCACAATCTTTGCTTGTTTCTCTCCTCCGAAATCTCTCTTTTCTTCTCTCAATATATTCTGAAGAATTTGATTTTCTGTTCTCTTCGTTTCGGCCAGCTTCCATCTGCTTATATAGAGAATTAGACCGACTTTCATCTTGGGCTTTAGGTCAACAGTAACTTATGACCCAATTATAAAGTCAACATGGTCCAGCCCGATAAGTCTTCATTCATCAGTTTGATCTGCCCTTGTATTTCGATCTGCATCGATCTGCCTGCAAGCGTATAGCTTCTTGGACACTTCATCTGACTTCTAACCAAGTCACAATACTCGAGCAATCTATCCGCATGAAGTCACCGAAGACTCGTCTGACCATCACATCGATCTGATCCCAGTATACGATCTGTCCATGAACTCATCTGATCACCGATGCACAACATGATATTTAAATTGAACAACCAGAGGTCATCAACTAAATTTACCATATCTCAACATGATATTTAAATTGAACTGATGCACAACATGATATTTTAAATTAAAATACCAGTTTTGCAGAAGCCACAGCTGGGAGGCTTGCATCATCCAATTCGATCATCTCGAGTGTTGGTATATTTCAAAACTCAATCGGGATCTCCTTCAAGTTGAAGCACCAACCTATTACAAGGCACTTAAGCTTGGGGAAGTGGGAATCGGCTCTCCAATATTGTAGTATTTATATTACAACCCAAAATATTGAAAGATAACGCAAAATAAATCAAAAAGATATCAAAGATATCTCCTAAAGTTTCCTAGTAGGAATAAAAGACCTAAAATAAACAAAGTAAATCCAAAATATTAAAAATCCCGAACACACACATAAACACCTTCGGTGCGTGTAAAAGGACATGGCGCGGGCGCGCCGAAGTTGCGCAGACAATGGCGTGGGCGCGCGATAAGGTAGCGCGGGCGCGCCGAGAGCTCGCAAAACATCGTCAATTTGGCATCCGTAAGCGCGAGCGCGCTTCTTCTTCGCAAAATAATGGCGCGGGCGCGCGATTCTAGGGCGCGGGCGCGCCTTGGCTTCGAGCAGGGTCTTCAATTTCTTCACTTTCTTGACCTCTTTTGACCTCAATAAGATTATAACTTCCTCCAAATTGAATATCAAGAAATCCAACGCCCTCTTGTGTCTTCAACAACAAAGATTGAAGTGCTTCCTTAAACTTCTGAGCTCGGCCTCTCGTAACCGGTCCTCGTGGTATCTCCAACAGATCCTTAGTCACTTGATCAGCATGCGAGCCATCCATGATCGCATCAAATATACATTGTATCTTTCTTTCTGAATATATGAAAAATATATTCCCCAAACGTTTCTACACTAAGATGTCATGCACTTGATATTCTTGAGACACTGTTGCCCAAGATCGATTGTGAAAGTGACAAACAATAAGCCCGTCGTCAAAAACGTTTCTTGCAAGAGTGGTTTTTCCAATACCTCCCATCCCAACAATTGAGATTACTTCAAGTTTCGATGATGAACTCGTAAGCCAATCCTTTATTTTCAACAACTCATCATCAAATCCCACCATAGTAGTGCCCTTGTGCGCATATTTTATGGTCAAACGACATTTGAGGAAGCACAATAACTCCTCTCTTCCTACATGGATTAATGGGTTAATAATTGAGTTTGTTTTTATTACCTCAAAATTAATTATTGATAAACTATGTATACTATATAATATAAAATTTCACACACAATATTTGGCTAATATTTTTATAATGTAAAATATTTTACTTTTGGAAGGTGAAAAAAAATTCAAATGTTTATTGACTACTAAATGACACAAACCGAATGTCTAATTGTTACACACCATAAAAAAATTGAGCAGCAATATTGTTAAAAATTAAATATAAATTATTTTTATTTAAATTAATTGACTCTAAATATCTGAGTTTTTTTAGTGAGTGTAATTTTTTTGGATTTTTTTAATTGGATCTAAATATTGAGTTTGTTTGTTTTATTGTGTCTTATTTTTATTGGGTTTTTAATTGATTCTTAATATCTGAGTTTTTTTAGTGAGTTTTTTTTTGTTTTTTTAATTTGGTCTGATCTGGTGGATTATGTTCTAAGTGAATCATTTTTTTTTAAATATTAATATTTATAGGTAATAATGATTTTTTATCTTGAAAAATTATGGTTTAATATTATTACAAAATTTCTACTATAAAAGGGTGAATGGAGGGCAAAGATTTTTCATTGTGTATTGTCATAATTGTCCAAATTTTGTTCATTGGAGTGTTAAATGCAAGGGATATTTTTTAGAACTACATGAAAATTATAAGGACGTTTGAGAAAGCACAATAACTCCTCCCTCTCCCTACATGGATTAATGAGTTAATAATTGAGTTTGTATTTATTGTTAATAATTGAGTTTGTTTTTATTACCTCAAAATTAATTATTGATAAACTATGTATACTATATAATATAAAATTTCACACACAATATTTGGCTAATATTTTTATAATGTAAAATATTTTACTTTTGGAAGGTGAAAAAAAATCCAAATGTTTATTGACTACTAAATGGCACAAACCGAATGTCTAATTGTTACACACCATAAAAAAATTGAGTAGCAATATTGTTAACAATTAAATATAAATTATTTTTATTTAAATTAATTGACTCTTAATATCTGAGTTTTTTTAGTGAGTGTAATTTTTTTTTTTGGGTTTTTTTAATTTGATCTAAATATTGAGTTTGTTTGTTTTATTGCGTCTTATTGTTATTGGGTTTTTAATTGACTCTTAATATCTGAGTTTTTTTTAGTGAGTTTTTTTTTGGGTTTTTTTAATTTGGTCTGATCTGGTGGATTATGTTCTAAGTGAATCATTTTTATTTTTATTTTTAATATTAATATTTATGGGTAATAATGATTTTTTATCTTGAAAAATTATGGTTTAATATTATTACAAAATTTTATATTGAAATATTGAAAATACATGGATTAAATGAAAAACAAATAATAACATATGAAATTTATGCATAACAAATTTTTGACAATTTGACACAATTAATAGTAGAAAGGGAGTAAAATGGAAGTTATAGGCTAAGGAACAAATTTAAAATATGAAAAAAAATTAAAAAAAATAGGCTAATGAACAAATTAATTAAAAAAACTCTTAATTATTCTCATTATTAATTTAAATAAAAATAATTTATATTTAATTTTTAACAATATTGTTGCTCAATTTTTTTGGTGTGTAACAGTTAGAAATTCGGTTTGTGTCATTTAGTAGTCAATAAACATTTGGATTTTTATTTCTACTATAAAAGGGTGAATGAAGAGCAATAGAAAAATTCACATACTTTTTGTACTATGAGAATAAAATAATTGATCATTTAAAATATTTAAGCAATATTTACACTTCTACAAAATTTGTGTTTAATATCATATATAGATATATAACATCACCATAAATTTTATGGAGAATAAGTTTCATAATGTGATAATCTGTTAATTAAAGCATGCTATATTAGAAAGAAAATAAAAAATAATATAAAATTTTTTGAACTCTTTAAACACAACATTTAAATTGGTTTTTAAAATATCATATTGCATTTGTAAAGTTAATCATATACTATAGCAATATAAGTGAAATAAAAAAATAAACTATTTCATATAGTTTCTTTGTTATTACAAATACATTGTGTCTATTCACCTCTTATTTAATTATAAAAATTCACCTTCAATGAATTATTGGTTTGAATTATTTTCTATCAATTTAAGAATACAAAATTTAAAACACATTTTTTTAAAAATAGTTCTAATAAAAAAAATAAAATTTTGTTACGACATACTTATAAAAATATTTTAAAATAATGTTACTTCATAATTCAATAGATATATGATCATAAAAATAAATTAGAGAAATAAAATTTTATCGAAACATAATTCTTAGGAAAATCTAAAAACAATTAACATAAAAATGATTCAGATGTTGAAAAATAAAAATATGCATGTATTATTCAAAATTATTAAAGATAATATATATTTATTTTATTATGACTATAAAAGTCTAAATAGAATGACTAAGTTTTTCACTGTGGATTTTTTATTTTTTCCTTAGATTGTATTTTCATTCGATTAATTGCATTGATATGAAATTTTCTACACAGTGTTTTAAAAATATAAAAATTGATGTATAAAGTGAATATATGTTTGAAAAATAAAATATATTTTAACTGAAATTATTTTTAAAAAATCATGTATATTTAATAATTTTATCTTTAAAAGTGTGAATAGAAATAAAAAATATTTCATTAAAGAATTTTTCAATAAATAATTTCTTGAACATTTGGTGGAAAATGAATGTAAAAAATTAAAGAAAAATATAATATAAAATTTATGGATAATTGGAATTTAAATAAAATTAAATATTATAAATCTCATTCATAAATATTAATAAATCAAAGATAATTATGGAAAATAAAGAAAAAATTGTAATTTTGGTCCGCTAATATTTGAAAATTATGATTTTGGGTCTGTATTTTCATATTAGATAATTACCCCTATAAAATCTCAAGATTCTTAAAAACCCATTATGAAAAATGAATTATCTATTAACTCTTTTTGTTTTCAAATCTTGTGCACTTATATCCCAATATTTTCAAGTTTGAGCGCATCCCCTTTTTTATACGTGTTTTGGTAGGCATTTGTATTCAAAATTTGAAACACAAGGACTTAACAGATATAGATGATTTTTAGCGATATCGAAATTTCACTTTCAGTTTATCTTGTGTATTTCGATTTTTGGAAATTTTAGTTATTTTTCATCAAAAATGCTGATGCAATACTATAAACGTTTACGCTACAAAAGTATCACATCGAAAAAAGGACTCTAAAATCGTAAAAAAAAAAAAAAAAAACTAAACAAAACTAAACAAATACAACAGACTTTGAAATCTGATACACAGAATATCGGAATTACAAATAAAGAAACTTATAGAATCAAAAAAGCAATTTTTCCAAAAATAAATGTCAAAATGTAATCCATGCATATTTATCTAAATAAATTTAAGACTCAAACATAAGACTTTATCAAATATTAGAAATTTACTATATATTTAAAAAAAATAAAACAAATGCAATATTATTCAAAATTTTAATTATTACTTATTTTACTTTTATTTTAAAGGTGAATAAATTTAAATTTATGATTTGTTTTATGTTATATCTAATACATTTTCACGTATCTAACGTGCAAGACACGTGTTAATTGATTTTTTAAATATCATACTACATTTATAAAGTTAATCATATACTATTAGAATATAAATGCAATCAAATAATAAATTATTTTCATATAATTTATTTGTTATTAAAAATACACTGTGTTAATTCGCATCTTATTTAATTATAAAACTTCATCTTCAGTGAATTGGTTTGAATTATTTGCTATAAATTTAAGAAAACAAAATTTAAAACACGTGAGCATCAAAATGGTTTTTATGAAAAAATATATAACAGAAAAATTAAATTTGATTACAACATACTTTTAAGAAAATTTGAAAACAACAATACATCAAAATTGAATAAAAATTTGATAATAAAAATAAATTAGAGAAATAACATTTTATCGTACATAATTCTTAGAAAAATCTAAAAAAATTAGAATAAAATTTATTAGATGTTGGAAAAAAATATCTATTCATTAAAATTATTAAAGATAATAAATATTTATTTTATTAGATTGTGTATTATTTCGATAACATAAAAATGATTAGATGTTGGAAAATAAAAATATATATTTATTAAAATTATTAAAGATGATAAATATTTATTTTATTAGATTGTGTATTATTTCAATTTAAAACAATTAACATAATAAATATTTTCACTCTAAATTTTCTATTTTGTCCTTAGATTGTGTATTTTTCGATTAATTGTATTGGAATTTTCTACATGATGCTTTAAAAATATTAAAAATGATATATAAAGTGAATATATATATATGTGTGTGTGTGTGTGTGTGTTTGAAAAATAAAAAATATTTTCACTAAAATTATTAAAATAAAATCATGTATATTTAATAATCTATTACCTTACATATCTAAAAGTGTGAATAAAAATATAAAATTTTACCATTGTGAAATAACAACTTTGTTGTTTTATTTACACTATAAGTAAGGTCGTATAAAAATATATAGAGATATAAAAGTAAAAACAACATTTTAGTTAGGACATAAAAGTAAATAAATATTTTTATTATATTATATGTAAATATTAATATCCATAAATACATCATACACTTTCATTAAATTGCAACTAATGCGTCCATTAACACCATTACATAATTTATTTTTAATTATTATTTTTTAAAAAAACTATTTTTTTTCATTTTTTTCAATTTTTTTTATTTTACACCTTATGTAATGTTAGGCAATATAAAAATATATAAGAATAAACTAAATTTTAGTTTGTGACTTAATTGAGTTGCAGTTAATCAAATAGATAAATAAATTTTTAAAAAAACAAAAGAAAAGAAATTAAAACTTACGGTATTAATATAAAAAGTTAGAATTAAAAAAATATAAGAATATAAATCTTGAAAATAACAAAACTAAAAACTAAAATTTTTCGGTAATAATATTAAAAATTAGAGTTAAAAACATATATTTACGAAATTAATATAGGAGTATAAATTAAATTTATTACCTACCTAAAAATGTGAATAAAAAAGGTAAAATTTTATCATTGTGAAATCTATCTATCTATTATCTATTACCTATCTAAAAGTGTGAATATAAGGGTAAAGTTTTATCATTGTGAAATAACAAATTTGCAATTTTATTTATACTATAAGTAAGGTCATATAAAAATATATAGGAATATAATACAAGTTAAATGACAAATAATAAAAATAATATGCAAATTACATGACTATAAATGAAAATGTATATACCAAAACAGAACAAAAAAAAACATGCGAGTTAAATGATCAAAATAAAAATAATATACAAGTGACATGATTAAAAATAAAAATTCAAAATAATATAACTAAAAATGAAAACATTCAAGTTACAGGATTGAAATTACAAATTCACCATTAACATAATTAAAAATGAAAAAAAAATGATCATTGTATTATTTCCGTTGATTTTCATAATAAATAATTAAAGTTTATATGATTTTTATTATAAGGCCGTAAATATCTCAATAATTATAAAAATAATAAATACATATATATTATATAAACAAAGTATCACCACGTGTATCGCACGCGCTGTTTACTAGTTTAATTCAAATCCACCAATTATTGGAAAAAAAATAACTGTGAATTCATCCCAAATAATAAACATGTATACATCATGAAAATTATTATAAGTTCTAATTTTCGAATTGTGAATATATACATCATGAATTAATGGCACGCAAAGAAAGTAATTAATACACTCAGCAACTATATTTTGAGCTTGATATTCACCGACAGTTTGAAAAAGTAAATAGAATATAATACTCACACTGAATACATTCCCAACATAGGCCATTGAATTTATACTTATTTAAATTGTAGGGTATTATAGAGAAAAAACATTGTCAAGCTTTATTCTTCCTCCAATAAGATATTATTAAACCTCGTAAAAATGATAATAATCTCTAATGTGCGAGTCAAGTGTGGGTTGGACAGACCTATCATAATCTTTATCATGCATATACCAAACAATATAATGGATTGTATATTATGATGCACGTACGTAAGCATAAAAACATTAATTTACTTGCAAATTTATGGTGGAAAAACAACTTAACACAATAGTGTATATTTCAATACAAAGCTCCACCTTCAGAAACAACTTTTACAATCAATCCCAGTGACAAGAAAAGCAGAACAAAAGCCAAACACGGATCGCTTGTTTCATTAAATGAAAAAACTCTACGAAAGACTGCTTATACTTCAGTTATATCCTTCAATTTTCACATCATCTCGAAAGGCGATTTTCGTCCGTCCGCGTAAAACAGCCGATACTTCTGAGTTGCAATACGACTGCTTATTGAATCCTTGATTGGCCAGATCTAGGAAGAGACGCCCTACAAACAAATAACTGTGAATCCATCCCAAATTTTAACAAGCAAGTATATATAGCATGAAAGTTATTAGTTTTGATCTTAATACTCATCTTTAGTTCGAAATTAAAAAGAATTTTACTCACACTGACTATGACTTGAAAAGATATTCTGAGAGCTTTCACCAGATATTCTTGAAATGAACTTGAAGGGCATCGTTACCGGAGTTTCGCTGTTCCTCTAGTATATTTTCGGCAGAAGTCCTAGCTGAGGATCGTACACGCTCCAGCTCAATCATCTCGAGTGTTGCGATGTTTCCAATTTCTGTCGGGATCTCCTCCAAGCCGTTGCACCAGGAAATCTTCAGGCACTTCAGCTTGGGAAAATGGGAATCATCAGCTCTCCAATGCACAAAATCTAAAGAACAAAGCCTCAGTAATTTTAGCTCACAAAATTCTCCTTCATTTGGTTCCCAAACGTTACCTTCACAGGCATCATTTCTTAGTATCAGAGCCTCAAGACATGGTATCGAGCCTACCATCGTCGAGAAATCTTCCCAAGGAAGAAGACAACCTGACAAATTCAACTTCTTGAGTGACGATGGAAACCTGAAGTTATCTGGAAAATCTATCTCCGAGCAAGAAGTGATTTGTAATGCTTCCAATCCATGTAGAGACACAATATTACTAAGATGATACTGCGGCCAATCCTTAAATCCCTTGTCGTAATAGACTTCCAGTTTCTTCAACTTGGGAAGTTTTTCGATTATCTCATCCGTAAATCTGAAATTCGGTATAATCTTAAGAGTATGCAGGTTCATCAAGGCACTCGAGCATGGAGGATCTGGTAGATGACACCTACCGATCCGCACATACCTTAAGCTTGGCAACTTCCATATTCCGTGGGGTAAATGGTAAAGAGACTCGATATTGTACCCATATGTATCAATAATCAAGGTTTGAAGACCCCAAATTAAGGATATCATGGGAGAAACGCTCACTTGTTTGCAACGAAGAGAAAGGTACCTTAAATGCACTAGAGTCACCACAACTTTCGGAAAATCATGTAACCGTGTTCTAGAAAAATCCAATAATCTTAGCATTCTATAACCAGTAAGATTAACAGACGATAATATAGCAAAACATAGAAATGAACGTAGTATAGCTGGTCCAATTGGTTTATAATCATAAACTTGCAAAGGAAAATTTGGATGGACGGCAACACGACGCTCACTTCTTATGCCTTCATGGTGTGCAGGGACATGATGCCTATTAGCTAAATGTAGAAACTTCTCATTTTGAACCTTTGTTACACAGAACTCCCTCAGAAGATCGTGGATTCTGTACGTCTTAACTTTGCGGACATATCCTGGCCTAGAAATCATGATGAGACTTCTGTTCACAAGTTCCTCCAAGCATCTCTCTGCTGTATCTTCCAAGCTATTAGAGTTTTCGGGCTTCAAAAATCCTTCGGCAACCCAGAACTTGATAAGCTTGGACCTTGGGATATCATAATCTTCTGGGAATACTGCAAAATACAAGAAACAAGGTTTAAAACGAGCTGGCAAGTGATTATAACTCAAGGACAGGATCTCTGAACACTGGCCACCATCTGTGGCCAGAAGTGAGTTGATGGAATCCGCGACGGTCTCCCAGTAACCAACTGTTTGCTCCATAGACAAGAGGCCTCCAACAACTACTAGTGACAGTGGAAGCCCTCGACAATATGTCGCAATCTCCTGCCCAACTCCCACCAAATAATCAGGACAAGATTCTTCTCCAAACACTTTCTTGCATAGCAAGCTCCAACTCTCACTGGGACTCAGGAAACTCAAATTGAGAACATGGTCATCTGAGGTGGCATAAACACCAACATCAGCTAGCCGTGTCGTCAAAATAACTCGACTTCCATTGTTGTCATCAGGGAACAACCTTCTGACATCGTCCCACGCCTTAGTCTCCCACAAATCATCCATTACAATCAGATATCTAATGCCTTTCAAACTTTTGTACAGGCGCTGGGCTAATTTTCCCTCGCTTTCTTGACTTTGTTCGCTGGTTGAACGTCCAAGAAGCCTCGCTAAGATCTCACTCACTTGATATTCTTGGGACACTGTTACCCAAGACCGAATGTCGAATTGATAGACAATAAGCGGGTCGTCGAAAACATTTCTGGCAAGAGTAGTCTTTCCAATACCTCCCATCCCCACGATCGACATTACTTCTAGTTTAGAAGATGAACTCGTGAGCCAATCCATTATCGTCATCAATTCACCATCAAGTCCCACCATGGTCATGTTCTTGCCCGTAAACGTGAGTCTTGATCTATCCACGGACAAACAATCCGTTTGCTGCATATATTTTGGGTCGAATCTACGGCGTCTAATCTCCATCACCTCGTCATGGATACAACATGTTTCTTCGATGGCTTTCTCCAAATCTTGGCACAAGGTTTGGTCTCTCGTTTCGTCAGATTTTGCATGAAGCAGATCGCACAAATATGATTCGATTATGTCTTCAGCTTCATAAGCTATATCTCTAATTTTTATCTCCAAATCTTCCACTTCTTCGCCGGTAGCCATCGAAAAGTCCTCCAAGAAATCACGCAGGAAACTGACCTTCTCTTGGAGAAGTTCAATCTGCTCTTCATTATCAAGAACCCAAATGGAATCAGCATCCATTATTCGTTCAAGAAGCTCCATCAAAGATTGAACAGCAGCAAAAGCCATCCCTTTTGTTCTCTGAAATACAAAATCGAAGCAGCGGAACAAGAATCAAAGGATATTTTGTCTACAGCAAACAAGAACAGAGTTTGTAAGGATCAGGATTAGAAAATGATCAAATTCTCAGAGTAGCTGGAATGCTAAGTGGATGATTAGTAAAGGAAACAATAGATTGTGGTTTGATTGATCACTGAATCTTTTTCTCTTCAGAAATAGTGCAATTTTTAGCTGTATGTCATTTTTGTCGGATCTCAGTGTTCTTTTGCCTCGCTCTGCAATTATTTAATCCATAACATCACATTCCAAGATTCAAAAATCTTAAAAGTAGATCATTATAATATTTTAAATTCATTCGCAAAACTATCTTTAAAAATTCCTGTATCTTTTGTTGATTACAAAAGATTATATAGATGATCCCCTGCCATTCATACAACCTTTATTTTAAGGTTAACGTTTCTTTAATTCTAATTTCGACCTTTGTTGTGACGTGATACGAGTAATGAAATCCATGAAGTTGTGTTTGTAATTATTAATTTCAAACGTATGGATTTTGAGTATATTTTTCTGACAATGAAACAATATACTTATCAAGTGTACCAAAGTTAGTGATAAAGATAGAATGAATTTTAAACTGCGATTATTTAAAATTCTATATAAACATGTAATGGGTGAAGTTGAATCTCAATGGTCTTACAACGAGAATACATTTAAATGCATTTGAAATTAATCAATCCAAACAGAAGTTTAGCGTATAATATTTACAAGGCAGCTTGTTGTGTTCACCCTAATCACGCGTTATAAGTAATTGTATTATTTGAAAATTGAATGATGTGTACAGTACAAAAGAGTTTATGTAGCTATACAAAATATAAAAGCGAAAATACTACCCTAAACTCGATCGATTCATATATATTCCAACAATACCAACTTGAAGGACCTCATTACCGAAGCTCCGTTGTTCATCAAGTATGAGCTTAGCAGAAGCCACAGCTGAGGGAATAGCAAAATCCAATAAGATCATCTCAAGTGTTGTTATGTTTCCAATTCCAATTGGGATCTCTTTCAATTGGTAGCAGTCACGTATTTCAAGGCACTTAAGCTTGGGGAAGTGGTAATAATCGGCCCTCCAATGCACCAAATCTAAACTATCAAGCTTCAAGAATTTTAGCTCTGGAAATTCTCCCTCATTTGGTTCCCACACTTCACCTTGGCAGGATAAAGCTTTTAGTTTGAGAACTTCAAGATTAGGCAACGAACCAGCAATTGTCAGATCTTTCCAAGGGAGGGAACAATGATGCAAAGTTAACTTTTTGAGTGATTTGGGAAACCTGATATTGTTTAGTAGAGAAATTCTTCCCAATATCCGAGTAAAGAATGAGTGAGTGATATTTAATGTTCGTAGCTTATTCAGCAGCACGATATTACTCAGATGGAAGTGCGGCGGCCATTCAGCTTCTTCATCATAAAAGACTTTCAGTTTCTTCACATTTGGAATTCTTTTAACGACCTCATCCGTAAATCTGAAATTTCTTACCCACCATAGAGTTTCAAGTTTGTCCAGTATACCAAAATTTCCACCCTCAAATCTTGAACTTGGAGGACACCGTAAATAACAAGCGCCTCCAATGCACACATGCCTCAAATGTGGCATCTTCCATACTGCTAGAGTCCACTCAGGTGAAAACTTACGTGTTCCTGATATATTAATAATTAAGGTTTGAAGACCCCAAATAGAGGATATAGATGCCGGAATATTAATATCTTTCCAAAAATTAAGAGAAAGGTACCTTAAATACACCAATCTAACAACCTCAATTGGAAATTCAGATAACACACCAGTCACAACCACTACTCTTAGCAGTCTAAAACAAAAAAGCTTGCTCATAAATTTACAATGATCAGCCGAGTCAAAGCGTACAAGTGATCGGATTAAAGCTGGTTTAGTTGAGTTAAAGAAATGAATGTCATCCTCAAGCCAGCATTTATGAAAACTAACACGGCGCTGACTTCTTATGACTTCAGGATGAATGGTGGTGAACCTAGTCCTGGTGGTGACAAGAAAAAACTTCTCTTTTTGGGCTTCTGTTGTGCTAAAGTCCCTTAAAAGATCATGGATTCTGTATGTCCTAACTCTGCCAGTACTCCCTAGTTTAGAAACCATGATAAGATTTCTTTTCAAAAGGTCTTCCAAATACTCCTCTGCAGTATCTTCCAGGGTTTTAGATTCATTGGGCTTGATGAATCCCTCAGCAACCCATAACTTGACAATTTTGGACCTTTCGATATCATAATCTTCTGGGAAAATTGCAAAATATAGAAAACAAGACTTCAAGTGAACTGGCAAGTGATTATAACTCAAGGAGAAGACTGATGAACATTGGGATCCATCTGCAGATAGAATTGAGTTTAGAGAAATGGAAATAGCCTTCCAGTAACTAACTGTCTTGTCCATCAATAGCAGACCACTAATCACAACAATTGAGAGTGGAAGTCCAATACATTTTCTTGTGACCTCCCGACCGATTCTCTCCAAATGCGGAGGGCAACATTCTCCTCCAAACACCGTCTCACAAAATAAGTTCCAACTTTCATTAGGACCGAGAAAACTCATGGTATGAAGATGGTCAAATGAGGCTACATGAACTCCCACATTTGTTTGTCGAGTTGTCAAAACGATCCGGCTTCCATTATTATCATCAGGGAAAACCCTCTTCAACTCATCCCACACCTTAGTGTCCCACATGTCATCCATCACAATGAGGTATGCCTTACCTTTCAAACTTTTGTACAGACGTTCGGCTAGTTCTTCACAACTTTCTTTTCTCATTTCTGGACTCTGTTGAATAGTTGAATCAAGAAGCCCTATCAAGATGTCATGCATATGATATTCCTGAGATACCGTCACCCAAGCACGAACTTGAAAATGATAGACAATAAGTGAGTCATAGAACAAACTTCGTGCAAAAGTAGTTTTTCCAATGCCTCCCATCCCAACAATTGAAATGACTTCACGTTTAGACGATGAACTTGTTAGCCATTCCTTTATTTTCATCGTGTCATCAACCAATCCAACCATAGGTGGGGTTTTGTCACAAAATGTGAGTGTTGGTCTATTGACATGAGGCAAATGTGTCCTTTGTTGTGCATATATTTGTTCTAATATACGCTTATGAATTCTCAATGCCTCTTGGTGAATGATATGTGTTTCTTTTATTAATGTGTCCATGCCTTTGCAAATTAGGTATCTCAGTCTCCTCATGATTCTACCATCTACAATGGAATTGTATATATAGGATTCAATTATGTCTTCGGCTCTATGAGCCATATCTCGAATTTTCATTTCCAAATTTTTTACTGCTTCGCTAGTATAAGCAGAATTATTCTCCAAAAAATCAAGCAGGAAACTAACCTTCTCTTCGAGGGATTCAATCTGTTGTTTTTTATAAAGAATGCAGTGACCAGCAGGAGCCTTGATTTGTTGAAGAATCTGCGTAAGAGATAAAACAGCCGAATAAGCCATCGATCTCTGATACTTTACTTCCTCAAAAAGGGTACGTATGTCTTGCAACAACGTGTCCAACTGTGATGTTGAATGAATCAGCAGTTTGTTATGCGACAACAGAATTGTTTGCTGTAATAACTCTTGGTGTTTGCGAGAACTAAAGTGTAGTAAATAGTTTGTGGGTTTTTGCAAACATTTGCACTGATGAACATTCTTTAAATTCTATTTTGGGTTGACTAATTAACAAGATAAGTTGTACGTATTTTAATGAATTTATTGTGTTAGTGTATAATCGTTTCGCATATCGGTTGCATAAAATTATTGGAGTTGTAAATATGGACTTGGACAAATATTCGTCTATAGTGCTTTAGATGTTTATTCTTGAGCGTGAGGGATGTCATGTTAGTGCGTAATTATCTTATGTCGGTTGGATAAAATTACAAAAGAATTTTATATATGGTCTTGGACAATTCTGGTTGAGTTAGGTCATTACCATGAAAAAGAATTTATATTGCAACTTGACTCAGTGCACGTCTCGAAAAGTTGCGTTTGAGAGTTCCAGTGCCATAAAAAAGAATTATGAATTTAAGTTGACTAACAATAATTAAAAGGTATTTTTGGTTGCAACTGATATAGAAGATGTTCACGAGCCCCAAAGAAATTTCAAAAAAATAATGTTCATGCTATATATTAATATAACTCCCAGAAAATTTTTACCCAAAAAATTTATTTATGTACAGCTCACTTTTCATTGAAACATGCAATAATTTCATTTCTATTATCATAATCACTAAATAATTTGTACTCTTTCCAGTCAAGTTCATTAATAAAAGGCAAAAACTCCTATGAGACGGTCTCAAGGATCATTTTTATGAGACGGATCTCTTGTATGGGTTATCCATTAAAAAGTATTACAATTTATGTCAAAAGTATTACTTATTATTATAAATATGGGTAGGGTTGACCCGTCTCACAGATAAAACCGTCTCACAGATGAGACCGTCTCACAGGAGTGTTACTCTTAATAAAATCACACAAAAATTAAAACTAAAATAAATCAAAATTGCAATAAAATTTTCTTCACCGAGTTATAGATGTTTGACAAAATTGTGTTCCTTCATATTGTTTTACATGGACTTGGTCATAAAATCGACAACTTGTGGAATCTCAATTACATAAATTATTTGCAACTTGAGATGATGATGGGCCCCACATTAACATAGATTAATTTATTTTAACATAATTCTCTGCAATCGTAAGAAAACCAATATCACAAGCATCATTTGTACCCAACTTGAATAAGACTCAATTTGGCACTTCGTTTATCGACTATTCCAACAAAATAAGATTATCGATGGTTTCACTTTCACCTACGTACCATTCATTTATCTTCCTTTGTGGGATCTACAGACTTTGAAATTTATTATATAGAAAGACAACTTTAAAGATAATAAATTTGTGATCTAATTCACACTAAAATAAAAACACTAGTTCATTGAATTTCAATAAAATTTCTTGGAAAAGTTATAGAATATGTTGACAAAAGTTTAACCATCAAAGCCAATTCTCCTCCTCAGTGTTGTCATAGACTCATACATGGACTTGGTAATGTAAGTATGCAACGCGAGCTCCTTAACCAATTAAAAAAATATTAAATAAAGTAAAATACTTGAACATAATTTTCTGCAATCGTAAGAGAACCAACAGCACAAGTAACACATAAAAACTTTGGATAAATCACTCAACTTGGCAAGTATTTTATTTTCTATTGACTTTCCAACATTTTTTTTTCGGGGTTCCTTTTATTTACTTATTTTATTATCGAAAAATAAGTTTTTTGGTCCATTAACTTGTCTATGTTTTGGTTTTGATTCATTAAGTTTTTCGATGTTAGTTTTGGTACACTAACTTTGCACTTTCAGTGTTTTTTGGTCCAACTGCATACGTGTCAATTTTTGATTGGTTCAAAATGATGACGTGGACCAATCAGAAGCTGACACGTATACAGTTGGACCAAAAAACACTGAAAATGCAAAGTTAGTATACCAAAACCCACATCGGAAAAGTTAATGGACCAAAACCCAAAGGGAATAAAGTTACAAGACCAAAAAACTTATTTTCCCTTTTATTATTAAGTAGAGTATCGTCAGCGGGAATTTCGACGAACGCATACATATATAATTCTGAGAAACAAACAAAAACATGATATTATATGAGAGATGAATGATGAAAACAATCAGAGGCAGGGGCGGATCCAGGATATAAGCTAGGTTTGGGGGGCCGCATATTAAGTGGTGGCAATGTTTGGCGGTGATGAAGCTACCAATTTTCAGCAATAACTATTAGTTTCGTTCTTTTGACTTGCGTTATTTTCTTAAAACTTTATGTGTTGAGTGTGAGAATGTATAGAAAGGAAAAAATTAAGAAACTTTATGTTTCCACAAGATTTGTCATTATTAGTGAAATCAAATTTGAACTTAATAAAAATCCTAATTTTTTTTCATTTTATATTCTATTTTAAAATTTTAATTTAAAGTTTGGAAGATTTTATAATTTTACTAATTTTTAGACGTTTTTTAATTCAAAAAAAAAAGTGAGTTAAAATAAAATTTTGAAAATAAAGTTTTAGTTTTATAGGAAATACTCAAGCTTAACGTCAATATATGAAACAAAAAAAATAATTCAATTTAATAAAAGCTTAATAATAGACATTAAAATTGACCCAATTAAAAAATATTGGCATGTGTCAATTAATTCATTAGCCTAAGACAAATAAATAAAAAAAATTGAAAAAAAAATGAAAAGAGGAAAATTTTAAAAAAAACATTGAAAAGAGGTGAAAGGGTGAAAGGGCGTGTAAGGAATCAATCCGAAATTTGAAGATCGAGAATTCACCAAGCAAACGAAACACACATATAAAAACAATAATCCCAGAAAGCAGATAAAACCAACGCACACAGATCAATCAACCAACTCATGCGAAAGCGATTAAACGACGCAAGTATTTATGTGGTTCGGCAAAGATATGCCTACGTCCACGGAAAAGCAACACACACTCTTTTATTAATCACCAACAAAACAATCCAAGCTCAAGAACAGAGCTTATTACAGTGATGGACAACGAAAAACTCTCAAGCTAGATACAGACTCAATTCAAGATTTTGATACTTGAATTCTTCCCGTCACAATCTTCGCTTGTTTCTCTCCTCCGAAATCTCTCTTTTCTTCTCTCAATATATTCTGAAGAATTTGATTTTCTGTTCTCTTCGTTTCGGCTAGCTTTCATCTGCTTATATAGAGAATTAGACCGACTTTCATCTTGGGCTTTAGGTCAACAGTAACTTATGACCCAATTATAAAGTCAACATGGTCTAGCCCGATAAGTCTTCATTCATCAGTTTGATCTACCCTTGTATTTCGATCTGCATCGATCTGCCTGCAAGCGTATATCTTCTTAGACACTTCATCTATCTTCTAACCAAGTCACAATACTCGAGCAATCTATCTGCATGAACTCATCCGAAGACTTGTCTGACCATCACATCGATCTGATACCAGTATACGATCTGGCCATGAACTCATCTGATCACCGAGCTCATCTGATCTGTACTATTCGATCCGATCTCTTTCTATCTGCATCGATCTGCCTGCAAGCATATAGCTTCTTAGACACTTCATCTATCTTCTAACCAAGTCACAATACTCGAGCAATCTATCTGCATGAACTCATCCGAAGACTTGTCTGACCATCACATCGATCTGATACCAGTATACGATCTGGCCATGAACTCATCTGATCACCGAGCTCATCTGATCTGTACTATTCGATCCGATCTCTTTCTATTCTCATTCAATCTGATAGAAGCATACTTCAACAATCTCCACCTTGATTCTTTCAGAAGGAATGCTGCTCTCCATCCTAGCCGCCTTGGCTAATTTCCAATCACCGCATTAACTAAGTCCAAACATTTCTTGAACTTAGCATACGGCAGTGACTTAGTCATAGCATCTGCAGGGTTTTCTTCTGATGCTATCTTCACAAGGATCACATCTCCTTTTTCAATTACATCTCTCACGAAATGCATTTTCACGTCTATGTGTTTCGATCGTTCATGATAGATTTGGTGTTTCGTCAAGTGTATTGCACTTTGATTGTCACAGTGTACTACAACTTGATCTTGTTTTACACCCAACTCCGCTATCATCCCTTTTAACCACAATCCTTCATTTATGGCTTCAATCACAGCTATGAATTCTGCCTCAGTGGTAGAAAGAGCAACCACTGACTGTAAATTAGACTTCCAGGTGATCGTTGTGCCATAAAAAGTGAACACATAACCAGTCAACGACTTTCTCGTGTCTAAGTTCCCAGCAAAATCTGAGTCCACATATCCAACTACCGGATCAATCTCATCTTGTTGTTTCTCAAACTTCAATCTCAGCCCAGTTGTGTTTATGAGATATCGGAGAATCCACTTCAAAGCTTCCCAATGATATGTTCCCGGATTAGCCATAAATCTTGACACTACACTGATTGCGTATGCCAGATCAGGCCTACTACACACCATTCTATATATGAGACTCCCCACTCCACTAGCATATGGAATACCAGCCATCTTCATCTTGTCTTCCTCACTTTCAGGTGACTGATTCGCAGATAGCTTCAAATGCTGTCCCAGAGGGGTCAAGACAGATTTTGCATGATTCATGTTATACCGCAGAACAACCTTCTTCAAATAGTTCTTCTGACTCAGATGAATCTCCTGTCTTTTTCTGTTTCTCACTTTGTCCATGCCCAGAATTCTCTTCGCTTCACCCAAATCTTTCATCTCAAACTCTGTGTTGAGCTGTTGTTTCAAGGATGATATCTCTGTCCTACTTTTACTTGCGATCAAGATATCATCAACGTAAATCAGTAGGTACAAGATAACCTGCCCATCTTCCTTTTTCACATAGACACATCTGTCATATTGGCTTCTCACAAAACCAATATCAATCATGAACTCATCAAACCTCTTGTTCCACTTTCTAGGACTTTTCCCATACAATGATTTTCTCAGTAAGCAGACTTTGTTCTGGGTTTTCTGATGTATGAAGCCCTTTGGTTGTTCCATATAAATGGTTTCTTTCAGGTCACCGTGTAGAAACGCAGTTTTCACATCCATCTGCTCAAGCTCCAAGTTGAGCTGGTTCACCAGTGCTAACATAATCCGGATGGAACAATGTTTGACCACTGGAGAATAGACCTCATTAAAATATATCCCTTCTACTTGACCAAAACCCTTTGCAACCAATCTTGCTTTATACTTGATTTGATCTGTACCAGGAGTTCCTTCCTTCTGTTTATAGATCCACTTGCATCCCAATGTTATTTGATGCTTCGGTCTATCTACTAGCTTCCAGGTTTGATTCTTCTCAAGTGAGTTCATCTCTTCATTCATAGCTTCAATCCACTTGTTTTTCTGTTTACTCGCCATAGCTTCATCATAAGTATTTGGCTCTGAATACTCCACCTCCTCAGCTACTTTCAGTGCATACCAAGCCAGATCAGCTTCACCAAACCTCTTAGGAGCTCTGATCTCCCTTCTGGTTCTGTCCCTTGCAAGATTATAAGTTCTTAAGTCCTCTTTTGGATCACTCGCTGTCATATCATCATCTTGCATCTCATATGCCTCTTCATCTGGCACAGAAGACTCCACTTCAATCGGTAGTTTATCATTCACAGTGATCTGACTATCCTTTCCATCTGTATTCATTTTATATCCCAGTTTGGATTCATCAAACTTCACATCCCTGGTGTTGAAGCACTTTGGACCTCTTGACTCCAGGTTCCAAACCTTATAACCCTTCACACCATCCGGATACCCAATGAATATACATCTGACTGCCCTTACTTCCAACTTGTCCTGTTTCATATGAGCATATGCTAGACATCCGAATACCCTCAAGTTTGACTAGTCTGCAGGTGTTCCACTCCACTTTTCCATTGGTGTCTTGAAACCAATCGCACTGGATGAACACCTATTAACCAAATAGCACGCAGTAGATAATGCTTATCCCTAGAAGGACTTAGGAAGAGAAGCATTGATCAACATACATCTGACCCTTTCCAGAAGAGTTCTGTTCATTCTCTCTGCCAGGCCATTTTGATGTGGCGTTCCTGCCACTGTTCTGTGTCTGGTAATGTCTTTCTCTTTGCATAGCTTGACAAACTTATCTGATAAGTATTCCAGCCCATTATCTGTTCTCAGGTGTTTCACTCTTCGATCACTCTTGTTCTCAAATGCCAGCAGCCATTCTCTGAACTTGTCATAAGCTTCATTCTTAGTCTTTAAGATGAATATTCATACTCTCCTTGAGTAATCATCTATCAAAGACATGAAGTATCTGCCTCCATCATGAGTTTTTGTCCGAGAAGGACCCCATAGATCTGAATGAATGTAGGCCAATGGTTGCTCAGTTGTGTGACTTCCTTGACCAAAAGATACTCTTTTAGATTTCCCAAGAGCACAACTATCACACAGCTCAAGCGATTCGATCTTATCTCTACCTAACAGACCCTGTTTAGACAGCTCATATAATCCCTTCTCACTTACATGTCCAAGCCTCAGATGCCATAGCTTGGTTCTGTCTTGCTGTTCCTGAATACTTGCTGTACTTCCAATAATCGTATCACCTTGTAGTACATACAGGAGGTTCCTTTTGACAGCCTTCATCACAACAAGAGATCCTTTTGACACTGAGATACTGTCTGCTCCTGATTTGAATGAATATCCCTGAGCATCAAGCGTTCTCAATGATATCAAGTTTCTCTTCAACTCGGGCACATACCTCACCTTGGTGAGTACTCTGTCGATTCCATCATGCATCCTTATTCTGATATTTTCAGAGCCCTTTATCCTGCATGATTGATTATTCCCCAACAGTACCATGCCTTGATCTGATTCCTCCAATTTTTCAAACCAAGATCTTATAGGACACATGTGAAAGGAGCATCCTGAATCCAGTATCCACTCGTGGTTTTGATCACCTTTAGAAACCACCAATACTTCTGCTGAGTCATATCCATCTGTAGCTATGGCCAGAGTACCATCATCCTTGGGTTTTTCCTGTTGCTTCCCTTTCCTTTCAGGACAATCTCTTCGCAGATGTCCAACCTTCTGACAGGCATAGCACTTCATATTACCCAAGTTCCTTGTTATCGTCTGTTCTCTTCCATATAGCAAAGCATCCCTGAAATTTTCATATGCTTTAGGAAGAGCATTCAGAAGTATCAAAGCTCGATCTTCATCCTCAAGCTTTACTTCAATATTCTCCAAGTCATCCAATATCTTGGTGAATTCTTCGATCTGGTCTTCAAGGTTCTTCTCATCCTTAATCACAAAGGAATACAATCTCTGTTTCATTTACAGACGATTAGCCAGGGATTTCGTCATGTATAAATTTTTGAGTTTGAGCCACACCGCCGCTGCAGATTCTTTTCTGGCCACCTCCCGAAGAGGTCTATCTCCCAGACAGAGAATAATTGCACTGTGTGTTTTCTCGAGCAATTCATCCTTGTTCTTATCTCATCGGACATCTCCTCCTTCTTCTTAAGAGCCTCCACCAATCCTTGTTATATCAGGATTGCACGCATCTTAATCATCTAGAGTGAGAAATCGTTCTTGTCAGTAAACTTCTCAATATCAAACTTCATTGATCCCACCATCTTTGCTTGATTTCCCACAGACGGCGCCACTTGTAAGGAATCAATCCGAAATTTGAAGATCGAGAATTCATCAGGCAAACAAAACACACAGATAAGAACTATAATCCCACAAATCAGATAAAACCAACGCACACAGATCAATCAACCAACTCACGCAAAAGCGATTAAACGACGCAAGTATTTATGTGGTTCGGCAAAGATATGCCTACGTCCACGGGAGAGCAACACACACTCTTTTATTAATCACCAACAGAACAATCCAAGCTCAAGAACATAGCTTATTATAGTGATGGACAACGAAAAACTCTCAAACTAGATACAGACTCAATTCAAGCTTTTGATACTTGAATTCTTCCCGTCACAATCTTCGCTTGTTTCTCTCCTCCGAAATCTCTCTTTTCTTCTCTCAATATATTCTGAAGAATTTGATTTTCTGTTCTCTTCGTTTCGGCCAGCTTCCATCTGCTTATATAGAGAATTAGACCGACTTTCATCTTGGGCTTTAGGTCAACAGTAACTTATGACCCAATTATAAATTCAACATGGTCCAGCCCGATAAGTCTTCATTCATCAGTTTGATCTGCCCTTGTATTTCGATCTGCATCGATCTGCCTGCAAGCGTATAACTTCTTAGACACTTCATCTGACTTCTAACCAAGTCACAATACTCGAGCAATCTATCTGCATGAACTCATCCGAAGACTCGTCTGACCATCACATCAATCTGATCCCAGTATACGATCTGGCCATGAACTCATCTGATCACCGAGCTCATCTGATCTGTACTATTCGATCCGATCTCTTCTCTATTCTCATTCAATATGATAGAAGCATACTTCAACAGGGCCCGTATCCTGATTTAATATTTAATTATCAAACAACCAAGATTAATGAATGTAAACAGCGAAAACGAGTTAAAATTTGCGTTTTGGGCCTACAGAAAATTCGGCATGACCTATTCATAAATAGGACATCCCAAAAACCTGTAGAACACAACCAGCAATATATGTATACTCGAAAATAGAGTCACAACACCAATTTACAAACCTATAGCTGCACTGGCTAAGACTAAACACATGCAGAGCCGGCAAGGCTCGATCACACCAACAAATCCAAAACGAAGTAAAAACTATCAATACAGATACATAGGGCATGTCCCTGGAAAATATATATATATATATATATATATATATATATATATCTGGGAACTCGACTCCACGCTCGACTCACTGGGTACCACTAGATGACGCTCCACCAGATACGTCAAATCCCTCTGGATAACCTGCTATGGAATCACAAACAATCACAACATAAAAGAAAACATGGGTCGGACCCCAGTACGAAGAACTAGGAAAATTACGACAAATATAACTGATATGAATAAAATCAAGTACAATGCAATGAAATGCAATGCAATGTGTGGCAGGTATCAATAGAATAAGGGATACCAAATGGAGTCCAAATAATCGTATCACAATAATCTCAGTGGCCACCTATGCCAGGAACGCAACAGACCTCGAATCATCACTGCTAATCCACACACGTAGCATCGAGGGCGACAGGAGCTACCCGCACGGCCTCATGCTGTCATCAGGAGTGTCGTACGTAGCATCGAGAGCACGGTTGCTACCCGCTCGGTCTCGTGCTAACTCAGAAGTGCACTAAATAATGTCACTCGCTCCATCGATGACTCAATACATCTCAAGATATCAATATCAATAGCAATCAAAGGAGTCAAGCCTCAACGTGCTATGAAAAATTGTCAACATGTTTATTTGACGAATATCCCTTAATATTTCCAATAAATATATATTAAATTTATTTTATTTTATTAAAAGAAAATAGGGATTATTCTCAATTCTTCATATAACAATAAATGAAAATGAGTGAATTCAATCATATAATTCACATAAGCACATAAAAGCACGTTATCACTCATTACAAAATACTTAATATCATTACATGTCATTATAGGCGTCGTAATATAAACAACTCATACGTACATCAACCAACACTTAATTTACGACAGAAATATCTCAAGTAATTCTTGAAAATTCCAATCCTGTGGAAAAACCATTTATTTCATATCAATTCCTATTCCTTTACAAATCTAAAAATTTTCAGAGCTAAGGCTAAAACTCAAAAAGTCGAAATACCCAACATTGAATAATCTAAAATTTTCAGAAAATGGCTAATAATTCCTGAACTTAATGTAGAACAATTCTAACACATCTAAACATCTAAACCATGATTTAAACATCTCTACAAATCGAAAATCCCACATAATATAATCTGAAATTTTGAAATAATTCCCAATTAAATTCTGAAAATTAACCGATATCTTCAATCGGCTTCAATATAATACCTACAACCAATAATAAATCAAATATCAATTATAGAAATTCGATTGAACCAAAATTCCCAAAATTAAAAATCCTAGGTTCGAATTATACCTTCAAACCTTCAAAAGAAAGCTTCAAACTAACTAACAACACCTCTTCTATGCTCGGCGGTGGTCGGCAACGGCGAAACAAGCGGAACGATGGCGGATGGTCGGAATCGGGTTCGAACAGGTCGCGAGAAAACTTGCGAAATCGGAATCAAAAGAAAGCTTACTTTGTGAGGATTTCGGAACTATATTTATTTTCAAAAATTTATAACCAACGGCAAAGTTACGGCGATTTGAAGTGATGGGAAAAATTTAACAAAGAAAAGAAAGAAGACGACGTAGAGAAGGAATGCATTGGTTTAATGTGTGTCTTATTTTATTAATTCGGGGTTAAAACTTGACCCAAATTTGAGTTATTTCAACTCATGTGTGCTCTATAAATAAAATATGTATTTTAATATCGTCTATAAACCGATATTTATTCATACATATTTTTAACACAAAAATTAATTAACATATGAATATCGGGTCTTTACAAAGGGATTCGAACAGTGGGCTAAAGGCCTAAGCATTAACTAAAATAGCTTATTAATATATATATACATTATTGTTAAAAACAATTCATATATAACACTAAAAAAGTTTAAAATTTCCGGGGGGGGGGGGGGGGGGGGCGTGGCCCCCCGGGTCCTTATATAGATTCGTCCCTGATCAGAGGAGTTTGAGAACATTACAATTTCAATCATATATATTTGTCTTTTTGCAATTTTGATCATATATGTTATTGAACTTGAGAGTTGATCCTATATTTTTTTTTAATTTTTGACAATTACAAAAATAGTAGACTAAAACTAAAATTTGACCATATAGAAAATTAAAATTGAAAAATGACAAATATTTATGAACAAAGTGGTAAATTTCCTAAATTATTTTATGGAAATATGTAAATTAAGGACAACTTGATTCATCCAAATAACATATATTATATAAACCACAAATTTGTGTCGAACATGCCAACAATATATAGTTTTTTTTTTGGAAAAATAAAATAAAGAAAACTAACCATTTATAGTTTGCGCAATGGAGAGTATATCCCCGCTCGATGTGTGAACCACAACTTTTGTAATTCTCAGTCAAATACTTGCGCACACATATTTTCTGCAGGCTACGTCAAGAACACCAAAAGGACAAGCAAAAACACCAACCAGTTGCATCATTAAAATGGCAAAACAAAATTGTATGAACTTAAAAAGATTAAATCAGCAATTATTTTGCAAACTGTTTAATGGGATAAGTTATTTTGGCGTTCTACAAACAATACTTCCTCGAATCCAACATTTTCCATTGTAAACGAGTAAATCACTGATGCCTTCAAGAACAAGGAGATGATGAAGCCAAAGGATGTTAAACAAAAGATGGTACGTAGCTATCAATCGCCAGATTAGATAGAACTGTAATACCAAATTAACTTCATTGATAGTTGAAACTTGACAGTAACCTGATTTATAACATGCAAGTCAAGTTGAATATTAATAGGTAATCAACCACATTTGCCGCATCCAACAATATTGACACATATTACTTAATACAAACTTGAAGATCATCATTGTCAAAGCTTCGTTGTTGATCAAGTATGAATCGCACAGAAGTCATTGCTTAGGGTATATATGCACCCCTCAAACTTGATCCATTCAAGTGTTTTTATGTTTCCAATTTCAAATGGGATCTCCTCCAAGGACCCGCAACTGGAAATATCGAGAATTGTCGGCTCTCCAATGCACCAAATTTAACAAATGAAGATGCAAGAATTTTAGCTCACAAAATTATCCTTCATGAGGTTCCCACAGTTGGAGAATGTTGGGAATCCGTCGTCCTCGCCATCCAGCTCTGATACCACAGTTGGGAAATCGTCGACCGATCAGCCACCTTTCATCCTCTTCCTTGTTCCCTAACCTGCACAAAACAGAAAACAAAGGAACCAAAACAAGAGGCAGTAATAACGTGGATAACAACAAAGGGAGACCGGGGCTCAGACGCTACAACTCTCCAAACCACCGGCAATCCATGGCGAAGACCACAAAGGCTCTTCCCAACCCAACTCACGCCTACTGCCCTCGACCTACTACATGCACAAAGCTTCCAGTAGGCGCCTCACAAAGAATCATCATACAGGAACGAGGTGAGAGAGGGCAGCAACACTAAGCCCGGCCGCCTCAATCTCTCGCCCCATCAATCCCTCTCACGCTGGTTCTCTTTCGGCCTCGCTCTCTCTCTATCTCTCAATCTCACACAGAGAAGGATACACACGCTCAGAGGGAGACTCAATAATAAAGGGGAGGGCACTGCATAGGGAGAGGAGGCGCATGCATGGGAAAAACACACGGGAAAAAGTATGGGGACAAAGTGGAGGATGGGCAGGGGAATATATTAATGATAGTGGGTGGGATAAATATAAGAGTGGCAAACCCCAACAATCTCCACCTTTTGGCCCAACACCGGTTCACTGGTTACGAGAGTCACTTAAGTCATCATCATCGCCCCACAACAAAACACAAAGTTAGTCCAAGATACAAATATGCAGCAAACATAAAGTAAGCTACAACACGCACCGAAAACAGAACACATCTGTCAAAAATATGAAAGTTTAAAATTTTTCAGACAAAGATTAAACTTTTCAACATTTTCAAAACAAGGCTTGAACCAAGTAAATTCTCCACCTCGCTTGGAGCCCAGTCAAGTTCTGAAAAAATATTCCTACAAAACTATTTTTCACAAAGAAAAATAGAAAAAACAGTCTAGCAAATTTCACACAAAAACTGCACAGTCACAAAGACACAGGTCTCACAAAGAGACACAAGCACAAAGCTAACACATTTTCACACAGAAAACATGCACATGGTCACAAAGACGCACATGGTCACAAAGACATGGGCGAATCACAAAGAAACGCGAAAACATGGAAACAAGACAGTAACCAAGCATGAAAACATAACAGTAACCAATCACACAAAAATCCTAGGATTCTACCAGCAACAAATGCACATAAATCTTAAACTTCTATCAGCAACAAATGCACATAAATCCTAGGCTTCTACCAGAAACACATGCACATATCCTAGGCTTCTAAGAGCAATAAATGCACACAACATCCGCACCAACATGGCGGCACGGTGCGCGGCACATAGCGGCGACATCGGGCAGCAGGCAGCTATAAAGTCGGGCTGCAGGGCAGCGGCAGGTGGTTGTCCATGCGGCGGCAGTCCAGGGCGGCGGTTCCTCAGCGACGAACCAACGACAACCAAGCTCTGATACAACTGTTGGGAAATAATCAACCGAGCCGTTCGATCCGCCATCAAGTTTATTCCGTTCCTAACCTGTCCAAGACAAGAAAACAACAACCAAACAAAAGGCAGGAATAATAACGTGAATAACAACAAAGGGAGACCGGAGCTCAAACGCTACAACTCTCCAAACCACCGGCAATTCACGGCGAAGACCACAAAGGCTCTTCCCAACCCAACTCACGCCTACTGCCCTCGACCCACTACATGCACAAAGCTTCCAGCAGGCGCCTCACAAGGAAGCATCACATAGGAACGAGGCAAGAGAGGGCAGCAACACTAAGCCCGAACGCCTCACTCTCTTGCCCCATCAATCCCTCTCACGCTGGTTCTCTTTCGGCCTTGCTCTCTTTCTATCTCTCAATCTCACACAGAGAAGGAATACACACGCTCAGAGGGAGACCCAATAATAAAGGGGAGGACACTGCATAGGGAGAGGAGGCGCATGCATGGGAAAAAAACACGGGAAAAAGTAGGGGGACAAAGTGGAGGATGGGAAGGGGAATATATGAATGATAGTGGATGGGATAAATATAAGAGTGGGGCCAAACCCCAATAGAAAACCTCAAGATTGGGTGAGGAACCAACCATTGTCAAATCTGCCCAAGGAAGAAGACAACCACAGAAACTTAACTTTTTGAGTGCTACTGGGAACTTGACGTTCAGAGAAAAAGTAGTCTTATTACATGAAGTAAACTCCAATGTTTCCAGTTCATTTAGACACATGATATTGCTAAGATGGTAGTGCAACCAGTCCTTAAATTCCACATCATAAAACACTTTTAACTTATTTAGTTTTGGAATTCTTTTAATGGTCTCATTTGTAGATCTAAAATTTCTAAGCCTCGAGAGAGTTTGAAGGTTCCTCAGAATAACAAAATTTTGACCCCCAACTCCAGAGTTTGGAGGCACTACTAGAAAATTAAAATAGCTTTCCTAATACTTTTTTAATGACATTTTTTTAAAAATATCATTAATATATAACATTAATTAAATTAAAAATAAAAAAATTATAAAATGAAAACCCTATTAGATATATTATCATGACTAGGGGTGACAAAAATTTTCGAAATCCCGACCCTTCCCGAATCTCATCCCATTCCAGTCCCGAAAAAATCTCAACCCGAAATTTTTCTCATCCCGATTAATATCGGGAGAGGGATCGTGAATAAAACCTTATCCCGACAGATTACCGACCCGTCCCGAAATAATATAATAATATATTTTATTAATAACTTTATTAATATAATAAGCTAAATATTATTAGGTTTCAACTCATATAACACTTAATTGTGAACTTAATTCGCATAATTTTTATTGTTGGAACGATAAAATTGTAAAATCACGAAATGACATTTTATTTTTGTGTATTTTTTAAAAATAAATTAATAATTTAATTAATTCATATTGATAATTATCTAATTAGAACAAATATGTAGAACAAGACTCAAGAGAGCTATTTAACAACATTTATTTAGTAATTGTATTCGAATATTTTATTAATAATTATCCGATACATTTTTTCTCTTAACAAAACCTTGAAATATTATCCAAAATATTTTAATATTATATTCTTTAAGTTAAATATTTATTTTTATTTATAAATATAAGTTTCTAAATCGTATATTTAATAAAATAATAATTTTTTTTTATAATCTAAGTGTTAAAGTGTTTGGATAAACTTATTTTAAATAACTTAAAAATGTTGATGTGTTTGGTATTATAAGATCTTTTTATTATCGAAATTACCAAAAAGGGTATAATTATATAAAAATAATATTTCGAGTTATATATATATGAAAATAGTTTTAGAATAAACATATATTAAAAAATAAAATTGTTATAATATTTTTATTTTAGAAAAATTTATGTGATTTGGAATTTTTTTAAAAAATAATATTTAATATTTAATGGGTGAAGGATATGATAGAGATTTATTAAAATATTTAAGGATATTTTAGAGAGATAAAATGTTAAAATAAGATCTTTTTGAAAAAAGTACCTCCCCTCTTACTTTTTTAAAAACAGCTTATAAGCTGTCAAACAGCTTATTTTGACAGCTTATAAGATGTTTCTAAAAAAATTTACCAAACAGATCCGGAGAGCTTTTAAGCTCTAAAACAGCTTAAAAGCTGTTTTTAAGAGCTTAAAAGCTCTCCCAAACACCCTCGAAATCAAGTTTTGGTCACAATCAATCCATGGATTATGGTACGTTGTGTATTTTTATTAAATAACAATTCGCCTACCTACGAATGTGACAGGGTTCTGTCTTCAGCCAATAAAGAACCAATGTTTGCATAGTCGCTTAGATTCTCCTTTTTCCACATACTTTTGTTGGGTAAGGTCTGTGGATGAGGTGGCAGATCATGATTGGGTAAAATTAGTGGGTCCCATGTGTGGTCCACTGATTTTATCCAATCATGATTTGACACGACACCCGCAGTAGCGGGTGACATGTACTAAACCCTTTTGTTGATGATAATAATTAAGGATGAATTGTTGTTTTCAGTCTCAAGATGGATGATCTTTCGGAGTGGCTTTTAATGAAGGTTCTTCTCCGGCTTCCGTTCGTGTCATTATATAGGTTCAAAGTCATTTGCAAGAAATGGCTCTCTCTGATTTCGGCCCCTTATTTCCACCGTCAATATACTTCCCGAGGATCGACCTCGCCTCATTGGGCCTTCGTTTTGCGTAAGTCCTACAATTGTTCTGAACCTCATGATCCAGTCGATGCACATGAATTGATGATCGACTTGCATTCCGGCAATCTCAAATGCCCGATTCCTAACTGGTCGAACCGTGACTCGCTCACGAATCTCTATAGGATAATGGGAGTGTGTTATGGATTATGCCGGAGTGATCATGACGATAATATAATGCGGAATAAAATAATCAATAAGGACACCAAAGATTTACGTGGTTCACCCAATATAGGCTACGTCCACGGAGCTGCTGCAAATATTTATAACCGGAGAAATATTACAAGTGTATACAAAATACTATATCTCTCACACGATCCCAACACCCGAGTATTACCGAAAAAAATATTTCTCTAACTCACACAAGAGAACACTCAAGAAAACCCAAGAAACTCTTTTTTCTTAACTCTCTTTTCTTTTGCTCTCTCGCTCTGGGATATATTAAAACTGAAGAAATGGAGCTCTATTTATAGAGCTCCCGGTACGCGTGAATTTAATTCACGCGTCCTCACCTGCCATCTGCAGTCCACCATCCAACTAGCATTAAATATGTTTCCCGACAAACCATTTAATGTTGACCTAACATTTCTCCCACTTGAAGACTTGATCTCAGTCATGGCTTCACACAGTCAATACAGCAGCTCATGTCTTCTTTATTTACGCTTGTAGTCCAACTGAAATCGAGCACAACTTCAGTTTGTCAGTGGTCACCACCTTCGTAAAAATAAAGTAAGCAATGGCCTGGTTTTGTACAAGTACTGGTGGAAGGGTGGTCCGAAATGGGGCGTATGCAACCCCGTCACCAGGCAGTGTGTTGTCCTCCCCCCTTGCATTAACCAGCACCACTGGCGGGCGCGAGACGTTTGGGGATTTCTCGCTCACATGAAAGACGGGTTTGTCACGAGTTTTATGGCTGGCGAGATTCGAAGTATTCTCGTCCGAAACCGGCGAGTGGAAAATCTCACATGCTTGTAATATCAGGCGTGGTTTCTTGCATCATGCGCCCACTGATCTTGGTGGAATCCTACATTGGATCATGAGTTCACACCATGTTGATCATAGGATAGTTGCATATGATCCGCGCAGAAATATTCATTGCCCCCGCGCAATCCGCGTCATCCCTCTTCCTGCCTCCGACGGGCCGGGTTGGAATATGTGGCATGCACAACGGGCATCTAAGATATCTAGAATTTGCTGAGAAGAGCCTCAGCGTTTGGGTGCTGAACGATTACGGTTGCGGAGACAATTGGCTATTGCAACATATAGCCACGGGTACCGATATTCTGAAAGATGTCCATCCCGAGAAATTGAGAAACAAGATCAAGTTAAAGCCCATATGTTTCCATCCGTTGGATCCCGACGTCGTCTACTTGGGATGCAATCGTGTTTTTCTATCTTACAACATGTTGGAAGGGACGTCGCAGGTTCTCAAGACTTTTCGTGGTCGTAGAAATGGAAGCCAAAAGTATAAATGGCGTCGGGCCTTTTGCCTTGTTATTCCGCCTCTTCCACCACTGGTTCCCTCGCCTTCTCTCCGAAAGGAATGAAGAGAATGAATCTTACTAGCTAAGGCTATTATGATTTTGATGATCGATGTTGGATTTGAGTAATAACATTGTTGGTTTCCATGGATGTACGTAGTGTTTGAACAATCTTTTGTCTTGTTACATGAGTTTTGCTCCAGTACTCACGTTGTTCTTTGGCAAGAAATGTTATTATTCTATTGATGGAAGATGGATCGATGCTTTACTTTGTACTCAATAGTCAAATTGGTGGATGGGTATATTGATGATTTATTCTTTATTTTTTGTTGTTATCTTTGAATTTATCTAGTTACTACTCTGTTCAATATAAATTTCTTAGATAATGATGCAAATTATTGAGACGGAGAAAGTATATAGCTGAGAGTCATGGTAGAGCAAGTCTTTTGTGAGAGAAGCGAGATGACATAATCTATATTTGCGATTAAAATGAAAATTTTTGATAAAGAAAATAATTTTTCATAATCAATCTTTTATTGTCCTACAATAAAAGATGGCTCGAGTTCAATTTCAGTGGTCCCTCATCAAGTAAAATCTCAATAAATACATCTCAAAATCTTCATCCTCGGCGAGCTAGTCACTTTTGCTGGTCACAAAAGGTAACAAAAATCTTGAGGATTTTTTTAACCATAAAAAACGTGAGAATCAAGAAAGAGAAGAGATAAAATAGATATTTCAAGAGATATTATTTGTTCAAAGTTTAAAATATATTAAAATCAAATCTTTGTCATGATATTTTGTGTGATAATCAAGTCAATTTTTTTTTCTTAATCATAACAATAAAAGGCGAGACGTGTGGGTAAAAAAAATTTCCAGAGAAGAGTTCTTCGAAAAAGCTTTACCTAACCGATCATACATAGATATATTGGAACAATCTTGGAGATCCATTTACGATAAGGTACGTTGTGCGGTAATTTTCTTGGTGCGTTTTTATTGAATAATAATAATAATATATGATTTTTGGCTATTGAATCAGTGAGAATGATTTTCCCTGTAATTTATACACCAACCTTTTTTTAATATTCTCATGCGTATATTCAATCCAATTTCCCGGGAAACCCAACATCCAAGTTCCCGGGAAACTCAACATGAAAGTGTGTTCATAGAATCAAGTTTCGGTGTCATGGATTCTCAAATAGTGAGGTTAATTAATTTTAGGAGTGATAAAACAAAAAGATCAAACTTTTCATTAGCCAACAACATCTACAAGAGTTTTTTTTTCCCTCCAAAATTGAACATTCTCATGGTAGATACACCAAAATATTCAAAATCCAAAATTTATCGAATCAAGACCGAAAAAATGAAAATTTGTTGGATGAAAACGAAAAAAAGTAGTGAAGGTTACTTATCCCAAAAAAGTACTATTTTCTCGATCATCTTTACTATATAATCTTTAGTACAAAACTATTGATTTATTTTTCCACCTACTTCGGTTGATAATTAAGGATGGAATATATGGTTTGTTTTTCAGTCTCAATAAGAATCACTTGTTTGGGAAATGGATGATCGTCTTCCGGAGTCGCTTTTAATGGAGGTTCTTCTCCGGCTTCCGTTAATGGTGACATTACATAGGTTCAAAGTGGTCTGCAAGGATTGGCTTTCTCTGACTTCGACCGATTAATTTATTAAATATAAATTTTTACGATGATAAGAAACGACATAAAAAATATTCAACAGCATATTTAAAAAAATGTTACGCAAAAAGGCAAAAAAAAATATAACATATTTTAAAAGCAGCATAATCCATTTTACGAGATAATGCTCGATTTAAATTTTATAATCCGTTTTAGATGATATATTCAACGACAAATTTAAAAATGTTTTGCAAAGATAATGCTAAATTTAAATTTCATAAATGTTATAATTCCTTTTTAGATTATATATTTAACAATAGATTTTAAAAAAAATGTTACACAAATAAGACCGAAAAATAAGCTGTTAATTTTTTAGTTTAATGTGATATACAAGAATAACATGGGGAATTAAAATAATACATTTAAAAAAAATTAGGGGTAGAACAACTTAAAAAAAAAAACAAATTTATTTGATGTCAAATAACTTATTTCAACAATTTAAACTGTTTTTTTTTAAAAATTTGTCAAATAAATTTAAAGAGCTTATAGCTCTGCCAAACACACTCTAGATTTTTTTAAAGTTATCTATCTAAATAATATTGAAAATACATTTAAATCTATATATTTCAAATATTTTCATCCAAATACAACCTTAATTTTATTTATATTTTAATTATTTATTCAAACACTATCTACTAATTATTATCAATAATTATATAAAAATAATACTTTGTTCATAGCAAGGTGGAATACTAATAATCATAAAAGGAGAAGTGTGTGGGTTAAAAATTTTCGAACGAAAAATTCTTGGAAAAAAAAAAAGCCAATCGACTAAAGTTGCAGTGACGGTAATTTCTTCAGTTTTATTTAATACTCCGTAATATAGTGTTTTTGTATATGAATTAGTGACCACTGATATTCTTTGGAATTTATACACAATTTTTTTTTTAAAATTCTCCCATGCATATTACATATATTTTAATCCAATTCAGTTCTGGGAAAACTCAACATGGAATTGTGTTCGTAGTTGAAGTCAAGTTTCCGATCCATGGATTCAATAGGGAGGTTAATTTAAGAGGGATTCATATTTTTAACTCGCGAGAGGCGGGTTAAATAATAACTAAATCTCATATTTTGGTCCGAACAATTTGCTTATGAGAGCCAAAATTTGGAATTTTTTTACAATTTCTCTGAATTATTAGGCCAGAAAAGGTGAATAATAGTGACACCAAAATTTGCTTCAGCAAACATCTAATCATTGTTTTTCAAATTTTCAAAAGTTGATCTTGGTTACATTATAATCCTTAGTTAAAAAACTATTGATTTATTTAAGGATGAATGGTTTGTTTTTCAGTACGTCTCAATAAAACTTCACTTTGAGAGATGGATGATCTTCCGGAGTCGCTTTTAATGGAAGTTCTTTTGCGGCTTCCGTTCGTGGCATTACATAGGTTCAAAGTTGTGTGCAAGAAGTGGCGCTCCCTGACTTCGACCCCTTATTTCCTAGGCGAATATAATTCACATGCTTCTCGAGGATCGATATCACCTCGTTGGGCCTTCGTTTCGGATAAGGGATACTATTTTTCTGAAATTCATGATGATTGCTGATCGACTTGCACTCAGGCGATCTCAAGTGCCCAATTCCTAACCGGTCGAACGAAAAGAGTTATTGCTATAGGATAAAGGGAGTGAGCAATGGGCTGGTTTTGTACGAGTGGTGGTCGCGTGGTCCAAGAAACGACGAGCGCGGTTCGGATTGGGGTGTATGCAACCCTGTCACCAGGCAGTGTGTTGCCCTTCCCCGAGGCGTTAGTGAGCACTACTGGCGAGACGTTTGCGGATTTCTCACTCGAATTGAAAATGTGGTTGTCATGAGCTTTACGGTGGTGAAATATGGGGTGGAACTGTGCCAATTCGAAGTGTTCTCGTCGGAAACCGGCGAGTGGAAACTCTCACGTGCCTATAATAGTCCTGAGCCTTTTTTCTTGCAAAGGACACCCACTGATTTTTGTGGAATCCTACATTGGATCATATGTTCATACAGTAGTGGGATACTTGCATATGATCCCAGCAGAAATAATTGCCGCGTAATCCCTGTTCCTGCCGCGGACGGGCTTTGTCGTGAGATGGGGATATGTGGCACGCAACACACGACGGGCATCTAAGATATATAGAATTTGATGGGCAGAGCCTGAGAGTTTGGGTGCTGAACGATTACGTGTTAGAGTTTTTTCAATTATCATGTTTTTACAATATATGAACATGATAAATAATATGAGGAAGCAAGATCGAGCGTTACCTCCAGCCATCGAATAATTTGTAAGTGTGCTGCTTTTCTCTCCAGTTGAAGCCTTCTAAACACTCCAACTCTCTCGCAGATGGTGTATTTGTATTGTTATGAGTTGTGTATTTAGGGACCTCAAGAGCTTCGGTATTTATAGGCAAATTCTCATACCATCAATGAGTTCGAGAGCACTAGATTCAAACTAAGTGTGCGTTGCGTGTCTCACTTTTCTGAATGTGAGACGCCATATGCACAGTGTTCAAGTATGGCGGCATCGGTCGTCACCGCTTCCGTCATCGTATATATCTCGTTTTTAATTATGTGTCATATTTTCTTACATTCTCCCACTTGGCACATATACAAGCCAATATATATAAGAAAACAAAATACATGAATCATGACGATAAGTCCTCTGATAAGCGAGTATTATCTTCCATGTATCACAATATATTATGTCTCTCAAGCTTTATGAATAAACCTTAACTTTATGTTTATTCGAGGTCCAACGTTATTGATATTTTTCTCGAATCAATGAATGTGTACACAACAAATATGAGAAAATATCACAACAGAGTTTCATTAATTTGTTCTTACAACAAATTTACATATAGGAACCAAGTCCCATGCTTTCAGTATGATCCTTAAATTTCAATGGTGGCATGCCTTTAGTCAAAGGATCGGCAATCATCAATTCGGTGCTAATGTGTTCGATAACCACTGTTTTATCTTTAACACGATCTCTATGGCTAAATACTTAATGTCGATGTGCTTGCTTCGATTACCACTTTTGTTATTTTTAGGCATAAAGATAGCAGCTGAATTGTCACAATATATCCGTAATGGCCTAGATATAGAATCAAAAATTCTAAGCCCCGATATGAAACTCTTCAACCAAACACCTTGTGAGGTGGCCTCAAAACAAGATACGAACTCAGCCTTCATAGTGGAAGTAGCAGTCAATGTCTGCTTTGCACTTCTCCAAGATACAGCTCTACTAGCTAGCATGAAAATATATCCTGAAGTGGATTTTCGAGAGTCAATGCAGCCAGCGTAGTCTAAATCAGAGTAGCCAATTACTTCCAAATTCTCAGTTCGTCTGAACATAAGCATATAGTCTTTGGTCCCTTGAAGGTACCTCATTACTTTCTTTGCAGCTTTCCAGTGGTCTAAACCTGGATTACTCTGATATCTTCCCAACATCCCAACAACAAATGCAATGTCAGGTCTAGTACAAACCTGAGCATACATCAAGCTTCCGACAGCAGAAGCATAAGGAATGTTTTTCATTTGTTCCCATTTAAGATCATTCTTTGGGCATTGGTTCAAATTGAACCTGTCACCTTTTACAATGGGAGCTACACTTGGTGAACAATCTTTCATCTGATATCTCTTTGAAACCTTGTTGATATAGGTTTCTTGAGACAGACCTAGAATTCCTCTAATTCTGTCTCTATGAATCTTAATGCCAATGACATAAGATGCATCACCCATATCCTTCATATCAAAGTTTTTAGAGAGGAATTGTTTCACCTCATACAGCAAACTCATATCATTGGTTGCAAGCAATATATCATCCACATATAGAATAATGAAACAAATCTTACTCCCACTGACCTTCTGGTATATACAATTATCCATGATGTTCTCAACGAATCCAAATGAAGAGATAACATCATGAAATTTTAAATACCATTGGCGAGAAGCTTGTTTCAATCCATATATAGATTTTTTTAATTTGCAAACCAATTGCTCACCATCACTAGAGAAAAATCCTTCAGGTTGTTTCATATAAACCTCTTCCTCTAGATTTTCATTGAGAAATGCAGTTTTCACATCCATTTGTTGTAATTCCAAGTCAAAGTGTGCAACTAATGCTAGAATGATACGGAGAGAATCTTTCTTAGATACAGGAGAAAATGTCTCCTTGTAATCGATTCCTTCCCTTTGATTGAATCCTTTGGCGACGAGTCTTGCTTTATATCTTTCAATGTTGCCCAATGAGTCTTTCTTTGTTTTGAAAACCCATTTACATCCAATGGCTTTTACACCATCAGGCAACCGAACAAAATCCCAGACTCCATTAAATGCCATAGAATTCATCTCTTCTTTCATAGCATCATACCATAATTTTGACTCGTTACAACTCATGGCTTGTGAAAATGTTTCAGGATCATTTTCGGCTCCAATGTTAAAATCTGATTGCAGATACACAATATAATCACTAGATATCGCTGACCTTCTTATTCTAGTAGATCTCCTTAGGTTGTTATTTTGAGTAACTGGTTGATCAAAAATTTCTTGTTGATCCTCATTAACAACTTGATCTGTTGGAATATCATCAGCAATTTGTGGAACTTCAGTGATCGGTTGTCTAACACTCGTTTGTGCTTGAGGAGTGTGAACAACAATCAATCTTTTACCTGAATAAGAGGGTTGTTCATTAAAGTGATCTTCTTTAAAAAATACGTCATTAAAGTGATCACTCCCACTATTCAAGTCATTTTCAAGAAACTTTGCATTTCTTGATTCCACAATTCTAGTGATATAAGATGGACAATAAAATCTGTACCCTTTGGATTTTTCGGCATATCCAATGAAATATCCACTAATAGTTCTTGGGTCCAGCTTCTTTTCTTGTGGGTTGTAAACTTTTACTTCAGAAGGACAGCCCCAAACGCGTATATGTTGCAAACTCGGTTTCCAACCTTTAAACAATTCAAATGGCATTTTTGGAACAACCTTAGTTGGAACACGATTTAATATATACACAGTTGTTTTAAGAGCTTCAATCCACAAGGATTTAGGAAGTTTGGAGCTACTAAACATGCTCCGCACCATGTCCAATAATGTTCGATTTCTCCTTTTCGCTACGCCATTTTGGTCTGGAGAACCAGGCATAGTATATTGGGCAAAAATCCCATGTTCTTGGAGAAACTTTTCAAACGGACCAGGTGCTTGTCCATTCTCGGTATATCTACCATAATATTCTCCACCTCTATCAGTCCTCACAATCTTAATATGTTTTCCACATTGCTTCTCCACTTCGGCCTTGAAAATTTTAAAGGCATCCAAAGCTTCATTTTGTGATGAAGCAAGTAGATATACATGTATCGTGAGTAATCATCAATGAAAGAGATGAAATATTTCGGATTTTGCATGTCCATGTCTGGACAACATATATCTGAATGTATGATTTCTAATATATTGTACTCCTCTTGGCACCCTTTTTAGACTTGTTGGTCTGCTTTCCTTTAATGCAATCCACACAAGTTTCAAAATCAGCAAAATCTAAAGTACTAAGTACTTCATCTTTGACTAATCTTTTTATTCTTTCAATGGAGATATGTCCCAATCTCCGATGCAATAATATAGAGGAATCTTCATTTATAACACATCTTTTAATACCTCCCTGAACATGCATAGTGGTATTTGTATTATTTTGTAAAGAAAGAGAGAAAAGACCATCAATAATTGTATCATTCCCAACAAGATTGGATTTATAAAATAAATTTATTGAATTATTCAAAAACTGAAAGGAATAACCAAATGGTACAAGTCTTGATACAGAAATCAAATTCCTAGAAAAACCAGGAACATAAAAAGTCTTTTTCAATTTCAAAATAAAACCACTATCCAAAACCAGGTAGCAAGTCCCAATAGCCTCGACAAGCGAAGACATCTTGTTTCCAGAATAGATGCTTTGCTCATTTCCCAAAGGTTTCCTTAGGTTTTGCATACCCTGCAAGGTATTTGTAACATGGATTGTAGAACCAGAATCAATCCACCAAGTGTTATAAATCATATCAACCATATTAGATTCATAATAGACAAATGAGATTGGAATACCTTTTGTCTCAAGCCATTTCTGGAATTTAGAGCAATCGTTCCTCATGTGCCCTTTCTTTTTACAGAAAAAACACTTGGATTCCTTTTTAATTCCTCCTTGGGACGGTATTTTACCTTTCCCTTTCTTATTGGCCTGATTCTGATTCTTTCCTTTTATCGTCAGTAGCGCACTCTCACCCGATTCCATTAACAACCTCCCTTGTTCTTGAACACACATGGTCATAAGTTCATTAATTGACCATTTATCTTTATGTGTGTTATAAGAAATTTTAAAGGGACCGTATTGTTGTGGAAAGGTATTCAAAATGTAATGCACCAAGAAAGTTTCAGATATATCCACCTCAAGTATCTTCAGTCGAGCCGCTATATCCCGCATTTTCATGATGTGCTCGCGCACACCTCTCACGTTGGTGAGCCTTAACGAAAAGAATTCCATAATTAGGGTGCTGGCAAGTGCCTTATCTGAAGACTGGAACTGTTCATCAATAGCCTTCAGTAAATCTTTGACATTATTATGCTGATCGACAGAACCACGCATACCAGCAGAGATCTTGGTCTTTATGAACATTACGCAGAGTCGATTAGATCGCTCCCACTTTTCATAAAGATCAACATCATCCGGAATGCTGTTTTCAGTAATAGCAGGTGATTTGTCTTTCCGAATAGCATAATCAATATCCATCCACCCTAATTGAAGAAGAATTCTTTCTTTCCTTATTTTATAATTATCGCCCTTTAGTTCGGAAATATCACATTTCATATCAGAAAAACTCGCAAGTTGCATAACTGCATAAAAATATATATGCTTATTAACTTAAAAATTTTGAGGTAAATTTCATGTTTTAAAAAACATGTCATAAAAATCTAGTGACATAAAACTTGCCTATGGGCTAAAGTTTTAATTCAATAAGATTTTTCTTTAATTTTATAATAAAACTATCAAAAATAATTTTCCTTAACTCCTGTGGGTAAATTAAGAAAAATATAATTTTGATATTTTATTCTAATTAATCACATAAATATAATAAATATCTCTGTGGGGTAAAATTTATCATATTTATGCAATTAATTACAATTTATGTCCATTATGTGATCCAAATCAACTTAATGCATAATTTTGCATAATTAAGGGTGCTGAGGCTAAACCTTAATTATTTAAAATTATACGGTTCACCGGACAAAAATTTTGGCTTCACTTAATGTTTTATAAGAATAATTACTTAGTAACATAATCGACACTTTCTAAGAGTGCTCCCAGTTGATAGGTAGGGCGAGGCCTCTTTAAAAACCTATTTTCTAGACAGAGCAACGTTCATCAGGGAGACTAGTCGCAAGTCAAGGCAGTTTAAACCGGTCTGTGAAAAACTCCCTTAGATCATGTTTTATAATGTTACTTCATAATTATTATTCAACTCCATAATGTGAATCTTTATGCCAAAAAAAATTTTTATCAAAAATTTTATTCACATTTTTAACATGAATTGTTCATATAAATCATAAATATCATAATAATAATTTAATATGAACATAATGTGAATATAACCAATATTTTCCAATATAATTGCATTTAAAAATTCAAAATATAAATGTCAAACATAATATTAATTTTGCATGTTAATCAAATAAATAAATACCCATAGTATTTGACATAACATATAGCATGCAAAATTACTAAACATATATTGGAAATTATATATATATATATATATATATATATATATATATACAACTTTTGTCGGCATTTCTTATTATTTTAATTAAAAATAAAATACAACTTGCCGACACATGTTATCTCAACAATTGAATGAAATGATCTGACTCCACGTGAAGGTTCCTTAGCATTAATCATTAATGCATATATCTAAATATTTCACATGCACAACTTCATCTTCAACCTTCGTTTCTCATTTCAGAACTTGCAGAAAACATTATTCTTCTTTGAAAATTACGAACAGAAAAATTTAAAAAAAATTTCTTTTCTTAAGTTTACCAAAATCTTGTGTCCACTCTCGATTCTCAATACATGCTTCAAAAATATTTGCATATCAAAATTTGAGAATCAATTTTTCGAAGTTTCACCGTACGAAGAATCGAGCAAAATCAAGAACAAATATTCAAGGCAGAGGTATCATGGCTCTGATACCAAATGTTAGAGTTTTCTCAATTATCATGTTTATACAATATATGAACATGATAAATAATATGCGGAAGCAAGATCGAACGTTACCTCCAGCCATCGAATAATTTGTATGTGTGCTGCTTTCCTCTCCAGTTGAAGCCCTCTAAACACTCCAACTCTCTAGCAGATGGTGTATTTGTGTTGTTATGAGTTGTGTATTTAGGGACCTCAAGAGCCTCGGTATTTATAGGCAAATTTTCATACCATCAATGAGTTCGGGAGCACGAGATTCAAACTAAGTGTGCGTTGCGTGTCTCACTTTTCTGAATGTGAGACGCCATATGCACAGTGTTCAAGTATGGCGGCATCGGTCGCCACCGCTTCCGTCATCGTATATATCTCGTTTTTAATTATGTGCCATATTTTCTTACAATACGGTCGCGGAGACAATTGGTTTTTGCAACATAGAGCCAGCTTTACCGATATTCTTCAAGATGTCCATTTCGAGTGCGAGACATGGGAAATCAGGAAAGAGTTGAAGCTCATATGTTTCCATCTGTTCGATCCCGATGTCGTCTACTTGGGATGCCATTATGTTTTTCTATCTTACAACTTGCGGGAAGGGAAATCGTAGGTTCTCAAGACTTATGCTCTTAGTCGAAGCTGGAACTTTATATGGAGTCGAGCCTTTTGCTTGGTTATTCCGCCGCTTCCACCGCGGATTCCCTTCGTCGCCTCGTCAAAGGAACGAAGGGAACGAATCTAGCTTACTAGGTGACCGATTATTTCGGTATTAAAAATAATTACTGGCAAGTGTACCAGGTCAAGTTATAATATAGTTGGACAGAGTCCAAGTCGATCCCACAGAGACTAATGTTTAAATACTAAGATATAGACTATTCAAATTAATCTAGCTAAATAAAATGAAGGATTTTTCTGAACTATTAAACTAATTAAATTAAAATAAATTATTCTAAAACAGAAACTTAAATTAAATTAAAAGAGCAGAAAAGCTTTAAGACTGATTCAAATTTTAGGAAAACGACCAGGAACACACAACGGTACCAGACATCGATAATTGCCACGTATTGGATTTAATCAAACAAAACATTCATATTCACGACGAAATTCCCTAGAATAATTATTAACCTATTTCTAGAATTAATAACCCTATTTTCATTTAACAGTCCAATTATTTCTAAATGAATTTAATTAAACAAAAACGCATTCACGAGTTATGGAATTTCAGCTTTCGCCTAAAATCGTACACTGAAACCGAATACTATTTCTAGTCGGTTTAACCATGTATTGATCAATATTTTTGAAGCTAAATTTCAATCTTTTCTTTTTCAAGTCCATATCGAACGACATACATGCAATTAATTGGCCAGATTAAAAGCAAGAATTATGCACAAACATTAATCAATAAATATTCCATAAATCAAAATTCAATCAATCCGTTCCATGAACAAAAATCAATAGTCTGGCCCTATTGTGGCCCCGGTCAAAAGACGACTACTCCATAATAATAAAATCAAACAAAAGTTTCATGTTTGAATTCATAATAAAATAAAACAAAAAAAGAGGAAAAGAAAATTCTCAGCAATAATGCCGAATCTTGCTTGCGTTGCGCGTTTCTTCTCTTCCAAGCTCCAGCCGTCAAATCCCGAAAATCTCTCCAAAACTTATCAGTCTAAAATCATAAGTTCAAAAGTCCTCTCCAATTAGGGCTTTATTCCCTTTTATACCTCCTTTATTTTCGTCCAAAATAATGTCTAATATTGCCCAAAATAATCAGAATTCCAAAAATCCCAAATTCTGCACGAATTATTTTTTTCCATATTTGCAGTGTACACGGACCCCGGACAAGGTCCGTGCCTAGGTCCGTGTATTAAAACTTCAGCCCAAACAAAATACGAAGCCACACGGACCCTCTTCCAGAAGGTGCACGGGGTCCGTGCATTTCTCTGTTATGAAAATCTCAAACGCCGAAGGTACACGGACCCTTTCCCAGACAGTGCACGGGGTCCGTGTATTATTTTTCTTCCAAGGTCTTTTGCTTTGAACATGCACGGACCCTCTTCCAGACGATGCACGGGGTCCGTGTATTTTTCCTTCCTTCAATTCTCTTAGCTACTTAAGATTTTTCCGTGTTCTCCGGCCAAGATCCAACGTGTCATTGAATTGTTTGACTTTTTCTTCAATATTCAGTTCTTCTCAAATCTTAGTCAAACCTACAAACATAGAAAATATGACGATTTATGCACAAAACTCGGAATATAAATGCCAAATAAACACGAATACGACAAAATAAAATGCCAAATAATCTATAAAATTCGTGCTTATCAAATCCCCCACACTTAGCTTTTGTTCGTCCTCGAACAAATCAGAAGAAATTAGAGATGAGAAATATCGACACAGAGTGGCACAATCAAAATATTTCAATCTACCAAATCTCGTCACACCCAATCAAAAGCTCATACTTCGAAAATCACAAGCCTCGCTTTCGTCGCAATTTAAAACTCGAACACTACCCAGAAAAGATCAACAGAATGAGACGTGTATAGTGTGAGTGTCAGAACTTATACTCCTCAAAAGTTTTTCGGTTTAAAGATCTCTCATGTTTATTCACCAACTAAAATTTTTCTTTCTTTTTCTCGCCCCATATGCTTCTCTTTCATATCCCTCTCTACTAAATATGGAACAATTATGACTCGGTCAATAGGTCTTTTAAGCTTATAACGTTCGGCCATGGTTCACGGCTACAATAAAGGATAGGAAAGCAAAAATGAGAGACAACAAACAAGTTGCCATTTAGCGCAATTAAAAAGCTTCATTCTCCATCTATTATTGAATTTCATCACTTTCTTTTGATTCATCAATACAACCCATTCTCTTCTTCTTTTTCCTCCTTTTCTTTTCAATACCCCTTAAATTTTTTTTTCGGGTACTTTCTTCTCTTTTTTCTTTTTTTTTTTCTTTTCAACTCAACCCTTTCTTTCATTCAAAAATAATTCACTAAATCCTTCAAATATTTTTTTGTGAATACTTGGAGTTTTTTGTATATTTAAAAGCGCCAAAAAGGTTTGTTTCTCTCAAAACTTAGGTAGGAAAAATAGTGTATGGCTAAAAATCAGGTGGTCAATGTAGGACAGAAGAGATGACGAATGGGGTCTAATTGTGTGCCATTGGCACACACCATTCGATTTTTATCAGGCTCAATGGGGTTACTAGGAAAAAAAATGATTTCTCAGGTAGTCTTGAAAGGCTCAAACGGTCCAAAGATCGCCTAAATCATCCCTAAGTCATAATCATTCAAATTTTCGCTTCGAGGACTAATCAGACAAGTTCTAGGGATAACAACTGCAATTTTTCTCTCTTTTACCAAATTTTTTTTCCCATGAGATCACCTCTTACCAATTCACAATTAACTTGCATAAGTCTGACAAAAGTGCATGAAAGGTGTCTCATAAAGTCAATGCAAAACTAGTTCATATCAAAGTCTCTCCTTGCAACTACAGCTAATCTCATTCAGTTCTAGGCACAAAACAATTTTTCAGGCGATCAAAAATCTAGCAAACTAATTGGTATGTCATGTAAACCACAAGTGCTCATCTCCTTTTATTTTGAAAGTTTTTGCTAAGTGATGTGAAACAGAGCGTAATGAACGACCTACCCCCACACTTAGAATGCGACACTGTCCTCAGTGTTAAGCTAATAAAACATAAAGCAAGAAAAATAGTAATAGCAAAAACACTTCCCTGAAAAATGTCGTTGGCCATGCAACACAAGGGGCAGGTGACAGCCTGAATGATAAGACGCCCAACAATACGCGCTCTCTCTCCTCCTCAATCATCGATTTACTCAGATTCAGTAAAAATCTGCACCCACAAAAATTCACCGAGATTAACTAAAGAAGAACTAAAAATAAATTAAACAATAAAAACAAAACAAAACGAAATAAAAAATAAAATAAAATAAAAAAAACAAAAGGAAAAGAAACTGGGTTGCCTCCCAGCAAGCGCTAAATTTATAGTCTATAGCCCGACTATGCTTCCCTTTCAATTTTAAGGTGGATCATTTGATGTCGTGGATCTATATCCTTCGTCACCACGATTTCTGCCTATGCTGTCATCCACCATCACTATGGGTCCAAGTCCTTTTATATCATCGATGCTCCACCCCATTGTGCGAATATAATCGCGTAAGAGCCTAGCAAGCTTTGATTCTTCCCTACCTGCCAAATAAGATGACACAATTACAGGTGTACTTGAATCTTCCAATGTCACATATTTCAAATAAGAGAGAAAAGATTTATATTCAAGTCCAGGAGGCTCTTCGACAGAAAATTTTGGATTTTGCGAGATTGCAGTTAATTCTTTCTTCTTCAAAGAGGACAATTTCACTTCATTTCGTACCCCAACATTGCTACCTACACATGTACTACGAGCATCAACATTCAGACAAAAATCATTTACTTTAGGATAAGAAGAATCACTTTTAAACATATTAAACACCACTTGCTTCTCATTCAATCGAAGTATTAATTCCCCCTTCTGAACATCAATTAATGCTCTACTGGTTTCCAAGAATGGACGTCCTAATATCAAAGGTGTTTCACGATCATCATCCATATCAAGTACCACAAAGTCCACAGGAAAGATAAATTCATCAACTTTAAGCAAAACATTCTCCACTATTCCCTTAGGATGTTTAATTGATCTATCAGCAAGCTTGAGGGACATAGTGGTAGGTTCCATTACGCCTATACCCAATTTTTTTGCAAGTGAATATGGCATTAAATTGATACTAGCACCTAGATCACATAAAGCCTTATCAAATGACATACTACCGATAGCACAAGGTATAGAAAAACTCCCTGGATCTTGAATTTTTGGTGGGAGCTTGTTTAGAAGTACTGCCGAACATTCCTCATTCAAATTCACGGTACCCAAATTGGTCAGCTTCCTTTTATTTGCTAGAATTTCTTTCAAGAACTTAGCATAACTCGGTATTTGAGCTAGGGCATCTGCAAAAGGGATGTTAACATGGAGTTTCTTGAAAATTTCAAGAAATTTTTTAAATTGATGATCAAAATTTAATTGTTTAGCTCTTTGGGGAAAAGGAAGACTAGAAATATCAACATTAGAATTTAAGTCATCTTCCTTACTTTTCTTACCTTTGCGTGGAGAGAGAATGACTTGTTCTGGTGTGTGCTCTACCTTGACTTCTTTCTCCTCTGTCTTGACTGTCATAGCTTGTTGCACAAATATGGCATTCACTTCCTTAGGATTCTTCACTGTGTCACTAGGTAGTGAGCCTGGAGCCCGGGAAGATAACTGGTTCGCCAATTGTCCCAACTGAGTTTCCACCCTTTGCATCATGGCATCATGGTTCTGCCATCTCATCTCGTTTCCAGCTATGTATTTTGCAAGCATATCTTCAAGATTTGACTTGTTCTCAGATGTGTTGAAACCCGGCGGCATAGAAGGTCCAGCACCTTGTGGAGGTCTAACTGTTTGCTGCGGAGGCCTTTGCTGTGTAGGCTGCTGAGGTAGATTAAAACATTGAGGCTCGACAGAATTTTCAGCCTGTTTCCACCCAAAATTTGGGTGACTTCTCCAACCCAGATTGTATGAGAAACTGTACGGATTAAACTGTTGTCGCCCTTGGTTCCCCACATAATTAACCGAATCTCCTTCAAAAACTGGTATCCCATCAAAAAATGCATCTGGCATGAATGGAATGCCACTTGATGGTCCTCCAACTGCCTCAGTGCTTCCTTGGACTTGATTCACTTGTTTTACTGGTGCCGATTTATTAGCTTGCAGTTGGGACACTTGATGGTTCAGTCCATCGAGTTTTGCTGTAATCGCTGTTAGAGCATCCATCTCAAGGAATCCAACTTTCCTTTCTCTCCTGCTGTCTTGCCAACCAACATTGCTTTCAGACATATTTGATATGATTTCAAGTGCTGCTGTAGGAGTCTTTCTATAGAGGCTGCCATTGGCAGCTGCATCAAGCATAGAACGAACAGATGAATCAACTCCATAGTAGAAAGTTTTTACTTGTTGGCCCACTGATAACCCATGCACCGTACATACTCTCAGCATCTTTTTAAATCTTGTCCATGCGGCATTCAAAGATTCCCCATCCTTTTGCCTGAAAGACATGATTTCATTCCGCAACTGTGTAACTTTGGTTGGTGGGAAATACTTGTGCATGAACACTTCAACCAGACCATCCTAGGTAGTAATCGATCCCTCTCGCAAATCTCGAAGCCACTCAATTGCTTCTCCTTGTATTGAAAACGGAAATAACCTCAGCCGAACAGCATCAGAAGTCACTCCATTAAATTTGAAGGTGTCACATATTGACAAGAATTGCTCCAGATGAGCGTTCGGATCCTCAGAAGGCGCCCCTCCAAATCTGACTTGCATCTGTATCATCTGGATGATGGCTGGTTTAAGTTCAAAAGTGTTCTCTTGAACTGCAGGATGAACAATGCTGGATCCGTATCCTCCAACCAATGGTCTATGAAGATCCATCAGAGTGCGGTTATTCTCTTCTTCAGCCATATCTTCAAGCTCCTCTTCAGATTCAAAATTTAGAGCCAAATTATGCTGCCTTCGATCTCTACGTATATGACGAATAGTGCTTTCAATCTCTAGATCAAGTGGTATGTGGTTTTCAAAATCTCGAGCACGGCTCATATAACATGAGATATACTCCTGAAAAAAAATAAAGCGCACAAATCAACCACTTGAATAAAAATTAAACAAAATAAAATAAAAACCTAGTCTCAAATAAATAATCAATCCTAATATTAAACAAATAGTCCCCGGCAACGGCGCCAAAAACTTGACTGATTATTTCGGTATTAAAAATAATTACTGGCAAGTGTACCAGGTCAAGTTATAATATAGTTGGACAGAGTCCAAGTCGATCCCACAGAGACTAATGTTTAAATACTAAGATATAGACTATTCAAATTAATCTAGGCTAAATAAAATGAAGGATTTTTCTGAACTATTAAACTAATTAAATTAAAATAAATTATTCTAAAACAGAAACTTAAATTAAATTAAAAGAGCAGAAAAGCTTTAAAACTGATTCAAATTTTAGAAAAACTACCAGGAACACACAACGGTACCAGACATCGATAATTGCCACGTATTGGATTTAATCAAACAAAACTCATTCATATTCACGACAAAATTCCCTAGAATAATTATTAACCTATTTCTAGAATTAATAACCCTATTTTCATTTAGCAGTCCAATTCTTTCTAAATGAATTTAATTAAACAAAAACGCATTCACGAGTTATGGAATTTCAGCTTTCGCCTAAAATCGCACACTGAAACCGAATATTATTTCTAGTCGGTTTAACCATGTGTTGATCAATATTTTTGAATCTAAATTTCAATCTTTTCTTTTTCAAGTCCAGATCGAACGACATACATGCAATTAATTGGCCAGATTAAAAGCAAGAATTATGCACAAACATTAATCAATAAATATTCCATAAATCAAAATTCAATCAATCCGTTCCATGAACAAAAATCAATAGTCTGGCCCTATTGTGGCCCCGATCAAAAGACGACTACTCCATAATAATAAAATCAAACAAAAGTTTCATGTTTGAATTCATAATAAAATAAAACAGAAAAAGAGGAAAATAAAATTCTCAGCAATAGTGCCGAATCTTGCTTGCGTTGCGCGTTTCTTCTCTTCCAAGCTCCAGCCGTCAAATCCCGAAAATCTCTCCAAAACTTATCAGTCTAAAATCAGAAGTTCAAAAGTCCTCTCCAATTATGGCTTTATTCCCTTTTATACCTCCTTTATTTTCGTCCAAAATAATGTCTAATATTGCCCAAAATAATCAGAATTCCAAAAATCCCAAATTCTGCACGAATTATTTTTTTCCATATTTGCAGTGTACACGGAGCCCGGACAAGGTCCGTGCCTAGGTCCGTGTATTAAAACTTCAGCCCAAACAAAATACGAAGCCACACGGACCCTCTTCCAGAAGGTGCACGGGGTCCATGCATTTCTCTGTTATGAAAATCTCAAACGCCGAAGGTACACGGACCCTTTCCCAGACAGTGCACGGGGTCCGTGTATTATTTTTCTTCCAAGGTCTTTTGCTTCGAACATGCACGGACCCTCTTCCAGACGATGCACGGAGTCCGTGTATTTTTCCTTCCTTCAATTCTCTTAGCTACTTAAGATTTTTCCGTGTTCTCCGGCCAAGATCCAACGTGGCATTGAATTGTTTGACTTTTTTTTCAATATTTGGTTCTTCTCAAATCTTAGTCAAACCTACAAACATAGAAAATATGACGATTTATGCACAAAACTCGGAATATAAATGCCAAATAAATACGAATACGACAAAATAAAGTGCCAAATAATCTATAAAATTCGTGCTTATCACTAGCTATTATGATTTTGATGATGCTAGATTTGAGTTGATACATTGTTCTTTTCGATGGATATACGTACGATTTATCAGGGTGTTTAAACCGTCGTTTGTCTCGTTAATGAAACATTGATTGATGCTCTAACCTTTACTTTGTACTCAATTGTCAAATTGGAGGAGCGTAGATTGGTACATTGTGATTTATTCTTTATTTTTTGTTGTTATCTTCAAATTATTTAGTTACTATTCTGTTCAAAATAAACTTATTAGACAATTATCTAAATTAAAGTGACGAAGTAGGGAGAAAAGCTAAGTGTCATGGTAGAGTATGTCTATATGAGAGAAAGAGTCGATCTACTCTATATTTGCAATTAAAATCAATTTTTTTGCTAAAAAATAATAATTTTTCGTGAATCGAATCAGAGATCCATATCATAAATATAGACAGAATCTCACAAAAAATTATTTTTTTTACTTTAAATATAGACCGAATCTCACAAATTAAAATACATAAGATTGTATTACTAGATAGCTACTCTTTATTTTATTTGGTTCGAGTTTCATATGGAAAATTTTTTTTTGTCCAATAACTTGTCCATGTTTTGGTTTTGGTTCAATAACTTTTCAAAATTTAGTTTGGTACACTAACTTTTAATTTTCAGTGATTTTGGTCCAACTGCATACGTGTCAGCTATATTGGCACACGTCACCCGAAAAATGCTGACGTGTGCCAATATCTAGCTGACACGTGTGCAGTAGGACCAAAAAATACTGAAAATTAAAAGTTAATGTACCAAAATCAAATTTTGAAAAATTAATGGATCAAAATCAAAACATATACAAGTTAATGGATTAAAAAAATATTTTTCCTACAATAAAATATGGCTCGAGTCCAATTTCAGTGGTCCTCATCAAGTAAAATCTCAACAAATACATCTCATAATCTTCATCTCGGCGAGTCACTTTTGCTGGTCACAAAAGATAACAAAAATCTTGAGGATTTTTTTATTATTAACCATAAAAATGTGTGAATCAAGAAAGAGGAGATAAAATAGAGATTTCAAGAGATATGATTTGTTCAAATTTTAAAATATATTAAAATCAAATCTTTGTCATGATATTTTGTATGCTAATCAAGTCACTTTTCTTCTCAATAAAAGGAATGACCATGACCTTTAATTAGAGGAAGAACTCATGAACATGACAATAATAATAATAATAATAATAATTTATTATTATTATTATTATTATTATTTTATAACTTATTACTTATTACTTACACTTACATATATAAATATGTGAGTTTATTTGTGAATTTACATGACTACCCTTGGCCATTACTACATAATTAATATGTTTTTTAGATATGTTTTTTAATTACTTATTTATGTGACTATTCAATTAACTAATTTATTACTTATTACTTACATTACTTACATATGTGAGTTTATTTGTGAATTTATATTACCACCCTTGGCCATTACTACATAATTAGTTTGTTTTTTAGTTATGTTTTTTTTAATTATTTATTTATGTGGCTTTTCAATTAACTAATTTATTTAAAAAAAAGTATATCATGCATTCTTTCAAATAAAAAAATTAAAATTTTGTGAATCTACTATTTATTATTTGCTCTTTTCTTATTTGATTTAATTTTTCTGTTATATATATCTACTATCTAACCTAATACTCTAATATTTTTTTTTATATAAATATGTTAGTTCTAATTGTTATTTTACAAAGTTATCCTCCAATGTGTATACAAATGAATATCATTCGATTGTGAATTTAGTCATTCACGTTGGGATTCCTGTGATATTGCATTTAGTTATCATATTGTATTTAATATAATCTAATTTAATTTAATGGTACAATTTCGTTTCATTTAAGATATGTCTAATGCAGCCCACAGGGGCATAGGCGAGTTGGTAAGGCCTCAGGTGACGTGGGAATAAATTTCCCAGCGTTGCGGGTTCGATCCTCGTGTGGAGCGTATTCCTCATTGAAATATTTGGGGGTATGCTCTGGGGGTTGGACCATGTTGTTCCCTCCCTCAAGTCTCTGCCTACTCGTGCACATCCCTCGATTTAACCCCGCATGAGCCAATGGGCCTCTGACTCATGTGGAATGGGGTCCCCTTCGGGGTCATCTTTTTTGCAAAGATATGCCTAATGCAATTTAGTGAAGTTTTGGATTTTGTTTAATTTTAATTAAGTTTGGGTTCAGTTTTCATGATCATCTCATTCTTTCATTTTATTAGCTTCGAGTATGGTTCTTGTGTTTTTTTTTTTTTTTTTTTATTTCCCCCCTTTTTTAGGCCTGCATTGTTGATTTTCTTAAAAAATAAAACTAGGATTTTTGTTACATTTTAATTTTGTTGAATTCCTTCAAAAAAAAAAAAGTTCGTTGAATTGAATTGTGGTGAAATTATATATAAAAAAGTATATTAAAGTACCTTCAGATTTATTTTGGTTTCAAACCTCCATTGTCGAAAAAGTATGCTCAAGATTTTGAATAGAAAAAAAAAATAGGTTTTTTATATAAGAGAATTCCTTTGTGTTGATTCTTCACATCCAATAATGGTGAGGTAAAGATTAATGTTTGATATATTAAATTTAATTTTTATGCCTATTAATTAAATGAATTATTCAACTCATTTCATTAAATAAGATAGATTATAAAGTGCTCTATTTTGAATACTTTCCTATATTTTACAAGTCCGCGATAAAGTATAAATGAGAAATGAAAGTTTATTGAGAAATAAGTGATGAGAATGAGAAAATCTAATGACGGCTAATAGAATATATTATATTATATTACATTTTTAAACAAATGTCCATTATCTTGAAATTAACTACATCTTGAAAATTGTGCAATAATTTTTTGAATACATTAAATAGGGATAAAATGGGAAGTTTGTACAAAATTTGTTTTCCAATTATTTTTTCTTAATCCATGTGAAAAAAATAGGTCTATATAATTGAAACGAATGAAATATGTTTTTTGACTTGAAGAGAGTTGTCTTTATATCAAAATCACGCAAAAATATGGATTGAAAAGTGTCACATAAGGATAGATAAATATATATGATTTATTGTCATGCACGTAAATTTTTTTAGCCATTGTGTTTTTCGCTATTTAGATTGATAAATACTAGGGGTGCAAACGAATCGAACTTGTTCGTGAGCTTTTCGAGCCGGCTCGATAAATATTAGATTCGTATTCAAACTTATAAAATTCGAGCCGAATTTTAACATGTTCGAACTTTTTTTCGAGCTGGGGTCGAGCCAAAATTATTTTGTTCGATAGCTCGCGAATAGTTCGCAAGCCTTAATATTTAATTAATATAATATAATTATATAATAAATATATATATTTCTAACATTTTCGAATATTTCGAGCTTTTGGAACCATAATATCCGAGCAATAGTTCGCTAATAGGTTCGAATATTTCGAGCCGAACTCGAACTTCATTTCGAGCCGAACTCGAGCCAAAATATTTGAAATTACCGAACTTCGAATCGAGCTCGAACTTGTTCGTGAGCTTTTTGAGCCTGCTCGATAAATACTTGATTCGTATTCAAACTTATCAAACTCGAGCCGAATTCGAACATGTTCGAACTTTTTTTTCGAGCCGAGCTCGAGCCAAAATTATTTTGTTCGATAGCTCGCGAATAGTTCGCGAGCTTTAATATTTAATTAGTATAATTATATAATAAATATATATTTCAAACATTTTCGAAGATTTTGAGCTTTTCAAACCATAATATCCGAACAATAGTTCCGAATAGGTTCGAATATTTCGAGCCGAAATCGAACTCGAACTTCATTTTGAGCCGAGCTCGAGTCAAAATATTTGAAATCCGAACTTCGAATCGAGATCGAATTCGAATATAATTATATCGAGCCGAATTCGAGCCTTAAAATTTTACCATTATTCGTCTCGATTTGGTTCCGTTGCACCACTAATAAATACTCCTAAAAATAGTATTATTAAATGAATTTAAACATTAACTAAATTTCGTAATCATGTTTTCAAAGGTTAGTCATACACATGCAGCGCACGTGCACTTTTCTAGTAATAATAAAAGGCGAGACATGTGGGGGTTAAAAAATTTTAGAAAGAAGAGTTCTACGTAAAAGCTTAGCTAACCGATCGATCGTACATATATATATATATTGGAACAATCTTGGCGATCCATTTACGATAAGGTACGTTGTGCGGTAATTTTCTTGGTGCATTTTTATTGAATAATAATAATAATATATGATTTTTAATTTGTATATATATATATATATATATATATATGAATCAGTGAGAATGATTTTCCCTGTAATTTATACACCAACCTTTTTCAATTTTCCCATGCCTATATTCAATCCAAGTATGTTGTCCTTCCCCAAAGCACTAGCTAGTGAGCACCAAGGGAGTGAGGCCTGGGGACTTCTGAATCGAACGAAAGATGGGGTTGTCACGAGTTTTACTGTTGTGAGATATGGGGTGACACTGTCTAAATTCGAAGTGTTCTCGTCGGAAACCGGCAAGTGGGAACTCTCCCATGCCTATAATAATCATGGGTTTGTTTTCTTGCATCGGACGCCCACTGATCTTGGTGGTATCCTACATTGGATCATATGTTCATACTATGTTGATATCTAGAATTTGATCGGCAGGGCCTGAGAGTTTGGGTGCTGAACGATTACGGTCGCGGAGACAATTGGTTTTTGCAACATAGAGTCAGCTTTACCGATATTCTTCAAGATGTCCATGTCGAGTACTGCGAGACATGGGAAATCAGGAAAGAGTTGAAGCTCGTATGTTTCCATCCGTTCGATCCCGATGTCGTCTACTTGGGATGCCATTATGTTTTTCTATCTTACAACTTGCGGGAAGGGAAATCGCAGGTTCTAAAGATTTGTGATGATCTTAGTGATGGAAGATGGGACTTAACATGGAGTCGAGTCTTTTGCCTGGTTATTCCGCCGCTTCCACCGCTGATTCCCTTCGTATTCTCGCCTAAGGAACCAAGGGATCGGAATGAATCTTACTAGGCTATTATGATTTTGATGATGTTGGATTTGAGTTAAATACATTGTTATTTTCGATGGATATACATACGATCGATCAGGGTGTTTAAACCATCATTTGTCTCGTTAATGGAAGATTGACTGATGCTCTAGCTTTTATTTTGTACTCAATTGCCAAATTGGTGGAGCGTAGATTGGTACATTGTGATTTATTCTTTATTTTTTGTTGTTATCTTTGAATTATTTAGTTACTACTTTATTCGATATAAACTTATTAGACAATGATCTAAATTAAAGTGACGAAGTACGGAGAAAAGCTAAGAGTCAAGGTAGAGTATGTCTATCATAAGAGAAAGAGTGATCTACTCTATATTTTCAATTAAAATCAATTTTTTTGCTAAAAAATAATAATTTTTTTATGAATCGAATCAGAGGTCCATAACATAAATATAGACTGATGCACCCATAGAAGCATAGGCAAATTGGTAAGGTCTGAGAAGATGTGGGAAGAAATTCTCCAGCGTTGCGGGTTCGATCATCGTGTGGAACATATTTCCTGTTGAAATATTGTAAATATTGTAGAGATATGCTCTCGGGTTGACCATGTTGCTCACTCCTTCTCACAAAAAATTATTTTTTTACTTTAAATATAGACCGAATCTCACAAATTAAAATACATAAGATTCAATAAATAGATATTTATGTCGTGTTGACAACGCAATGTTGTGAGTAGAATATGGATTTTAGACATGAAATCAATAGAGATTTATGTTGTGTTGACAACGCAATGACTCATTCCATATTCAAGAAAATAAATATTTCTCATATTTACAAATGAGAAAAGGTTATGTCAACACAATTTTTGAAAGTACAAGCATTATTGAAAGCTCTAGAAAAGTAAATATTATATGAAGAGACAAATTGTATTACTCTCTCATAAGTATCAAAGAAATTTATTGAGCTTTTAAGATATCCGTCGGAATGAATATCATATTGAGACTATAAGCCAAGAAGAAAAATGATATTTTTTATTGCGAAAGAAATGTCGAGAACGAAATACATTGTTGAAAAATTATCGACAATTACCTTATTACTTATACGATGCAAAATAAATGTAGTGGAGATGAATGCAACGGTTAGCCAAGAAACTCATTGATATGAATATGTTTATGACTTGGCATAATCAATTGGGAAATCCCAATTTTACAATGATGCAAAAAATAATATTGAGAATTCATATGGACATCAATTAAAGAAAGAGAGATTATTAATGTTAAAGAATTCTCATGTGTTGTTTGTTCTCAAGGCAAATTATAAGCCTTCACTAGCCAAAATTGATATTAAATCGCCTATATTTTAAAACGGTACAAGGTGATATTTATGGGCATATTCACCCATCATGTGAACCATTTAAATATTTTACGTATATATGAAATGGTTATATGTGTGTTTACTATCATATCGCAAACTGGTGTTTGCAATTCATATTAAGAGGATTTTATTGATAATTCTGATAAAATTACATCCCAAACTTTCAATACTTATTGTAGTATGTCAATTGGGATTGTTGCAAATGTTCATATACAAAATGGTTTAGCAAAATTTTTGATTAAGCGTCTCCAACTAATAGCTAACCATTGATAATGAGAACAAAACTCCCCAAATATTTATGGGGATATGATATTTTGTGTATAGCAACACTTATACGCATCAAATTGACTAGTTACCATGAATTCTCCCCTTTACGACTAGCTTTTGGCCAATAGCTTAAGAATAAATTTGCATATGCGATGATTAGGGGGAGAAAATATAAGATCACAAAGTTAATTAACTTGAAATACATCATTACATCATTTTAATTATCGAACAAATGAATGTGAACTTGAGGTTCAAGAATAGTCTATATGCAAGGTATTGCAAGTAAATTATTTGATGCATTTAATGAGAAAAATGGCAACTAAGTCACACATAATACCTGCTAATGCTCTAGCACATATGTTCTGAAAGAAAAGTCAAACAACGAGCTCGAATCAAGCGTGGTAGAGAAATTTGATCCCAAAAAAAATCCACGAAAAAAGGAACAATAATATAGATGTCCATGTTGAAAATATGATTCATTAATTGATCAGTCTGAAATGTAGATGATCAAATCCCCGAAGAAATTCAAGTACTAGAAAATGAAGAGATCTTGATAAATTATGCCAAAACGGGGAAATGATTTAAACAATTGAAAATTATTGTCGACAATAAAGTTTGCCCATGATGTGTCATTTGATGATCTAGATCATAAATCTGTTAATGAATGTCGTTGTAGACATGATTGGCCAAGTTAAAATATTACAATACAAGAAGAGTTAAACTCAATATAAAAACGTGAGTTTTTGGGACCTATGGTCCAAACTTTTAGGAGTAATGGATGCAATTAATTTTGATATCTATATGTATATGGTACAAGCGACTTATTTTATTTTAATGCTTGTGATTTGCAATTGATTAGTTATGCAGATATCTTATTGACAAACTGGATGATTGTTACGTACTTATGATGAAACACTTATATCCCGGAGATCTATGAAGGATATGAAAGATACACTTCTAAACTAAATTCAACAAATTTTCTCAAGCGATAACCTGACCGATCTTTTCACAAAATCATTGCCGACATAAATTTTTTAGAAATTGGTGTTCAAGATCGGAATGCGACGACTTAGAGTTTTCAAGTGATGTTTGCAACAGGAGGAGTTAATCCAAATTGCACTCTTTTTCCCTTGTCCATGATTTTTTCCAAGTGGTTTTTTATGACAAGGTTTTTAACGAGCCAGTTGAACAATGAGGGATGTTGTACTCTTTTTCCTTCGATATGCTTTTATCCCATTGGGTTTTTTCTAATAACGTTTTAACGAGGCACATCCATCGAATGACATCCAAGGGGGAGTGTTACAATATTATGGATGTCAAAGATTTGGGTGATCGAAGAAAATCATAATCAAATCTTCGGGAGATTGTAAAGAATCAAGATAATATCATTTCCTTGTAATATCATAGTTACCATATTCGAGAATTTATTGTACCTATAAATAGGTCACTCATGTAATACTTTTGATATATTGAATTACTTGTTCTCTTTGCATATTCTTTGTTTAGTTTCTCATTTATTTTACAACATGATTGAAGTAATATGTTTTTACCCAAAATTCAAACAAAGAGAGATGGGTCAAGTGGGCTTGAACCCTGGCCCACTAAAATTTTTTGAGTCTAAACTTGGAGTCGTAACATGTCTCTGTAAATGAGTCTTTTTTTCTAAGATTTTCAATAAGTAGAACCCGGTCCAGTATGAAATTGACTCGGCCCAAATCTTATTAATAATTTAATTATATTTAAGCGGTGTTTGCAACTTTAAATTTAAAGATTATCCATTTTTTCTTAAATTTTTAAAAAAATATCTATAATTATTTATTTTTAAAAGTGGAAAACACTAAATGTTCTTGAAATTCAATGTGAACAATGAAATCTACTACTTCGTACTCTATTTCGATTCGAGGCCCATTCACTTTATCACTTTATTTATTTTATTATGGGTTGCCTAATTATAAAATATGTTTATAAAAGTTATCACGAGACGGTGTTACAGGAAATTTTCGTTAATAAAAATTTGATATTTTGTAAAAAAATTTAACGAAAAGCTGAAAAATGCTTTTTAGAAGTTATTTCAAACACTACTTTGCTCAAGTCCAATTTCAGTCGTCGTCCTTTGTAAAGTAAAATCTCTGACAAATACATCTCAACAATCAACTACTTTTATACGAGTCACTTTTTGGCCACAAGGTAATAAAATTTCGAGAATTTTTAAACCATAGAGAACGTGAGGATTGAGAAAGGAAATAATTAAGAGAGGTTTCAAGAGATATGATTTGTTCAAATTTAAAAGATATCTAGACCAAATTTTTTTAATGATTTTTTGTGTGCTAATCAAATCACTTTTCTTCTTCAATAAAAGGAATGGCCAAGGCCTTAAATTAGCAACGAAAAAATAACAATAAAAGTAAAAGGAGAATTGTGTGGGTTAAAACTTTTCCAAATAAGAGTTCTTCGAAAAAGTCGGTCGACTAAAGTTGTGCGGTAATATCTTTTTCGTGTAATAATATATAATATTTGTATATATGAATCAGTGACAATCTATCTTCTTTGGAATTTTCACACCAACTTTTTTTCAATTTTCGCATGAATATATGCAATCAAATTCTGGGAAAACTCAACATGGAAGTGTGTTCATAGATGATAGATGAAAGTCAAGTTTGGTCACAATCATATCAATGCATGGCATATTACTAATTTTAGGAAGGATGCATATTTTTTTAACCCACGAGAGTCTAAAATATTAAACCATCGTAAAACAAAATCTAAATAAATCTCAGAATATCAATCATGAAGTTCTAATTAACTTGTAATTTGTTTGTTTTGGTGTATTAATATTTTAATTTTTGATTTTGGCATAATAACTTCAGAGTCTCTACTATTTGTATCCATTTTATCACTACAATGTCAATTTTGGTAAAAACGCCGATTAGGTCGTGGTTAAAGTTGATGTGGAAAAAATTTTATGGATTTATTTATTTTGGAGTAAAGTCAATTTCAAGTTGATGAATCGAAAAAAAAAAAGAAGATAAATGGCATATTGAAATACATATTTTCTCGATCTTGGTTACTTTATTTTAAAACTATAATTTGGTTGATGATAACGATTGATGCTTTGTTTTTCAGTCTCAAGAATAACTTGTTTGAGAGATGGATGATCTTCCGGAGTCGCTTTTAACGGAAGTTCTTCTCCGGCTTCCGTTGGTGGCATTATATAGGTTCAAAGTTGTTTGCACGAAATGGCTCTCACTGATTTCGACCCCTTATTTCCTCAGTGAGTATGCTTCTCGAGGATCGATCTCGCCTCGTTGGGCCTTCGTTTCGAGTGAGGATTACGTTTTTTCCGAACGCTATCCTGCCCAGGTACATGAACTGCTGATCGACTTGCATTGTGGTGATCTCAAGTGCCCGATTCCGTACCCGTCGGACGAGGACTTGCGCAGGAGTAGCTATAGGATACTGGGTGTGAGCAATGGGCTGGTTTTGTACGAGTACTGGTGGACAGATTATCGGGGAGATGATGAACATGATCCGAATTGGTGCGTATGCGACCCTGTCACCAAGCGATGTGTTGTCCTTCCCCCAGGCATTAGCAAGCACTTCTGGTTGGATGGTTGTGGATTTCTCACTCAAATGAAAGACGGGGTTGTCGCGAGTTATACGGTGGTTAAGTATGCGATGATTCCTCGGAGATTCGAGGTGTTGTTGTCGGGAACGGAAGAGTGGAAGGCCTATACGCCCTTAAACGAGTATATTGGGGAAGTTAGCTTGTTTCCGGCACCCACTGATCTCGATGGGATTCTGCATTGGATTGATTCATTTCAGGGGATATTCGCATATGATCCACTCAGGACTCCCGGCGCGATTCGTAACATCGCTCTTCCTGCCGACGGGGACGGTCGCATATACAGGGAATGCAGAATCGGGATGTGTGGCACGCACGACGGACATCTGAGATATTTAGAATCTTACTTAGGCTCAAGGTCAAGGCTGAGTGTTTGGGTGCTGAACGATTACGGTTGCGGAGACAGTTGGTTATTGCTACATAGTGCCAGCTATACTGATATTCTCAAGGATGTCTATCCCGAGACATTGAGAAAACAGATCAAGCTACGGCCCGTGTCTTTCCATCCGTTGGATCCCGACATCGTCTACTTGGGATGCAAATGTGTTTTTGTCTCTTACAACATTCGGGACGGGAAATGCCAATTTCTCAAGACGTTCAGGGCTATTGGAAATAGAAACAGAGACTATAAATGGGATCGGGCCTTTTGCCTGGTGATTCCGCCGATTCCACCGTCTCTTCCCACGGCCTCTCCTCTCCGAGCTAGCTGGGAATGAATCTTACTAAAATATTACTATTTTTATGATGTTTCTATTTATGTTAATACAATTTTTCTTTTCGATCGATCTATGTGACGTAGATAGTACAAAATTACCGCATGGTTACTCTCAAAATTAATTCATTGTTGCTTTTTTCGTCCTTCACTTTCATTTTTCCTCCATTAATACGTAAAAACCGTTATCTCCGTGGGAATGAATCTTACTAAACTTTCAATCGATCTTCCTTGTAATTTATACACCAACTTATTTTTTTTATTTTCCCATGCATATATTCACAATCCGGTTCATGGAGTCACGAATAGGGAAGTAATAAATTTTAGGAGTGATGCATATATTTTAACTCATTGTACAGCAAGTTCTACGCAATGTACCAAAAAAGATCAATAATTATGGTATCAAACTTTGCTTGTGCATGATTGGTATAAAAGAATTAGATGTGAATGAAATGGAATAGAATGGTCATTCTCACTCTCTTTTTCTATTTTTGTAAATTATTTTATTTTAGATTTAGTTTATTTCTAACAATCTAACCATAGAATCACTTGCATTACATAGTATTAAGATCTAATATTTACTTGGAATGGAATGAGATCAATAATGATGGTTTGTTTTTCAGTCTCAATAAGAATCACTTGTTTGGGAAATGGATGATCTTCCGGAGTCCCTTTTAATGGAGGTTCTTGTCCGGCTTCCGTTGGTGGCATTACATAGGTTCAAAGTCCTCTGCACGAAGTGGCTCTCCCTGACTTCGACCCCTTATTTCCTTGCCAAATATAAATCATATGCTTCTCGAGGATCGATATCGCCTTGTTGGGCCTTCGTTTCGCGTAGGCATTACCATTGTTCTGAACGTCCTGATCCTGTTGAGGCACATGAACTGCTGATGGACTTGCATTCTGGCGATCTCAAGTGCCCGATTCCTAACCGGTCGAACAACAAGAGTTGCTATAGGATAATGGGGGTGAACAATGGGCTGGTTTTGTATAAGTGGTGGACGAGTGGTTCGAGAAATGGCGAACACCGTCCGAATTGGGGCGTATGCAACCCTGTCACCAGGCAGTATGTTGTCCTTTCCCAAAGCACTAGTGAGCACCGCCGGCGTGATGTCAGGGGACTTCTCACTCGAACGAAAGAAGGGGTTGTCACGAGTTTTACGGTGGTGAGACATGTGGTGACATTGTCGAAATTCGAAGTGTTCTCGTCGGAAACCGGTGAGTGGGAACTCTCACTTGCCAATAATCATGGGTTTGTTTTCTTGCATCGGACGCCCACTGATCTTGGTGGTATCCTACATTGGATCATATGTTCATCCTATCTTGATAGGATAGTTGCATTTGATCCCTGTTATCCTGGTATGCTCAGACGATGGGTCCGGGGTCATCTTGCAAGATGGGAACCCAGCATCATCCCGGGTGACGGGCCCGGGGTTGTCTTGTAAACCGGGAACCCAGGAGCTCCCTCAGGGGACTCCCTCCCGGGTGACGGGCCCGGGATTGTCTTGTAAACCGGGAACCCAGGAGCTCCCTCAGGGGACTCCCTCCCGGGTGATGGGCCCGGGATCGACTTGTAAATCGGGGACCCAGAAGCTCCCTCAGGGGCCCACAGATGCAAGGATAAGTATCCGGAAACCAGGGGTCGGTAATACTCAGTGGGCCCAAGGTCATTTTATATAAAATGAAGCCCATACCTCTTTTACGTGTGGCAGACTTCTACTGCAAATCAAATCATTATGAATCACGCTGTCACGGTATGGGTTCCTCCTAGTATTACGGGATGTCTAATCACACGTGATAACCATCCTATCACAATAAAAATTGTCAGTTAGGCCATACTGGATAATCATAAAAGAGTCAGGTCAGCATGTATAAATACCAGGCTCATACGCCTGGCCAAAGGGGACACGATCACTTTCTAGCACACACTCACTCTCTAAAATTTTCTAAGCCCACTCCATATATCTAAAACCATTTCTTCCCGGGATTACACCCACCCCCGGGGCATTCATTTTATGATGTTCGCATCATTGGCGCCGTCTGTGGGAAATTGAGATTTAAGACGTGGATATGACGATTATTGAGGATCCCGAAAGCTCCCAGCGAGCGATGGCAAATCTGCGGGAGCAAGTGAATGCCATGGTAGAGGCAGCATTACAAAGGATCCTAGCTCTACGACAGGAGAAGGGGGAAGGCGATCCGGAGAAGCAACAGGAGCAGGAGCAGGAGAGGAACCAGGGGGAACTAGGGAAGGAGCAGGAAAAAACAGTAGACAAGGTGCGAGAAGAAGGAAAAGAGAAGGAGAAGAGAGGAGGAGGACGAGAGGGCATACAGGCGAAACAGGAGGCAGAATCACACGCTGAGTCTGCCCATGTCACCATGGTGGGGGAGTTGGAACTGCTGAAACAAAAAATTTTAAAATTGGAAAACACTGACTCGCGGGAATCTTCGCGAGTCAAAAGCTCGGGATGCCCTTTCTCGCCGGAGATTATTAAAGAGCCCTTGCCATTACAATTCAAATCAGCGAAGATCAAAGGGTACGATGGTAGTGGTGATCCAGAGGAGCACATGGCCCGGTTCGAAAATGTGGCCATGTTACATTGTTATAATGATCAAATCAAGTGTAAAGTTTTCTTAACCACATTGGAAGATTCTGCCCAACGGTGGTTTGAAAACTTGGAGGACGGAAGCATTGATGTCTTTAAAAAGTTTCGGGAAATCTTTCTGCAGCATTTCAGCAGCAGTAAACAGTACAGAAAGACTACCCTCAGTCTTTTTGAGGTAAAGCAGGTGGGAGAGGAATCTCTAAGGGCATATATCAATAAGTTCAACAAAATAACTTTAGAGATTCCAGCGTGCGCACCGGAAACCCGGATCACAGCCTTTACCCAAGGTCTCAGGGAGGGAGAATTCTTCCGGTCGCTGGTAAAGAAAACCCCTCGAAACTTTGAAGACCTCTTAGCCTGGGCTGAAAAGTACATTAACATGGAGGAGGCCCAGAAGCAAAAGAGGGATAAAGACAAGCGAGAAGGGAACAGAGAGAGAGGAAGTAGGAATAACCCGGGAGGAGGGAAAACTGATTATCTGGGGAGGTTGATGGCTCATGCCCCGCCGAAAGTAACTAGAGATCGAGGGGTCCATGTGTGCGAGGAGGGAGTTCGGCAGACCTCCCAAAAAGGAGCGGGAAAATATTGCTCCATTCACGAGGTCAACACTCATGATACCAGCGAGTGCAGAAGACGCGCTCCGGATGCAAAAAGGCCGGTGTCAGGAGAGGAAAGGCGGATGGATAAAAGACAGCGAGGACCTTATAGGGCACCAGGATTTGCGACGCACAGGCCTGATGAGGCTATCTCAGAAAAAGCTCGGGGGGTTCCACCTCAGCGATTGGAGGATAGGACACGAGACGGACCCTCCCGAGGAGTCATCAACATGATATCAGGGGGGTCCACTGATGGGGATTCGAATAGGGCCCGAAAATCTTGGAGTAAGAGAGAAGTATTGGGTTTAGAGACCCGGAAAGTAACCTCTTGCCCGGTCATTTCCTTCGGGCCAGAGGATTTGAAGGACGTGGTCACCCCTCATAATGATGCCTTGCTCATCCAAGCCAGGGTGGCCAACTATGACATAAGGCGGGTTTTCGTTGATTCTGGAAGCTCGGTAAATGTCATTTTCCAAGAAGCTTTTGAACAAATGGACCTGCTGGGATGTGAGGTCAATTTGGTGAAAACCTCTCTCTACGGGTTCGCGGGGCACACAGTACAGCCTCGGGGAGAGGTTTGGTTGCCCATTACCCTGGGAGCCGTTGAATTGAGAAGAACTATCATGACTCTCTTTTCAATAGTAGAAGCTCCATCTTCCTATAATGTCATCTTGGGGAGACCAGCTTTGAACGCCTTCATGGCTGTGGCTTCTGCATATCATCAAAAGATTAAATTCCCGGTGGGAAACCAGATAGGGGAAGTAAAAGGAGACCAACCCTCCTCTCGAAGATGTTATGCTGATACGGTACGAGTGGACAATAAGAAAGCTCGTGGTGAACAAGGAGGAGATGATCCTGGCAAAAAGGAGGTGTGCACAATAGGGGAGGTTAAGGAGGAGCATGAGGTAGTGCAATTATTCCCAGAACAACCAGGAAAAATTGTCAAGGTAGCTAGGGATTTGGAGGTCGGCCTTATGAATCAATTGAAAGCATGCCTGGCCAAGAATACAGATGTATTCGCCTGGTCTTCCCAGGAGCTAACTGGAATCCCACCTCATGTGGCCGAACACAAACTTAATATCCTCCCGGGAGCTCGGGTTATCAAACAGAAGAAGCGGCATTTTGGGGCGGATAAGGACAAAGTCATCGCTGACCAGGTTCGGGAGTTGAAAGAGGCAGGGCATATCCGGGAGGTACAGTTCCCTACTTGGCTGTCCAACGTGGTACTGGTACCCAAAACTACCGGGAAGTGGAGGATGTGCATTGATTTCCGAAACCTGAACGAAGCTTGCCCTAAAGATTGTTACCCCCTCCCTCGGGTTGACCAGCTGGTGGACTCTACATCAGGCTTTGAGTTGCTTAGCTTTATGGACGCGTACCAGGGATACCACCAAATCCCCCTGGCACAGGAAGATCAAGACAAGGTTAGTTTTATCACTTCCGGAGGGACTTTTTGTTATGTGGTTATGCCGTTTGGGTTAAAAAATGCAGGGGCCACCTATCAAAGGATGATGGACAAGGTCTTCCAAGGCCAGCTCGGCAGGAATGTGGAGGTATATGTAGATGATATCCTGGTAAAGTCCCGAGCTGGGCGGGATTTCATTCCCGACTTAGAAGAAACCTTCAACACTCTTCGAAAGTATGGGGTAAAACTTAACCCGGCCAAGTGTTTTTCGGAGTCAAGAGTGGGAAGTTTTTGGGTTTTGTGGTAACGGAGAGAGGGATAGAAGTAAATCCTGAAAAGGTAAAAATATTGAAAGAAATGCCCTCACCAACCTCTATCCGGGAGGTACAGCGGTTGACAGGAAGAATCACCGCCCTGTCCCGATTCATCGCCCGCTCGGCTCATAGGAGTTATCCTTTCTTTCAGGTGTTGAGGAAGGCACAAAAATTCGGATGGACTCAGGAATGCGAGAAAGCTTTTCAGGAATTGAAGGAGCATCTGGCTAATCTGCCGATTCTGGTCAAACCAAAACCTGGAGAAAGGTTGTGGGTATATCTCTCTACAACCGAGCATGCTGTAAGTTTCGTACTGATCAGAGAGGAAGCCAGGGACCAGAAACCTGTATATTATGTAAGTCATGCCTTGAAAGGACCAGAAATTAGGTATGGTGATATAGAAAAGATGGCTCTTGCGCTCATCCTTACAGCCCGAAAGCTTAGACCATACTTCCTGTCCCATCCAATCACGGTCTTAACTAACAGTTTGCTGGGTCGGGTGATGACTCACCCAGATACTTCGGGCAGACTGGTCAAGTGGGCAGTAGAGCTAGGGGAGTATGACATCGAATATCAACCCCGGGTTGCCATCAAAGCACAGGCTCTGTCCGACTTCTTGACAGAGATTCTCACGTTCGGCCAGGAGGAGGTGTGGAGGGTGCGTGGACGGGGCTAGCAGCTCGGAAGGAAGTGGGGTGGGTGTGGTTCTGATCTCTCCCACGCAGGAAAAAACCCGGATAGCCATGAGGTTGCACACTTTCAAGTCTAATAATGAGGCGGAGTACGAGGCAGTCGCAACGGGTTTAAAGTTGGCTCGAGAGGCAGGAGCGGAGCATGTGATTATTTACTCTGATTCCCAGCTGGTAGTGCAGCAATTACAGGGAATGTTCAGTGTTAAGGAAGAAAGGTTGCAAGAGTACATGGAACTGGTCAAGAAGCAGGGAGGTGTTTTCTCCAGTTGGAGCATAGAGCAGATTCCCCGGGAACATAATACTGAGGCAGATGCGCTGGCCAAAATGGCCACTTCCTGGAGCAGTGGCGACAGCCGGGAGGTGATACAACAAGTCGGGTCGGTGTTGGCAATAGAGGACGAGAAGCAGGAAGGAAAGGAGGAATCTTGGATGACCCTTCTCATTAACTATTTACAGACAGGGACTCTTCCCTCAGATGGGGCAGTAGCCCAAAAGGTCAGAATACAGATACCCCGTTTCACCCTTTTGAATGGGAGTCTGTATCGAAGATCCTTTCAGGGCCCACTACTAAGATTCCTGGAGGAAAAGGAGGTGAAATATGTGCTCCAAGAAATACATGAAGGATGCTGTGGGGATCACGGAGGAATATGGAGCCTAGCCCGGCGTACTCTATTAGCCGGGTATTGGTGGCCTACTCTACAGCAGGATGCCCGTCAAATAGTCAATGCTTGCGAAGGATGCCAAAGATTTGGAAATTTTTCTCATAAACCGGCAGCGGAGTTGCAAGCCGTATGGGCATCCTGCCCATTCGACCAGTGGGGCTTGGATATTGTGGGACATTTTCCTCTAGGGTCCAGGCAGAAGAAGTTCCTTCTAGTGGCGGTAGATTATTTCTCTAAGTGGGTAGAGGCAGAGCCCCTTGCAAGAATTACAGAAGAGGTTGTGTTAAACTTCATTTAGAAGAATATTGTTTGCCGGTTTGGTGTTCCTCGGAAATTAGTTTCTGATAATGGAAGGCAGTTTCAGGGACGGAAGATGAAGGATTGGTGTGCAGAGATGAAGATACAGCAGGCCTTTACCTCGGTGGCTTATCCTCAGAGTAATGGACAGACGGAGGTAACCAATCGAACGATAGTGCGGTCTTTGCAAGCCAGGCTCTATGGCATGGGTAAAAATTGGGTGGAGGAAATTGCGGGGGTGTTGTGGGCTTATCGTACCACGCCAAAAACAACTACTGGAGAAACACCTTTCGGTCTGGTGTATGGGTCCGAAGCAGTGTTACCAGTGGAGATTGGGCAATCTTCTCCCCGAATACAAGCTTATCAAGGGGAAGGAATCGGTAGCCGAGCGCAGGAGTTGGACTTGATAGAGGAGAAGCGAGGAAGGGCGGCCGTAAGGATGGAGGCTTACAGGGGAAGAGTGATGAAAGCTTTCAACAAGGGAGTCAAGCCTCAAGAATTCCATATAGGAAACCTTGTATTGAAGAAGGTTAACCCTGCAGGGGATGTAAAGAAGTTAGAAGCAAAGTGGGAAGGTCCTTACAAGATTACTCGGAAGGTGGGAAGGGGGGCTTGGTACTTGGAAGACAGTCAAGGTAAGACCCTGAAGCGGCCCTGGAACACGTTGCATCTCAAGTTGTATTACTCTTGAATAAGCAAACTTCTTGTAAAATGTATTCCATGTTGTTATGTGAATAAACGTGTGTTTTGTTTAAATGTACTTAAAGCCCATGGCAAACTCATGGCATCTTAAAGCCCAGGTGATCCACTACCCTGGCACCATAAACCCAGGCGTTCCACTACCCTGGTACTTAAAGCCCATGGCATCTTAAAGCCCAGGTGATCCACTACCCTGGCACCATAAACCCAGGCGTTCCACTACCCTGGTACTTAAAGCCCATGGCAAACCCATGGCATCTTAAAGCCCAGGTGATCCACTACCCTGGCACCATAAACCCAGGCGTTCCACTACCCTGGTACTTAAAGCCCATGGCATGTTAAAGCCCAGGTGATCCACTACCCTGGCACCATAAACCCAGGCGTTCCACTACCCTGGTACTTAAAGCCCATGGCAAACCCATGGCATCTTAAAGCCCAGGTGATCCACTACCCTGGCACCATAAACTCAGGCGTTCCACTACCCTGGTACTTAAAGCCCATGGCAAACCCATGGCATCTTAAAGCTCAGGTGATCCACTACCCTGGCACCATAAACCCAGGCGTTCCACTACCCTGGTACTTAAAGCCCATGGCAAACCCATGGCATCTTAAAGCCCAGGTGATCCACTACCCTGGCACCATAAACCCAGGCGTTCCACTGTAAGAGTGGGTGCCCAGTGAGCCAACTGTGTGGCTATGGGCTTTGTTGACTCTTTGTATAAACAATCTTTTGTTTAATATTATTTACACTTTTATGGCAATGACTTTATATTACTTCATATTGTTATATTGTGATATACTATTGTTGTTTTGATAAAGACCTTGAATATACTATAGTGTATGTAAGATGTGGTAGAACATGGAGATGTCTATCATGAAATACGTCTTATAGTCACTGTATATTCTAAAACCGTTCCTAGTCGATTGAGCCGTCCGATAATAAGGATAAGGATCGCTCGAGTTTGAGACTAGCATTTGCGATGCGGAGTACCACGTTTCATTGGTAGGGAACATGGAGATGTTCGAAGCATGCAAATGGATATTCATAGGATGAATAGTCGAACTACCCTATCCGGACTTTCCAAGTGGTTATCACTTATCGAGTGGATAAAGTCCGCGGTTTTGGTTGTACACCATTAGTCCTTACGACTTGAAACATCATGGAGACTCTATATGCTAGTACTGTGCTTTGACTCGTTTACCGACTCTGAGGGGGTCATCAGGTGTCGAGATTGGGTACAGTTACGACACATATAGGAGTCAATGCATTGTTGTCAAGGATTCACCACATACTTGCGAGTGTGGATATCCTATGCGATCTGAGGAGATATTAGTGTGACAAATCTCTGGCCAGAGTACTTGATGTGATTTAAGAAATGGTTTCTTAGTAGCACATGCGATGTCACTAATTTGATCTTCAAGATGCATTGCATAGTTATCGAATCTTGAGCGACTCTCGATATACCAATGGTTGTTGATTCGATCGGGATATATGGATGAAGGGACCGTACTGTACGTTAACCAAAATCTACTGGTTCTTGTAGGCACTATCAGTGATACCTAGGGAATCATGGGGCGATGTTGCTAGGCGCTTTACCATGATTCGTTGGGCAAGTCGGAAAGTGTTGTTCCGAGTCACAAGGAGTTGTGAGCCCACGGCTAGCTGTATCCCTGAACCATTGAGGGTCACACAGTGTAATGGAGTTTTAATCCCCGTTGAGATAGTTAAATTTAAAGAGTTAAATTTAATGAACTAAGGAGTTGGACTTCTTAAATAAGAGTAAGGGAGTAGGATTTCCTAAAATGACATAGGGATGGACATTTTTGGAAACCACTGAATTCGAATTCAGGAAAATTTATTTTGACTTTAAAACGTGCAGAAATGGTTTCTGTGCACATTGGTGAAATCGTTTCATCAATCGGAGTCACGATGAATTTTATATTAATTTCTGAACGAGCGGGCTTTGCTTGTCGGGCCACAGCTTATGATTAATGGGCCCTAAGGTGTTAGTGGCCTGCATTATAAATAAGTTATTTCAGTACAGAAATTACACACGATAGCTCATAATTTTGAGAGAAAAAAAACGAAACCCTAGCCCCTCTCTCAAGCTTGGCCGTCGCCCCCCTCCCTCTCTGTCTGAGAAATTCCGGTCTGTGATTTTGAATCGCAGTAAGGAATAACGAATCAAATTCGTGTATTCTCTTCGCAGAAAACTTCTGATAGATTTTCTAGTGCAATCTATCAGAGGGATTAAACCTCTGTTCGTGGACCTGATTGAAGGCGTTCATCGGTTCCAGGGAGAGACAACAAGAGCAGAATGGTTCTGTTGGTGTCCATTAATCTCGTTGCGAGATTTGAGGTAAAATTTATTTAATTGTTATTTAAATTTTACACACACGTAATTCAATCGATGAACGGTTGATACCCATACCATGGAAACGTTCCATGAAAAATTTTTAAACTTCCGCTGCACCGGGTATCAATCGTAATTGGTCTGGGAACTCGCCAGTTTTCCAACAGTGGTATCAGAGCCAGGTTGCTCAGATCAATCGATTGAATTAATCAATTGTACAAAATTTTTGAGTCTCGGTTTATGAAACAAAATAAATATTTTTAATAAAAAAAAAATTTTTTTTTTTCCGGGGGCGAAACCCGGGCAGCGATTGGATCGCTGCCCGGAGGGGGCAGCGATGGTCGCTGCCCCCAGGGGCGGCGCACGGCGCCGCCCAAAGGGGGCGCACGGCGCCGCCCAGGGCGGCGCACGGCGCTGCCCAGGGCAGCGCTGTGCGCTGCCCAGCGCAGCGCTGGGCGCTGCGCAGGGCAGCGCTCGGCGCCGCCCAGCGGCGGCGCCAGGCGCCGCCAGGGCAGCAAACGTTGCTGCCCTAAGGGGGCAGCCGGGCTGCCCCGGCCCGCGCCCCGGGTGCGGGCCAACCCGGGAGTGTCCCGGGTGGCCCGCGGGAAAAATTAATATTTTATTAAAAATTAATTTTAATATGTTAAAATTTTATTTTTGGTCCGGTCAAAAATTGTTTTTGATTGGTTCACGAGATTTCGGATCGAATTGTTCGAGTCCGTAAATTTTAAAATTGATTTTGGATAAATTTGAATTTTTGGAAAATTTTAATATTTTATCCGTAAATTGAATTTTGAAATCAATTATTTTGGTACAATTGATGATAAGATATGATCTTATGATATATTAAGTAAAATATGATTTTATTTGTAAAATTGGATTTTATAGATAAAATATGATTTTATTTGATATGGAGATAAAATATGATTTTATATGTGAAATGTGATTTTATATATAAAATATGATTTTATCTTGTTTAAATTTGAATTGCCACAGCATGTTATCCAATAAATTAATTTTGAATTAAATGTTATTGGATAAGGATGATCGATTGCCATGACCAATTTTGTAGGTGTATGTTAGGAATTTACATTTTGTCTTTATTGTTGTTGGTTTTATTAATGGGCCTGGTTTATGGCCCGATATGAATGTCATATGTAATAAAAGTGGGCTTGGTTTATAGCCCGTTCCCACCCCCTAAAAATGTATCCCCTACGTGTCATTGTTATTTATTGTAAATACATTAGATTTAGTGGGAGATCAAGATTTGAAGATGGTGGGCCCAGCAGACAATGAAGACTGAAGAAATGTAAATTGGAAGCATATGTAATAGGATTGCATTTGCATACTGCATATTACCTAGGATTGGACTAAGACCCGTGATTGGCAACCACGGGTCAATTAGAAATGGAATCGATCATCCTATATAATATGTGATATTATGATTGTATGCATGTTTAGACATAAATTGCGTGAATCCGGCAATGCATGCAATAAATTAAATATGATGAGACAAATATTTTTATAAATAAAATCCCTCATTTTAAATATGATTTAAAATTTATATCAAGATAAATAAAGGAAATTTAAATATTGTTTAAATGTTCCTACCTTCCATCAACGGTCAATGTATGTGATGCTACCCGCGGATACGGTCCGGCTCATATTATTGGGGGGGCCCGTCCGTCGGAAAGCTGTACATTGGATCGACAAATGTTGTAAGTTGGGTGGAACTCCCATGGGATCGGCTCATATTATTGGGGGATCCACATGGCGACCGTCCATCACAGCTTAATATTGATGGGTCATCTTGACATGTCACTTTAAACGGCGTCATATTATTGGGCCCTTATTGGACATGAGGTAAATACATGGGGGTTGCTTTGGAAGCAATTGGGCTCTACCTTTTGAGAATTATGGTTGGCTGATATTATTCGGGACCATAAGTTTGTCAATTGGACTCCATGTTCTCACTAAGGAAAAAGTTTCCCGTTTTCACTAGAGGGTGGTGAAATCGTTAAAATAGTGGGAGTGAGATTCATAAAATAAAATTCGCCAATTTTATGTCTTAGTAAATTATTTAAACAATCATCGATAATTGTCTGTTTTATCTCAGTAATCCACATGTTTCTGTTCTCCAACAAAACAAACTTATTGACGCAAACAATACAGAATGATTCCATAAGTTAAGATTGTCCTAAGTTCGGAAAAAGATTTTCTAAGTGTTAGAAAAGGCTTCTCCGAAAACAGCCCCGGCTGATGTAACTGCCGAAAGGTTGGCCGAATTAGAGAAATGGTTGGACCATGATCTCAAGGCCAAATGTTACATGCAAAATTGGACAAGTCTAAACAAGTTTGCCATCACTGCAAGAAACCCGGTAATTGGAAACGTAACTGCAAGGAATACCCCAAGCAGTTGCGAACTGCAAAGGGTATGTTTTACATTAAAATGTTTTTCTTAATACTACTTCTTGGGTATTGGATACCAGATGTAGATCTCATATTTGCAATGAGTTGCAAATGATGACAAGAAGTAATAGGCTAAGGATGGGTGAGACCCAGTCAAGGCTCGGGAATGGTTCCAGAGATAAATCCAAAGCCGTAGGAGACGTTTGTTTAATTTTGCAGAATGGTTTTAAATTATTGTTGAGAGATGTTTTATTTGTGCCAGATTTAATTAAAAACATTATTTCTATTTCTATGCTTGATAGAGATGGTTATTCTTGTAATTTTGTGAATGGGATTTGCAATATTTACAAGATAGAATGTTTAATTGGAAATGGACAACTTGAAAACGATCTATACAATTTAAAACTAAAAGACGTTCCAGTGAATTGTATTGACAAACCGGCGACAACAAACAAAAGGAAAATCGATAGTCAAAACCCGGCAAACCTTTGGCACGCTAGGCTAGGTCATATTTCCTCAAGGAGGATGAACAAGCTAGTGGGAGAGGGCATGTTTGATATGTCTGATATTAACTCTCTACCTACTTGTGAATCCTGCCTAAAAGGAAAAATGACTAAATCTCCTTTTAAGGGGAAACCTGAGCATAGTCAGAATCTGTTGGATTTGATCCATACAGATGTTTGTGGTCCATTTAGAGTAGGGACTCAACATGGCCACACCTACTTCATTACCTTTACTGATGATTATTCAAGGTATGGGTATTTATATTTAATGAAATATAAGTCTGAAGCATTTGAAAAGTTCAAAGAATTCAAGGCTGAAGTAGAAAACAAGCTAGGTAAAAGTATTAAGGCACTTCGATCGGATCAAGGTGGAGAATACTTGAGTACCGAGTTTTTGGACTATCTGAAAGAGAATGGGATTCTCTCTCAGTGGACTCCTCCTATGACACCACAGCTTAATGGTGTATCGGAGCGTCGTAATCGAACTTTGTTGGACATGGTTCGATCCATGATGAGCTTCACTGAGCTTCCACCTTCGTTTTGGGGCTATGCGCTTGAAACGGCGGTATTGTTGTTGAATAACGTCCACACTAAAGCAGTGGACAAAACACCATACGAGTTATGGAATGGCAAAGCTCCTAAGTATTCATACTTGAGGATTTGGGGATGTCCTGCTTACGTGAAGCGGACAGTGGGAGATAAGTTGGATAGTCGATCCAGCTTGTGTTATTTTGTGGGGTATCCGAAGAATTCAATCGGATATTATTTCTATTATCCTGCTGAAACAAAGGTGTTTGTTTCACGGAATGCCACCTTCTTGGAGAAGGAGTTCTTATTGGATAAGAAAGGCGAGATGATGGAACTCGAAGAAGTTCGAGAAGAACCCGAAATACAAAATAACGATCCCACACCTCAGGAACCATTGCTGGACACGCCTGCACCTAGAAGATCCGAGAGGACTTCTAGACCTCCAGTTCGATATGGTCTTCTTCTTGAAGAGGGTCAAGATGAACCCGACATTGGATGTGATCCAAGAAGCTTCAAGGAAGCAATTTCTGATGCGGATTCGAATTTATGGCTTGAAGCTATGCAATCAGAATTGGATTCGATGCATACTAACCAAGTCTGGTCTTTAGTGGATCCTCCCGATGGAATTGTTCCAATAGGGTGTAAATGGATCTACAAAAGAAAGCTTGGGCCTGATGGTAAGGTATTGACCTACAAGGCGCGATTGGTGGCGAAAGGTTATACTCAAAGGCAAGGAGTTGACTATGACGAAACCTTTTCACCAGTTGCAATGTTCAAGTCCATAAGAATCCTTATTGCCATAGCTGCATGGTATGACTATGAGATATGGCAAATGGATGTGAAGACTGCTTTTCTTAATGGAGACATTAAGGAAGAAATCTATATGAAGCAGCCTGAGGGGTACACATCCATGGGAAGCGAGCATAAGGTATGCAAGCTTCAGAGATCAATTTATGGTCTAAAACAAGCATCAAGAAGTTGGAACCAGAAATTTGATGAAACAATTAAAGACTTTGGTTTCATCAAGAACCCGGAGAAACCTTGCGTGTACAAGAAAGTAGTTAAGGATGCGGTGACATTCTTAGTACTTTATGTTGATGACATCCTACTCATTGGGAATGATGTAGGGATGTTGCAGTCAACAAAGATATGGTTATCAGGTAGATTTTCGATGAAGGATTTGGGTGAGGCATCCTACATTCTTGGGATACAGATCTATAGGGATAGATCTAAGAGAATGATAGGACTCACTCAATCAACCTACATCGATACCATATTGAAACGGTTTTCAATGGATGGGTCCAAGAGAGGACATCTACCCATGTGTCATGGAGTTTCTCTATCCAAGTCTATGTGTCCCAAGACTGATGCAGAGATAGAGAATATGACACATGTACCATATGCGTCAGCTATAGGTAGTATCATGTATGGGATGATATCTACCAGACCGGATGTAGCATTTGCTCTGAGTGTCACGAGCAGATATCAGTCTAATCCTGGTCAGATGCATTGGAAAGCCGTGAAGGACATTCTTAAGTACTTGCGAAGGACTAAGAATATGTTCATGGTTTATGGAGGACGAGAACTCAAACTGGAAGGCTATACCGACTCTAGCTTCCAAAGTGATGTGGATGACTCGAAGTCAACCTCTGGATTTGTGTTCATGCTCAATGGCGGTGCTGTCTCTTGGAAGAGTTCCAAGCAGGACACCACAGCGGATTCCACCACTGAGGCTGAATACATTGCAGCATCAGCTGCTGCTAAAGAGGCCGTTTGGATGAGGAATTTCGTCCAAGAGTTGGGCGTCATTCCTGAATTTGTTGGTCCAGTCCCGGTGTACTGCGACAACACGGGTGCCGTTGCTCAAGCAAAGGAACCAAGGTCTCATCAAAGATCCAAACACGTACTGAGGAAATACCACATAATCCGGGAGATTGTGGAAAGAGGAGACATCAGTGTCGAACGAGTGGCCTCTGCAGACAATATCGCTGATCCACTTACTAAGCCTTTGCCAGGACCATTGTTTGACAAACATCGCGAAGCAATGGGTCTACGTAGTATGACTAGTTGGCTATAGGGCAAGTGGGAGATTGTAAGAGTGGGTGCCCAGTGAGCCAACTGTGTGGCTATGGGCTTTGTTGACTCTTTGTATAAACAATCTTTTGTTTAATATTATTTACACTTTTATGGCAATGACTTTATATTACTTCATATTGTTATATTGTGATATACTATTGTTGTTTTGATAAAGACCTTGAATATACTATAGTGTATGTAAGATGTGGTAGAACATGGAGATGTCTATCATGAAATACGTCTTATAGTCACTGTATATTCTAAAACCGTTCCTAGTCGATTGAGCCGTCCGATAATAAGGATAAGGATCGCTCGAGTTTGAGACTAGCATTTGCGATGCGGAGTACCACGTTTCATTGGTAGGGAACATGGAGATGTTCGAAGCATGCAAATGGATATTCATAGGATGAATAGTCGAACTACCCTATCCGGACTTTCCAAGTGGTTATCACTTATCGAGTGGATAAAGTCCGCGGTTTTGGTTGTACACCATTAGTCCTTACGACTTGAAACATCATGGAGACTCTATATGCTAGTACTGTGCTTTGACTCGTTTACCGACTCTGAGGGGGTCATCAGGTGTCGAGATTGGGTACAGTTACGACACATATAGGAGTCAATGCATTGTTGTCAAGGATTCACCACATACTTGCGAGTGTGGATATCCTATGCGATCTGAGGAGATATTAGTGTGACAAATCTCTGGCCAGAGTACTTGATGTGATTTAAGAAATGGTTTCTTAGTAGCACATGCGATGTCACTAATTTGATCTTCAAGATGCATTGCATAGTTATCGAATCTTGAGCGACTCTCGATATACCAATGGTTGTTGATTCGATCGGGATATATGGATGAAGGGACCGTACTGTACGTTAACCAAAATCTACTGGTTCTTGTAGGCACTATCAGTGATACCTAGGGAATCATGGGGCGATGTTGCTAGGCGCTTTACCATGATTCGTTGGGCAAGTCGGAAAGTGTTGTTCCGAGTCACAAGGAGTTGTGAGCCCACGGCTAGCTGTATCCCTGAACCATTGAGGGTCACACAGTGTAATGGAGTTTTAATCCCCGTTGAGATAGTTAAATTTAAAGAGTTAAATTTAATGAACTAAGGAGTTGGACTTCTTAAATAAGAGTAAGGGAGTAGGATTTCCTAAAATGACATAGGGATGGACATTTTTGGAAACCACTGAATTCGGATTCAGGAAAATTTATTTTGACTTTAAAACGTGCAGAAATGGTTTCTGTGCACATTGGTGAAATCGTTTCATCAATCGGAGTCACGATGAATTTTATATTAATTTCTGAACGAGCGGGCTTTGCTTGTCGGGCCACAGCTTATGATTAATGGGCCCTAAGGTGTTAGTGGCCTGCATTATAAATAAGTTATTTCAGTACAGAAATTACACACGATAGCTCATAATTTTGAGAGAAAAAAAACGAAACCCTAGCCCCTCTCTCAAGCTTGGCCGTCGCCCCCCTCCCTCTCTGTCTGAGAAATTTCGGTCTGTGATTTTGAATCGCAGTAAGGAATAACGAATCAAATTCGTGTATTCTCTTCGCAGAAAACTTCTGATAGATTTTCTAGTGCAATCTATCAGAGGGATTAAACCTCTGTTCGTGGACCTGATTGAAGGCGTTCATCGGTTCCAGGGAGAGACAACAAGAGCAGAATGGTTCTGTTGGTGTCCATTAATCTCGTTGCGAGATTTGAGGTAAAATTTATTTAATTGTTATTTAAATTTTACACACACGTAATTCAATCGATGAACGGTTGATACCCATACCATGGAAACGTTCCATGAAAAATTTTTAAACTTCCGCTGCACCGGGTATCAATCGTAATTGGTCTGGGAACTCGCCAGTTTTCCAACATCCACTACCCTGGTACTTAAAACCTGTAGTAACAAAATAGGCCATGTATGGAACCAGCAGCTCATCATCGGTGGCTCAGGATTATCTTATAGTGCTACGCCTCGCGGGACAGCGAAACAAGTTCTAGCCCGACTATTTGCCGGAGGTGTAGTGTTATCTTGGTAGGCCCAGACGGTGAAGTGATATCCTGGTAGGCCCAGACGGTGAGGTCGGGGTCGTCTTGCAGGACGGAAGCCCGGGGTCATCTTGTAAACCGCCGAAGCCCACGTATGCAAAGGACCGTGGTAATTCACAAAGCCATAGGAATCTAGATGATCCACACGATATGCTATTCAACAGGGAAATGGGAAATCAAAATATGCAAGTGGACAGAAAGCCGAAGAAAATCAAATGAACATAATATTCATTAACCCAATGTTTTTTACAAAGAAACCAAGAAAAAACCCAAGAAATGTGGACACGCCTCGGGCATTAGCTCTACTTCTCTTCAGGAGGTGTCTCTTCCCCGGTCGCAGAAGAAGAGGGCAGGGATGCAATAGCTCGGTGGATGTCCGGGACTCCCTCTTGACTTAACCCGGCCTCTTCGTATTGCACAGAGCATAGGTCAAAACCCTGAGCAAAGAAGTCAAAGGATTGGTCTATCACCATCTTCTTGAAATCCTTTGAGGCCAGAAAAGCTTGCTTCCACTGAGACTCGGTCATCAGCTGCTTCTTCAAAGAGGAGTCGACAAGCCCGCCTCTGTCCAAGCGGCAACCAGCCCTGCTTGAATTTTTTCGATCGCAGCTCGATGCATCTCCGTCTCTCGCCGGGCAGCCTCCGTTAAGGCCAAAGCCTTGCTAGTCTCCTCTCGGGCTTCCCTCAGTTGGTTTTGAAGAGCCTGGGATGCCTTTAGATGAATCTCTTGGGCGGCAGCCAGTTTTCTTTGCCATTCATCATGGGCCTAGGAAGTTTCCGCCCGGGAGCTCTCCAGGGCCGAGCGCAGAGCACCAACCTCTGCGTCATGCATCCCCTGCAGCTGTGCGGCATTAAGGCGAAGCTGGGCCATGCGCTCCTCGAAAGAATGAGTTTTCTCTCTTTCCCGATGGAGGACGGAGTTTGTTTCCTCCAGAGCACTGGCCAGCATGCATAGGCCCTGCGGGACAAAAGTGGGATAAGGCAAAGGAAGCAAGGAAAGAAATAAGGCATTGAACCTGTACTCACAGTATAGGCATGGGATAAGCCTTCGGAGAACTTGGAGGTAGCACCCCGCACTGATAGAGATGTTCTCTCCTCGGGCGAAAGCAGACTTTGGACCGCTGCAGCCTTCGAAGAGGTGGTCCCTGACAGGAACAGGGGAAATCGAGAGTTCCAGGTAGATGAATTTACTCGGTTCCCCCAAGCGCACCCCATATGCTCCATGCTAGCCGAGGGGATGTTCCAGTTCGAGGCTGGAGACTTGTCGGGATTTGCCGGGAGAGTTGGAGAAGAAGAGACAGGAGCAGTAGTGTCCTCCGGGTCGCTCAGAATGATCATGTCAGGTTCCCAGAGGGCCTTCCTCTTTCGCCGGGAAAGCGGAACTTCATCCTCCAAATCCTCAACCGATAGAGGTGGGTTGGGTTGAGATGAGGTATGTGAGGAGGCTGGTACAGTATCCACCAAAGCTCCATCAGGGAGGAGTGAGAGAGAAGTAGGGGGGAGAGAAGCCGGGGGCGGGGGCACTGATACAGTGGCCGACAAGCGGGGAGGGCTGGAAGGGACAGCACGACTCTTTTCCTCTTCCCTGGCTTTTTTCCGCCTTTTCGCTTAGGCCTTGGTTCTCTCCTTGGCAGCCTGCCTTTCTCTAGCTCGCTGGGCAAATTCCTCTCTCATCACGTCCGGCGAATCTGCCATAAGAAAGCAATATATTAGGGATAGGATGCAATAAACAAATCAAAACAAACGACAGGAAGAGAACCATAACTTACCAGGTTGAGCTCCCGAAGCACCATAAGCGTCGATCACCTGGTTAAGGGGATCTTCCACCCGGGTACTCAACCCTTAAGCTATCATATTCTCAGGCGTGAAAAGGACAGGGGAAGAGAAGTTTTTGCTGCCCACTAAAGCCAGGCTGCGAACATAGGGCTCCTCAACCCTATAGTTTTCAGGGAGTTCAGGTTGAGGGGGAAGGCTGGACAAAAATCCGGTCCTAAAAGAGAAGGGGACCGGAGGGCGGATAAAGAAGTATCTCTCTCTCCAGCCCTTCAGGAAAGAAGGGATATCGGACAGAAAGCGAGCATTCTGCCGGGCGGCCAAAGAAAAGGCCCCCTCGTTAAAACGGCAGGAGAAAAAGTAGTGAAAAATGAGGGGGGTGATGGCTAAGTTGTGCATTTTAAAAAGAATGTAGGTGGATGCCATAATGCGGAAGGAGTTCGGATGGAATTGATTAACCGGAACTCGGAAAAAATCGGCAACCGCCAGATAGAAGGGAGGAATAGGAAAGCGAAGACCACTACGGACTTGATCCCGAAAAAAGGTATAACAACCCGACGGGGGGGTATCGGGTGTGCTCCCTGATAAGGGGCGGAACAAGGTATAAGATAGGGGGATTTCTCCCGAGTTACGCAATTCCTCCGCCGCCCCCTGCGACAAGGTGCTGGGAAGATGGGTGAACCATCCTAGGGTTGGCGGAATAGAGGCAAGGGGGAGGGGGTTACGCACTTTCTTTTTTCCTTTTCCCCTCGCGTTGGAGGACGAGGCCACGGGGTGTTTTGTGTGAGAAGTTTTTCTAAAAAAGCGAGGTCGGGAAGGAAGAGCCGAGGCGGAACGAGCATCGCTCGACTCACCGCTAGGCTCTTCGTCTCTGGGCGAGCCTTTGGCATTTGCCCCGGAGGTAGAAGACGTACCAGTAGACATGAAGGAAGAAAGGATACTTACGTAGTTACGAGGCGAGTGAGAGCATGCGGAAGACGAATGACGGAATTTGGAGTGAAGGACAGATGATCGGAGGCAATCGCGCGAGAAAGAGGAGACAATGAGGAGGTGAAGCAAAAACACGAGTATTGGAGTATTAATAAAAGGTCTGGGCAATCTGAGCCGTCCATTTTGAATTAAACGGAAGAGATGTGCAAAGCGTGCTTGGGAAGCTAAAACGACCTCTGACAAAGTCTCTGACAACGCGTACTACAAAGCATCTAGGGCTGACGTGGAGCTCAGTGTGTTGCACAGGACCACCGGGGAAGGGCCATACTAATCTCTCGGGACAGCGAAACAAGTTCTAGCCCGACTATTTGCCGGAGGTGTAGTGTTATCCTGGTATGCTCAGACGATGGGTCCGGGGTCATCTTGCAAGATGGGAACCCAGCATCATCCCGGGTGACGGGCCCGGGGTTGTCTTGTAAACCGGGAACCCAGGAGCTCCCTCAGGGGACTCCCTCCCGGGTGACGGGCCCGGGATTGTCTTGTAAACCGGGAACCCAGGAGCTCCCTCAGGGGACTCCCTCCCGGGTGATGGGCCCGGGATCGACTTGTACACCGGGGACCCAGAAGCTCCCTCAGGGGCCCACAGATGAAAGGATAAGTATCCGGAAACCAGGGGCCGGTAATACTCAGTGGGCCCAAGGTCATTTTATATAAAATGAAGCCCATACCTCTTTTACGTGTGGCAGACTTCTACTGCAAATCAAATCATTATGAATCACGCTGTCACGGTATGGGTTCCTCCTAGTATTACGGGATGTCTAATCACACGTGATAACCATCCTATCACAATAAAAATTGTCAGTTAGGCCATACTGGATAATCATAAAAGAGTCAGGTCAGCATGTATAAATACCAGGCTCCTATGCCTGGCCAAAGGGGACACGATCACTTTCTAGCACACACTCACTCTCTAAAATTTTCTAAGCCCACTCCATATATCTAAAACCATTTCTTCCTGGGATTACACCCACCCCCGGGGCATTCATTTTATGATGTTCGCATCAATCCCCACAGAAATAACTGCCCCCGCGCAATCCGTCATCCCTCTTCCTCCCGTCGACCGGCATAATGGCCAGGTTGGAATATGTGGCAAGCACGACGGGAATCTAAGATTTCTAGAATTTGATGGATAGAGCCTGAGAGTTTGGGTTCTGAACAATTATGGTCGCGGAGACAATTGGTTGCTGCAACATAGAGCCAACGATATTCTTCAAGATGTCCATCTTGAGTGCGAGGCATTGAGAAACAAGACCGAGCTGAAGCCCATATGTTTCCATCCGTTCGATCCAGACGTCGTCTACTTGGGATGCCATCATGTTTTTCTATCTTACAACATGCGGGAAGGAAAATCGCAGGTTCCCAAGACTTGTCATGCTCCTAGAGATGAAAGCCGACACTATAAATGGCGTCGTGCTTTTTGCCTTGTTCTTCCGCCGCTTCCACCTCTGATTCCCTCGTCGTGTCTCTCCGAAGGAATGAAGGGAATAAATCTTACTAGCTAAGGCTATTATGATTTGGATGATGTTCTATTTGAGTTTATACATTGTTGGTTTCGATGGATACACGTATGGGGTGTTTAAACCATCATTTGTCTTGTTACATGGTTTTTGTTCCACTCATGTTGTTCATCGGCAAGAAATGTTATTATTCTTCTGTTGATGGAAGAATGATTTATGCTTTTACTATGTACTCAATAGTCAAATTGGTGGAGCGATAGATGGGTGCTTTGATGACTCATTCTATTTTTTTTTTTGTTGTTATTTTTGAATTTATCTGATTTTTACTCCGTTCAATATAAATTTTTAGATACTAACCCAAATTAAAGTGAGAGAACAGAAAGAAAATAATATATAGCTTAGACTTGTGGTAGAGTAAGTTTTTCGTGATGATAACGAGTCGATTTTTTATTAAAAAAAATAGTTTTCATGAATTGAGTTGAGTTAGTGATCCGTGTAAAATTGAGGTGTGAACAATCACATAGATGTGAGGGCTTTGGATATGATAATTTTATTTTGGTTCCTCATAATTTTCTGCTTTTGGAGGCTTCATACAAAAGACAGACGTATGAGACGATGAAAACTCCACCAAATATATTTAACTAAGCATCATTGTATCTTTTAATAAAGTTTTAGCTAAAAGGTATGTGAGGTTCCTTAAATTTTCTAAACCTTCTATTATAGCATGAATACAAAAAAGGGAAAATTATTCTTTTGGTACCGTAAGTTTGTCAATTTGTGATTTTGGTCATCTATATTTTCACATTTCAGTTTTAGTCCGCTATCTTTATTTTTTTGGTAATTTTAGTCATTTTTTCAATGTGGCGCTGATGTGAAGGTGACGTATAAAGTGCCACTTAAGTATTTTCGAAGAAAAATGACTGAAATTACCAAAATTAGAACATGCAGGACTAAAACTGAAGTATGAAACATAGAGGACCGAAATCGTAACGTAACTAACATACAGGACCAAAATTGCAGTTTTTCCTACAAAAAATGTTAACATTTTTTTGTAAATAAATAGAGTTATTTGCACCAAACACCCCTGTAAAATATTGAAAACGCACACTTTTCCCTTGTGAAATTTTAATAGGCATCTTCAACACTGACCTTTTAAAAAATTAGCACACTCGCCCATTCAGATGAGTGATTGTTGCGCACGCGCCCCTTGTGCGACTGGGCAAAGATTTTGATATTTTTTTTGCACCAAATACCCCTGTGAAATATTAAAAATGCATATTTGACCCTAGTGAAAATAATTTTTAAATCTATTCAACTCATAATAAACAATTTTTATTAAAATCTAATTATAAAATATTTAGCAAACACTTTTCATTTTATTAATTTTATTTTTAATTTTAAATTTATTATTATTATATAATTATTTTCTAAAAAATATTATTATTTTATCTTGTTATCATTATTTTATTAAACTTTCTTCTTGTTTCCAACTTCTCAATTAAAAATGCATTCATAAACAAGATTTAAATATCTAAAAGTACCAAAATATTAAATCAAAATGATAATTTCATGCATATTACTTTTCAATTTAGGATTATAGATTTTTGAACAAAAATCTAAATTTTTTAAAATGCATTACAGAATTTGCATTAAATAATAATACACAATATTAATATTTATTAAGATCTAATTATAAAATACTTTTCAAACATTTTTAATTTTATTTATTTTTAATTTTTAATTTTTAATTAATTTATTTCTAAAAAAATTATTACTTTATCTCGTTATCATTATTTTACCAAATCACTTCGTGTTTTCAACTTTTTCATTAACCATGATTCATAAATAAGGATTTAAATATTTAAAAATACCAAAATATTAAACTAAATGATAAGTTCATGAATGTTACTTTTTCGATTTAGAATTATATAAGCATGTTATTTTTTTTATTACAAATTGTGCAATGCATATTCTTAAAAAATTTAAATTTTGGTTCAATAATATATAGTTTTAAATCAAAAAAGCAATATGTTTAAATTTATCGGTTTATTTCAATATTTTGGTACTTGAAATTATTTAAATACTTTTTTATGAATGCATGTTTAATAAAAAAGTTGGAAACAAGAAGAAAGTTTAATAAAATAATGATAACAAGATAAAATAATAATATTTTTTAGACAATAATTATATAATCATAATAAATTTAAAATTAAAAATAAAATTAATAAAACAAAAATTGTTTGCTAAATATTTATAATTAGATTTTAATAAAAATTGTGTATTATGGGTTGAATAGATTTAAAAATTATTTTCACAGGGGTCAAATATGCATTTTTAATATTTCACAGGGGTATTTGGTGAAAAAAAATATTAAAATCTTTGCACAATCGCATGAGGGGCGCGTGCGCAACAATCACTCATCTGAAGGGACGAGTGTGCTAATTTTTTAAAAGATTAGGGTTGAAGATGCCTATTAAAATTTCACATGGAAGAAGTGTGCATTTTCAATATTTTACAGGGGTGTTTGGTGCAAATAACTCTAAATAAATATCAGTTAGTTAATAAAGAGCGATGAGTCAAGTGGGGGAGGGGAACCCGTTGGCCCACTCAAACTTCCTGGGCCGAAACTTGGACCAAAACATATGTCTATATTTTAATGAGAATTTATAAATGAGATAAATAAAAATTTTAGGAGATATGATTTTTTCAAAGGGCAAATTGGAGAAAAATCCCCATCAAGAAACTAAGGTTGTGATTCAGTCCCTCTATAAGTGTTTTTTTTATTTGAGCTCCCTGACACAACAAAAGTTTTATTCTGCACTCCCCAACAGCATTTACACCATTTATTTTGCAAAAAAATATTTTATTTATTTATTTTTATTCATCTCCCGTTGGGCTTACTCTCATTCCTCTCTCTTCTTCACCGTTTTTCTAGGTCCTAACCAAAATTCCCATCTGAAAAATTTCAAAGCATTGATTAGCCGCTTCCCAACCCCGCGTTCTTCATTATTCTCCTTCCCTTTTCTCTTGTTCCTCATTGCTAGTCTTGGATCTACCAAAAACCCCATTCAAAAAATTACAAGAAGTTTCATCAGTATATTAGAGAAGATGAATTTGAGCGATAAACAGCCGGAATTTCCCATTTTTCTTGGCAGTTTTGATTATTATGATCAATTATTTGCCCTCTTTTGGTCTCCATTCTCCTTATTTTTCATTTGTTGTATGCCCATCTCTCCATCTCAAATGGGAAACAAACAACAAAAACCATTAACCATTGGAAATCATGGACAAAGACACGAGTGAAGGCAATGAAATTCTGAAATCTATCAGCCACTCGGGAGAAAACGACACAAGTCATCAAAGCCCACCCGCCAACTACACTGACGCAAATCAAGTGACCAATACAGTATTGAGTTTCTGGTATTTCATCTGATGTTTTTCCCTTTCCATTTCTTGAACATTGATTTATATGGTTTGGGAATTGATTTACCCTAGGACGCCTGTAGTGGAAGCAATTGCAAGAATTCAAAAAAAGTCTCTAGAATAAACAATTTTGATAAATTTTCTATCTTTTTCTAGATTCCATAGCCGGTTGAAATATTTTTTTATTGGAATTGATTTATACTAAAAAAATATTTTTAGGCAATTTGCTGTATTTTTTTAGTTTGTTTCTGTTTGTTTTGGATTATGATCCTTCATTCAATTTGTTTTTTTTTGCCGTGTTTTCTAATTTGATCCACATATTTCTCGATTTGTTGTTTAATTTCTTTAGATTGTCTTAAAAATAGTAAAACCTTAAATTTTTTATTAATTAAAACTGAAGGTGGAACGTATATATTGGAGACACTAGGCACCGAACCAAAAATATATATATTAAAACGATCCTAAGATAGTCACTTTTCTAGTTGACAATAAATTTTTTTATGTTTCAGTCATGTTTATATCGTAAAGTTGATTTTGCAAATATCTTAGACAATACATTCGATCCAATATGTTATTGGTTTGTTGATGGTTATACCTTGAATTCTTTGTTTTTCAAATTTGCATTGTCATTGTGTGATTTGTGCAAGTTTATGTGTGATTTGTGTTTATGGTATGTTGTTGTAGTGTATGGCCAATTTGTCATTGTATTTTCAGTTTTGCATACATTATTTTTTGGTGGTTGTGTTTTATGTATTCTATTTGTGCTATTTTTTGAATTGTCTCTAGTTTCTTTCAATTTATGCTGGTTCAATCGAATCATGTTGGCTCTATTTGAGCCCTTTTGGTGTATTGTCGAATTATTCTAGCTTTATTTGATTTGTGTTTTGTTTTTAATTTAGAAAGTCATATAGGAAACTCATATGGTTTATTTTGGTATTTAGCTAAATTAATTTTTCCAATTAATATTTTCATTATGTTATGTTTTTATATTATCTTTTTCATAAATAATTCTAATTAACTTAAAGGATACTATTGCAAGTAGTACTCCGGATGTCAAAGTGTGATCAGTATCATAATAAACACTAGAATCGACGAACTAGCAAAGAACCCATTAACTAACTTTTGATTTCTCTTTTGCTAACATGATTTGTTTGACTTACAAGTAAAATTCTTATATTCTTATATTTGTACATTACAATATTATGATTTCTCTACAGGAAAATCTTAAATTCTTATGATATTACAAGTAAAAATCTTCATTCTTTTTTCAATTCACAGGAAAAAGATGATAGAACAAATAATTTGCGAGAATGCATCTACAAGAAATTGTACTCGATCCAGAGGAAGTATTGGTGGCGCATCATTGTCTTTATGATCCTTTTGTGAAACTCTGTTTATTTTAATGACATTTGTATCATAGTAATATGAACGGATTGTTGTCACTTGTGAACTAATTTATGGAGTTATACTTTTATCGGGGAATACCCTGAGTGTTGTATTATGCATTAAAGTGTTTTTAGGTTTATATCATGTTATCGAATTTTGCTGGCTGAATGATATTTTTTTCCAATTTTTTTTATATTGAGATTGTTCTTGGTAGCAGTTTTAATGTTGATTCTGTTTGTTGAGGGCATATGTTGGTTGTTTTCGCATTATGTACCCAATTTCATGTTATCTTTTGTGTTATTTAAAGATACAATTCATGGTAAGAAGTTTTTTCAAAATATTATGTATTAATTAGATAAAAGAGTTCAAAAAAAAGTGCACGTTCTTCTCTGAAGATTATATGCCTAAATTCGTACATTTTAACTATAATTAGCACTACATTTAGTCTTAATTTTACCACATTATTCCACATTAGTACTACATAACAATGTTATTGATACTGAACATACGCGAAACATCCAAGATCATGAAGTTACACATATATGTATATGATACCATATTTTAACTATATTTGTACTGCGAATAGTCTTAACTGTGACGCATATTACCACATTAATACCACGTAGTAATGCTTGGTTCTGAATATGTGAAAGAACCAAGATCATAATTATACACATATAAGTATATAATACCATATTTTAACTATATTAGTACCGCAAGTAATCTGAATTATACCACATTTTGCAACATTAGTACTACATAACACTGCAATTGGTATTGAAAATATGTGAACATATCAATATCATGGTGTAACAAATGTATGTATACAATAAAATATTTAAATATATTAGTACTAATCGTAGTCATAAGTGTACATGCTTCCACAATAATACTACGTAAAAATGAAACTGGTACTGAATATACGTGAAATAGTCAAGATCATGATGTTATACATATATGTATATAATACCATGTTTTATATATAGTCTTAATTGTACCACAATTTGCCACATTAGTACGGCATAACAATGTAACTGGTATTGAATATACGTGAAACAACCAAAACCATGATGATGTTACACATATATAATAGATGTATAACCATATGTTTGAGGGTAAATATATGTTTTATATGTTTGAGATACTTATATGTCATTAAATTAATGATCATATAGGTTACATATAACTTAGATGTATAAACATATTTTTGAATGAGTTATATGTTATTAATGAACATAGATGGAAGATGTACTAAATTTTCAAGCAAAGGTACTATGTATCAATACAAATGGTACTGCATTTCTGACCATGCACCAACACCACAATGTAAAGTGCATGATTATATAACATCAATGATGAAATCGACACATGTTTATGAATCCTACTGTCTAATTTTAGTAGCACATATGGTGATTAACAAACACATGTATATGTGTCCATTGTTTATATTTGCAAAATCTATGGTTAAAACAACTTTATCTATGTATCCAATGTCCTAATTTGTAACATCAATGGTGATTAAAACATTTTCACTCATAAAATGTCTAAATTTTTAGTATCAATCATGATTATAACATGTTTATGCATTATAATTTCTAATTCAGTAGCATATATGGTGATTAACAAATACATGTATATGTATCTATTGTATATGTTTGTAACATCTATGGTTAAAAAAACTTTGTATATGCATCCAATGTCCTAATTTTGTATCATCAATGGTGATTAACACATGTTTACACATCAAATGTCTAATTTTGTAGTATAAATCAAAATACTTTAGCTTGAAAATGAAGTGGTCAGCAACGTGGTACCATTTATATCTATACGTAGTACTTTAGCTAGCAAATAAAGTATAATAACGTCTAATTGTGGTATGAGAATGTATTAAATTTGGTGCATCTTCCATACATGTTTTATATTGTGGTGTTGATGCGTGGTCAGAAACACAGTATCATTTGTATTGATACATAGTACCTTTGCTTAAAAATGAAGTATAATAACTTCTAATTGTGGTATGAGAATTTGTTAAATTTGGTACATCTTTCATACATATTTTACATTGTGGTGTTGGTGTGTGGTCAGAAATGCAGTACCATTTATATCCATACGTAGTACTTTAGCTTGTAAATAAAGTGTAATAATATCAAATTGTGGTATGAGATTGTGTTATATTTGGTACATCTTCCTTACATATTTTACATTGTGGTGTTGGTGCGTGGTCAGAAACGCAGTACCATTTGTATTGATACGTAGTACTTTTGCTTGAAAATGAAGTACAATAACGTCTAATTGTGGTATGATAATCTGTTAAATTTGGTACATCTTCCATACATTTTTACCTTATGGTGTTGGTGCGTGATCAGAAACACAGTACAATTTGTAACGATACGTAGTACTTTTACTTGAAAATGAAGTATAATAACGTCTAATTGTGGTATGAAAATTTGTTAAATTTGGTACATCTTCCATGCATGTTTTACATTGTGGTGTTGGTGCGTGATCAGAAACGCAATATCATTTGTAACAATACGTAGTACATTTTTTCTTGAAAATGAAGTATATTAATGTCTAATTGCGGTATGTGAATTTGTTAAATTTGGTACATCTTTCATTTGTAACTATATGTAGTATTTGTGCTTGAAAATTAAGTATAATAACGTTTAATTGTGGTATGAGAATTTGTTAAATTTGCTACATCTTTCATACATGTTTTACATTGGTTTTGGTACTTGGTCAGAAACGTAGTACCATTTATAACGATACGTAGTACAATTTCTTGAAAAATAACGATACGTCTAATTGTGGTATGAGAAGTAAACACCTTGTCTACAAAAATTAAACATTCATTCTTTCAAAACTAAACATCCAACTTCATCAACATAGTTATAAATTGAAATTAAACATCCATTTCACCAAAATACAGTACCACCTTCATCAAAATAGTTATAAATAAAAATTAAACATCAATTCTACCAAAATACAGTACCAACTTCATCACTTAGTTATCCATCCGATCAAAGTACAGTACAAAATACACCAACAAAATTGTTCACTTCATTCTCATTTTCCTTAGTCCTTCTCAAAATATTGAAGTAGAGCTACGACTTGGTGCCTCATTCGGCCTTCGGGTACTAGATTTCACATCAGATCCTACTAGTTTTCGAACCATTTCTAATTAAAAAAAATAAAACAGTGTGTCATAAGTCATAACAAAAAACAGCATAATTTAATAGATTTCATTGGATTATCATGCACTGCTTCAAAATCAGCATAATTCAAACAAAAATAAACATGTGTCGAAAAAAGATCATCACAGTTTCAATAAAAACAAGAAATATTTGAGGAAAAAACCGTCATAAATAAAAGAAACCAACATAGGCCAAAGAGAATTCGACACAAATTGAACGAACAAACGCAAAAACAAACAAAAAATATATTGGATCGAATGTATTATAATGACACCATATACTACAACAAAAAACCACAAACACAAATCAAACATAAACTTGCACGAATCACACAATAACTATGCAAATTCATAAAAACAAAAAATTCAAGGCATAACCACCAACAAACCAATAACATATTGGATCGAATGTATTATCTTAATATTTGCATAATCAACTTTAAGATATAAACATGACTGCAAAAAAAATTTATTGTCAACTTAAAAATGACTATATTAGGATCGTTTTAATACAACAAATTACTTAAAAATATTCGTTCCAATATAAATCAATTTCAAACCATATAATAAAAAAATATTTCAACGGGCTATGGAATCGAGAAAAAGATAGCAAATTTATCAAATTGTTTATTCTAGCGACTCTGTTTGAATTCTTGCAATTGCTTCCACCACAGGAGTCGCAGTATAAATCAATTCTAAACCAACCATATAATCAAAAAAATATTTCAATGGGCTATGGAATCGAGAGAAATATAGCAAATTTATCAAATTGTTTATTCTAGTGATCCTGTTTGAATTATTGTAATTGCTTCCACCATATGCGTCTTAGTATAAATCAATTCCAAAACATATAAATCAATGTTCAAGAAATGGCAAGGGAAAACATTAGATGAAATAACAAACTTAATACTCTCTCAGTCACTTGATTTGTGTCAGTGTCGTTGCCGGATGGGCTTTGACGACCTGTGTCATTTTCTACCCGAGTGGCAGATAGATTTCAGAATTTCATTGTCTGCACACGTGTCTTTGTCCATGATTTCCCATGGATAATGGCTTCGCTTGTTTGTTGCCTATTTGAGAAGGAGAGATGGGGCAGCCAACAGATTAAAAATAAGGAGAATGGAAACCAAAAGGGAGAAAATAATTGATCAAAAGAATCGAACCTGCCAAGGAATATGGGAAATTCCGGTTGTTCATCGCTCAAATTCATCTTGTGATGAAACTTCTTGTGATTTTTAGAATGAGATTTTTTGTAGATCCAAGACTAGCCATGAAGAATAAGAGAAGAGGGAAGGAGAATGAAGGACTTGTGGTTGAGCAGCGGCGAATCATTGCTTTGAGATTTTTCAGATGGGGTTTTTGGTTGGGGCGTATAAAAACGACGAAGAAGAGAGGAAAGAGAGTAAGCGCTATGGCCAATGAGAGATGAGTAGAATAAAATTTAATGGAAAAATAAAGAAAATGTGAGATGGAGAGTTAAAACAAAGAATCTGGTGTATCAGGGATTGCAGAAAAAAACTTTATGCTTTAGGGACTGATCACAAAGTTTATGTTTTCATTGGGGATTTATTTTCAATTTGCCCTTTTTCAAATTTAAAATATATTAAAATCAAATCTTTTTCATCATATTTTGTGTGCTAATCAAGTTCCTTCTCTTCTTTATGAAAGGAATGATGAAGGCCTTTAATTAGCAAGTAACAATAATCATAAAAGGAGAAGTGTGTGGGTTATAAATTTTCGAACCAAGAATTCTTGGAAAAAAAAAGACTATCGACTAAGGTTGCACGGTAATTTCTTCGATTTTATTTAATAATAATATAATATAATGTTTTTGTATATATGAATCAGTGAAGATTGATCTTCCTTGGAATTTATACACAAACTTTTTTTAATTTTCCCATGCATATATTTAATCCAAGTTCCGACTATTGCATTGTGTAACGATTGATCTTCCTTGGAATTTATACACAAACTTTTTTTAATTTTCCCATGCATATATTTAATACAAGTTCCGACTATTGCATCTTGTGTAATCAGTTGAGGTGCAGCAAACCTCATTGTAACGAGAATCAGCTGAAAGGAGTTGTAACTAAGAGTTAAACTTTTTTAATTTTCCCATGCATATATTTAATCCAAGTTTCGACTATTGCATCTTGTGTAATCAGTTGAGGGGCTGCAAACCTCATTGTAACGAGAATCAGCTGAGAGGAGTTGTAACTAAGAGTTCTGATATAGACTGAGATAATGAATGAGCCGACTAGTTCTGACATTGAAAATAATTATTTAATCCAAGTTCCGGGCCGGGAAACTCAACATGGAAGTGTTTTCGTAGTTGAAGTCAAGTTTTCGATCCATGGATTTGTTAGGCAGGTAGGTATATTAAATAAATGCGGTGGGGCCCACATTTATTTAATAAATCATCCCATCCCACATCGGAAAACTGGAAAATGAAACGGAGGAACCTATTATAAATAGACTTTAATTCCTTCGATTTAAGTATCTCATTCTTCTCTTCTTTTGTATTAACAAAGAGAGAAGAAATTAAAGAGATAGAAAAAAAAAGAGTGTTTTTTTTGGAGATCTCTTGTGAGTTAGAGAATTATTTCTCGGTAATACTCGGGGTTTGGGTTGGTGAGAGATATAGTGTTTTGTATACACTTGTAATATTTCTCCGGTTATAAATATTGCAGCAGCTCCGTGGACGTAGCCTATATTGGGTGAACCACGTAAATCTTGGTGTTCTTGTTGATTGTTTTATTCCGCAATTATTATCGTCATGATCGCTTCGGTATAATCCATAACAACTGGTATCAAAGCTGTTACAGTGTCCAGGAGCCTTGGTGAAAAATTTCTTAAAATTTTGAGTATGCTCTGTGGTTGCAGCTTTGTCTGATCTTCCACATCAGAAAAGATTTTTTGAAATTTTATTAAGGCAGGTGAAGCGATGGCCGGAAATGAAGGATCGGGACCTGGAATCAATAAGTTCGACGGTACAGATTTCACGTTCTGGCGCTTACAGATTAAAGATTATTTTTATAGCAAGAAGCTACATCAACCTCTATCCGGGGTGAAGCCATAAAATATGGAGGATGATGAGTGGGAGCTTCTTGACCGACAAGTGTTATGGATAATACGATTGACCCTAACAAAGAACGTGGCACACAACGTGGCAGAGGAAAAAACCACGGAGGAGATTATGTCCATTTTGTCGGACATGTACGTGAAGCCATCAGCAAATAAATAAAGTGTTCCTCATGAAAAAGTTATTTAACTTAAAGATGGAGGAAGGTGCTTCGGTGGCAGCACACATCAATAAATTCAACACGATTGTTTCCCAACTAACATCGGTTGAAATTAAATTTGATGATGAAATTCGAGCACTTATTCTATTGGCATCTTTGCCAAATGCTTGGGAGCCGATGCGGGCAGCGGTTAGAAATTCTGTTGGAAAGGGAAAGTTACAATTCAATGATGTCAGAGATCGAATCCTTGGCGAAGAAGTTCGCAGGAGGGATTCGGGAGAAGCAACATATCGAGATCTGCCCTAAATCTTGAAAACAAAAGTAGGGGCAGGAGTAGCGAAAAAGGTTCTAACCGATGGCATGGCAGATCCAAATCAAGAACTGGAAAAGAAAAAAATACCTTTGAAAATAAATTGATGTGCTAGAGCTGTGGTGAAACTGGTCACATGAAAAAGGACTGCAGATCACCCAAGAATAATGCAAATGTTGTTACTGAGGATGTACATGATGCCTTAGTACTATCCATGGAAAGCCCGGTTGATTCTTGGGTTATGGATTCGGGAGCTTCATTTCATACCACCGGTGATCGTGAGGTATTCAGTAATTACATTGCTGGTAATTACGGAAAAGTTTTCCTGGCTGATGGAAAACCGTTGAAAATAGCTGGTATGGGTGATATCAGTTTAAAAATGTCAAACGGATCCATCTGGAAGCTCAACAAAGTGAGGCATGTACCAAAGTTGACCCGAAATCTGATCTCAGTGGGACAGCTCGATGACGAAGGCCATAAAGTGACTTTTGGTGATGGCTCTTGGAAAGTGAGCAAAGGAACCTTGATTGTTGCTCGAGGACAGAAAACTGGAACCCTCTACATGACTTCCAGTTGCAGAGAAATGTTAGCAGCTGTGGATACTGGAGCTAACTCAAGTCTATGGCACTGTAGACTTGGACATATGAGTGAGAAAGGAATGAAGATGCTGATATCAAAAGGGAAGCTACCGGAGTTAAAAATTATCGAACACAAACTGTGTGAAAGTTGTGTTCTTGGAAAACAGAAAAGGGTGAGCTTTTCGAAAGGCGATAGAGAACCAAAAGCAGCAAAGTTGGAGCTGGTTCATACTGATGTGTGGGGGCCATCTCTTGTGACATCCCTTGGAGGCTCACGATATTATGTCACATTTATCGATGATTCGAGCAGGAAAGTTTGGGTTTATTTTTTGAAAAATAAATCTGATGTTTACGAAACCTTCAAGAGATGGAAAGTCATGGTGGAAAATGAGACCAACTTGAAAGTAAAGTGTTTACGGTCTGACAATGGTGGAAAATATGAAGATATTGAGTTCAAGAAGTATTGTGCACAGAACGGGATCAAGATGGAGAAAACCATTCCTGGTACACCTCAACAGAATGGTGTGGCTGAAAGAATGAACAGAACCCTGAATGAACGTGCCAGGAGCATGAGATTGCACGCTGGACTGCCGAAATCATTCTGGGCTGGTGCACTTAACACTGCAGCGTATCTGATCAACAGAGGACCTTCGGTACCACTTGATTGTAGAATACCAGAGGAGGTCTGGAGCGGCAAAGGAGTAAACCTTTCGTTCTTGAAAGTTTTTGGTTGTCTCTCATATGTTCACATCGATTCAACCAACAGAACGAAACTTGATCCAAAATCAAAAAAGTGTTTCTTTATTGGTTATGGAGATAATGAGTTTGGTTATCGGTTCTGGGATGACCAAAATCGAAAGATTATTCGGAGCAGAGATGTCATTTTCAATGAGCAAGTTTTTTACAAGGACAAGTCAGACATTGCAGCAGGAGATAAATGTCCCGAAGTCCTGAAGTCAAATGAAGTGTCATTGATAGATATTCCTGTGAATGAGTCGGAGGATAGTAACCAGGAAGAAGAAACTGCACAAGATGATGACCCACAAACTCCGGAAATTGAACTCAGGAGATCTTCTAGAACAATCAGACCACCTCAGAAATACTCCCCTGCACTTCACTATATTTTGCTGACTGATAAAGGTGAACCGAAGACCTTTGAAGAAGCGATGCAAAATGATGATTCAATCAAGTGAGAGTTAGCTATGGAAGATGAGATGGATTCACTGTCATCCAATCAGACGTGGAAGTTGACGGAACTTCCGGAAGGCAAGAAGGCATTACACAACAAGTGGGTGTATCGGATCAAAGAAGAAGTTGATGGTAGCAAACGGTACAAGGCAAGACTTGTTGTAAAAGGTTTTCAACAGCGGAAAGGCGTTGATTACACCGAGATTTTCTCTCCAGTGGTGAAGCTGACCACTATCAGAACTGTACTTGGACTAGTGGCGAAGGAAGACTTAAATTTGGAGCAGTTGGATGTAAAGACGGCGTTTCTTCATGGTGAATTGGATGAAGAAATTTATATGAAGCAGCCACAGGGATTTGAAGTACGAGGGAAAGAGAAAATGGTGTGCAAACTTCAGAAGAGCTTGTACGGTCTCAAACAAGCTCCAAGACAGTGGTACAAGAAGTTTGATGGATTCATGAATAACATCGGTTTCCTGAGGTGCCAGGCGGGATCACTGTTGTTATGTGAAGAAGATTGATGGTTCCTATATCATTCTACTACTATATGTGGATGACATGTTGATAGTAGGATCGTGTCTGGAGGAGATTGATAAGCTCAAGAGAGAGTTATCAAAAGAATTTGCAATAAAAGATTTGGGAGCTGCAAAACAAATTCTTGGTATAAGGATCTTGAGAGATAGGGTGAACGGAGTCTTGAAGTTATCTCAAGCAGAGTACGTGAAAAAAGTGCTTAGCAGATTCAACATGGATGAAGCTAAACCGGTGAGTACTCCTTTGGCTAGTCATTTCAAACTAACCAAAGCCCAATCACCATCGACGGAGCAGGAGCATGCTTATATGAATAAGGTTCCTTATGCATCTGCTGTCGGAAGCCTTATGTATGCAATGGTGTGCACCAGACCAGACATAGCACATGCAGTGGGAGTTGTGAGCAGGTTTATGAGCAATCCAGGGAAACAACATTGGGAAGCATTGAAGTGGATTCTCAGATATTTGAAAGGTACTGTTAGTTCATCTCTGTGCTTCAGAAAGTCAAATTCAGGCTTACAAGATTTTGTAGATGCCGACATGGGTGGTGACCTAGAGGGTAGGAAGAGTACTACTGGATATGTGTTTACATTGGGTGGTACGGCAGTAAGTTGGATATCCAAGTTGCAAAAGATTGTTGCACTTTCGACTACTAAAGCTGAGTACGTTGTTGTGACAGAAGCTAGCAAAGAGATGATCTGGTTGAGATCATTCTTTGAGGAGTTGGGTCAGAAGCTTGAGGATAGCACATTACACTGTGATAGTCAGAGTGCTATTCATTTGGCAAATAATCATGTTTATCATGCTAGGACGAAGCATATACAGGTTCGGTACCATTTCATCAGATCGATTTTGGAAGATGGAATCTTGATGCTTGAGAAGATTCCTGGAAGCAGAAATCCAGCTGATATGTTCACGAAGGCAGTGACCACTGACAAACTGAAGTTATGTTCAACTTCAGTTGAACTACAAGTATAAGAGAGGAGGCATGAGCCGCTACTTTGACTGTGTGAAGTCATGATTGAAATCAAGTCTTCAAGTGGGAGAATTGTTAGGCAGGTAGGTATATTAAATAAATGCGGTGGGGCCCACATTTATTTAATAAATCATCACATCCCACATCGGAAAACTGAAAAATAAAACGGAGGAACCTATTATAAATAGACCTTAATTCCTTCGATTTAAGTATCCCATTCTTCTCTTCTTTTGTATTAACAAAGAGAGAATAAATTAAAGAGATAGAAAAAAAAAGAGTGTTTTTTTTGGAGATCTCTTGTGAGTTAGAGAATTATTTCTCGGTAATACTCGGGGTTTGGGTTGGTGAGAGATATAGTGTTTTGTATACACTTGTAATATTTTTTCGGTTATAAATATTGCAGCAGCTCCGTGAACGTAGCCTATATTGGGTGAACCACGTAAATCTTGGTGTTCTTGTTGATTGTTTTATTCCGCAATTATTATCGTCATGATCGCTTCGGTATAATCCATAACAGGATTCACAAATAGGGAGGTTAATTTTAAGAGGGATTCATATTTTTAACTTGCAAGAGGCTTTAAAAAAAACTTGCAAGAGGCTAAAATATATATTAAACTGTGGTAAAACAATAATTAAATCTCATATTTTCGTCCGAACAAGTTGCTTATGAGAGCCAAAATTTGGATTTTTTTTTGTAATTTCTCTGAATTATTAAACCAGAAAAAGGTGAATAATTGTGACATCAAAATTTGCTTTAGCAAACACATAATCATTGTTTTTCAAATTTTCAAAAGTTGATCTTGGTTACATTATAATCCTTAGTTAAAAAAACTATTGATTTATTTTTCCACCTACTTTGGTTGATAATTAAGGATGGATGGTTTGTTTTTCAGTCTCAAGAATCACTAGCTTGTTTGAGAGATGGATGATCTTCCGGAGTCGCTTTTAATGGAGGTTCTTGTCCGGCTTCCGTCCATGGCATTACATAGGTTCAAAGTCGTCTGCACGAAGTGGCTCTCCCTGACTTCGACCCCTTATTTCCTTTCCAAATATAAATCATATGCTTCTCGAGGATCGATATCGTCACGTTGGGCCTTCGTTTTGGGTAAAGGATGCAATTGTTCTGCAATTCATGATCCAGTTGAGGCGCATGAATTGTTGATCGACTTGCACTCTGCAGGGATCTCAAGTGCCCGATTCCTAACCAATCGAACGACGACGTGCTCACGACTAGATATAGGATAAAGGGAGTGAGCAATGGGCTGGTTTTGTACCATTGGTGGTCGCGTGGTCCAAGAAATGACGAGCACGGTCTGAATTGGGGCGTATGCAACCCTGTCACCAGGCAGTGTGTTGTCCTTCCCCGAGGCATTAGTGAGTACAACTGGCCTGACGTTTGCGGATTTCTCACTCGAATTGAAGATGGGGTTGTCACGAGCTTTACTGTGGTGAAATATGGGGTGGAACTGTGCCAATTCGAAGTGTTCTCGTCGAAAACCGGCGAGTGGAAACTCTCACGTGCCTATAATAGTCCTGAGCCTTTTTTCTTGCAAAGGACACCCACTGATTTTTGTGGAATCCTACATTGGATCATATGTTCGTACAGTAGTGGGATACTTGCATATGATCACAGCAGAAATAATTGCCGCGTCATTCCTGTTCATGCCGCGGACGGGCTTTGTCGTGAGTTGGGGATATGTGGCACGCAACGCACGACGGGCATCTAAGATATATAGAATTTGATGGGCAGAGCCTGAGAGTTTGGGTGCTGAACGATTACGGTCGCGGAGACAATTGGTTTTTGCAACATAGAGCCAGCTTTACCGATATTCTTCAAGATTTTCATTTCGAGTGCGAGACATGGGAAATCAGGAAAGAGTTGAAGCTCATATGTTTCCATTCGTTCGATCCCGATGTCGTCTACTTGGGATGCCATTATGTTTTTCTATCTTACAACTTGCGGGAAGGGAAATCGCAGGTTCTCAAAACTTATGCTCTTAGTCGAAGCTGGAACTTTATATGGAGTCGAGCCTTTTGCTTGGTTATTCCGCTGCTTCCACCGCGGATTCCCTTCGTCGCCTCGCCGAAGGAATGAAGGGAATGAATCTAGCTTACTAGGCTATTATGATTTTGATGATGTTGGATTTGAGTTGATACATTGTTCTTTTCGATGGATATACGTATGATTTATCAGGGTGTTTAAACCGTCGTTTGTCTCGTTAATGGAACATTGATTGATGCTCTAACCTTTACTTTGTACTCAATTGTCAAATTGGAGGAGCGTAGATTGGTACATTGTGATTTATTCTTTATTTTTTGTTGTTATCTTCAAATTATTTAGTTACTATTCTGTTGAATATAAACTTATTAGACAATTATCTAAATTAAAGTGACGAAGTAGGGAGAAAAGCTAAGAGTCATGGTAGAGTATGTCTATATGAGAGAAAGAGTCGATCTACTCTATATTTGCAATTAAAATCAATTTTTTTGCTGAAAAATAATAATTTTTCATGAATCGAATCAGATGTCCATATCCTAAATATAGACCGAATCTTTTTTTACTTTAAATATAGACCGAATCTCACAAATTAAAATACATAAGATTGTATTACTAGATAGCTACTCTTTATTTTATTTGGTTTGAGTTTCATATGGGAAATATTTTTTTTTGTTCAATAACTTGTCCATATTTTGGTTTTGGTTCAATAACTTTTCAAAATTTAGTTTTGGTACACTAACTTTTAATTTTCAGTGATTTTGGTCCAACTGCATACGTGTCAGTTATATTGGCACACGTCACCCGAAAAATGCTGACGTGTGCCAATGTCTAGCTAAGACGTGTGCAGTTGGACCAAAAGCACTGAAAATTAAAAGTTAATGTATCAAAATCAAATTTTGAAAAATTAATGGACCAAAACCAAAACATATACAAGTTAATGGATTAAAAAAATATTTTTCCTACAATAAAATATATCAAGTAAAATCTCAAAAAATACATCTCATAATCTTCATCCTCGGCGAGTCACTTTTGCTGGTCACAAAAGGTAGCAAAAATCTTGAGGATTTTTTTATTATTAACCACAAAAATGTGAGAATCAAGAAAGATAAAGAGATAAAATAGAGATTTCAAGAGATATGATTTGTTCAAATTTTAAAATATATTAAAATCAAATCTTTGTCATGATATTTTGTGTGCTAATCAAGTCACTTTTTTTCTCAATAAAAGGAATGATTAGGGGTGGTTCGGTATGGTATACCGCATAAGGTATCGAATACCGCATACGTACCGAAATTTTCGATATCGATACCGTAACGAAAATTTTGGTATGACATAAATCCATACCGATACCGTACCGAATATCAAAATTCGGTACAGTATCGATATGATACCGTGTATATCGATTTTTTATACTATTTTTTTCCTGTATACCGAAATACCAAAAATTCAAAAATCTTATACCGTTACCGATACCGAAAATTTCGGTACGGTATCATACCGAACCGAAATTTAAGGTATACCGAAATTTTTGATTTTTTTTTCGGTACGGTAAAGACGGTGTGACGACATTTCGATATTTTTTGTCAGCCCTAGGAATGACCATGACCTTTAATGAGAGGAAGAACTCATGAACATAACAATAATAATAATAATTTATTATTATTATTATTATTATTTTATTATTTATTACTTATTACTTATTACTTACACTTACACATATAAATATGTGAGTTTATTTGTAAATTTACATGACTAATCTTGATCATTACTACATAATTAATGTGTTTTTTAGTTATGTTTTTTAATTACTTATTTATGTGACTTTTCAATTAACTAATTTATTACTTATTACTTACATATGTGAGTTTATTTGTGAATTTACATTACTACCCTTGGCCATTACTACATAATTAATGTGTTTTTTAGTTATATATGTTTTTTTATTTATTTATTTATGTGGCTTTTCAATTAACTAATTTATTTAAAAAAAGTATATCATGCATTCTTCCAAATAAAAAAATTAAAATTTTGTGAATCTACTATTTATTATTTGCTCTTTTCTTATTTGATTTAATTTTTCTATTATATATCTACCATCTGACCTAATACTCTAATATTTTTTATATATATAAATATGTTAGTTCTAATTGTTATTTTACAAAGTTATCCTCCAATGTGTATACAAATGAATATCATTCGATTGTGAATTTAGTAATTCACGTTGGGATCCAGTGATATTGCATTTAGTTATCATATTGTATTTAATCTAATCTAATTTAATTTAATGGTGCACTTTCGTTTCATTTAAGATATGACTATTGACTAATGCAATTTAGTGAAGTTTTGGATTGTGTTTAATTTTAATTAAGTTTGGGTTCAGTTTTCATGATCATCTCATTCTTTCATTTTATTAGCTTCGAGTATGGTTCTTGTGTTTTTTTTTTTTTTTATTTCCCCCTTGTTTAGGCCTGCATTGTTGATTTTCTTAAAAAATAAAATTAGGATTTTTTATTACATTTTAATTTTGTTGAATTCCTTCAACAAAAAAAAAGTTCGTTGAATTGAATTGTGGTGAAATTATATATAAAAAGTGTATTAAAGTACCTTCAGATTTATTTTGGTTTCAAACCTCCATTGTCGACAAAGTATGCTCAATATTTTGAATAGAAAAAATAGGTTTTTTATATAAGAGAATTCCTTTGTGTTGATTCTTCACATCCAATGGTGAGGTAAAGACTGTTTGATATATTAAATTTAATTTTTATGCCTATTAATTAAATGAATTATTCAACTCATTTCATTAAATAAGATAGATTATAAAGTGCTCTATTTTGAATACTTTCGTATATTTTACAGGTCCGCGATAAAGTATAAATGAGAAATGAAAGTTTATTGAGAAATAAGTGATGAGAATGAGAAAATCTAATGACGGCTAATAGAATATATTATATTATATTACATTTTTAAACAAATGTTCATTATATTGAAATTAACTACATCTTGAAAATTGTGCAATAATTTTTTGAATACATAAAATAGGGATAAAATGAGAAGTTTAATTTGTACAAAATTTGTTTTCCAATGATTTTTTCTTAATTCATGTGAAAAAAATAGGTCTATATAATTGAAACGAATGAAATATGTTTTTTGACTTGAAGGGAGTTGTTTTTATATCAAAATCACGCAAAAATATGGATTGAAAAGTGTCACATAAGGATAGATAAATATATATGATTTATTGTTATGCACGTAAATTTTTTAAGCCCTTGTGTTTTTCGCTATTTAGATTCATAAATACTAGGGGTGAAAACGAATCGAACTTGTTCGTGAGCTTTTCGAGCCGGATCGATAAATATTTGATTCGTATTCAAACTTATAAAATTAGAGCCGAATTTGAACATGTTCGAACTTTTTTTCGAGCTGGGCTCGAGCCAAAATTATTTGTTCGATAGCTCGCGAATAGTTCGCGAGCCTTAATATTTAATTAATATAATATAATTATATAATAAATATATATATTTCTAACATTTTCGAATATTTCGAGATTTTTGAACCATAATATTTCGAGCAATAGTTAGCTAATACGTTCGAATATTTCGAGCCGAGCTCGAGCCAAAATATTTGAAATTACCGAACTTTGAATCAAGCTCGAACCTGTTCGTGAGCTTTTTGAGTCGGCTCGATAAATACTTGATTCGTATTCAAACTTATCAAACTCGAGCCGAATTCGAACATGTTCGAACTTTTTTTTCGAGCCGAGCTCGAGCCAAAATTATTTTGTTCGATAGCTCGCGAATAGTTCGCGAGCTTTAATATTTAATTAATATAATTATATATAAATATATATTTCTAACATTTTCAAAGATTTCGAGCTTTTCAAACCATAATATCCGAACTCGAACTTCATTTCCAGCCGAGCTCGAGTCAAAATATTTGAAATTACCGAACTTCGAATCAAGCTTGAACTCGAATATAATTATATCGAGTCGAATTCGAGCCTTAAAATTTTACCATTATTCGGCTCGATTTGGTTCCGTTGCAACCCAAATAAATACTCCTAAAAATAGTATTATTAAACGAATTTAAACATTATCTAAATTCCGTAATCATATTTTCAATGGTTAGTCATACACATGCAGCGCACGTGCACTTTTCTAGTAATAATAAAAGGCGAGACATGTGGGGGTTTAAAAATTTTAGAAAGAAGAGTTCTACGTAAAAGCTTAGCTAACCGATCGTACATATAGATATATTGGAACAATCTTGGCGATCCATTTACGATAAGGTACGTTGTGCGGTAATTTTCTTGGTGCATTTTTATTGAATAATAATAATAATATATGATTTTTAATTTGTATATATATATATATATATATATATATATATATATATATATATGAATCAGTGAGAATGATTTCAGTACGTCTCAATAAAACTTCAGTTTGAGAGATGGATGATCTTCCGGAGTCGCTTTTAATGGATGTTCTTCTGCGGCTTCCTTTGGTGGCATTACATAGGTTCAAAGTCGTGTGCAAGAAGTGGCGCTCCCTGATTTTTACCCCTTATTTCCTAGGCGAATATAATTCACATTCTTCTCGAGGATCGATATCGCCTCGTTGGGCCTTCGTTTCGTGTAAGGAATACTATTGTTCTGAAATTCATGATGATCCAGTTGAGGCACATGAATTGCTGATCGACTTGCACTCTGGCGATCTCAAGTGCCCGATTCCTAACCGGTCGAACGACGAGAGTGGATATAGGATAAAGGGAGTTAGCTATGGGCTGGTTTTGTACCAGTGGTGGTCGGCGGTCGCGTGGTCTGAATTGGGGCGTATGCAACCCTGTCACCAGACAGTATGTTGTCCTTCCCCGATCATGCATTAGTGAGCACAACAACTGGCATGCCGTTTGCGGATTTCTCACTCGAATTGAAGACGGGGTTGTCACGAGCTTTACGGTGGTGCAATATGGGATGGAACTGTTCCAATTCGAAGTGTTCTCGTCGGAAACCGGCGAGTGGAAACTCTCACCTGCCTATAGTAGTCCTGACACTTTGTTCTTGCAACGGACACCCACTGATTTTGGTGGAATCCTACATTGGGTCATATGTTCACACAGTAGTGGGATATTTGCATTTGATCCCAGCAGAAATAATTGCCGCGTCATCCCTGTTCCGGCCGCCGACGGGCCTTGTCGTCATATTGGAATGTGTGGCACGCAACGCACGACGGGCATCTAAGATATATAGAATTTGATGGGCAGAGCCTGAGAGTTTGGGTGCTGAACGAGGAGACAGTTGGTTATTGCAACATGGAGCCATTGCCGATATTCTTCAAGATGTCCATGTCGAGTACTGCGACACATGGGAAATCAGGGGAGAGTTGAAGCTCATATGTTTCCATCCGTTCGATCCCCATGTCGACTACTTGGGATGCCATTATGTTTTTCTATCTTACAACTTGCGGGAAGGGAAATCGCTGGTTCTCAAGACTTTTGATGCTTTTAGTGGTGATGGAAGCTGGTACTTTAAATGGAGTCGAGCCTTTTGCCTGGTTATTCCGATGATTCCCTTCGTCTTCTCGCCCAAGGAACCAAGGAATGAATCTTACTAGGCTATTATCATCTCCGTTTGATAGACGGATATTTGGATGGATTGGTAACTAAGGTCATGTTTGAATTGATTTTAATTGATTTTTGTAGTTGGATTAACAAAAGTTACACTAACTCATTGGCAACGTCACAATTTAGGTTTTATTTTATTTGTTCACATGGATTACAAAAGTAATTTACAAAACTACCCTTTCATTAAAACGAAATAGGTCCACTTGTTTAATAATTGAGTGAGATAATGACATTTTGATCAATCTAAATTATTTATACTAAATTATCCCATTTTTAAAAATCATATCAAACATAAAAAAAAAAAAAAAAACTATCAAACACGTACTTATCTTTCCTTATTATCAATCACTTATCAATCAACAATTTAATGAATGAGTTATCCCATCTCTGTAGGCCACATATCGTTAATGGAAGATTGATTGATGCTATAGCCTTTACTTTGTACTCAATTGTAAAATTGGTGGAGCGTAGAATGGTACATTGTGATTTATTCTTTGTTTTTTTTGTTTTTATCTTTGAATTATTTAGTTACTATTCTGTTCAATATAAACTTATTAGATAATGATCTAAATTTATCTAAATTAAAGTGACGAAGCAAGGAGAAAGGAGCTCAGAATCACGATAGAGCAGGTCGATCATGAGATAAACAAGTCGATATATTTTATATTTTCAATTAAAATCAATTTTTTTTGCTAAAAATAATAGTTTTTCATGAATCGATTCGGAAATTCATATCATAAAATTGAAGTGTGAACAGTTTCATAAATGTTTTTGTTATTTTCTAATTTAGTAGCTTGATGCGAGGGCCTTGGATATGATTTTTTTTATTTGGTTCCTCATAAGTTATGCTTTTGTTTTCATTAAAAAAAACAATTAAGAAACAATTGTGGGACAATCTCAATTATTAATTGTATTGAAATGCAATGACGTATCCAGGATTTCGGATTTTGGGAACCTCTTATAAAAGACTGACGAAATATTAAAATTGAAACGACAAAAACTCCGCCACTTATATTTAACTAAGTTCATTGTATGTTTTTCATAAATTTTTAGCTCAAAGGAATTCGAGGTTTATTAAAATTTTTAGAATTTTCAATTATAACATCAATACAAATATTTTTAGCAATTTTTTAAATAAATATCATCAATGCATCACTTTAAAAGAAATCAATGTATTCGAAAGAAAATCATCCTTCGTTTTATTTCGAAACCTAGTTTAGCAAGATCAACTATATCTTGTTAATTTTTTGTTAATACATGATCTATTAGCAATATAAAATTTCAAAAAACCAAATTTTTACTTCTTATTTTATTATATATAATTTATTATATATTATTTCAGAACATATTTAATTAAGCTCGATCATTTGAAATCATAATTTTTCGAAAAAAAAAATAAAAAATTGACCGTACATGATGTTAAATTGGAAGTAGTGCAGTATTTTTTTTATATATTTTATTTTTAGATTTATGAATTTCATCATTATCAACGATGGTGAACGGACGCAACGTTCGTCAGGCAGAACGGACGCAACGTTGAGGAACGGACGTTCCGTTCGTGGTCTATAAATAGGGGTGCCGAGGCTCACATTTGAGCACACCTTTCATCTCTTCTCTCTCGATTCCTTAGCCTTCTAACTCAGATCTAGGGAATTCTAGGCGTCCCATTGGGAATCCGGAAGTGGCATAGTGATCCAGGCGTCGTAGCGGAGCTGTGGCCTAGTTTTGAGGCAATCGACAGCAAATGGCTAACGACGGACGAAGGTATAGCTTTTGCTTCCTAAAAATATTTAGGAGTATGCAATAGCCTAGTTAAGGCTTTTAGAGCACTTTAATGATATTAGTATCATCTGGGAGTATAGTGCGGATTATAGGCGTAGACCTATAGCTGGTAGAGCGCGCCTAGTATTTGAGGTACGATAGTATTGTTCGAGATATCCTGACTGAGTATGCATGTATTATGTAACTGCATGATTTATATGCCATGATTTTATGCTCCATACATTTACATCTTGAGCTATCTCTATTGAGATGTCTGTTAGTAGGGTTTACCCTATCCTGTTAGTGGATGGACTTCCATCGATTTGGGTCCCGCGTATCCACTGGTATTTTCGGTATGTGAGCCACCTCCTGAAGTGATGGCACAGCGTGCTACATACCAGGGCCCGGTCTGTCTTTGTTATCTTATCCTTGACCTCGAGTTTTAGGGAGTTCACTTGCATGCATGTATACTCATACTCTCGTGCTGAGCATTTTATGCTCACGTCTCGTACTCTGTGTTTCTGGATACCTTATTCCTTGGGGCAGGTTTGCGACTGGACGAGGCGGGTGAATCCAAGAGGGGCTAGGCAGTAGTCAGCCAGCTGGAGCTTTGTCTAGTTTTCTTTTTCTGTTGTTATTGGGTTGATACAGCTTTCGATTTGGTTGTATAAACTATTTGGATATTTACAGAATCCTTTCCTTGGGATTGTATAATGTTTTTTTGGTTTCCGCAGTTTAATTCTTATTTCTGTTTAATTAAGTTAATTGCATGCCTAAGTTCTTCTTAGTAGGTGATCCAGGTAAGGGCCACTACATTTATGGTATCAGAGCATGCATAGTATTTTTGGGAATCTATATTTTGCATAAGATAACCGTGAGGTACTTTTGTAGATGGCGAACTACGATGATCAGAGTAGTTATGGTAGTGGAGGTGGACGCTGGGGAGACGATGACCGTGAGCGTCGTCGGGAGCGTCATCATCGTCGACGTGATGAGGATCGTTTCAGTGTGCGCCGCTTCCTGCATATGGGTCCTAAGCCCTTGGTTGGAGGCGAGTCTCCAGAGGATGTGGAGAACTGGTTAGACCGCATGGAGACGACTTTCCAGACTTTCCACTGCACTGAGGAGCAGAATATAAAGACACTGGGTTACCTTCTAGATGGGCGAGCCCATAGGTGGTGGAGGTTTACTTCTGCACCCTTTGTTACTGCGAGAGGAGTGGCCACCTGGGTTGAGTTCCGCACAGCTTTTCAAAAGCTGTATTTTTCTCCTGCACTCCGACAGTCGAAGGCGGGAGAGCTACTGAGTCTGCGACAGGGAGCCATGTCTATTGACGAGTATCAGCAGAAGTTCTTTGATCTGTTGTCTTATTGCCCTGAGATTGCCGACAGCTCTGAGATAAAGTATAATCTGTTCCTTCAGGGCCTTAACACTGAGATCCATGACCGTGTGGTGGTTGGCGATGACATGACCTACGAGGGTTTGGTGAGCCGTTGTCACCAGGCAGAGGATAGCATTCGGCGGAACAGGTCTTTCTCTCAGTCTAGGCCTGCGAGTTCTTTGGGTCCCAGTGCTCAAACTTTCAAGAAGTCCAGATCTACTTCTTCTTCATCTGGTTCTGTTGGTGTTGTCCGTTTTGGAAAGAAGGAAAAGTGTGATCATTGTGGGAAGAACCATTCGACCGACCGATGCCGCAAAGCTTCTGGATCTTGTTTTCGGCGTGGAGAGGTTGGTCATCTCCGGAGAGATTGTTCACAGTCTGGGGGAGGCGGTTCTGGTTCAGGGTCTGGTTCTCAGGCTACCGTTCAGCAGAGGGCGCAGGGACAGCCTGCTGGGAGTTCTCATTTGAGACCGCGGGCTACTGGCCAGGTGTTTGCCTTGAGGCATGATCAGGCTGTGGAGGAGAATGAGAAGGTCATCGCAGGTACATTTCTATTTTATGGTATATCTGCTATCATACTTATTGACACTGATGCATCTCATTCCTTCATTTCTGTACGTTTTGTTAAGAGGCATAAGTTACCATGCATTGGACTAGACGTAGTAGTTTCTGTTTCTACTCCAACGGGTCAATCTGCTTTGGCTAAGCTTCTAGTGATGGGTTGCCCTTTAGAGTTCGAAGGAAATATTCTGTTAGCGAATCTCATGGTTCTTGCGATAGATGACTTCGATTGTATTCTGGGGATAGACATGCTGACTACCTATCGAGCTTCGGTGGACTGCTATTAGAGATTAGTACGCTTTCATCCGGATGAGAGTGAGAGCTGGTTTTTCTATGGTGAGGGAGCGCGACCCCCGATGCCTTTAGTATCAGTTTTGAGAGCCTGTCAAGCTCTAGAGTCTGGCAGGGAAGGCTACCTTATCTATGCAGTTGATTTGTCCGCTGAGAGGGTTGGGATAGAGAGCATTCTTGTTGTGAATGAATTCCCAGATGTATTTCCAAATGAGATTCCGGGTTTGCCTCGTGCTAGGGAAGTTGAGTTTGGCATAGAGTTGATGTCTGGTACTTCTCCTATTTCTCGAGCACCGTATCGTCTAGCTCCGTCAGAGATGCGAGAGTTGAAGAATCAGTTACAGGATCTTTTGGACAAGGGGTACATTCGTCCTAGTGTATCTCCTTGGGGAGCTCCTATTCTCTTTGTGAAGAAGAAGGATGGGTCTATGCGGTTGTGCATTGACTATCGACAGCTGAACCGAGTTACTGTGAAGAACAAGTATCCTTTGCCTCGTATTGATGACTTGTTTGATCAGCTGCAGGGCACTTCGGTTTACTCCAAGATTGACTTGAGATCTGGGTATCATCAGTTGATAGTCCGAGATCAGGATATAGCCAAGACTGCATTCCGTACTCGCTATGGGCATTACGAGTTTCTAGTGATGCCATTTGGATTGATTAATGCGCCGGCTATATTTATGGATCTGATGAACCGTGTCTTCAGGGAGTATTTAGACAAGTTTGTCGTGGTTTTCATTGACGACATCTTGGTGTATTCGCGTAATGTGGAAGAGCATGTTTCTCACTTGCGAGTGGTACTGCAGACTCTTCGGGATGAGCAGTTGTACGCTAAACTGAGAAAGTGTGAGTTCTGGATGGATCGAGTGGTGTTTCTTGGCCATATCATATCCAGGGATGGGATTTCTGTTGATCCGAGCAAGATTGAAGCTGTGCATAATTGATCGCGACCGATGACGGTTGCTGAGATCCGTAGCTTTCTGGGTCTAGCAGGATATTATCGTCGTTTCATTCTAAACTTCTCTCAACTAGCTCGACCGTTGACGCAGTTTATCCGCAAGGGTGTGGATTTCGAGTGGTCTTCCGAGTGTGAGGAGAGTTTCTGTGAGCTTCGACGACGGTTGACTTCTGCGCCGGTGTTGGCATTATCGTCAAGATCTGGAGGGTATGTGGTGTACACGGATGCCTCTCTTCAGGGGTTAGGTTGTGTCCTGACTCAGAATGGGCATGTGATAGCATACGCTTCTAGACAGTTGAAGTTGCACAAGGACAACTATCCAGTTCACGATTTGGAGTTGGCAGCTATTGTGTTCGCTTTGAAGATATTGCGTCATTATCTGTATGGCGAGAAATTCGAGATCTTTACCGACCACAAGAGTCTCAAGTATTTGTTCACTCAGGCGGAGTTAAACATGAGGCAGAGACGTTGGATGGACTTGCTTAAGGACTATGATTGCGAGATTAAGTACCATCCGGGAGCTGCTAATCTCACCACTGATGCTTTGAGTCGCAAGGTGCGACTATTCGCACTTCAGACTTGTTCGATGTCTAGTGCGATCAGTGACTGTTGTACTTCAGGGTATACCTTCAAGCATAAGAAAGGTATGCAGAGTATAGAGATGTTTGAAATTTTATCTGAGACAGCTTTGTATTCGCGGATTCGAGATGCTCAGATGTCTGATTCGAAGACCCAGCGTTTGGCTCGTCTAGCCAACGAGAGTAGTACGTCTGGATTTCACTATCAGTCAGATGGTTTCCTGTGTTTGTCTGGTAGACTTGTGATTCCACAGGATGAAGAGTTGCGAGAGGAGATCTTGTCTCAGACACATCGCACCAAGTTGAGTATTCATCCGGAGAGCAACAAGATGTACAAGGATCTACGTACTCGGTTTTGGTGGAAGGGGATGAAACGCAGCATGTATCAGTATGTTTCGAGATATTTGGTGTGTCAGCAGGTCAAGGCAGAGCACCGATGACCTGGAGGTTTGCTTCGCAGTCTGCCTATTCCGGAGTGGAAATGAGAGTTTATCACGATGGATTTTGTGACCCATTTGCCGATGTCCTCGAGGAATTGTGATGCTATCTGGGTTGTGGTGGACCGACTCACCAAGTCAGCGCATTTCATTGCCTATAGCCGAGAGTACACTGTGGATCGTATGGCCCGTTTGTATGTTCAGGAGATCGTTCGACTTCATGGAGTACCTGTGAGCATTGTCAGCGATCGAGACCCCAGGTTCACTTCTAGGTTTTTGGGGAGTGTTCAGCGTGCGATGGGCACTACTCTCAGCTTGAGTACTGCCTATCATCCGAAAACAGATGGCCGTTAGTCAGAACGCACTATCCGTACTTTTGAGGATATGCTTCGAGCTTGCACTATGGACTTTGGTACAGCCTGGCAGGATCATTTGTCATTGATTGAGTTCGCGTACAACAACAACTATCATACTAGCATTGGGATGGCACCTTTTGAGGCATTTTACGGGCGACATTGTCGTACTCCACTCTTCTGGGAAGAAGTGGGGTAGAGGCAGGCTGAGGGACTGGAGTTTATCCAGCAGGCAGTAGATGTTGTTGATCAGATCAAGAAACGAATTAAGACTGCATAGGATATTCAGGCCAGCTATGGTAACACTAAGCCTAGGCCTCTGCAGTTTGATGTTGGGGAGAAAGTGTTTCTGAGAGTGTCACCTTTCCGCAGGATTCTCAGATTTGGCCTTAAGGGCAAGTTGTCTCCCAGGTTTATTGGTCCGTTTGAGATCTTGGAGAGCATTAGCGATTTGTCTTATCGTCTGGCTTTGCCACCGTATCTGTTCAGTATTCACAACGTGTTCCACGTATCTCTGTTGCGACGGTATGTGGCAGATACATCTCATATTCTACAGAGGTCTGAGGTTCAGGTGGATAAGGATTTGACTTATATTGAGAGACCTATTCGTATCCTAGATCATAAGGATAAGGTCTTACGGAATAAAGTCATTCCCCTGGTATTAGTTCAGTGGTAGCGCCGAGGCACTGAAAAAGCCACTTGGGAGCTCGAAAGCAGGATGCGCACAGAACATCCTGAGTTATTTTGATTTCATTTTCGAATTGTATTCAGCTGTAAACTCTGTAAATTTTGCAATTTGAATAAGAGAATGTTTCTGCATCTTGTTTAACATTCAGTACTTAAGATCTGATTTCGAGGACGAAATATCTTAAGTGGGGGAGAATGTAGTAGCCCGAATCCAGTTTTAGTGATTAAATGTTATTTAATCCAATAAACATGATTAAGGAGACTTATAATGGATTAATGGAGCCCGGGATTAGACCCAAAATGATCAGAAATGGTCCGAAGGGTCAGGCAGAACGAAAGCAACGTTCTAGGAACGGATGCAACGTTCGTACCATCAGAAATGCGTCACTGCTTACGTACTTGATGTGAAATTGGCACCATCGGAAGCAACGATGGTGAATGGACACAACATTCGTCAGGCAGAACGGACGCAACTTTGAGGAACGGACGTTCCGTTCTTGGTCTATAAATAGGGGTGCCGAGGCTCACATTTGAGCACACCTTTCATCTCTTCTCTCTTGATTCCTTGGCCTTCTAACTCAGATCTAGGGAATTCTAGGCGTCCCATTGGGAATCCGGAAGTGGCATAGCGATCCAGACGTCGTAGCGGAGCTGTGGCCTAGTTTTGAGGCAATCGACAACAAAGGGCTAACGACGGACGAATGTATAGCTTTTGCTTCCTAAAAATATTTAGGAGTATGCAATAGCCTAGTTAAGACTTTTAAAGCACTTTAATGATATTAGTATCATTTGGCAGTGTAGTGCGGATTATAGGCGTAGACCTAGAGCTGGTAGAGTGCGCCTAGTATTTGAGGTACGAAAGTACTGTTCGAGATATCCTGACTGAGTATGCATGTATTATGTGACTGCATGATTTATATGCCATGATTTTATGCTGCATACATTTACATCTTGAGATATCTCTATTGAGATGTCTGTTAGTAGGGTTTACCCTATCCTGTTAGTGGATGGACTTCCATCGATTTGGGTCCCGCGTATCCACTGGTATTTTTGATATGTGAGCTACCTCCTGAAGCGACGGCACAACGTGCTACATACCAGGGCCCGGTCTGTCTTTGTTATCTGATCCTTGACCTCGAGTTTTAGGGAGTTAACTTGCATGCATGTATACTCATACTCTCGTGCTGAGCGTTTTATTCTCACGTCTCGTACTCTGTGTTTCTGGATACCCTATTCCTTGGGGCAGGTTTGCGACTGGACGAGGCGGGTGGATCCAAGAGGGGCTAGGCAGTAGTCAGCCAGCTGGAGCTTCGTCTAGTTTTCTTTTACTGTTGTTATTAGGTTGATACAGCTTTCGATTTGGTTGTATAAACTATTCGGATATTTACAAATTCCTTTCCTTGGGATTATATAATGTTTTTTTGGTTTCCGCAGTTTAATTCTGATTTTTGTTTAATTAAGTTAATTACATGCCTAAGTTCTGCTTAGTAGGTGATCCAAGTAAGGGTCACTACACTCTTCCTATTAACTTCAAGTTATCCTCTGAAATGTGTCCTAGCAGTAAAGCAGATAGGATGGAGATGTCTCGAGTACCGTATGTATCAGCAGTGGGAAGTTTAATGTTCGCCATGATTTGTACAAGACCAGACATTGCACAAGCAGTGAGAGCAGTCAGTCGGTATATGGCGAATCCTGGACAAGAGCATTGGAGCACAGTTAAGAGGATTCTTAGATACATTAAGGGTACCTCGGATGCTGCATTATGTTTTGGAGGATCAGATTTTACACTCAGGGGCTATGTGGATTCAGATTACGCAGGTGATCCAGATAAAAGAAAATCTACTACTGGTTATGTGTTTACAGTTGCAGAAGGTGCAGTCAGCTAGGTTTCAAAACTACAAATGGTTGTAGCATTATCTACAACAGAGGCAAAATACATGGCAGCTACTCAAGCTTGCAAGGAGGCAATATGGATTAAAAGGTTATTGGAGGAGCTTGGGCACAAACAAGAAAATATTCCTCTGTTTTGTGACAGTAAAAGTGTCTTGCACATTGCAAGAAATCCAGCCTTTTATTTCAGGACTAAACACATTGGAGTTCAATTTCACTTTGTACGAGAATTAGTAGAGGAAAGAAGTGTGGATATGAAGAAGATCCATACAAAGGATAACATAGCTGATTTTCTGACCAAACCAGTGAATACGGAGAAGTTTGAGTGGTGTAGATCCTCAAGTGGCCTAGCAGAAACGTAAGCAGCGGGAATGATAATATTGAAAGGATGTGTGGAGATGTGTTTGATTCTCAATCAAATCTCCAAGTGGGAGAAATGTCAGCAAAGGTGTGCAGGGGACATGCATTTTATTCAAGTATCAGATCTCTTAGCCTAGTGGCAAGAGTACTGTTGTGCGATATAAAAGATATTTAAGGGGAACAATGATGTTTTTGAGATCAAATTGGATGTTCGTCTTTTTAGGATTTTCGAAACATTTATTTTTGTTGGTTAAAAAAACATTTATTGTTGTTGATACTTGATACTATAATATCATGTTTATAGATCCTACTTATACAGATAGATATACACTCAAAAAATGTTATGTGTAGATTTTTTTAAATTTTGTAAGAAAATTGTTTATTTTTAAACATTTCTTAAAACCTAACCAACACACATACATGTTTTAAATGAATCATTAATGCACTACGTGTAAGTGTAGATAGATAATCAAACGATTATTTGATATTTGTTGGAGAAATTTTTATTTGGGAACAATAAATTAGGAAGATTTGTTTAAAACCCATGTTTTTAAAGCGAGATCGGCTCATTCGAACGAGAACATGTTATAGGTCCGCTTCGGACCACTTTCAAAATCGTTTAAATGGTTGAACCGGTTAGACCAATCAAAATCGATCGGACTAGTCAAGAACCAAAAAATCGGTTATTCCGAATTATTTGATTATTTGAATTTTATTTTATTTTTTTGAAAATTAGTATTTTATTTTAAAAAACTTAAACGTAAAATTTTATTTTAAATATACATAATTATTTGAAATTTTTATTTCGTTAAAATATTAGTTTATTAATATTAGAGTTTTTTTAATTAATTTATTTTTAAAAATATATAACTATAATTGATATTTTGAATATATTTATATATTTTTTGTCTATTTATATACAGATTTTAGGTTTAAAATATAATATCCATTATATTATATTATACAAACGTTTTTCGGTTTGACCATTTGGTTAAAACGTTCTGACTAGTTAGATCTTTTTTGTTTTCAGATAGACCGCTTTGATCACTCGTCCGTTTATTAAAATATTTTTTAAAAAATTAATATACTTCATCGTCCTAGGTATGAGTGCAAATGAGCTCGGTCAAAGCTCAACTCGAGTTCGGTTTAACTGAGTTTGAGTCGAGTTCGGGTAGCTCGAATATATAATCGAGCTCGAGTTTGATATATATATTTATTCATTTATCTATATTTATTTTTATATAAGTTTATTTTTTTTGAGTGTTTTGAGTTCGAGCTCGAAATATTCACGAGTCGAGTTCGAGTTTGAAATTTATTACTCGATCGAGCTCGAGCTGAAGTAGACAAACTACGAGTCAAGCTCAATTATTATAGTACTCGAATTTATTCGTTTGCATCCCTATCCTAATTATATAAGCGATTTTTTTTTTTTTTTTTTGCTTTTGTCCTATATATGTAGTGTATTCATATATAGTGATATTTATTTTTATTTTATTTTATTTTTCAAATTTATCCCATGTAATTTGAGATTGTGTAAATATCAAAAGATATATAACGAATCATATTTATATAATCACTTTAAATAAAGTTAAAACTGAATTTTTGTTTCTTTTATATAGCAAACTATTGCGGCGTAGTTTTCAAAAACGTGGCTACGCTGCGCACTCTGCCTTCACTAAAACACTGTCCAATCTTAGGTTTTATTTTGAAATTTATTTTAGAAACGTTTTTCATATTTATAAGTATTTTTTTTAAAGCGTGATTTTTGTCAAATATTTTATAAAAAAAATGTTCTCCAAGCATTTTCAAAAAAAAATTTGGGATATGTTTTTTGATGTTTTTAAAATTGAAGGAAATAATATAGTATTACTGTTTAATTGTATAATTGTTTCTACGTAATAATCATTCAAACAAATATTTATTTTTAAAATAATTTTTTAAAATGTTTTATTAAGTTTTTTAAAAAATATTTTTATAAAAAAATTTATAAGAATTTAACCAAACGAAAATTTATTAATAATTTTATATGACACTCTAATATTATTCATGAGTTTTTGACTCAATCATCAAACTTTTATCCTCGTACACTGAAAACAACTACTATACAATCTGAACACAATTAGATATTTTTGGGAGAGCTTCTAGGAAGCACTTCTTAGTTTTTCCTTAACAAAATTTTGAAAATTTGTGAAATTTTTTTGAAAATTTGTGAAATTTTGTTAAAAATAAGCTGATAAGTGCTTCCTAAAAGTTCTCCCAAACACTACGTTATTAGACTATCACTCGATCGAGTTCAATTTCAGTTGTCCTTGTTAAGTAAAATCTCTAACAAATACATTAATTCAATAGTCAACTACTTTTTTACTTGAAAAAAAAAAAAAACAGTCAACTACTATATACGAGTCACTTTTTGGTCACAAGATAAGAAAATCTCGAGGAATTTTAAACCATAGAGGACGTGAGGATTGAGAAAGGAGATGAGAGAAATTTCAAGAGATAAGATTTGTTCAAATTTAAAAGATATTAAAATCAAATCCTTTTTCATCATGATATTTTGTGTGCTAATCAATTTACTTTTCCTGGAGAGTAATAAGAAGAAAGAAAAGAAGAAAAGGAGACCATATACGAATACGACGTGTGTGGGTTAAAAATTTTCGAAAGAAGAATTCTTCGGAAAAAATTATCACTAAGGTTGCACTGTAATTTCTTTTTCTTGCAATTTTATTTAATAATATATTATTTTTGTATATATGAATCAGAGACAATCTTTCTTCTTTGGAATTTATACATCCATGGATTCACAAATAGGGAAGTTCTGACTTGTTTTTTATTATTTATTTTTGTGGATTGATTCTTTGGTTTTTCAGTGTCAAGAACAACTTGTTCGAGAGATGGATGATCTTCCGGAGCCGCTTTTAGCGGATGTTCTTCTCCGGCTTCCGTTGGTGACACTATATAGATTCAAAGTCGTTTGCACCAAATGGCTTTCTCTGATTTCGGCCCCTTATTTCCTCCGTCAATATGCTTCTCGAACATCGATCTCCCCTCGTTGGGCCTTCCTTTCGCGTGCCGAATACGATAATTATTCCAAACGCTATCGTGCCCAGGCACATCAACTGCTGATCGACTTGCATTCCGGTGATCTCAAATGCTGCCCGAATCCGATTTCGATGCGATCATACAGGATATTGGGTGTGAGCAATGGGCTGGTTTTGTACGAGTGGTTGTCGTGGGGGAGTGGTGCACATGAAACGAATTGGGGCGTATGCGACCCCGTCACCAAGCGTTGTGTCGTCCTTCCCCCGTGCATTAGCGAGCACTTCTGGTCTGATGGTTGTGGATTTCTCACTCAAATGAAAGAAGGCGTTGTCGCGAGTTACACGGTGGTTAAGTTCGCGGGGATACCTCGAAGATTCGAGGTGTTTTTGTCGGGAACGGGGAAGTGGAAGGCATATGCGCCCTCACATGAATATATTATGAGTGGTAGCTTGTTTTCGGCACCCACCGATCTCCATGGGATTTTGCATTGGATGCATTCGTTTCAGGGAATATTCGCATATGATCCACTCAGGAATCCCGGCGCGATTCGTAACATCGCTCTCCCGGCCGACGACGGTGGTCGCGTAAGCAAGGAAGACAGAATCGGGATGTGTGGCACGCACGACGGACATCTGAGATATCTAGAATCTTGTGCGGGCTTAAGCTTGAGTGTTTGGGTGCTGAACGATTACGGTTGCGGAGACAGTTGGTTATTGCAACATAGAGCCAGGTATGCCGATATTCTCCAGGATGTCCATCCCGAGACATTGACGAAAAAGATCAAGCCCGTATCTTTCCATCCGTTGGATCCCGACGTCGTATACTTGGGATGCGATCGTGTTTTTGTCTCTTACAATATGCGGGACGGGAAATGCCATGTTCTCAAGACGTTCGATGGAGACATGGTCTATAATAATAATTGGGATCGGGCCTTTTGCCTTGTGGTTCCGACAATTCCACCGTCTCTTCCCTCGCCGTCTCCTCCGAATCTTGCTTTACGATTATGATGAGTACTTCTTTTATTTTGGATTTGATTTGAGTTTATACATTTTTCTTTTAATTCCATTGATTGATATTACTGCTCATTCTAGCAGCATGCCCCTTAATTTTGTTGTTTTTTACTCTTCACTTTCATTTCCATCCTTTATTATTATGTAAAAATCCATGCATGATCTTCTGGATTTTGGTATTTTTGCATAAACGCCGATTATTTATCGTTCCTTGCTGTTATCTTTGAATTTATCTTACTTTTGTTAATGATCCAAATGAAAGAGACATGTACATAGAACATGTGGAGAAATTAAATAGCTGAGAACCATGGTAATTTAGGAGTTTTAAATTGTATAATTTGATTTGTTGGCCTTGAATATGGTTATTATTTATTTCATTGGACAAAAACTTCTATGAGACGGTTTCATTTTTTTTTAGACGTGTCTCTTAGCTTATATGAGTTATCCATTAAAAAATATTATATTTTATGTCGAAAGTATTACTTATTATTATAATTATAGGTAGGTTTGACCCGTCTCACGGATAACACCGTCTCAGAAAAGTAGGATTTTCGAAACATTTATTGTTGTTGCTTAAAAAAAACATTTATTATTGTTGTTGATACTATAATATTATATATGTTTATAGATCTACACATACAGATAGTGATATACTCAAAAGATGTTTATGGGTGCATGTTTTTTAATTTTTAAGAATTTTTTTATTTTTAAACATTTCTTAAATCCTAAACAACACACATGATATGTTTTAAATCGGTCATTGCACTACATGTAAGGTAAATAGATAATGAAACGATTATTTGATTTTGTTGGAGAAATATTTATTTGGGAACAATAAAATAGGATAGATTTCTTTAAAACCCATGTTTTTAAAGCCGGATCGGCACATTCGGGAACAGGTTATAGTTTTGCTCCGGAAAAAATCATTTTAATGGTCGAACCGTTCAGACCAATCAAAATCGATCGGACTGGTCAAGAACTAAAAAATCAGTTCATCCGGTTTAATCGGTTTTTTCAAAAAAAAAAAATTGGAAATTAGTTTTTCTATTTTTAAAAATTCAAATGTAATATTTTATTATAAATATATATAATTATTTTAAAATTTTACTTCGTAAAATTTTATTTTAGTAATACTAGAGTTTTTTTAATTAATTAATTTATTTTTAAAAATTTATAAGTATAATTGATATTTTAAATATATTTATTAGTTATTTAGTTTTCAGACAATGATAAATATATATATATTTATCTATTTATATACATATTTTAGGTTTAAAATAAAATATATTACTCATTATATTATATTATAAAACTTTTTTTTGATTTGACCACTTGGTTAAAACGTTTTGACTAGTTAGATCTTTTTTTTAGATAAACCGCTTCGATCACCGATCTGATTATTAAAACATTGTTTAAAAAGATTAATATATTTCATCGTCCTAATTAGAGATACAAGTGAGTCAAGCTATTCGTAAGCAACTCGAAAGCGGCTCGGTCAAAACTGCTACCTATGGTAACTGTCATTCTCTGTTTGTTATGATCTTTTATTAAATTTCAAAACATCATTGGTTTTTTGTTTCCTACTTGACAAAAACAAGCGTAAAAAAATAAATTAGACACATCGTAACTTCTCTCATTCATGTCTTTTCCCATGTCTTATGTGTTCTCCTTCTCTTTCCGATCGCTATCTTTACCCAAAAAAAATATTTTAGATAACATTAAGATTGTATTTTCAACTTTTTTAAATTTAACCCCTTTCTAAAAGTTACATGATGTGTATATATATGTGTTTTAAATATTTTAGTTTTAATATTTGATTGCATTGAACATGTAGTAAATTACATGTGAACGTGTTTGCCACATTTTTTTTACACACGCAACGCGTGTGCCACGATTGCTAGTTATAGATAATAATTTTATTTAGATATAATATTTATAGATTATATTGTATTTTATTGAGTTTGTTTGCACTTTGAGTCATAATAGATAAAAGATGAAGAAAAATCGGAAAAAAAATGAGAGAGATTACTCTCATTGACAATGTCAGCTAACAAATATTATAAAAGATAAAATCGTGAGAAAGATTTTACTTTCACACTGACATACCAAACTTAGTTAATCGTGCTTGTAAAAGAAAAAATTATTTAATACGTGGTCATCAAATTTAATAATATAAAATATCGATAATAATAATATTTACTATAGTATTAATAAAATAAAATAAATAAATTAAAAATCTCAAATTTGTTAGTGATTTGAAGAGCTAAATAATTTAAATTTTAAAATTTGATACGGGATGTAAAATCTTTTATCTCAAGATTTTAATAATTTAAAAATTCCAAATTTAAATTTAAAAACGGAAAAAGGAAACCTCTTCCATCTCAAACGCAAATGTATATGTATGTATCCACTTCAACAAACAAAAAATAAAAATAATATTTGGCATTATGTGTTCCACTAGCTCGCGAGCTACTCGATTATATATATATATATATAATAAAATAAATATAAATATAATATAATATAATATATATATATATAATATTGATATATATATTTATTCATATATCTATATTTATTTATATATAAGTTTATTTTTCGAGTTTTTTGAGTTCGAGCTTGAATAATTCGAAATATTCACGAATCAAGTTCGAGTTTGAAATTAATCACTTGATCGAGCTTGAGTAGACAAACTAGATGTCAAGTTCGAGTATTATAACTCGACTCTACTCGTTTGCATCTCTAGTTTTAATTATACAAGCGATTTTATTTTTTATTTTTTTTGCTTTTGTCCTATATACGTAGTTATGTATTCATATTTAGTAATATTTATTTTTATTGTTTTTTTCAAATTTACCCCTATTTAATTTGAGATAGTGTAAATATCAAAAGATATGTAACGAATTATATTTTGTTGAGGCGTAGTTTTAAAAAACATGGCTACCTCCGCGCTCTGCCATCATATATCAAAACATAGGTTGTATTTTGAAATTTATTTTAGAAACGTTTTTCATATGTATAAGTAATTTTTATGCGTGATATTTTTGTCAAATTTATAAAAAAATATGTTCTCCAAGTAATTTCAAAGATAATGTGAGATTTGTTTTTTTTAATGTTTTTAAAATTGAAAGCAATGATGAAATATTATTGATTAATTTAATTATATAATTTTTTCTACGTAATAATTAATCAAACACATATTTATTTTTAAAATCATAGAGGACGTGAGAATTGAGAAAGGAAATAAGAGAACTCGATTTACCCTCCGCATGAGCCAATGAGCCTCTGACTCATGTGGAATAGGGTCCCCTTCGGGATCAACCTTTAAAAAAAAAAAAAGGAAATAAGAGAAATTTCAAGAGATAAGATTTGTTCAAGTTTAAAAGATATTAAAATCAAATCCTTTTCATGATATTTTGTGTGCTAATCATTATCAAGTGATTTCCTCTTTCTAAAAGGAATGAACAGGGCCAAAGCCCTTTAATCAAAGAGGAAATAATAATAATAAAAAAAATAATAATAATAAGAAAAGGAAACCGTATACGACGTGTGTGGGTTAAAAATTTCCGAAAGAAGAATTCTTCGAAAAAGTGTATCGACTAAGGTTTCACGGTAATTTCTTTTTCGTGCAATTTTATTTAATAATATATTATTTTTTATACATGAATCAGCGACGATCGTTCTTCCTTGAAATTTATGCACCAATTTTTTTTAATTTTCCCATGCATATATTTAATCCATGTTCCGTGAAAACTCAACATGAAAGTGTGTTCATAGTTGAAGTCCAGATTTGGGTCACAAAACAATCTAATTAAATCTCATATTTTCGTCGGAACAAGTTGATTAGGTTGTGGCTAAAATTAATGGGGCTAAAATTTCAATTTCTACAATTATATTTCTATAAATCACACCATACCCTGATCAATGTTATGTTTTTCGACGAAAATTGAATAATCTGATCACGGTAGATGGAATAAAATAATTGAAATCCAGAAATTGTTATGCCCAGATGAAAATTTGAAAAGTTACCGATTCAAAAAATATATTTTCTTGATCTTGGTTACTTTATAATCCTTATTTAAAAACTATTTGTTTAATTTTCCACCTACTTTGGTTGATAATTAAGGATGGATGGTTTGTTTTTCAGTGTCAAGAATAACTTCAGTTTGAGAGATGGATGATCGTCTTCCGGAGTGGCTTTTAACGGAGGTTCTTCTCCGGCTTCCGTTCATGACATTACATAGGTTCAAAGTCGTCTGCAAGAAGTGGCTCTCCCTGATTTCGGCCGATGATTTCCTGGGCGAATATAAATTGCGTGCTTCTCGAGGATCGATCTCGCCTCGTTGGGCCTTCGTTTCGAGTGAGAATTACGTTTGTTCCGAACGCTATCCTGCCCAGGTACATGAGCTGCTGATCGACTTGCATTGTGGTGATCTCAAGTGCCCGATTCCGTACCCGTCGGACGAGGACTTGCGCAGGAGTAGCTATAGGATACTGGGTGTGAGCAATGGGCTGGTTTTGTACGAGTACCGGTCGACAGGTGATCGTGGAGATGATGAACATGAACCGAATTGGTGCGTATGCGACCCTGTCACCAAGCGATTTGTTGTCCTTCCCCCTGGCATTAGCAAGCACTTCTGGTTCGATGGTTGTGGATTTCTCACTCAAATGAAAGACGGGGTTGTCGCGAATTACACGGTGGTCAAGTATGCGGTGGTTCCTGGGAGATTCGAGGTGTTCTTCTCGGAAACCGGCGAGTGGAAGGCCTATGGGCTGTGGCGTAACTCTTTTCTGAGTGATGGCTTGTATTCGGCACCCACTGATGTCGACGGGATTCTGTATTGGATGCATTCGTTTCAAGGGATATTCGCGCATGATCCACGCAGAAACCCGGGCGTCCTTCGTAGGATCGCTCTTCCTTCCGACCGCGGGGATGGTTGCGTATGCACCGAAGAATGTATAGGGATGTGTGGCACGCACGACGGACATCTGAGATATCTAGAATCTTGTGAGCTAAGCCTGAGCGTTTGGGAGCTGAACGATTACGGTTTCGGAGACAGTTGGTTGTTGCAACATAGAGCCAGCTATGCCGATATTCTGAAACATGTCCATCCCGGGACATTGAAAAAACAGATCAAGCTACAGCCCGTGTCTTTCCATCCGTTGGATCCCGACATCGTCTACTTGGGATTCGATCGTGTTTTTGTCTCTTACAACATGCGGGAGGGGAGATGCCGTGTTCTCAAGACGTTCAGGGCTATTAGAAATGAAAACAGAGACTATAAATGGGATCGAGCCTTTTGCCTGGTGATTCCGCCGATTCCACCGTCTCTTCCGACGGCCTCTCCTCTCCGAGCTGGGAATGAATCTTACTAAACTATTACTATTTTTATGATGTTTCTATTTATGTTAATACATTTTTTCTTTTCGATCGATCTATGTAACGTAGATAGTACAAAATTACAGCATGGTTACTCTCAAAATTAATTCATTGTTGCATTTTTCGTCCTTCACTTTCATTTTTCCTCCATTAATACGTAAAAACCGTTATCTTCTGGATTTGGGTATTTTATTTACGTTTACATTCCCATAGTTTAGAATTCCCATTGTTTAGATCAAGTGATGAGTACAGAGAAAACAGTTGAGAGTCATGGTAATTTACTTCGAGGAGTTTGATTTGGGGGCCTTGGATATGATTCGAATAACATTCTCAAAAGCTTCCGAACCGGTCCAATTCCTTTGGACCCCTTGATCATGCGATGAGAAGTAATATTGTTGCTTTATTATTATATTTTTTTGTGACGTGGAAACCCGCAGCCGCTACCTTTCGGTGCGCTCTGGGTAAACCCTCGGACTAACGCAATAGCCTGCAAACTATACCAGTCAGGTAAACCACACAAGGCAAACCCTGTGTGACAGGCTTGTTAGGTGGCGGTAGGTGGAAGCTGGGAATATATATTAAATGCTTTGCATTTAATTCGACGCGGTTTCTTCCTCCTATAAATTGGCTTCCATTCCTTCAGTTTTTATTATCCCATTCTTCTCTTTTTTTGTATTAACAAAGAGAGAAGAAAATAAAGAGAGAGAAAAAAAAGAGAGTGTTTTTTTTTTGGAGATCTCTTGTGAGTTAGAGAATTATTTCTCGGTAATACTCGGGGTTTGGGTGTGGTGAGATATAGTGTTTTGTATACACTTGTAATATTTCTCCGGTTATAAATATTACAGCAGCTCCGTGGACGTAGCCTATATTGGGTGAACCACGTAAATCTTGGTGTCCTTGTTGATTGTTTTTATTCCGCAATTATTATCGTCATGATCATTCCGGCTTAATCCATAACAACTGATATCAGAGCAGTTACGGTGTCCGGGAGCCTTGGTGAAAAATTTCTTAAAATTCTGAGTATGCTCTGTGGTTGCAGCTTTTTCTGATCTTCCACATCAGAAAAGATTTTTTGAAATTTTATTAAGGCAATAGAAGCGATGGCTGGAAATGACGGATCGGGACCTGGAATCAATAAGTTCGACGGTACAGATTTCACATTCTGGCGCTTACAGATTAAAGATTATCTGTATAGCAAGAAGCTACATCAACCTCTATCCGGGGTGAAGCCAGAAAAAGATGGAGGATGATGAGTGGGAGCTTCTTGACCGACAAGTGTTAGGGGTAATACGATTGACCCTAACAAAGAACGTGGCACACAACGTGGTGGAGGCAAAAACCACGGAGGAAATGATGTCCATTTTGTCGGACATGTACGAGAAGCCATCAGCAAATAATAAAGTGTTCCTCATGAAAAAGTTATTCAACTTAAAGATGGAGGAAGGTGCTTCGGTGGCAGCACACATCAATGAATTCAACACGATTGTTTTCCAACTAACATCGGTTGAAATTAAATTTGATGATGAAATTCGAGCACTTATTCTATTGGCGTCTTTGCCAAATGCTTGGGAGCCGATGCGGACAGCGGTTAGCAATTCTGCTGGAAAGGGAAAGTTACAATTCAATGATGTCAGAGATCGAATCCTTGGTGAAGAAGTTCGCAGGAGGGATTCGGGAGAAGCAACATCATCGAGATCTGCCCTAAATCTTGAAAACAGAAGTAGGGGCAGGAGTAGCGAAAAAGTTTCTAACCGATGGCGTGGCAGATCCAAATCAAGAACTGGAAAAGAAAAAAATAACTTTGAAAAGAAATTGAAGTGCTGGAGCTGTGGTGAAATTGGTCACATGAAAAAGGACTGCAGATCACCCAAGAATAATGCAAATGCTGTTACTGAGGATGTACATGATGCCTTAGTACTATCCATGGAAAGCCCGGTTGATTCTTGGGTTATGGATTCGGGAACTTCATTTCATACCACCGGTGATCGTGAGGTATTCAGTAATTACATTGCTGGTAATTACGGAAAAGTTTTCTTGGCTGATGGAAAACCGTTGGAAATAGCTGGTATGGGTGATATTAGTTTGAAAATGTCAAACGGATCCATCTGGAAGCTCAACAAAGTGAGGCATGTACCAAAGTTGACCCGGAATCTCATCTCAGTGGGACAGCTCGATGACGAAGGCCATAAAGTGACCTTTGGTGATGGCTCTTGGAAAGTGAGCAAAGGAGCCATGATTATTGCTCGAGGAACGAAAACTGGAACCCTGTACATGACTTCCAGTTGCAGAGATATGTTAGCAGCTGTTGATGCTGGAGCTAACTCAAGTCTATGGTACTGTAGACTTGGACATATGAGTGAGAAGGGAATGAAGATGCTGATGTCAAAAGGGAAGCTACCGGAGTTAAAAACTGTCGAACACAAACTGTGTGAAAGTTGTGTTCTTGGAAAACAGAAAAGGGTGAGCTTTTCGAAAGGCGGTAGAGAACCGAAAGCAGCAAAGTTGGAGCTGGTTCATACTGACGTGTGGGGGCCATCTCCTGTGACATCCCTTGGAGGCTCACGATATTATGTCACATTTATCGATGATTCGAGCAGGAAGGTTTGGGTTTATTTTTTGAAAAATAAATCTGATGTTTACGAGACCTTTAAGAGGTGGAAAGTCATGGTGGAGAATGAGACCAACTTGAAGGTGAAGTGTTTACGGTCTGATAATGGTGGAGAATATGAAGATTTTGAGTTCAAGAAATATTGTGCACAGAACGGGATCAAGATGGAAAAAATCATTCCTGGTACACCTCAACAGAATGGTGTAGCTGAGAGAATGAACAGGACCCTAAATGAGCGAGCCAGGAGCATGAGATTGCACGCTGGACTGCCGAAATCATTCTGGGCTGATGCAGTTAACACTGCAGCGTATCTGATCAACAGAGGACCTTCGGTACCACTTGATTGTAGAATACCAGAGGAGGTCTGGAGCGGCAAAGGAGTAAACCTTTCGTTCTTGAAAGTGTTTGGTTGTCTCTCATATGTTCACATCGATTCAGCCAACAGAACGAAACTTGATCCGAAATCAAAGAAATGTTTCTTTATTGGTTATGGAGATAATGAGTTTGGTTATCAGTTCTGGGATGACCAAAATTGAAAGATTATTCGGAGCAGAGATGTCATTTTCAATGAGCAAGTTTTGTACAAGGACAAGTCAGACATTGCAGCAGGAGATAAATGTCCCGAAGTCCTGAAGTCAAATGAGGTGCCATTGATAGATATTCCTATGAATGAGTCGGAGGATAGTAACCAGGAAGAAGAAACTGCACAAGAAATTGATCCACAAACTCCGGTGATTGAACTCAGGAGATCGTCGAGAACCATCAGACCACCTCAGAAATACTCCCCTGCACTTCACTATATTTTGCTGACTGATAAAGGTGAACCGGAGACCTTTGAAGAAGCGACGCAAAATGATGATTCAATCAAGTGGGAGTTAGCCATGAAAGACGAGATGGATTCACTGTCATCCAATCAGACTTGGGAGCTGACAGAACTTCCGGAAGGCAAAAAGGTATTACACAACAAGTGAGTGTACCGGATCAAAGAAGAAGTTGATGGTAGCAAGCGGTACAAAGCGAGACTTATTGTGAAAGGTTTTCAACAGCGGGAAGGCGTTGATTACACCGAGATTTTCTCTCCAGTGGTGAAGCTGACCACTATCAGAACTGTACTTGGATTAGTGGCGAATGAAAACTTACATCTGGAGCAGTTGGATGTAAAGACGGCATTTCTTCATGGTGACTTGGATGAAGAAATTTATATGAAGCAGCCACAGGGATTTGAAATACGAGGGAAGGAGAAAATGGTATGCAAACTTCAGAAGAGCTTGTACGGTCTCAAACAAGCTCCAAGACAGTGGTACAAGAAGTTTGACGGATTCATGAATAACAATGGTTTTCTGAGGTGTCAGGCGGATCACTGTTGTTATGTGAAAAAGATTGATGGTTCCTACATCATTCTACTGCTATATGTGGATGACATGTTGATAGCAGGAGCGTGTCTGGAAGAGATTGATAAGCTCAAGAGAGAGTTATCAAAAGAATTTGATATGAAGGATTTGGGAGCTGCAAAACAAATTCTTGGTATGAGAATCTTGAGAGATAGGGTGAACGGAGTCTTGAAGTTATCTCAAGCAGAGTACGTGAAAAAGGTGCTTAACAGATTCAACATGGATGAAGCTAAACCGGTTAGTACTCCTTTGGCTAGTCATTTCAAACTAACCAAAGCTCAATCACCATCGACGGAGCAGGAGCATGCTTATATGAATAAGGTTCCTTATGCATCTGCTGTCGGAAGCCTCATGTATGCAATGGTGTGCACCAGGCCAGACATAGCACATGCAGTAGGAGTTGTGAGCAGATTTATGAGCAATCCAGGGAAACAAAATTGGGAAGCAGTGAAGTGGATTCTCAGATATTTGAAAGGTACTATTAGTTCATCTTTGTGCTTCAGAAAAATTCAGGCTTACAAGGTTTTGTAGATGCCGACATGGGTGGTGACCCAGACGGCAGGAAGAGTACTACTGGATATGTGTTTACATTGGGTGGTACGACAGTAAGTTGGGTATCCAAGTTGCAAAAGATTGTTGCACTTTCGACTACTGAAGCTGAGTATGTTGCAGTGACAGAAGCTAGCAAGGAGATGATATGGTTGAGATCATTCTTTGAGGAGTTGGGTCAGAATCTTGAGGATAACACATTATACTGTGACAGTCAGAGTGCTATTCATTTGGCAAAGAATCCTGTCTATCATGCTAGGACGAAGCATATACAGGTTCGGTACCATTTCATCAGATCTGTTCTGGAAGATGGAATCTTGATGCTTGAGAAGATTCCTGGAAGTAAAAATCCTGCTGATATGTTCACAAAGGCGGTGACTACTGACAAACTGAAGTTATGCTCGACTTCAGTTGGACTGCAAGCATAAGAAAGAAAGCCCGAGCTGCTGCATTGACTGTGTGAAGCCATGATTGGAATCAAGTCTTCAAGTGGGAGAATTGTTAGGTGGCGGTAGGTGGAAGCTGGGAATATATATTAAATGCTTTTCATTTAATTCGACGCGGTTTCTTCCTCCTTTAAATTGGCTTCCATTCCTTCAGTTTTTACTATCCCATTCTTCTCTTCTTTTGTATTAACAAAGAGAGAAGAAAATAAAGAGAGAGAAAAAAAAGAGAGTGTTTTTTTTTTCGAGATCTCTTGTGAGTTAGAGAATTATTTCTCGGTAATACTCGGGGTTTGGGTGTGGTGAGATATAGTGTTTTGTATACACTTGTAATATTTTTCCGGTTATAAATATTACAGCAGCTCCGTGAACGTAGCCTATATTGGGTGAACCACGTAAATCTTGGTGTCTTTGTTGATTGTTTTTATTCCGCAATTATTATCATCATGATCGTTCCGGCTTAATCCATAACAAGGCTAGTCCAAGAAGGTGTTGGCAAGGAGAATCGAACTCCTGACCTATGGTCAAGAGTTCACCTACTCCACCAACTTGGACACCCCATTGGGGGCAATATTGTTGCTTTATTATTGATGTTAACAGGGGTGACATACCATACTCAAAAATGTATATTGTATATCATATCACTAGCATATTAATTATATCAAAATTTTACGTTATATCGCGATTTCGTTACAGTATCGACATACACCATTTTTTTAATTTTCACATGCATATATTTAATCCTGTTCCAAAGTTCTATCCCTGGGGAGGGCAAAAACTCTCATCCAGGTAGGAGAAGTTGACCCACCCTGAGCTGCCTAGATGATGGCAGAGTGCAGAGAGTGTGGTCATTACAAGTAGTGTTTATAACCTCCAAAAATAACTAATTATGGAGATTCTCTTTACAAATTTATGATATGACATCAAATCCAAAAACAAGGTGTAATTTGCCAAGAAAATAAGAAAGAAATCTCAGAAAAACCTAAATAAGTGGTTTTCAACCATGTAATTTCATTTAGGAAAACAAAAACGTGATATCTCCTTTTCGCTTGTATGGGCGGCGACAGAGCTTGCAGACGGATTCTGGCGGTGGTGTTCAGAATAGGTTTCACAATAACATTTTTGGTATAAAACTAGTATTTCACCCCTATTATACACAAAAATCAGTATTTGAAAACTTATATAAAATTATTGATATGATATAATGAATACATTTAAATTTTAAATATTATTGTAAAAATTGTTATTGTTATATAAAAAATGTTTATGTCATTTGAGATAATTCTTAAATTGAGATAGGATAAATTCATTTTTTTTAATCAAATGAAAATCTAACATAAAAATAATACAGAAAAGATATCCAGAAAAATTATATGTTATTTTTCTATTTACATTTTTAAAAATTAATAGTTTTCAAAAAATTCAAATTTTTTGTCATTGTCGATGAATAAAATTGATTATAATGTTAATTATTTTTAGAATATTTTAAATAAATTTATATCAAGTTTTTAATTAAGATACATATAATAGTGATTTATGAAAATTCAATATACCAAATATTCACGAAGACACTCTTTAAAAAGTTCAAAAACGTAACATTATAAAAGAAACACTCTTTGAACTTTTTAACGCTTTCAAAATCTCAAGAAACACACTCAAAATCTCAAAAATACATCTCAAAATCTTTATCCTCGGCGAGTAACATTTTGGTCACTATCACGAAGGTAACAAAATCTCGAGGATTTTTTTTTAACCATAAAAAACGTGGGAATCGAGCAAGAAGAGATAAAATAGAGATTTAGAGATATGATTTGTTCAAAATTTGGTCACATGGATCCTCAAAGAGGGATGTTAATTTTAGGAGTGATAAAACAAAAAGATCAAACTTTGCTTTAGCCAACACCGGTAGATGAGATCCTAACATATGAGTAATACTCAAACCATGCATCTAATGATTCTTATTTTTACACATACGCGTAATTAATTATATATTATTGATAGGGGTGACAAAAATTCCCGAAATCCCGACCCTTTCCCGAATCCCATCTCATTCCCGTCCCGAAAAAATCTCAACCCGAAATTTTTCCGACCCGAACTTTCGGGATTTTTTCCATCCCGATTAATATCGGGAGCGGGATCGAGAATAAAACCTTATCCCGACGGGATTCCCGACCCGTCCCGAAATAATATAATAATATATTTTATTAATAACTTTATTAATATAATAAGCTAAATATTATTAGGTTTCAACTCATATAACACTTAATTGTGGACTTAATTTACATAATTTTTATTGTTGGGACGATCAAATTGTAAAATCACGAAATGCCATTTTATTTTTGTGTAATTTTTTAAAAAATTAAATTAATAATTTAATTAATTCATATTTATAATTATCTAATTAGAACTAATATGTAGAACAAGACTCAAGAGATTAATTTGACAATCTATTTAACAAAATTTATTTAGTAATTGTACCCGAACATTTTATTATTAATTATCCGATACATTTTTTCTCTTAACAAAACTTTGAAACATTATCCGAAATATTTTAATATTATATGTTTTAAGTTGAAAATTTATTTTTATTTATAAATATAAGTTTCAAAATAGTATATTTAATAAAATTATCAAATTTTTTTATTTTTTGAACGAAATCTTGAACATGAAAAAAAATTTGGGATTTTCTCTCCCTACCCGACGGGATCCCAAACATTCGGGATCCCGAATAGTCGGGTCCCGAAATGTTTCGGGTACGGGATCGGGAGAAAAAAAAGTTTCTCGATTCTTTTCGGGATTGGAGTCGGGTAAGGGGTTTACGGGACGGGTCCCGACCCTATTCCACCCCTAATTATTGACGTGGCAAATATTCATGGAGCATTAGATCTATGGGTAATACACATATGCTAGGTTGAAATCTACCAGCCAACACCCAAACGAGTGCTTTTTGTTTTTGTTTTTTTTCGAAAATAGAACATTCTCATGATAGATACATCAAAATATTCGAAATCCAAAAGTTATCGAATCAAGACCAAAAAATGAAATATTGATGGATGAAAAAGAAAAAAAAATGAACATTACTTATCCAACAAAGTATTTTCTTGATCATTATTCATGATTCTTTCAAAGTCATGGAATTTTGTAGAGTTTATGAATTTTAAATGACTTTTATAGATTGTTGTTGACTTTTTTTATGGATGAAAAAGAAAAAAAAGTGCCCTTACTTAATTATCCCAAAAAACGTATTTTTTTGATCATATATTCATTTTAGACTTTTAATGACTTTCAATGTTTTTTTCAAAGTTATGAACTTCTGTGGAGTTTATGGATTTATAATGACTTTTATAGATTCTTGTTCACTTTTTTCAAGAATTTTGTTATAGACTTTTATCGAGTTCATGGAGTTTTATAATGACTATTATATATAGACTATTTTTGACTTTTTCAAGATTTTTGTAGAGTTTTGTAGAATTTATTCATAGATTCTTCTTGATTTTTTATGCCCAACATTTTTTTATCGTAAATTTTTATGTTTATAATTTTTTTTTATTAATTTTCAAAAACAATTAATCAATCAAAATACAGAAAAAATATGATATTTAAATTGTAGTAATATTTTATTGAAAAAACTCTAATCATTATTGATTACATGATCAACGTCGATCCATATTTGATTGGCTATAGTATCCCTCCATGCATTAGCATTTGCTCGTTGTTGTTCTTGAGTGTCAAGTAATTGATCAAAGTTGTCTTCATAAATTTGTTCTGATGAAGATGATGTAGCTTCATTATCTACTTCAATCGAAAACTCATCGGAACGACACTCCTTGCGAAGAAAATTATGCAACCCAACACAAGCCAAAACAAGATATGTCCGAGTCTTGTATTTAAACGGAGGAGCTGTCTTGAATATTTTTAACCGTGACTTGAATATGCGAAATATTCTCTCAATAACGTTTCTCAATGGATCGTGGTGAAGATTGAACAACTCTTTTGCATCTTCAGGGGGACGACCTTGTCCAGTGAATTCTTGAAGATGATAACTTGCGCCTCAAAAAGGATCCAAGAATTGACATCGATTTGGATATCCGACATCCACTAAAAAAAATTTACCTATCAAACCATATTTGTATATTAATGAATAACATATATAAACTTTTGAAAAGTCAAAAACATAAATAATTTAGTAATATATATTACAAAAAAAACATACCTTGGCACTTTAAGTCCATTATTTCTTGATAAAACATCTGTCAACACGTGTGAATCATGTGCAGATCCCTCCCACCCACTGAGTACATACATGAATTCTAAATCGAAGTTACATGCTGCTAAAACATTTTGAGAAATTATTTCATGACGATTGCGGTAAGTGTTAGCATCACGCCAAGACACTGTCGCGGGAATATGAGTACCATCAATATCTCCAATGCAATCTTGCAATAAAATAATAGTATCGAATATATTAATACTTGTAACAACAACAACAAAAATAATAATAAAACAACAATAATTGAAAAAACAACATAATGATCAACTATCTACTAAGCAATCATCCGAACAACCCTCTACGGGCGCGAGAAGGTATTTGATTTTAACTTTGATGAATTTACACGAATATAATTAGTGCACTGCATAACATGGCTAATGAGTATCAGAGACCGTGCTTAGCATTCGAAGAAGTTAAAGCAAAAATCCTATAAATAATTTTAGTGGTTAATTTTGTGAATTTTTTGAGTCGGATTGATATGATAATAATAACAGAGCCATCAATTTAGGTTGGTTTTATTGGGTCGGTCTATCCTGCTACATAATTTAAATGAACTGGGTTGAAATTTTTTCTACCCAATTAAAGACGGGCCTAAGTAGGCTTGGATTGGCTCGCAGAGGAGTATTCACAAATTTTTTTAAAAAATTTTTAAATATAGACCGAATCTCAGAAATTAAAATATGTAAGATTCTATTATATAGAGCTACTCTTTGTTTTATTTGGTTAGAGCTTCATAATCAATATTTTATTGTAGGACAATAAAATATGGCTCGAGTCCAATTTCAGTGGTCCTCAGCGAGTAAATTAAAATCTCAACAAATACAATGAGATTTCAAGAGATATGATTTGTTCAAATTTTAACCATAAAAAACGTGAGAATATGAGGAGATAAAATAGAGATTTCAAGAGATATGATTTGTTCAAATTTTAAAATATATCAAATATCAAATCTTTGTCATGATATTGTGTGCTAATCAAGCCACTTTTCTTATCAATAAAAGGAATTACGATGGCCTTTAATTAGAGGAATAACTCATGAACATAACAATAACTAGTATTTCATTCGTGCGATATGAATTATATTTTGTGTATAATATAAATAAATTGGATCAAATGAAAATATTGAGCATAAAATTAAAATGTAAATAAATTTAATTTTACAATGAGTAATAAAAATAATAATGTTAAAAAAGTACTTTTTAAAACGGCAAAAATAGTGAGAATGAATATTTGAACGAATAATCAAAATATGAATTATATATAATATAATTATAAAACAAACAAATTATCTTATCAATTTTGAAAAACTTCCTTAAATACAACTCTAGATTTAGCGACATACAACTGACCATGACTAAACATAGACTCTTAAAAAAAATTGTCCTACATGAGATAATGATTGACCTGACCTTTTTTTTTTTTTTAATTGTCATTGCATATATATGATAAAATCAAATGATATTGTCTTCTTTGAAATTTAAAAGGGAGTCTTGGATCAGAAGATGTTTATGTTCTGCTGCAACATAACCGGAGTTCCAAGTTTCAAGTTCAACTCGTGATTTGGTACTCCAAAACTTCTTTTTCCATTTAAATATTCAAGGGTATGGACATCATGTAATAAATTAAAGTTTTTATCAGAGTTACATGCCATATCAGAACTTAAATACAATCTTCCCTCAGAATGATTCAGATATATCATGTATTTATTTATGGATTGAACGACATCAAGAGTCGGTGCTAAAATAACTCTCTACTGAAAATATGCAGTATCACTGATAGAAATGTCTGATGACAAGTATGTACTCTCGACTATTGATGCAATAGGATCGTTATAATCTTTTAGCGAAAATTCATCTGGAATATCGATTGTCGCATAACCATCATTTGGTTCTCCAATTTTTTCATCTCCTATATTAGCAACCCAATCAGAAAAATGTTTTGTTTTATCAAATTCTTCATTAGAACCTAAATTTTGTAGTCGCATGTTTTTTTTTAATATCAAAACCATACAATGTCTCCAGATATAATAAGAATTGATGGTCGCCAGAACAATATCTTGCATAATTTCATTTGGAATAACAAGCAATATTTGACAAAAATAACCATCGAAAACAACAGTTTTACCTCCAAATGGCAAATGAAGGTTCGAAGGATTGACAAATCTCATGATATCCTTCATGCTTTTATCTAAAGCTTCAAAACAGAACTTATACATCATTGGAGCTTCATCCCAAATCATGATAAGCTTAGATTTTTCAATAAGCTCCGCAAGAGAGATTCCTTGTTTGATATTGTATGTTGAATATTCATTAGGATTAAATGGAATTGCAAAGCGTGAATGAGTTGTTATTCCACCAGGCAGTAGAAGAGATGCAATACCACTGGATTCCATATTCAACACAATCTCTCCCTTCGATCCCAAGAATTCAGATAGAGTCTTCCAGACAAATTCTTTTCCAGTACCTCCGTATCCATATACAAAAAAAACCACTCCCTTATTTGAATTAACTGCATTCATCACCGCAATAAATATTTAATTCATCAACATTTTTTCCCAAACTCTCATCATCTGAGCTTCGATAGAATGATGTCGTCACACGATCGTGTCTTTTATTTATATATTTTAACGAATATTTGATAGCTTGAAATTGGTTGCACCATATTTTATGGTTGCATGTGTGCGTGTTCCTGAAAGCGGGAAAAATCGTAATAAATCGAAGTTAGATTGATGGTAAATTTAAATCACAAAAGGTTTACCATAAAAAACATAACAAATCAAATTAAAATTGAAGATCATGAACATAAATCACAAAAAGTTTGTGAGCCTCAACATCTTGGAATATGCTTTTCATTGTCGGATCTTCCTTGCTTTTATATGGAGGTAAATTATAACAACGTATTAATCATAATTTCAATGCTCAATGCCAATTTGAAGGATTTATTTCACGAATAACTTTGAACAAAGGTGTCATTTGGTGCGTATCAAGTGGAGACTATGTTGTGATTATTTGATCTAAGTTGAAAATATAATTATATTTACACAATAATTGTGCTCAATTCAATATTGAAAATATTCTATATTTTAGTTCATTTTTAGATTTTGTTGTATTTAAGAAAGGTCCAAAAAGTTAGTAGTGGTTTTGTATAGTTTTAATTAGAGTATTAATTTTGTATGCCTTTAATTACGGAATTATATATAGTGATTTTGTATAACTTTAATTACGTAGTGATTTTGTATTATTTTTTATACGGAATTAAAAATTGAAAATATTATGTAATTTTTAATTACACAATATTTTGATTAAGTTTGAAATTTGAAAAGCGCCTCCCCAGAACGTAAACGATCCAAGAAGAAGGGAACGACATCCCCCCATCAAAATATGAAAAATATAAAATAATTGATTTAATAATTTCTAAAAGTATGATTTTTTAAATCAATCTTGTTTTTTTTTGGTTTTGTTCTGAAAATTTCCATTTTTTTGAATCCTAGATTGGATTTTATTTTAAATGTTTATTTATGATATTTTTTAATTTTTCTGGAAGTAAATATTCTCAAATGAACGCTGAAATCAGGAAATAATGCTATGTAATTTCAATTGGAGATATATATATATATATATATATATATGAAAATATTATGGAATGTTTAATTATATGTATATTGTAATTAATTCCGTAACCAAGATGGGACATGTTTTATATTTTTGTTAAAACCCAATTACTTGATATTTTTGTTAATTTTTAGATTTTGTTGTATTTAAGAATGAGTCGAGAAGTAAGTAGTGATTTTGTATAGATTTAATTACGATAGTGGTTTTGTATGGTTTTAATTACGGAATTATAGATAGTGATTTTGTATAGTTTTAATTACGGTTGTGATTTTATATGATTTTTATACGGAATTAAAAATGTAAATATTATGTAATTTTTAATTACATAATATTTTGATTAAGTTTGGAATTTTAATTTTTTCTAAATCCTTCCTAATCAAAATATATCAAATATAAAATAATTTATTTAATAATTTTTAAAATTATGATTTTTTAAAACTATATTTTTCTGTTTTTTATTCGAAAATTTTCATTTTAGAATCTTAGGTTGGATTTTATTTTAAATTTTTATTTATGATTTTTAAATTTTTTTTGAAAGAAAATATTCTCAAAGGAATGCTGGAATCAGAGAATAACGTAAAGAACGTTGTGTAATTTTAATTGGATATATATATATATATGTATATATATATATATATATAGATATTATGAAATATTTAATTATATGAATATTGTGCTTTAATTTAGTATCAAGATTGGAAATGTTTTTATATGTTGTTATTTTTTAAAATATTATAGTATTTAATTAATTACGGGCTGAGAAATAATTAATGATTTTGTATAGTTTTTATTTACAAATTATATATATATATATATACCCGACTCTCAAAAAAAATTCAGTGTATTTTTTCAACAATTATAGGGTATGTTACCATTTTGATGACAATGTATGTTCCATTATATATATATATATCATGAATTTGGTTGTTATCACTTGAACTTTGAAGAAAACATTTCGATCAGATATATATTGACATTCTTTCAGCATTTCTGTAGCACCCATACCATGAAATAATATATGCAAGATTTATATTTAATAATCATCTACAATGGAAAAATACATTATACTATCAAAAACTTATTTCGTAAACCTGATTTTTTATTTCAGTCTTCAACTGTAAAGATGTTTTTCCAAAAAGTTCAGCACACTCTCTATCCCACAGTAAGAAAACTTCATTTCAAGTGATGTCAACAATTCTCACTTGTATCTTGAACCTAGTGAAAGAATGTTTCAAAAATATGTTTCATTAAATAATCGATGTAAAATACAAAAAATATGATATGTATGTGTGTTCCCTGAAAAATGGAGAAAAAAATATAATAAAATCGAAGATAGATAGAACATAAAAACAAATCACAAAAAGTTTATGTATACTTCAACATCTTAAAATATGCATTCCATCGTGAGATATTGTTTGTTTTGATATGGAGGTAAATCGTAGCAATGTACTAACCGTAGTTTCAGCGCCCAATGCCAATCTGAAAGGTCTAGTTCTCATATCATTTTAAATAAAGGTGTCATTTGTTTTGCAATTGAGTGGTGAATGTTTTATTGAAGTTTGAAATGTTAAATAATATTTTCGGCTCATAAACAGTAATTATACAGTAAGTGTCTCCAAACCAATAATGGAAATGCTTAGTGAGTTTTGTTAAGTTTTATAATTTTAAGGAAAAATTGTTTTTTTAGTCCTGTATGTTTGTCACTTTGCGATTTTGGTCCTCTATATTTTTAGATTTCAGTTTTAGTCCGCTATCTTTATTTTTTTGGCAATTTTAGTCCTTTTTCTGATGTGGCGCTGATGTGGAGCTGACGTGTATAGTGCCACGTAATCATTTTCGAATAAAAAGGACTGAAATTGCCAAAAATCGAAATATGCAGGACTAAAACTGAAATATGAAAACATAGAGGACATAAATCGCTAAGTGACAAACATAAAGGACAAAATTGCAGTTTTTCCTAATTTTTAATTGTGCAGGAATTTTTTTTTGAATTATAGAGATAAAATTGTCAATATTTTGGAAAGAAAATATTGTATATTGTATTAAAATATATATGAAAGTATTAAGCGTGATTTTGTTTTTGAATCTTTAAGGATGATTTTTTTAATTATTTTCAAAATCAATGATCATGTATGGAATGTTGAAATCTCGGAGTTGAGATTTATACATACTAGAATTTCGCTGCACGCGTTGCGTGCTCGTATATTTCGTTTTTTAAAAGAAGAAAATAAATAATAAATTAAAAAATAATAAAAATATAACGTTTTTCTAAACAAATATTCACAAAAATATATATATCATATAAAGTGAGTGTTATTTTTGTAAATAAAATAATATCAAAGGGCACAAAGTGAGCTTTTAATGGCTAGAAAAGAGGAAACCGTATAAAATGACTATTTTGTCCAATAATTTTGGTTTTATTAAAAATTAAGTTAAGAGATAATGGTAATTTCAAATCAAGCTTCACCAATTAATTGAAAGTTTGTTAATTAGAGGGTCTCTACTTTAATAATATAGTAAAATATGGTAAATTAGAAACTTTATGTTATCTATATTGACCATTTAAATGTTTATTGATTTCATATTTATATGGATATTATATATATATATATATATATATATAATAGTTTTGGTGTATTTTAATATTTATCAATATTAATTTTTTTCATTTGAAAGGTGGGCGTTAATTTTAGTTCAAATTGGAAATATTATGTATTTCTCACACAATTTCGTAAAAAAAATATATAATTTTTTATACATTTTATTTGATTTGATGTTATTATGCTATGATGATAGATTACATGGCTAAATAGTGAAAAAAATATGAATATGTCGTATAAACATATGCTATATATAATAGCAGGATTGATTTCTTAAATTTTAGAGGTGTAATTGTCAATTTGGAAAGAAAATATTGTGCATGTATATAAATATATGAAAGTATCTATATTTTAAACTTCATTTGTTCATGATTCTTTTTATTTGTGTGCCTTGATTTTATTTTAAATTTAAATTGATTTGAAACAATATATATATATATATACACACACAATAAATAATATTTATATTTTAATCACACACGCAACGCGTGTGCAGACGCGACTAGTATATGGAATACATGAAATCATGGAATTTAGATATATAAATATATTGTAAATTAACAACATTATTTTATCTATATATCAATCTATATTTATATATTCGTGTTTATATCTTCCATATATGTATTATTTAAAAATTTACTTTTCACTTAATTATATGTAATTAATTAACAGAATACTATTTCCGTTTTTGATAATCAGATTTTGGCGGGATTTTGCCAAAAATGGCAAAACTCAGTTATTATATATACAAAAACTCCTACCTATAACTTAGTTTCAGTTCTCGACTGATAAGATATAAGAGTTTACAACTCGATTGATTTTTGCACGAAAGTGATCAGGGGCAGTCCTAAAGAGAACGACGCCCCGAGCGAAGTTTAGATCAGAGGGCCTATTAAATTAATTTGAAAAGTCAGATATAATTGAGCTATACAAAATTATATTTCATATTTCGTAATCATGAATTTTTCCATAAAAAAATCACAATAATATCCACACTTACAGTTCAGGTGCAAATTCAATTTATATATAGTTAATTTAGTTATTCAAAATTAAACTAAAAAAACCCAATTTTCAAAATTAGGTTTCAAAAATTGTGCTTCCAATCCACGAATTTTCAACTACTGCATGGAATTAACAACAAATATTAACATCAAACATAAAATAAAAAGTAAATTGAACGACTCATAAATCAAATTTTAGCACAACCAGTGGCAGAGAAAAAGCATTCAAACAACTCAAGCTAAGAACTCGAAGCTAGGAAAATCAATGATCACTGAAGGGCGAAGTGGAGCGATGCTCGACGACAAACAACACCAAAATGAGAGATGTTTAACGGAGCAAATATTGAATATATAGCTTTGGACGTGCGTGAATATTCTTCGATATTTTGTATAATAATAATTATATTTTTTTAATAATTAATTAGACATTATTAATAAATAATAATTATATTATATATATATATATTAAAAATTTTAATAAATTGGGGGGGCCCACCATGAGTGGGGCCCTGGGCAAGGGCCCTGTCCGCCCTGGGGCACAGCTGCCCCTGAAAGTGATCCTTCAATGATCAGAATATCTGTAAGTGTTTGTGCTTCGAGTTTGTAGATCGATCTTCACAATAAACGTTTGTTGGCCAAAAGTTTCAGAAGGCTTCTTCAATCAATCTTGATCCTTATTTATACTCTTTGGATGCCAATGGTCATAAATTCAAAAATAGATCTTAAGATAGAATTTGAATTATTCCCGACTTCCCGTTGCAATTGTCATTTTCACCAACAATCTCTGAGGCCGACAATTCTCTTTGGATCACGGCACTAACTTCTGTGGAATGTGTCAAAGATTATGAAAAACTTTATCCAAAGGATGCGGGGGTAATTAAACTGATCATAAGTCAGTTTAGTGGCTACAGTTTGGTTGTCTTATGTATCGTTAGTTGAGCTCATGCGAGTGGCTTGTTTGTCAGTTTGACGCTTCTTTCTTTATGTGGCAGTTTCAGTTTTGAACTTAGCTCTTCAGTTTAGCCTTGATTCATCAGTTTAGCTCATATCAGTTTAGGTCAATTGATATATAAATTCCAAAACTTGATTCCTCAACACACACACACACAAATATATATATATATATATATATATATATATATATATATATTTCAGATTTTGAAACCAAAATTTCAAAATTTAGATATATGATAAATTTTAATTTTGATAAAAAATTAGCATAATCAATAAAATATTTTTGAAACCGAAATTATTAAACATTCAATAAAATTATAAAATTTGAAATATCCGATAGATCTTGAACCAAAAATTATTATATATAAATTATTAATGTAAATTTTCATACACACACATGTAAAATTAACTGAAATTAAATTAATAATATTTCAGATAATTATTTTAAATTTTATTGCTAATATTTATTAGTTAATTAAATATAAAAATTTGTGAAAAATAATCTAATTATTTATTAAATATTTTGTTATTATTTTTTCAAATTTATAATTTATTGTATAGTTGGTAATTATTTGTTTGATAATATTTTTTTTACTTATCACGTGTGCAAATGTATTAATATTATTTCAAAATCAATATACTCACATAAATATATGATAAATTATTATGAATGTTGTTATTTTTTAAAAATACATCAATTATTGATAAATAACGATGAAACGATTGATACAACAAAAAAATTAATGAAATTTCAGAATCGATGTAGATATTTAAAGTTATTTAATATTCTAAAACTTTTTAATTTAAATTTTAATATGAATATGAAAATTTTGAAATTAATTATAGATTTGGTAAGTGAATATTTAATGTTAAAAATTATTTCATTTAATGATATACATGTTTTGGCGAGAAACTACTATTTTTGGCAAAACATTTGCTTATATATATATATATATGTATGTATGTATGTATGTAAATATATATTTCAAATTTTGAACCAAGAATTTCAAAATTTAAAACCTATGATAACATTTCAAAATTTGAGCCAAAAATTATCGTAAGAAATAAATTTGAAACCGAAATATTAAACATCATCAGATTATAAAATTTGAAATATCCAATAAATATCAGATATTGAACCGAAAATTATCATATATATGACATTAGTGAAAATTCTTATACACACATATATAAAATTAATTTAATTTAAATTAAATTAATAATATTTCAGATAATTATTTTAAATTTAATGGATAAATGTTTTATTTAATTAATTATAAAAATTTGTAAAGAATAATCTAATTATTAATTAAATATTTTCTTATTATTTGTTGAAATTTATATTTTTTATTTTATAGTTTGTAATTATTTATTGATAATATTTAATATATTGATTCGTATGCAAATGTATTAATATTATTTCAAAATAAATATACTCACATAAATATATGATAAATAATTATGAATGTTATTATTTTTTTAAAAATACATCAATTACCGATAAATAATGAGAAAAAATGATAAACCAAAAATAAAATTTTTTAATGAAATTTCAGAATTGATCTAGATATTCAAAGTTATTTTATATTTTTCAGATTTATTAATTTAAATTTTAATATGAATATTGAAAGTTTTGAAATTAATTAGATTTGGTATGTGAATATTTGATGTTAAAACTATTTCCTTTTATGGTACACACGTTTTGGCGGGAAATTACTATTTTTGGTAAAAACTCTTTATATATATATATATATATATATATTAATATGAAAAGTTTTGAAATTAATTAGATTTGGTATGTGAATATTTGATGTTAAAACTATTTCCTTTTATTGTATACACGTTTTGGCAAGAAATTATTACTTTTGGTAAAAACTCTGTTTATATATATATATAATAATAATAATAATAATAATAATAATAATAATAATAATAATAATAAAAGGCGAGATGCCGAGACGTGTGGGTTAAAAAAAATTCGACATTTCAAGAGATACGATTTGTTCAAATTTTAAAATATATATTAAAATCAAATCTTTGTCAAGATATTTTGTGTGCTAATCAAGTCAAGTCACTTTTCCTCTCAATAAAAGGAATGAGCATGGTCTTTAATTAGAGGAAGAACTCATCATGAACATAATAATAATAGTATTAATAATAATAATAATAACGAGACGTGTGTGGATTAAAAAAATTTCGAAAGAAGAGTTCTTCGTAAAAGCTTAGCTAACCGATCGTACATAGATGTATTGGAACAATCTTGGTGATCCATTTACGATAAGGTACGTTGTGCATGCGGTAATTTTCTTGGTGCATTTTTATTGAATAATAATATATGATTTTTGTGTGTGTATATGTATATATATATATATATATGAATCATTGAGAATGATTTTCCCTGTAATTTATACACCAACCTTTTTAAATTTTCCCATGCTATTCAATCCAAGTTTCGGGAAAACTCAACATGAAAGTGTGTTCATATTGGAATAGAGTCAATCTTCGGTGTCATGGATTCTATCCTCCTTTTTTTTTTCTTTTTTTCTTTTTTTTTTTTTGGGTAACACGGCGTCATGATCAGTCATGGAGTCTCAAATAGGGATGGTAATTAATTTTAGGAGTGATAAAACAAAAAGATCAAAGTTTGCTTTAGCCAAAAGATATCGAATCAAGACCCAAAAAATGAAAAATTGATGGATGAAAACGAAAAAAGTGAAGGTTACATGATCCCAAAAAAATATTTTCTCGATCATCTTTACTATATAATCTTTAGTATAAAAACTATTGATTTATTTTTTTCACGTAATTTGGTTGATGATAACGATTGATTCTTTGTATTTCAGTCTCAAGAGATGGATGATCGTCTTCCGGAGTCGATTTTAATGGAGGTTCTTCTCCGGCTTCCGTTGTTGGCATTACATAGGTTCAAAGTGGTCTGCAAGGATTGGCTTTCTCTGACTTCGACCGATTATTTCCTCGACAAATATAAATTGTATGCTACTCGTGGATGGGACTCGTCTCGTTGGGCCTTCGTTTCGTGTAAAGCATACGATTGTTCTGAAAGTCATGATCCAGTTGAAGCACATGAATTGCTGATCGACTTGCATTCTGGCGATCTCAAGTGCCCGATTCCTAACCGGTCCAAGGACGACGTGCCTACGACTACGAGTAGCTATAGGATCATGGGAGTGAGCAATGGTCTGGTTTTGTACCAGTGGTGGATCGGTGGTAGTTCGAGAAATGAGGTCGAACACGGTCCGAATTGGGGCGTATGCAACCCTGTCACCAGGCAGCGTGTTGTCCTTCCCCGAGGCATTAGTGAGCACCACTGGCGTGACATCTGGGGACTTGTCACTCGGACGAAAGATGGGGTTGTCGCGAGTTTTACGGTGGTGAGATATGGGTTGAAACTGTCGGGTTTCGAAGTGTTCTCGTCGGAAACGGGTGAGTGGAAACACTCACATGCCTATATTAATCTTCCTAGGCCTGCTTTCTTGCATCGGACGCCCACTGATGTTGGTGGAATCCTACATTGGATCATATATTGTCCATACGATGTTAGTGGGATAGTTGCATTTGATCCCCGCATAAGTGATTCCCGCGTCATCCCTCTTCCTGTTACCGAATGGAACAATCGCCGGATCGGAATGTGTGGCACGCACGACGGGCATCTAAGATATGTAGAATTTGCTGCCAAGAGTCTGAGAGTTTGGGAGCTCAAGGATTACGGTCGCGGAGACAATTGGTTGTTGCAACATAGAACCACTGTTGCCGATATTCTTCAAGATGTACATCTCGAGCGCGCGACTTTGAGAAGCAAAACCAAGTTGAAGCCCATATGTTTCCACCCGTTGGATCCCGACGTGGTCTACTTGGGATGCAATCATGGTTTTCTATCTTACAACATGCGGGAAGGGAAATCGCAGGTTCTCAAGACTTGTCATGCTCCTAGAGATGGAAGCCGATACTATAAATGGCGTCGGGCCTTTTGCCTTGTTATTCCGCCACTTCAACAGCTGATTCCCTCGTCGTGTCTCTCCTGAGGAATGAAGGGAATGAATCTTACTTGCTGAGGCTATTATGATTTTGATGATGTTCGATTTTAATTTATACATTGTTGGTTTCAATGGACATACGCACGTATTGTTTCATAGTTTTTGTTCCACTCACGTTGTGATGATTTCCTTTTTTTTTTTTTTTTGGCAAGCAATGTTATTATTCTGTTGATGGAAGATCGATTGATGCTTTACTATGTACTCAATAGTCAAATTGGTGGAGCGTAGATGGGTACTTTGATGATTTATTCTTTATTTTTTTTTTGTTAGTTTTTAATTTATCTTATTTCTACTATGTTCAATATAAACTTTTTAGATACTAATCCAAATTAAAGTAAAAGCATAGAGAAAATATGGTTCAATCTATGCTATCCCATTCGGGCAGTGCTCGTGTGGGGTAGCAACAGCCCGGATCACCCGATAGATCACATGATGTGATCTCTCGGGTGATCCGGGGCGTTGATGCTGGCAAATTGGGCAGTGTCCGTTTGCCAGCATAGACTGAACCGAGAAAATATATAGCTTACACTCATGGTTGAGTAAGTTTTTTGTGACACAAACAAGTCGATCTGATTTATATTTGCAATCAAAACCAATAATTTTGATGAAAAATAATAGTTTTCATAAATATTTTTTATGAATCGAATTGAGTTAGTGATTTGTTTCATAAAATTTAGGTGTGAACCGTCTCATAGATGTGAGTACCTTGGATATGATTATTTTATTTTGGTTCCTCATAATTTTATGCTTTTATTTTCATAAATAAAAAAGAAATAAGAAATAATCAAACAATCAATCGTGGGACAATATCACTGATTAATTTCATGAAATGCAATGACGGTTCACGAATTTCGGCTTTTTGAGGCTTCTTGCAACTGACAGATATATTAAAATAGAGATGACGAAAACTCTACCAATTATTTTTTTTTTTTTTTTGACGGTACCAATTATATTTAAGTGAGTCTCAATTGTATGTTTTTAATAAAGTTATAGCTAAAAAGAATCCGAGGTTCCTTAAAATTTTTTAAACCTTCAAACACCAATACAAAAAATTTTAACAAATTTTTTTCAATACATGTTATCAATGCATCATTTAAAAAAAAAAAAAATTCAATCAGCACGCATTTCTTCGAACAATTCGTCAACAAAAAGCGACGAGTCAAGTGGGGTAGAGAACCCGTTGGCCCACTAAAACTTCCTGGGCCGAAAATTGGATCAAAACATATCTCTATATTTTCATAGAAAAATTTATGGTAAATTAGATCCTACCTATACAGGCACTGCTTTGACATAAATCTAATCGTGGACATTTACCAATAAATGTGAAGTTCATTATTTTTTAGTGAACCCCGCATGTATTGATAAATGAGGACCCTTAGATCTATCATGGGGTAATGCTTGTAAAGGTAGGTTGAAATGAACCAAAATTTAGAAAGGAGATAAAAGATAAATTGTAGGAGATATGATTTGTTCAAATTTAAAAATATTAAAATCAAATATTCTTTTTCATGATATTTTGTGTGCTAATTAAGTCACTCCTCTTCTTTATAAAAGGAACGATGAAGGCCTTTAATTCGCAAATAACAATATATAATATATAATCAATAAAAGGAAAAGTGTGTGGGTTATTCACCAATGATCTCCGAATTTTCCTTATTTTGACAACAATATGTTGAATATAATCTTCTATTTTAGTAATTTACTTCAAATAATTAAATATGTTTATATCATTTATTCTTTCTATTCTATATATATTTTACATACAATTGCTTTTAAATAGTGATATATGTTCTTATATGTTATAAAACGTTGTATGAATTTTAAATATTTATCGACATCACTATCTAATTTACATTATTTCAAGAAGAATGATTTAGTTCGATATCACATAAATAACAAACCATACCATGATCTTTTCTTCTTCTTATTTTTTTTTTTGCTTTGTTACATCTCGTGTTTTTTACAAACTATAGTTATAAATTTTGGTTCAATTTTACAATTACAGATAAAACAAATTAAATATGAAAAATTTTGTAGATATAAATATACTCATTTGATATATTTTATAGATTTATGAAATTTTATATTTATAAATAGTTGTTTCACATTGGATAAAACAATTATTGACTTATCAGTACCAATTCATGTCATGTTACCTCCCTCTTATTAAAAATCATTCTTAAAATAATATATATAATTTTTTGTTCTCTATTAACTAATTGTTAATATATCACTCTTAATTTCTCTTACACGTCTTCTTATTGTAATACTCCAATAAAAACAGTTTTGTACTATAACTTTTATCTGGTGTGGCGTAAAAATTTCAAATATAATACAAATAAAAAAATCAATAAGGGAATATGTACATTATAAAATACACCTGTTGCATAAATTTCATCCATTAATATTTAACCAAAAAATAATAATTCTGAAATGTTGATGTCCTTTTAACTCTTGAACCAAACCTCACTCTAATATACCTAGCGTGTTAATTCAATTGCACACATCATCCATGTGAAATATCAAGATTTTCGATAACTCTCCATAAAAAAATTTATTTATTAACTCTTTGTGTGTTTCTAATTTTGAGCACATTGTACCCTAAAAGCATGTACGAACAAGGTTATGATGCTCAATATTTGAAAATCAAAATCACAAATAGATCATCCAAAATTGCTAAAAATGACCTATATATGAAAAAAGAATAATATTTTATTACTTCCCGTGTTTTCAAATCGTGTGCACATATATCCTCATGTTTTCAAATTTTGTCCGTACATCCCCTTTCACGTACACAAATTTTATATGATATGTCTGCTCAAAATTAGAGGTGTCAAAACGGGCTAGCGGGACGGGACAATTCACAACCCGTCGCAAGCCACCATTATATCTTTGATTTGAAAAATAATTTATTGACATTCGTTGAATCTACAATAATTTATTAAAACTAAAGTTTTAATTTTATTAATTTCTTTTCTCAAAAGAAGGAAATCAAAGGGAAAAATTTATCTGAACTATATTGTTCTTTGTCTTTGATGCCATTGAAAAATTAGAAGCCAAAAGACAGCCATTCAAAAAAACAAAACTAACCTTGTTTGGATATCAAATCCAAAAAAAATTTAAAAATAAATTGATTTCTTGTGACTATGGAAATTTCATCTATCAAATTTTACCGTTTGAGATATATATATATATATATATATATATATATAATGCTCTTTGTTTCTTTGTCACGTTATTCCATTCCTCCCCCACAATTTTCACAATCTTAATTTAAAATAATAAAAATATTGTGAAGATCGAGTAATAAATCTAAAAGATCACACGGGTGATATCATCTTTAATTACCTACAAAATATTAATTTTTTTCGCTAACAAAACTTCTTGACGCTCATTAAAGAAATAAAATATTCATAAAACAGTTTATTGGTTTCAAAATATCTCTAAGATTCCTACGAAAAATCAAGAAGAACAAAATATGCAAAAAAATATCACAAAACCAAGAAATTTAATAAATCAATAAAATCTTGAACATTTACTGTGATTTCTCTTGTTTTTTTTTCTTCTATGTTTCGTGTTTACACCAAGAGATATTATTTCATTTTACATTCAACCATGTAACTTATAACAGAACATGAGAATGATGTTGTTGAATAATAAGTACAATTACCAAAGCTATATTGTTTTATACATGAGTGTATCTCTCACGTAGAAGATCAAAATACTCGGCTGCTTTAGATATTCAATTTAGTTGAATTTAAGTACATAACCGGCAACTTCAATTCTATTTATTAAATTTGTAAGCTTCGATTTAGACTTTGACTTGTCAAAATGATTTGTAGATCACTGTTTGTTTTCGTAACACAAATAGAATCGTTCCATTTTGATATTCGAGTTGAGAGACGAGGACAAAATACCAGAGCTGGTTTTACTAAGAAGGTTAATTGATGTTTTAATTCGACCCAGGTAGATATTGAGACAAATATTTTATTAAAAAAGATGATAGCTCGTAAATTGTGCAAATTGATTAATCTAATTAATTAAATATAATAAATGCAACATGAAAAAATAAAAAACTTTGACAAATATTAATAAATCAATAATCCAAATTTACCCCTATTTTTGCACCCATTTTTCCACACATTATAATTGTGAACTTAATTCGCATAATTGTTTATTGTTGAAAAGATCGAATAATATAATAACGAAATGACATTTTATTTTTATGTTATTAAATTAAATTAATAATTTTTTAATAAATTCATATTTATAATTATCTAATTAGATGATGGCTTGCTAGATGTCTGAAGGAACAAAATTAACTTGGATTACTGACATTCCCTTTTATTTTGGCTTCATTTTTTTTTTTTTGAGATCTTGTAATGTCCCCATTACTCGGCTTTCTATCCTTATATTTTTTTGCAATTTTTTTTCGCTTTGGAGCATTTGAATGGGAGAAACTCGAATATGATACTCAAGGGTGCTTTTGATATTTGTGATGTACTAAGGAGTTGTTTGAGATTCTTCATAGATTTTTTTTTAAAAAAATATTTTTCGGGATTATCCTCTCCCTACTCGACGGGATCCGGAATTCTCGAGATCTCAAAGATTCGGGTCCCGACACTTTTAGGATGCGAGATCGAAAGGAAAAAAATAATCTCAATTCTTATCGAAACGAAAATCAAGTAAGGGGGTTACGGGACGGATCTCGACCCGATCCCACCTCTAGATTATTTTAGTTGAGAATTTACATAAATGTATATTTTTGTGTATTTCATCTTATATATATCGAATTGAATTCGTAGATAATTAATTTTCAACTTAATTAAATTATAATAATATTAGTTTTTTAATGTTAAAATTAAATAATAAATAACTATTAATTAATTATTAATTATTTATAATAAAGTATGATGCAAAATATAAATGAAACACAAACAACAAAGATGACATCTCGTAAATTGATTTTTATGTAAAATAAATTTCTTTAAAGCAACAATTTTTATTATATGACAATATTGTCATAAGAATTAAGAACTAGATATCATTGAATTATAATAAAGGTAAGAAGTGAAAAGAACTATTATTTAATCGAAAACTAAAATTCAGTGTAGGAAAACTAAAATTTGAAAAATTAATGAACCAAAACTAAAATATAAACAAATTAATGGGCCAAAATATTATTTTCCCTATTTTGTTTGTACGTCGGCAAGTGTAATTTTTCGGCTATTTCGAAGGATTCTTCTTTCGAAAAATTTTTACCCACACAAGTATCTCTATCTTCTTCCATGGTCAAATTTCCTTTTATCGAAAATAAAAAAAATTTATAATACCAAACAAATCAATATCTTTAAATTTTTTAAAATAATTTAATCCAAACATTTTAATAACTTATTTTTTAAAATAAACCTGACAGCTTATAAGCTCCTAGTTAGAAGATACATCTCACAAATTTACCGCATCGTCTCATAGGAGAATTTATGTTATTTTAAAAATATTTTTTGTGTTTTATTAAAAAAAAATTCAGTGTTTGTAAAACATTTTTTTGAAATATTTTTAAAAAAGTATCATACATGTATTTTCAAAGAAAATGCGAGATGTATTTTTTTTTAATATTTTTGAAATTGAAGAGAATGATGAAGTATTACTTTTCAATTGTAATAGTCGGTCTTACATAATAATTATTCAAACACATATATATCATTGCTTTCGTATTGAGCTTAGAGCTCACGTCCACTGTTTCTGTATGTCTGGACACCCCATTCGACGGGGCAGTTATAGGTACATGGTTGGGCACCAGGAGCTTGGAGTAGCCAGTGACCAGTGAAGACAGCAGGATTTAGCTGTAGGTTTTGCCTTTAGGGTTATTTATTTCGATTAGGTTGTATAATCGAATTTATTTATCCGGTTGTATTCTGCTGGTCTGTTTTAATTTAAGTCTTCCGCAGTAATTTATTTAATGCATGTTTAATTATGCTCCTAAACTCTGATTAGGTAGTGGACCCGGGCTGGGTCGCTACACGCCGTCTGTGGAAAAGCTTGTTCTATAGACGTAGATATGGCTTCTCATGAACAAACACCCTCGGAAGGCCCCCAGCAGGGCCGGAACATTGTTATTCCTCTGGAGCAGCTCGAATCATATGTGCAGGATATGATACAGAAATCCTTAGCAGCTACAAAGCAGCCATGATCAGAGGAAATCACAATGGAAGAAGAAGAAAACCGGGGTAATCCGAACCCTGGTGCCCGAGCCAGAGAAGGTGAAGAAGAGTAAAGTTCTTGGATGCACTCAATACAGCCTTCTGTGGCGGACGAATTACATGAACTTAGGAGGAAGATACAGAAGTTGGAAGAAGAGGATCCCAAAATGGCCTGGTCTATCAAGATCCCGGGTTGCTCTTTTTCACATGAGGTGATAGAGGAGCCCTTGCCATCTCATTACAAGTCGGCAAAAATCCGGGAGTATGATGGGAGCACTGATCCAGAGGAGCACCTGGCTTGTTTTGAGAATGTAGCTATGCTGCATTGCTATGGGGATAAGATCAAATGCAAAGTCTTCTTAACCACTTTGGTGGATTCTGCCCAAAGGTGGTTTGAGAAGTTGGAGCCACAGAGTGTTCGATCGTTTGCAGAATTCAAGCAAGTGTTCTTGCAGCACTTCAGCAGTAGCAAGAGGTATAGGAAGACTGCCTATAGCCTATTTGAAGCAAAACAGTCAGGAGAGGAATCTTTACGAACCTACATCAAAAGGTTCAATAAGATTGATTTGGAGGTCCCGACCTGCGCTCAGGAGACCAAGATCACTGCCTTCACCCAAGGTCTTCGAGAGGGGGAATTTTTCAAATCACTAGTGAAAAAAGCACCCCGAACTTTTGAGGATTTGTTGGCTCGAGCCAAGAAATACATTAACATGGAGGAAGCTCAGAAGAAAAAAAAAGGAGGTAGCCCGGAGGGAGGGAGGCCGGGATCAAGGAAGAAGCAGGGAAAATCATGATCCCATGGGGCGGTTGTCCCGGTATGCACCGCATCGAGGGATACGAGATAGGACTGTGCACTTCATCAGGAATGCACCCATGACACCCGGGAATGCCGAACGTTGCAGCAGAGACATCAGTTGCCTTATACTAGAGATGGTAAGCCGGTCCAAAAAAAGCCCCGAAGTCTGCCTTGGTTTCGGGGGTCACAGGTGTCGGTTCCCCCCCCCCCCCCCGGGATGTCATTCCTTCCCGGGAAAAGGGGAAACAAGAGATAGATTCTACGAAAGAAGATAGAAAATCGGGAGATGGGCCAACCAAAGGTGTCATTAACATGATATCAGGGGGATCTACTGACGGAGACTCAAACCGGGCTAGAAAATCTTGGAGTCAGAATGAGAGTTTGGCGTTGGAGGAAAGGAGACAGGATTCAGGGTCAATCATCACATTTGGACCCTGAGACTTGGAAGGAGTGAACCTGCCACATAATGATGTCTTGCTTATACAAGCTCGGATTGCTAATTATGATATACGAAGGGTGTTTGTAGACTCAGGAAGCTCGGTGAATGTCCTTTTTCAGGACGCCTTCGAGCAGATAGATCTGCAGGGGTATGAGTTGAGCCCAGTAAAAACTGCCCTGTACGGATTTGCTGGGCACACAATACATCCTCAAGGGGAAATGTTGCTGCCCATAACCTTGGGATCCGGAGATGGGAAGAAGACGGTCATGACGAGGTTCACGTTGGTTGAAGCACCATCCTCTTACAACGTCATCTTGGGGAGGCCGGCTATGAATGCCTTCCGAGTTGTGGCTTCAACTTATCATCAGAAGATTAAATTTCCCGTGGGAGATAAGGTAGGAGAAGTTCGAGGAGATCAACCTTCTTCCCGAAAGTGTTATGCCGAGACAGTTAAAGTAGATTACAAAAGGACGAGACAGATCGGGAAACAGGGAGGTCAAGGAGGAAGAGAAGTTTGTTCCGTGGAGGAATCCAAGGGCGAGTATGAAGAGGTGGAGCTGGTGCTCGGACAAGCAGGGAAGTCCGTCAAGATTGCCCGGGACTTAGAAACAAATTTGGCCGAGCAATTGAAAAGTTGCCTCATCCGGAACAAGGATGTGTTCGCCTGGGCAACAGAAGTAATAGGAGAAGGAGAATCATGGCGCAACGCTGCGGACTCTACACCGGCAGAGCCACGAGCATTGGCCCCAGAAGTTGAGGAGGCGGATTCCGACATTATTTGAATGGGAAAAGATAAAATAAGGGGAAAATATAGTAGAGGAGAAGGGGAAAACTTACAGCAAAGAGGGTAGATGCGAGAAAAATCAAGGAAGTCTAGCTTGAAATGCAGAATCGTCGGAGCCGGAGAAATTTAGAAGCAAGGAAGGAATGCGTGAACAGAGAAATTAAAAAATGAAGGAGGGGGTTTAGTATTTATAGATGACGAACTTACATCCAGGCCGTAGATTTAAACATGATCGGATGGTGAGGATGAGCTTGGGAAGTTGAACCGGGCAGGGTAATGATGATGCGGGCAGGTGAAAGGACAGGTAACGTCCACTGACCCCTGCTCGTCTTTTCAAAATTCTAGGGTTGACGTCAGCCCTATCACATTTTTGAAATATATGAAAATATATTTCTCCAATCCCTTAAGATAAGCGCATCAGGAGTGGTCATACCCCGGTAAGCTAGGGGTAGCAGGGCTATGCGAAGGCAAGGGAGTCAGGGCTGCTAGTCAGGACAGCGAGTAAGGCTCTAGCCCGACTATTTTAGGGAAGAGTGGTGATACCCCGGTAAGCCAGGGGTAGCAGAGCTATGCGACAGCAAGGGATTCAGGGCTGCTAATCAGGACAGCGAGTAAGGCTCTAACCCGACTATTTTAGGGAAGAGTGGTGATACCCTGGTAAGCCAGGGGTAGCAGAGCTATGCGAAGGCAAGGGAGTCAGGGCTGCTAGTCAGGACAGCGAGTAAGGCTCTAGCCCGACTATTTTAGGGAAAAGTGGTGATACTCCGGTAAGCCAGGGGTAGCAGAGTTATACAAAGGCAAGGGAATCAGGGCTGCTAGTCAGGTCAGCGAGTAAGGCTCTAGCCCGACTATTTTAGGGAGGAGTGGTGATACCCCGGTAAGCCAGGGGTAGCAGAGCTATGCAAAGGCAGGGGTGTCAGGGCTGGTCACCATAACAAAGGCAGACCAGGAGCCTCAGGAGCCCGGGAAGACCAGGTCTTCATGATGTAGACAATGCCCATTTCTCAAGGGCACGATCCCCACGATTGCCATCATCCCGAACCTTTCGATTTCATCGTGCGTGATAGATAAACGTGTGCAACTCCTGCACCCACGACCCAGATCGTGGTCACTACTCTGGAAATGCGGAGTGACTCTCTCACTCCAAGACCTATAAATACCTTGCCATAGGTATTTGTAGAGGTATGTTCACTAGAGATCTCAAAAACACTATATTCATTTTTCCTAAAGCCCATTCCATTTCTGAGCCTGACTTAAGCATCGGAGTGGCCCCGTCGGAAAACTTTCCGGCGTTCCACTAACGTGCTTTCGTTTCTTTCCTTGCGTGCAGATTACCTCAATCGGAAAAGGACGGACCACTTATCATTCTCGTTAGCCCGATCATCTCGTCAGACCTACTTTACTACCCTGACAGCCCGGGCCCCGGTTTAGCAAACCATCATCAAGTATGATGCGCCTGATTGCAATGTGTATCCGACGCCCGTTGATGTTGGTGGGATCCTACATTGGATGAAACTCTCATACGTTGGGATAGTCGCATATGATCCCCACAGAACCCCACATGGCACACTCCGCGTCATCCCTCTTCCTACCAACAGGAGGAATGAGCAGCCCGTCGGGATGTGCGGCGCTCACGACGGGCGTCTAAGATATCTAGAATCTACTGAGTCGAGCCTGAGAGTTTGGGTGCTGAAAGATTACGGGTGCGGAGACAATTGGTTGTTGCAACATGCGGCCAGCACTACCAATGTTGTGAAAGATATCCGTCACGAGATCGGGACATTGAGAAACCAGATCAGGCTACAGCCCATATTTTTCCATCCGTTCGACCCCGACATGGTCTACTTGGGATACAGTCATGTTTTTCTATCTTACAACATGTGGGAAAGGGTTTCCCGAGTTGTCAAGACTTCTAATAATGTTGTTAAAGATGCAGGACAGTATAAATGGCGTCGGGCCTTTAGTCTGGTGATTCCACCGGTTCCGCCGTCTCTTCCCTCGTCGTCTCCCAAGGAATGAATCTTACTAATAAACTATTATGATTTTTATGATGTTGGATTGGATTATTTGAGTTAATACGTTCTTCTTTTCGATCTATATACGTATGATCGAGGTGAATTATTGATATTTTTAAACCATCTTTTGTTTCGCTTTGTTACATGGGTTCACGTTGTTCTTTGCAAGAAATGTTATCATTCTATTATTAATGGAAGATCGATAGATGTTTTACTCTAAATCTCTCAACTTTATTGTTGTTTTGCCTCTTCACTTTTATTTTTCATACGTTGTTAATACGTAAAATCCTTCATCTTGTTTATGTACATTGATTATTTATTCTTCATGCAAAATGACAAAGTTACATGTATAAACCACATTGGCTAGCTATTTTTGAAAGTAGTTGAAATGGTCCCTTTTCGAAAATCAAGATTGGTGTATATAATTATTTATGGAAAAGAAACCTACACGATCTTAAGAAATAAATGATCATGATTCCACTTTTAAAGAACATTAAGGCTATGATTGGTAGAATCATCGTTCAAGTGGAATAAGAATAGAAATATTTCATTTAAATGATGTCAGAAAAATGAAACAAAATGAAATTAAATTATTTTTAATTATCAAATTAATAATTTATTAACAAAAATTCAAAATAATATCGACTAAAAATATTTTATTATTATTATTAAATTAAATAATTAAATTTATAGATATTAATACTATATCAATTATTATACAATTACTGTTATCATAAAACTAATATAAATATTAATCTTAATTTTAATATTATTAGTATTTTATTTTTTAAATAATTTTATTTCAATAAAATATTATAATAATTATTATTTAACAATTATTTTATTTTATTATTTATTTTTTATTATTGGTACATGATTATTAATTTTAATTGTTAATATTATAATCATTATTCAATTATCATTATTTTTATATTTATAGATGCTAGTGATTTGTGTGATAATATTATTATTTCATTATTATTATTTTAAATATTTTATTTTTATAATAATGATAAAATATTATTATTATTAAGATATAGATTTATATTAGTTAAATTTATAATAAGGAAAATATTTTATAAATATGGAAGGATTAAAAGTGTGACCGACCATTTTCATCATAAATTGATGGAATGTCTACTCTCATAAATATGGGAGTGGTCATTCACATTAGAATGAACATTATCATTAATGTCATACCCAACATTGGTACAGAGAATGAGACGAGAATGTTTATTTCATTCCTATCTTATTCCTACTTATCATGCATGCTCTCTTGATATTTTAGAATATTTGTTTTTAAATGTATTATAAATTTTTCTTAGAATATTTTAAAAAAAAACACAAAAACTATTATGAGACCGATCTAACCTACCCATGAATATTATTTCCTCCCTCGCATATTAATAGACAAGTGTGTGTTCTCGCACATATTAAGAAAATATTTGAGAAAGTAAGTTTTAAAAATGAATTTCTCATTTTACCAGTATTATTTAATGAATATTTTAATAAAATAAAATAATTGTACAAGTAGTTAATGATATTAATAAATATAGAAACTAAACTATATATTTAGACGAATGAAAAAAAAATATAGCCTAAATAAATGAGATAGCGGGAGCATAAAATATTCGTTACTCTAAAACTCTCAACTTTAATTTATAGTTGTTTTGCCTCTTCACTTTCATTTTTCATACGTTGTTAAATACGTAAAATCTAGAGGTGTCAAATGGGTTAGGTCCGTCAGATTGGCCCGCCTCGCCATACAAAATTGGTGGATTGGGTTGACAATTTCCCAATCCGCCTAAAAGGTGGGTCGGCCCGCACCGCCCCACCTAATGATGGATTGTGGTGGGTTGCGGGTTAGCCCGCAAAAAACCCGCAAATTTACACGTGAGCCCGCTGGGTTGACCCACCTCTCCACCTAAAATAGGTGGGTTGGGTTGTTGTTTTCCCAACCCGCCTAAAAGGTGGGCCACCCTGCCCAATGGTGAGTTGTGACGGGTTATGGGTCGGTCCATCCGGCTAGCCCATTTTAACACCTTTAATAAAACCCTTAGTCTTATTTATATGTACATTGATTATTCATTCTTCCCGTAAAATGACAAAGTTACATCAATAAACCACAACTCTGACAACTCATGGGACTAAATAAAGCAAACATGACAAGTTAGTACTTAAATGACCGAATTGGCTGTTTTTCGAAATCAAAATTGATGTATATAATTATTTAGGGAAAAGAAATCTACACGATCTTAAGAAATAAATTATCATGATTCCACTTTTAAAGAACATTAAATCTTTCTTGGAATATTTTAATATACAGAAACTATTTTTTTTTTTTTGAACCAACACATGAGAAACTATTATATTGAAAACCACTTGTAGATAGGGATAACAATGAGTCGGGTCTAAATCCGACCCTGCATTGAACCCGGCCTGGCGGGGCGGGTTTAAACCCTGCCAAGCGAGTCCAGATGCGGGTTTGGAACGGGTCTCGGGTTTGACCGAACTTGCTCCGCCAAAATATATATATATTAAATATAAATATAAATTATATATGTATATATATTAAAAATATATAATTATATTATTTATATTACATAATCAATATTTTATCCCTAATTTGATTTTATAATATTTTAGGATTTTAATAATTTTAATATATTATGATATTTTTAATATGAAAATATATTATTATGATTTTTCCTTAGTTTATTAATTATTATGTAAATTAAAATGATATATTTTAACTTGTAAAAACATTTTTTATCTTAAATATTATTAATATAAATTTTAAAATAAATTTAATAATAATTTGTTAATTTTTTAACTTATTTAAAATTTTTATTTAATATAATTTAAATTATATTTAATTTGGCGGGTCCAACGAATCTAACCTGGATTGAACCCGCTGAGTCCACGAGGCGAGGCGGGGCGGGTCCACAGGGAGGCGGGACGGGTCTCGGGTTTGCCCAAACCCGTTCCAAACCCGCCCCGTTGACATCCCTACTTGTACACTAATTTCATGAGACCGTCCCAACCTACCATAAATATTATAAAAGAGTTATTTGCACCAAACACCCCTGTGTAATATTGAAAATGCACACTTATCCCCTGTGAAATTTTAATAGGCATCTTCAACCCTAACCTTTTAAAAAATTAGCACACTCGCCCCTTCAGATGAGTGATTGTTGCGCACGCGCCCCTCATGCGACTGGGCAAAGATTTTGATATTTTTTTTTGCACCAAATACCCCTGTGAAATATTAAAAATGCATATTTGACCCCTGTGAAAAAAATTTTAATCTATTCAACCCATAATACACAATTTTTATTAAAAATCTAATTAAAAAATATTTAGCAAACACTTTTTGTTTTATTAATTTTATTTTTAATTTTAAATTTATTATGATTATATAATTATTTTCTAAAAAATATTATTATTTTATCTTGTATCATTATTTTATTAAACTTTCTTCTTGTTTCCAACTTTTTCATTAAACATGCATTCATAAACAAGTATTTAAATAATTTCAAGTACCAAAATATTGAAATAAACCGATATGTTTAAACATATTGCTTTTTCGATTTAAAACCACATATTATTAAACTAAAATTTAAATTTTTTGAGAATATGCATTGCACAATTTGTAATAAATAATAAAAAAATAACATGCTTATATAATTCTAAATCGAAAAAGTAACATTCATGAACCTATCATTTGGTTTAATATTTTGGTATTTTTAGATATTTAAATCCTTATTTATGAAACATGTTTAATGAAAAAGTTGAAAACACGAAGTGATTTGATAAAATGATGATAACGAGATAAAGTAATAATTTTTTTAGAAATAAATTAATTAAAAATTAAAAATTTAAATTAAATAAAATTAAAAATGTTTGAAAAATATTTTATAATTAGATCTTAATAAATATTGTGTATTATTTTTTTAATGCAAATTCTGCAATGCATTTTAAAAAATTTAGATTTTGGTTCAAAAATCTGTAATCCTAAATTGAAAAGTAATATGCATGAAATTATCATTTTGATTTAATATTTTGGTACTTTTAGGTATTTAAATCTTGTTTATGAATGCATTTTTAATTGAAAAGTTGGAAACAAGAAGAAAGTTTAATAAAATAATGATAACAAGATAAAATAATAATATTTTTTAGAAAATAATTATATAATCATAATAAATTTAAATTTAAAAAAAAATTTAATAAAACGAAAAGTGTTTGCTAAATATTTTATAATTAAATTTTAATAAAAATTGTGTATTATAGGTTGAATAGATTTAAAAATTATTTTCACAGGGGTCAAATATGCATTTTTAATATTTCACAGGGGTATTTGGTGCAAAAAATATATCAAAATCTTTGTCCAGTCGCATGAGAGGCGCGTGCGCAACAATCAATCATCTGAAGGGGCGAGTGTGCTAATTTTTTAAAAGGTTAGGGTTGAAGATAGGCCTATTAGAATTTCACAGGAGAAAAGTGTATGTTTTTAATATTTTACAGGGATGTCTGATGTAAATAACTCTATTATAAAATATTCAATTATTACTCGAGTATAATTTTTGTTTGTTTGTAGCATAATTAAGTCTTCTTTAGAAAAGTTAGGAGTGATGTCATAAATTTTGGTGAAGGCTACAACGGGCGAGATTCACCCGGTGGAGTAAAATATTGACCCACCACTCATGTACCCAAAAAAATTTCCATGCTCATCGAAATTCGAAAACCCCCACACGCTTTAATCAATATCCTATATATATATATATGAAGCAAATCAGTATGCAGCTAGCTAACGAGCTCCAAATTAAAGAACCATCGATGGAAGATCGTGAAGTCGATTCTCATGATCAACACTATCATCAGAACGAGGAAGCTGCGGTACCAGAACTAAATACCCATTTGAAAGAAGAAGCAAAAGCTTCGCGGCTCGTGCGGAGCCGAGTCGACTCGTTCAATATAGAGGCCGGAAATGTCTCTTCTAAACCGGCGGCTCGTGGCGGCCCCTCCGACCAGGTTCACTCCTAGTTTCTTTCCTCTATGTTCTGTTCTATATATATATATGCAGTCTCATTTTTCTTGCATGTAACATGGAAGTTTGTCTACTGAATTCTTTGTATATATATTGTGCAGCAGAGCTGGAGCAGGATCTTGACTCTAGCTTTCCAGAGCGTGGGAGTCATATACGGAGACATCGGGACCTCGCCATTGTACGTGTTCTCCTCTGCTTTCCCCGAAGGGATTCGCCATAACGACGATATACTTGGAGTTCTTTCGCTCATCATTTACACCATTGTGCTTATTCCTATGGTCAAATATGTCTTCCTTGTTTTGAGGGCTAACGATAATGGCGATGGTATATATGCTTTCTATATCATTCCCAAATTTCCCAACTAAAAAATAAAATAATAAAAATAAAAAGACTTTGACTACGGGTGCTTGCTGCAGGGGGAACATTTGCCCTGTATTCCTTGATATGTCGGTTTGCTGACGTGAGTTTGATACCAAATGGTCAACCTGAAGACACCCAACTTTCAAACTACAAACTCGAAACCCCTTCCGCCAACTTAAACCGGGCTCGGAAGATCAAAGAGCAGCTTGAGAAGAGCAAAACCGCGAAACTCGTGCTTTTCCTCGCCACGATTCTTGGAACCTCCATGGTCATAGGTGATGGTGTTCTTACACCCTGCATCTCAGGTATATATATCCCCGAACATAAGTTAATAAAAATTTGGATATGGGGTAGAATAAAATGGGTTTTTTTTTTTAGATTAATTAAGTGGTAATTGGTTTACATCATTTGTTTATTAATCGAATTTGCAGTCCTTTCTGCTGTAAGTGGAATCAATGGCCTGAGGCAAGGTAGGTGCAATATTTTTCTTCGTGTTTGCTTTCATCTTTGGCTTCATGAAGTTTGTATGTAAATTCACAGATGATGTTGTGTACATTTCAATCGTCATATTGATTGCTCTCTTCTACGTGCAACGGTTCGGCACTGATAAAGTGGGCTACACCTTTGCTCCTGCAATCTGCTTATGGTTTTTACTTATTAGTGGAATCGGTGCCTACAACTTAATCAAGCATGAAACTCGTGTTTTACGAGCTTTCAATCCGCTGTATATCGTGAAATATTTCCAAAGAAATGGTCACAAAGCGTGGATATCTCTTGGTGGAGTTGTGCTTTGCATCACTGGTTATATTTACTCATAAATTTATCTACTTGAATTTGTTTAACTGTCATTAGCTAACACATGGTTTTTTGTTTATCATTCTCAATAGGGACTGAGGCCATGTTTGCTGACTTGGGTCATTTCAACGTACCGGCCATACAAGTGAGTATAGTATAGTATAGTATAGTTCCTTTATGCCACGTCGATTTACTGGAGGAATTTGCAATGATCATGCATTTATCATAATTCTCTGGCTGGAAACTTGAGCCATAAGTTTACATAAAAAAGAACAAGAATGGACTGAGCTCATTGTTAGTGAGGCTTGGACCGATATATTGTATAAAGTATTTGCCCTGCGTATTTAAAACAAGAACATCATGTTACAACGTATAAGGGAATGATTATTTGTAGAAACTTGAAAGAGTTTATAAAATCTTGAACATATTTAATTATCATGCTCCTTTCGCTCAAACCAAAGAGAATTTCTTTTTTCGCATAATGTCAGATAAGTTTCTCTGGAATTGTTTTTCCTGCTATCCTCACTGCATATATTGGACAAGCTGCCTACCTTTCCAAGTTTCCTGATCATGTAAAACACACATTTTATGACTCCATACCAGGTTAACTTCTCTCTTCGACATTCCAATGCAAACAGAATACAAAATCTCATATGGTTTTGAGTCAGATATGAACATTTATATCTATATATATGATACAGGTCCACTTTATTGGCCAACTTTTGTTGTGGCTATTGCTGCAGCCGTTATTGCCAGTCAAGCTATGATATCTGGAGCATTTGCCATCGTTTCCCAATCCCTGAGTCTAAGTTGTTTTCCAAGAGTAAAAGTTGTTCACACTTCTGCCAAGTATGAGGGGCAAGTCTACATTCCTGATATCAATTACTTTCTCATGATTGCTTGTGTCATCGTGACGTATGGTTTCAAATCGCCAGAAAAGATTGCCAACGCCTATGGTAATATCATCGAACTAACTTAGTTTTATATTAGAAGTCAGAGAATATATTCTGCAACTAGTTTAACATTAGTATGACTATTGCAATATCTATGTGTTTGCTTTTATTGTGATTTGTATTGATTTTTTCCTATGTTCATTCCAACATTTTCACCTATATAACATGATAAGTAACATAATAAACTATTTTGTAGGTATAGCTGTTGTTTCGGTGATGTTGATAACAACATCTCTGGTTACATTGATAATGCTCTTTATATGGAAAACTAGAATTTGGTGGATATGCTTGTTCTTTATCGTTTTCATGTCGGTGGAGTTGATATATCTATCATCCGTTCTGTACAAGTTTAGCCAAGGAGGATATCTCCCATTGGCTTTCTCTCTAGTGCTTATGATAATGATGGGTACATGGCATTATTCGCAGCAGCAACGCTACATGTTCGAGATGAAAAATAAGGTTTCTAGTGTGTATGTCAGGGACTTGGCTAAAAACATGGACATAAAGAGGCTACCAGGAATTGGGCTTCTTTATTCTGAACTAGTTCAAGGAATCCCACCAATATTTTCTCACTTTGTTTCTAATTTCCCTTCTATTCATTCTTTGATGGTAATGGTCTCAATAAAGGCCATTCCTATCAGCAACGTCTCGCTTGAGGAGCGATTTTTGTTTAGACAAGTTGAACCAAGAGAAAACTATGTTTACCGTTGTGTTGTAAGGTATGGATACAAGGATCCAATCGAGGAACCAAAAGAGTTTGAACAGCAGCTAGTGCAGAACTTAAAGGAGTTCATAACGCAGGAACATGCTATACACGAAGCAATCATTGAAAAGGAGATGATGCATAAGCATAAACATGAACATGAGGACGAAAACGTTCCTAATCCGGATTTATTAGCTGAAGGATCAACTACTTCTACAGCGACTACGCCTGTTGGTTTGGATGACAAAAGAGTGAACATTTCGCCGCCCCTGCTCCCGGGAGAAGAAGAACAAATGCGATTTATCGATAAAGCTAGGGATCAGGGTGTGTTTTATTTGATAGGAGAAGCAGAAGTGGTGGCGAAAAAGGACTCGTCTTTGCTCAAGAAGATAGTAATAAACTATGCTTACACATTCCTAAGGAAGAACTTTAGGCATGGAGGGAAAATGCTGGCTATTCCCCAGAAAAGGCTTCTTAAAGTTGGAATGACATATGAAGTTTGAATTCTCACAGAGACTCACGCTTGCATTTTGTTCATTTGGTTCAATGGTATGTTTTTCCTTTTTCAATTGTAATTTTTTGTTTCGTTCATCATGTTATATCGTGTCAAAATATGCGGGCTATGACATTGATTTCGTTACTTCACACCCGGGATTTGTTTAACATTATATCTGATTCGATCCAGTGACATCGTACTGACATGCCTATATATCCCTTCGAAAACTGTTTTATAGTCAAGAAAATGTAAAAGCTTGTATTTTTTAAAAAGGAAATTGCATATATCACCCTTGTGAAATCTCGGGTTTGCTGATAACCCCCTATGAAAATTTTTTAAGCTAATAACCCCCTGTGATTCTAGATTTGTAGCATATACACCATTTTCAGCTAAAAAATGACGAAAATACCCCTACGTAAATAAATGATAAATTAAAGAGTTCATAAAAGTCAAGAGTATTTTCGACATTTTTTAGCTGAAAATGGTGTGCATGCTATAAATCTAGAATCACAGGGGATTATTAGCTTAAAAAAATTTCATAGGAGGTTATCAGCAAACCCGAGATTTCACAAGGGTGATATATGCAATTTCCCTTTTTTATATTCTCAACACTAGACCATCTTTGTTTCGTTTTCGCATTTCTTCAAACAGTTTGTGGGCGACAAGCAACTTAAGATAATGTTGGGCCATTCGAAGTGGCTTAGGTGATATGTATTAAGTGGGCTGAAATCCGTGACCCATCATCAAACCTCGAAATGGTCCTGCACATGGATGCATAAAACACTGTGCATGGGCCTCATTCTAAAACAAAGTTTAGAAGCAGCCTATAGTAGTCCCATTTTGGGCCAGCCCACTCCAATTCGATTTTGACCTTAACCCTAATATTGATCATTTGTTGTTCAAACAAAAAAATATATATATATATTGATCATTTGATTGTCTTTCAATTAAACCTACACAGCGATGAAAACATGGGAAATTTCATATTTTAGCTCTGTGAATATTCGAGTTCGTTGATAATTTTTTGACTTAATAACTCTCGTTGATTCCAGATCCACACACACCCTAATTCAGAAGTTAATCAAATAAAAATAAAAATGACAAAATGTCTCCTACTTAAATAAATAATTAAATTACTTTTTGTTTTATAATTTTATATTTAATTAAATGAAATAATCAAACTTTAATTAAATAACAATGAAATTTATATATAATTATTTTATTTAATATTAGTTAAACGCGAAATATGTTTTAATAATAAATTGAATTATTACATTAAATTAAGTAATAAGTTTAATCATATTTTAAATAAAATTTAATATTTACATTAATTAAAATTATTGTGTAAATAAATTTAATTGGAGATATAAGTTAATGCATTAATGTTTTAATTAACATGTTCAATAAATGGTGATATAAGAGTTTATAATAGTCATTTAAGGGTAGTTTAGACATTTTTTTATTGAAAAGACTTGGATATTCGCAACTAACTATGCATGTAGTACAAAATATAGCACGTGCGTGTGCTATCCCAATCTGTAATCACATGGGGTTATTAGTTCAAAAAAATTTCATCAGGGTTTTCAGCAAACTCAAGATTTCACATGAGTGATATACTCAATTTTCCTTAAAAACTATATTTAAGTTCCGGAACATCTTTTGGGGACAGACTCTAATTCCAATTTGTTAGATCCTCACTCTTTATTACAGAAACTCATCCAATTACGTGGTACGATAGCTATTTAATGAAACACAATAACTCATGTGAGACAGTCTCACAATCAATATCATGAGACATATCTTTTATTTGATCTGATTCAAGAAAAAATATTATTTTTTTTATGACAAACGTATTACTTTTCATTGTAAATATAGTTTAGATCGATCTGTCGTCTCACTTGAGACATGCTCGTAACAAAGTAATTTCGGCACAAATTTCATTTGAAATTTATTTCAACAATTTCGAACTTGGTTCGGGTTTGAAAACAATTAGAGTAGTGTTTTCGATTTCAAAAAAAATATGATTATGGTTTTTTTTAACAAACTCGTTAAAAAATCACTTTTTTTAGAGACTGCAAAAGCTCTTTAAGAAAACTCAGAGAGAAGTGAATTCCAATAATTCCTTTTTGGACTTTTCTTCAGATGATTTAGATAATCTTTGTCCTAACCAGCAATGTGCTTGCTTGTTCTATGCATCAATAGTAATTGAGATTTTAACAATTTAAAGTTTAGCACTTTATTAGGTTACCACAAAAGTCTTGAGAGCAATATAGGCTAACAAAATTATTAATGTGAACCGAAGCTTCATGTACAAGATCCAATTTATTCTTCTTGAAAAGACAATTGTTCAAATTTTGACTATATATCAAATGCCTGTTGTTTATCACATTCGATACATCCACTTGTAATTATAGGCATAAACGAACCGAATCGAGCCGAATATGATGAATAATTCAAGGTTCAACCGAAATATATATTCGATCTTAAACTCAATTCGAATCTTAATTGGAAAATATTATAATTTTTGTTTCAAATGCCAAATATCAAATATTTTTCAAATCATCTAACAATATAATTTGGACTCGAATTCGGCTACAAAAAAAGTTCGAAGATGTTCGACTCGAATTTGAGAACTTCAAATACAAATCAAAATTTCCAAACTTGCTCGAAAATCTCACGAACTGGATTGGTTTTTTTACACTCCTACTTATAATCAATATTTTGAAAAAATAGGCAAAACCATATTTTAGACCTGTCTTTTTTTTTTTTCAAATGACATGGCATCAACGTGGCTACCGACATGGGCTGATTTGTGCATTGTCACATTAGGACTCACGCCGACAAATGACTAAATATTTGGTAGTCAGTTATTAAAAGATAAACAATTAAAATTGAAATTTAATAATACAAATGATCAAAATCACAAAAATACAAATATACATGATTGAAATTGTAATTTTTGCCTAAGAAATATGGTAATTTTTTTATGATAAATTTTTATTTATGAGGGTAAAAATTATATTATTGGGAACGAAACAGAATCATCCAAATGAACGGCGAAAAGGCTAATGCATCACTGGTTATATTTACTCATAAATTTGTTGATAGTTTTATTTAGTTTACATATGGGTCTTTGTTTTACTTAGTCAAAGAAGTTAGTAATTAGTGGATTGTGCATTAGCAGTTAGTGGGTTAGTGTTTATTTTTCCTTTAACGTTCAGTTATGTATTAGTATATATAGGCTATTTGTTTATCAATTAAGTAGTGTGAATTTAAGCTCATCTCCTCTGTTTCTTTACTGTTTTTTCAACTTCCTTATATTAGTAAATCTTTCTTCATTCTTTTAAGTTATCAGTGGTATCAAAGCCTGTTAATGGCTTTCGAAAATTTTGTGCAGCCTGCTATTCCACGCTTCGACGGTCACTACGACCATTGGAGTATGCTCATGGAAAATTTCTTAAGGTCCAAAGAATATTGGACGGTTGTTGTTTCTGGTGTAGCAGAACCAGCAGCAGGGATCGTGTTGACAGATGCGCAAAAGATTGAACTTGAGGGACTGAAGTATCTCTTCCAATCTATTGACCGCTCAATTTTGGAAACTATTCTTTGCAAGGATACCGCAAATCATATTTGGGATTCCATGAAGAAGAAGTATCAAGGTACAGCAAGGGCAAAGAGGCAGCAGCTTCAAGCACTTCGTTCGGAGTTTGAAATGCTTCGAATGAAATCCGGAGAATCTGTAACAGATTATTTTGCAAGAACGATGGCAATCGTTAACAAAATGCGGATCCTTGGTGACAAGATAGATGATGTTCTCATTGTTGAAAAAGTTCTTCGATCCATGACACCAAAATTTAATTTTGTTGTGTGCTCCATAAAAGAAGCTAATGATGTAAATTCACTTTCAATTGATGAATTGCAAAGTTCTTTGTTGGTTCATGAACAGAAAATAAATCAACAAGAAAAGGAAGAACAAGCATTGAAAGTCATATCACAAAGTCATTCTACACATGGTAGAATTGATAGAGGTCGAGGTCGAGGTCGAGGAAGAGGTAGAGGTCAAGGCAGAGGAGGTAGAAACAACAATGATAGTTGGCACCAGCAGCAAAATCATCATCAAGAGACTCATTTTCGAGGAAGAGGTAGAGGGCGTGGAGGCCATTTTTCAAATAGAACAAAGTCAGTAGACAAATCGAATGTTGAATACTATAAATGTCATAGGTATGTTAATTACAAGTCAGAATGCCCAACCATTTTTGATAGTGGAGATCAAACTAACTTTGCAGAAAAAGAAGAAGAAGAGTCTCTGTTGATGGTGTGCCATGAGAAGGAAAAAACTCCACAGAACATGTGGTATTTAGATACCGGTTGCAGCAATCACATGTGCGGAGATAAGCAAGCATTCTCTGATTTGGATGAATCCTTTCGCAGTTCTGTTAAGTTTGGTGACAACTCTACAATTTCTGTTATGGGAAAAGGAAAGGTAACAATTCAAACGAAAGGGAATTCTACTCACATTATATCTAATGTCCTTTTAGTGCCAGATTTGAAGACCAATCTGCTTAGTGTGGGTCAATTACAAGAAAAAGGATATAAGATTTTTATCAAAGATGGAGTATGTCAGATTCAAGATGCAAAGTTGGGCTTAATTGCTCAAGTCCATATGACGGCTAATCGTATGTTTCCACTTTATCTCCACAATACAGTTCATTCATGTTTGTATGCAAAATTGAAAGATGAAGCATGGTTATGGCATTTTCGATATGGGCATCTAAATTTTGGTGGATTGAGAACTCTACAACAGAAAAATGTGGTGATGGGCCTTCCTCAACTTGTACCTCCTTCCCAAGTTTGTGAAGATTGTGTTGTTAGCAAACAACACCGTAATCAATTTCCTCAAGGGAAATCATGGAGAGCAAAATAAGTTTTGGAGATAGTTCATTCCGATATCTGTGGCCCGATAAATCCAGAGTCAAATGGAGGTAAAAGGTATCTAATTACCTTCATTGATGATTTTAGTCGAAAAACTTGGGTATATTTTCTGCAGGAAAAATCCGAAGCTTTTGTAGCCTTCAAAAACTACAAAGTGCTGGTGGAGAAAGAAGTTGGAAGAAAAATAAAAGTTCTGCGCACTGACTGTGGTGGAGAATACAATTCAAATGAGTTTTCAAATTTTTGTGAGACTCATGGAATCAAGAGGCAACTAACAGCAGCTTACACGCCTCAACAAAATGGAGTATGTGAAAGGAAGAATCACACTATAATGAATATGGTGCAAAGTCTTTTGAGAACAAGTGGAGTTCCAAAAAAATTTCTGGCCCGAAGCAGTAAACTGGACAGTCCATATATTGAATAGAAGTCCCACACTTTCTGTTCAAAATATGACACCTGAGGAAGCATGGAGTGGAAGGAAACCTGCTGTAGATCATTTCCGGATTTTTGGTTGTATTGCTTATGCCCATGTTCCAGATGTAAAGAGGACGAAGCTTGATGACAAAGGGGAAAAATGTATATTTCTTGGTGTTAGTGATAAGTCAAAAGCTTATAAGCTATACAATCCTAATACCAAGAAAATTGTTATTAGTCGTGATGTTGTATTTGATGAAAAAGCCAGCTGGTCATGGGCTCAAAATGATGTTAAAAAAAATATTCCAGCAGATTTTGATGATGATGAGCAAGAGCAGCAGCCTATGGAGGGTGAGCAAGAAGAGGAAGCCATACCAAATGATCACATTAGTCCAGTTTTAGCTCAATCACAAAGGCCACATCGTGTTCGAAGAAGACCAGGATGGATGTCTAATTATGAGGTAACTGGACTTGACCAAAGTGATGACCCACTTACACATTTTTCTTTGTTCTCAGATTGTGATCCTACCATGTTTGGAGAGGCTGTCAAAGAAGCAAAATGGAGAAAGGCTATGGATGCTGAAATTGCAGCCATCGAAAAAAAATGCTACATGGCAGCTATGTGATCTACCTAAAGGTCAAAGAACAATTGGTGTAAAGTGGGTTTACAAGACAAAGCTGAAGGAAAATGGTGAGGTTGAAAAATACAAGGCACGCTTAGTCGCAAAGGGCTACAAACAAGAGTTTGGTGTTGATTACAAAGAAATATTTGCTCCAGTAGCAAGGCATGATACAATTAGAACGTTGATTGCAATGGCCGCCCAAAACTCGTGGCCTATCTTTCAATTGGATGTAAAATCGGCATTCCTCCATGGCGATTTGAAAGAAGAGGTATTTATTGATCAACCTCCCGGTTATGTGAAACTTGGTTACGAGCATAAAGTGTATAAATTAAAAAAGGCTCTATATGGGTTAAAACAAGCTCCACGAGCTTGGTATAACCGTATAGAAACTTATTTTTTGGAGCAAGGATTTCAAAAATGTCCTTATGAATATACACTTTTCATTAAGTTAGAAGATAGTGGGAAGATGCTCGTAGTTTGTTTGTATGTAGATGATTTAATCTACACTGGAAATGATACATCCATGTTTGGAAGTTTTAAAAATTCCATGATGAATGAATTTGATATGTCTGATCTTGGAATGATGCATTACTTTCTTGGCATTGAAGTGGTGCAATCTTCTGCTGGAATTTTTATTTCTCAAAAGAAGTATGTGCAAGATATCTTGAACAAGTTTCAGATGAAAGATTGCAATCCAGCAAGTACTCCATCTGAGTTTGGGGTGAAGTTAAAGAATGATTATGAAGGAGAAAAGGTTGATGACATTCTTTACAAACAGATAGTGGGGAGTTTAATGTACTTGACAGCTACAAGACCAGACATAATGCATGCTGTCAGTATGATTAGCAGATACATGGATTGTCCTACCGAGATTCATCTCTTGGCCGCAAAAAGAATTCTTCATTATTTGCAAGGAACCAAGGAGTATGGATTGTTCTACAAGACTGGAGAAAAATCACATCTTCTTGGCTTTACAGATAGTGATTATGCAGGAGACTTAGATGATCGAAAAAGTACATCTGGGTATGTTTTCATGTTAGGAACAGGGCCTGTTTCATGGTCATCAAAGAAGCAACCTATTGTCACATTATCATCTATAGAAGCTGAATTTGTTCCTGCTACATCCTTTGCTTGTCAAGCCATTTGGTTAAAGAAAATCATCAAAGAGCTGAATTTCAAGAAAGATGGACCTACACAGATTTTTTGTGACAACACTTCAGCAATAAAGCTCTCAAAAAATCCAGTGTTACATGGCCGAAGTAAACATATTGATGTGAAATATCATTTCCTGAGGAATCTCACAAATGAAGGTGTCATTAAACTTGTTTACTGCAGGAGTGAAGACCAAATTGCTGACATTTTAACAAAATCTCTAAAGGTTCCTGTTTTTCAGAAGATGAGGAATCTACTTGGTGTTTGCACAAGGAGCTTCAAAGTTTGACTTGTTTTTTTTTTTAAACTGATTGTGGTCATCAGTTTAAGGGAGTGAATGTTGATAGTTTTATTTAGTTTACATATGGGTCTTTGTTTTACTTAGTCAAAGAAGTTAGTAATTAGTGGATTGTGCATTAGCAGTTAGTGGGTTAGTGTTTATTTTTCCTTCAACGTTCAGTTATGTATTAGTATATATAGGCTATTTGTTTATCAATTAAGTAGTGTGAATTTAAGCTCATCTCCTCTGTTTCTTTACTGTTTTTTCAACTTCCTTATATTAGTAAATCTTTCTTCATTCTTTTAAGTTATCAAAATTTACCTACTTGAATTTGTCTAACTGTCACTAGCAAACCCATGGTTTTTTGTTTATCATTCTCAATAGGAACTGAGGCCATGTTTGCAGACTTGGGTCATTTCAACGTACCGGCCATCAGTGGTGGAGCCAATATAAATCCAACGCCTATGGTGACGTATGGTTTTCAAATCGACAGAAAAGATTGCCAACGCCTATGGTAATATCGGGGAATTCTTAGCTGGAAGATGGGCTGCCCATCTGCCCAAATCAACGGTCATGAGATGATCTGCAGATCAAATCAATTGATTTGAAGATCAATCTCAGACGTTGATCTGCCCTTGGGGTAGCAACCCCAAGGACAGCATAGAACTTCCCGGTAATATCATCGAACTAAATTCGTTTTATGTTAGAAGTCAAAGAATATATTCTGGAGCTAGTTGCATGTCTATGTTTTGATTTAATTGAGATTTGTAAAGATTTCTTACTATATATATTCATTCCAACATTTTCACATGTATAACAAGATAAGTAACATAATCAACTATTTGTGTTGTAGGTATATATGTTGTTTCGGTGATGTTGATAACAACATCTCTGGTTACATTGATAATGCTCTTTATATGGAAAACTAAAATTTGGTGGATATGTTTGTTCTTCATCTATCGTTTTCATGTCGGTGGAGTCGATATATCTATCATCCATTCTGCACAAGTTTAGCCAAGGCAGATATCTCCCATTGGATTTTTCTCTAGTGCTTATGATAATGATGGGTACATGGCATTATTCGCAGCAGCAACGTTACATGTTCGAGATGGAAAATAAGGTGTCTAGTGTGTATGTCAGGGACTTGGCTAAAAACATGGGACATAAAGAGGCTACAAGGAATTGGGCTTCTTTATTCTGAACTAGTTCAAGGAATCCCACCAATATTTTTCTCACTTTGTGTCTAATTTCCTTTCTATTCATTCTGTGATGGTAAATTGGTAATGGTATCAATAAAGGCCATTCCTATCAGCAACGTCTCTCTTGAGGAGAGGTTTTTGTTTAGACAAGTTGAACCAAGAGAAAACTATGTTTACCGTTGTGTTGTAAGGTATGAATACAAGGATCCAATCGAGGAACCAAAGGAGTTTGAACAACAGCTAGTGCAGAACTTGAAAGAGTTCATTAAGCAGGAACATGCTATACATGAAGCAATCGTTGAAAAGGAGATGATGCATAAGCATAAACAAGAACTTGAGGGCGAAAACGTCCTTAATACAGATTTATTGGTTGAAGGATCGTTCCTGATCCCGGGAGAAGAAGAACAAATGCAATTTATCGATAAAGCAAGGGATCAAGGTGTGTTTTATCTGATAGGAGAAGTAGAAGTGATTGCGAAAAGGATTCGTCTTTGCTCAAAAAGATAGTAATAAACTATGTCTACACGTTCTTATGAAAGAACTTTAGGAATGGAGGGAAAATGATGGCCATTCCCCAGAAAAGGCTTCTTAAAGTTGGAATGACATATGAAGTTTGAATTCCAACACAGACTGTAAGTATACATTTTGTCTATTTGGTTCAATAGCATGTTTTTTTTCTTTCCAAATTGTAATTTTGGGTTTTGTTTATCGTGTTATATTGTGTCAAAATATCCGGGCTATGATATTGAATTCGTTACCTCACACCCTAGATCGGTTTAACATACAATCTGATTCCATCCGGTGACATCGTACTGACAATGCCTATGTATCCCTTCGAATACAGTTTTAATCAAGAAAATGTAAGAAAAGCTTGTGTTTTTTTTTAAAATAATTCTCAACACCAAAAAACCTTTGTTTTCGTTTACACATTTCTTCGAACAGTTTGTGGGCGAAAATCAACTTTAAGATAATGCTGGGTCATTGGAAGTGGCTTAGGTGATATGTATGAAGTGGGCTGAAGTCTGTAGATCCATCATTCAACGTGGAAATTGGCCTATACATTTATTCATAACTATCACTGTGCATGGGCTTTATTCATCACTGTGCATGGGCTTTATTCTAAGTATAGCTAAAGAATCAAGTCCCGGACCAGCCTAGAGCAAGTCCCTTTTTAAGACAGCCCACTCCAAAGTCCAATCGGGAATTAAACCAGCACAACAATTTATAAAAAAAAACTATTTTTAAGTTCCGGCCAAGTACAACTCAAAATAGGGTACATTCTCATACTCTCATTCCAATTGTTTGTTCCTAGATCTTTATTAGGGAAATTAACACAATTTTATGAGACGATCTCACATATCATTTTTAATTTTAAGAGATATATCTCTCATTTGACCCAAAAAAAAAATTATTGCTTTTTTTTTTTTTTTTATTTTTTATGTCTAATGCATTATTTTTCATTGTAGATATAGGTAAGATCAATCCATCTCATGCGCGACATGATCGTAAAAAAATAATTTCAGCACAAATTTGATTTGAAATTTATTTCAACAATTTCGACCTTGGGTGTTTGAAAATCAATTAAAGTAGTGTTCGAAATTTATGAAATGAGTGATTTTTTTTTAATAAATTCTTTAAAAATCACTTTTTTTAAGAGATGGTAGAGTCACTTTGAGAAAACTTGAGAAGTGGATTCCAATCATTCGTTCTTGAACTTTCATTTAGATGATTTAGATCATCTTTGTCCTACACAACAGTGTAGCTAGATAGTTCTATGCATCACTAGTTTATGCTTATGCATCAGCTCCTTTTAAATTATTTATGATTACTTCGTATATAGCATGTTCCTGCTTTATGAACTCCCTTCAAGTTCTGAACTAGCTGTTGTTCAAACTCGTGTGGGTCCTCAAATGGATCCTTGTATCCATACCTTACAATACAACGGTTAACATAGTTTTCTCTTGGTTCAACTTGTCTAAACAAAAACCACTCCTCAAGCAAGACGTTGCCGATAAGAATGGCCTTTATTGAGACTATCGCCATCACAGAATGAATAGAAGGGAAATTAGAAACAAAGTGAGAAAATATTGGTGGGATTCCTTGAACTAGTTCAGAATAAAGAAGCCCAATTTCTGGTATCCTCTTTATGTCCATGTTTTTAGCCAAGTCCCTGACATACACACTAAAAACCTTATTTTTCATCTCGAACATGTAACGTTGCTGCTGCAATTAATGCCATGTAAATTATCATCATAAGCACTAGAGAGAAAGGCAATTGGAGGTATCCGCATTGGCTAAACTTGTATAGAACGGATATAAATATATATCAGCTCCACCGACATGAAAACGATGAAGAACAAGCATATCCACCAAATTCTAGTTTTCCATATAAAGAGCATGCATTATCAATGTAACCAGAGATGTTGTTATCAACATCACCGAAAAAACAGCTATACATATAACACAAACAGTTTGTTATGTTACTTATCATGTTGTATAGGTGAAAATTTTGGAATGAACAAAGAAGAAAATCTTTACAAATCACAATTAAATCAAAATATAGACATTGCAATAGTCATACTAATGTTAAACTAGTTCCAGAATATATTCTCTAACTTCTAATCATACAAAACAAAGTTAGTTCGAAGATATTACCATAGGCGTTGGCGATCTTTTCTGATGATCTGAAACCTTACATCACGATGACGCAAAGTAATTGATATCAGGAATGTAGACTTGCCCCTCATACTTTGCAGAAGTATGACCAATTTTACTCTTGGAAAACTGTTGGAGTCCATAATCAAGCTTTAGCTTGAAGAGGTAAAAATATTTAATTGTGTATTTATATTTTTACTTGCAAGATTTTAAACAGATTTGATCTGTTAATTCAGAAAGTGATTTTTCAAAAAAATCACAGACCGAATTTTTCTCAAAAGGGAGTAGAGGATTTTCGAAAAATCCCCTTGAAAATATTTTTGTGTAATTCAAAAATTTCAAGGATGGAATGCTTGCAATTTTCGAACACTACACCTATATTTATAGATAATTTCTAGACTAGATTAAGTTATAATTATACTAGGACTCTAACTCCTTAGGGCCCATAATCCATAACTTAAGCCCAACAAGCCAAGCCTGTTATTATAGAAATTAATATAAAATTCATCATAACTCTGATTGATAAACCGATTTCACCAATGTGCACAGAAACCATTTCTGCATCTTTTAAAGTCAAGATAATTTTTTTGAATCCGAATTCAGTGATTTCCAAAAATGCCCATCCATATGTCATTTTAGGAAATTCCACTCCCTTTAGTTAAGAAGTCCAACTTCTCTTTCATTAAATTTAACTCTTTAAATTTAACTATCTCAACGGGGTTTAGTAATCCATTACTTGTGTGACCCTCAATGGTTCAGGGATACAGCTAGCTGTGGGCTCACAACTCCTTGTGACTCGGAACAACGATTTCCGACTTGCCCAACGAATCATGGTAAGAGCGTCTAGCAACATCGCCCCATGATTCCCTAGGTATCACTGATAGTGCCTGCAAGAACCAGTAGGTTTTGATTAGCGTACAGTACGGCCCCTTCATCCATATATCCCGATCGAATCAACAACCATTGGTACATCGAGAGTCGTTCGAGATTCAATAACTATGCAATGCATCTTGATGATCAAATAGTGACATCGCATGTGCTACTAGGAAACCATTTCTTAGAGCACATCATGTATTCTGGCCAGAGATTTGTCACACTAATATCTCCTCAGATCGCATAGGATATCCACACTCTCAAGTATGTGGTGAATCCTTGACAACAAAGTATCGACTCCTATATGTGTCGTAACTGTACCCAATCCCGACACCTGATGACCCAATAGAGTCGATAAACGAGTCAAAGTACAGTACTAACATATAGAGTATCAATGATGTTTCAAGTAGTAAGGACTAATGGTGTACAACCTAAACCGCGGACTTATCCACTTAAATAATAATAACCACTTGGAAAGTCCGAATAGGGTAGTTCGATCATTTATCATATGAATATCCATTTGCATGCTTTGAACATCTTCATGTCCATTACCAATGAAACGTGGTACTTGGCATCACAAATTCTAGTCTCAATCTCGAGAGATCCTTACCCTTATTAGCGGACGGCTCAATTGACTAGGAACTGTTTAGAATATACAGTGACTATAAGATGTGTTTCATAATAGTGATCTCTCTTTATTCACTATCTCATCTTACTTACACTATAGTATATTCAAGGTCTTTATCAAAACAACAATAGTATATCACAATATAACAATATGAAGAAAGATAAAGAAAATGCCATTAATGAATGTAAATTATATTAAACAAAGATTGTTTATATATAGAGTCATAAAAGCCCTTAGCCACAAGTTGGCTAACCGGGCACCCACTCTTTCAATCTCCCACTTGCCCTAAAGCCAACTAGTCATACTACGTAATCTCATTGCTTCGCGATATTTGTCAAACAATGGTCCTGGCAAGGGCTTAGTAAGTGGATCAGCGATATTGTCTGTAGAGGCCACTCTCTCGACAGTGATGTCTCCTCTTTCCACAATCTCCCGGATGATGTGGTATTTCCTCAGTATGTGTTTGGATCTTTGATGAGACCTTGGTTCCTTTGCCTGAGCAACGGCACCAGTATTGTCGCAGTACACCGGAACTGGACCAACAGCTTCAGAAATTACGCCCAACTCTTGGACGAAATTCCTCATCCAAACGGCCTCTTTAGCAGCAGCTGATGCTGCAATGTATTCTGCCTCATTGGTGGAATCCGCTGTGGTGTCCTGCTTGGAACTCTTCCAAGAGACAGCACCACCATTGAGCATGAATACAAATCCAGAGGTTGACTTCGAGTCATCCACGTCGCTTTGGAAGCTAGAGTCGGTATAGCCTTCCAATTTCAATTATCTTCCTCCATAAACCATGAATATATTCTTAGTCCTTCTCAAGTACTTAAGAATATCATTCACGGCTTTCCAATGCATTTGACCGGGGTTGGCCTGATATCTGCTCGTGACACTCAGAGCAAAGGCTGCATCCGGTCTGGTAGATATCATCTCATACATAATACTACCTATGGCTGACGCATATGGTATGTGTGTCATTTTCTCTATCTCTTCGTCAGTCTTGGGACACATAGACTTGGATAGAGAAACCCCATGACACATAGGTAGATGTTCTCTCTTGGACTCATCCATAGAAAACCTTTTCAATATGGTGTCGATGTAGGTTGCTTGAGTGAGTCCTATCATTCTTTTAGATCTATCTCTATAGATATGTATCCCTAGAATATAGGAGGCCTTACCCAAATCTTTCATCGAGAATCTACCTGATAACCATATCTTTGTTGACTGCAACATCCCTACGTCATTCCTAATGAGTAGGATGTCATCAACATAAAGCACTAAGAATGTCACCGCATCATTAACTACTTTCTTGTACACGTACGGTTCCTTCGGGTTTTTGATGAAACCAAAGTCCTTTATTATTTCATCAAATTTCTGGTTCCAACTTCTTGATGCTTGTTTGAGACCATAAATTGATCTCTGAAGCTTGCATACCTTATGCTCGCTTTTCATGGATGTGAATCCCTCGGGCTGCATCATATAGATTTCTTCCTTAATGTTTCCATTAAGAAATGCAGTCTTCACATCCATTTGCCATATCTCATAGTCATACCATGCTGCTATGGCAATAAGGATTCTTATGGACTTGAACATTGCGACTGGTGAAAAGGTTTCATCATAGTCAACTCCTTGTCTTTGAGTATTACCTTTTGCTACCAATCATGCCTTGTAGGTTAGTACCTTTCCATCAGACCCAAGTTTTCTCTTGTAGATCCATTTACACCCTATTGGAACAATTCCATCGGGAGGATCTACTAAATACCAAACTTGGTTTGTATGCATCGAGTCTATTTCCGACTGCATAGCATCAAGCCATAAATTAGAATCCGCATCAGAAATTGCTTCCTTGAAGTTTCTTGGATCACATCCAATGTCGGGTTCACTTTGATCCCCTTCAAGAAGAAGACCATATCGAATAGGAGGTCTAGAAGTCCTCTCGGATCTCCTAGGTGTAGGCGTGTCCACTGAAGGTTCTTGAGGTGTGAGATCGTTATTTTGTATCTCGGGTTCTTCTCGAATTTCTTTGAGTTCCATCATCTTGCCTTTCTTATCTAATAAGAACTCCTTCTCCATGAAGGTGGCATTCCTCAAAACAAACACTTTTGTTTCAGTAGGATGATAGAAATAATATCCGATTGAATTCTTCGGATATCCTACAAAATAACATAAGGTGGATCGACTATCCAACTTATCTCCCACTGTCTGCTTCACGTAAGCAGGACATCCCCAAATCCTCAAGTATGAATACTTAGGAGCTTTGTCATTTCATAACTCGTATGGAGTTTTATTCACTGCTTTGGTGTGAACATTGTTCAACAATAATACCCCCGTTTCAAGTGCATAGCCCCAAAACGAAGGAGGGAGCTCAGTGAAGCTCATCATAGATCGAACCATGTCCAACAAAGTTCGATTGCAACGCTCCGAGACACCATTCAGCTGAGGTGTCATAGGAGGAGTCCACTGAGAGAGAATCTCATTCTCTTTTAGATAGCTCAAAAACTCGATACTTAAGTATTCTCCACCTCGATCCGATCGAAGTGCTTTAATACTTCTACCTTGTTTGTTTTCTACTTCAGCCTTGAATTCTTTGAACTTTTCAAATGATTCAGACTTATATTTCATTAAATATAAATACCCATACCTAGAATAATCATCAGTAAAGGTAATGAAGTAGGTGTGTCCAAATTTAGTACCAATACTAAATGGGCTGCAAACATCCGTATGGATCAAATCCAACAGATTTTGACTACGCTCAGGTTTTCCTTTAAAAGGAGATTTAGTCATTTTTCCTTTTAGGCAGGACTCACAAGCAGGTTAGAGAGTTAATATCAGACATATCAAACATGCCCTCTCCCACTAGCTTGTTCATCCTCCTTGAGGAAATATGGCCTAGCCTAGCATGCCAAAGGTTTGCCGGGTTTTGACTATCGATTTTCCTTTTGTTTGTTGTTACCGATTTATCAACATAATCAACTGGAACGTCTTTTAATTTTAAGTTAGATCATTTTTAAATTGTCCATTTCAAATCAAACATTCATTCTTGTAAATATTGCAAATCTCATTCGCAAATTTTCAAGAAATATCTTCTCTATCAAGAATAGAAAAAGAAATAATGTTTTAATGAAATCTTGGTACAAATAAAACATCTCTCTCAAAATATAGCTTAAAATTGTTTTTGCAAAATTAAACAAATGTTTTCCATAGCTTTTGGATTCAACTCTGGAACTATTCCCGAGCCTTAACTGGGTCTCATCCATCCTAAGCTTACGACTTCTTGTCATCATCTGCAACTCATTGCAAATGTGAGATATACATCTGGTATCCAATGCCCAAGAAATAATATTAAGTGAAACATTTATAAAATATATCCTTTGTAGTTCGTAACTACTCGATATACATTCTTTGCAGTTGCGCTTCCAATAACCGGGTTTCTTGCAGTGATGGCAAACTTATTTAGACTTGTCCATCTTTGCATGTAACATTTGGCCTTGAGATCATGGTCCTACCATTTCTAGTTCGGCCAACCTTTCCGAAGTTACATTAGCCGGGGCTGTTTTTCAGAGGAGCCTTTTCTAACACTTAGAAAATCTTTTCCGAACTCAACACAATCTTAACTTATGGAACCATTCCGTATAGTTTGCGCCATAAAGTTTGTTTTGTTCGAGAATTGAAACATGTGGATTACGAAGATTCATCATAATGATATACTGATATGAAACAGACAATAATCGATGATTGTTTAATTAATTTACTAAGACATAAAATATGGCGAAATTTATTTTATGAATTTCACTCCCACTATTTTAACGATTTCATTACCCTCTAGTGAAAACGGGAAACTGGTGTTCTTAGTGAAAACATGGAGTCCAATTGACAAACTATAGTCCCGAATAATATCAGCCAACCATAATTTTCAAAAGGTAGAGCCCAATTGCTTCCAAAGCAACCCCCATGTTTTTACCTCATGTCCAATAAGGGCCCAATAATATGACGCCGTTTAATGTGACATGTCAAGATGACCCATCAATATTAAGTTGTGATGGACGGTCGCCATGTGGATCTCCAATAATATGAGCCAATCCCATGGGAGTTCCACCCAACTTACAACACGTGTTGATCCAATGTACAGCTTTCCGACGAACGGGCCCCCCCAATAATATGAGCCGGACCGTGCCCGCGGGAAGCATCTCATACATTGATCGTTGATGGAAGGTAGGAACATTTAAACAATATTTAAATTCCCTTTTGTTTATCTTGATATCAATTTTAAATCATATTTAAAATGAGGGATTTTTAATTTTGAAAATTGTCTCATCATGCAATATTTGTATGCTTGCGGGATTCATACAATTTAGTCTAAACATGCATACAACAATAATATCATATATTATTTAAAGGATGATCGATCTCAATCACTAATCGACCCGTGGTTGCCAATCACGAGTCTAAGTCCAATCCTAGGTGATATGTAAGTATGCAATGCAATCCTATTACATTGAGCTTCCAATTTACATTTCTTCGGTCTTTATTGTCTGCTGGGCCCACCTTTGTCTTCAAATCTTTATCTCCCACTACGTCTAATAAATTTAGAATAAATTTCGATGACAAGTAGGGGATACATATTTAAGGGTGGGAACGGGCCATAAACCAGGCTCACTTTTTATTACAAATGAGAATTCAAATTGGGTCATAAACCAAGTCCATTAATAAAACCCAACAACAATAAAACCAAATGTAAACAACCTAACATACACCTATAATATTGGTCATGACAATCGATCATCCTTTTATCCAATAATTAATTCAACAATTAAATAATTAGATAACATGCAATGGCATCATAATTAAAAAGATAAAATCAAATTTTATCTTATCCTTTCATAAGATCATATCTTATCATCAATTGTACCAAAATAATTAATTTTATAAAATCTAATTTAACGGATAAAATTTATAAATTTTCCAAAAATTCAAATTTATCCAAAAATCAATTTTAAAAATTTCGGACTCAAACAATTTGATCCGATGCCTCGTGGACCAATCAAAAACAATTTTCGATCGGACCAAAAACTAAAATTTCAAAAAATCCAAAAAATCAAATTTTAAAATTTCCGGACTGCCCGGTACATTCCCGGGCAGCCCCACCTCCACGTGGGACAGGGCTGCCCACGTGGAGGTGGGCAGCTCGTCGCTGCCCGATTGCCCTTGTTTCCCTTCAAATTTAATTTTAAAAATTTTTCGTTTTGTTTTTCAAAAATCGAGGCTTAAAAATTTTTTACAATCGATTAATTTTAATCGTTTGATCAAAGAACGACCTGTCTCTGATACCACTGTTGGAACATGCGTTCTCTGATCACACGGATGTGATACCCGGAGCAGCGGAAGTTTAAAAATTTTATTTTTCGATATGGAACGATTCCATATCGTGGGTATCAAATCCTAACGATTAAAATCTTGCAAGTAAAAATATAAATACACAATTAAATATTTTTACCTCTTCAAGCTAAAGCTTGATTATGGACTCCAACAGAATTCAATCTGCTCTTCTTGTAAATCCCGGGAACTGATGACTTGCTCGATCAATCTCCGGAATTAGGTCCACGAATAGAAAACAGAAACCCTCTGATTGATTGCACTAGAAATCAATCAGATGTTTATCGTAGAGAATAAACAGATTTGATCTGTTAATTTAGAAAGTGATTTTTCAGAAAAATCACAGAACAAATTTTTCTCAAAAGGGAGTAGAGGATTTTCGAAAAATCCCCTTGAAAATATTTTTGTGTAATTCGAAAATTTCAAAGATGGAATGTTTGCAATTTTCGAACACTACACCTATATTTATAGATAATTTCTAGACTAGATTAAGTTATAATTATACTAGGACTCTAACTCCTTAGGGCCCATAATCCATAACTTAAGCCCAACAAGCCAAGCCTGTTATTATAGAAATTAATATAAAATTCATCATGACTCTGATTGATAAACCGATTTCACCAATGTGCACAGAAACCATTTCTGCATCTTTTAAAGTCAAGATAATTTTTCTGAATCCGAATTCAGTGATTTTCAAAAATGCCCATTCATATGTCATTTTAGGAAATTCCACTCCCTTTAGTTAAGAAGTCCAATTTTTCTTTCATTAAATTTAACTCTTTAAATTTAACTATCTCAACGGGGTTTAGTAATTCATTACTTGTGTGACCCTCAATGGTTCAGGGATACAGCTAGCCGTGGGCTCACAACTCCTTGTGACTCGGAACAACGATTTCCGACTTGCCCAATGAATCATGGTAAGAGCATCTAGCAACATCGCCCCATGATTCCCTAGGTATCACTGATAGTGCCTGCAAGAACCAGTAGGTTTTGATTAGCGTACAGTACGGCCCCTTCATCCATATATCCCGATCGAATCAACAACCATTGGTACATCGAGAGTCGTTCGAGATTCAATAACTATGCAATGCATCTTGATGATCAAATAGTGACATCGCATGTGCTACTAGGAAACCATTTCTTAAAGCACATCATGTACTCTGGCCAGATATTTGTCACACTAATATCTCCTCAGATCGCATAGGATATTCACACTCGCAAGTATGTGGTGAATCCTTGACAACAAAGCATCGACTCCTATATGTGTCGTAACTGTACCCAATCCCGATACCTGATGACCCCAATAGAGTCGGTAAACGAGTCAAAGTACAGTACTAGCATATAGAGTCTCAATGATGTTTCAAGTGGTAAGGACTAATGGTGTACAACCAAAACCGCGGACTTATCTACTCAAATAATAATAACCACTTGGAAAGTCCGAATAGGGTAGTTCGATCATTCATCATATGAATATCCATTTGCATGCTTTGAACATCTCCATGTCCATTACCAATGAAACATGGTACTTGGCATCACAAATGCTAGTCTCAATCTCGAGCGATCCTTATCCTTATTAGCGGACGGCTTAATTGACTAGGAACTGTTTAGAATATACAGTGACTATAAGATGTGTTTCATAATAGTAATCTCTCTTTATTCACTATCTCATCTTACTTATACTATAGTATATTCAAGGTCTTTATCAAAACAACAATAGTATATCACAATATAACAATATGAAGAAAGATAAAGAAAATTCTGTTAATGAATGTAAATTATATTAAACAAATATTGTTTATACATAGAGTCATAAAAGCCCTTAGCCACAAGTTGGCTAACCGGGCACCCACTCTTTCAAAAACAACTTCGACTCAGGAATTGAGAAACAATGGCAAATGCCTCAGATATCATAGCTTGACTGGCAATAACGGCTGCAACAATAGCCACAACAAAAGTATGCCAATAAAGTGGACCTGAATCATATATATAGATAGATAGATATAAATGTTCATATTTGACTCAAAAACCATATGAGATTTGTTATTCTGTTTGCATCGTGTTGAAGTATGCTTCTATCAGATTGAATGGGTATAGAGAAGAGATCGGATCGAATAGTACAGATCAGATGAGCTCGATGAACAGATAAGTTCATGGCCAGATCAAATACTGGAATCAGATCGAAGTGATGGTCAGATGAGTTTTTGGATGAGTTCATGCAGATAGATTGCTCGAGTATTGTGACTTGGTTAAGAAGTCAGATGAAGTGTCCAAAAAAGCTATACGCTTGCAGGCAGATCGATGCAGATCAAAATATGAGGGCAGATCAGACTGATGAATGAAGGCTTATCGGGCTGGACCATGTTGACTTTATAATTGGGTCGTAAGTTACTGTTGACCTAAAGCCCAAGATGAAAGTCGGTCTAATTCTCTATATAAGCAGATGGAAGCTGGCCGCAACCAGAATAACAGAAAATCAAAATTCTTCAGAATATATTGAGAGAGAAGAAGAGAGATTTCGGAGGAGAAAACTAAGCATAGATTGTGACGGGAAGATTCAAGTATCAATAGCTTGAATCGTGTCTATATCTAGCTTGATAGTTTTTCTGAGTCCATCTCTGTAATAAGCTATGTTCTTGAGCTTGTTTGTTTCTGTTGGTGATTAATAAAAGTGTGTGTGTTGCTCTCCCGTGGACGTAGGCAAATTCATTGCCGAACCACGTAAATACTTGCGTCGTTTAATAGCTTTCGCGTGAGTTGGTTGATTGATCTGTGTGCGTTGGTTTTATCTGCTTTCTGGGATTATTGTTCTTATCTGTGTGTTTCGTTTGCTTGGTGAATTCTCGATAACCAAATTTCGGATTGATTCCTAACAAGTGGCGCCGTCTGTGGGAAACTAAGCAAAGATGGTGGGATCAATGAAGTTTGATATTGAGAAGTTTACGGGCAAGAACGATTTCTCACTCTGGAGAATTAAGATGCGTGCAATCGTGACACAACAAAGATTGGTGGAAGCTCTTAAGAAGAAGGAGGAGATGTCCGATGAGATAAAGAACAAGGATGAATTGCTCGAGAAAGCACACAGTGCAATTATTCTCTGTCTGGGTGATAGACCTCTTCGGGAGGTGGCCAGAGAAGAATCTGCAGCGGCTGTGTGGCTTAAACTTGAGAATCTATACTTGACGAAATCCCTGGCTAACCGTTTGTACATGAAACAGAGATTGTATTCCTTTGTGATTAAGGATGAGAAGAACCTTGAAGACCAGATCAAAGAATTCACCAAGATATTGGATGACTTGGAGAATATTGAAGTAAAGCTTGAGGATGAAGATCGGTCTTTGATACTTCTGAATGCTCTTCCTAAAGCATATGAAAATTTCAGGGATGCTTTGCTATATGGAAGAGAACAGACAATAACGTTGAAAGAAGTTATGTCTGCTATTCAATCCAAGGAACTTTAGAGAAAATCGAACACAAACACTGAATCACATGGTGAAGGTCTTACGGCGAGGGGCAGAAGTGATAAGAGGACATCCAGTGGGAAATACAGGCCAAAGTCCAGATCGAAGAGTCAAGGAAGATACCAGAACAGAAACTTGGGTAATATGAAGTGCTATGCCTGTCAGAAGGTTGGACATCTGCGAAGAGATTGTCCTGAAAGGAAAGGAAAGCAACAGGAAAATCCCAAGGATGATGGTATTCTGGCCATAGCTACAGATGGATATGACTCAGCAGAAGTATTGGTGGTTTCTAAAGGTGATCAAAACCACGAGTGGATACTGGATTCAGGATGCTCCTTTCACATGTGTCCTATAAGATCTTGGTTTGAAAAATTGGAGGAATCAGATCAGGGCATGGTGCTGTTGGGGAATAATCAATCATGCAGAATAAAGGGCTCTGGAAATATCAGAATAAGGATGCATGATGGGATTGACAGAGTACTCACCAAGGTGAGGTATGTGCCCGAGTTGAAGAGAAACTTGATATCATTGGGAACGCTTGATGCTCAGGGATATTCATTCAAATCAGGAGCAAACAGTATCTCAGTGTCAAAAGGATCTCTTCTTGTTATGAAAGCTGTCAAGAGGAACCTCCTATATGTACTACAAGGTGAAACGATTATTGGAAGTACAGCAAGTATTCAGGAACAGCAAGACAAAACCAAGCTATGGCATCTGAGGCTTGGACATGTAAGTGAGAAGGGATTACATAAGCTGTCTAAACAGGGTCTGTTAGGTGGAGATAAGATCGAATCACTTGAGTTGTGTGATAGTTGTGCTCTTGGGAAATCAAAAAGAGTATCGTTTGGTCAAGGAAGTCACACAACTGAGCAACCATTGGCCTACATTCATTCAGATCTATGGGGTCCTTCTCGGACATAAACTCATGGTGGAGGCAGATACTTCATGTCTTTGATAGATGATTACTCAAGGAGAGTATGGATATTCATCTTAAAGACTAAGGATGAAGCATATGATAAGTTCAGATAATGGCTGCTGGCAGTTGAGAACAAGAGTGATCGAAGAGTTATACACCTGAGAACAGATAATGGGCTGGAATACTTATCAGATAAGTTTGTCAAGTTATGTAAGGAGAAAGGCATTACCAGACACAGAATAGTGGCAGGAACGCCACAGCAAAATGGCCTGGCAGAGAGAATGAACAGAACTCTTCTGGAAAGGGTCAGATGTATGTTGATCAATGCTTCTTTACCTAAGTCCTTCTGGGGAGAAACATTATCTACTGCGTGCTATTTGGTCAATAGGTGTCCATCAAGTGCGATTGGTTTCAAAACACCAATGGAAAAGTGGAGTGGAACACCTGCAGACTACTCAAACTTGAGGGTATTCGGATGTCTTGCATATGCTCATCTGAAACAGGACAAGTTGGAAGCAAGGGCTGTCAGATGTATATTCATTGGGTATCCGGATGGTGTGAAGGGTTATAAGGTTTGGAACCTGGAATCAAGAGGTCCAAAGTGCTTCAACACCAGGGATGTGAAGTTTGATGAATCCAAACTGGGATATAAAATGAATACAGATGGAAAGGACAGTCAGATCAGTGTGAATGATAAACTACCGATTGAGGTGGAGTTTTCTGTGCCAGATGAAGGGTCAGAAGAGATGCAAGATGAGATTGTGACAACAAGAGATCAAACAGAGGATTTGAGCACTTACAATCTTGCAAGGGACAGAACCAGAAGGGAGATCAGAGCTCCTAAGAGGTTTGGTGAAGCTGATCTGGCTTGGTATGCACTTACAGTAGCTGAGGAGGTGGAGCATTCAGAGTCAAATACTTTTGATGAAGCTATGGCGAGTAAACAGAAAAACAAGTGGATTGAAACTATGAATGAAGAGATTAACTCACTTGAGAAGAATCAAACCTGGAAGCTAGTAGACAGACCGAAGCATCAAAAGACATTGGGATGCAAGTGGATCTATAAACAGAAGGAAGGAACTCCTGGTGCAGATCAGATCAAGTATAAAGCAAGATTGGTTGCAAAGGGTTTTGGTCAAGTAGAAGGGATAGATTTTAATGAGGTCTATTCTCCAGTTGTCAAACATTGTTCCATCCAGATTATGTTAGCACTAGTGAACCAGCTCGATTTGGAGCTTGAGCAGATGGATGTGAAAACTGCGTTTCTACACGGTGACCTGGAAGAAACCATTTATATGGAACAACCAAAGGGCTTCATACATCAGAAAACCCAGAACAAGGTCTGCTTATTGAAAAAATCACTGTATGGGCTAAAGCAGAGTTCGAGGTAGTGGAACAAGAGGTTTGATAAGTTCATGATTGATATTGGTTTTGTGAGAAGCCAATATGACAGATGTGTCTATCTGAAGAAGGATGAAAGACAAGTTATCTTGTACCTACTGATTTACGTTGATGATATATTGATTTCAAGTAAAATTAGGACAGAGATATCATCCTTGAAACAACAGATCAACACAGAGTTTGAGATGAAAGATCCGGGTGAAGCGAAGAGAATTCTGGTCATGGATATAGTGAGAAACAGGAAAAGACAGGAGATTCATCTGAGTCAGAAGAACTACTTGAAGAAGGTTGTTCTGAGGTATAACATGAATCAAGTAAAATCTGTCTTGACCCCTCTGGGACAGCATTTGAAGCTATCTGCGAATCAGTCACCTGAAAGTGAGGAAGACAAGATAAAGATGGCTGGTATTCCATATGCTAGTGGAGTGGGGAGTCTCATATATGGAATGGTGTGTAGTAGGCCTGATCTGGCATATGCAATCAGTGTAGTGTCAAGATTTATGGCTAATCCGGGAACATATCATTGGGAAGCACTTAAGTGGATTCTCCGATATCTCATAAACACAACTGGGTTGGGATTGAAAATTGAGAAACAACAAGATGGAATTGAACCGGTAGTTGGATATGTGGATTCGGATTTTGCTGGGAACTTAGACACGAGAAAGTCATTGACTGGTTATGTGTTCACCTTTTATGGCACATCGATCACCGGGAAGTCAAATTTACAGTCAGTGGTTGCTCTTTCTACCACTGAGGCAGAATTCATAGCTGTCACCGAGACCATAAAGGAAGGGTTGTGGTTAAAAGGAATGATAGCAGAGTTGGATGTAAAACAAGATCAAGTTGTAGTACACTGTGACAACCAAAGTGCAATACACTTGACGAAACACTAAGTCTATCATGAACGATCGAAACACATAGATGTGAAGATGCATTTCGTGAGAGATGTAATTGAAAAAGGAAATGTGGTCCTTGTGAAAATAGAATCAAAAGAAAATCCTACAGATGCTATGACTAAGTCACTGTCGTATGCTAAGTTCAAAAAATGTTTGGACTTAGTTAATGCGGTGATTGGAAATTAGCCAAGGCGGCTAGGATGGAGAGCAAAATTCAACCTGAAAGAATCAAGGTGGAAATTGTTGAAGTATGCTTCTATCAGATTGAATGGGTATAAAGAAGAGATCGGATCGAATAGTACAGATCAGATGAGCTCGGTGATCAGATGAGTTCATGGCCAGATCAAATACTGGGATCAGATCGAAGTGATGGTCAGATGAGTCTTCGGATGAGTTCATGCAGATAGATTGCTCGAGTATTGTGACTTGGTTAAGAAGTCAGATGAAGTGTCCGATAAAGCTATACGCTTGCAGGCAGATCGATGCAGATCGAAATACGAGGGCAGATCAGACTGATGAATGAAGGCTTATCGGGTTGGACCATGTTGACTTTATGATTGGATCGTAAGTTACTGTTGACCTAAAGCCCAAGATGAAAGTCGGTCTAATTCTCTATATAAGCAGATGGAAGCTGGCCGCAACGAGAATAACAAAAAATCAAAATTCTTCAGAATATATTGAGAGAGAAGAAGAAGAGAGATTTCGGAGGAGAAAACTAAGCGTAGATTGTGACGGGAAGATTCAAGTATCAATAGCTTGAATCGTGTCTGTATCTAGCTTGATAGTTTGTCTGAGTCAATCTCTGTAATAAGCTCTGTTCTTGAGCTTGGTTGTTTCTGTTGGTGATTAATAAAAGTGTGTGTGTTGCTCTCCCGAGGACGTAGGCAAATTCATTGCCGAACCACGTAAATACTTGCGTCGTTTAATCGCTTTCGCGTGAGTTGGTTGATTGATCTGTGTGCGTTGGTTTTATCTGCTTTCTGGGATTATTGTTCTTATCTGTGTGTTTCGTTTGCTTGGTGAATTTTCGATAACCAAATTTCGGATTGATTCCTAACACATCGGAACCTCGAAGAGAGAAATTAACATGGTATGGAGTCATAAAATGTGTGTTTTACATGATCAGGAAACTTGGAAGGTAGACAGTTTGTCCAATATATGCAGTGAGGATAGCGGAAAAAACAATTACCGAGAAACTTATGTGACATTATACAAAAAACGAAATTCTCTTTGGTTTGAGTGAAAGGAGCATGATAAATATGATCAAGAATTTATAAAATCTTTCATGTTTCTCCGAATAAACATTTCTTCGAACAGTTTGTGGGCGAAAATCAACTTAAGATGATGCTGGGTCATTGGAAATGGCTTAAGGGATATGTATGAAGTGGGCTGAAGTGCGTAGATCCATCATTCAACGTGTAAATGGGTCTGCCTAGAAATTAATCCATAAAGCTATCACTCTGCATGGGCCTTATTCTAAACATTCAATTCTCGAACCAGCCTAGAGCAGTCCCATTTTGAGCCAGCCCAGTCCAATCTGATTTTGACCCTAACCCGAATATTAATAATTTGATCGTCTTTAAATTTAATCCGGCACAAATACAACTCAAAATAGGGGACAATCTCATTCCAATTTGTTTGATCCTAGCTCTTTATTACGGAAACTCGTCAGACTTCGTGGTATGAGAGCTATTTAACGAAACCCAACTTCTATGTGACGATCTCATTTGATCCAAATTAAAAAAAAAATTTATTTTTACATTCAATGTATTTGTTTTTCATTATATATATAGCTCTGATCAATCAATTTTATGTGAGACGTGATCTTAGCAAAATAATTTCAGCAACAAAATGATTTGAAATTTATTCAACAATTTCGAATTTGGGTGATTGTTGAATTTTTTTAATAAATTAATTAAAATTCATTTTTTTAAGAGACTGTAAACGCTCTCTTAAGAAAATTTGAGAAGTTGATTCCAATTAATCGTACTTCTTGAACTTTCATTCAGATGATTTGGATCATCTTTGTCCTACACGGCATTGTAGCTAGCTAGTTCTATGCATCACTAGTAATTGACATTTTTACATTTTAAAGTTTAGCACTGTAGTAGGTTACCACAAAAGTCTTGATGGCAATATAGGTTAACAAAAGTATTAATGAGAAACGAAGCTTAGTGTACAAGATCCAAGTTATTCTTCTTGACATTAGTACATGACAATTGTTCAAATTTTGGCAATTACATGCCCGTTGTTTATCACATTATAATTCGATAATCCACTTATAATTATAGGCGTAAACAAACCGAATTTGAGTCTAATATGAACCGAATTGAGTTTAATATGATAAATAATTTAATGTTCGAATTCGCCTTGATATAAGTTTAAGCTCGATTTAAAGCTCGATAAATTTATAAAATTGTTTCGAGGTCCATTTGAATCAGGGGTTAGGCTCGAGCTCGGCTCGAAAGATCCGAATATGTTAGCGAGCTATCTGAATTATTGCTCGAAAATAAACACTCGTAAAACTTGAAATATAGTTATCTAATATATACTCATATTATTATACTAGTAAACAGCACGTGCGATGCACGTGGTGACACTTTGTTTATATAATATATCTATTTATTATTTTTTATAATTATTGAGATTTTTACGGCCTTATAATAAAAATCATATAAACTTTAATTATTTATTATAAAAATCAACTGAAATAATACAATGATCATTTTTTTTCTTCATTTTTAGTCATGTTAATGGTGAATTTGCATTAATTTTGTAAATATATGTTTTTAACTCTAACTTTTAATATTATTATCGTAAATTTTAATTTTTAGTTTTGTTCTTTTCAAGATTTATATTCTTATATTTTTTAATTCTAACTTTTTATATTAATACCGTAAGTTTTAATTTTTTTCTTTTGTTTTTTTAAAAATTTATTTATCTATTTGATTAACTGCAACTCAATTAAGCCACAAACTAAAATTTAGCTTATTCTTATATATTTTTATATTTCCAAACATTACATAAGGTGTAAAATAAATAAAAACAAATTGTGAAAAATGAAAAAAATAGTTTTTTAGGAAAATAATAATTAAAAATGAATTATGTAATGGTATTAATGGACGCATTAGTTGCAATTTAATGAAAGTGTATGATGTATTTATGGATATTAATATTTACATATAATATAATAACAATATTTATTTACTTTTATGCCCCAACTAAAATGTTGTTTTTACTTTTATATCTCTATATATTTTTATATGACATGGTGTAAATAAAACAGCAAAGTTTTTATTTCACAATGGTAAAATTTTATATTTTCATTCACACTTTTAGATAGGTAAGGTAATATATTAATAAATATACATGATTTTCTTTTAATAATTTTAGTGAAAATATTTTTTATTTGTCAAACACACACACGCACATATATATATATATATATATATATATATATATATTCACTTTATATATCATTTTTATATTTTTAAAGCAATATGTAGAAAATTTCAATACAATTAATCGAAATAATACACAATCTAAGGACAAAATAGAAAATTTAAAGTGAAAATATTTATTATGTTAATTGTTTTTGATTGAAATAATACACAATCTAATAGAATAAATATTTATTATCTTTAATAATTTTAATAAATAGATATTTTTATTTTCTAACATCTAATCATTTTTATGTTATCGAAATAATACACAATCTAATAAAATAAATATTTATTATCTTTAATAATTTTAATGAATAGATATTTTTTTTCCAACATCTAATAAATTTTATTTTAATTATTTTTTAGATTTTTCTAAGAATTATGTACGATAAAATGTTATTTCTCTAATTTATTTTTATTATCAAATTTTTATTAAATTTTGATGTATTGTTGTTTTCAAATTTTCTTAAAAGTATGTTGTAATCAAATTTTATTTTTCTGTTATATATTTTTTCAGAAAAAACCACTTCGATGCTCACGTGTTTTAAATTTTGTTTATTAAATTTATAGAAAATAATTCAAACCAATTCATTGAAGATGAAGTTTTATAATTAAATAAGATGCGAATTAAAACAATGTATTTTTAATAACAAATAATTTATATGAAAATAATTTATTCTTTGATTGCATTTATATTCTAATAGTATATGATTAACTTTATAAATGTAGTATGATATTTAGAAAATCAATTAACACGTGTCTCGCATGTTAGATACGTGAAAATGTATTAGATATAACATAAGACAAATCATAAATTTAAATTTATTCACCTTTAAAATAAAATTAAAATAAGTAATAATTAAAATTTCAATAATATTGCATTTGTTTTATTTTTTTAAAGATATAGTAAATTTCTAATATTTGATAAAGTCTTATGTCCGAGTCTTAAATTTATTTAGATAAATGTGCATGGATTACATTTTGACATTTATTTTTGAAAAAATTGCTTTTTTGATTCTATAAGTTTCTTTATTTGTAATTACGACATTCTGTGTTATCAGATTTCAAAGTTTGTTGTATTTGTTTTGTTTTGTTTTGTTTTGTTTTACGATTTTGTCCTTTTTTCGATGTGATACTTTTTGTAGCGTAAACGTTTATAGTATTGCATCATCATTTTTGATGAAAAATAATTAAAATTGCCAAAAATTGAAATACGCAAGACAAACTGAAACTGAAATTTCGATATCGCTAAAAACCATCTATATCTGTTAAGTCCTTGTGTTTCAAATTTTGGATACAAATGCCTACAAAAACACGTATAGATAAGGGGATGCGCTCAAACTTGAAAATATTGGGATATAAGTGCTCAAGATTTGAAAACAGAAAGAGTTAATAGATAATTCATTTTTCATAATGGGTTTTTAAGAATCTTGAGATTTGATAGGGGTAATTATTTGATATAAAAATATAGATCCAAAATCATAATTTGCAAATATTAACGGACCAAAATTATAATTTTTTCTTTATTTTTCCATAAATATCTTTGATTTATTAATATTTATGAATGAGATTTATAATATTTAATTTTATTTAACTTCTAATTATTCATAAATTTTATATTATATTTTTTACATTCATTCATTTTCCACCAAATGTTCATGCAATTATTTATTGAAAAATCTTCTAATGAAATATTTTTTTATTTCTATTCACACTTTTAAAAATAAATTATTAAATATAAATGATTTTTTAAAAATAATTTCAGTTAAAATATATTTTATTTTTCAAACATATATTCACTTTATACATCAATTTTTATATTTTTAAAATACCGTGTAAAAAATATCATATCAATACAATTAATCGAATGAATATACAATCTAAGGGCAAAATAAAAAAATCCACAGTGAAAAACTTAGTCATTCTATTTACACTTTTATAGTCACAATAAAATAAATATATATTATATTTAATAGTTTTAAAAAATACATGTATATTTTTATTTTCCAACATCTGAATCATTTTTATGTTAATTGTTTTTAGATTTTCCTAAGAATTATGTTTCGATAAAATTTTATTTCTCTAATTTATTTTTTTGATCATATATCTATTGAATTATGACGTATCATTATTTTCATATATTTTTATAAGTATGTCGTAACAAAATTTTATTTATTTATTTGAATTGTTTTTAAAATGTGTTTTAAATTTTGTATTCTTAAATTGATAGAAAATAATTCAAACCAATATTTCATTGAAGGTGAATTTTTATAATTAAATAAGAGGTAAATAGACACAATGTATTTGTTATTACAAAGAAACTATATGAAATAATTTATTTTTTGATTTCACTTATATTGCTATAGTATATGATTAACTTTACAAATGCAATATGATATTTTAAAAATTAATTAAAATGTCGTGTTTAAAGAGTTCAAAAAATTTTATATTATTTTTTATTTTCTTTCTAATATAGAATGCTTTAATTAACATATTATCACATTATGAAACTTATTCTTCATAAAATTTATGGTGATGTTATATATCTATATATTATATTAAACACAAATTTTGTAAAAGTGTAAATATTGCTTAAATATTTTAAATGATCAGTTATTTTATTGTCATAGTACAAAAAGTATGTGAATTTTTTTATTGCCCTCCATTCACCCTTTTATAGTAGAAATAAAAATCCAAATATTTATTGACTACTAAATGACACAAACCGAATGTCTAACTGTTACACACCAAAAAAATTGAGCAACAATATTGTTAAAAATTAAATAGAAATTATTTTTATTTAAATTAATAATGAGAATAATAAAGAGTTTTTTTAATTAATTTTTTCATTAGCCTATTTTCTTTTAATTTTTTTTTTCGCATTTTAAATTTGTTCATTAGGCTATAACATCCATTTTACTCCCTTTCTACGATTAATTGTGTCAAATTGTCAAAAATTTGTTATACATAAATTTCATATGTTATTATATGATTTGTTTTTCATTTCATCCATGTATTTTCAATATTTCAATATAAAATTTTGTAATAATATTAAACAATAATTTTTGAAGATAAAAAATCATTATTACCCATAAATATTAATATTAAAAAAATAAAAATGATTCACTTAGAACATAATCCACCAGAGCAGTCCCAATTAAAAAAACCCAAAAAAAAACTCACTAAAAAAACTCAGATATTAAGAGTCAATTAAAAATCAAATAAAAATAAGAAGCAATAAAACAAACAAACTCAATATTTAGATCCATTTAAAATAACCCAAAAAAATTACACTCACTAGTCACTAAAATACTCAGATATTAAGAGTCATTTAATTTGATAAAAATAATTTATATTTAATTTTTAACAATATTGCTGCTCAATTTTTTTATGGTGTGTAACAATTAGACATCCGGTTTGTGTCATTTAGTAGTTAATAAATATTTGGATTTTTTTTCACCTTCCAAAAGAAAAATATTTTACATTATAAAAATATTAGTCAAATATTGTGTGTGAAATTTTATATTATAGTATACATATTTTATCAATAATTAATTTTGAGGTAATAAAAACAAACTCAATTATTAACAATAAATACAAACTCAATTATTAACCCATTAATCCATGTAGGAAGAGAGAGAAATTATTGTGCTTCCTCAAATGTTCTTATAATTTTCATGCAGTTCTCAAAAATACTCCTTGCATTTAACACTCCAATGAACAAAATTTGGGCAATTATGACAATACACAATAAAAAAACTTTGCCCTACATTCACCCTTTTATAGTAGAAAATAGATTAATAAGATATCAGTTTTCGTGAACCATCGAACAATATAATTTGAGCTCGAGTTCAGATCGAAAAAAGTTTGAAGAAGTTTGAGTTCGAATCAACTTTGATAAATTCAAATACTAATAAAATATTTTTCAAGTCATCGAACAATATAATTTGGGTTCGAGTTCGACTACATATCAAATTTTTCGAATCGGCTCAAAAAACTCATGACCAATTGATTCTTACGAACCCATACTTTATACTTATGATCAATATTTTGATAAAATAGGCGCAACTGCGCAAAACTATATTTTAGATTTTATTTATTTATTTTTTATTTTTTTTCCATGCCATGGCATGAATGTGACCACCAACATGGGGTTGATGTGTAAATAGTCACATTAGGACTCATACTGACAAACGACTAAATATTTAGTAGTGAATAAGTAAAAGATACACAATTAAAATTAAAATCTGACAGTATAAATGATTAAAACCACAAACATACAAACATGCACATGCACGACTAAAATTATAATTTTTTTTAGAAGAAATATGATAAATATTTCATGATAGATTTTTTTTTATTCTCGAGGGAGAATATATATAACGTCGATACGAACGCATCCAAAATCCCAATGAACGGCGGAAAGACTCCACAATTTGGTAAACTTCAATTGGGATCATCGACCCGCGATTTCTCATGTACCTTTTGGCTTAATATCACGGCTAACAATTCATGTGCCCCTTTTCCTTTATTCAAATTGTTGACTACCATATGTAACCATATATATATATATTATATATATAACTGTAATTATAATCGGGAGAATTAATTAATGTAAGAATTCGATCCACATTCCATGTATAATCATGAAGGAAAACAACCGTTGATGAGATAATAACATTAAAGTCACACCTTCACATTATCACATTATATACATAATAGTCCAATTTTAATTTGATCATGTGAGGTTTATATGTATTTTTATGGACTTCACATATCCAAATCAATTTAATTTTTTTTTAGAATTAAGATACTATGTTTATGCTGACATTTACTCAAACGAAAACAGCATTTCATCACTTGTAACCTTTGATGTTACTTACGAGTCGAACCCCTTTAAATATTCTAGGGACCAATCCGTATTTTGACGCAAGTATTTCTTTAAAATCTATTTATAAAATGACGACAAGTATCAAATTGAAAATAAAAAAAGAATCTCCTGCGATTCTTGAACTCATCCTGAAATTATACACCATGATTCATTCATGCATATAAAAACTAAAGTCAACTACAAAACTATAGGCAATTAGCACATCCCTTGAATATACTTTGGGGACACTTCCCCCATAAAAATAATAAGAACACGAGAATTTTCAACCATCTTCTTTTTTATATGTATAAAACTCTTTATTAGTCACCATCACCAAATGGGAAAAATTTGCCAGTTGGTCATATTTGACTTTTTTGGGCTCTTTTTTTTAAATAAAAAAATAAAGACCCTTTGGTTCTTTTAAAAGGTATACAGTGATTGTAATAAATGGAAAATGTCTTTGTGTGGGGCTTCTATATAAACTAGTCAAGATTCGACCAATTGTCTCATCTCCAAAAAATCAGATCATCATCTTCAGTGGGATCACATATCTTTTCAACCTTTTTCCCCCAAATTTCTTGGAACTTCTTTCAGTTCTAAAAGCATCCAATCAATGGCGAATCAAGCTAATTATCTAGTACTCGCCTCGTTTCTGTTTTGTTGCTTGGTATCTACTTGCTATGGTGTCACCTTCTCTTCTCTCCAGAGCCACAAGACTCTCGTCGTCACCGCCTCACCGACAACCGGACAAGGTAACTTTCCGGCAAGAATTCCGGCCTGTTTTTTTTTAATCCGACAGATCCATCAATATTATGATCAGAAATTCGTTACATGATCTAAAAATATTATTTTTTATAAAGACCAAATTCTCACAAAAACTTGATATTTGAGACGGATCTTTTATATAGATTATCCATTAAAAAGTATTACATTTTATGTCAAAAGTATTATTTATCATTATAAATATGAGTAGGATTGACCCATTTCACAGGAGTGTTACTCTATATTAATTGTATAATATGGAACCCCATGCAGTTCTTAAAGCCGGGCAAGACTCGATAACCGTGACATGGTCCCTCAACACGACCGTCGCACAAGGGACCGACTCGACCTACAAAACCGTGGCGGTGAAGCTCTGCTACGCTCCGGTGAGCCAAAAGGATCGCGGGTGGAGGAAAACGGTGGACGAGTTGAAGAAAGACAAGACCTGCTCACACGATATTGTGACCAAGCCATACAGTGCTTCGGGCAATACCTTCACGTGGGTGGTGGCGAGGGACGTGCCGACCGCGACGTATTTCGTCCGCGCATACGCCCAAGACGCCGCGTCGGTGAAGGTGGCGTTCGGACAGACCACGGATTCTAACAAGACCACCAACTTGTTCCAGGTTCAGTCGATAAGCGGACGACATGTGTCGCTCGACATATCGGCCATCTGCTTCTCGGCTTTCTCAATCATATCGTTGTTCGGGTTCTTCTTCATGGAGAAGAGAAAGGCCAAGGCATTGCAACACAAGTGATTGATCGATATATCCACGAGAGTTTTTAATTTACAGTTTTTCTATGTTTCTTTTTAACTTGGTTTGGTGATATATTTCCTGATCATAGCAACTTCTGTATTGTTTCTTTTACATGTGATATTTTGGTTATTATGCAAAAGTATAATGTTTATATATATATATATGTGAGGGGATATTCGAAGGAGGTGTAGAAATCCTTGTGATGGTTTACAAGGTTGGATTACATGTTCGAGTTCAATAAAAATTTGAATGAATTAATTATTATTCATTTTCAGGTTATTTGTTCATATATGTTGTGTCTGATCTTAATTAGCTTATGTTAGTTTCTTGAATTTTGGGAATTAAATTAAAGGTAGTTTTTTATTTGTGATTTTGGTCTTCATGTCATGTCGAATTTCAATTTTATTGTGTCTTTTGTATTTTACGATTTTGATCTTTTTTAAAAAAATAATGTTAATATGACATCGATTGATTTAGTTGTCACGTGTACAATGTCACGTTAATATTTTTAATAAAAAAATAACAACTAAAATGGTCATAATTTAAAAGATATACGACTAATATTCAATTTTTGACGACCTAAATTATTAAAGTTGCAAAACGAAAAACGTAACAAAAGAAAATTGCAATTTGTAAGTTTCTACGGCAAATGAAGAAAACATCTAATCCCTGCAGATAAATTTGCAAGATGTACGAGTATCTGACATTAATTGACTTAAAATGTAAGAAATTACCAGGAAACTTCCTTGTCTGAAGTCAACTCTAGCAACTCCGTACAGCTAATTATTTAAAAAAATCGAGACATAAATAAATAAATAAATAAATATATATATATATATTAGAGTTATAGACGTTTGATTTATGAAAAGGCTAATTTTTACAAATTAATGATCATAATCAAGGACGAAGATAATCGTGTAAATCGAGTAGTCGGGACACACGTGGCACGCATTGGAACCTAGCTATATATATTTTGGAAACGCAAGGCTAGTTTTCATTCAAATTACAACTCAAGGGATGAAAATAGCCATAAGAGGCATATCCATTATATTCGTTTGAAAAGTGTAAATTAATATGTCTTTTACCAAAAGATTGCAGATGCACATTTTGAACAAACTTTAAATATAGTTTATTCTGTGTTAAATAAAATGATAGGTTTGAATTTCGACTACATAATTTTTAGATTCAAAATTTGAAGACATGTATAAAATTTTAAACTAAGATTTGTGAAAAGGGAATGCTTAAATTAAGGATTTGAAAACTTGTTTCGTGAGTTCGCAATTGCATGAAACAGAAAACTCTAAATATTCATTTGATTTTGTTGGTTCTTGAAATTTTTGAGTGTTCCCACTTTGAAATCATAGTTTGTGTCATATAATTGTATTGCAAGCATCTGCGGGGGAAAAAAAAAATTATTTAAGGGAAAGAACTCTTAGGAAAAATATATAATTTGCTTTCTGATATCATTAATGGAAGATAGATTAAATAGTTGATAGATTAAATAGTTGTTCTGTATCACTTGTTTGGTTAAAGCAAGCTGCAAGCCTATCTATCCAAGATCACGAGGCCGATAACATCATGTTCATTGTAAATAAGTATATTTAATCTCCTATCGCTCATGTGATTATTAATTTCGTCAATCCCACAAATCAGATTAGACCGAAGTATAAGGAATGTTTGGGATAACTTTTAGCAAATACTTGTTTGATTCTAACTTTGTGAAAGTGCTTCGGAGTTTTTGTAAATTCATGTTTTTGCTTTAACTTCAATAATTTTAATTTTAACCAAAAAACTTGTAGCAAGATTGTTATTTCTCTATTTTATTTTTTAATACGTACTTTTAAATTGTAATTTGACATTTATATCAATTAAAACGTTTATCATATTCCATAATTGTCTTCAATCATTTTTATAATATTCTCTCTCAAATTTACGTCTTTTTTTATAAATATTTTTGAATTTTTTTAAAAAATATTTTTAAGAGTTTTGAATTGAATTCATAAAATTCAATCATATTTTATTACAAACATTTTTTTCTAGCTCTTTTTTATAATTTTCATTTTCATAACTTTTTAATATATTTTATGTATTTACACAAATTTTTTCATTTACTTTTCTTTGTTAATCCTATATAAATTTTCAAGCAATCATATATATTATAACAAGATATATTAATTTTAATACAAAATATTCAAAATATAATAATAATTATGTAAATACATTGACAGTATGAGTACCAACATTTAGATAATTAAAAGAGATAAGTGTTATATAGAATAAATATATTGTTATCATTTACTAAAAAACAAGTTTGGAATGAATGTTTCTCCAAACACTCAAATATTCACTACTTTTACTTCTTACCTTTTTCTTTATAATCTCTAAAAAAAACAACTTCAAAATAAGTAGAAGCTTTTGCAAAATGCAAACACTCTAAATATGGAGTTTAAATTTTAAAAAATATTTTGGATAAAATATAAGGAAAATAACTTTTTTTGTTCATTAAACTGTCATTTTAAATTTGATCATGAAGTTTTCAAATTTTGGTTTTAATTTAATAATTTCGGTTTTTTTGTTTCCAGTCATGTTTTGTCAACTGATTGACATGGTATCGGGAAAGTGAAATCAAAAATTGTTGACTTATCTGATATTATGTGAGTAATTTGACCAAAATAATTGAAAACTAAAAACTAACATACAAAAACCAAAATTCAAAAATTTAAAGAATAAAAAACTCCATATTAAATAAGTTAATGGACGAAACAAATTATTTCCAGCTGAAATATATGATAGTAGTAGTATCGCATTTCGATCCCGTACACTGATCGCAAGTGGAATCACTTGTAACAAGAATGACATTAATATCAATCATTCACTATTTCTCATCCCATCAAACAACTTTAATGATCACGTGATAATTTATTGTTTCAAACGTAAATTTCCGTGCGTACATTAGTTGTTGAAATTTAGGTCTGATAATACATTGTATTATGAAGTCATTTTTCGCCTTTAATTTCGTTAAATATTAAATAATATATGAAAGTAAACTCCAAGGAAGAGATATACATCAATTGTGCCACCACGCTGGACGAAAACATAATAATTAATAGGATAACATGTTATGAATTTGATAAAAAAAAATAATAAATAATTTTTTTATAAATGTAATACTCCAAAGTCCAAAGTCCAAAGCACTCGATGAATTAAATATTTTAATAGTTTTCTATCATAGAAATAATAGAATATTATTAAGATAAGATCAACACCAAATATTAATATATATCCCAAGATCCATTTGTCTTTATTGGCAGAAAGCCTATATATATAGGAGGCACACTTTTGAATTCCATGGAGTTATAGAAAAGATCAAGGATAAATTCGCATTTAGTACTTAAACTCAAACACATATATATGTCCAGTTCCCTGTTAGAAAAATATTTGTTTGAACTTCCTGAACCCACATTTTTTTCTCGGATGAAAATGAGTACAAAACATTGAAAATAAGGTACGAATATATGATATTTCAGTACAAAATATTGAAAATATGGTATAAAAACTAAGATTTTGAGTATAAAATTAACATGAACATTTTTATTAATAAAAAAAATATGTCATTAATATTAATATTTTAGTATTAAAAAATCATATATTTATACCAGATCTAACACATTTCGTACTCAAAAAACATATATTAGTGCTCTATTTCTGATATTTTGTACCCATTTTCATCAAAACATACAATTTGTCATTAATGTCAATATTTATCTATATATTTGAGTACTCAAAAATCATACATTTATACCAGATTTTCAATGTTTTGTACTGGAATATCATGTATTCGTACCTTATTTTTAATGTTTTGTACTGATTTTCATCCGAAAAAAAAATGTGGGCCCAAAAAGTTTAAACAAACATTTTTCTAACGAAAAACTGAACATTTATATTTGTTTGGGTTTAAATACTTAATGATACTTTACCGAAAGATCAATACACCAAAAGCATTGTACACTCTTACCCGCGCGACGATGCGCGGGGTTACTGGGTAATGATCATCTTGGTCACACAATATTTTTTAAAAAAAAGACTTGAATGTGCGGACAAAGTGTACGACAATTATATCATTATATTATAACTCAGAACTATTGTAAATTTTTTTTACATAATTTTGAATTTAGTATTCTAATTAATCAAATTTGGGTCTTAGTACAATAAGTTTTTCTGATTTTATAATTTAAGTATTTTTTTTTTTGTTAAAAAGTTGATGGGGCAACGAATACATCAGAAGTATCCAACACCAAAACAATCATCGGCACGATGTCATGTAAGTACTTCAAGAGAAAAAATATAATTATAAAATATAAATAAGCAAATTTATTACGGTAAAACCTAAATTTGACTGATTAGATAACCAAAATTAAAATTAGACCAAGCTACAGATCAGTTTTTCAGTTTCCCTACCCCCCTGACTTACATTCTCATATTTTACTAAGAAAAATATCATTTACAAAGTTAAAAGTTTTTGGGCCTCGCTGTTCTTATTAGTATGGATGGTCCTGCCCACTATATTAATTACCAAATTAATGCACATTCAGATTACGAGTAATGAGCCTAATGTCTATAATTTTTTCAAAAATGAGAGATTCGAAAATATTGTTTTGATTTTTCTAATTTAGGAGGGGTTGTTTTTTCAATCAATTTGATTAGCTTTTTTTTCATAATTTTTTTTTTTTTGGGGAAAACTGCTTTCGATGCCAATTAAAAAATAAGTCTTATTGGTTCATTTTCATCTTTGATTAATTGATTAATACGTGGTGTTTTTAGAATTGAGAGATAGTTACTTTAAAGTTATAGCTAGGGGTTATGATGCAACTTAAATATTTTAAAATCGTATCATAGCGCACCACACCACGTTTCAAGTACTCTCTAAGTCTCTAAAAGGGGAATTTATTGTCTCATCAATCCATGCACCACGTAATTAATATATAAATGCACTCTTGTAACTCATAAGAATCAAACATGAGACTTGGACTATGATACCAATTATTAATTTTTTTTGGAGGAACTATGATACCAATTATTGAATAGAACGTTTCTTGTTTTACGAAAAACTATAATTGATGTTAATGCTGCAACTTAAATATTTTAAATCATAACATTATTGTGCAAAACTCCAAATGTCACCTTCGATTACTTCCAAGCAGGGAATTATTTATTACCCAGTTAGAAAAAGGATGAAAGCAAGAATTAGGATAAATTTTCTCTGATTTGTTCGAAAAGGATAATTCCTACATTATATACAAATACTTAATTGAATAGAACAAAAAAGGAAAACAGAAAAGGAATCTAATTTGTTATATTGTTACATAAGAAGAAAGATCTACATCCTTCTAGATGCCAGCTCATAGCTTATACGTGAGAGTATCACATGTGAGAGTGAGCTAAGAGAGCAATTGCATATTTCACTTGATTGCCCCCCGCAAGCTCTGTGAGGGGTGTAACTCAACGCGGAGCTTGGTTCGAAGTCGAGAAAATGAAGCAACTGATAGGGGTTTAGTCAACATGTCTGCAATTTGATCAACAGAAGGAACATGAAGCACTTTCAAGGCCTTGGCTAAAACCTTCTCTCGTACAAAATACAAGTCAAGTTCAAAGTGTTTAGTCTTGGCATGAAGTACTGGATTTGCACTAAGTGAAATGGTGCTGAGATTGTCACACCATAGTGTTGGAGAATCAACAGTAGATACATGAAGTTCACTGAGAAGTGATTGGATCCACAAAAGCTCAGAAGTAGCATTTGCAAGACTTCGGAATTCAGCCTTTGTGCTTGATCGAGACACTAATGGTTGCTTCTTGGAGCTCCAGGAAATAAGCGAGCCACCAAGAAACCAACAAAAGCCTGATGTAGAGCGTCGATCATCGAGGTCATTACCCCAGTCAGCATCACAAAATCCAGTAAGATCAAGCCGAGAGCTAGCTCTAACAGGTACACCATAATTGATAGTACCATTCAAGTATCGTAAAATTCGCTTGACAGCTTTCCAATGAGAATCAAGAGGTGTCTGCATAAACTGACAAACTTTGTTGACACTATACGCTATGTCGGGTCTGGTGATAGTAAGATATTGTAAAGCCCCCACCGTGCTTCGATAAAGAGTAGCATCTGAAAACGGCTCACCATCTTTGGCAGAAAGTTTGGAACCAGCAACCATAGGAGTGGGAAGAGACTTGGCAGCATTCATTTTGGTCTTGGCAAGAAGATCCTGAACATATTTTCTTTGAGATAAAAATAGACATTGATCTGAACTCTTAGATACTTCAACACCTAAGAAAATTGAGATGTCACCCATATGCTTCAAAGAGAACATGCTATTAAGGTGATGAATAAGCTGTTGAACCTGAGAAGAATTGCTACCAGTGATAAGAATATCATCAACATATACAAGAACATATATAGTCAAGGTAGAGGTAAACTTGATAAATAATAAAGCATCAGCTTTGGATGCTACGAAACCCATAGACTGAAGTGCCGATTGTAGCTTGTTAAACCATGCACGAGGTGCCTGTTTGAGGCCATAAATTGCCTTATGGAGACGACACACAAGATGAGTATTATGCTGCAGTTGTTCAAAACCAGGAGGTTGCTCCATAAATATCACCTCATTGAGATTGCCGTTGAGAAATGCGTTGTTGACATCAAGTTGTTGGATTGACCAACCTTTTGAAAGAGCAATTGTAAGAACAACTCGAATGGTAACTGGTTTAACAACCGGGCTAAAAGTTTCTGTGTAATCAAAACCAAGTGCTTGAGAGTATCCTTTCGCTACAAGCCGGGCTTTATATCGAGCCACAGTCCCATCTGGATTTGTTTTAGTTTTAAAAATCCATTTGCAACCAACAATGGAAGTATGCGAGGGAGCTGGAACCAAATACCATGTTTGATTATGTACCAGTGCATTATATTCAGCCCTCATAGCTTCACGCCATTCCGGTAAGGCTAAAGCATCTTTAACAGAGGATGGTTCACATATTCTGGATGTTTGAGTAACATAAGCCTTTGGTTTAAATATACCTACTTTGGAACGAGTAACCATGGGGTGTATATTCATTGGTGCTGGTGCAGGCTGCCCAAGAGAACTAGAAGAAACAGGGGCTGGAGAGTTATCAGGAAGAACAGGAGAAATTTCAGGAATAGAAGAGAATACAGAAGTGGAAGAGCGAGATGAGCTGGATACATTGGTCGAGGTAGGAATAGAAGTAGGGGAGGCTGGACATGTGGGGAGATACTCTGTGGACAAGGGTCTTTCATGAGGAGGAGGTGTGCTGGAATGCATGCCTTGAAACGGGAAGGATTGCTCATCAAATTTGACATGTCGAGCAATGTAGACTCGACCATCCATACTGAGGCATTTATATCCTTTATGGGAGCTGCTATAGCCAAGAAAAGTACAAGGTTTAGATCGGAACTCAAGTTTATGTGAGTTGTAGGACGAAGGTATGGGAAACATAAACAACCGAACACCTTAAGAAAAGTGTAATCAGGGGTGGCATGAGATAGTCGAGTAAACGGAATTTCCCCATTGATGCTGGAAGAAGGAAGGCGATTTATAAGAAAAACCGCAGTAGCAAAAGCATCATCCCAGTACTTTAAAGGCATATGAGCGTGAGCTAACAGGGAAAGTCCCATGTCGACAATGGTACGATGTTTTCTTTCCACAACACCATTTTGTAGAGATGTGTGAGGACATGAAATACGATGAGAGATGCCAAATTTTTGAAAGAATGGCACTAACACACGATATTCCCCTCCCCAATCAGTTTGAATGGCTTTGATTTTAGTGTGAGATTGTAGTTCAACAGTGGATTTAAAATTGGTAAATACTTGAAACACTTCAGATTTGGCTTTATGGAAGTATATCCAAGTATACCTAGTAAATGCATCCACAAAGCTCACATAATATTTAAAACCATTGGTAGAAACAGTGTTTGCAGGACCCCAAACGTCCGAATAAATTAGTTGTAAAGGAGCAGAATAATGAGTAGAAGAAAGAGGCAACGGGTTTCTATGACTTTTTCCCAACTCACAAGAGGAACAAAAAGAAAACTTGTCATTACTGGAAAATGAAGCATTACAACTATTCAAAACTTTCATTACAGTAGGAAGCATGGGATGTCCTAAACGACAATGCCATTGATTTAATGTAGAAGGAACTACTTGAGGAGGCTGTGAGGATCTCACTTGATTTGGAGGAGATGAAGAGTGAGTGAGACAAGTTCCAGAGGAGGTAGGACTAAGCAGATTTCCAAGGCAAAACTTGTACAACCCATTATGTAGGTTGCCTTTGAGAAGAGGAGCTTGAGTCTTGAGGTCCTTCACAACACAAAAGGAAGGATGAAACTCAAAATAAACTCTATTATCCGTAGCAAATTGGCTAACACTGACAAGATTTTTCGTGATATCAGGAACACATAAGAGTTTATGTAGGCGAAAAGTGCGTGAAGGTGAGGAAGAATGAAAGAGTGAATCACCAATATGTGTAATGGGCAAACCTGAACCATTTCCCATATGAATTTTACCTCCACCAGAGTACTCAGAGCCAACCGAGAGATTTGCTAACTCATTTGTAACATGATGAGATGCACCTGAGTCGGGAAACCACCAATCATCGTGAATGGGTTCTGGATGGGTCATAGCCACAGCAGCAGTAGGGGTGTGAGAGGGTGATTTATAATTATGATGGTGAGATGGAACGAAGGGCCCTTGAAATTTGCGTTGAGGCACAAAATCTCGATCGAACCTATAATAGCATTTTTCAGCAACATGACCATCAAATCCACAGATTTGGCAGATAGGGCGAGAGTTATTATGGTACCACCCACGACGTCCGCCCCTAAAAGAACGACCACGACCGCGTCCTCGCGATGAATATCCAGTACGTTGCTGATCTCGCTCCTTGGACTGTGAGAGCTGAGACACATGAGCAGATGGAGGGGTTCCATCCACATTTACCGTATAAGACTCTATTCTGCCTTCATGAGATAAGAGAAGAGAACCAACATCTGAAGGAGACAAAGCCTCCAACCGAGATGTCACGTGGACGACCACTGAATCGTATTCTAAGCCAACACCACCCAAAATATATAGAACATAATCTTCATCAGTAATAGAGTGACCACATGCCGCAAGAGTATCAACACAGCTCTTCATCTTAGCAAGGTAGTCTTTCATGCTGAGACTGCCCTTCTTCAAAGTTTGCAACTGAAGCTTATGGTGCATCACTCGGGCTTTTGATCGAGTAGTAAACAAGCTGGATACCCGAGACCAGATTTGAGCAGCAGTGTGACATCCAATCATTTGTCCTTGGATCCCTTCAGTCATTGATGCTAGGAGGAACGAAACCAACAACTGATCCTGTCGGGTCCATGTAACAAAAAGAGGATTAATAGCCGCCGGTTGAGCACCAGAGATTGCGGTGCGAGAAGGTATGGGCTGAGTTTCATCAAGATAGGCATCCAGTCCCAAACCACGAATTCCAGCCAAGATTTGCACTTGCCATAAGAGGAAATTCTCGTCACTGAGTTTTACGGAAGATATCTGATTCGCCGGATTAATGAGCAAATGATTTAGATTTGCTGGAGGCGTGGAAATTTCAGATTCAGAGTTGGCTTCCGCCATGGCTCTGATACCAAGTTAGAAAAAGGATGAAAGCAAGAATTAGGATAAATTTTCTCTGATTTGTTCGAAAAGGATAATTCCTACATTATATACAAATACTTAATTGAATAGAACAAAAAAGGAAAACAGAAAAAGAATCTAATTTGTTATATTGTTACATAAGAAGAAAGATCTACATCCTTCTAGATGCCAGCTCATAGCTTATACGTGAGAGTATCACATGTGAGAGTGAGCTAAGAGAGCAATTGCATATTTCACTTGATTTACCCCAAGTGTTAATATTTTTTTAAAAAAAAAACACCATGATGTGAATTATGATACACAAATCCTCAATAAAAAAAACAAATGAAAGTGGCATAGAGTAGAATCAACTCTTCGATAACGATATATTACAGGTCAATGTCATATGAGTATTATATAAAATGTGGTACGCAAAATTGTCTTTTGCTTAAAACTAAATGAATAAAAAAAATAATGCAACGGTGAAATCGATGGATGTCATAGGAGTATTATATAAAATGTGGTACGCAGGTTTGTCTTTTGCTTATAACCAATGAATAAAAAAATAATGCAACAGTGAAATAGATTCATTTCTTCTTGTTGGGTGATATATATATATATAGATATACAATTTTTTGTTATCTCAAATATGCTTGTGTTATAATCAAACCGATTAATAAGTTTGCTATGCTTATAGTAACATGGCTAATTAGTTGGCTACAACCTGTCAAAAAGAGTTGACTTTCATGTGTAACCATCAGGTGACAACAATTTCCTCCATCAAAATCATCGTCCGAGGACCTATAATTTATATTTGAATCACCTTGTTTTCCCTTCTTTTAGGCATTGGTGAACAAAAATGTTGAATTTTCAGCAGATTCAAATGGATGAAATGCTGTCGAATCCTTTTCTGCTTCTTCTAATAAGTTTGCTGCTAATGTATTTTGTTACAAAATGGATATATAAGCCACGTAGTAAGAAAAGATTGCCACCATCACCACCAAAGCTACCAATCTTGGGAAATCTTCATCAGTTGAGTGCACTGACTCACCGTTCCTTGCAATCGTTGGGGCGAAAATACGGGCCGGTTTTGCTTCTTCAGTTCGGTAGCAAGCCGGTATTCATCGTTCAGTCAGCTGATGCAGCTATGGAGATCATGAAGACAAATGATCTTATGTTTGCTGATAAGCCCACTTCAAGAACCACAGACAAGCTATTCTTTGACTCCAAGGATATATCCGTCGCGCCTTATGGCGAATATTGGAGGAAAATGAAAAGCATGTGTATCCTCCAGCTACTGAATGTCAAAAGGGTCCAGTCCTTTCATTCAATCAGGGAGGAGGAAACGGCACTTTTGATGGAAAGGATCAAGTCGTCCCGTTTGCCAGTGAACTTGAGTGAATTGTTCCTGTCGCTCACCAACGACGTGATCTGCAGGTCGGCTTTTGGAAGGAAGTACACTGATGGGAAATTTGGCAAGAGGTTTCCAATGCTTCTGAAGGAACTTTTGCAGCTGTTGGGAGGTGTAAAGATTGGAGAATTTATTCCTTATCTTGGTTGGATTGATCGTCTTAGCGGCCTCGATGCTAAAGTCGATAGCGTTGCTAAAGAATTTGATGAGTTCTTGGAGATAGTAATCCAAGAGCACATGAATACAGGCCAAGAAAATGGTGAAGCAGTGGTGAAGGAGGAAAAAGGCAGAGAGTGTTTTGTAGACATTTTGCTTAAGATTTACAAGGATAATGTGACTGGTGTCCACATTGACAGAGATAATATCAAAGGGATTATTTTGGTGAGGATTTTTTTTACATATTTCCCCCTGAAACAATGATCAAGATCTAGGAAACATGTCTAATTTTCAAACACCAAGATACATGAAACTAGTTGGCCTATAAGTAGGAAAGGAAAATGCTGGCCGCGTCCGGGCGCGGTGATTTCATGTATCAAGTCACAGTGAAATGCATTCAGTTGTAATGTTACTATAAGTTTTACCTTCGCAGTCTACTTTCTCATATAACCTTATGATACAGGACATCTTGGCCGGGGGGACGGATACTGCATCTGCAACGCTAGAATGGGCGATGACCGAACTCCTACGCCACCCTATAGTTATGAAGAAACTGCAAAAAGAAGTGAGGGAAATCCTTGAAGGCAAAAGGGACATCACGGACAATGACTTGGAGAAAATGCATTATTTGAAAGCTGTGATCAAAGAAACTCTTCGTTACCATGTGCCGGTACCATTCATGGCAAGAGTAGCACGAGACAACCTTAAAGTGAGGGAATTTGATATTGCATCAGGGACAATGGTGATAATCAATGCATGGGCTATAGGTAGAGATCCTGCATCATGGAACGAACCCGAAAAATTCATGCCGGAGAGATTCTTGAATACTTGGGTAGATTTTAGGGGACAAGATTTTGGATTGATCCCATTTGGTGCCGGGAGAAGGGGTTGCCCTGGGATTACATTTGCAATGGCAAGTGTTGAACTTGTGTTAGCTAATCTTATGCAAAAGTTCAACTGGGATTTGCCTGATGGAGAAAAAGGGGAGGACTTGGATGTTACAGAACATCCTGGTGTTACCATTCATAGGAAAAATCCTCTTTTTGCTGTAGCCACTGAGTGCTAATCGTTTCTAGTGCACAAGTATATTATGAGTCAAGGTCTGTTCCTATATTTTTATGCGTGCGTGTATATATATATATATATATATATATATGGACCCACACGATCCAACGGTGTCGAAGTGCAAGTGAAGGACTTCAGGTTATATATAAAAAGTCATTATTATGTCACTTTAGTCTTGTTCCAATGTTTGTTGTTCGAAAGGTTATGAAGTTTCTTCTCTAGTATAAATAAGAGCAAGCAGACTATAAAAAAAAATAAAAATAAAAATAAATAAGAGCAAGCTGGAGATATGCAATCAAGCTTCCTTAGATCCCTATTCTTATTGAAAATTTATGAAAGCTTTCTAGTTTAAATTTTGTTCTTATCCTTACTCAACACTGTTTGATTAATTTTAGTGTCATAGAGCTTGTCTTTTTCCAAGTAGATACTCTCTTCATAATTGTACATAATGTTTCTGTCCTTGGGAGCTGCTAGCAATCTGAGAATGCCTCTAGCTTATCTCATGACAAAGGATTCAGGCAAGTCCTTAGGCTATGTTTCGTTGGATTATTAATAATCTTTGTATAAATTTATTCTGTCTAATTATACGTTCTTCTCATCATATTATTTATCCAACTATTAATTATTTATTTTACATCAAGCAAATAATTAATTATTTATTTTACATTAATCAAATCATTGAATTTAAATTACCATATTACCTCTTATAAATAATATTATTTATATTTTATTTATTGTTAAAAAGATAAAATGGTAATTTATCATTTTTATATAAAATTTAATCAATCAAATCAAATCAACTATAATCTATCAATCAAATCAAATATTATATTCACTATCATTTTTTTATTTATTTTTTATTACAATACATTGCTTATCTATATATTATTTATCACATCATTCGTGATTTGAATTATGTTGTTTATATGGTAAAGCTGATTAAATCTTTGATTTTTGATTAGTTATAATATCTTATATATATATATATATAAAGAAAACATCCAATGTAGTTGCTCACTTCTTAGTAAATTTTTTTTGCTTTTCCTAGGCGCTTGAGAATTTCTCTCTTTGGCTGGTCGGTCTTGTAATAAATGACACTAACATTTATCAATAAATGTTACAAGTTTACCTGTAAGAAAAAAAAAACAAAGAAAAACTATATTTTTTTAATACACTGTTAGACAAATTAAATTTTGGTGATGAGCTGCTTTTAAGAAAACTAGTAGACTCTCGCTTATTAATTAGAAGAATCAATAGAACAGATTTTTCAGTAGAATTATGATGTCTATACAAAGTAAACTAGTAGACCTTCGAAAATATTTTAACAAGAATTTCAGCGGAGCTGGTTGGTTTATTCTAAAAACAGAAGCAACAGTCCTTGATAACCTTCCCACGATTTCAGTAGAAAACTATTACGAACATAATATCAGTAGACACCATCACAATATATCAACTGTACTATCTATCAGAGAATGTCCCTATTTATAAGGTCATTCAGGTTTTTCAGTACAATTCATTCATTGGATTGTACAAAATCATTTATTTCCCTTTACCGGATTTTGAAATGTGACATATAACAATATGTTATACAGTACATTTTCAAAAAAAGAGTCGTTTCTTTCCGACCTAACTTTCTCTATATATATGACATCAAGATGATACAAATGCTCTCTCCCACGCAATTTTAATATCATCATAAGACCATCTCCAGCAGCACACAAAAATAGTGTGTTGCTGTAAATTGAAGCAGAAATCTTCTCCAACAGCTGACTGCATTTTGGTGTTATTTTTGTGTTGTGAATAGTGCAACTCCACAACGGTATATTTGTTTTTTTTTTATTTTCATTTTCTTTCCTTTTTGTTTTGTTATTTTGTGGTTTATTTGTTTATTTTATTATTATTTTCGTTATTTTTTTTTGCTTTTTTTTAGAATCTTTATATTTATTGTATTTCAAATAACATTAATAATATTTTATATATTATGTTTAAAATAATTCGTGGCATATATGATAAAAAATTAACATAAGATAATTAATATTTTATAACAGACTTACATAGCAAAACAAAATTACAAATTTAAAATATCGAAAATACATTAATGCAAATTACATAAAATCACTGAAAACCACATTAATTTATATAATAAAAATAAATTATAAAATATATGTAAAAATAAAGAATATTATGTAATATTTTTTTGGTGTAGAAATTTGGTGAATACTGCTCGAGATGAAATATTATTTGCACTATATTTAACACAATAATAATGTAAATATTGCACTATTTTAGTGATAACTGCTGTAGATGGTCTAAGAAATTAATCATCGTCAAAAGACTTAAACAACTCAACCTTATCATAACTCTTAACAATCTAGCATGTAAGGAAAAGTTTGATCAAGATTCAAAAGATTGCTTGTGATATTGCTTCTCACAATCACTGTATTTTATTATTTTTAAAGTGTGAAGAAGCTGCAATCTGTGGAAAAAAAATCTTTCCCAGTATGAATCATTATTGACATGGGCGAATCTATTAAAATGCAAAGTTTTGATATCAAAGTACTAGTATGTCCTTAGATTTTAAAATTAAAATTAAAATTATGCACATAATATTAAGTCAATTATCTAGAAGTCAAAGTTTACCACTTTGTATTGTCATCTAATAATCGTCTTCGTAATTCAATGGGAGATGAATATCTGAATGATAGTTCAATTACGTGTATTGAAAATGATATATTTCTTAGTTTGTTTGTGTCTCGATTATATGTCACTTTTTCACTCTCAAATATATAGGTTTATATATATAATATATATAGTAATAATTTCTACTCTTTTACTAATATACTCTTATTAAATAAGTTTTTAAAAAAGTGTAACCATTTTTGAATGAATCAAGTAGGGATAAAATATGAATTTTGTGTGTAAATTCATTTTTTCAATGATTTTTCTTAATTTGTGAGTTTAAAAAAGAAGTTTATATAATTGAAACAGATGAACGATTTTTTATCTTTGGTTTTTTGCCCTCCAACAAAATTCCTGGATCCGCCCCTGATTACTGATTGTTAAGTGTGTTGTTTGCTAGGAGTTTCAGTAGACAAATGTAAGACCTGCTAAAGTGGATTTGCACACGGTTTGTACCAATCAAAGTCTTCTAATGATACATTCTGAAAACAGAAGAAGTGAAAACGTAGAAGAGTTTTGTCCTTCGAACTTCCAGAAAAAAAAGCATTGTGTTCTTTTCTTTCTACTGCATTTTATTGTTTCATAAGTATTGTGAACTGATTCCGCACTTTCTAAGTTGTCTTCTGCACTTACGACTAGAATGATATTAGCTTCAATTTCTCAAAAAAGAATAAAAAAAATTAGAAGTGTTTATTCAGCCTCAACCCCCTACTAAACAAAGCACGATCCCAACATTCACTAATATGCATAATTATCATCATATCCAAATTTAACTGTAAGATTTGTTACACTCTTAGTTTCAATGACTATGTCGTTACAAAATTTAGAATATTTAAACAACAGTTTTAATCAATTATTATAAAATATTATTAAAAAAACATCTCTAAAATTTTAATATAAATTGTAAATTATTTGCACAAAATTACTTAAACCTCAAAATATTTCAATGTTCACGAGTACAATGTGTGCCAAGAGATACTAGTGTGTGTGTGTGTCTATATATATATATATATAATAATAATAATAATAATATGATATAAGAATAATTTTTTTTTTAAAAAAAATAAGAATAAGAGACGAAATATCGCAGGACAATAATTCGAATTTTGTAACAAATTCCTTTCAAGTAGAAAGTGTGGAATATGTGCACGAACTAATGATTTCTTTCTCTGAAAAATTCGACAAAGTGTGACTTTTGAATTTTCAAGAAAATAAAGGTTATACGGTTAATTCCTTGAGAGTTGAGACTATTTTGCAAAGAAGAGATATGTTTAGTCAATAAATTATTGTTATTTTTATTTTTAATCGTAGTCAATAAATTGTTTTTGGTCAGCAAATACGTCGAGTATCATGGTGGGTACACAGTCTACTATTATAGATCTATTTAGATGTAATTTTTGGAACTTATATATGTCAAATATGTAAGTACGAAATGAAAGTAAACTCAAAGAAAGACATATACATCAACTATGTGACTACGAAGAAAAAATTGATATAAAGAATTTAAAATGATTGGTATTTTTCCTATTAACATTTTTTTCGTAAGAGATTGTTGCCCAAAATTTACTTAGTGTGATTTGCAGTTTACTAAATAGTTCGAATAATAATAATTTGTGGGTTCTATCATCTAAAAAGAAAAATGATAGATAATTGTTGTGAAAAAGTAAAAATTTATGCTAAAAAGTAAAAATTTCAAAATTCAAAATATATCAAACTCTACATTTCAAAAAATTTTCTCTCCCAATTCAATTGTAATTTATACACAAATGGAGAGACCTATTTATAGATCTCATTTGGAGATTAGTCAAAAATTAAAACATCATCATCTACATCACCACACACTAATTTTCAACATTTTACAACTCAATATTCAACATTCAATATTCAACTTTAAATAATAATAATAATATCATATTTTCAACACTCCCCATTGTGATGATGAACGTAATATGATGACTGTCTATATTATGTGTTTTTGTACTGCCTCGTTAAAAACCTTACTAAAAAAAACCAATTGGGATAAAAACCATAGTAATGAAAAAAAAAGTGCAGCCACGTAAACTCCCCCTCATGTTAACACGAATGATTCGTCACATATGTCGTAGATTATGCATCCCAATGTTATATATATGATTTCTGAATATTGTCGTAGGAAGCGCCTTTGTGAAGAGATCTGATGAGTTCTCACTTGATTGAATATAACAGATATCAATATCTTTATTCTTCTCAAGATCTTGAGTGTAGGCAAAGAACTTTGGGGGGATATGTTTGGTTCTGTCACTTTTGATGTAGCATTCTTTCATTTGAGCAATGCATTCAGCATTATCTTCATACAGCGTCACAAACTTCTTGTCTACTGATAATCCACAAGAAGTTTGGATATGTTGTGTCATTGATTTTAGCCAAACACATTCACGACTTGCTTCATGTAGCGTAATAATCTCGTCGTGATTTTATGAAATTGTTACGAGTGTTTGTTTATGTGAACGTCAAGAAATTGCAGTATCTCCACGAGTAAATACATATCTGGTTTGGGAACGTGTCTTATGTGGATCAGATAAATATCCAGCATCAGCATAACCAATGATACTTTGATTGGTGTCTTTTGAGTAAAAAAGTCTCAAATCTGTCGTTCCTCGTAGATAACGGAATATGTGCTTAATTCCGTTCCAGTGCCCCTTTGTTGGATATGAGCTGAATATTGCCAATAAATTTACATCAAAAGATATATCAGGTCTAGTACAATTTGCAAAATACATAAGGGCACCAATGACACTTAGATATGTACTTCTAGACCAAGAATAATTTCATCATCTTCACATGGACGAAATAGATCATTTTCTATGTTTAACAATCTTACAACCATTGGAGTACTTAATGGATTTGATTTATCCATATTAAAACGTTTAAGGACTTTTTCTGTATAATTTTCCTGGTGAACAAAAATTCCACATTCTTTTTGTTCAATTTTCAAACCCAGACAGTACTTTATTTTTCCAAGATCCTTCATTTCGAATTCTTCCTTCAAGAACATTATAACTTCTTGAATTTCCTTATTCGTTCCAATGATGTTTAAATCATCAACATATACAGCAATAATTACACATTCGGATGTTGTTTTATTGATGAAAACACAAGGGCATATTGGATCATTTACATATCCTTTTTTTATCAAGTGCTCACTTAGCCAATTATACCACATTAGGCCGGATTATTTCAACTCATATAATGATCTTTGCAATTTCACAGAATAAAATTCTCTGGGTTTTGAACTTTGTTTTTCAGGCATCTTAAATCCTTCAGGGATTTTCATGTATATATCACTATCAAGTGATCCGTATAAGTAAGTTGTAACAACATCCATAAGACACATTTCCAAATTTTCATACACTGTCAAACTAATCAAATATCGAAACGTAATTGCATCCATAACAGGAGAATACGTTTTTTCATAATCAATTCCAGGTCTTTAAGAAAAACCTTGTGCAACAAGTCTAGCTAGTTTTATATCTTACTATTTCATTTTTCTCATTTCGCTTTCGAATAAAAACTCATTTGTATCCAGCAGGTTTTACACCTTCAGGTATGAGGACTATAGGTCCAAAAACATTGCGTTTATTTAGCGAATCCAATTTAACCTGGATGACATCTTTCCATTTTGCCCAATCATGCCGAGTTTTACATTCACCAAAAGATTTTGGTTCATGATCTTTATTCTCATTTATGATGTCACAAGCCACATTATAAGAAAATATCTAATCAATATCTTATATATCTTTTCGGTTCCATATTTTTCCAGTATTAATATAATTGATAGAGATTTCACGATTCTCGTCAGTTTGTGGTTCTGACAGAACATTTTTATCATCAGGTGTTTCTTCTGGAACACCATTTTCTATTTTGTGATCATCGTGTGTCTCTATGAATTTTCTTTTTCGAGGATTTTTATCCTTGAAATCAACTGGCCTTCTACGCTTCAAGTGTTTTATGACATCATGAGTGTCTTCAATTTTTTTTTGACATTTCAATTCGAGCAGGGACATTTACAGCAGGTATATATGATTTTGTTATCGCTTTTGTGTCTGGAAATGCATTATTCTTTGCAAATGCACAATTTGCTGTACATCTTTTTCAATTGTTTGGTTCTTGGATCCAAATGTAACAATGATGGTACAACCATGTGTTTTCTTTTTCGATGTGTTTCTTTTCTTCCCTTAACATTGGGAAGATTTTTTCATTAAAATGACAATCAGCAAAACGTGTTGTAAACACATCGCCTGTCTGAGGCTCAAGATATCGAATGATTGATGAGCTATCATAACCGATATAAATATCGATTTTTCTTTGAGGACCCATTTTTTATCGTTGAGGTGGTGCAATAGGCACATACACCATACATCCAAAAATTCTCAGATAATAAATATCTGGTTCTTTACAAAATGCAAGCTGTAATGGGGAGAATTTACGATATGCACTTGTTCTGATGTGAATTAATGTCGCAGCATGTAAAATTGCATGTCCTCATATAGAAATAGGGAGTTTTATTCTCATAATCATTGGTCTAGCAATCAGTTTTAGACGTTTGATCAATGATTCAGCTAATCCATTTTGTATATGAACATGAGCAACATGATGTTCAACAGTAATTTTCATTGACATACAATAGTCATTGAAAGTTTGGGAAGTAAATTCTCCAGCATTATCAAGTCTTATTCTTGATTGTATAATCGGGAAATTGATTCCGCAATTTTATTATTTGAGCCATTAATCTTGAAAATGTCACATTTCGAGTTGACAATAAACATACATGTGACCATCTGCTAGAGACATCGATCAATACCATAAAGTATCGAAATGGTCTACATGGTGGATGAATTGGCCCACAAATATCACCCTAAATACGTTCAAGAAATATGGGTGATTCTATTTGATTTTAACTGGTGATGGTCTAATAATAAGTTTTCCAAGAGAACATGCTTTACATTGAAACTTATTATTCTGAAAGATCTTCTGGCTTTTCAGTTGATAACCATGTGTATTTTCAATAATTCTTCGCATCATTAGTGAACAAGGATGTTCCAATCGATCATGTCAATTGGTTAATATTGAAGAACTATTAACCATCATATTTGATTCGATTGAACTTATATGTGTATAATGTAATCCAGTAGGGAGCATTGATAAATTTTCAACCACATATTTCTTTCCTCATTTATATGTGGTAAGACACATATATTTCTGATTTCCATCAGTTATCGTCTCAGTATCATACTCATGAGAATATATGTCATTAAAACTCAACAAATCTCTCTTTTATTGTGATGAATATAAAACATCATTTATCAAAAAATTTGTACCATTAGGTAACAAAAAATGTGTTTTTCCACAACCTTCAATCAAGTCTGCAGGACCTGATATTGCATTTACCATTGTTTTTGTTGGTTTTAATTTCAAGAAATATCTTTTATCTCGGAGAATAGTGTGCGTTGTACCACTATCGGGTATCCAAACTTCCATGAGATTATTTCCTTGTTTAGCTTTGCTCATACTGTTTTTCATTTTGAACTTCAAAAGAAAATATGCAATAAAGAAATTAATGACATTATATGAAAAATATAACATGTTTCATAATACAAGAATACATGAAAAATACAGTATGTTACATTCTAGTCCCACCAATATATTAATCAATGTCCTCGAAATCATTCGAAAAATCAGCATCGTCGAAATGAGTTGAACCACTTAAATGGTTACTGGTTTCAACAAAATTGGTCTTTTTTTATTTCCCCTTTATCGATTCTTTATAGAGCTTACATAGGTGCTCAGGGGTTCGACAAATATGTGACCAATGTCCTAAAGTGCCACATCTATAACAAACACTCTAAGATCTTTTTGAGTGATTTTTATTTTCACTCGTGTTTTCATGCTGCCTTTTTGGTGGGTGGTTCGTGACGTTCTTTTGAGATGAGTTATTGAAGTAACTATCTCGATTATTTTCATATCCACGGCCACGGCCGCGACCGCGATAATTTTTACGTCCACGTCCACGTCCTCGACCAAAATCTTGTCTACGCCTTTGATTTTGGTTTTTATTTTTAATTACGACATTTGCTTCTGAAAATGCCGTTGATCCAGTGGGTCGGGATAGATGATTTCTCACTAACAATTCGTTGTTGTTTTCCGCCACAAGAATACATGCGATGATTTCAGAATATCTCAAAAATCCACGCACTCTATACTGTTGTTGTAGAGTTATATTCGATGCGTGGAAAGTGGAAAATGTTTTTTCAAGCATTTCCATTTCAGTAACAATATGCTCACAAAATTTCAATTGCGAGACTATTCGATACATCGCAGAATTGTAATCACTGACTTTTTTAAAGTCTTCAAATCTCAACGTATTTCATTCATCACGGGCGGTCGGAAGTATAACTTTCCTTACATGCTCAATTTTTTTTTCATCCCTTCCATAAAATCATTGAGTTTTTTTCTGTGTGATATTCACATTTCAATTCTTCATCAAGATGTCTACGTAAGAAAATCATAGACTTTGTTTTTTCTTGTGAAGATGATATATTATTTTCTTTGATGGTATGTATCACTTAGACACAATGACTCAAGATGCATTTCTACATCGAGAGTCATGACATATAATTCTTTCCAGTGATATTGAGCACAACGAATTCAATTTTTGCCAAATTTGACATGTGGTACTAGAAAAATAACAATGCATTTTATTAGTTAATTTCCATTAATATGACCATACAAAGTAATGGATAAACGACGAGTACAAGTATGCTTAAAAATAGATAAAAAGTGCGCGGTGGATAATCGCCGGTGAGTACAAGACTCGTGAGCATGATGATCATAATAGTTATGAAAAATAGCCTTAGAAATGACATCATCTTCGAAAAAAAAGGAGGAGAAATAATTTAGAGAAAGAGTGAGTTTTGGTGTGATTGAAAATGTGTTTGAGTGATAATATTTATAGGGCAAAAAATAGCCGTTTTGTTACCGTTTGTGACTGTTGGGGGTAAGAAAAAAATGATTATGTGTTGACTAATAATTTGTGATAATCATGTGATGCATATAATAATAATCATAATTAAATAATAATGCATATCATATCACATTATTATAAGGTCGGTGTCATAGACATTCTTTTATATAATAATATGAGATTATACGAATATGGTTAATATATAAATACCCAATAATATATATCATATCACGATATTATAAATTCGATGTCATAGACATCCTTTTATATAATAACATGAAATTATACGAATATGGTTAGTATATAAATACACAATAATATATATTTTATCACGTTATTATAAGATCGGTGTCATAGACATCCTTTTATATAATAAAATAAAATTATACGAATATGGTTAGTATATAAATACACAATAATATATATCATATCACGTTATTATAAGATCGGTGTCATAGACATATTTTTATATAATAACATGAAATTATATATTAATATAGTTAGTATATATACATAATAAATATATATCATATCACGTTATTATAAGGTCGGTATCATAGACATCTTTTTATATAATAACATAAAATTATATATTAATATATATATATATAGTAAAAATATATAAACAATAAAATAAATATTCTTACTTGTTGAATATTTTTGTCTTCTCCTTGTGTTTTGGAGTGTCGAAAATTATAGAGAACCTTCGAGCGATCGTGCTGATAAAGTGTTGTGAAAAATTAAAAATTTATGGTAAAAAGTAAAAACTCCAAAAATCAAAATATATCAAACTCTACACTTCACAAATTTTTCTCTCTCAATTCAATTGTAATTTTATACACAAATGGAGAGACCTATTTATATATCTAATTTGGAGATTAGTCTAAAAATTAAAACATCATCATCTACATCATCACACGTTAATTTTCAATATTTTACAACTCATGATCAATATTCAACATTCAATATTCAACTTTAAATAATAATAATAATATCATATTTTCAACCATAATATCTCCAATATGCACGGTTTTTTTTTTTTTTTCCCTTTTTTCTTTTGTTAAGGAATGGACTAGTTGGCCAACGAGCATTGCTAATGAAGCACACCACCAATACCATTCAGAAGAATAATACATCATGAATCACGAATTCATAAAATAATAATAATAACTAGTACTCTCATTTATGTGTTGTGTGCTTGTAAAGTCCATATTTTTTTAAGAAAAAGAAAATAAAGAAAAATAAATTGTAAAATTTAAAAATATAAAAGATATAATATTTTAATAAATAAATAGTCACTAAAAAATAACAAATACATCAATTTTACAGGTGAGTGATAGTTTCATAAATAAAAATACATAAAATGTGACAAAGTATGTCATCTTGGTAAATAAAAAAACATCTAATGACTAAGAAAAGAAAAGGATAATATAAAATGACTAATTTTCCTAATAATTCTGATTTTGTTGTGAATTAAGTTAATAAATAATCGTAATTTTATCTCAAGCTTTACCAATTAATTAAAAATTGGTTAATTACAAGACTTCTAGTATAATAATAGTAACGTCACATATTCGATAGCTGTAGTAACCCGATTTTTGTTTAAGTAATCTAAGAATATTAGAATAATTAAAACATGATCTAGAAATACTAATTTGGGTTTATTGAGTAGAAAATCGGATTCAGGAGTCCATAAATGGTCTGGTAGGTTCCAAATACTTAAGTGGTTCAGAAGGTCCGAACTTATGAGCTAGGAAGATCTGTGGTTCTGAAGTGTTCGAAATAAGTGATGTAGTTCGGAAGCAGAGGGTGAGTTCGGAAACTCCAAACCCGCGATCGAAAGTTCCGAATCCAATTGTCAGATCAGGGTATGAGTTTTGATTGGGTGATTGGATGGGTGACAGTTCGGAAGCTTTGAACTGTGTTGGCAGCAGTGTCTTATCCAATCAGGGACACGCGTTTGGCAGTGAGAGATCGGAATGACGACTGGGAGCTCCGAAGGGCGTTCGGAACATTCGAACTGGCGATCGGAAGGTCCTATTAGAGGTGAGATTTCTAATAGTTAGTGCGTGTTTTAAGTGTAGGTATTGAGCCAGTTTCTATTTCTTAGTGTTTTAGTTGTCTTCTCGAGGGCCGGGCATTAGCAAGGGGCTACGAGGCATGTAACGGAGCAGTGCTTGGGCCATGACCTTCGACATCAGAGGGCTGACGACGGACGCATATATAAGTCTGGATTATTAGTAGCTATTGGGAGTAACTATTAGTCTAGTTAAAACTTTTAGATAAGTATATGTGATATGGCATTGTTTTGACTTGTAGGCTTGAATTAGACAATTGTTCTGTTAGGCCAGTGAGTTGAGGTAAGTAAGTACCGAATAAGATAGCCAACGAATATGCATATTTATGTGTTGCATTACTATCTGGCATGAGAAGCATGATATTACTAATCATTATTTATATGCGCTATTGGCATATCATATTGAGCCTGTGTATTCTTTCGAGATATCTTGTTGATTTTTAGGGTCGTTCAGCCCTAGGATTTTTTTGTACAATCGGGTACCGTGTGACACCCACTGAACCGACAGGACAACGTGTGAGGTATACTAGGACGGTGATAGTCCAAGATCGAGTTCAGTATGTGTGGCACCCACTGAATCTTCGGAGCAGCGTGCGCATACTGGAGGCATCTGTGTTCTGAGCATGACATTTCAGATCTTGATCCCAGTGTACCTTCATTACTTTATGTGTATGAATTATATAGAATTGTGTACTCGTACTTTGCGTTCTGGACGTTAACGCTCACATCCATGCTTTTATCTCGGACATCTCATTCGATGGGACAGGTTTCCAGGTGGACCAGGAGTAAGATCAGTGGTTGATCAGTGACCGAGGCTTTGGTACCAGGGATCATCAGAAGTTTCTAGTGTAAGACTTTATTTCGGTACTTGATTTTCGATTGGGTTATATTGATTAGGTTCCAGTGTTTGTCAGCTGTATTTTTTTGGGTTGTTAATATTTTATTTATGTTTTCCGCAATTTCTCTGATTATATTTGTATAAAGTTTTAATTTCATGCGTAAGTAATAATTAGTAGGCGATTCCGGAGCGGGTCGTTATATATTAGCTCCAACGGCTCATCTTTTTATAGCGTGTACATATGCTAGCATTGACGGAATGACTCATCTTTTTATGAGCGCGAGATGTTCATATAAACATATCGCGTGCAGAAAAGATGGGCCGTTGGATATCCCATTGGGCACTGCTCCAATGGGCTAGCATCGACAAAACTCTTTTCAGTATGCTTATGTCCTGACTTATATTCATCCTAGGAAATTTCACAAGGGGTCACCCATCCTATTGGAGTTCATCACACAAGTCAAGCACGCTTAACTTTAAAGTTCTTATGTGATGAGCTTCGAAAAGAAGATGTAGCTTTTCGATATAAGTAGTACATATAAAATCTTTTAAGCACTCATCAACTGTGCAGTCTCATATCTACACAATCTTATAATCTCTCTCATTCAGGTAAGAAATAAGTTCATTCATGTATCACTTCACTTAGAAGCCTGTCAAGAGCCGCTCCTTGTCCGTGAAACCTCTTGGCACCAGCGATCACTTCCTGCCCTTTTATCAGCTCCGGACATCACAATAATATCGTAAGAAAAAGAAGAAGAAGAAGAAGAAGAAGATGATGATGATGATGATGATGATGATGATGACGATAATAATAATAATAATAATAATAATAATAATAATAATAATAATAATAATAATAATGTTGCGTAATTTTGTGCCCGCAAGTGCACGGTGTCAAGTTTTAATATAGAAAATGAGTCCAAGTCGATCCCACAGAGAATGAATAAAATGATATTATATTGAATATTTGCAACTAATCAAATCTTAATCCTATGTAGAGCTACGAGAATGATTTGAGTTATATCAAACTAAAATTTGCAATAAATAAAATTAATTAACGACGAGTTCGCAAGACAAAAATTCAATGAGAGACAAATTCTAGAGGTTTGGCATCACTTAACCATCCATCAAGTTAATTCATAAAGAAATCTATATCATAAATTCTTCTAGTTTATTAGCCAAGAATTCCTATTATTTTCTACTACCTCTCTCGAGTGTCAAGCAGAAATTCGTATTCAATAGCAAACTCAATATCTCTATCAAAGTTCAATTATTAAATCTGGTAAATAGCACAAGAATTCTTCTATGACTTCTATGGAGTTATATGCCTCTCGAACAATATAAACACCAAAGATGTATTTTCCTATGTCGTATTCAAAATCTCCTCTCTCGAGTGATAGATTCCAAATAAAATATCATTCAATCTATGGCCAGTAAATTGAAGCAATCAATTCAGGAAAACACAAATAAACTGAATGAATAATTCAAATATATCAATCAAAATATCAAAAATGGTTTCAAGTCAAGCTACGTCGTCCCTCTAGAAAAAGGAATTAGTTCATAATGAAAATAAGAATCAAACAAAGCATGTTCTTGAACATCATTCAAAAATTAGGAGAAAAAATGAAATAAAAATGAAGGTAGATGATGCTTCTCCGTCTCCGGTAGTCGCTTCGTCCGTCTTCGTGCCAAGAATGCTTCTTCTCCCTTTTCCTTGGTCTCTAGCCGTCTCTAGCCTTCAAAAACTAATGAAAACCCTCAATAATAATCTGATATATGCCAAAGAGTCCTTTTAAAGTTCGAGACTAAAAGTTTCCAAAAATACGACAGGTCAGGCGCGGGTGCGCTACTCTCGGGCGGAGGTGCGCCATGTTTTTGGGTTCCAGGGCGCGGGTGTGCTGTCCTAGGGTGCAGGGGCGCTGATCTCCGATAATTTTCTCAAAATAAGAGCTACAGGGCGCGGGTGCGCCGGTTCCGGGCGCGGGTGTGCTACAACGCATCCAGCTCGCGCTGCATTCTTGAAAAAATCATAACTTGAGTTCTAGCCGTCGGATTGAGCTGAAATTTTGACAGCAGCTTTATATATCTCAAACTTCATTGTGAACGGTGGAGATCGGATTTGGATGTATCTATCAGCTCCAGTAATTTTGTAAACTTGCATCTCCGTAATTACTTTTTCCGTCTCTTCTCGTTACTTTTCCTCCAATCCTTGCATCTCACAAAAACAACAACAAATACGCATAAAATCTACTCGATACATCACAAAAGCCAAGTCAAATCATATGCAAATTAAATGCATAAAATGCACTTATCAAATCCCCCCAAACTTAGACTTTTGCTAGTCCCGAGAAAAACAGTAATGAGCAATATAGTCGACCTCCGAATTTTTATATTCCAAGATTCAATACACAAGTCCGCTAATTTTCTCAAGAGTTCTCGTGTGTGTATGATTTTCCAATCTTGTCTATCCTCCTCGTATTTGATACAGTAATGTAACAAGTTTGTTTCATAGATTCATCAATTCCGCTCTCTAGTTTCAAAACACTCTCCACCAAGTTCAACTTCTACTCACTAAGATCAAAAGGAATTTTCAAGTTATATCATATTTTTTTCATAATATCGCTGGATTTTTCACCCAGTTTTATTTTAGCCCCAATAATTATCCGTAGACTTAGCTATAACTAAAGATAAGATTCGGATTTCAATCCCCTCATCTATAGCCCGGATGGAGCATCAACCCCATTTTATCAGCAAACTTAGCCATGGATTGGTGATTAGGATTTCAATCCCTTTCCAGGCCCGGATGGAGTTGTAAAAAAAATTCTTTGTTGCTTTGGCAATTTTTCATCATTAAATAAAAATTTTGCCTAAATTATTTCTAAGCTTGTAGAAGTCTATCTCGGTTTCAAGTATAAATCACCAAAGTTAAGAATCAAAACATCCAATTCACTCACAAAATCACAAAGCTTATCTAATCACTAGAGTGTCAACAATCAAGGCATAGTGAATATGAGTGAGAACTCAAGATAAAATATAGCTAACATTAACACTTTTAACACCAAAAATTATTTTCATCATAGGCCAACACAATTACACATCATGCTAACTCAAACTAACTCATCAAAAAATTTTACAATTTTCAAATTTTTTAAACACCCCCCAAACTTAAATATGTGCATTGTCCTCAATGTACGATAATTCAAAAACAAGAACGGAGGAATGCACATACCTGTGCCATGACCGTCAGTAGTCATAGCCCATCATAATTTCTGGGGCAGGGACATTGATACTCGATATTTTTTTACAAGGACCTAGAGTAGAAAATTCAATGTTAGCGAGTGAACAAGACATGCCCTCAAAAAAAATTAAAATTTAAATAAATTAAAAAAATTAAAAATACTAAAACAAAACAAAAATAAAAAAAAACTTGGGTTGCCTCCCAACAAGCGCTTGGTTTAAAGTCTTCAGCCCGACTTGAAGCTGATTTTAGCCAATTTCTGTCACTTTATTGGAGGTTTTGTTCCTCTCTTTCACCCTCCAAACATACTCAAAAATTATCTTGGACTTAGCTTTATTTTTCACCTTCGGATCTCGCCCACTTTTCAACTCTATTCCTACAACAAAATTATTCCCAGAAGAATCAAATAAATCAATGTGATTACAAGCACGTACTTCATCTAGGTAATTCGTGGTCTTATAAATATTAAAAGTGACCGCTTCACCACCAACTCGTAGAGTTAATTTACCCTCCTGCACATCAATTAAAGCTCTTCCAGTTGCCAAGAATGCTCGCCCCAAAATTAGAGGGACATCTTGAGCTTCTTCCATGTCAAGCACTACAAAGTCAGCAGGAAAAATAAATTTATCTACTTTTACCAATACATTCTCCACAATACCGCGAGGATAAGTCAGAGAACGGTCAGCCAACTGCAGATTAATCGTGGTTGGTTTCACCTCACCAAGCTCCAAAGACCTGAAAATAGACAAAGGCATTAAATTAATACTTGCACCTAAATCACATAATGCCTTATTAACAGTTGCACCACCAATAATACAAGGAATAGTAAAACTCCCTGGATCTTTCAATTTTTGTGGCAGTTTCTTTTGCAGGATGGCGCTGCACTCTTCAGTCAAATTCACCGTCTCAAATTCTTCAAGCTTTCTCTTTCTTGCCATCACATCCTTCATGAATTTTGCATAGTGTGGCATCTGCTCCAATGCATCGGCAAATGGAATTTTTATATGAATTTTCTTGAAGATGTCAAGAAACTTAGAAAACTTATCATCCAAAGTTTTTTTCTTGAACCGCTGAGGAAATGGCAGAACAGTTTTTGGCACAGGCGGTTTCTCAGGCATAACTGCAGACTTGCTAGAATTTTTACTGACAGATTCTTCAAATTCAACCCCAATCTCTTCAACTCAATCCTCATCATCCAATACTTTTGGTTCATCTCCCCAACTTCCTTACCACTTTTCAAAGTAACAGCCTTGCATTGCTCTATTGGATTCACCTCAGTGTTGCTAGGAAAAGATCCTCTCTGCTGATTCGTCAAGGCATTTGCAAGTTGACCAATTTGAATTTCAAGATTTTTCATAGAAGCACCCACATTGGTCAAGTGTATCTCCATATTATCAAGTCTATTCTCAGTTCTCTCAAATATTTTTGTGGACTCAGAAATAAAATTACCAACCAAATCCTCCAAAGATGATCTACCCTCATCCTTTTGATTATTGAACCCCGGTGGATGATTCAATACATTATTATTATTTGCATATGAAAAATTCTCATGATTAAGCAAACTAGGATGATATTGATTGGGTATAGGATTACCTCGATAGTTGTTGTAATTTCTGTTGTTCACATATTGAGCTTGCTCCACACTCTCAAATCCATCAGCAGAATTTACGGCAGTCGCCAGTGATGCTGTCTTAATAGAAACTTGATTTTCTTTGGTCAGTGCAGCCAACTGTGTAGAAATAGTAGCCATCTGAGCAGTCAAAGCAGTGAATGCATCAACCTCATGAATTCCAGCAGGTTTTCTTATCGCAGATCTCTCGCTCGGCCACTGATAACTTTTAATAGTCATCTGTTCAAGCATCTCATATGCATCCGCAGGAAATTTAGAGAATATCGAACCACCAGCAGCAGCATCCACAGAAATACGAGTTGACCCATTCAAACCATTGTAGAATAATTCGATCTGTTCCCAATCTGGAAAATTATGGTTCGGACACTTCCTAAGCAATTCCTTGTAGCGCTCCCAAGCTTCATACAATAACTCATGATCTTGCTGTTTGAAAGTTGTTATCTCAATTTTCAGTTGAGCAGACTTGGCAGGTGGAAAGTACTTAGCCAGAAATTTAGATGTCATGTCTTCCCATGTAATGATGCTCCCAAGAGGTAATGACTGCAACCAACTACGAGCATTGTCCCTAAGAGAGAACGGGAACAATCGTAGTCTGATGGTGTCTTCAGTAACACCATGAATTTTCACTATGTCAGCAATCTCCAGAAATGTGCGCAGATGCAAATTTGGATCTTCAGTAGCTGCACCCCTGAACTGATTTTGCTGCACCATATTAATCAAAGCTGGCTTCAACTCAAAATTATTTGCTGTGATATTCTGCCGAGCTATCCCAGAGTAATGATTATTGATCACCGGTCTAAAGTGATCTCTGATCGGCACCGGAGCATTATTGACAGCTCTTTCCCTTTCTTCAGCCATTTGTTGCAACTAATCTCTTCTATCTTTTCTCAAAGCTTTAGCAGTTTTCTCGATTTCCGGATCAAAGAGCAGTGAGTCGTAACTTTGGCTTTTCGCATAAACTGCATAGACAAAAAAAAATAAATTAGAACCAACAAAATAAAATAAAATGCTCTAAATCAAAATTAAGACTAATTAGCACAATTTAATATAAATCAAATAAAATTCACTCCCCGGCAACGACGCCTAAAACTTGTTGCATAATTTTGTGCCCGCAAGTGCACGATGTCAAGTTTTAATATAGAAAATGAGTCCAAGTCGATCCCACAGAGAATGAATAAAATGATATTATATTGAATATTTGCAACTAATCAAATCTTAATCCTATGTAGAGCTACGAGAATGATTTGAGTTATATCAAACTAAAATTTGCAATAAATAAAATTAATTAACGACGAGTTCGCAAGACGAAAATTCAATGAGAAACAAATTTTAGAGGTTCGACATCACTTAACCATCCATCAAGTTAATTCATAAAGAAATCTATATCATAAATTCTTCTAGTTTATTAGCCAAGAATTCCTATTATTTTCTACTACCTCTCTCGAGTGTCAAGCAGAAATTCGTATTCAATAGCAAACTCAATATCTCTATCAAAGTTCAATTATTAAATCTGGTAAATAGCACAAGAATTCTTCTATGACTTCTATGGAGTTATATGCCTCTCGAACAATATAAACACCAAAGATGTATTTCTCTATGTCGTATTCAAAATCTCCTCTCTCGAGTGATAGATTCTAAATAAAATATCATTCAATCTATGGCCAGTAAATTGAAGCAATCAATTCAAGAAAACACAAATAAACCGAATGAATAATTCAAATATATCAATCAAAATATCAAAAATGGTTTCAAGTCAAGCTACGTCGTCCCTCTAGACAAAGGAATTAGTTCATAATGAAAATAAAAATCAAACAAAGCATGTTCTTGAACATCATTCAAAAATTAGGAGAAAGAATGAAATAAAAATGAAGGTAGATGATGCTTCTCCGTCTCCAGTAGTCGCTTCGTCCGTCTTCGTGCCAAGAATGCTTCTTCTCTCTTTTCCTTGGTCTCTAGCCGTCTCTAGCCTTCAAAAACTAATGAAAATCCTCGATAATAATTTGATATATGCCAAAGAGTTCTTTTAAAGTTCGAGACTAAAAGTTTCCAAAAATACGACACGTCAGGCGCGGGTGCGCTACTCTCGGGCGCAGGTGCGCCGCGTTTTTGGGTTCCAGGGCGAGGGTGCACTGTCCTAGGGTGCAGGGGCGCTGATCGCCGATAATTTTCTTAAAATAAGAGCTACAGGGCGCGGGTGCGCCGGTTCCGAACGCGGGTGCGCTACAACGCATCCAGCTCGCGCAGCATTCTTGAAAAAATCATAACTTGAGTTCTAGCCGTCGAATTGAGCTGAAATTTCGACAGCAGCTTTAAAACATCTCAAACTTCATTGTGAACGGTGGAGATCGGATTTGGATGTATCTATCAGCTCCAGTAATTTTGTAAACTTGCATCTCCGTAATTACTTTTTCCGTCTCTTCTCGTTACTTTCCTCCAATCCTTGCATCTCACAAAAACAATAAATACGCATAAAATCTACTCGATACATCACAAAAGCCAAGTCAAATCATATGCAAATTAAGTTCATAAAATGCACTTATCAAATAATAATAATAATAATAATAATAGGATTATGATGTTATTTCTTTGTGAAAATGACATTTATCACCCCTGTGAAATCTTAATTTTGCTGATAACCCCCTATGAAAGTTTTTTGAGCTAGTTGCTCCTTATTATTCAAGATTTGTAGCATACATACTCCTTCAAGCTAAAAATGACTAAACTACCCTTAATAAATTTTATGAAATCTTTTATCACCTTTTATTAAAAATTTAAATTAAAACAACAATGCATTAACTTATATTTTTAATTAAGTTTATTTATACAATCACTTTAATTAATGTAAATATTAAATTTTATTTAAAAATTAATTAAACTTATTACTTAATTTAACATAATAATACAATTTACTATTAAAATATATTTAGCGTATAACAAATATTAAGATAAAATAATTATATATAATATTCATAGTTATTTAACTAAAATTTGATTATTTTATTTAATTAAATATAGACAAAATTAATTTAATTATTTATTTAAGTATGGGTATTTTTGTCATTTTTTAGCTGAAAGAGGTGTGTATATATGTTACAGATCTTGAATCACATGGGTTATTCATTATCTCAAATAATTTTGGGAAAATTGCTTTTTGGTCATGTATATTTGTCACTTTGCGATTTCAGTCCTTTATATTTTCAGATTTTAGTTTTAGTCCGCTATTTTATTTTTTGGCAATTTTAGTCCTTTTTCCGACGTGGCGCTGACGTGGCACCAATTCAGTGCTGATGTGGATTTGACGTGTGCAGTGCCACGTAAGCATTTTTGAATAAAAAAGATCGAAATTGCCAAAAATCGAAACATGCAAGACTAAAACTGAAATATGAAAGCATAGAGGACCAAAATTGCAAAGTGACAAACATACATGACCAAATTTGCAGTTTTCCCAATAATTTTTATAGAGGACCATCAAAAAACCCGAGATTTCACAGGGGTGATACATGCAATTTTCCCTGTTTTATTTTTTAGTTTTTTGAAATAAGATGAATAGAAAATGTTCACAAAATATCAAAAAAAAAATTTATATTCATTTCCTCTCCCCAAAGTGAGAACGTTAGATGCATTATATTCAAAGCAAAATATTCTGTTCTTTTCTCCTTGATTTTTTAGCTTTAGAAAATCTTTAAATTCGATTATTTTAAAGTCACGTGAAAAATGAACAATTTAAAAGATAACATCATCCTTATTTTCAATTCAAAGGTTGCGTGAAGATAGAAAGAAAATATTTTATTTTGCTGAGATTCTCACTTGATTTAGTATTAATCTATTATCTATCTATTATATATATATAAAAGTGTCACTTTAGTTGTGAATTTACATTTTTATCCTCATTACAATTCATTTAATGATTAATTTTTTGTTATTTCCAAGACTTTTTGAGGTTTTTTATGTCATTCTATAGATTTATTCAATGCATATTTAATTTGTCACTATTTATTTATTCTAGGTAAAATTGATTGTTAATATTTAATTCATGTCCTAAAATTAAAGTTTAGTTGTTAATTTACATTTTTATCATCATTTTAATCTATCTATTATATATATATAAGTGTCACTTTAGTTGTGAATTTACATTTTTATCCTCATTACAATTCATTTAATGATTAATTTTTTGTTATTTCCAAGACTTTTTGTGGTTTTTTTATGTCATTCTATAGATTTATTCAATGCATATTTAATTTGTCACTATTTATTTATTCTAGGTAAAATTAATTGTTAATATTTAATTCATGTCCTAAAATTAAAGTTTAGTTGTTAATTTACATTTTTATCATCATTTTAATTCATTTAATAGTTAATTTTTTTTGTCATTTTCAAATCTTTTTGAGGTTTTTGAGGTCATTCTATAAATTTATTCAATGCGTATTTAATTTGCATGTCACTATTTATTTATTCTAATTCGTGTCCTAAAAACTATGTCCTAAAATTAAAGTTTTATTAATTGAAAACTATATTAAATTTTTTTTTCTCTACATCAAAGAAATTTATTTATTTTGTGAAATTATTTTCAACATTTATCTTCAACGCTATGCTTTTAGTCTTCATTCTTCTAACATAATATTTTGATTATTAAACTTTTAAACAAATAACAAATTAAATCAAATCATTAATTTTAATCATCTGATTCAAAACAAGTAGAATCATATCATAATCATAAATCGATATTGTATTCTACTTATATAGGAAACATATCTCATACTTTATTCAATCAGTTCGTTTATTTTTTTGGAATTTGGTAATTTAACTAAAATTTCTTGTATTTCTGTTTTTAGGAAGAATAACTATAAAATTAACAATGATGCCTAACTAAGTAATATCTTAGAAAACTTTAAGGACCAAAAATATTTCAGTGATAAACTAAAAGTGTAATCAACAACATTTATACTTTTTATCAAATCGAAGGTAAAAGTAGCACTTTATTTATGAATTTAATAATTAGTTTTGTCATTTTTAAGGTTTTTGAAATTTTTTATTCATTGTATAGTTTTGTTCAATGAGTCTTTAATTTGTATATATCTATGTATTTATTGTAGATAAAATTAATTTCTAATATTTAATTCATGTTCGAAAAGAAAATTTTATCAATTGAAAGCAATATTTTTAATTTGTCTATAAATCTAAAAAATTTATTACCTTACTTTCAAGTTTTATCTTCATTGCTATGTTTTTAGTCTTTTAAATTTTTAACATAATTTAGTATTAAACTTTTAGAAAACAAAAAATTTCAATCGAGTTATTAACTTTTATCGACTTGTTAAAAATAAATAAAATCATATCATAAATCGAGATTTTATTTCACTTGTATTAAAAATGTATTACCCTCTTTTATTCAATCAATTAGTTTATTTTTTGCATTTGGTAAGCTAACAAAAAGATTTGGAATTCCATTTTTTTAAGAAGGGGGACTACAAAAATAATGGTGATAACTAACTATGTAATCCTTTAAAAAAAATTTGGGATTAAAAATATTTTAGTGTTGAACTAAAAGTGTAATCAACACTGATATTTTTTTGTCCAAATTAAAAAATATATAATTATAACCAACTTTCTTGTTGATGTTTGAATTACATTATAATATAATATTTATTTATATAAAAGTGGTTATTTAGTTTGAATTTACAGTTTTGTATTTATTTTATTTCATTTAATGACTAACTTTTTGTCATTTTCAAGGTTATTTTATGTCATTTTGTAGCTTTTTAAATGAGTATTTAATTTATGTCTATTTATTTATTAATGTGAATTAATTATTAATATTTAATTCATGTTCTAAAGTTAAAGTTTTATTAATTGAAAGCTATTTTAATCTAAAAAATATATATTAATTTTAAAATTTACTTTCAACCTTTATCACCATCGCTATGTTTTAGTCTTCTAAACTTTTTAACATAATATTTTGGTCATTATAGTTTCGCGAAAAAAATGAATAGAATCATTAATTTAGTCATCTGGTTCAAGACAAGTAAATCAGATCATAAATAATTGAGACTATATTTCACATATAAATGAAAGATATTCTCATATTTTATCCAATCAATTTATTTTAATTAGTTTTTTTTTTTTGAATTTAGTAATCTAACTAAAATTTTGGTATTCTAGATTGTAGGACTAATATTATAAAACTAATGGTGATAACTATGTAATCTAACTATGATAGTTCACTGAAAAAAAATATTACAAGATTTGAAGAAATAAAAAAAGTTTACCTTGATTATTGCATATTATATGTATATGATTTTTTCAGAAAAAGGTAAAAAAAAAGAGACATTTACATATTAATATTTTTTATTTTAAAATAAGATTATGACAAAATTATGAAACAATTATGTTTATCATTAATTAAATAAATAATTGTACGACTAAATTAATTTTTTGGCATAAATTTGTTAATACTTTAACATAAGAGTTTATGTTAGAAAAATTTATTTTGTATTGTATTTTTGTTAGGACATTAATTATTTTATATGCTAAATATTGTTCAATGTATATTAAATTTGATTTTCAAAGCTAACGAAACAAAGTTATTCAATACGCTAGAAAATATACACAAACTTGTGAATGTATTATGCATGAACAAAAAACTTGAAAATCAAAGCAAGTCATATAGACATCATGTTTTATCAGACGTAAAAAATATATATGATTTATATACACTTTATTCATAGAAGATCAAATTTTATCTTCAACTAAAACTTTTAAATTAAAAAATTATTATTATTTTTCACTAACTTCTTAAATTTTAGGTTTTGGTCACTAAATTTTCAAAATTTGTTTTTTATATACTAAATTTTATTTTAATCTATATATACCTAATTGTTGTGGTGACACGGGAAAATGCTTTATTTTGCATCGAAAAATACTGACATGGGCATTATAATAATGATGCAACTTAAAAATTTTTTGACTTATTAGATGTCACGTCAACAATTGGATTAAAAATAGTAAAAATTAAAAGTTAGTGTATTAAAACTTAATTTGACAAATCAACTGACTAAAAAGTAAAATGTGATGTGTTAATGGAACTAAAAAAATTATTTTCTTTCAAATAAATTATTGTTTTAACTTTCAAATAAATTACTATTTTAACTTACAAATCAATAGAAGTAAAATTATTATTTAACAGATATTACTTTTGTTGAAGTGCAATAACTATTCATACTGAGAAGAACAATCGAAACATGATGTTTGAGATACAACATAGTTTAAAATATTGGATTAGTATTGTTACCAATGACTATAATTATTGAAAATGCAATAAGCATTCGGCCATACAATATGTATCAAAGTGAAGGTCATGACTTCGATTCACATTGATTGCAAGCATAATTATTGGGAAGGAGATTATTAGGTACAATAATTATCTCTTTGCTATGTAAAACAATCAAAATGTAGTGTTTGAACTGTTACACATATTAAAATATTTGAATTGCACAATTATATATCAACTATATATAGCTTTTAATAAAATGCAAACGCTCAGTCTTACGGTTTATAAAAAATCAATGTATTTTTTTACATTTCTCGACAAATATATAACATATGTTATTGTTTTAAAGTCATTAATTAAAAAAATAAATTAAATCCAAGGTGTAAAACATAAAAGCATCGATTAGATACCATAAATCGATCGTAAAGAGAAAAAATTAAAGACATAATGTTCTCACTTCAATAACTAATTAGAGATCAAATCATTATAACCAAAGTTTGAAATTGATAGTAAAATATATAACACTTAATTAAAAAAGCTAAGCAAACAATTAATAAAGTTATTATAATGTGTTGCACGTGCAACACACGTGCAATTTTCTAGTTTCATAAAAATACTAGCACACCGTTGATGAACTATTTTTATATAATATTAATGTATGCGGTCACGTAGGACTGTAGGAGGAGAGAGTTGTTGCCAAATAAACCACATTTGATGGATTTAATGTTTTCAATGATCAAAATAAAAATAAAAATACAAGTTACTATATGAAAACTAAACTTTCACAATATATAGAATTGAAACCCAAAACAGGCTAATATATAAGACTAAAATTACAATTTCTTTACCATTCAATTTCTTTAAATTTTTGCAGTCTATTTTATTTTGTTTTCTGTTTCGATCATATATCCATGTCAAGGATTTGATTAGATTTTATATTTGTCCGCACAATGACTTTTTATCAAAATAAAAAATAGCTATTAGATAAAAAATAATGTTTTAAAAGTTGTCCTGACCACGATTCCAAAATCGACGATCCCGATTCCTCTTCCTGAAGAATTTGGTCATAACTTAAATCAATTTGAACTAAAATTTATCCAATTATATTTAATGGTTTAAGAAAAAATTAACGATACAGTTTGTGATATAATCAAACTAATTAAAGTTAATTATGTGATAAAATATTGTGATATGGTATATTTCATTAAAATATATCAATTAATTTAAGAGTCATATTTTAATTTATATAAATTTTATATGTAGTTTAGTTATATAAATTATATTGCCTAATTTTTAAATCATTTGATTTAACTACAAAAAAAATTAAAAAATTACCGTGAAAAAAAAATTTTGATTGTGCACACGCGTTGTGAGTGAAGAGAGCCACTAGTTCTAATTAATTACTAATAACAAAAAATATCAAAAATTGAAAAGTGGATAATGTTACACCAAGATACCAAAAAATAAAAGTAGTTTGTCTAAGGGTAATGTTTGATAATATAGTATAGATAATATAGAAGTATAGATAACTCATGGAGAAACTGCAATTTTGTTTATGAGTATTTACTTTCATGCAATTTTAGTACTTTATGTTATTAAATTTCAGTCTTGTTTTGTATTTTTGACAAAATATTATTATTTTTTATTGGAAGTGCTATATTGTCACACGGTGGCTGGTGTTAGGCCAGAAAAAAAAAACAATTTTTTTTAAATAAAAAACTAAAAAGTCTAAAGTAGGACTAGCACTTAAATTTGAAAACACTCAGAACTAAAATACAAAAATGTAAGAAAAAAAATTGATTTCTTCATTGATATGATTGTTTAATGAACTATTATCATATATAAATCACCTTCTTCTCAGTTGTTTAAAACATCGGTGAACCAAAATGGTGATTTTCCAACAGATTCAATATGATGAAATGCTGTTGAATCCATTTCTACCTCTTCTGATCAGTTTACTTCTAGTATATTTTGCTACCAAATGGATATATAAACCATGTGGTAACAAAAGATTGCCACCATCACCACCAAAGCTACCAATCTTGGGAAATCTTCATCAGTTGAGTGCACTGACTCACCGTTCCTTGCAATGGTTGGGGCGAAAATACGGGCCGGTCTTGCTCCTTCACTTCGGTAGCAAGCCGGTGTTCATCGTTCAATCCGCTGATGCAGCTATGCAGATCATGAAAATAAATGATCTCATGTTTGCTGATAAGCCCATTTCAAGAACCATAGACAAACTGTTCTTTAACTCCAAAGATATAATAGTCGCGCCCTATGGCGAATATTGGAGGAAAATGAAAAGCATGTGCGTTCTCCAACTTCTGAATGCCAAAAGGGTTCAGTCCTTCCATTCCATAAGGGAGGAGGAAACATCCCTTTTGATGGAGAGGATCAAGTCTTCTACTTTGTCCTGTTCGCCGTTAAACTTGAGCGAACTGTTTCTTTCGCTCACCAGCAATGTGATATGCAGATCGGCTTTCGGAAGGAAGTACACTGATGTGAAATTTGGCGACAAGTTTCCAATGCTTCTGAAGGAGCTTTTGCAGCTGTCCGGAAGCTTAAGGATTGGAGAATTTATACCTTATCTTACTTGGTTTGATCGTGTTAGCGGTTTTGATGCTAAAGTCGATAGGGTTGCCAAGGAGTTTGATGAATTCTTGGAGATAATAATCCAAGAGCACATGAATACAGGCCAAGAAAATGGTGATTCAGAGGAAAAATGCAGAGAGAATTTTCTCGACATTTTGCTTAAGATTTACAAGGAAAATGTTACCGGTTTTCCCATTGACAAAAACAATATGAAAGGAGTACTTCTGGTGAGAAACTTTATTCTACATGTCACATTGACTAGACTCGTTTTCATTCCAGCATACCAACAAACATGCAAATTATCTATTTTTCGAACACCAAGATATCTGAATTTTGTTGGAATAAGTAGACCAAAATCACCAGTGAATTTGGTGTATCAAGTCATGTTGATCGAAAAGCATTCGATTGTACTTATACTATGAGTCTTCAGTAACTTTTCAGAGGATTTGGATCCCCTGTTGCGGTGGTAATCATAGCACTGTTTACTGTGCATTTTTTTTTTATACAAATGATCATCTTGTGGACTTCACCATGATGTAGATGAATTTGAAAAGTTTTTCATATGAATTGAGATAATTAGCTGATATTTTGTATAAAAATGCACAACACCCGATGTTGTGCTTATCCCACAGCAGAGGATCCAAATTCGATTTCACATGAGACAAATGATTCTGGATATCCAATTAATGTGAACATTTCTTTCCTACTTTCTCATGAGTAACCTTATAACACAGGACATATTATCTGGGGGAACTGATACTATTTCTGCAACACTTGAATGGGCAATGACGGAACTTATTCGCCACCCAGCGATTTTGAAGAAACTACAAATGGAAGTCAGAGAAATCCTCAAAGGCAAACAGGATATCACCCATAGTGACTTGGAGAAAATGAGTTATTTGAATGCTGTGATCAAAGAAACGCTTCGACACCACATCCCGGTACCATTCATAGCCAGAGTAGCACGAGACAACATTAAAATCATGGGGTATGATATCGCTATAGGGACAATGGTATTGATCAATGCATGGGCTATAGGCAGGGATCCTGCATCATGGATCGAACCCGAAAAATTCATTCCCGAGAGATTCTTGAATTCTTCAGTAGACTTTAAGGGGCACGATTTCGGGCTGATCCCGTTTGGTGCTGGGAGAAGGCGCTGCCCGGGGGTCGCGTTTGCAATGGCAAGTGTTGAACTTGTGTTAGCTAATCTTGTGCAAAAGTTCGACTGGTATTTGCCTGATGGGTCACGAGGGGAGGAATTGGATGTCCTAGAACATCCTGGCATTAGCATTCATCGAAAGAATCCTATTTTTGCTATGGCTACACACTGTTATTTTTAGTGCACGAGTTGTTTCTTTATGTATACTAGTAAAACGCACGTGCGTGCATGCACGTGAGTGAGTACACATAATTAATTTATAATTTGTGGGTCATATCACATTTTTTATAGTAGTAAATATGAATTAAGATTTAAAAATAGTTCTTTTCTGGAATTCAAAAATCATATTCATTTTTTTAAGCTACTCAAAAAATTTTAATTTTAATTTTAATTTTATTATTAATTGTGTATCTCAAATTAATTTGAATGTTCAAATCATACTACGAATGATAAACAACTTAAATATTCAAATTTTGTCCTTTTCATCGTAATCACTTGGACATCCGATCCATTTCTCTATTTTATTATGTGTCTTTTTCTTTAAGTAAACGCAGTTAGTTTCTCGTCATCTTCGATATCAATGAATTCACGTGATGGTTGTTCCGATATTTGCTCATCTTATTTCTTATTTATAGATTTTAGTGAATCTAGCTTTCTTTTTTCTTCTTCGGTGTCATTTGCTCTCTTGACGTTTTAGCTAATTTCGAATTTTTTTTGCCATGGTATTTGTTATCCTTCCGTGACAATATAGAGAGGCGCTTCTTCTTTAATTTTTACTAAGTTATTTATCCATCTTGAAAAAAAATGTATGCTTTTTCATGATTGGGTAGTCAAGTACTCGTTATTTTTTTCTTCGTCTTGATGATCTTATTATCATATATTTTCAATGTATTTTATATCATGTAATTTACAATCATGTATCAATTTTAAAATGAGAAAAAAACATTTTATATAAAAGTAAATACATACAACAATATAAATATAAAAGTCAAATATTGGCTAGGATATAATTTTTATATAAATAAATTCAAAATACAAGGCTTACTAATTTTGAAAAGAGAAACTTTTCAAAAAAAAAAAATTGAAAGGAGAAAAACAAAAATTTAAAACTTCTGATAACAATTTAAAAAAGATTAGAATTAAAAAATATATTTTTGTATAGATACGAAGAAGAACAAAATTTTAAATAATAATTATACAAACTTAATTAATATATAATTATATCAACCTAATAGGCTAATATTACTCACTTTTTATTGGCTAATGCATTGTTTATTATTTTTAGAATTTAATAATTTAAAATATCATTGTATATATAATTACTAATATAATTGATCTAACATTTCATCCACACACACGAAAAAAAATATCATCTTCATAAATTGCATATCATGAATAAATTTCAATGAAAACAAATTAAATGAAATCGTCATGTTAAGTAACGGGGGTCTTGTCCTAAATTTTATTTTTTTATTGATACTTGTTTTTACTATTAAAATATCATTTATTCTAACCTGTTTTATGGTTATTGTTATTATTATTTAAACATAACATTTTTTTATTATTTTTGGAATTTAATAATTTAAAATATCATTGTATATATAATTACCAATATAATTGATCTAATATTTCATTCACGCAATCAAAAAACTATCATCGTCATAAATTGCATATCTTGAATAAATTTCTATGAAAACAAATTAAATAAAATCGTCATGTTAAGTAACGGTGGTCTTGTACTAAATTTTGTTTTTTTATTGATAATTGTTTTTATTATTAAAATATCATTTCTTCTAAATCCGTTTTATGGTTATTGTTATTATTATTTAAACATAGCATTGTTTATTATTTTTAGAATTTAATTATTTAAAATACCATTTTATATATAATTACTAATATAATTGACCTAATATTTCATTCACACAATCACAAAACTATCATCTTCATAAATTGCATACCATGAATAAATTTCTATGAAAACAAATTAATAAAATCATCATGTTAAGTAACGGTGGTCTTGTTCTAAATTTTGTTTTTTTTATTGATACTTGTTTTTACAATTAAAATATCATTTCTTCTAAACCCGTTTTATGGTTATTGTTATTATTTTTTAAACATAGCATTGTTTATTATTTTTGAAATTTAATAATTTAAAATATCATTGTATATATAATTATTAATATAATTGATCTAATATGTCCTTACACAAAATGTACTATGTAGTTGTATATTATTTTTATATCCCTATGTTTATTTATTAGGAATACATGAGCAAGAGAATAAAAGGACAAAATCAGTAATTCACAATCGTAAAACTTTGCTCTTTTATTCACTCTTTTAGATAGACTAATAAACAACACGTGCTATGCACGTGGTGACACTTTGTTTTTATAATATATATATATATATATATATATATATATATATACATATATATTATTTTTTATAATTATATTTAGTGGGATTTTCACGGCCTCATAATAAAAATCATATAAAATTGAATTATTAATTATGAAATCAACACAAATAATATAATGATCATTTTTTTTCATTTTGTGTCATGTTAATGGTAAATTTGTATTTTCAATCCTATAAATTGAATATTTTTCATTTTTAGTCATATTACGATGCAATTTAATATTAGTTATGTCACTCGTATATTGTTTTATTTTTATAATTTAAATCACATTCTTTTTTATTATTTTTGGTTATGTTACCATAATCTATCATGTTTGTCGATCATAAAAAATATCAAAAATTAAAATAAATACAATTTAAATGATCAAAATAAAAATAATATACAAGTGAAATGACAAAAATGAAAATATATCGTAATATGATTAAAAATGAAAAGCATTCAAGTTAGGTAATACTCTCGCGTCCCAATTATATAGATAATGTTTAATTTTTTTGTTTTTGTCTTAAATTTATAGGCATATATATACCATTTTAGTAATATTTCTTTTTACATTCTATCCCTATTAACTGTATTTTGAAACTTGTGCATTAATTTTTTGAATACATTAAAAGGTACCAATTAATAAAAAGTTTACAAAATTTGTTTTCTCAATATATTTTTAATATTTATGAAAAAAACTACATTATATAATCAGAACGGAGAATATGAAATGATTCATAATTAGACTAATTACCGTAGTATAGATTATATAATTTGTTCACTTAATATTAATAAAGAAATAATCTACTAAGACATCAAATTTATTAATTTAAATCTTTTGATCATAATCATCAGGCTCATATATATATAATCAATATTAATACTCTACAAATTTCATAAATATATATTTTTAATCTAACTTTTTATTTTAATATCGTAACTTTTATTTTTTATTTTTAAGATTTATTTATATTTGATTAATTGCAACTCATTTAAAGCCATAAACTAAAAATTATCTTTTACTTTAATATTCATATATTTTTTTAATATGTGTGTAAAAATTTATACTATATAATCCGGATGGAGAATGTGAAATAAGTCATTAAACTCATTACCATAGTAACAATTATATAATTTGTTCACTCAATATTAATAAAGGAAATAATTTACGAAGCCATAAAATTTATTAATTTAAATCTTTTTATCATAATCATCAAATGAAAATTTAAAAAGTAAATATAGCAGTGGTTGTATAATAGGTCATCATCCATATTTACCTAATTTAAACTTTAAATCTTGGTGATTTATGAAAAATAAATGGTGCATGTGATAAATAATTATTTTTAACTAATTAAGTTTTCTATTCAAAAAAATTACACTAATATCATTAATTTACTTCCCAGAAAAATTATATACGAAAAACCCATTTAAAATAAGTATATAACATGGATATAAATTTCAAATACTTTAAGATATATTAATATATTTCATTTGATTTTAATATACAAAATATCTATTTAAAAATGATAAAACATGAATAAAAATTCTAATAATTTAATATATGATTAATACATTTAATTAGATTTTATCATTATTCATGGAGAAAAAAAATTAACTCAATTTATTAATTTTTTTTACAAAAATAAATAATATTTATAGTCAATAATTTTGTTCAATTAAAATAATTTACATGTGGATTAATAATATATTATACAAAAAGGGCAAAATTATAACTCATCACTTAATCATAATATCAGTAACAAAATTGATGCATCAAAATAAACATGTGATTGTTTATGCATCATTATTCAACATCCTATAAAATTAGTTTAACAGTTTTAGTATTATTTATCTATATATAATTAATCTCACTAAGTAAACACAACTTTAATAAATAGAATATATATTTATTTTTATGCTCTAGTTAAAATGGGACTACCTACTTTTATATCCCTATATATAATAGATAAGTTAATTCTTTTATTTCCCATAGATGTTCATATGCAATATATTGATATCTAATTACACTAAAATTATATAAATTAAAAATTAAAAAGATAAAGTGTTTAAAAATAAGTCATCGAAATTTTTTTCATTAAAATTTTATTTTTTTATTCACACTTTTAGATAGATAATAATAGATAATTGTTGGGAAATTTAGTTTTGGTATTTACAAAACAAAGCCAGGTTTTACTTAAGCATCTACAGAAAACCAAACTGATATACAGAGGTTGATGACGTCATGATGACCTACAGATACCTCGACTAAACTGAATCTATCAGTCACGCTAAAGGAACACAATTCAGTTTACCTTGCTAAACTGAATTCATCAGTCCATCCTTACTCAACTGATTATCTCAGAGATACAAAGCAGTTTACCCTGCTAAACCGAATCTATCAATGTACCATTGCCCAACTGATTGCACAAATAAATTCACAGTACTTCCGGATAAGATCGTCCGTACTCTGACATATCTGCAGAATGTAGTGTCGCGATACTAAGGGAATGTCGGCGTCAGAGATCATTGATGATAGTGACAAATCCAACGGGAATAATTTGAATCCTATCTGAAGAACACTTTGAAATTATGACCGTTGCAAACCAAAGCTTATAAATAGGGATCTTGATCAAAGTTCAAATGGGCTGACATCTTTGCTATTGCTAAAATTTCAAAGAAGCATCTTACGCTCAAGACTTGATCAAGAAACTCGAAAGCACAAACACTCAAAAGCATCATTCTGACCATTGAAGGGTCGATCTTTGTGCTAAAAGATTTCGAGTTGTATTTATTCTACTGTAAAATCAGTCTAGGACTGAAACCAAGGTGATATACTAAGAGTTCTTGTTTAGGCAGTGTTTAAGTCCTAAATCGGATTGGGTTTGTGCAAATTGCTTGTATAAATCAAAGTCTTCTAGTGAATCCTTCCGAGGTGGAAGAAGGGGTGACGTAGGAGTGTTTGAAATCTTCGAACATCCATAAACAACTTCTTGTGTCATTTCAGTTTACCATTCATCCTCATACTTCATACCTACTCCTAAACTGATTTACACTAAGTGTTTTAAATCTGTAGCTTGACATCTTTCCGCACACATTCTGTTTGCCAAACTACATTCGACAATAAGATAAGCCTTGAACTCATTCTTAAATCGACCGAGTTCCATTTTACTTAGTTAAAATTGCTTGAAAGTATATTCACCCCCCCCCCCCTTCTAGAATTTCAACCGATCCTAACAAGTGGTATCAGAAAGGTTATTATCTTATTCTTAAAACACTTAAACAAAATGACTTCATTCACCAAAATTCCTATGTTCTCAAAGGAAGATTTTGATGACTGGAAAATTCGCATGCAAGCATATCTATCAGCACTAGACGATGACATGTGGTTTGTTATCACTGACGGACCTCTTGAGATCACAAAATTCAATAATGCTATAGCCCTCTCTGGAGGTGGTCCACAATACATTGAGAAACCTAGAATTGAATGGACTGCTGAAGACAAAAAGAAGGCAAATCTGGACAATGTGGCTAAGGATATCTTGTATAAAACACTTGACAAGAATACCTTTAGCAAAATCAAGACATGCAAGACTGGAAAAGAGATTTGGGAAAAGTTGATCCAACTTTGTGAAGGAAATGAACAAACAAAGGAAAACAAGCTATCTGTAGCTACTCAAAAATTTGACAACATCAAAATGAGACCAGGAGAATCAATGACAGAGTTTGATGAAAGAGTAAGCATCATTGTTATTGAGCTCAACGGATTGGGCAAAACATATCCCAACAGGAAAGTCATTCTCAAAGTAATTCGAGGCCTTCCTAAAGAATGGGATGTGAAGACAATGGACATGAGAGAATCGAAGGACCTGAACAAATTAGAATTGCATGACCTGTTTGCATATCTAAAAGCATATGAATTCGAGTTACAGACTCGAGAGAAAGATCAGTCTACCTCACAATTGACCAAGGCCTTGACTGCAGTAAAAATTGAGTCACCAGCCAAATCAAAAAAGTCAGCAGAACAACTGAGCAGTGATGCCATGTCCTTGTTTGTAAAGAAGTTTGGCAAGTTCATCAGAAGAAACCAAGAAGGATCACACAGAAGAAATCTCCAAAAGAAAGATTCAGTTGAAGAACCAAGAAGTTGTTTCAACTGTGAAAAAACAGGATATTTCATTGCCGATTGCCCCAAACCAAAGAACTTTGACAAAAGAAAAAGTTCAAGGAATGATAGATATATCTCAAGACAGAAGCATGAAGCATTGGTTGCAAAGGATAGCAAAACCAAGTGGGCAGAAACAGACAGTGATTCAGAGGGATCAAATGGCCTTCTAGCTCAAGTGATGATGAAGAAGAAGTCAAATGTCTTATGGCAAACGATCATGAACTTCCATCCACCAGTGAATAGGTATTTGATTTTGGTTCTGAGGAATTTACCAGAGAAGAACTAATCAAAGCTCTTCATGATATGACAAATGAATATCATCAACTGTCATTAGCATTCGATGAAGTCAGAGCCAAGCAAAAGGATCTGCAAGACAACTCAACTGAACTCTCCTTTGAACAATCAGTTGAGATAAGTTGTCTTGAACACAGAGATTGCAGTGCTCCGAACGGAGAATGAACAGCTCAAGATCGATATCAAGAATCTTACAACAGAAAAACATAACATGGATGAAATAATAAGATCATGGAATAAATCTTCGAGCCTATTGACAGAAATGAATGATTCACAAAGACCACTCCATGACAAAACTGGTCTTGGTTTTGGTAAGACAGTGGAAACTAGTGAATCAAGTACTCTACCCAAACTGAATATGTGCAAAGGTAAATACATAAACTTTGTACCAGCAGTTAGGGAACATGAAGATGAAAAACCTATTCTGATGACTTGGCAACAAATAGAGCAGATGAACCGAAGAAGATTTGGTATTGGCTTCAATCCTTATGAAACTAAGGCAGAGATTGCTAAAAGTCCTAAACAAACTAATGCATATCAACCTAATATCATGAGAGGAAATAGAAATCAATACCATAATCAACATCCAGATCAAAAGAGATATAGAAATATCAAGGATATTGGAAAAGGCAAACAACATACAGTTTCACAAGCACATTACACTCCACTATCTAGAACATCTAACTTAGTACGTACCTATAGGAACACAGAAACTGGCAAACTAGTTAAAGTATTCCAGGTTTGGGTTCCTAAAGAATTAATCCCTCGTGGACCCAAATAGATATGGGTACCAAAAGTTATTCAACCTTTTGAATGCAGAAAGCAGGTGTCAAGAAAAAAGAAGAAGAATCATGGTACCCAGACAGTGGATGCTCGAGACACATGACTGGAAATGATAAACTATTATCTGAGCTTGTTGAATTCAATGGTCCCATTATCACTTTTGGTGACAACTCAAAGGGTAAGACCGTGGGTAAGGGTAAGATTATCCACGGCAACATTATCATTCAAGATGTCCTATTGGTTGAAACTCTCAAATATAACTTACTCAGCATTAGTCAAATGTGTGACTACGGGCACTCTGTTGAATTTCAAAAGTTAAACTGCATTATTAAGGATGTCTCTGGTAACATTATTTTGACAGGAAATCGATATGGAAACACTTATAAAGTATGCTGGAATATTCAGTCTAGCAAACCAGTTTGCCTCGTAGCTTCCAATTCTAAGCGCAACTGGATTTGGCACAAACGACTGAATCATCTTAACTTCAAATCAATTGCCAGTCTGAGTAAGATCGAGCTAGTAACAGGACTGCCTAAAATTGATTTTTCAAAAGACAAAGTTTGCTCAGCTTGTCAATATGGGAAGCAAGTTAGGTCATCCTTTAAAAACAAGAGTTATAACTCATCTTCCCGATGCTTGGAACTATTACATATGGACTTATTTGGTCCAATCCCAGTAACAAGCTTAGGGGGAATGAGGTATACACTTGTTATCATTGATGATTACTCACGTTTTACCTGGGTCATTTTCTTGAAATCAAAAGACCAAACTGCTTCTCAACTCATAAAAATCTTTAAAAGACTATTTAACAAAAAATAAAGTAATATTGACAGAATCAGGAGTGACAGAGGAACTGAATTTGTCAATCAAACTTTATCTTCATTTTTAGAGCATTATGGAATCAAACATGAATTCTCAGCAGCTAGAACACCACAACAAAATGGTATTGCAGAAAGGAGAAATCGTACTCTTAAAGAAGCCGCGAGAACCATGTTAGTTGACTCCAAGATTTCTCAAAAATTTTGGGCAGAAGCTGTGAACACTGCTTGCTACATTCAGAACAGATCAATGATATGCAAGAAATTTTTTAAAACCCCATATGAGATCTGAAATGGAAGACAACCAAATGTATCATACTTTAAGATTTTCGGGAGTAAATGCTTCATCCACAACAATGGTAAAAATCATCTGACTGCATTTGATGCAAAGTCAGATGAGGGTATTTTTCTGGGATATTCCTCAATCAGTAAAGCTTACAGAGTCTTCAACAAAAGAACTCTAAATGTTAAAGAATCAATCCATGTTATTTTTGATGAAGATCTTACTATTGATGTTGCAACTAATACTCATCAACTCTCAGATCTATTTCAAGAAATACAATTGGACAACGATAATCAGGACGAAAGTGAAGACGAAGCTTCACCACCCACAAGAACTCTTCAATCTCCTGAACCGAAACTAGTTGATCCAGTAGTTGAGGATCTTAACATTGATCAATCAGTTGATACTCACCAAACTCACACAATTGAGGATATTGAAGAACAGCACCATGAGACCACAGAGCTTGACCAAAATAACATAACTAGTCAAGATCCAGAAGCACAAGTGATCAGTGAAAATCAGTCTAATACTAGACTGAAATGGTCCAAAAAGCATCCACTCAATTCTGTTCTTGGTAATCCTTTAGCACCTCTAAGGACTCGAGGACAAATGATTAAAGAACTTCTTCACGCAGCCTTTATATCTCAAGAAGAGCCAAAAAAAATTGAATAAGCATTGGCTGACAGTTGTTGGATAGATGCAATGCAAGAAGAGCTAAATCAGTTTACTAGAAATGCAGTCTGGGATCTCGTTCCAAGACCAACACATCAATCAGTCATTGGTACTCGATGGGTCTTTAGAAACAAGCTCAATGAAGAAGGAACTGTGGTTAGAAATAAGGCAATATTAGTAGCTCAAGGATACTGACAAGAAAAAGGAATTGACTATGACGAAACTTATGCACCAGTAGCTAGACTGGAAGCAATAAGAATATTTCTTGCGTATGCTTCATTCAAGAACTTCAAAGTTTATAAAATGGACGTTAAAAGTGCTTTCTTGAATGGAAAACTCCAAGAAGAAGTATTTGTTAAACAACCACCAGGATTCACAAATCATCAATTCCCAGATCATGTGTATCATTTAAATAAAGCTCTTTATGGACTGAAACAGGCTCCTAGAGCTTGGTATGACACTCTAACCAAATTTCTTCTTGAACACGAATTTACTATAGGCACAGTTGACAAAACATTGTTCAAATTTACGAAAGGCGATCACACTCTATTAGTTCAAATATATGTTGATAATATCATCTTTGGGTCAACTAACCCCAAATTATGCACTAGATTCTCAAAGCTAATGCAGGAAAAATTCGAGATGAGCATGATGGGTGAACTGAATTTCTTTCTTGGATTACAAGTTCGACAAATGGACAATGGAACATTCATAAGCCAAACTAAGTATACCAAAGAATTAATCAAAAAGTTTGGTATGGAAAACTGCACGGTTGCAACAACTCCCATGGGTGCATCAATCAAACTTGACAAAGACGAAGGGGGAATATCAGTTGATGCTACAATGTATCGAGGTCTAATAGGGTCATTGCTTTATTTAACAGCCAGTAGACCTGACATTGTTTTTGCAGTATGTTTATGTGCAAGATTTCAATCAAATCCTAATCAATCCCACTTCATAGCTGGAAAAAGGATACTGAGGTATCTAAAGGGAACTCAAAATGTTGGCCTATGGTATGCTAAGCACAACTCCTTCAATCTAGTTGGATACTCAGATGCTGATTATGCTGGATGTAAACTGGATATAAAAAGTACTAGTGGATATATCAATTCCTTGGGGATAGACTGATTTCATGCTTTAGCAAGAAACAGACATCCATTGCTACGTCTACAACAGAAGCTAAATACTTAGCCGCAGGAAGTTGCTATGCTCAACTGCTCTGGATTCAACAACAGTTGAGAGATTATGGAATTGAAGAACATGACTCCCCAATCTTTTGTGATAACACCAGCACAATTGCAATTACTTACAACCCCATTCTTCACTCGAGAACGACGCATATCGAAGTTAGGCATCATTTTATTCGAGATCATACACTCAAGAAGAACATTCGACTGGAGTACATTTCCACAGAGCAACAGACAGCAGACATCTTCACAAAACCTCTCCCAGAGTCTAAGTTTTCTTTCTTTCGAAATATTTTAGGACTTATTAATTTAGATTAAAATTAGTTTATCCATTGCAACTTGTCTACACAGTTTAGTATGATCTAAACTGAATTCTCCGCAGGGTCTTTAAACTAACTCTCTGGTGTTATTTTAATTGTTGATAATTCTTTTTTACGCATATTTTAAGGGGGAATTTCTTTTGCAGGTTATAATATAGACTCACATCAAACAAAATAAATTATAAACAACACATTCAAAATAAAAATGTACTTTATTAATAAACTCCTTTTACAATATCTATTTCTATCTCCACAGCCATTTTCAGAAGGCGAAGATGCTTCTTCAAAGGGCCATCTTCCACTTCTTCCAGGCCATGGAGAAGGGTTACCACCCTTAACTCCTTCTTCAAGAGTAGGAGTTGTATGCCCTCACGACCAAGGACATACACAGTATTGTTGATTCCAAGCACTTGTTTGTATTTCTCCAGACGTCGCACCTCCTCAGGATCAAGTGCATCGGGACCTCTAAACTGCATCCGAATCAGTTTTGCTCGAAGACGAGCAACTTTCTCCTCGACAAAACTCTCATGAGCAACCCTCCAACTATCCATTTCTTTTGCTTAAATTTATGTTTATTTGCACTTCACTATTTTTCTGTCTTATATAGACTGATAGTCCGGATATCGAAGAGTCTCTCGCATTTATTATATTCAGAATATAAAAAGTCTCTTACATATAAACTTTCACGAAATAAGGCACTATTTATGACAAGAAAATCTCTGAAATACTGATTGCATGTAATCATTACCTGATAACATAGTTTCTCGTGCCCTTTAGTAGTTCAGTTTACCTTCACTTAGTTAACTACATTACACAATATCAGTTTAGGAAAAATCAGTTTATACACCATATTAGTTTAGGAACAATCAGTGAATGAACAAATTCAGTCTAGTTAAATTAACCATTTTATTAAAACTTCAGAATCAAAAAGGTTACAATCACACACTTTTTATCTCCCTCGTCTTGAGAAAAACTTCATAACTCCAGCTTGTCACCCATACTCGAAGAGGAACAACAGTAGGATCAGTTAGCTCATCAGTTGCAATGCGAACCAATGTGATGTACTCTTTACTAAGCATCATATAGAGAATATTTTTATCCTTAAAAATATCTCTGGGTGTAAAAGTATCCAGTGCTATCATGTAGTACATTGCCCTTTGAGCTATCTCCTTAGCATCCTCAAATTTTCTCGGTGGAAATTGAGCATGATGATACATATAGAGCTCTTCAATTTTTAGCCAGACCTTTATTACTTTTTCAAAAACACGTTCTTCAATCTTCCTCTTCTCAGCTTCAAAATATTTGTCACGACATGCTTCACATGCCACATACGGACTTTGACCAAAACCAAACAAGGGAATATTATCACTCATTTTTTTTAGCTATCATATAACAGCTTCACCTTTTTTTTTATAGGTTTATCTGTAGCGTGTTTAGAGGGAAATACGTGTACTATCTCCCGCCTTCCTATACTATTAGATTTGAATTTCAAATTCCTCTGAAAGCCACGTCATTCCTGTATCGTATTGACCAAGTCTCCTGTTTTATTTTACAATAACTAAGTTCTTCAAAGAACCCTAAACTTCCGACTAACTTCTCTTTCGATTACTCTATTGATTCACAGGAAAAACTCTCGATGGCTACTTCATCTGCAGTTTTCATTCTCAATGCTCTTGCAGTTGATTTTGACTCACTAAACGGAATGGGCAAACCAGAAATATCCAAGGTCTGCACTGCTTTGGAACAATCTGGACTTCGCAAATTCCTGGATATCAAAAACTTGAATATCTATCAAAACGATCTCCTATCTCTATATCATAAATGTAAGCTCGGCGATGATGGAATTTTATTGATATCTCTCGGAGGACATACGGTTCAGATCAGCGAAGGATTCTTTGCCAGCACTTTCAGTTTACGTACGTCAGGTAACACTTATTTCAACATTATCTCAACTACTGATATCACTGAGATGCAAAGTCTGTTTTCGGGATCAAGTCAACCAATTTCTCTATCTGGACTCAAAAGAGACCTTAAACCTGAATATCAAATGTTAGCTGATATTGTTGCCAAAAGTATTTTAGCCAAATGAGGGTCCTTTGCTAGGCTAACTGTTGGAAAGTTTAAAGTAATGACGGCTATCATGAAAGGTGTAAAGATCAATTGGAGTAACATTCTCTTCAATATCTTTGTTCAAATGATGACACCTACAAAGCAATCTTCTGGTTATATTCTTCAAGCCAGTCAACTTTTTGAAGCCCTGGGAATTACTCTTCAAACTTCCTCCCAACTGCACAAGTTTAGAATTCTGAATCATGAATATCTCGCAAGCTTTCAATCCAGAGAATCAGCTGACTCAATGATTGCAAAAGTACAGAAAACACAAACGAAGAAGCCTATCAAAAAGTAAAGAAATCTTGTCATTTATGACAGTGATGAAACTGAAAGTGAAGAAGTGGTTAAACTGCCTCAAACCAAGCGAACAAGAACGTTACAAACAAAGGCTGTAACTTCCCCATCTAAATTGATCATTTCCTTGGTTCCTAAACCAGCTAGTTTGATCTCAACTGAAGATACTCACCTCATTGATAAAATAGCTAAGGAGTTCACAACCAAAACTGATCCAAAAGAAAAGCAACCTATGATGATTGAACCACTTCAGCGCCTTCAAACATCTCTAGAAATCCCAACACCCGAAGATTTGAGCACCGTTGTTAAAACTCAGAAAGCTACCCTACAGTTTATCTCACCAATTATAGCTCTGCCTCCAGCAACACCAATCGGTGGTCTATCCTCGAAACAAAATGTTGAATACACTCACTCAGGCTTGGACTTGGTTACAGGAAGTTCACAATTAGCATCATCCTCAGACCCTGACAGAACATCCAATGCCATTCAACTACAAATTGACTTGACCATGGATGAAGTAATTGAATATGCTGAGAAATGCACTGCTGAAATCTTTGATACTTGGCATTAATACAAGAATTCTACATTAGCCAGGCAATTCACCAAAAAGCTGAGCTATCTAAGTTTGTCAAAACTGAAGAGATTGTGCTAAGAGTAGTCAAGACTGCCAATATTCAAGACTCTTTGATGAGAAGAAAGTACTTCTATGATCTCTTACGGATAAAGAAGCTAGGAGAAATTGTTGGTGAATTTCAAAGCAATTATGATCCATGTGCTAGAACTTCTTATGAAGACAAAGCCATATTCACTCAACTGCAAACTGGTCTCATCCAAATCCAAACAGAAGTCAAATTATGGGAGACTGATCAAAATTTGGAGATTCCAGAAGCATTTGAATGGAAGAAACACAAAACTCATTCCTCATCCAAACCCAGACACAAGAAGAACAAGAAAAGTCATACTTCAAATGAATCCTCCAACCAGTCTATTGATCAGGCGTTTGATGAACTTCAAAAAGAAACTTCAGTTGCTCCAGATACAACCATTGAGCAGCAATTACACTCTTCAGATATTGACAAAACTCTACCCAAGCTTAAACTTATGCATGTTGATAAAGTTGTCTCTTACATTGAGACAGAGAATAACTCAATGTTATCAGCGCCAACTACAGAAGAATTTGTATCTCCCATTTTTCTTCAAAAAGAACTTGAAGAACCTCAACAAATCATCATGGACACACAATTTTCTCCAATTCATGATCAAACAGACGAGTCATTCACTTTAACTCAGATGGAAATTTCAGAACCACACCTGTCTCAAGTAGATGAGTTATCAAACCCCGTCGAATCAGTTATGACAAAACCTAAGGAAGTCAGTCAGACTTTGGACAATCCATCTCAACTTAATGACACACCTGTTCAAACAGAGTCTGTTGCGGAGGAAGCACCCTCTAAACGATCATTCTTTGGTTCCACCAGTTCATATTGAGGACAAGGAGTTGCAAGAACCGATGAATGAATCTTCCCTAAATGAACAAATTATCAATGATTCATCTTCTCCTGCCAAAGCTGTTGAGACAGAGACTTTACCTCAAACTCTAGCAATGATTGTTCAAACAGCTCCTGAATCATCAACTCATCTGGACAAGGGTAAAGGAAAGATTGAAATGCTCACAATTACTCCTTCATCTCCTCCTAAACGACAGAAGCAAGATTTTTTCAAAGAACATCTCTTATTCTCTGACAAAGGACTTCCATCTCCAACATCCACAACTGAAGATGATTGGTATCAAACTCTTTCTCAAATTGAGAACTCAGTTTATGCCATGTCCAAGTCTATCACCAGTCTTAAAGAAAATCAACAAACAACAGACATCAACATCTCATTTTTGAGACAATCGATGAATGCTGAGTTTGGAAAACTTCAGGAAAAGCTTGCACTACTGGATAAGCTCCTAGCAGATTCAAATCAATCAACTAGCTCATTGTCTCATCTGCAAAACTCTCATCAGTCTTTGGAGACAAAAGTTGACAACTTGAATGGCTTTGTTCAAACACTTCACAATTCAGTTCAGTCCAATTTTCAAGGGATCTCTCAGAAACTGAACTCGTTAGCTGACTTATCTCAGAATATCTTGCGAGCTCAACATGAATCTCAGGCTCTACAACGCTCTAATTCAGCGGCTCATCCACCAGCTCGTAGTTCAGCATTTCACAGACCATCTTCCGATCGGCGATAGTTCTTTTTCTCTCACATCAAGAACATTATCTTATCTACTCTAGTATTTCTCAGTTTATCAAAAAGGGGAAAAGAGTTCTTACGACCTTGATTAACTTTGCATGACAATGAAAATCAGTTTTTGATGATAAACAAATATATATCAGTTTATGATGATGACAATGAATATCAGCTTATGATATGACAAACTGAAATGTTTTGATAAACACCAAAAAGGGAGAAATTATTGGGAAATTTAGTTTTGGTATTTACAGAAAACCAAACTGATATACAGAGGTTGATGACGTCATGATGACCTATAGATACCTCGACTAAACTGAATCTATCAGTCACGCTAAAGGAACACAATTCAGTTTACCTTGCTAAACTGAATTCATCAGTCCATCCTTACTCAACTGATTATCTCAGAGATACAAAGCAGTTTACCCTGCTAAACTGAATCTATCAGTGTACCATTGCCCAAATGATTGCGCAAATAAATTCACAGTACTTCCGGATAAGATCGTCCATACTCTGACATATCTGCAGAATGTAGTGCCGCGATACTAAGGAAATGTCGGCGTCAGAGATCGTTGATGATAGTGACAAATCCAACGGGAATAATTTGAATCCTATCTAAAGAACACTTTGAAATTATGACCGTTGCAAACCAAAGCTTATAAATAGGGATCTTGATCAAAGTTCAAAGGGACTGACATCTCTGCTATTGCTAAAATTTCAAAGAAGCATCTTATGCTCAAGACTTGATCAAGAAACTCGAAAGCACAAACACTCAAAAGCATTATTCTGACCATTGAAGGGTCGATCTTTGTGGTAAAAGATTTCGAGTTGTATTTATTCTACTGTAAAATCAGTCTAGGACTGAAACCAAGGTGATATACTAAAAGTTCTTGTTTAGGCAGTGTTTAAGTCCTAAATCGGATTGGGTTTGTGCAAATTGCTTGTATAAATCAAAGTCTTCTAGTGAATCCTTCCGAGGTGGAAGAAGGGGTAACGTAGGAGTGTTTGAAATCTTCGAACATCCATAAACAATTTCTTGTGTCATTTCAGTTTACCATTCATCCTCATACTTCATACCTACTCCTAAACTGATTTACACTAAGTGTTTTAAATCTATAGCTTGACATCTTTCCGCACACATTTTGTTTGTCAAACTACATTCGATACTAAGATAAGCCTTGAACTCATTCTTAAATCGATCGAGTTCCATTTTACTTAGTTAAAACTGCTTGAAAGTATATTCATCCCCCCTCTAGACTTTCAACCGATCCTAACAATAATAGATAAGTTAATTCTTTATTCTCATAGATGTTCATAGAAAATACATTGATACCTAATTATTATTACACTAAAAATATATAAATGAAAATTTAAAAATATAAAATATTTAAAAGTAATTCATCGAAACCTTTTTTTTCATTAATTTTTTTTTATATATTAATTATCATCAAATGAAAAATGAAAGACTAAATAGTAGTAGTTGTGCAATAGGTCAACCTATCCATTAATTGTAATTAAGTTATAGTCATAAATGTATATATAGCATAAATGTATTATATTTAATATATAGAATATATATTTACTTTTATGTCCTAGTTAAAATGATATTTACATTTATATCCATATATATTTATGTAACCTACATAAAATGTAGAATAGAAGGACAAAGTTGTCAATTCACAATTGTAAAACTTTGCTCCTTTATTCATACTTTTAGATATGTATATATATATGTATATGTATAGAAGGACAAAGTTGTCAATTCACAATTGTAAAACTTTGGTCCTTTATTCATACTTTTAGATATGTATGTATATGTATATGTATAGATGTATAGATATAGATTTATTAGGAATACATGAGCAAGAGAATAAAAGGGCATAGTCGGTAATTTACAATCGTAAAACTTTGCTCTTTTATTCACTATTTTAGATAAGTATAGATATAGATATAGATAAACATAGCATTGTTTATTATTTTTAGAATTTAATAATTTAAAATATCATTGTATATATAATTCATATTTTAATTACTAATATAATTGATCTAATATTTAATTCACACAATCAAAAAAATGTCCTTGTATATATTATTCATATTTTAGTTGTAGAAGACACCATTTAGACCAATTAAATGTCAATAATAAAGGCCTAATAAAAAGATATATGAAATCATTATGAGACACTAATTAATGCCCTATAAATATTTACTTATATGTCCTTACACAAAATGTACTATGTGTGTTGTATATTACTTTTATATCCATATGTATATTTATTAGGAATACATGGGCAAGAAAATAAAAGGGCAAAGTCGGTAATTCACAATCATAAAACTTTGCTTTTTTATTCATTCTAAAGGCCTAATAAAAAGATATGTGAAATCATTATGAGGCACTAATTAATGCCCTATAAATATTTACTTATATGTCCTTACACAAAATGTACTATGTGTGTTGTATATTACTTTTATATCCATATGTATATTTATTAGGAATACATGGACAAGAGAATAAAAGGGCAAAGTCGGTAATTCACAATCATAAAATTTTGCCCTTTTATTCATTCTTTTAGATTAGATAAATTAGATTAGATTAGATAGGTATAGATATTGATATTGATATAGATATGTTGTTTCAACCTCTTGTTATACACACACATGTGACATAGTGTGTGAGGACTCGGACACTAATCTCTCAAATCATAACAGTTAATTCAAGATCAAATAAGAACATAACTTCTTCTATCACCCGAGTCTCCACTCTAATCTCTCAATCTCTCGCTTTCTTGCCAAGTCTGACTCGCTTACTCTTCAACCTGATGCAATGCACACATACAAGCAAAACAACAGCCGGATAACTCTGGTGAGAATAAATCTCAGTATGAAAGACATATATATAAATCAAGTAGATATAATTCAAATAAGAAATCTATTATCACAATCATCATTTCCTTATACCCCTTACCTGTTGAATATCTTTCAAAGAAAATTCATTCAATAACATAAAAACTCGAAGACAAGTCGAGGGTTAAAGGATTCAAGTCTCACAGAATTAATATTTTCAAAAATCATCTCGTTGGGATCCCGGGAATATAATAAGGCCCAAAATCAAGCCTCCCACCTACGCTCCCACTCGAGATGGTAACAATTTCGTATTTCCTGGACTGTGAACACTATACTGAGAATCGTGGCAAAAAGAAATCAAGTCAGATCTCTAGCCTCTCATATACAAGTTCACCACGTCCAATATTTTCTTTTTGATTCTATTTTCAGGGTTTCGAAAGAATTGTGGCTCAAGAGGTTTACTCTCAACTCTATAACCAATCTACCACAACTCAACAATTCAAAATAATCTAAACTCATCAATCTCAAATAAATTATCAATCATCAATCTCAACAAGTAATCATGTTTAAATCAAACAACTCATATATCAACCAAATCAACTAAGTTAAATAATTCATTTAGATCATGTAAGATTATGTAAAACAACTAATCATGCATGTATGTGATTTAATAAACTCGAAAACCACCACGTTCTCGAGTTATTCTACATGTCGAGGTTAATGTCGAATCATACCTTGATCTTGATCTTTACTTCTCAAAACTCTTGTAACTTCTGATCACACAAGCTTCCACAAAAATCTGCTCACACCTTCTTGTTATTCCAAAATCTAGTTGTGTCCAACTTGAAGCTCATTTCAAGTCACTTCCGGACTCATCGACTCAACTTCAATCTGAATTTGAAGTATGTTACAACTCAACATTAGCTTTCCAAACTCATTTCAACTCATCAAAGTTTAATCAACTTCAAGACTTGTCAATAACCAAAAATCCAATCGACGACGAATCAATTCGAAACCGATGATTCTAATATTTTAAACATCAACCAAACATTGATATCTAACTCATATCACTACCATTCCATCACTACAATTTCGAAATCAGCACTTGCATTTTTCAGAAATTCGACAAACAAGAACTGACGGCGTAACAGCTCGAATTCGGTAATTTCAAAATCATAACCATCAATATTATCATCATCTAAACACCACATCATACTCAATTCAATCCATATCACACGAAATCAGTAGCCCAAAAATTCCAGAAATTTCAGAAAATATTCGATAAATGAAAAAAATGTTCAAACGACGATCCTTTTGCAAACCGTCTTAAATATACTATCATCGTATATACTAGAACATGTTTATACAATCAAATCTTAATTCTAACAATATCTTCAAAATTAAAACATGGTAGAATTTAGCCAAACTTACGTCAAAATGTAGCACTCGAAACCGTGATCGCAAATATACGATCAATTTGAAATTCTACGGACCGGATCGATTTTTACCGCAATTAGAAAGTAAGAAATCGGCCATGGGATTAATTCTCTAAGCTAAGCCTTTTCTCTCGTTGGATAGACAGTAAGAAATCGGCCATGGAATTAATTCTCTAAGCTTTCTGCCTTTTCTCTCGTTGGAAATCTGATGGAGATTTTATATTTCATGCAATTCCATACACATCACACGTGTAATCCATTATCATGGCCAAAATTGCACTTTGGTCCCCAAGCTTCTCAAATTTTGCAAATCAATCTCTGGTCCAATTTTATCCCATATATTATCAAGTAAATCCTTTTTATTTTCAAATTATTAATTTAAATTTTTAAATCCCAAATAATCAATTCCAATATTTTATTTTTTTAATTTATGAATCCCGGAATTTAATTTTCAAATATCCGTAAATTCTCAAATTAAATATTTTTGGCTCGAAAAATAAATCTCTAATTTCTATAAATTCCAAATAATATTTTTCCAACAATTCAGAATTTAAATCGTAAATTCCATAATTACTAAATTAATATTTTCAGGGCCTTACATACTGTGTAATTACATGTGATTTGTTTTTATTTAATACGTATAAGATATAAAGTTATAACAGTAAAACAGATTATGTACGTTTTTGAATTTTTTGAAAAATATATTACGCTTAAATTACAAAATTTGCCATAAATAAAATATTGATTGTGAGTCGTATCTAGTATTGTCAGAACGGGACGACGGGGCGGGCCAGCCCGCAACTTTCTGCAACCCGCCATTTGGCAGGGCTGAGAATTCCCCAACCCAGCCCAACCCACTCTGGGCCGCGGGTCAGGAGGGCCAACCCACCAAAATATTAAAAAAATTCAAAAAACAAAATTATTATTTGATATTGAAAAAAATATATTAACAATGTTACACAATAAAAAAATATAAAATTTCATAATTAAACAAATCATATAAAATTTTGATGTTAACTGTTATATTTTGGATAAAAATATATTTTTAAATAATATGAATAATATAAATAGATATTTAATCATAAAAAAATAATAATGTAAGATATTAATAATATTACAAATACTAGTTTTAAAATTTTAAAATTGCTATAAATATATTATTATTATAGATTATTATCTTATTAAAGATATGTGATCAAGATAAATATGTAAAGATAATATTTGTACAGATTTGTATCTTGTAATCTTTTCCTATAAATAGGGGTGATTGAATTCAATGAAATTTGCACCTGAGTATTGACTCATATGAATTCTTTCTTCTCTCATGAATTCTCTCTACTCATCTCTCTATTTCTATTATGATTTATAACAAAAATCACATTTTTATTAATTATTTTTTATGCCCATAATTAAAAAAATAAAATTTTATTTTTTTTAAAATCTGACAGGCTGGCCCGCCGGCCCGCCCGCCTCAACTCGCGGCCCGTTTATGCCCGCCTCCAAACAGGCCTGTAAAACCGTAACTCAACCCGCCAATTTTTCATGGCGAGGCGGGCTGGCCCGGGGGACTCAACTCATTTTGTCGGCTCTAGCCGTATCCCTCCATCATTATTGGAATAATAGTTTCTTTTAGATGATGTGTTGTTTTTAGTTAATTTAATTTAAAATCAATTAATCATTTAAAGAAAATTTTATTTTTGAACTTTCTCGGATTAGTTGTGTATAGGGTAGGGTGCAAACGAACCGAGCCGGTTCGTGAGCTTTACAAGCCCGCTCGATAAATATTTGATTCACATTCGAGCTTATCAAACTCGAGCCGAATTCGAACATGTTCGAACCATTGTTGCGAGCCAAGCTCGAGTCAAAATTATTCTGTTCGATAGTTTGCAAATAGTTCGCGAGCCTTAATATTTAATTAATCGAATATAATTATATAATAAATATATATACATTTGGAATTTTTTCGAACGTTTCGAGCTCTTCGAACCATAATATCCGAGAAATAGTTTACGAATAGGTTCGAATGTTTCGAGCCGAACTCGAACTTCATTTCGAGCCGCTCGAGCCAAAATATTTGAAATTATCGAGCTTCGAATCGATCTCGAACTCGAATATACTCTTATCAAGTCGAATTCGAGCCTTAAAATTTTACCATTATTCGGTTCGATTCGGTTCGTTTGCACACCTAGACTATAGAGGTGTCAATTCGGGTGGGTCGGGTCGGGTCGAGTTGACAAAAACATTTCTAAAAAATTCGTCAACCCGAACAAAATGCCCAACCCGATTATTCGAACCCAAACCCGGCTAACCCGCCTAACCTGATCAATCCAAATCAACCCGATTTTATTTTTTGACAAAATAATTAAATAAAAATTCAAAACATACAATAATAATAATAATAATAATAATAATAATAATAATAATAATAATAATAATAATAATAATAATAATAATAATAATATTAATATTAATATTAATATTTAATTTAATCATATAATAACAAAATCTAAGCTTATATATAATATAAATTTAAACTTTTAGTTGTAGAAAAATATACTTATTTTTAAAAATAAAAAAATTATTTTTAAAAATAAAAATTATACAAAATAAACATGAAATGACGAAAATCTATTTTATCAATATACAATAAATTTTTTTCAAACATACAACGTATAAAAATTTAATAAATTAATATTAATTTTATATAAATCAATATTAATTTTATATAAAAATTATAATAATTAAAAGTTTCGTGTCATTTCGGGTCAACCACCCAACTCGAACCCGATTAATTTTTTCGGGTTAGCTTTCGGATCAACCCGATTCGACCCAAACCCAAAAACCTTCAACCCAAACCTGATATTTTTCGGGTTGACGAGTTAGGTTGAATTTTGACACCCATAGTTGTGTTCACGCAAACATCTCATATAAAATATAGTCGAAATCACAATCTCGATTTAATATAGTCTGAATATACCAACAATGATGTCATAGCATAAAAAAATTATAAAATATATTGAAAATAATACTCTCGATTTAACATAATAATCTAAATATACTAAAGTCTTAATATATCAAAAGTGATGATGTCATAGCGTAAAAAAAAATTTATAAATCAGAATTATCGAATCAAAAATACCAAAAGCCACATTGAATTCGGAACACCCCAAATAATTAAGTAGCGTTGTATGTTATATTCATTTATTATTGGGAGACAAATCAACAACTTCTATCATCATATTTGGGGAAAAATCCCGGTTTTTTTTTTAATTTAGAGTCATTTCCAATTTAGTCCCAAATAAATTTATTGGGTCGATTTAGTCCCAAAAATTTAGTTTTTTTTCCCAATTCAGTTTTCCGTCAATTAAAGAAGTCACATGTCTAGCATATAACAAATAAGGATATTTAAGTAATTTTGACCTGATAAGATCTACGACAAATGAACCATATTGTCAGGTACTAAATCGTAATTTAATTTATGTTGGGGAGTGAATCAAAAGTTTAAAAATAATTGAGGGATTTTAGGTAATCTTACCCTTGTTTGAATGAAAAATAAAAAAAATTCTAGATGTACTACTCGATTAACTTACAATTTTTTTTTATAATTCTTCTTATTAAAATATCGAATAAAAAATAAACATATCTTTGATTAATTAAAATGAAATAAACATAAATCTAGTTCTCCCACTGGATCCGAAAATAAGGTCACCATCCCTTGATCTCTTTCTACAGCCCAGGCGATTTCTTCAAGAACGCCAGAGATGGCATATGCTGCTGTTCAATCTTTGATGCAGATTCTTGAACAAACAATGGGTGCTGATCCCAGTTGGGTTCTTCATAAGAAACAGCAGCTTGAATCTCTCCAAGAAAAAGGTTAGTTTCCTACGTGATTTTCTGGATAAATTTTCCACGTCTACGAGCGAATCTGTGAAAGAATTGGAAATGAAAATAAAGAGACACAGCTTATAATGCCGAGGAAATCAATTGAGTCGTATGTATGCAGTCAGCTTCTGTCAGAATCGGGCGAACAAAATCAAGAAAGAGGATACCAAAACTTTTGCCGAGACTTGGAGGGAGCCATAGAAGAAACACTTTTAGTTCAGGAAAAGGCAATGCAGATTAAGCGCAACATAGTCGAGTCGAACACTTTGCAGCAAAGGAATTGTTTGCCAGTGGAAAGATAAAAAATGACGTTTCGTGGTAAGGACACAACTGTGGTGGGGTTTGATGATGAATTGATGAAAGTAAAGGATTTGCTTACGAGTTTGGATGCCAAACTCGAAGTAATCTCAATCGTGGGGATGGGAGGTATTGGAAAGACTACACTTGCCAACAATGTTTTTGACGACCAGCTTATTGTCTGTCACTTCGACGTTCGATCTTGGGTGACAGTGTCTCAAGAATATCAAGTGGGTGAAATCTTTGCTCGGCTCCTTACACTCTCAGATAGCGAACTCAATCAAGCAAGCGAGAAAAAAATGAGGTGAGCTTTTGTACAAAAGTTTGAAAGGTAGGAGATATCTGATTGTAATGGATGATTTGTGGGAGACCAAGGTTTGGAATGATGTCAAGAGATTTTTTCCTGATGATAACAATGGGAGTCGAATCATCGTGACTACGCGTCTCACCAGTGTGGGTGTTTATGCAGCATCAGATAACCATGTTCTCAAATTGAATTTGCTGAGTTCCAGAGACAGTTGGAATCTGCTTCGCAATCAAGTGTTTGGAGAAGAATCTTGTCCTCATTATTTGGCGGGGATTGGGCAGGAGGTTGCCAGATATTGTCAAGGACTTCCACTCTCCATAGTTGTTATTGGTGGTCTTTTGTCTGTGGACAAAACTGTTGAGTATTGGGAGACTATATCCAGCTCCGTTCACACACTAATTGCCACAGAAGATGGGCAGTGTTCAAAGATCCTGTCTTTAAGTTATAATCACTTGCCGGCTCATTTGAAACCTTGTTTTCTGTATTTTGCAGTATTCCCAGAAGATTATGATATCTGCAGGGCCAATCTTATCAAGTTATGGATTGCTGAGGGATTTCTAAAGCCTGAAAACTCTAACAGCTTGGAAGATGTAGCAGAGAGATACTTGGAGGATCTTGTGAGTAGAAGCCTTATTATGGTTTTTAGACTAGGATATAGTGGCAAAGTTAAGAAATACAGAATCCACGATCTTTTAAGGGATTTTTGCGTGGTAGAAGCTCAAAAGACGAAGTTTTTTGTTGTCACCAATAGGTACTCCCGCGCTCATCCTAAAGACATGAAAAGTGAGCGACGTGTTAGTATTTGTCAAGATATTCCTTTAGAAGATTACTTTTCTGACTCAAACGGACCAGCTTTTCTAACCCTATCTATTCATTGTTTCCATGCATCTGTTGATTTCCCCCTGAGTAAGCTTGTTGGTTTTAGATTGCTTAGAATCTTGAATATAGCAAAAATGTGGTTAGATGAATTTCCAATTGAGGTTGTAAGACTGGTGCATTTAAGGTACCTTTCTCTTGTCTGTTACCAACTGATTGTTCCTTCATCGATATCGTCAATTTGGGGTCTTCAAACATTAATCCTTGATACATTAGGTTTCAATTATTCTAAGTTTCATTTGCCCCTAGAAGTATGGAAGATGCCACTTCTAAGGCATGTGCAAATTGAAGAGTGTTATTTACCTGATCCACCGTGTTCCAAATTTGAGAGTAAAAACTTTGTTGCCATGTCGAATCTACAAACTCTTTCAGTGATAGTAAATTTCAGATTTAGTGGTGAGAATGTTAAAAGACTTCCCAAACTAAAGAAACTAAAGGTCTTGTATGACGTAGAATTTAATGGCTGGAAGCACTACCATCTTAGTAATATTGTTTGCCTAAATGAACTAGAAACTTTAGAAATAACTTCTCTATCTAAGATAGATTTACCAGAAGACTTTAAATTTCCATCATCGCTCAAAAAGTTGAATTTATCCTTCTGTCACCTTTCTTGGGAAGATTTGGCAATGGCTGGTTCTTTACCCAATCTTGAAGTTTTGATATTACGAAACAATGCGTGCAAAGGCAAAGTGTGGGAACCAAATGAAGGGGAATTTTGTGAGCAAAAATTGCTGCGGCTTCAAGGTTTAGATTTGTTGCAATGGAGAGCTGATGGTTCTCACTTTCCCAAGCTTAGGTTTTTTGGTGCTCCAATTTGGAGGAGATCCCCAGTGAAATTGGAAACATAGAAACACTTGAAATAATTGAGTTGGAAAAGCAAAGCTCCTCTGCAGCGACTTCTGCTGAGCTAATACTCGAGGAACAGCGAAGCTTTGGTAATGATGTCCTTCAAGTTCAAATCAAGAACGCCAAGTGAAAGCTCATAATATCGTTTCAAGTCACTTGCCTATATATATGTTTGGATGATGTCAATGTGAGTGATATATGTTCTCCTAAATTTTCAGTTGTCTATGAATACTAAGATCAAGGTCATATACATGATGGCTACATTAGTGTCTTTTTGTGCCGTAAATTCATGGTGTATTTGTAATCCTAAAACTAATTACAGAGTACCGTCAAGAAACTAAATATTATAGATAAGAGACCGACCAATGAAATATATACCGAAAGATAAGCTTTACCATCATGTTGACTTCAGATTTATTTGTGATAAATATGGCGTGGAAATTTCTGCAATTTGAAAATGAGAAACAGTACATGGAAAATGCTGAAAGAAGTGATGTTGAACTAATTGCATCAAGAAATGTGGCTGGAGTCATTTAAATTAATAGATCTTTGCACTTGTCTGGAAATTCTTGAAATCTCTGGACTTGAGTCATTTCTTATAGTTATTATTATGTTAAAATGTAATTTTAAAGTACAATATTCTTTTACACTTAAGTTCATATTAAACCCATTTAAATTTGTAATATTTGAAATTTAACCACAACACCGTGTCACCAATAGATGCAAGACGTTAATCAATGCAAGAAAAATGTTGATCGATCCCTAATCCGGAATATTAAAGATCGATTAGCGACCGATTTGTCGGTATCAATAAGATGGGTCGTTGATCGTGGGCGACCGAATTTGCTTAGTCGGTTCTACAATATATATGTGGGCAAAGGTGAGTAATTGCCCTTCTTGCATCAGTCATGTACTCATGTTCTACATTTTGTATATGCTTTGACAGTGAATTTAGTTTGTTGATTTACACGAAATAGTCTGAAAATTTTCAAAATTTATAATAAATAAACTTTCAAAATAGGTGTAATTGACAATCATCGCTTTCTTTAATTAATAATTTATTTATCTTTTCTCTTTTCTAAAAAATAATTGGATGATATATGTGACGGCAAGGATGGTGGAGTATTTGAAGATATATATCTTGAATGTAAAATTTGTAATATTATTCATTGTATTTTCTCTACATTGTGCTTAAGATTTACAAGGATAATGTTCCCATTGACATAGACAAATATCAAAAGGAGTACTTCTGGCAAGAACTTTATTCTACATGTCACAGTTACTATTTAATAAGTGTGATATCAACAGTGTTATTTTTACGATTTCAAAAAAAAAAGTGTTATATTTAGTGCACAAGTCTGTTTCTTTATATATATGCTGTTTGAACCTATGTTATACACACACATATATATAAAAGATTAATGTAAAGATATTTGGGTTAAGTGAAAAAAAACTAAAAGTTGGTAAAAAAAATAAAAATTTAAGTATAGTTTTTAAATAACAATTGAGAAGTATTTCTATATATTTTTGGAATGAAAGCAATGATAGAAACCAAAACACATTACTTTTCAAATGTTAAAATATTTTTATATAATAGTTTTTCCAACACATATTTATATTTAAAATAACTTTTAAAATATTTTAAAATTGTTTTCTTTATTTGTCTACTTAACATCTTGAGTAAAATATACACGAAGCAGCACTCTCATTTAGCATAGTTCAAATCTATCAAACAAGTTCAATGGTTCATATGCACTAGTGGTCGATGTAGACATATAGTTGTCGGCATAGCCTAAAAAATTGTCGAATCAAAATTATCAAAAGCCACATTGAATTCGGAACACCCCAAAATAATATATATATATTTTTTCGGAACATCCCAATAATTGAGTAGCTGTATATGTTACATTTTATTATTTACTCAATCCCAATGAACTCATCTTCCACATGTATTGCATTTTCTGTCTACAAATTGTTGATGTTGACTTTGATTCTCACGAATATTGCAGCAAAAATTACTCCTTTTGATTATTTCAGAAGCACAGTTACATAAACTGTTGCAAGATTTGAGGAGATCGAGGACCAGAGATGGCTTATGCTGCTGTTCTATCTCTTGTACGGATTCTTCAAGAAATCAAGGATCCTGTTCGCGGTGTTCGTCATGATAAACAACAGATTGAATCCCTCCAAGAAAAGGTTAGGAAACTTCATGATTTTTTGGAGAAATATTCTGTGTGCACTGACAAATTGGCAAAAGACTTGGAAATAAAAATTAGAGATGAAGCTTATGAAGCAGAGGATATCATTGAGTCCTATATATCTACTTCAATTTTATCAGAGTTTGATGGAGGAAATAGTACTGCAGAAGGATTCCAAACCTTTTACCGAGACTTGGATAGAGTTATAGAAGAAACACATTCTATCGAACAAGAGGTGATGAAGATTAAACATTTATTAGACCAAAAATATGTGCAACAAGGGAATCATTCGCCGGTCGATAGATCAAGACTCTCATTTAGTGACAAGACCCCCACAATGGTTGGATTGGATGAAGACAAAGTGAAAATAAAGGACTGGCTAACAAGTTCATCATCTAACCGTGAAGTTATTTCGATTGTTGGGATGGGAGGCATTGGCAAAACTACTTTTGCCCGAAATCTATTCGATGACTCACTTATTGTCTATCACTTTCATGTTCGTGCTTGGGTAACCGTATCTCAGGAATACCAAATGCGTGAGATCTTGGAAAGGCTTTTAGATTCAACGGGCCTGAAGCCCGGTCCAGAAATGAGAGAGGCAAGCAGTGAAAAATTAGCCGAACTTTTATACAAAAGTTTGAAAGGTAAGACATATCTCATTGTGATGGATGACGTATGGGATACTAAGGTGTGGGATGAAATCAATAGGTTATTTCCTAATGACAACAATGCAAGTCGGGTTGTTTTGACGACTCGCTTGAACAATGTGGGAGATCATGCGGCCTCTACTGGTTGTCTTCATGACATGAGTTTTCTTAGTTCTAGTGAGAGTTGGAACTTGTTTTGTTTGAAAACGTTCGGAGGAGAACATTGCCCTCCGTGTTTGGAGGGAACTGGCCAGGAGATTATAAGAAATTGTGGAGGACTTCCACTCTCAATAGTTGTGATTGGTGGTCTCCTATCCATGGACAAGACCGTTGGTTACTGGGAGTCTATTGTCACTACTCTGAAATCAATTCTGTCTACAGATGGAGGCCAATGCTCGACGATCTTCTCCTTGAGTTACAATCACTTGCCAGCTCACTTAAAACCGTGTTTCTTATATTTTGCGATTTTTCCAGAAGATTATGATATGCGAAGATCCAAACTTGTCAAGTTATGGATTGCTGAGGGATTTATAAAACCAAAGGAGTCTAAAAGCTTGGAAGATATTGCAGAGGAATGTTTGGGAGATCTTTTGAATAGAAGTCTTATTATGGTTCTTGAGCTAGGTTGTAGTGGCAAAATTAGGTCATACAGAATGCATGATCTTTTGAGAGACTTTTGCATTACAGAAGCTCAAAAAGAGAAGTTTCTTCATGTAACTGATATGCACAATATTCTTTCTAAAGGCATAAGAAGTGAACGTCGTGTTAGTATTCAGTCAATGATTCCTTTGGAATCCATTGAATATGCTTTTAACTCAAATGGACCACCTTCACCAATGCGATCACTTCTGTTGTATCATCAAGATGCTGATAAAATCATAACCGAACCTAGTTTGGGACTGCTAAGAGTATTGGATATGAGATGTGGAAAGTGGTTGGGTGATTTTCAGATGGAGGTAGTTAGACTAGTGCAGTTACGGTACCTTTCTCTTCATTGTGGGGGAATGAATGTTCCTGCATCTATATCTTTACTTTGGGGGCTTCAAACCTTAGTTATTAATTCGAATGGTGGTGGTTCTACGATCTGTAGATTACCTCTAGAAGTATGGACGATGTTACATTTAAGGCATGTAGAAATCAGAATTGTGTATTGTGTTTTACCGGATCCTCCAAATCCAGATTTTGTTATTCTGGCCAACCTTCAAACTCTCTCTTGGATAGAAGATTTTAGATTTACGGATGAGATCGTCAAAACAATTCCAAAACTAAAGAAATTGAAAGTGAATTATTTTCAGAGAAAGACTAGGGATTGGTCCCACTACCATCTTAGTAATGTTGTGTGTTTGAATGAACTAGAGTCATTGCGTATCGGTTCTTATTCTGAGATAGCTTTTCCGCCAAACTCGAAGTTCCCAGCGGCACTCAAAAAGTTAACTTTGTCTGGTTGTCGCCTTAGTTGGAAAAATTTGACCATGGTTGGTTCGTTACCCAATCTTGAAGTTCTCATACTAAAATTTGGTGCCTGCTTAGGTGAAGTGTGGGAACCAAATGAGGAAGAATTTCAAAAGTTAAAATTCCTGCAACTTTATAGTTTAGATATCGTGGAATGGAGAGCCGATGATTCCCACTTTTCCAAGCTTGAGTGCCTCAAAATCAGTGTGTGCTGGAAATTGAAAGAGATCCCAATTGAAATTGGGAACATACAAACACTTGAAAAGATCGAATTGGAAAATGGAAGCCCCTCGGCTGAGGATTCTGCTAGACAGATTCTGGACGAACAACGGAGCTTGGGTAATGAAGTCCTTCAACTTTGTATTTTGTGATTCTCAAGTAAAATAGTGTCCAGTGCTAATTTTGATGATTCTCATTTCTCCTTAGATTTATTTCTTGTGGAATTGTAATTGCAGAAATCACTTCAATAATATATAGTAAAATTTTATATGAAATATAGTGAAATTAAAGTAATTTTTATTTTAAGTCAATATTTGAACTTCTAATTTAATGTTTTTTTATTACTAAATTATAATGCTAAGGTTTTATTTTAAAATATTGGTATTTATGAGGAAAAAGTATTTTAGGAGAGAGAAAAAGAATTGGTATGGCTCGAGAGGGTGGAGTTTAACCCCGCTCGAGAGATCAAAAGTAATTACTATCAATACTTCAACTTCATAAAATTTGTTCACAAATTAATATGCCGAAAATCGAATGTCGACATTCATAATTTAATATATATATTTATGTTTTTTTTCTTTTTTGTTTTATCACACTTAGAAAGCTTCAACTATTTTCTAACCAAATATTTTACCAAGATCGATTGTTTTTTTCCAAAACAACGGGGAATTTTTTTTACCCAATCCCGATTATTCTTTTTGGGTTGGTGTCGGAAACTAAAACTAAAACTAATACAAAATCGAGTTCAGGTACCGACTTCTACTATAGTGAATATTGTTTTTTATTTATTTATATTGACATCGTTTAATAACTAGATTCTGGAGCTGCCCTGGGGGCAGGCAGGGCTTATGCCCAGGGTGGGGCCCCAAATTTGTTATAAATTTTTGTTATACATATATATTATAAATATTATGTATTAATTGAGTTTAATTAATTATTATTATATTATAATTATTACTAAAAAATTAAGAATATGTATGCACAGTTTTCAACAAAGTATGTTCAAAATTGATATGTTCAATTTTCGCTTAATTCATCACCTCTCAATTTGGTGTTGTTTGTCGTCGACCATCACTTTTCATTGTCTCTACTTGATTATCGATTTTCTTAGTCTTGACTTTTATAGCTTTATGTCAACCAATTTTTTCTTTGCCTATGTGTGAATTAAAATTTAACTATGACTCATTCAATTTAATTTTGATTTCATGTTATATGTTAATATTTATTGTTAATTTCAAATCGAGGTTGAAAATCTATAGATTAGAGGTACGAATCTTGAAATCTAATTTTTAAAATTGAGGTTTTTATTAGTTAATTTAACTTTGAATACCTAAATTAACTTCTTCTAAATTAAATTAACACCCTAAATTGTGTGTTCTGATAGTTCATGATGATTTTTTTTGGATAATTGCATAATTATATTTACAAAATATGAAAGATAATTTCGTATAATTCAATTATATTTGATATTTTAAATTAATGTAAAAAACTCTTGTTTTAAACTTGGCCTCGGGCCTCATTTTTCTTTAGACCGCCCCTGATTAGATTATATAATTTAACTTATATTAAAAAATAAAAATATTTAATTTGGAAAAAAAACCTCAGTTTAAAAATGATAGTCCAAATCGAAAATTGTAGTTTTGTTTAGACTGGGAGCCGACCCGGTCTATACATAGAGTAAAAAGTAATATTTTTCATGGTTCGTGTAGGCCCCGAATTGCAATATAATAAATATATTCAATTTACAGTAGCAGAAGCGTGTACAATCTTTAAATTTACACAAATGATTGTCAAAATACTACTACAATAGTAGGATCTCATAAAGTCATAGACTCATAGTCTTGCTAATCCAACAATTCACTTTTCATAATTCCCTTCCTATTCGATATCTGGTAAACCTGAAAGAGAGGTTAATTCATTAAGAGTGAGGTAATAAACTGGGATTATATATTTGTAACAAAACAAACGATAATATATCAGTGCAATATGAAATATCATGTATCAGTAATTTTTTGTCTATAAACTATATTTGGGCATGCCTAATTTACAATCTAAACATATTTTTAATATTTGGAACATAAATTAAATGTAGCACTGACTTTTAGTTTTATCAAATACTTATGATGAAAATGTTCTAAACTTAATTTAAACATTAGGATGTTAATAGTCTTATATTGTTAAAATTTTTATCCATGGACTAAAGAAAAACTTGACAACGTATATGAAGAAATTGTAAACTAGTAAAAATATTATTATTAGCACAATAATATTTAATTTTAATATCATTAATTTAACTTAATATAATAAAACTATTCATGTATTATTTCATATAAAATAAATTTAACAAATATTTAATATATATAATTGTTTAAAAAAAAAATTACCCTTTAATTAATTTTTGTGTTTAGATTTATTTTTTTAAGTCAAACTTAACCATTAATTATAATTGAATTATTCTATGAGGAGATTTTGGTTTATTTTAATAATTTCTCTGTATAATATTATACACTTCGCATGAATTAGTTGATTAATTAATTACTTTAGCAAACAATCCCAAATTGAAAGAAAAGTAAAAAACCAAAACAAAACAAAAAAAGACAAACAAAATGGTACTACACCTACACCATGTGATGCTTTCCTCTGCACATCAGACCCTTCCAAACACATTGCATGTTTAGTTCGTTGAAAAATGGGTGGTGGACTTAGTGTCACATTATCCGCAATAATTTTCTCCGTTGATAAGCACCCTCTCCTCCCTTCTTCGAAACATTAATTGATGAACAAAAAATGGTGTTGATCAATCTATTTCTATATCTTGTGACAGGTTTTTTCTTGGTATATTTTGTTACAAAATGGCTGAATACCAACAAAAGATTACCACCATCACCACCAAAGCTACCGATTTTGGGAAATCTTCATCAGTTGAGTCCACTGACTCACCGTTCCTTTCGATCGTTGGGGCGAAAATATGGGCCGGTCTTGCTTCTCCACTTCGGTAGCATGCCGGTGTTCATCGTTCAATCGGCCGAAGCAGCCAAGGAGATCACGAAAACAAATGATCTCATGTTTGCTGATAAGCCCAATTCAAGAATCACAGACAAGCTACTCTACAACTCCAAGGACATACTCGCGGCGCCTTACGGCGAGTATTGGAGGAAAATGAAGAGCATGTGTGTTCTCCAGCTACTGAATGCGAAAAGGGTTCAGTTCTTTCATTCCATCAGGGAGGAGGAAACGGCCCTTTTGGTGGCGAGGATCAAGTCGTTTTCTTCGCCGGTGAACTTGAGTGAATTGTTCCTGTCGCTTGCCAATGACTTGATCTGCAGGTCGGCTTTTGGAAGGAAGTACACTGACGGGGAATTTGGGAAGAGGTTCCCAATGCTTCTGAAGGAACTTTTGCATCTGTTGGGGAGTGTAAGGATTGGAGAATTTATTCCTTATCTTGCTTGGATCGATCGCGTTAGCGGTTTTGATGCCAAAGTGGATAGGCTTGCTAAAGAATTTGATGATTTCTTGGAGATGGTAGTCGAAGAGCACATGAATACAGGGCAAGAAAATGGTGAAGCAGAGCTGCTGAAGGAGGAAAAAGGCAGAGAGTGTTTGGTTGACATTTTGCTCAAGATTTACAAGGATAATGCGACTGGTCTCTACCTTGACAGAGATAATATCAAAGGGATTATTTTGGTGAGAGCTTCTTCCTTCAAAAGTCACAACACATTGTCTCATTTTCATTCCAAACATGGTGATTATTGAATTAATTGCAGACATACCCCCGAAAACACGTGTGAACAAGGGTATGTGCTTAAAAATATGGGATGTATCTGCTCATATTAATCTACAAATTTTTTCACAAAAAAGTATGACCAGAATCAAGAAACATTCCCATTAACTATATGTCAAATTAACCCTAAGACATTTAGAATTTCTTGGGATTGTGTGTAACAAGTCATGGTGATACTGTCACAACAAGTGTTAACTAATAATAATCTGAAAACAGGACATACTAGTCGGGGGAACCGATACTACTTCCACAACACTGGAGTGGGCAATGACGGAACTTCTACGCCACCCGACCGTCTTAAAGAAACTGCAAACCGAAGTCCGGGAAATCCTCAAAGGCAAACAGGGCATCACCGATGACGACTTGGAGAAAATGCATTATCTGAAAGCTGTGATCAAAGAAACTCTTCGTTACCACACTCCGATACCATTCATAGCCAGAAAGGCACGGGACAACCTTAAAATCATGGGATATGATATTGCATTGGGGACGATGGTGATAGCCAATGCATGGGCTATTGGTAGAGATCCCGCGTCATGGTCGGAACCCGAGAGCTTCATGCCGGAGAGGTTTTTGGATTATTCGGTAGATTTTAAGGGGCAAGATTTCGGGTTTCTCCCATTTGGTGCCGGGAGAAGGGGTTGCCCGGGGATCACATTCGCAACGGCAAGTGTTGAGCTTGTGTTAGCTAATCTGATGCAAAAGTTTGAATGGGAATTGCCTGATGGGAAAAAAGGGGAGGAATTGGATGCCACAGAGTATCCTGGTGTTACCATTCATAGGAAAAATCCTCTTTTCGTCGTAGCAACTGAGTGCTATTTCTAGCAAATGTCTGGTCGGAACCTGGCTGGTTATCTGTTATTCATAATGGCTAATTGTGTCAATTTGGTCGTGCAAAACTTCTATTTATAATTAGAGTTATGCTACGCGTGATTACATAAATGTTTACATTCACTTCGGAAATTACATAATTATCTCAAATACAGAATAAAAAAATCGGATTTGGATCCCCTATTGTGGCATCCCAACAGTAGGGGATGCTGGGGGCGTTTACCCCCACAGCCCAATTTTCTTTTTTCTTTTTTTTTTCTTTTCTTAATATATTTTAACTCTTCTATTTTTCCTTATTTTTGGATTTTATTTCAAATTTCTTCTATATCAAAATATTATTTTTTTTATATATATATTTCAAATTTTTTGTTTTTTTTAACCGAATTTCTTCTAAAACCGATGTAATCGAATCGAATTAAACTATGTTAGTTCGGTCGGTAACCACATTAAACAATTTAGTTTTTTAAACTATTTTAAAAATAAAAATTATAAAATTAATAATTGAATATGTGGTTTTTATGATAGTAAAACACATTATGCTTGAGAAAATAAAAAAATAAGAAAAAGATTAAATATATAAACATTAACAAATACCGTATAAAAAATCAAAATATAATTAATTATTTATAATTATGTTAATTCGATAAATCAATTTTTTTTTATGAAAACCAAAAAGCGAACCCAATAATTGAAATTTTCTAAAAATAAAACCGAATATTTTAATTAACCGAACCGAATTTTTGGTTCTGTCAGTTAATTTGGTTTAACTGATATAATTTTCACTCTTAATTATCTTTAAACCATTCATTTCAACAGAGTGGGTCTCTGACTCGTGCGGAGGGGTCTTATTCGGGGTCAATCTTTTTTATTAATTTCAACAAAAATTTATCTAATACACATTTTTAATCAACTTTCTTTTTTTCTATGTCAGTTGAAATTAAAGCACACAACATATAAATTATTTATTTGTATTTCTATATTAACAAGAATTAGATGGCGCATTTTTCTATAAATTATAAGAAAAAAATGATATGAGAAAATTTGACAAAATAAAAAAAAAGAATTAGAATGTATAATAAAAACAAAAGGCAAAAAAATAGAAATAAAAACCCCAAAATTTTAGCAACAATAAAAAACCCCAACAATGAAAAAAATTAAAGAATCAAAAAATATATTTTTTTTAAAAAAAAAATAAAAAAAATAAAAGTGGGCTGTGGGGGTAAACGATGTTGAAATCCAAAAAAATCACTTTGTTTGGATAGGATTTTTTTTTAGAAAAAAACTCGGTTCAATTCCAAATATTTGGTCCTTTTCTTGGTTTGGTCTCAAATTTTTTGACAATTCCAGTTTAGTCCTATACGTTTACAAATTTTGACCAAATTGGTTTTTCCGTCAAATTAACGGTTAAACCTAACAATAGACATATTATGTGACAGAAAACAATCCAGTTTAGTCCTAAATGTTTGACTAATTATCAGTTTAGTCACAAATGTTTGGGCGTTGCCTTTTTAGTCCTAAATTTTGACCGAGTTGGTCTTTTTGTCAATTTAACAGATAAAACTAACTATAAATATGACATGTGACCGTCATAGAACTAAAATTCTCAAAACTCAAATCAGATTCGCTAATTTACAATCCAATCCAATTAGGTCAAAAAAATACAATCCAATTCGAGCAGGGATAAATTTTTTCTTTTTTGTTGCTATCACACTAAAAAATTTAGATCAACCTTGAGAATGAAATTGACACTCCTACACAATTTATCTCTATCAAGTAACTTCGGCTTTCTCTTTCGCATGCTAACCACATTTTCTTGCTTTCGGATTCCAACATATCTACGGAACTTTAAATTTAGGATTTTTTTTAAAAAAACTAAAATAAAAAATCACTTTTCTGATATGTGTCGTTATTTGATTGAATTTTGTATTCTTGTTTGTCGATTTTTTTTATCATGCCATTGAAATTTTTTATTTTTTTATGGAAAAATGAGTAATAAATTAAATAAAGTTTAGTAACCATTAATGTTGATAAATTTATCTATTTTTAATGAATCATATTTTTTGGGTTTGAAAATGCAAACAATCTTGATTTTGATTATTAAAAAACTTTTAATTGTGTTTCTAACATATTTACAAGTGTGCAACCAATAATGCTAAGTTGTTGGGATACAATCTTAGCTCAACTAGTTTCTGGCGCAACTGTTTGTTTCAAGTATATCTCATAGCTCAATAATCCAAATGACCAATCGTCAAAACCGTCGCATAGCCAACACAAAAGTCTACAAGTCATGTCTTGTGCCCGGTGGACCAATTCGGATGATATCAGGTCCAAACCATCGTCTCAAGATAGAGCTGGACGAAAGTGTAGCAGCAAATTGAGTGACAGACCAGCTCTGGTTTAACATTCATATATCTTGGATCCATTATCCAAATGAAATGATTCAGTATGCGTTGGAAATATACGAAGATGATCTACAAATCATCTTCACAAGTCAAGTATAGATCAGAGCCTGCTGATATATTGAGTTGAAGTCTGTGGTTTTGCAATGAAATTCTGCAGAGCAGAATTCCTGGCACAACTGAGTATTTCGAGCATCACTCTCGTATGAACTTGAAAACTAGTGATTCTTGATCCCATGAAAAGCTAAGAAAAATATTTACAACATTCATGTTTATCACTTTTCCCAGAAATAGATGAATCAAGAGATATAATCACTCAAATATACCACATTTACTCGACTGCTCTGTCCTCAACCGTTTTGGAGCACTCATGGTATTTCAAGAATATCTCTCTCATAAAAAAATCCAAATGGATTGATTCTTGATGCGTTCAAAAGCCAAGATGAAGGACTACAACTTTAATGTTCACCAATTTGCTCAAAAATCAACGCATCAAGATCTACGAGTAGTCGACCTGTCAACATTCATTCGACCGCTGAGAAATCCTCGACTCGTGAAGCTCTACTCCACTGTTTTGAGTAGCTCTGGTATTTCGATTATAACTTTCGAATATGAACTCTAGAAAATAGACAACATTCACTCAAACAGTCGAGATTCTCCCACTTGGCCTCTCAACCGGTCGAGATGTTGTCACATGACCTTTAAACCGGCCATGGTATTGTCACCTTGTCTCTCAACCTGTCACTTGGTGCTATCAGCTGTTTGCAATCTTCTCAACTGACTAGTATTGAAACGACCGAAAACTCAAGAGATTTGTATATATATATATATATATATATATATATATATATATATATGCCCTTAAATATATGCGTCAATACTAAAAAGAGTTTTATTTCATGAAATATAATAAATAGTAATTTTATTGTACTTGCAATTTGAAACTCACGAAATAATTTAAATAACATCCATACACAAGTATGCGGTATCTCAGAATACGTAGATTTTAAAGTTCTACCACAAGAAAATCATGATAAAGGTAGATAACACGTGCAAAAGTAGTTTATTACAACCCTCGAATAAAAGTCTCATAAAAGAAAAATAATGCGGAAACATGAATACTGCAAAGGTCGCGGGTACGCTAGCTCGCCGCAGATGCTCAGAGGTCCTCGCCGCCAGTCGGGACCACATCATCAGCTACGGTACCAAGCTCACTTGCACCATTTAGATCTAGTGAGCCTAGATGCCCAGCATGCTCTATAATATACATAACAAGTACTACTAAATAAAACCACATGCAAGCACGTGACGCATATAACCAACGTACGTGGCGGCAAGGGTCACCGAACCTGTGGGGTTTCCCTACGCCTCCTATGCCTCGTCACCAAACCTCTGGGGTTCCGAAGGCTCATAAACATAAGTGTCACAAATCATATCAACTTCTCAAAAATTATTTTTCTTCACATGTCGTCAATTTAATGTGAAACATATGCATGAATCGTGAATTAAAAATATTATTTTTCCTTGAAAACTTTGCCCATAAATATATATTTAATTTCTTTTTATAAAAAAATAATTTTCATATCAAAATATTACATATACGTCTATTAAATATATATTTACGAGCTATTATTTTGCCACTGCTAGTTCGAGTTGCTGCCCCCATACCTAAACCCCTAAATCTGAGACTGGCCCAAAAAAAAACCCATGTAATTCCCTCAAGCCCAATTAAAACTCAACTTAAGTACTAGTAGTATTTGTAAGTCCAAATACTCATTTAAGCTCAATGTAACACTTTAAGTTCATACATCTATTAAAGCCCAATTACATATATTTCCCTTAAGCTCAAGTCACTAAGCCCAAGAGACTGGCCCAACAAACTTAAGCCCAATCAATAACATAATTTAAGCCCAAAAAAATAAAAATAAAACTTAGGCCTTAAAACTACTTAAACCCTAATTAAATTTTTACCCGGCCCAAATCCTTAACCTATGACTTGGACCACTACCCAGACCCGGACCCGACTCAAACCCAGCCCACCAGAACCGAGCCCAAGTCACCAGCCCAGCTGCCCAAGCCCAACACACGGCCCAACACCATCACCTCTCTACCAGCCCATATGCGCGTCGCCCACTTCCACCCCATCGCCTAAACTGCTCCGGCCAGCCATGGCCAGAGCCACGCCGGCAGGACCGCCCAAGGTTCCTGCCGAACTAACCTCACCCAGCAAAGGCCCGAGCTAGGGCTCACAGGGCCGAGTCGTGGCCTGCAAATCCCCACTTCCCTCGCATGACCTCCACCCGAACCGACTCCATTAGTGAAGCTAATCCTGCCCAATACCAAAGTGCGCCCCCTGCTGACCCTAACCCCATCCAAGACCACGGTGCAACCCCTCCCTACGACCCATCCGCAGGCTACAAATGCTCAACCGAGCCACAGGCATAACACAAAAATGCAAAAATAAAACATGAACCGATGCATATATTTGAAAAATGCAAGCTCAAAATCACATTCACTGCCACAACACAAATTTTAACATCACAATAGCATCTATAACGATCTAAATGGCGAGAGAGAGAAAATCGAACATGCTTTAAACACAAAAACAAGAGTATGAAAACGAAGCTTGCGACGAACCGATCAATAATCCGTAAAAATCTTGAAATTATGAGAAGATTTTCGTGCAGTGTGTGCGAGTGAGGGAGGCGGCGCAAATTTTTTTTTTTTTTAAAGCAATGGGTCATGGGCCCAATCCAACTAAGTGCTCACGGGCTCAAACAAAGAAAGTTCAGGATTTAGCCCAACACAATATGTTTTGGACCATTTAAGTACTAATTTTCGTAACAATAATAGCCCAAAAATTAAAAGTGTCCTAAAAATGTTTAAAATGGTCCAATTAACTGAAAAATAGACTTTATAAATATTTATATATATATAACCTAAATTTTTCTATAAAATAAACCTTAAAAATAATTATTTTAGGCCCTTAAAATTTCTTAAGTCAAAATTTAAATAAAACTTTTATCGCAATCGACCACTGTCCAGTCTACGCGATCAAAATAATATTTTTCCTCAAAAATACATAACTCTTAAAATATCCAGATTAAAATCCTAAATAAATTTAAAACACATAATCATGATAAATAAAAGTCATTTAAATCCTTAATTTATTTTATTATTATTTTATTATTTTTAAATATCAAATCTCCTAATTATGCATTACGGTTAACGTAAAAGAAATTCTAGGCGTTACAACTCTCTCCTCCTTAAAAGAAATTTCGTCCTCGAAATTGAAATACGTAACGAAAAGCCCTGGGCAACGCATCCGCAAGTCAGCCTCTGCTCCTCACGCACCAAGGTCTGCACCGGTAGCTTCCCGAACAACAAATCCGACGTTAAAAGCAGAGGCTCAAAATCCAAAACAGGCGATGGATTCGAGATATACTCTCGCAACATAGACATGGAATACGTCGTGCACTGCTGCAAGGCTAGGTGGTAGAGCTATACGATATGCCATTGTGCCAAACCCCTCCAAAATCTCGAACAGACAAAGACGCAACTATTCGAATCGACAGCGGACCTAATTCAAAAGTTTAACTCAGAATACCATAATACATCCTCGATATCGACAGACTCTTAATCATGTCTAGTGTCCGTCAAACACTAAATTCTAATGGTGCTATCAATCACTATCAGTTACGAGCCAAACAATGTCAAGATGACGTTCAGTATACTCAGCTCAATAAATAACTTGCTGGGCCATTATCGAATCAAAATTGAAGGGACATGATTCAGAACAATATCATCAAAATAAAATAGTCTGGAAGAAAATATGCTAAAAATAAACGACTTGTTTGCAGTTTAATACAAGGGGTGAGCAAATCAACTAAAGGTTCCATGAACAAGGGATACAATTCAATCAATCAATATCAAATCAGGTGATCACCCGCCAACGGGTATGAAATCATGCCCATCATCAAGAAAAATCAAAATCAGGGCTGTCAGAGTGGTCTCACCCACGAAGAAATTCGCACGCACTCATTGAAAAAGGAATAAAGTATCAAGACATAATCGGATGTCAACAAAATAAAATCGAGATCACAATGGAATAAAATAACAATACTCACCCTGTTAGGAATCAATCCAAAATTTAGTATTCGATAATTCACCAAGCAAACGAACACACAAGAACAACAACACAATCCCAGAACAGATAAAACCAACGCACACAGATCAAACTCACACACTCACGTGAAAGCAATAAACAACGCAAGTATTTACGTGGTTCGGCAAAGATTTGCCTACGTCCATGGGAGAGCAACACACACACTTTTATTAATCACCAACAGAAACAACCAAGCTCAAGAACAGAGCTTATTACAGAGATGGACTCAGACAAATTATCAAGCTAGATACAGACACAATTCAAGCTTAAAGCCTTGAATCTACCCGTCACAATCTACGCTTAGTTTTCTCCTCCGAAATCTCTCCTTCTTCTCTCACAATATATTCTGAAGAATTTTGATTTTCTGTTATTCTCGTTGCGGCCATCTTCCATCTGCTTATATAGAGAATTACACCGACTTTCATCTTGGGCTTTAGGTCAACAGTAACTTACGACCCAATTATAAAGTCAACATGGTCTAGCCCGATAAGCCTTCATTCATCAGTCTGATCTGCCCTTGTATTTCGATCTACATCGATCTGCCTGCAAGCGTATAGCTTTCTCGGACACTTCATCTGACTTCTTAACCAAGTCACAATACTCGAGCAATCTACCTGCATGAACTCATCCGAAGACTCATCTGACCATTACTTCGATCTGATCCCAGTATTTGATCTGGCCATGAACTTATCTGATCACCGAACTCTTCTGATCTGTACTATTCGATCCGATCTCTTCTCTATACTCATTCAATCTGATAGAAGCATACTTCAACAATCTCCACCTTGATTCTTTCAGGTTGAATGCTGCTCTCCATCCTAGCCGCCTTGGCTAATTTCCAATCACCGCATTAAATAAGTCCAAACATTTCTTGAACTTAGCATACGGCAGTGACTTCGTCATAGCATCTGCAGGGTTTTCTTCTGATGCTATCTTCACAAGGATAACATCTCCTTTTTCAATCACATCTCTCACGAAATGCATCTTCACATCTATGTGTTTCGATCGTTAATGATATACTTGGTGTTTCGTCAAGTGTATTGCACTTTGATTGTCATAGTGTACTACAACTATATCTTGTTTTACACCCAACTCCGCTATCATCCCTTTTAACCACAATCCTTCTTTTATGGCCTCAGTAACAGCTATGAATTCTGCCTCAGTCGTAGAAAGGGCAACCACTTGAAGGGGATCGGTTAACTCGTGCCCGAAAATGCAACGGAAATATTAAAATTTTTAACAAAAGAGATCCGAGCACTTGTGTAGCATTCAAAATCACAAACAACCATAGGGTGTTTAGAATTTTACCTATCAATCTCAAAGATTGATTTATGACTCCAACCAAGTTGATAATCAACTAGGCTCTTGAAACGGTAGATACTATCTACAAGCTTCCAAGAGCACACCTTGCTCAAAATGGATTCAACACTTCAAGCCTTCGAATTAGGTCTACGACTAGACGATCTAGTTCCGCTCTAAATATGCAATAGAATATTTAGAGAATTTTGCATTGAGATTTCCTTTTCTTTCTTCCTCAAAAATTGAAAAAAAACTTTGGAGAATTCCTCACAAAGTGTACGGCCACTATAAGTAATTGGAATGAAATATATGAATGTGTGTATATTATAATAATGGAGAAGGATTAAATAGGTACAATTAATCCATGCATGGAAAGTTCAAGACTTGCATGGAAAATTGTAAACCATCTTCCAACCCTTCAAATTCCATCACACACACACATATATATATCATATATATATATATACACACGTTAATATATATATATATATATACATATATAAATATATATATTTAAATGGCATTTGAACTTATTTTAATTAATTATTAAACCTAAACCCATTTAAGTTTAATCAATTAATAAATTCAACTTGAACTCATTCAAGTACACTAGTAACAATAATTATATAACACTATTTTATTTGAGCTCTACTAGACTCAATAGTGTTTAATTATTTGTACATTAAAATGTCTACTAGTGTTAAATTAATTCAATACTTGAATTAATTAAATAAGTTCAAAATAATAGTTTAGAAAATCACCATTTTCATAAACTAATTATTTTAAGTCAACTTTTAATCTTGGAACACATTCACAAATTAAAAGTTACTTATTCCATTCATTCTCCAATTTAGAAGTCAAACTTCTAATTTATTTTACTTATAAACTCCTTTATAAGTTGTTCAACACATTGAACTTATTTTAATCTCAACGGGATCTAGAAAGCTAGTACTTGTGTGACCCTCAATGGTTCACTGATACAATTAGCAGTGGGTTCACATCTTCATGTGATTCGGGATCAACAAGTCCCTTATATGAGCATACCCTATATAGCTCCATTCTTATTGATCAACACATTGATAATAAGAACGTCAGAAAACTCAAGTCTGATAGTACCCAACTAGTCATGTGAAACGTCTAGCAGCATCGCTTACATGACTCCCTAGGTATCAAATGATAGTGCCTGCAAGAACCAATCAATTATGGTTAGCGTACAGTACAGTCCCTTCAACTCATATCTCCCGACCGATTCGACAACCATTGGTTTATCGAGAGTTGTCATTGAATCGATAACTATGTGTCATGTCGTAGTTGCATCGAAGGTGTAATTCAAGAAACACATTTCTTAATTACCACCTACTCTGATCAGAGATTTCAAGCTACGTATGCATGAGATTACATAGGATATTCATACCCGTAGGTAAGCGGTGAATCCCCGACTATAATGCATTGACTCCTATATGTTTCGTCACAACACCCAACATTGCTACCTGATGACCCCAGATGAGTCGGTAAACAAGTCAAAGTGAGGCACTAGCATATAGAGTCTCCATGTTGTCCCAGGTCATAAGGACTAGTGGTGTACAACCATAAACTAGGACTTCTCCACTCGATAAGTGAGAACCACTTGGAAAGTCCTTTAGGGAGGGTTGTTCAGTGCACTCTACAAGGAACACCTATTTGCATGCTTGTGCATCTCCATGTCCCCTACCAATGAAACATGGTACTCACATCGCAAATACTAGTCTCAAGCTCGAGCGGTCTTTATCCTTCTTTATAGCGGCTGAATCGACTAGGAACAGTTTAGAATATACAGTATTCCAAATATGAGTTTCATGATAGTCATCACATGACCATCTCATATTCTTTCTACTATTTGTATATTCAAGGGTTTTATCTATGCAGCTAGCATGGGTATAAAGATAAAGATGTGCCAAATTAAATAATTTGAAATATTATTAAAATAAAGATTGTCATACAAGAGTTCTCACAAGGACCATCGGCCAACACATTGGCTCGACGGGCACCTACTCTAACAATATCCCACTTGCACTAGAGCCAACTACTCATATTCTTCAAACCCATTGATTCGCGATGCTTTTCGAACAATGGTCCTGGTAAAGGCTTAGTTAGTGGATCAGCAACATTATCTGCGGAGGCGACTCTGTCTAACAAGACATCTCCTCGTTCCACAATTTCCCGGATGATGTGGTATTTTCTCAGTACATGTTTGGATTTCTGATGAGACCTTGGTTCTTTTGCCTGAGAAACGGCACCAGTGTTGTCGCAGTACACCGGGACTGGATCAACTCCATTAGGAATAACGCCCAACTCTTGGACGAAATTCCTAATCCAAACAGCTTCCTTTGCAGCATCTGATGCAGCAATATATTCTGCCTCAGTGGTTGAATCCGCAGTGTTATTTTGCTTGGAACTCTTCCAACAAACAGCAGCACCATTGAGCATAAATATAAAACCGGAAGTTGACTTCGAATCATCAACATCGCTTTGGAAGCTAGAGTCGGTATAGCCTTTTAATTTTAGTTATCCACCCCCATAGACCAAGAACATATTTTTAGTCTTTCTCAAATACTTGAGAATGTCTTTCACAGCTTTCCAGTGTGGAAGACCAGGGTTCGATTGATATCTACTTGTAACACTAAGTGCAAAGGCCATGTCAGGACATGTAGATATCATCGCATACATGATACTACCAATTGCAGATGCATATGGAATGCGTGTCATCGTCTCTATATCTGCATCATTCTTGGGAGACATGGACTTGGATAGAGACACGCCATGACACATTGGTAGATGTCCTCTCTTAGACTCATCCATCGAGAACCTCTTCACGATGGTATCAATGTATGTGGACTGGGTGAGACCAAGCAATCTTTTCGATCTATCCCGATAGATTTGTATTCCCAATACAAAAGATGATTCACCCAAGTCCTTCATCAAGAACTTACTCGATAACCATACTTTAGTTGATTGCAACATTCCTACATCATTCCCAATGAGTAGAATGTCATCAACATAAAGTACCAGGAATGTCACAGCACTCCCACTGACCTTCTTATACACACAGGGTTCCTCTGGATTCTTAGTAAACCCAAACTCTTTGATTGTACCATCAAATCTGAGGTTTCAGCTCCTAGATGCCTGTTTGAGACCATAAATAGATCTCTGAAGTTTGCATACTTTATGCTCACTTCCGATAGATGTGAACCCTTCAAGTTGAGACATGTAAATTTCTTCCTTAATATCCCCATTAAGAAAAGCTGTCTTCACATCCATCTGCCATATTTCATAGTCATACCATGCGGCAATGGCAAGCATTATCCTAATAGACTTGAACATTGCGACTGGAGAAAAAGTTTCTTCAAAGTCAACTCCTTGTCTTTGAGTATAACCTTTTACTACCAATCAAGCCTTGAAGGTCACGACCTTCCCATCCGTCCCAAGCTTCCTCTTGTAAATCCATTTACACCCTATAGGAACAATTCCTTCAGGTGGATCCACAAGATTCCACACTTGGTTCGAATACATGGAATTCATCTCAGATTCCATAGCTTCAAGCCACTTGGATGAATCGACATCAGACAATGCTTCCTTGAAGGTCCTTGGATCACATCCATGGTCAGGCTTATCTTGGCCCTCTTCAAGAAGCAGACCATACCTCACAGGTGGTCTCGAGATCCTCTCAGATCTTCTAGAAACTTGTATCTCCTCTCTTGGATGTTCGGGTGTGGGTTCCACAATCGTGGGTGTTTCTCAAACTTCTTCGAGTTCTATCATCTTCCATTTTCTATCTAATAGAAATTCCTTCTCCAAGAAGGTTGCATTCCTAGAAACAAACACCTTTGTTTCTTTGGGATGATAGAAATAATATCCAACCGAATTCCTTGGATATCCCACGAAGTAGCATAAAATGGATCGAGCATCCAATTTATATCCCACTGTCTGCTTCACATAAGCAGGGCACCCCCATATTCTAAGATAAGAATACTTAGGAGGCTTTCCCATCCATATCTCATAGGGTGTCTTATCAACTGCCTTTGAATGGACATTGTTCAACAACAGTGCCGCTGTATCAAGCGCATATCCCCAAAAGGATGGCGGCAACTCCGTAAACCCTATCATAGACCGAACCATGTCCATCAAAGTCCGGTTATGACGTTCCGAAACACCATTCAACTGCGGTGTACCAGGAGGAGTCCACTGTGAGAGAATCCCATTCTCCCTAAGATACTCTTGGAATTCAGTACTCAAGGACTCACCACCTCGATCCGATCGAAGTGCCTTGATGCTTCGTCCTAATTGTTTTTCTACTTCATTTCTGAATTCTTTGAACTTTTCAAAAGCTTCAGATTTATTTTTCATCAAATACACATACCCATACCTAGAGAAGTCATCGGTAAAGGTAATGAAGTAAGAATGTCCGTGTTTAGTGGTGATGCTAAGTGGACCACACACATCTGTATGGATCAAATCCAACAGTCCCTTGGCTCGCTCCACATGGCCCTTAAAGGGAATTTTGGTCATATTTCCTTTTAGACAGGGTTCACATGTAGTAAGAGAATTAATATCAGACATATCAAACATGTCTTCTCCCACTAGCATGTTCATTTTTCTAAAAGATATATGACCTAATCGAGCATGCCACAAGTGTGCTGGATTTAGAGTATCTTGTTTTCTTTTGGATGTTGTTGATATCTCTTGGACATTATACATAGGAATATCTTTCAATTTTAAATTATAGAGATCGTTTTCCAATTGTCCTGTACCAATTAAACATTCATTCTTGTAAATATTGCAAACACCTTTGCCAAATAAACAAGAATATCCATTTTTATCAAGCATAGAAATGGAAACAATGTTTTTCACCAAATCTGGTACAAACAAAACATCTCTCAAACATAACTTAAAATCATTGTCCAATAATAAGTAAACATCTCCAATAGCTTTGGCAGCAACTCTTGCCCCATTGCCCATCCTCAAGAAGGTCTCACCATCCCTAAGTCTTCTACTTCTTGCCTTCACCTGCAAATCATTACATAGATGTGAGCCACAACCGGTATCTAATACCCAAGAAGAAGAGTTAAGTGAAATGTTTACTTCAATGTAGAACATACCTTTTCCAGAACTATTTTGGTCAAGATATTCTTTACAATTATGCTTCCAATTTCCAGGTTTCTTGCAATGATGACAGACGTCATTAGTCTTGTTAGCCTTAACTGGTGTGGCTACCACAATGGGACTCGGAGCTTGCCTCTTCAAGGGCACATTCTTTTTGGGAGTATGAAAAGAATGATTCTTTCCCTTCCCACGTGGTCTATTCTTTGAACCAGATGAAGATCCCACATAAAGAACCGGCTTCACTTTCTTGATTGTGGATTCAAACATAACAAGAATGTTAACCAACTACTCAAGGGTTGGATCTAACTTGTTCATGTTGAAATTTACCACAAAAGGATCAAATGAGCTAGGCAGTGACAAGAGCAACACGTCTGTGGTCAACTCAGTTGGTAGCACAAGATCCATGCTAACGAGTTTCTCCACGAGCCCAATCAACTTCAGGCCATGCTCATGGACCGAAGCCCCATCTCGCATGCGCAAAGTTATTAAGCTCCTTGACAATCGCATGTCGAAGTGGGCGTGTTTGTTCACCAAAGAGTTCTTTGAGATGCAAAAGAATGTCAGCAGCATGCTTTGCACTCTCAAAACGTCGCTGAAGCTCATCATTCATAGAAGCCTGCATATAACACTTGGCTTTCAAGTCATCGTCACACCAATCCTTGTAAATTTGTAGCTCAGCAGGGCTACAACCAGTCGGAGTCTCAGCAGGGGGCGACTTTTCAAGTGCATATGCAATCTTTTCCGAGTTTAAGACAATTTTCAGATTTCTTAGCCAATCAAGGTAATTTGGACCGGTCAGTATATGTTTGTCGAGTATTGTAGATAGCGGATTGCAAATTGATGATATTGTCAAAAACTTTGTACTGAAAAATAATAACAGATAAATGTTAATGACTATTTTAAAATATTTAGTAAGATATAAAGTATGGACTTTAACTTATAAATTTTTTACTCCTACTATTTTGACATTTTCACTACCCTCTAGTGAAAACGGGAAACTCCTTTTCTCATAGGTGCATAAGGTCCATTTTGCCAATCATGATCCCGAATAAAATCAGCCAATCATAATTCCTAAAAGGTAGTTTCCAATTGCATCTCCATGCAACCCTTACGTAAAATTTTGTCTCACGCTTGATTAGGACCCAATAAAATGACGTCGTTCATCTTTACGTGTCAAGTCTTACCCATCGATGTCGAACCTTAATGGACGGTCGCCATGAGTTTCCCCATTAATATGAGCCGAGCATTGAATACGGGTAGCGTTCATCATGCATCCATTGTCGATGGAAGACATGAAAATTATAAAAAAATTTATAATTCCCCTTTTCGGGCTTGATATAAATTTTGAATCTAATTCAAAATGAGGGTTTTTAATTTTGAAAAGGTCTCATCATTAATTTTAAAGATCGCCATGTTTGATCGTATGTTTGCCGGATTCATGCAATTTTGTTATTATAAAATAATAACGCACATACTCATTAACAAGGATGATCAATTGCCCAAAAACTATTCGGCCCGTGTGAGCCAAACACGGGCCTAGGTCCAATCCTAGGTAATGCACGGGATGCAAATGCAACAATTACATAAGCTTCCAATATTTACATTTCTTGGATCTTCATAATTCATCATGGCCCACCATCTTCCAATCTTGAACTTCCATTATCAAATATTTTACATTAAAATATCCATGGCAAATAGGGATACATCTCATGGGGTGGGAACGGGCCATAAACCAAGCCCACTTTATAATTTGATAATTATTATAACCATACAACACAAAATATCCTAGCATACACCTAACAAATTGATCTTAGGCTTTTGATCATCCTTCATGCACAATATCACATATCATACACCATCAATTAATTATCTTAGTAATCAATTGATCAAATATTATATATCTTGGTCCAATTACTAACCACCACAATTATAAAATAAATTAACAAAATAAACAAACACCTTTTTTTACTTTCAAATTAATTTATTTATAATTGAATTTCTTGTAAATCAAAATTTACTATAAATAATCAAAGTCACACTTTAACTATTTATTTTATGAGAAAAATCACATATTATAAAGTTTAATTTTTCATAAAAATCAACTATAATGAATTTAACAATTTAGGGCCAATGACACATGATATTTCAAAACACCTTTTGAAAAACTCAAGTCGTCATAGTCGTCACCGAAACTCCGTCGCCGGATTCCGGTAAAAAAAACTTTTTTTTTTTATTCAAAAGTATGGGGCAGCCCACGGCTGCCCCTAGGACTTGGGCTGCCCGAAACCAAAAAAAAAAAATTATTTTATAAAAACAGCTCCAAAATCGATAAATCTTGATTTTCTCATGCGGTTAGAAATTGACCTCAACATAATATCCAAAAAATACTACACAAAAGAGTAACCTAGTCTCTGATACCACTGAAGGGAATCGGTTAACTCGTACCCGAAAACGCAGTGGAAATATTAAAATTTTTAACAAAAGAGATCCGAGCACTTGTGTAGCATTCAAAATCACAAACAACCATAGGGTGTTTAGAATTTTACCTATCAATCTCAAAGATTGATTTATGACTCCAACCAAGTTGATAATCAACTAGACTCTTGATACGGTAGATACTATCTACAAGCTTCCAAGAGCACACCTTGCTCAAAATGGATTCAACACTTCAAGCCTTCGAATTAGGTCTACGACTAGACGATCTAGTTCCGCTCTAAATATGCACTAGAATATTTAGAGAATTTTGCATTGAGATTTTCTTTTCTTTCTTCCTCAAAAATTGAAAAAAAACTTTGGAGAATTCCTCACAAAGTGTTCGGCCACTATAAGTAATTGGAATGGAATATATGAATGTATGTATATTATAATAATGGAGAAGGATTAAATAGGTACAATTAAGCCATGCATGGAAAAGTTCAAGACTTGCATGAAAAATTGTAAACCATCTTCCAACCCTTCAAATTCCATCACACACACACATATATATATATCATATATATATATACACGTTAATATATATATATATATATATATATATATATACATATATAAATATATATATTTAAATGGTATTTGAACTTATTTTAATTAATTATTAAACCTAAACCCATTTAAGTTTAATCAATTAATTAAATTCAACTTGAACTCATTCAAGTACACTAGTAACAATAATTATATAACACTATTTGATTTGAGCTCTACTAGACTAAATAGTGTTTAATTATTTGTACATTAAAATGTCTACTAGTGTTAAATTAATTCAACACTTGAATTAATTAACTAAGTTCAAAACAATAGTTTAGAAAATCACCATTTTCATAAACTAATTATTTTAAGTCAACTTTTAATCTTGGAACACATTCACAAATTAAAAGTTACTTATTCCATTCATTCTCCAATTTAAAAGTCAAACTTCTAATTTATTTTACTTATAAACTCCTTTATAGGTTGTTCAACACATTGAACTTATTTTAATCTCAACGGGATCTAAAAAGCTAGTACTTGTGTGACCCTCAATGGTTCACTGATACAACTAGCAGTGGGTTCACATCTCCATGTGATTCGGGATCAACAAGTCCCTTATATGAGTATACCCTATATAGCTCAATTCTTATTGATCAACACATTGATAATAAGAATGTCAGAAAACTCAAGTCTGATAGTACCCAACCAGTCATGTGAAACGTCTAGCAGCATCACTTACATGACTCCCTAGGTATCAAATGATAGTGCCTGCAAGAACCAATCAATCATTGGTTTATCGAGAGTTGTCATTGAATCGATAACTATGTGTCATGTCGTAGTTGCATCGAAGGTGTAATTCAAGAAACACATTTCTTAATTAAAACCTACTTTGATCAGAGATTTCAAGCTACGTATGCATGAGATTACATAGGATATTCATACCCGTAGGTAAGCGGTGAATCCCCGACTACAATGCATTGACTCCTATATGTTTCGTCACAACACCCAACATTGCCACCTGATGACCCCAGATGAGTCGGTAAACAAGTCAAAGTGAAGCACTAGCATATAGAGTCTCCATGTTGTCCCGGGTCATAAGGACTAGTGGTGTACAACCATAAACTAGGACTTCTCCACTCGATAAGTGAGAACCACTTGGAAAGTCCTTTAGGGAGGGTTGTTCAGTGCACTCTACAAGGAGCACCTATTTGCATGCTTGGACATCTCCATGTCCCCTACCAAGGAAACATGGTACTCACATCGCAAATACTAGTCTCAAGCTCGAGCGGCCTTTATCCTTCTTTATGGCGGCTGAATCGATTAGGAACAGTTTAGAATATACAGTATTCCAAATATGAGTTTCATGATAGTCATCACATGACCATCTCATATTATTTCTACTATTTGTATATTCAAGGGTTTTATCTATGCAGCTAGCATGGGTATAAAGATAAAGATGTTCCAAATTAAATAATTTGAAATATTATTAAAATAAAGATTGTCATACAAGAGTTCTCACAAGGACTATCGGCCAACACATTGGCTCGACGGGCACCTACTCTAACACCACTGACTGTAAATTTGACTTCCAGGTGATCGTTGTGCTCTAAAAGATGAACACATAACCAGTCAATGACTTTCTCGTGTCTAAGTTCCCAGCAAAATCTGAATCCACATATCCAACTACCGGATCAATCCCATCTTGCTATTTTTCAAACTTCAACCCCAACCTAGTTGTGTTTATGAGATATCGGAGAATCCACTTAAGAGCTTCCCAATAATATGTTCCCGGATTAGCCATAAATCTCGACACAACACTAATTGTGTATGCCAGATCAGGCCTACTGCACACCATTCCATATATGAGACTCCCCACTCTACTAGCATATGGAATACCAACCATCTTTATCTTGTCTTCCTCACATTCAGGTGACTGATTCGTAGATAGCTTCAAATGCTGTCCCAGAGGGGTCAAGACAGATTTTGCTTGATTTATGTTATACCGCAGAACAACCTTCTTCAAATAGTTCTTCTGACTCAGATGAATCTCCTGCCTTTTCCTATTTCTCACTATGTCCATGCCCAGAATTCTCTTCGCTTCGCCGAGATCTTTCATCTCAAACTCTGTGTTGAGCTGTTGTTTCAAGGATGATATCTTTGTCCTACTTTTACTTGCAATCAATATATCATCAACATAAATCAGTAGGTACAAGATAACATGCCTTTCATCCTTCTTTAGATAGACACATCTGTCATATTGGCTTCTCACAAAACCAATACCAATCATGAACTCATCAAACCTTTTGTTCCACTGCCTCGGACTCTGCTTCAGCCCATACAATGATTTTCTCAGTAAGCAAACTTTGTTCTGGGTTTTCTGATGTATGAAGCCCTTTGGTTGTTCCATATAAATGGTTTCTTCCAGGTCACCATGTAGAAAAGCAGTCTTCACATCCATCTGCTCAAGCTCCAAATCGAGCTGGTTCACCAGTGCTAACATAATCCGGATGGAACAATGTTTGACCACTGGAGAATAGACCTCATTAAAATCTATCCTTTCTACTTGACCAAAACCCTTTGCAATCAATCTTGCTTTATACTTGATATGATCTGTACCAGGATTTCCTTCCTTCTGTTTATAGATCCACTTGCATCCCAATGTCTTCTGATGCTTCGGTCTATCTACTAACTTCCAGGTTTGATTCTTCTCAAGTGAGTTCATCTCTTCATTCATAGCTTCAATCCACTTGTTTTTCTGCTTACTCGCCATAGCTTAATCATAAGTATTTGGCTCTGAATACTCCACCTCCTCAGCTACTGTAAGTGCATACCAAGCCAGATCAGCTTCACCAAACCTCTTAAGAGCTCTGATCTCCCTTCTGGTTCTGTCCCTTGCAAGATTGTAAGTGCTCAAATCCACTGTTTGATCTCTTGCTGTCACATTCTCATCTTGCATCTCTTCTGACCCTTTATCTAGCACAGAAGACTCCACCTCAATCGGTAGTTTATCACTGATCTGACTGTCCTTTCCATCTGTATTCATTTTATATCCCAGTTTGGATTCATCAAACTTCACATCCCTGGTGTTGAAGCACTTTGGACCTCTTGACTCCAAGTTCCAAACTTTATAACCCTTTCACACCATCCGGATACCCAATGAATATACATCTGACTGCCCTTGCTTTCAACTTGTCCTGTTTCAGATGAGCATATGCAAGACATCCGAATACCCTCAAGTTTGAGTAGTCTGCAGGTGTTCCACTCCACTTCTCCATTGGTGTCTTGAAACCAATCGCACTGGATGGACACATATTGACCAAATAGCACACAGTAGATAATGCTTCTCCCCAGAAGGACTTAGGAAGAGAAGCATTGATCAACATACATCTGAACCTTTCCAGAAGAGTTCTGTTCATTCTCTCTGCGAGAACATTTTGATGTGGCGTTCCTGCCACTGTTCTGTGTCTAGTAATGCATTTCTCCTTACATAGCTTGACAAACTTATCTGATAAGTATTACAGCCCATTATCTGTTCTCAGGTGTTTAACTCTTCGATCACTCTTGTTCTCAACTGCCAGCAGCCATTCTCTGAACTTATCATATGCTTCATCCTTAGTCTTTAAGATGAATATCCATACTCTCCTTGAGTAATCATCTATCAAAGACATGAAGTATCTGCCTCCACCATGAGTTTCTGTCCGAGAAGGACCCCATAGATCTGAATGAATGTAGGCCAATGGTTGCTCAGTTGTGTGACTTCCTTGACCAAACGATACTCTTTTTGATTTCCCAAGAGCACAACTATCACACAACTCAAGTGATTTGATCTTATCTCCACCTAACAGACCCTGTTTAGACAGCTCATGTAATCTCTTCTCACTTACATGTCCAAGCCTCAGATGCCATAGCTTGGTCCTGTCTTGCTGTTCCTGAATACTTGATGTACTTCCAATAATCGTTTCACCTTGTAGTACATACAGGAGGTTCCTCTGGACAGCTTTTATAACAACCAGAGATCTTTTAGACACTGAGATGCTGTCTGCTCCTAATTTGAATGAATATCCCTGAGCATCAAGTGTTCCCAATGATATCAAGTTTCTCTTCAACTCGGGCACATACCTCACCTTGGTGAGTACTCTGTCGATCCCATCATGCATCCTTATTCTGATATTTTCAGAGCCCTTTATTCTGCATGATTGATTATTTCCCAACAGTACCATGCCCTGATCTGATTCCTCCAATTTTTCAAACCAAGATATAGGACACATGTGAAAGGAGCATCCTGAATCCAGTATCCACTCGTGGTTTTGATCACCTTTAGAAACCACCAATACTTCTGCTGAGTCATATCCATCTGTAGCTATGGCCAGAGTACCATCATCCTTGGGTTTTTCCTGTTGCTTTCCTTTCCTTTCAGGACAATCTCTTCGCAGATGTCCAACCTTTTGACAGGCATATCACTTCATATTAACCAAGTTTCTGTTCTGGTATCTTCCTTGACTCTTCGATCTGGACTTTGGCCTGTATTTCCCACTGGATGTCCTCTTATCACTTCTGCCCGTCGCCGTAAGACCTTCTCCATGTGATTCAGTGTTTGTGTTCGATTTTCTCTGAAGTTCCTTGGATTGAATAGCAGACATAACTTCTTCCAATGTTATCGTCTGTTCTCTTCCATATAGCAAAGCATCCCTAAAATTTTCATATGCTTTAGGAAGAGCATTCAGAAGTATCAAAGCCCGATCTTCATCCTCAAGATTTACTTCAATATTCTCCAAGTCATCCAATATCTTGGTGAATTCTTCGATCGGGTCTTCAAGGTTCTTCTCATCCTTAATCACAAAGGAATACAATCTCTGTTTCATGTCAAGACGATTAGCCAGGGATTTCGTCATGTATAAATTTTTGAGTTTAAGCCACACCGCCGCTGCAGATTCTTCTGATTCCATGCAGGGTCACTACACAAGGAGTTGGCCAAGCTTGTCGAGCAAGGGAAGACTCGGAAATTCTGGTTGAAGATGGGCTTCTATATACGAAGGGACGTCAACTCTATGTACCAAAGTGGGGGGATCTGAGGAAAGATCTAATCCGCGAGTGCCATGACACCAAATGGGCTGGCCATCCAGGGCAAAAACGCACAAGAGCCTTGTTGGAAGCATCATACTATTGGCCGCAAATGAGAGACCAAGTCGAACTATATGTCAAGACATGCTTGGTCTGTCAACAAGACAAGGTCGTGACAAAGCAACCGGCGGGACTGCTTGAGCCACTACCTATTGTGGAGCGTCCATGGGAATCTATCACTATGGACTTCATTAGTGCCTTTCCGAAGTCCGATGGGTTTGGTTCGATCATGGTGGTGATCAATCGATTCACTAAGTATGGAACATTCATTCCATGCCCAAAAGATTGCACTGCCGAGGAAGCTGCAAGGCTATTCTTCAAGAATGTAGTCAAGTATTGGGGGTTACCAAGACATATCATAAGCGACAGGGACCCCCGATTCACAGGCCAACTCTGGACGGAACTCTTCAAACTCCTTGGGTCGGATCTACATTTCTCTACAAGCTTTCACCCGCAAACTGATGGCTAAACCGAGCGGGTAAATGACTTGTTGGAATGCTACTTGAGGCACTTTGGGAGTGCCAACCAACGGGACTGGGCGAAGCTCATGGATGTGGCACAATTCTCCTACAACTTACAACAAAGAGAAGCCACTGGGGAAGAGCCCGTTCGAGCTAGTCATGGGGCAACAACCGGCAACTCCGCATACTTTGCAAATATCTTTTAGCAAAGGACAAAGCCCCGCTGCAACAAAGATGGCCAAGTCTTGGAGTGAACACATGGACTTGGCGCGAGTACACTTAGAGAAGGAACAACGGCGCATGAAGAAATGGGTCGATGCAAAGAGAAGGCAACAAGAGTACTCCATCGGAGATGAAGTGCTCATCAAGCTCTTGCCACATCAGTTCAAAGCCTTCAGAGGCATTTAAAAGGGTCTAATCCGGAAGTATGAAGGACCCTTTACGATAATTGCAAGGGTTGGGAAGGTATCCTATCGTCTCGACCTCCCCAACACATTGAATATTCATCCGGTCTTCCATGTGAGCATGTTAAAGCCTTATTATCCAGATGAGGAAGACACTAGACGAGGCGATTCTCACCGAGCACCTCCTGTAGTAACAACTTCCTTTGACAAAGATGTTGAAGAGGTGCTTGCCAAACGCATCAAGCGACGACGTGGAGTGCAACCTAGCACTCAATATCTGATCAAATGGAAGGGATTTCCAGAGTCCGAGGCAACATGAGAAACAAAAGATGACTTGTGGCAGTTCAAAGAACTACTCCATCAATTTGAGGCGACGAGGGCGTCAGCTGAATAGGTGGGCGAGAATGTCACAACCGGCACTTTCTTGTGCATTCCGAAAGATTCTAGAGCATGGTGCAAGGTAGAGGTTGTGCATATTCTAGAAGCCCCTACAATATTCAAGATATAGGCTTATGTAGAACTCTCTAGAATACACTTGTATATAAATGACTTATATAGAAACTTGTAGAAAGAAGACTCTAGATGGAACAATCTAGAATCGTGTAGATTATGATGCTCAACTATAAAAGGGTGCAAGCCCTTATTTGTAAAGAACGAAGTTGGAAATCAATACAAAGAACTTTCCAAGCTCTCTTGTGTTCTTACTCAAACACTTGCACACACTTGCGCAACAAAGGCTGCTTTGCTAGTACTCGCGAGGGGCATAGTCAAGGAGCAAAGGTCGCATGTAATCTTAGAAGGGCTAAGTCCGTGACAAGAAGCTCAAAAAGAGAAGTTCATTCATGTCACCAGTAAGTACAATATTCAATTTACAGGCATAAGAAGTGAACGTCGTGTTCGTTTTCAGCCAATGACTCGTTTGGAATACAAGATTGAGTATGCTTTGAACTCAAATGGACCACCTTCACTAACCCGATCACTTCTATTGTATGATAAAAATGCTGATATTATCGTAAGCGAGTCTAGTTTTGGACTGCTAAGAGTATTGGATATGGAATCTGGAAACTTTTTGAGTGAATTTTCAATGGAGGTAGTTAGACTATTGCATTTACGGTATCTTTCTCTTCGTTGTCGGCAAGTGAGAGTTCCTGCATCTATATCCTCACTTTGGGGGCATCAAACCTTAGTTATCTACGTGAATTTTGAATTTATTCACTTACCCATGGAAATATGGACGATGCTACATTTAATGCATATACAAATCAGATATCATTATTTTAAATTACCGGATCCTCCCAATTCAAATTCACGGATGACAATTTTTCCCGCGGGTTTGGGTCCCCGTGGGGAAAATCCAAAACAGGGACGGGTTTGGGGAGAATTTCGGGGGCGGGTACGGGTTCGGGGATTTTTTTAAAATTCCCGCAGTGGAGTGGGGAGGGTATGGGGATGTCATCCCCATCTCCGAACCCGCCCCGATATCCCCGAAAATATATTAAATAAATAATTTATTAATTAATAATATATTGGTCATTATGTTATATGTATGTCACTGGATTTGTGTAAAGAAAATGAGTTGGAAAAACGAAAATTTTAAGCTGGGATCTACAACAGGGAACGTGGATGGGGACGGGGACGGGGACGGGGATTTGATCCCCGTGGGTTCAGGGACGGGGATTCCCCGGTTAAGCAGGACCGGGGATAGGGACAGGTATGGGGACGGGGGTATAATTCGGGGGCGGGGATGGGGACGGCAAACCCGTCCCCGCCCCGCCCCATTGCCACCCCTATTCAAATTTAGTTATTCTGGACAACCTTCAAACTCTCTCAGGGATAAAAGATTTCAAATTTACGGATGAGATCATCAAAAGAATTCCAAAACTAAAGAAATTGAAAGTGTGTTACAAAGTGGAAAGCACGGATTGGTCCCACTACCATCTTAGGACTATTGTGTTTCTTAAAGAACTAACATCATTATATATTTATTCTGAATCCAAGATATCTTTGCCGCTAAACTTCAAGTTCCCAACGGCACTCAAAAAGTTAACTTTGTCTCATTGTGGCCTTGGTTGGGAAGATTTGACGATGGTTGGTTCGTTACCCAATCTTGAAGTTCTCGTACTAAAACTTGATGCATGCAAATGTGAAGTGTGGGAACCAAATGAGGTAGAATTTCGCCAGCTAAAAATCCCTATTTCTTGATCATTTAGAATTGGTACATTGGAGAGCCGATGATTCCCACTTTCCCAAGCTTGAGTGACTTAAAATCATTGATTACTGGTACTTTAAAGAGATCCCACTTGAAATTGGATACATAACAACACTTGTAAAGATCGAATTGGAATTTGTAAGCCAGTTAGCTGTGGCTTCTGCTAGACAGATACTGGATCAACATCAACAACAGAGCTTCGGTAATAATGTCCTTCAACTAATATTTTCTGATTTTTAAAGTGATAGTGTCTAGTGCAACTTTTGATGATTTTCCTTGGTTTATTTGTTGTGGAACTGTGATTGCCAAACTCACTTTGATAATATATAATCTAATTTTTTATGAAATATAATGAAATTAAAAGTAATTTTTTTAATTTAAAGTTAATGTTTTAACTTCTCATTTAATTACTAATTTATTATGTTTGGGTTTTATTTTAAAATAGTTGTATTTATGAGGACCGGGTACTATTTTAGGAGAGGAAAAAAATATTATAATTAATTGATATGTTATGAGAGATCAAAAGTAGTTATTATCAATGCATCAACTTTAATAATGGTAATATATTATCATAATGTCAGCGACACTCAAAATGTTAACTTTGTGTGTTTGGCAACTTGGCTGGGAAGGTTTGACGTTGCCCAATCTAGAAGTTCTCACCATAAATCCTTAATGAATTTTTTTTAAAATTTGTGTTTCCTTCTTCGATGAAATTCGGCAATGCTTTCATCATCTCCGATTTCTATGTTTTCTCCTTAGCACAAAAATGTAACATAATGGTAAGAATAGTAGCAGAAGATTCGTAAGAATAAGTTATATAAATGTGGAAAAAGTTAAACACGGGGCTACAACATATGATTGTGGAAAACCATTTGATTGCGTACAACTAGGGGTACAAATGAACTGAACATGTTCGTGAGCTTTACGAGCCCGCTCAATAAATATTTGATTCGTATTCGAGCTTATCAAACTCGAGCCGAATTCAAACATGTTCGAATTTTTTTTCGAGCCGAGCTCGAGCCGAAATTACTCTATTCGATAGTTCGCGAATAGTTCGCGAACCTTAATATTTAATTAATATTATATAATTATATAATAAATATATATTTTGAGATTTTCGAACCATAATATTCGAATAGTTCACGAATAGGTTCGAATATTTCGAACCAAACTCGAACTCGAACTTCATTTCGAGCCGAGCTCGAGCCCAAATATTTGAAATTATCGAACTTCGAACAAGCTCGAACTCGAATATACTCTTATCGAGCCGAATTCGAGCCTTAAAATTTTATCATTATTCGGCTCGATTCTGTTCGTTTGCACCCCTACGTACAACTATGAACTATCATTTAATTAATTTAACAGATGGAAGTATCTAGCACAAATATATCCTAAACAACCATAGTTTATAAAACAACGAATAATTTGTAAAAAACATATAACTAAAATGAAAAGAAACAAATCCAACGGAAAAAAATAGAAGAAAAGAAACCTGAAAGAAATGGATTGGAAAATTAAAGTATTTTGTTTTTCTTTATTCTAAAAAAATTGATTTTGCCATATCAAAATATATTGGTCATCCCAAACTGTTGGTATAGTACCTTCACTCTTTATAAAATAGAATATATATATATATATATATATATATATATATAATATCTTGGATTAAAATAATATATGAATAATGAGATTTGAACCATACCAAAATATAGAAGCAAGGCCCCAACAAATTTTATGAATATGACTTTTTCATAATGGTAATATTCTATGATATATTTTTTATACATCAAATTCTACATGAGCGCAATTGCTTTATGTACTTCAAAATATTTTTTTCTAATGTCTATGGTTTCTAATTTGTAACTTAAACTTCCAAAAAAAAAAAATTTACATCATTTATATTTTAATTTTACGATTGACGTAGAATGGTCCCCAAGGTCCAAATCTACGAGGATTTGGGATACAATATCATGGACTAAAATAGAAACATAAAAAGGGAAAATTAAATAGAAACAAAAAATATTTGAAAATAAAAAGGGATTGAAGATTCAACAAGTCCAAAGACATCAACGTGGATGTTCAAAACACCCTATTCTATGGACTTCGAAATGTCTAGATTTGAAAATTCAGCTAAGACAACCAAATTTGACAGATTTTGAATGAAATTTCTTAGAAACACAAATACCTCTGATGAGAATTGGTCCTGTTTGGTAGCTGCTCGATCAAAGGAAAGGCATTGAGTTTAGCTACTGTGTTTAGCTAGGACTTTGTAACTGATTCAATTATGCTAACTAATCTTGAAAGCATAACTGAATTCAGAGCTAGTATATTAACTCCTGATGCCATTGTATTCGATTGACTTGTAACTCAGAATTACTCTCATAATCAAAGAAATTCTCTTGGGGTGTTGGCTGCCGTGGAGTAGGTATTTCGATACCGAACCACGTAAAATCTACTTTGTTAATCTTCTTTACTTCTTCATGCATATGTGCTGCGTGTGATTGTGTTAGTCATCTTCAATTATATTCAAGATCAAAGGAAACAATCACAACAAGTGGTATCAAAGCTTTCAGTGAATCTCAAGAATGGCTTCAATGGCGAAATTTGAGATCGAAAAATTCACAGGGACGAATGATTTCAGTCTGTGGCGAATCAAGATGAAGGCTCTACTGGTACATCAAGGAATTTCTGATGCGATAAACAAGGAAGCCATAGCTGCCAGGATAGATTCGAAGAAAATGGCAGGCAATGATTCTAAGGCGCAAAGTGTGATCCTGTTGTGTTTGGGTGATGAAGTTTTACGTGAAGTTGGTGAAGAAGGATCGGCCATGGAAGGCTGGAACAAACTTGAAGGTTTGTATCTCAAGAAATCATTGGCTAACCGTTTATACCTCAAGAAGTCATTGTATTAGATCCACATGGAGGATGGAAAGGACTTGAGAAAACACGTTGATGACTTTAATAAGATCATTCTGGATCTTAAGAATATTGAGATCAAGATTGAAGAAGAAGATCAAGCCATTCTGCTATTGAGCTCTCTACCAAAACCGTATGAACATTTTGTTGACACCATGCTGTATGGAAAACAAACTCTGACGATGGAGGAAGTGAAATCTTCACTTATGTCCAAGGATTTACAGAGAAAGCAAGTGTTCAAGGAAGAAAGTAGTGGAGAAGGGCTGATGATCAGAGGCAGGAGTTCAAGAAGAGATTTCAAAGGTGATTCACGAGGAGAATCAAGAAACTATAGGAGTAAATCTCATTCAAAGTACAAAGGAAAATTGAGATTCTTTGTCTGTCATAAAGAAGGACATTTCAAGAGAAATTGTCCAGACTTAAATAAGAAAGAACAAGGAAAAACTAATACTATAGATACAGGAGATGCATCGGTGGCAAGTGATGGTTATGAATCATCAGATGTTCTTCTAGCTGCTATTTTTTAATCCAATGAAAATTGGATCATGGATTCAGGCTGTTCATTCCATATGAGCCCTCACAGAAGCTGGTTCTCTGATCTAAAAGAAGTTGAAGGCGAATCAGTGTTTCTTGGAAACAATAAAGCCTGCAAAATTGTAGGGATTGGCAACATCAAACTTAAACTTCATGATGGTTGTGAGAGGGTACTTTCTTCAGTAAGGTACATTCCAGAATTGAAAAGAAACCTCATATCAATGGGAATGTTAGATGCAAATTGTCTAATTGTCAAAGTTGAGAATGGAGTTATGAAGGTACTGAAGGGGTCCATGGTCATAATGAAGGGAACCAAACAACATGGCCTTTATACACTACAAGGCAAAACGGTAGTTGGTTCATTAAATTCCACAGCAGCTATTAGTGATAAAGTACCGCTGTGGCATCAAAGACTTGCTCATGTCAGTGAGAAAGGACTTCAGGAATTGAATAAACAAGGACTTTTATGCAACGGTGTTATTGGAAAGCTTGGTTTCTGTGAAGAATGTGTACTTGGAAAGTCTACAAGAGTAAAGTTCAAACCCTCAAATATGAAAAGTAAAGCTGTTTTGGACTACATTCATTCAGATTTGTGGGGGCCCTCAAGAGTACAATCTAGGGGAGGATCAAGATATTTCATATTTATGATAGATGATTACTCCAGAAAGGTATGGATCACAATTACCAGGACCAAAGATCAAGCTTTTCAGGCCTTCAAAGAATGGAAGTCATCGGTTGAAACTCAGACAGGGCTGAAGGTTAAGAAACTCAGAACTGATAATGGCCTTGATTTTTGCTCAGAAAAATTCAATCAATTTTGTGAAGAAGCAGGTATTTCAAGGCACTTGATAGTAGCAGGGACACCTCAACAAAATGTTCTTGCTGAAAGAATGAATAGAACCATTCTTGAAAGGGTAAGATGCATGCTGTCAAATGCATTACTTCCACCAATTTTCTGGGAAGTGGCTACAAAAACAGCTGCTTACCTTATCAATAGATGTCCTTCTACGGTAATAAACTGAAAGAGTGGGTGCCCGGTTAGCCAACTTGTGGCTAAGGGCTTTTATGACTCTATGTAAAACAATCTTTTGTTTAATATAATTTACACTTTTATAATGGCATTGACTTTATCTTTCTTCATATTGTTATATTATGATATACTATTGTTGTTTTGATAAAGACCTTGAATATACTATAGTGTATGTAAGATGTGGTAGCACATGGGGATGGCTATCATGAAACACATCTTATAGTCACTATATATTCTAAACTGTTCCTAGTCAATTGAGCCGTCCGCAAATAAGGATAAGGATCGCTCGAGATTGAGACTAGCATTTGCGATGCCGAGTACCACGTTTCATTGGTATGGAACATAGAGATGTTCAAAGCATGCAAATGGATATTCATATGATGAATGATCGAACTACCCTATTCGGACTTTCCAAGTGGTTATCACTTATTGAGTGGATAAAGTCCGCGGTTTTGGTTGTACATCATTAGTCCTTATTACTTGAAACATCATTGAGACTCTATATGCTAGTACTGTACTTTGACTCGTTTACCGACTCTATTGGGGTCATCAGGTATCGGGATTGGGTACAGTTACGACACATATAGGAGTCGATGCTTTGTTGTCAAGGATTCACCACATACTTGCGAGTGTGGATATCCTATGCGATCTGAGGAGATATTAGTGTGACGAATCTCTGGCCAGAGTACATGATGTGTTTTAGGTTACTTGGTGTTCCTAGTAACACATGCGATGTCACTAATAGATCTCCAAGATGTTATGCATAGTTATCGAATCTCGAACGACTCTCGATGCACCAATGGTTGTTGATTCGATCGGGATATTTGGTTGAAGGGACCGTACTGTACGCTAACCAAAATTTACTGGTTCTTGCAGGCACTATCAGTAATACCTAGGGAATCATGGGGCGATATTGCTAGGTGCTCTTACCATGATTCGATGGGTAAGTCAGAAATTGTTGTTCCGAGTCACAAGGAGTTGTGAGCCCACGGCTAGCTGTATTCCTGAACCATTGAGGGTTACACAAGTAATGGATTACTAAAACCCCATAGAGATAGTTAAATTTAAAGAGTTAAATTTAATGAAAGAGAAGTTGGACTTCTTAACTAAAGGGAGTGAGATTTCCTAAAATGACATAGGGATGGGCATTTTTGGAAATCACTGAATTCGGATTCAGAAAAATTATCTTGACTCTAAAAGATGCAGAAATGGTTTCTGTGCACATTGGTGAAATTAGTTTATCAATCAGAGTCACGATGAATTTTATATTAATTTTTAGAACAACGGGCTTGGCTTGTTGGGCGTAAGTTATGGATTGTGGGCTTTAAGGATTTAGAGTCCTAATACAATTATAACTTAATCTAGTCTAGAAATTATCTATAAAAGGGACTGCAGTGTTCGAAAATTACAAGCTTTTCAGTCTAGCAATTTTCGAAATTTCAGTCTATATTATTAAAGAGGATTTTCGAATTCTCTGTCCCTTTCGGAGAAAATTCGGTCTTGTGATTTTTGTGAAAAATTACAATCCGGATTAACAGATCATATCTGTTTATTCTCTACGCAAACTTCTGATTGATTTCTAGTGCAGTCAATCAGAGGGTTTTGTTTTCTATTCGTGGACCTGATTGAAGAAACGTTCGTTCATCAGTTCCTGGGATATACAACAAGAGCAGATTAAATTCTGTTGGTGTCCATAATCCCGCTTCAAGATTTTAAGGTAAAATATTTAATAGTGATTATTTGTTTTACTTACACAAATTTAATCGTAAAGTTTTGATACCCAGATATGGAATCATTTCATATTAATAAAAATAAATTTTTAAACTTCCGCTGCACCGGGTATCAATTCTAATTGATCTGAACACAGTTTTCCAACATAAACTTCAAAACTCCTCAAGAGAAGTGGACTGGAAATGCACCTGATTATTCAAATCTAAGGATTTTTGGTTGCACGGCCTATGCACACATCAGACAAGATAAGATTCAACCAAGAGCTAAGTAGTGCATCTTCTTAGGTTATCCTGATGGTGTTAAAGGATACAGGCTGTGGTGCATTGAACCAGGAAATGAAAAGTGTATGATAAGCAGAGATGTTGTGTTTAATGAAGAAGAATTCCCTTATAAGAAAGGAGATGCATCCATAAATAAAACAGGAACCTCAGAAAACATGTTGCAGATAGAATTAAACTCAGATTGCTTCTCTGATAATTACAGTCATGAGAAAACAAAAGAAACATCAGAAACTACACCAAGAAATCAAGGCAATGTTACTAGAGATCAGAGTGAATATCAACTCACAAGAGATAGACCAAGGAGAACTATCAAAGCTCCTGTCAGATTATGCTTTGAAGATTTACTAGCCTATGATTTTGTGACAGCTAGTGATCTTGATGAGGTGGAGACATTAGATTTTGAACAAGTCATGGAAAGCAGAGAAAGTTCAAAATGGATCCAAGCAATGAAAGAAGATATGAACTCATTGAAAGCAAACAGAACTTGGATTCTTACTGATAAACCTAAAAATCAGAAGATAGTTGGTTGTAGATGGATTTTTAAGAAGAAGGAAGGAATCCCTGGTTTTGAAGGAATTAGATACAAAGCAAGTTTGGTAGCTAAGGGCTTCACACAAAGAGAGGGGGTTGATTACAATGAGATTTTTTCACCAGTTGTAAAGAAAACATCCATTCGATTGATACTCTCAATGGTTGCTCAAGAGGATATGGAACTTGATCAATTAGATGTTAAAACAACCTTCTTGCATGGAGACTTGGAGGAGACTATTTACATGAATCAACCGAATGGCTTTGAACAGGGGAACTCAAATCAGGTATGCTTGTTAAAAAAGTCCATCTATGGTTTAAAACAGGCCCCTCGGCAGTGGTACTTAAGATTTGACAGCTTTATGGAGAAGATTGGTTATAAAAGATCCAATTATGACACCTGTGTATATTTCAAGGGAGAAGTCTCAGGGTGTCCAGTTTATCTTTTGCTATATGTTGATGATATGCTCATAGCAAGCAAAGATAGAAAAGAAATAAATTTACTCAAATCCAAGCTAAGTACAGAATTTGAAATGAAAGATATGGGAAGTGCTAGCAAGATTCTTGGAATCAACATTATTAGAGATAGACACAGTAGGAGACTGTTCTTATCTCAAGAAGGTTATGTTGCTAAGATACTTAAAAAGTTTGACATGATCACTTCAAAATCAGTGAGTACTCCTATTGGACAAAATTTTAAGCTGTCTAACACTCAATCACCTAAAGATATTGCTGAGGTGGAGTATATGGAAAGAGTACCATATGCAAATGCTGTTGGATGCTTGATGTACTGCATGGTGTGTACAAGACCCGATTTAGCATATTCTATAAGCATTGACAGCAGATTCATGGCTAGTCCAGAAAAGGAACATTGGCAAGTTCTCAAGTGGATCCTGAGATACTTAAATGGTTCAAAGGAGATAGGACTGTGTTATGGAGGAGCAGACAGAAATAAGAATGTTATTGAAGGATTTGTAGACTCATATTATGCAGGATGTATTGATTCAATAAAATCTATCTCAGGCTACATATTTACAGCCTATGGTGGAGCTATAAGCTGGAGAGCCAGTCTTCAGAAAGTTGTTGCCTTGTCCACCACAGAGGCAGAATATATGGCTGCCACAGAAGGAATAAAATAAGGAATTTGGTTACATGGCTTCATAAATGAAATTGGATTTGATCAAGGTGAAGTTGTGATACATTGTGACAATCAAAGTGCGTTACACCTTATCAAAAATCCAATGTTTCATGAAAGATCGAAGCACATTGACATACGACTTCATTTTATTCGAGAGATAGTGGCAAAAGGATTAATCAAAGTTGAGAAGATTGCTTCTGGAGATAATCCCGCAGAAATGATGACTAAATGTTTACCATTGTCCAAGTTTCAGAAGTGCTTGGATTTGGTAAAGGTGACAAAACCTTAAGATTAAGGTATGCAGTCAACACAAGGAAGACAAGAGAATGAACAAGGAAACAGAACCAAGGTGGAGATTGATGAGAATTGGTCCTGTTTGGTAGCTGCTCGATCAAAGGAAAGGCACTGAGTTTAGCTACTGTCTTTAGCTAGGACTTTGTAACTGATTCAGTTATGCTAACTAATCTTGAAAGCATAACTGAATTCAGAGCTAGTATATTTACTCCTGATGCCATTGTATTCGATTGACTTGTAACTCAGAATTACTCTCATAATCAAAGAAATTCTCTTGGGGTGTTGGCTGCCGTGGAGTAGGTATTTCGATAACGAACCACGTAAAATCTACTTTGTTAATCTTCTTTACTTCTTCATGCATATGTGCTGCGTGTGATTGTGTTAGTCATCTTCAATTATATTCAAGATCAAAGGAAACAATCACAACAACCTCAAAGTCATGAATGTTTGTTTAGAACTACAAATAAATGTTTAAAAATCCATTTTCATTTCAAGTAAAATTCAAAGGTTCCACGCCTACATATACAGAGACTGCAATCTGCCTATATTCTCCACTGCCTTTGCAAAAACAATGAATTCTGAAATTTTCTTGATACTATTTCTCATCTTCATCGCACCTCTGTTTTTGTTCTTGCTCCTGAAAAAGAAGAAAGCAAAAAAGCTCCCTCCTGGCCCCAAGAATCTCCCCATAATAGGCAATCTTCATCAGCTTGGGAAGCTACCTCATCGATCTTTTCAAGAATTATCCAAAACATATGGAGATCTCATGCTCTTGCATTTCGGGTCCGTGCCGACGTTGATCGTGTCCTCTGCCGACATGGCGCGAGAAATCTTTAAATCACACGATATTGCTTTTTCAGGGAGACCCTCCTTGTACATCGCCAAGAAATTAGCCTACGATTCATCCAACATTTCTTTAGCCCCATACGGTGAGTATTGGAGACAAGTGAGAAAAATCGCGGTTTTGGAACTGTTGTCCGCTAAAAGGGTCCAATCTTTCGGTAGAATACGGGATGCAGAGGTGGATTTCATGATCCAACGAGTATCTGAACACAATGCAAATCCTGTCAGTTTGAGCACACTGACGTTTTCGCTGACGAATAACGTCATCTGCCGGCTGCTTTCGGAAAGCTGAGCCCGGATGAACATGGGAATAGAGATGGAAGGATGAACAGGTTTCAAAGTATCTTTCTTGAGATGCAGCAAGTGGCTGCTGGATTTAATGTTGCAAACGTTTTCCCATCGCTGGCATGGGTTAACAAGCTTAATGGCGTCGAACGGAAGATCGACAGGAGTTTTCTGCAAGTGGACTCATTTTTCGACCAACTTATTGAAGAACATCGTGATCCCAACAGGCTTAAACCTGATCAAGAAGACGTTATCGATGTACTGATCCCAATCAAGAATTCAAGCTGGAAGATAAACATGTCAAGGGTGTTCTTGGAGTATGTATTCTTTGCCATTCAATTTTCTCTAAAAACTTTTTGTCAGAGCCAAAAAATATCGAACATTGGAACTAATCCTACATATAGTTCCAAACTAAACATGATATTAATTAGTTAGCGCTCTTCTGAAATGACTATGCTATACCAGGAGTAACACTCTCGGTGTAGTTCACACAAGATGTTCATATGAACCTCTTATTTGAAAGCAAAATGTACTGATCGGTCCCATATTGTTTGTTTTTTGGCAATATGTTCATATGAACTTCTTGTATAAAATCATATAGAAGATATATAGATTCAAATATAGATATATTCTCAAGCTATCCAATGAATATTATTTGCAGAACATATTTGCTGCTGGAACTGATACTTCATCTACAACAATCGAATGGAGAATGACGGAACTGGTGAGAAATCCTCGAGTCAAGGAAAAAGCTCAACAAGAAGTGAGAAAAGCTTGTAAAGGAAAGTTTAAAGTAGAAGAAAACGAACTCCAAAAATTCTATCCAGAGAGGTTTTTGAACAGCGATATCGATTTCAGAGGGCATCATTTCGAGTTGTTGCCATTCGGTGTTGGCAGAAGAGGCTGCCCTGGAATCAACTTCGCGATTTCTTTGGTAGAGCTTGCGCTCGCGAATCTTCTATTTTGCTTCGATTGGGAGCTCCCACAGGGAATGTCGACACAAGAGCTTAATATGGAAGAGGCACTTGGGATCACAATGCGTAAGAAAATCCAGCTTTGTCTCGTGGCTACACAACCAACAAATGATATCCATAAATTATAAAAATCATGAAGTTCAAATTAATAACTCTAGTCATTAATTAAATATCATATCGGATGGAGAAGAGAAACTGATGTATCAACTTGGTTGAATTGATAACCACTCTGGATCATGAATAAAATTCGAATTCCGATATACCAAAATTATTACGAACGATTGGTTGTAAAACTCATTTCACAAAAACAGCTGCGAAGTGAACCAGGGTCCATTTAATGAGACAATTTTTATTCGAATCAAGTCGTTAAAAATTACTGCTTTTTATTTCAATGGTACTCCCTCCGTCCCATGTATATTGTCTTTTTTAGATTAAGAAAAATGTATTAAAAAGCAAATTTTATATAAACTTCCTATTTTATCCCTATTCAATGTATTAAAAATGATTGCATAATTTTCAAGATTTAGTTAATAGGGGTATATTAGTAAAGGGTCCGTTTGAAGTTGAAGATAAGATAAATAATATAGTGACAAGTAATATATTGTAATAAAAAATAAATAAAAAATGATAGTTAATATAAGATTTGATTTGATTGATAGATTATGGTTTGTTTTATTTGATTGATTATATATTATATGAAAATAGTAAATTAATATTTTATCCTTGTAATATTTAATAAAAATATGAATAATATTATTATAAAGGGTAATATAGTAATTTAAATTCAATGATTTGATTGATGTAAGATAAATAATTTATGATTTGATTGATATGAGATAAATAATTGAAAGATGGATAAATAATATGACCAAAAAAACATGAGATAAATAAAATAATTTATAGGCAGACTAATAATCTACCACTTCAAACACACCCAAAGAAGTGTAAAAAATTGTTACTAAATATGATATATGACTATATATTTGGGACGAACAAAAAAGAAAATGTGGACAATATAATTGGGACGGAAGGAGTATTATTTTTCAATAATTACGCATATGGATAATATCGATCCTCTCACAAATATATATGAGTGAAATCGATCGTCTCACAATCGAATATGTTAATTGAAAACACGTCACAAACATCCAAATAAATTAATCAAATACTATAGATTAATCTGAATCAAAGTTCATGAAAAAAACATTAGAGATAATAGTTCTCTTTCTTAACTAATTTCTCTTATTTTTATATAAAATTTGTTCAACTAAGTTCTTAAAGTTAAGTTTTAGTGCATTAAGAGTTTGATTTTTTTTTCTTTCAGTCTTATTTCATTGAAAGTTGGTCTCTTGTGAGACGGTTTCATGAATATTTATCTTTGTGACGGGTAATAATATCCATATTTATAATAAAAAATTATAAATTTGTGAGACGATATCATGGATCTTAATCCGCGAGATGGGAATAAAATGTAATATTTTTAACGTAAAAAAGTAATACTTTTTCATGGATAACCTAATTAAATATCAATCTCACGAAATTGATCCATAAAACTGTCTCACAAAAGTTTTTGTTAAAAAATAATACTTTATCGTAAGTAACTCAATTATGAGATTTGTCTCTCAAAATTTATTTTTGTATGACCGTCTAACAAGTTTTTGTATTTCACTGGAGTATTGTTGATACACATGCCGTCAAAAATTGTTGTCTTCTACGATATCATGTCGACATTATACCAAAATATCAAAATATTATAACTAAAAGAATCAAAACCCAAAAATTGTCAAGTTAGTGAAAAAAAATATATCTTCTCAAAGTTAGGAACTCAAATGGTATAGTTATTGATGTTGTACATGGAATTCTCAATGGTAGATATTCTCCAACAGAGGCTGAGGCGATGGGAATTCGAGAGGCTCTAAGTTGGGTCAAAAACAAGAACTTGTCAAATGTCATTTTCGAATCAGATGCTCTTGTTGTGATTGATGTTTTACGCAATACAGAGCAGGATTACTCTTATTTGAATTCATTGTAAAAGATTGTACAACTCTTGCTAGGGATATACAATCTTGTAACTTTGTTTTTGTTAAACAATCAGTGAATCAAGTTGCTCATGTTCTAGCACGAGAGGCTGTTTCTAAGCCTGTTCCAGTAGGATAGATCACTCCTAGTCCTACTTTGATTTCCGGTGTAATTTCGTTTGATTTGGCTTAATAAAATTTTACTTTCTTATGAAAAAAAAGGTAGTTTTTTAAATATGTAATATAATCATGTGTAACCTTTATTTCATTTTATATTTTTTTCTAAGAAAGATTTTAAATAGTTGAATGAAAATAAAAACTTACAAATCAGATTATGGCAAGCGCCTTTGACTTTATTAAATGAATCACTTGGCCTTCCATTATCACCATCATCACATCTGAATGGCAAGTACATTGCCACGCGAGTGCAATGAGTTGTTAGACGTGGACATCGAGTCTTAGTGGAACTATTTTAAAAAAATTTACATCATCTAGGTCTTACTGATTATTTTTGTGAATTAAAGCTTGTTCTTGAATTGTATTATTTTTTATTTTAAAATATTTTTTCATTATAAATATATAAGTCGAATTCAATTTATCTCACAAATATAAATTTATAAAATTATTTTACAAGAAACTTACTCAACATATTTTCCGATCATATTAGAATATGCTGATTGAAAACTTCAAATTTAGAATCAAATTTCATGGAAAAATAAATACTAGGGAAAATGGTTTTTTTTATTAACTTGACTTATTTTTAGTTTTACTCAACTAAGTTTAAAATTTTGTTTTAATTAGTTAACTAAGCTTGATTATTTTTTTTCTTTGTTTTGGCTTTCATTCTTATTTCATTGTAGTGATGATGTGTCTGACCGTTGAGTTCAACCTAGCATATGAGTATTATCCCAATGATAGTTTAATATCTCATGATTTGTCACATCAACAATATATCATTAATTATGTTTATGTGTAAAAATATGAATTATTGGATGCATGATTTAGATATTATCCTCATCAAAAATCATTCTCTTGTATGATTTCATGTCAGCTACAAAATTTAAAAATTAAAACTTAAACCCAAAATTGGATATTCTTGTAATTTGGAAAGATAACTAGTAATCACGTGTGTTTGATCTTTATTGTACGTGATTACAAAAGTTATCTTAATTAATTACTTTATATTTTAGAAAGATTTTTAACAGTTGATGAACTAATTAAAAACTTACAAATCAGCATTAAAAAAATTCCGTTTATAATTTTACTACCAGTGCCTTGTTATGACTTATGATTATCAATTTGTTTGAAAAAATATTTATTTTTATGATCAAATACATGTAGCAATCAAACGACACAAAGAAACAGGATATATGGGAAAGCAAAGTTCCATATATCCACACAAGAAATAATAAAATATGATCAGCAAATTTGTAAATATCTCAGCCTCTAGAGTCTTCTTAATTACTTATCTCCACTAGCTCTATCCACACAGCATTAGGAAAAGAATGGGTTCTGAGATTTTCTTGATACTCTTTCTCACCTTGATCGCACCTTTACTGATCTTGTTATTATTACTCAAGAAAAAGAAAAGAAAGCTCCCTCTTGGCCCAAAAAAGCTCCCACTAATAGGCAATCTTCATCAGCTTGGAGGGTTGCCCCATCGATCCCTTCACGAATTGTCCAAAACTTATGGAGATCTCATGCTCCTGCAACTGGGATCAGTGCCGACGTTGGTCGTGTCGTCGGCCGACATGGCGCGAGAAATCATTAAATCACATGACCTTGCTTTCTCGGGCAGGCCCTCCTTGTATATAGCCAAGAAACTAGGTTACAATTCATCCAATATTTCTCTAGCACCATACGGGGAGTATTGGAGAGAAGTGAGAAAAATCGCGGTTTTGGAACTTTTGACGGCGAAAAGGGTCCAATCTTTTGGTAACATACGGGACGAAGAGGTGGCTCTCATGATCCATCGTGTGTCCGAACATGGTCTGATGAATCCTGTAGACTTGAGTTCTTTGACGTTTTCGCTGTCCAACAACGTTGTCTGTCGCGCGGCCTTCGGAACGACGAGCCCCGATGATCATGGGAATAGCGATGGTAGAATGACTAAGTTTCAGCAGATTCTTCTCGAGGTGCAGCATTTGGCTGCTGAGTTTAACGTTGCGGATTTTTTCCCGTGGCTGGCTTGGATTAACAAGCTCAACGGTGTCGACCAGAAGATCGACAAGAATTTTCGGGACATAGATAATTTTTTCAACAAAGTAATAGAAGAACATCGTGATCCCGAGAGGCCTAAACCTGATCAAGAAGATATCATCGACGTATTGGTTCGAATCCAGAAAGATCCCAACCAAGAAATCCATCTGAAAGATGAACATGTCAAGGGTGTTCTTGGGGTTTGTATTTTTTTTTTCTCTTTAAGTTTTCCATTTAGTTTTCTCTTCGTCTTTTCACCAAACTAAACCGACCTATTGTCCATTTAGTTTTCTCTTCGTCTTTTCACCAAACTAAACCGACCTATTGTTCTCTTGTTCTATCGAAGTATCTAAAGCGTCAATCAATTTTGTGAGATAGATATTAAAAAAAATTTATACTTTAAAGTATTATTTCTGTCTGTTGATCAGTCTCACGAATATAATTAAATAAAATAAATATAGATAAATATAAATAATAAATAATAATAAATTAAAAGAATTATCTAAGTACATAACTTTTGTTTGACATGAATATAGACGAAGTTGGTCAGTCTCCCGGATATAAATCACGAGCGTCTCACACATGAGTCATACTTTTGTCCTAATGTAATCGGGAACCTACTAATTAAGAGTAAATTTCTTTTGAAATGGTCTCATTGATCTACATTCGTTATATTGTTGATCAATTTAACATCTACGATGAAAATATTATTTTTTGACATAAAAATTATTATTTTTTTCATATAAGTCGATTGGAGATCCGTCTCACGTATATTACGTGAGACGATCTCATGTTTACATAATTGTTGATATTTATTAGCTTCAAGTGTAGATAAAATTTCAAGGATATCCGATGAACATTTGCAGGATATATTTGCTGCCGGAACCGATACTTCATCTGCAACGATTGAATGGACAATGGCGGAACTCATGAGAAACCCCCGAGTCAAAGAAAAAGCTCAACAAGAAGTGAGAAAATTAGCTTGCAAAGGAAAGGTAAGAGTAGAAGAAAACGATCTCCAAACACTCACATACTTAAAATTGATCGTAAAAGAGTCCTTAAGGCTCCACCCACCTGCCCCATTGATGGTCCCTAGAGAAACTATTGAGAATTGCACCATCGACAACAAATACCAAATCCCCGCAAAGACTCGTGTCATTTTCAACGCAACAGCAATCGGAAGGGACCCGAAATACTGGGAAAACCCCGAAAAGTTCCATCCGGAGAGGTTTTCGAACAGCGACGTCGATTTTCGTGGGCAACATTTTGAGCTGTTGCCGTTCGGTGCTGGCAGAAGAGGTTGCCCTGGAATCAACTTTGCGATTTCCTTGGTAGAGCTCGCGCTCGCGAATCTATTGTTTTCGTTCGATTGGGAGCTCCCACGGGGAATGTCACCGCGAGAGGTTGATATGGAAGAAGCACTTGGGATCACAATGCATAAGAAAATCCCACTCTGTCTCGTTGCTTCGCCACCAAAACACGATATATATTCACTGAATGTGTGATAATATAATGATCAAGTTATCTACGTAGCATGCATGTTAAATTAAATACATGTGAATCATGATATATAGCGGTGAAAAATCATCTGTAATAATTGCATAATATTCTGAGTTACATTTGCAGTCAATTTAACTTGGTGTGCTATCTAGTTTTTTAAACATACTAGTAAGTATGACGTGTCCTGCACGTGTTATAAAATTTGAAAAGACGAAATTTATAAAAAGTTAAGGAAAATTAAATATTTATGTGATTTATTTGGGAAAGCAAAATTTTCATTGTCAATTGAAATGAATAAAAAGAATGGTATTCATTCTAAATTTTCGATATTAAAAAGTATTATTAATTCTTTTGACCCTTAATTTTTACTTTTTGGTCATGACTATGTTGTTGTTTTGTTTGAGTTTCTTCATTCATCTATTAAAATCACCAATCCTCTCATCATCTTGAATCTTTGTGATAATTTTTTTGGAGATGAGTGACTTTGATTCTCTTTATGAGGTTTTGTTTGCGCTTGTTGCTCTCTTGGAACAACAAGTAGAGTTAACCTGATATAGAAAAAAGTTCTTGGATTGAAACATAAGGACATCTGTATTTTCAACTGCTTTGTATATTATTTTGGGAAAATAAGTTTTTTGGTCCATTATCTTGTCCATGTTTTGGTTTTGATCCATTAACTTTTTCGATGTATGAGTTTTAGTACACTAACTTTGCATTTTTAGTGTTTTTTGTTCAACTGCATAAGTGTCAACTTTTGATTGGTTCAAAATGATGACGTGGACCAATCAGAAGGTGACACGTATGTAGTTGGACCAAAAAAACACTGAAAATACAAAGTTAGTGTACCAAAACCCACATAGAAAAAGATAATGGACCAAAACCCAAATGGGGTAAAGTTACTGGACTAAAAAAACTTATTTTTCCTATTTTTTATAACTATTTTTTCAATATTTTTTTATTATTCAACAGTTACTTGAATTATTTAAAATACTAAATAATATTAAATTAAAATTATAATTAATAATATATGTGATAAAAGAAATAAATGTAAATGAAATTATAAATAAATATAAGTGAATTGAGAGTGGGTCCCATAAAAAAATTATTGAAGAGGTTTATGATAACGGAGAGAGGTATAAAAAGAGATAGGATTTTTAACTTTTAATGTGGCAGTGATGTGGCAGAACAAAACCTCATGTAGCGATTTAGGATTACAGATGCCCTTATCAAAAAAATTAATAATAAGTACTCGGTGGATATCGAAACTGGAGTGGAGGATCCCACGTACGATAAAAAAAACATGTGGATGCATGCGTAGATAAGAAATGAAGTAATACAAAAGTTTTATTTATTAAAATATCATGATATATTATAAAATCTCGGAATAAAATAACAAAATCTCATAATATAATTATTATAAATATCATTGTACATATAGCATTATTCATTAAACGACGAGGTTTGATCATGGACTTGCATAAATCCAGTCTATTATCATTTTTCCAACCACACAATGGATATTTGCCTTTGGAATACGGCGAACAAATCATAATTAGAAATTGGAAAATTCTCCTTCCTTTGTTAAAATAATATTCTGGAAAATTCTTGTTTGTAAATTATGTGTCACTAAAATACAAAACAAATAAAATTTAAAAAGGACAACAAATTTGACTCGCTTTTTAAGCAAACAAAGAAAGTAATGAATGTCCGTATACGAATTTGCTTCTTAGAGCAAGTCCAGCTGCCGAGTAAGCTGCCACGCGGTGAACTGGGCTTCTTCGGTCTATTTCATCTTTCGCCCGTGAAAATCTTGCATGTAGAAATTTCAATAACGTTTGAGAGAGATTTTAGAGGGTGAAGTATTTTTTTTGGTTTTTTTTTATTTCAATAAAATTTGAAATTTTGTAAAATTTAATTAAAAAAATTAAAAAAAAATACTTTTTAAAAAATCTTCTAAATAATATCGAATTCGTATGCAGGATGTCGTGGGTCTCGAGAATTTTGGTGCGGTGAAGCTTACCATTTTATTTTTATATTTTTTAGGGGAAAAAACAAGGAAAAATTGATTTTTCGGTCCTATATATTCACTTCATTGTGATTTTAGACCATTAAGTTATGAAAGATGGGTTTTAGTCCGCTAACTTTTATATTTTTGCAATTTTGGTCCGATTTGACCGAAAATTTTTTAAGTTGCCGGAAGTTAATTACTTGGCATCAGAATTTGCTTACATGTCATTTGTAAAAATAGAGATGATGCCAACTATTTTACATGTATTTAACTTAAAATAAAAATAAAATACAGAGAACTTAAATTTCATTCGATTGGAGCTAAGCGTGCCTCTTCCCCAAATCGGATATGCATAAACCCTAGATATGTTCATCCTTCTCAAAGGCGAAAAATTCCATCTTCCAACTAAAAACTTTGAGATTCCGAAAAAATTTGTAAGAAAGGAGCAATTTCAGAAGGATATTGCAGCTAAAATGCAACTTCAACCAAGAAACACTACAAGAAAATCCTCAATTTACAACAGTCAATAGACAACATTTTAAGGGAAAACTGTTGTCTTACACCTTTCGACAAAAAATGTTGTTGTTGAGCGTTTTTTAGTATCAACTGTTGTCTTTTACCTTTTTTTTTTAGCTACGACAACATTTTTTATACAACCTACAACAGTTTTTATATAATGTTGTTAATGAGAGTGTTTTTTGGAATTAAAGACAACATTTTTTTAAAATTGTTGCAAAAAAAATGATGTCTTTTAATTAAAATAATTGTTTTTAATTAAAATAATTTTATATAAATAAATAATATTATTTTATTCTCACATATATCCTTTTTTTTTAACCCAATTCTCAACATAGACCTGGCCAAGGGCCGGGTCAAACCCGGAACCGGCCCGAGTCAACGGGTTTGACCCGGAACCGTGACCGGACCGGCCAGTGGCCGGTTCGGTCACGGTTTTTCCTTTTGAAATCTGCCGACCTGAAGGTTCTGACCCGGGTCCGAACCAGTGGGTTGACCCGGGTCAACCCGGCGGGTCAGCCTATTTTTAAATAATATATTTATTATTTTGTTAAAATTTTAAATAATATATTTAAAATTTACACATGTTGGATTTGAACTCAAGACCAATTGATATTGAGGCATCACTCTTGCCACTAGGCCGATAGATCATTTGATATTAGATTGTGATTGAAAATAATTAAATGTAATAAAATTTGTATACAAGATGTTTAAATTGAAATATAATAGATTTTTTATTGAGATATGTATAGTATTTACTATAAGATGTTGAAAGGTGAAATATAATATAGGAAAAATTGCATATATCACCCTTGTGAAATCCCGTGCTAGCTAATAACCCCCTGTGAAAATTTTTTAAGCTAAGAACCCATGTGATTCTAGATTTGTAGCATACACACCCCTTCTGGCTAAAAAATGACGAAAATGCCCTCGACTTTTATGAACTATTTAATTTATCATTTATTTTATGTAGGAGTATTTTCGTCATTTTTTAGCTGAAAAGGGTGTGTATGCTACAAATCTAGAATCACAGGGGGTTATTAGCTTAAAAAATTTTCACACAGGGTTATTAGCTAACACGAAATTTCACAAGGGTGATATATGCAATTTCTCCTATAATATATTTTTTTATTGAATAAATGTAATAAATTTTTTATTAAAATATATATAATTTTTAATATAAGAAATGTAATATATTTTTTATTTAATAAATATAATTTTTTTTATTGATATAGACATAGTTTTTAATGTAAAATGTTGAAAGTTGAAATGTCATATATTTAATAAGGAGAAGGATGAAATTGAAATAGACAATCTTAAAGTTGGTTTCTCGGACGTGTTATCACTGAATAAATAGTTTAGGTTATCTTGATTCTACTTAAATTTAACTAAGTTGTTCGCACTCATTTGGACTAAAGTTTGAATATTGTTATACTTGAGGTTAATAGTTAAATGCAATTAGTTATGGTGCTACACAACCTCGCTCGATTTGTCAATTATTATAAGCTTTGTAGGTCCATCGGTTGTGCTCCTGAAGCTTTGTAGTTTGTACATTTTCCCCCAATTTCTCCTTCGTAAACTAAACCTTATGAGTCAACTTTGAAGCATTCGAAATAAGACTCCGGTATTTCTGAAGGCGAAAAAAGGGCTGACACGCATTTGAACTGTTACATAAAGAACTATTGTCAATATTTGTTCACCGTTTGTGACTAAATACAAATCAGAACATAGGAAAACATGCATGAAGTTAGGTGTGCCGACCTTGTGTTGCTTGTATTTCTCCCTCACTGCAACCAAAGAACTCAATGTTCTACTTGATTGCAAATCTTCACCCAGCGGTAAGCTTCCTAACCATCTTTTCGACGCCATTTTGATTTCTTTTTCTGTTGTGTTCTTCCTGAAATGTGGGGATACTTTCTTTGATCCTTATATCCAAAATACAGGTACTTAGAGCAAGTTTTGGCAGGTGAAAGGGAGAATATGAAATGTTGTAGTATTGAATAACAATTTTTTGATGACAATACATCTTATTATATGCTTTCTATGGTTTTATTAGGTGTTTTCCCAGCATTCAGTATTTCCATATTCATTCCTGGAGCATTAACTTATATTCTTATTCAGACATCAATTCTTCAAGGTGACTCTAGGAAGGCAAGAATTCCAACGGGTTTGGGGAAGGTCATGTGGAAGATGATAGGTTGAACACAGTTTTTATGGCACTTTACAGCTTTCTTCAAGTTTATTTTGTGATGTGTGATTTTGATTGATCTAGAAAAATCAACAGTTAATTACTCCATTTACAGAGGTGGCAGTAAAGGGAATATAGGTGGTTGTAGAGCTAAATTATGGTTCTATCCTTGCAATCCTCTTGGCAACAACTGGTGCCAATTTTCATCACAATAACACAGCTGTAGATTTCACAAACTTGTTGAGCAGAAGGGTGCCATGATCTTGTTGGCGCTATATTTATTCTTTTTATGCCTAGTATTATTTTTCTTTTATGTTTTGATAAGATACATCAATTTAGCTATTAATTTTTTAACATAATCAAATAAAATGTATGTTGATATTATTGTTCTAATACTTGAATTTTGAATATCAATTGATTTAACGCTAAAAATATTGTATATTAATTTTAAATTTTTTGAATTAAAATAAAGGCTTTAGGAGCGGTTCTCCTAAAGCCTTTTTTTGTTGTATGGTTCAAAAAAAGACAACAGTTTTTAACTGTTACGAAACTGTTGTCTTTAATGTAAAAGACAACAGTTTAAATTTGTTGCGGAAGTGTTGTCTTTAATGTTAGAAGACAACATTTTAAAAATGTTGCGGAACTGTTGTCTATTGCTCAACACAACATTTAAAAACTGTTGTGGTTGAGCGTGTTTTTTTACAATAGGGGATTCTACAACAGTTTTAAGTAGGCTACAATAACTGAAACAAAATGTTGTCTTTAGGAGTTTTTTTGTAGTGAAAGGAGATAAATATGACACCACTAATTATGGTATGTCTTGATCTGCGTTTGTATATCCTATATTATAGGGAATCATTATTTTTGTAGAAGATAGATAAGATTTGTGGTCTCATTTCATACGATTCTTTATGTCCTTTTACATAAGTGGACAAAAATAATTTTTTCATACATTTTAGATTCATTTTTGTTTGGTACTCTTGGCCAAGAGAAAGTAGTATTTTATTTTTTTAATTCAGAAAAATCACCTGAAATACTGATTTTTCCTACGGAGATTTCATGGTTTCTCTTGTTTTACAGGAAATATGAGATGGAAGATGAAAGGTGAAAGCAAGAAATCGGTGGAGGAAACAAAAAATTAAAGAATTATCTTCTTGTATCATGATTTTTGTTTTATTTTTTTTTTCTTTTGGTTTTGGTTGGCCTAGTCAATGAACTTATGTATGACATGTATACTGTTACTTTTTAAACATATGGTATATGCATAATTTGCCTTGGGTTTTCTTGGGTTATTTTATTTAGTTATTTACCCTAAAAAATAGTTATTTTAATATCCCGATTATCTAGATTTCTATAGCATTACTTCTAGCGTATGTATTTATGTTTCCTTTGAATTTATGAAGAGAAAATCCGATAGACAAATATCATAGAATGAAATGACAAATAATTCAGACTTACAATGAAACACCACAAATCCATTTTTTTGAATTTTGCATTCATTAACAATCTCAAGACCAAATGATAAAAGAAATCAATCAAAATGTTTCTCTACAACTCTAACTCACAGAGAGAAAAACAACGTAAAATAAAATGACAATAGTCCAAGAGTTGGAATATAAATATTACAAATACTAGATTCATAACTCTATAATTTCATCGGAGCTCGCAAAATGGAATTTCTCTCCAAATCCAACGAAATTGCATCAATTAACAATCTCAAAACCAAAATGAGAATTCCATTTACGTAGCAAATAATAAAAATGGTAAAGAGGTGGTCTTCCCAAGTAACCACCAACTACAAAACACAAAACAAACAAACACAATGCTTCCAAACAATTCATTTGGCCATAATAAAGTACTTCACTTTGAAACCTTCTTTCCTCTGTTCTTGTTTTCTTTTGCATCTTTGATTTGGGAGAGGGTTGAAGCTATGTTAGAAAGCTTCACATACTTGTTTCCTCCTTCAGTAATGACTGGTTTGGAAGTCGTGCATGACTGCGTAACGCATTTCTCAATACTTGGGATGTAACACCCTCCAACAAAAGGTCCGGATGACCTTACATTCACCGTATGTGCACTCACTTGACATTGTTTCAACTGCTCAAACATTGAAGGTGTGGGTATGGTAATTGATGGTGTGATTATTGCGGCTACTTCAACATTAGATAATGGAAGTGAGTTGACAATATTATCATCCTTGTCCTGTGATGATGGAACCTAAGATTGTAGATAAACGCAAGAAATCATTGAAAAATAATGTAGTTAGAATACTTACGCCGCTACTTTCCCATTGATTTGTGGTAGTTTGGATTGGTCCATTCCCTTTTAATCTCCTCTGCACCATAACCAAATTATTAAAATCAGAAAACAAATCACTAAAGTGTGAGTCAATAGCTTACATTTTTTACAGCCTTTGAATTGGTAGGCTGTCCCTTCATAATATCTCCAGTTAATCTAACTTTTCTCCTTGCCTAATAAGAATATGCACATATATTAACAAAAAAATTTAGCAAACATGAAACACAAGCAAAACAATACGATATAACCTGTAATTTTGATGGCCTTTCAAATAGCATATCTTGTGTCAGTTGACTTTGTGGTTGATTTAGTGACTCATCCACTGGTTCATTTTCTGGTTGATTTGGCATTGTAATTTCATTAATGCATGCTCTCTTGTTATGTCCCAAAACTCCACATAAACCACATTTAACGGTTTTTTGTTGTCTCCTCATTTCATGTGGATTTTCTTTTGCCTTGCCTCATGACTTTTTCTTCTGTTTTGTACAGGTTCATCCCACTCCCTTCTTCTTGCTTTTTTAGGCCTCCCAGTTGGTCTTCCAAAATTAGGTGGTAGCATAGGAATCAAACCTGATTGTTTCCATTCATGCCTGCCATTTATTGGGAAAATTACTTGACCATACACCAATTTGTAGTTGTCAACCGTGTAACAGGTATGTGTGTACTTGTAATTGTAACACCCGGTATTTTTAATACGTAAATTCGCATGCATAATTAGGAAATTTATTTATTTGAAATTTTAGAGTATGGGTTAAATATTTATGTGAATTATTTGTGCATAATTTAATTGATTTTCAAGCATTTAACCCATAATTAGTGATTTTCATGATTTATGGAAATTTAATTATTTTATCGCGTAGACGGGACCGTGGACGGACGAGATGACAACTTTCTATCCAATTTATTTCATGAGCCTTTTAAGAGCCCAAAAATATTATTTTGAGTTTTATCTCCTCAAAATTTTCAGTATTTAATTTTATATAATTTTAGGAGTCCATTTTTACCCAAATTAAGCCAAAATAATGACTTTTTATTATCTTTAAAATTTCCTTAATTTTATATTTCGGGATTTATGTTTATATTAGATTATGTTGTATTTTTAAGAGTTTAAAATTTTAAATTTTATGTATATTATCTATCTAACTAATTTTAATTATTTATTTTAAAAACCTAGATTAATCTAGCCTACCCAACCGCCACACCCCACTACGATCACTCAGCTGCCACCCCACCATTTTCATCATCTTCTTCATCGGCCATCACCCCCTAGGACTCCATATCCACGTTTTTGAAGCTCCAAGTCAAGTTGTCATCGCCCCGTCGTCCCGGAATCGTTCCACGCGCCTTCTTCTCTTTAACCCTCGGTGAAAGGCATGATTTCTTCCCTATTTTTCGTACTTATCAGATATTATAGTGTGTGTATTGTGTATGCATCGAAAACTTTCAAGATTTTCAGAAAAATGTTTCGGCTTTCATGGAGTTTGTGACTTGTTGTGTGTTTTGATTGTCATGCTCACGTTTCTTCTTGCTTGGGCGTGCATGGCTGTTGGTCCACGATTTAGAGGGTTCTTTAGGGTCCCTAGGTTCGATTAAGCGGTCGGTTTTGATGGCTAGAAGGGGCTGGGCGAGGGGGTTCAGAAAATGGGTCATGGTGCGCAGGATAGGGTTTGATGGAAGGGTGATTGTGGTGCTGTCATAAGGGAGCATGGGGTCAAGGCTAGGGGCTGGTTTGGACCGCCCAGACGTGGGAGACGTCTGCGTGGTGATGCTCCGGCCAGGGGCGGCCGGAGCCGGCCGGCCGAAGGCGAGCAGCAAGAGCTGCTCGCGGCCGAAGGGAAAACAGGAGTAGGGGCGATCGGGTTTAGGGTTCCAGGTGGGTTTTCGGGTCGGGTTGGTGGTCCGGGTCAAGTCAGTGGGTCATGGGTTATGTTAGTTGGGTCCGAGTTCGGGTCAAGTTAGTCGGGCTCGGGTATTTTATTTTTAAGTTAATTATTAAGTTAAAGTGTTTTAATTGGGCTAATTAGATTAATTAAATTAATGGGCTACATTTAAGTTTATTAATGGGCTTGAATAATTATTTTAAGTTAGCCTAATAATTTTTATGGGCTTGGGAGCCCATGAAAGTTGTTGGGCCAGTCTTTGGGCTTTTGGGCCTATTGGGCCAGAATAGAGTGTTATTGGGCCAGGAAATTTTATTGGGCTTAGAAATGTGTTAATGGGCTTAAGTATGTTAATGGGCCAGTCTCAGTGTTAATGGGCCAGAATTTAAGAAATTGGGCTTGAGGGTTAGGGCCAGCAGTCCAGCACAAACCATGAGAAATTGCATGTGTCCTAAATATATATTTAATTATTTTATGCATGAATGTTATTTTAGTATTTATATGTTAGTATAAAAATTAAATTAAATATATATGAAGGACACACATTTTATTTAAGTACATGTATTCATGAAATAATTTTTATGCATGATTTAATATTTAAGGTTGAGCAAAAGAAAATAATTTTATGTTGGAAGTTGAAGTAGTGTGACAATTTAATGGGGATTCGTCCCCATATGTGAACTATTGAAGGGCAGTTTACTGCCAATTTAAGAGGTGATTCGTCACCGCCACGTACGTTGGTTTACCACGCTGATCAGTATTTAATGTATGTATGGTTACATTATGGATACGACCTTTCGATCTTAGAAAATACTTTGCTCAACAATGTTTATGTATTATTATGATATTCAAGTCTAATTTAAGTTTATGTTATGTTCATGATATTTTTAAGCATGCTCATTCATGTATATGTTATGTATTAGTATTAAAGTGATTTAAATTATTTTAAACTCTTGTTATGTTAGCATGTTGGGCCTCTAGGCTCACTACACTGATATGGTGCAGGTGAGTACGTAGAGGAGGACGTAGTACCCACCGGCGGCGAGGACCTATGAGCGGACATGCAGTAACCCCGTGACCGTTGTCTGAATCTATGTTATGTTATGAATATTTTTATCATGTTATACATTTTATTTAAATATTTTCAGTGCATGCAAATTTTATTTATTCCGCTTATGTCAGTATTTTATTTGTCAGTATTTTATTAAATGTTAGACTCAGATATTTAATTTAGTAAAGGTTGCATTTTTATTTAAGTTATTTATTTTTAAATTTATTTATTTTGTGCATATATGTATGGGCATGTATCTACTTATTTTTACTTAGTAAGTAATAAAAAAAAAAATTCCGCATATTTATTTATTTATTTATATTTAGAGAGTTAGAGTCGTTTCAGTAACAATCTAGTCCTTCATAGGCAATGGCACATAAAACATGTTTGCATGGTATTCCACTAATATCTCATCTACGACAACCACATGTTCCATTTTTCAAGTCCACCGTGTATTTGGTCCCATCATAGCATGAAATTTGATAATGTGAGTCATCGGCTTTGATGGGAAGGTAGTCCCCCATTTTCTCATTGTTTTCGTTTATAATTTTCTGTATTTTAGGACACAATACACCTTTCCATTTCTTCGCAGCCCTGTCCCTGTTTATCTGCATTTTTTTCATCAAATATTCAAATATCCACTCACACATTGACACAATAGGAATATCTCTTGCCTCTAAAATATTGCTATTAAAAGATTCAAAACCATTGTTCAATAGCATATCACACCTAGAATTATCGCCGAAGTGCGATCTACTCCAATGTTGTGGCGGCTTATCATTGAATCAATCAGCCGCACTTTCATCAAGACCTCTTAATTCTTTCATTTTCCTACCAAAGTCATTGACTGTTGTGGCCCGTGCACAATTCCACAATGCACTCTTAAATGCTTGCCCCCTAAACCCTGCATTTTTAAAGTTTGAATACAAATGTCTCACACAAAATCTATGTTCGGCATTTTGGAAGATTTGATTAAATGCCTGGATTAGTCCTTTTTGCTTATCAGACATAAACGTCCACTCATAATCTTTCTCAATATTGAGATCTACCTTTAACAAAGTTAAAAACCATTCCCATGAGTCAAAATTCTCGTTGTTTACTACAGCAAATGCAATAGGAAATAAATTATTATTAGGATCAACACCTACGGCAGTCAAAATCACTCCTCCATGAGGTCCTTTCAAATGACAACCATCTACACCTATGAAGGGCCTGCACCCAACCAGAAAGCCCTCTTTTAATGCATACAGACACAAATAAAATCGCTGAAATCTATTCTTACCTGTTGATTGGTCTGTTCCTATAATTATAGTACTACCAGGGTTTGTTCTTTTCACTTCATCTGCAAAATCCCAAAGCAATGAATATTGTTCCTCAGGCAATCCCTCTAGCATCTCAATAGCTTTTGATTTTGCTCTATAAGCTTGCCAATCAGATATGTGGCATCTTAAGTCCTCAATGGAATCCATCCTAAACCCTTTAATATTTCTCTTGGGGTCTGACTTAAATTTGTTCATATACTTCCCAGATAACCAGCTGGATTTTAAGTTTTTGACACGAAAATTTGCCCCACAAGTGTGAGTGGAAATATATTTCCTGATCTGAAATGTGCACTCATCTGTAAGCTTCAATGCATGAAGCTTCCAAAAACAATCCTTATTCCCACACTTGGCATGCAATCTAGTCTTGTCATTTTTCGTGATGTTTATGTTCCTTTTGGTTGTGATTGCATGTGAATGTATTGCATGTCTTAGCTCAGTTTTTGTGCTTAACATCATCCCAAGTTGGAAATCAGGGTTAAAAGTATGAGTTGGGTTAAAGACTGGACACTTTCTCCCTTCACCATCATCTTTAGATTCTTTAATACTAGACAAGTCATCGACATTTTTAATGAGGTCCTCATCTCCAGACTCATAAATACTATCATCAACAGCATCATTATGTACCATTCTCAGTTTATCATCGAATCCCAACCACTCACTCTCATTATCTATATTTACAATGAACAGTTCATCAGCATCATGGTCATTAATTTCTTCTTCATAATCACTTTCATTCAAATCATCACCATCATCAACTAAGTCGTCATAAACCTCTTCTTTCTCTCTTGCCCCATCTTTCGCATCCTTTATTCCTACCCCATTAGTGTCAGCCACTGCACCAGCCCCATCAGTACTATTGACCTCTATCCCATCCCCTTCACTCACATTCTCGTCCTCTACATGACATCTCTCCTCCTCAATGTATAAGTTAATTTCCCTCGTGGTTTTTAGTTTTCCTTCACAAATACCAATCAAATCAACATCGTCTTGAATCAATCTAAAACCAAGATTGGAATTAGTGAACACACTCATAGGTGGTTTTACACCATCGTGTTGAGCTATTTTCTTAAAATATTCCAGCAATAGCATATCAAACTCAAAAATATCAAATCTACTCACTGACCCACCAATATACTCATGAATACCATCAATATGGAATTTACCCCCATAATGGACACCAACTGTCAAAAATCTGCTATCTTGATCTGTAAAATAAAAATACACATAATTTAAAAACAATAGAAAAAATGCACTTCAAGAAGTGAAACCCACGTAGGAAAAATAAGTATTGCAGATGGATTTTTTAATTTTTTTTTAGAAAGAAATAACCTCTTTTATTGGCCAATAATAACAAACAAGAATCTGAACGTGGGGAAAAATATTTTTGTTTATTTCTCAGCTCTCACTATCAGACAAAGAAAAGTTGAAAGAGTGGGTGCCCGGTTAGCCAACTTGTGGCTAAGGGCTTTTATGACTCTATGTAAAACAATCTTTTGTTTAATATAATTTACACTTTTATAATGGCATTGACTTTATCTTTCTTCATAATGTTATATTATGATATACTATTGTTGTTTTGATAAAGACCTTGAATATACTATAGTGTATGTAAGATGTGGTAGCACATGGGGATGGCTATCATGAAACACATCTTATAGTCACTGTATATTCTAAACAGTTCCTAGTCAATTGAGCCGTCCGCTAATAAGGATAAGGATCGCTCGAGATTGAGACTAGCATTTGCGATGCCGAGTACCACGTTTCATTGGTATGGAACATAGAGATGTTCAAAGCATGCAAATGGATATTCATATGATGAATGATCGAACTACCCTATTCGGACTTTCCAAGTGGTTATCACTTATCGAGTGGATAAAGTCCGCGGTTTTGGTTGTACACCATTAGTCCTTATTACTTGAAACATCATTGAGACTCTATATGCTAGTACTGTACTTTGACTCATTTATCGACTCTATTGGAGTCATCAGGTGCCGGGATTGGGTACAGTTACGACACATATAGGAGTCGATGCTTTGTTGTCAAGGATTCACCACATACTTGCGAGTGTGGATATCCTATGCGATCTGAGGAGATATTAGTGTGACGAATCTTTGGCCAGAGTACATGATGTGTTTTAGGTTACTTGGTGTTCCTAGTAACACATGCGATGTCACTAATAGATCTCCAAGATGTTATGCATAGTTATCGAATCTCGAACGACTCTCGATGCACCAATGGTTGTTGATTCGATCGGGATATTTGGTTGAAGGGACCGTACTGTACGCTAACCAAAATCTATTGGTTCTTGAAGGCACTATCAGTAATACCTAGAGAATCATGGGGCGATGTTGCTAGGCGCTCTTACCTTGATTCGATGGGTAAGTCGGAAATTATTGTTCCGAGTCACAAGGAGTTGTGAGCCCACGGCTAGCTGTATTCCTGAACAATTGAGGGTTACACAAGTAATGGATTACTAAAACCCCGTAGAGATAGTTAAATTTAAAGAGTTAAATTTAATGAAAGAGAAGTTGGACTTCTTAATTAAAAGGGAGTGAGATTTTCTAAAATGACATAGGGATGGGCATTTTTGGAAATCACTGAATTCGGATTCAGAAAAATTATCTTGACTCTAAAAGATGCAAAAATGGTTTATGTGCACATTGGTGAAATCAGTTTATCAATCGGAGTCACGATGAATTTTATATTAATTTCTATAACAACAGGCTTGGCTTGTTGGGCTTAAGTTATGGATTGTGAGCTTTAAGGAGTTAGAGTCCTGATACAATTATAACTAGAAATTATCTATAAATAGAGGTGTTGGGTTCGAAAATTATACACATTGAATACTGCAATTTTCAAAATTCACTCTATACTATTCAAGAGGATTTTTCGAAAATTCCTCTGTCCCTTTTGAGAAAATTCGGACTGTGATTTTGTGAAAAATTACAATTCGAATTAACAGATCAAATATGTTTATTCTCTACGTAAAACTTCTGATTGATTTCTAGTGCAGTCAATCAGAGGGTTTCTGTTTTTCATTCGTGGACCTAATTCCGAAGTTAGATCGTGACTGTCATCGGTTCCCGGGATTTACAAGAAGAGCAGATTAAATTCTGTTGGAGTCCACAATCAAGCCTTTGCTTGACAAGGTAAAAATTTGACTGTGTTTTATTTTTACTTGAACAAATTTAATCGTAAAAGTTTTGATACCCATATATTGAATCGTTCCATATAATAAAATAAAAATTTTAAACTTCCGCTGCATCGGGTATCAATTCTTAATTGATCTGTACACGTTTTCCAACAGTGGTATCAGAGACAGGTTGCTCAGATCAAACGATTAAATTAATCGATTGTACAAAATTTTTAAGCCTCGGTTTTTGAAACAAAACTAAAATTTTAAAATTGAATTTTAATGGGCAAATCGGGCAGCGAGCGTTGCTGCCCATGGGCAGCGATCGTCGCTGCCCTGTCCTGCCCGAGCCCCTCTTTGGGGCGCGAGCTGCCCTGCCCGGACCCCTCTTTGGGGCGCGGGCTGCCCGGGATTGTCCCGGGCAGCCCGGAAAAATTATTTTTAATTTTTAATTAAAATTTTAATTTTTTGAAATTCTAGTTTTTGATCCGATCGAAAATTGTTTTTGATTGGTTCACGAGGTATCGGATCGAATTGTTCGAGTCCGAAAATTTTAAAATTGATTTTTGGATAAATTTGAATTTTTTGGAAAATTTATAAATTTTATACGTTAAATTAAATTTTATAAAATTAATTATTTTGGTACAATTGATGATAAGATATGATCTTATGGTTGGATAAGATAAAATATGATTTTATCTTTTAAATTATGATGCATTTGCATGTTTCTCCAATTATTTAATTATTGAATTAATTATTGGATAAAGAATGATCGATTGTCATGACCAATATTTTAGGTGTATGTTAGATAATTTACATTTGTCTTATTGTTGTTGGATTTTATTAATGGGCTTGGTTTATAGCCCAATATGATTGTCATATGTAATAAAAGTGGGCCTGGTTTATGGCCCGTTCCCACCCCTAAAAATGTATCCCATATTTGTCATCGAAATTTATTGTAAATTTATTAGACTTAGTGGGAGACAAATATTTGAAGAAATGGTGGGCCCAGCAGACAATGAAGACCGAAGAAATGTAAATTGGAAGCTCAATGTAATAGGATTGCATTGCATACTTACATATCACCTAGGATTGGACTTAGACTCGTGATTGGAAACCACGGGTCGATTAGTTAATGGGATCGATCATCCTTAAATAATATATGATATTATTGATGTATGCATGTTTAGACTAAATTGTATGAATCTCGCAAGCATACATAAATTGCATGATGAGACAAATTTTCAAAATTAAAAATCTCTCATTTTAAATATAATTTAAAATTGATATCAAGATTAATAAAAAGGGAATTTAAATATTGTTTAAATATTCCTACCTTCCATCAACGATCAATGTATGAGATGCTACCCGCGGATACGGTCCGACTCATATTATTGGGGGGGCCCGTTCATCGGAAAGCTGTACATTGGATCGACACATGTTGTAAGTTGGGTGGAACTCCCATGGGATTGGCTCATATTATTGGAGATCCACATGCCGACCGTCCATCACAACTTAATATTGATGGGTTATCTTGACATGTCACAATAAACGACGTCATATTATTGGGCCCTTATTGGACATGAGGTAAAAACATGGGGGTTACTTTGGAAGTAATTGGGCTCTACCTTTTGAAAATTATGGTTGGCTAATATTATTCGGAATCATGATTTGTCAATTGGACTCCATGTTCTCACTAAGAAAAACAGTTTTCCGTTTTCACTAGAGGGTAGTGAAATCGTTTAAATAGTGGGAGTGTAATTCATAAAATTAAAATTCGCCATATTTTATGTCTTAGTAAATTAATTAAACAATCATTGATTATTGTCTATTTTCTTTTCAATATACTATTACAATGACTTCTCGCAATCCACTGTTTTCAATTCTCGAACAAAACAAATTGACTGGCGAACTATACGGAATGGTTCCATAAGTTGAAAATTATTCTTACTTCGGAAAAAGCTTTCTACGTGTTAGAGAAGCCGCCTCCGAAGGAAGCCCCGGCTAATACAAGTCCGGAAGAGTTGGCCAAACTTGATTTATGGTGGGACCATGATATCAAGGCCAAATGCTACATGCAAGCTTCGATGTCTGATGAGCTTCAAAGGAGATTCGAGGATGCCGTGAATGCTGCTGACATTCACAAGAACCTCAAGGAACTCTTTGGAGCTCAGTCAAGGTCGGAGAGGTATGCCACCGTCAGAGAGCTCATGACGAGCCGCATGCGAGATGGGACTTCGGTCCGTGAGCATGGGGTGCGCATGATTGGGCTCATTAAAAAGTTGGTAACACTCGACTTGACTTTGGAACATGAACTTAGCGCGGACTTGTTGCTTCTATCACTTCCTTCATCGTTTGACGGTTTTGTGATGAACTTCAATATGAACAAGATAGAGGCCACCCTTGAAGAGATGGTCAATATGCTTGTCACATATGAAGCCACACTAAAGAAGGATAAACCGGTACTCTTGTTTGGCTCCTCTTATAACTCTAAGAAAGGACCAAGTGAAAAGGGTAAGAAACGTTCTGCCCCGTCCAAGAAGATTGTACCAAATAAGAAGGGAAAGGCCAATGCTTCAATTGGGATAAAAGATGAAAACGTTTGTCATTACTGCAAGAAACCCGGTCATTGGAAACGTAACTGCAAGGAATATCTCGAACAGTTGCGAACTGCAAAGGGTATGTTTTACATTGAAATAAATGTTTCGCTTAATACTTCTTATTGGGTATTGGATACCGGATGTGGATCTCACATTTGCAATGATTTGCAAGTGATGACAAGAAGTCGTAAGCTAAGGATGGGTGAGACCCAGCTAAGGCTCGGGAATGGTTCTAGAGTCGAAGTCAAAGCTATAGGATACATTTATTTAGTTTTTCAGAACAATTTTAAGTTATTTTTGAGAGATGTTTTATATGTTCCGGATTTGGTCAAAAACATTATATCTATTTCTATGCTTGATAGATATGGTTTTTCTTGCAATTTTGTGAATGAGATTTGCAATATTTACAAAAATGAATGTTTGATTGGAAATGGACAACTTGAAAATGATCTATATAGCTTAAAATTAAAATGCGTTCCAATTAATTATGTTGATAAACCGGTAACAACAATTAAAAGGAAAAACGATAGTCAAAACCCGGCAAACCTTTGGCATGCTAGGCTAGGTCATATTTCCTTAAGGAGAATGAACAATCTAGTGGAAGAGGGCATGTTTGATATGTCTGATATTAACTCTCTACCTACTTGTGAGTCCTGCCTAAAGAGAAAAATGACTAAATCTCCTTTCAAAGGGAAACCTGAGCGTAGTCAAAATCTGTTGGATTTGATCCATACAGATGTTTGCGGTCCATTTAGGATTGGTACTAAATGTGGCAACACCTACTTCATTACCTTTACCGATGATCATTCTAGGTATGGGTATTTATATTTAATGAAATATAAGTCTGAAGCATTTGAAAGGTTCAAAGAATTCAAGGCTGAAGTAGAAAAAAAACTAGGTAAAAGTATTAAGGAACTTCGATCGAATCGAGGTGGAGAATACTTAAGTACCGAGTTTTAGGACTATCTAAAAGAGAATGGGATTCTATCTCAGTGGACTCCTCCGATGACACCTCAATTGAATGGTGTTTCGGAGCGTCGCAATCGAACTTTGTTGGACATGGTTCGATCTATGATGAGCTTCACTGAGCTCCCACCTTTGTTTTGGGGCTACGCGCTTGAAACGGCGGTATTGTTGTTAAACAACGTCCACACTAAATGTAACGACCCACTGTATCAAGACGGGTCTTTTCAGCGTGCTTTTGTCCTCACTCACACGCACCCTGAGAAACTTTCCAGGGGGTCACCCATCCTATAATTTCCCCAAGACAAGCACGCTTAACTTTGGAGTTTTTATGTGATGAGCTCCCGAAAAGAAGATACACCTTCTTGATATGAGCAGTACATATGAAATCTTTTAAACCCTCCTCAACTATGTAGTCCCATACCTACACAGTCTCAGAATTCCCTCTCATTCCGGCACGGGATCGGTTCATTCATGTCTCCCTCCACCTAGAAGCCTACCAGGAGCCGCTCATTGTCCGTGCAACCTCTTGGCACCGGCGATCACTCCTTGCCTCATCAGCCCCGGGCGTCACATGCCCACCAGCTTCCGCTTGGTTCGTCCCCGAACCATACCGTACTAAGAGAGGTCGGCTTTGATACCATTTGTAACGACCCACTGTATCAAGACGGGTCTTTTCAGCGTGCTTTTGTCCTCACTCACACGCACCCTGAGAAACTTCCCAGGGGGTCACCCATCCTATAATTTCCCCAAGACAAGCACGCTTAACTTTGGAGTTTTTATGTGATGAGCTCCCGAAAAGAAGATACACCTTCTTGATATGAGCAGTACATATGAAATCTTTTAAACCCTCCTCAACTATGTAGTCCCATACCTACACAGTCTCAGAATTCCCTCTCATTCCGGCACGGGATCGGTTCATTCATGTCTCCCTCCACCTAGAAGCCTACCAGGAGCCGCTCATTGTCCGTGCAACCTCTTGGCACCGGCGATCACTCCTTGCCTCATCAGCCCCGGGCGTCACAACTAAATAAAAAAAAAATTTCCGCATATTTATTTATTTGAGAGTTAGGGTCGTTTCACTAAAGATGTAGATAAAACACCATACGAGTTATGGAATGGCAAAGATCCTAAGTATTCGTACTTGAGGATTTGGGGATGTCCTGCTTACGTGAAGCAGACAGTGGGAGATAAGTTGGATAGTCGATCCACCTTATGTTATTTTGTAGGGTATCCGAAGAATTCAATCGGATATTATTTCTATCATCCTGCTGAAACAAAAGTGTTTGTTTCAAGGAATGCCACCTTCTTGGAGAAGGAGTTCTTATTGGATAAGAGAGGCAAGATGATGGAACTCGAAGAAATTCGAGAAGAACCCGAGATACAAAATAGCGATCCTACACCTCAAGAATCATCACAAGACACGCCTATTACTAGGAGATCCGAGAGGACTTCTAGGCCTCCTATTAGATATGGTCTTCTTCTTGAAGGAGATCAAAGTGAACCCGACATTGGATGTGATCCAAGAAACTTCAAGGAAGCAATTTCTGATGCGGATTCGAATTTATGGCTTGAAGTTATGCAATCGGAAATAGACTCGATGCATTCTAACCAAGTTTGGTCTTTAGTAGATCCTCCCGATGGAATTGTTCCAATTGGGTGAAAATGGATCTACAAGAGAAAGCTTGGGCCTGATGGAAAGGTATTGACCTACAAGGCACGATTGGTGGCAAAAGGTTATACTCAAAGACAAGGAGTTGACTATGATGAAACCTTTTCACCAGTCGCAATGTTCAAGTCCATAAGAATCCTTATTGCCATAGCAGCATGGTATGACTATGAGATATGACAAATGGATGTAAAGACTGCATTTCTTAATGGAAACATTAAGGAAGAGATCTGTATGATGCAACCTGAGGGATACACATCCATGGGAAGCGAGCATAAGGTATGCAAGCTTCAGAGATCAATCTATGGTCTCAAACAAGCATCAAGAAGTTGGAACCAGAAATTTGATGAAACGATAAAGGATTTTGGTTTTATCAAGAACCCGGAGGAACCATGTGTGTACAAAAAAGTAGTTAAGAATGCGGTAACATTATGTTGATGACATCCTACTCATGGGGAATGATGTAGGGATGTTGCAGTCAACAAATATATGGTTATCAGGTAGATTCTCGATGAAAGATTTAGGTGAGGCATCCTATATTCTAGGAATTCAGATCTATAGAGATAGATCTAAAAAAATGATAGAACTCACTCAATCAACCTACATCGACACCATATTGAAAAGTTTTCAATGGATGGGTCCAAGAGAGGACATCTACCTATGTGTTATGGAGTTTCTCTATCCAAGTCTATGTGTCCCAAGACTGACGAAGAGATAGAGAAGATGACACACGTGCCATATGCGTCAGCCATAGGTAGTATCATGTATGGGATAATATCTACCAGACCGGATGTGGCCTATGCTCTGAGCGTCACGAGCAGATACCAAGCCAATCCCGGTCAAATGCATTGAAAAGCCGTGAAGGATATTCTTAAGTACTTGCGAAGGACTAAGAATTTATTCATGGTTTATGGAGTGAGAGAATTGAAGTTGGAAGGCTATACCGACTCTAGCTTCCAATGTGACGTGGATGACTCGAAATCAACCTCTGGATTTGTATTCGTGCTCAATGGCGGTGCTGTCTCTTGGAAGAGTTCCAAGCAGAACACCACAGCGGATTCCACCACTGAGGCAGAATACATTGCAGCATCAGCTGCTGCTAAAGAGGCCGTTTGGATAAGGAAATTCATCCAAGAGTTGGGTGTAATTCCTGAAGCTGTTGGTCCAGTCCCGGTGTACTGTGACAACACAGGTGCCGTTGCTCAGACAAAGAAACCAAGGTCTCATCAGAAGTCCAAACACGTACTGAGGAAATACCACATCATCCGGGAGATCGTGGAAAGAGGAGACATCAGTGTCGAGAGAGTGACCTCTACAGACAATATCGCTGATCCGCTTACTAGGCCCTTTCCAGAACCATTGTTTGACAAACATCGCAAAGCAATGGGATTACGTAGTATGACTAGTTGGCTTTAGGGCAAGTGGGAGATTGAAAGAGTGGGTGCCCGGTTAGCCAACTTGTGGCTAAGGGCTTTTATGACTCTATGTAAAATAATCTGTTGTTTAATATAATTTACATTTTTATAATGGCATTGACTTTATCTTTCTTCATAATGTTATATTATGATATACTATTGTTGTTTTGATAAAGACCTTGAATATACTATAGTGTATGTAAGATGTGGTAGCACATGGGGATGGCTATCATGAAACACATCTTATAGTCACTGTATATTCTAAACAGTTCCTAGTCAATTGAGCCGTCCGCTAATAAGGATAAAGATCGCTCGAGATTGAGACTAGCATTTGCGATGCCGAGTACCTCGTTTCATTGGTATGGAACATAGAGATGTTCAAAGCATGCAAATGGATATTCATATGATGAATGATTGAACTACCCTATTCGGACTTTCCAAGTGGTTATCACTTATCGAGTGGATAAAGTCCGCGGTTTTGGTTGTACACCATTAGTCCTTATTAGTTGAAATATCATTGAGACTCTATATGCTAGTACTGTACTTTGACTCGTTTACCGACTCTATTGGGGTCATCAGGTGTCGGGATTGGGTACAGTTACGACACATATAGGAGTCGATGCTTTGTTGTCAAGGATTCACCACATACTTGCGAGTGTGGATATCCTATGCGATCTGAGGAGATATTAATGTGACGAATCTCTGGCCAGAGTACATGATGTGTTTTAGGTTACTTGGTGTTCCTAGTAACACATGCGATGTCACTAATAGATCTCCAAGATGTTATGCATAGTTATCGAATCTCGAACGACTCTCGATGCACCAATGGTTGTTGATTCGATCGGGATATTTGGTTGAAGGGACCGTACTGTACGCTAACCAAAATCTATTGGTTCTTGAAGGCACTATCAGTAATATCTAGGGAATCATGGGGCGATGTTGCTAGGCGCTCTTACCATGATTCGATGGGTAAGTTGGAAATTGTTGTTCCGAGTCACAAGGAGTTGTGAGCCCACGGCTAGCTGTATTCCTGAACCATTGAGGGTTACACAAGTAATGGATTACTAAAACCCCGTAGAGATAGTTAAATTTAAAGAGTTAAATTTAATGAAAGAGAAGTTGGACTTCTTAATTAAAAGGGAGTGAGATTTCCTAAAATGACATAGGGATTAACATTTTTGGAAATCACTGAATTCGGATTCAGAAAAATTATCTTGACTCTAAAAGATGCAAAAATGGTTTATGTGCACATTGGTGAAATCAGTTTATCAATCGGAGTCACGATGAATTTTATATTAATTTCTATAATAACAGGCTTGGCTTGTTGGGCTTATGGATTGTGGGCTTTAAGGAGTTAGAGTCCTGATACAATTATAACTAGAAATTATCTATAAATAGAGGTGTTGGGTTCGAAAATTACACACATTGAATACTGCAATTTTCGAAATTCACTCTATACTATTAAAGAGGATTTTTCGAAAATTCCTCTGTTCCTTTTGAGAAAATTCGGACTGTGATTTTGTGAAAAATTACAATTCGAATTAACATATCAAATTTGTTTATTCTCTACGTAAAACTTCTGATTGATTTCTAGTGCAGTCAATCAGAGGGTTTTTGTTTTTCATTCGTGGACCTAATTCCGGAGTTAGATCGTGACTGTCATCGGTTCCCGGGATTTACAAGAAGAGCAGATTAAATTCTGTTGGAGTCCACAATCAAGCCTTTGCTTGACGAGGTAAAAATTTAACTGTGTTTTATTTTTACTTGAACAAATTTAATCGTAAAAGTTTTGATACCCATATATGAAATCGTTCCATATAATAAAATAAAAATTTTAAACTTTCGCTGCACCGGGTATCAATTCTTAATTGATCTGAACATGTTTTCAAACAAAAGTGCCATAAAGAATCGAATGAAATGGGACCACCATTATTAAAGTAACCCGCAATAATACGAGAGAGGCAGAGACCACCATATTGTCTACAAAAAAATACTGGCTTGCTACAATATACAACATACAAACACGGATCAAGACATACCGTATACAGGCGGTGCCATATTTATCTTTTCTCTTGGTCGAAGCTGCATTTTTACTACGATATCCTTCTCAAATGGCTCTGTTCTTACAGATTAGTTCGAAGATGGATTTCTTTAGTTTTGATCGAGGGATGAAAATATCTAGGGCTTATGCAAATCCGATTTGGGGAAGCGGCACGCTTCGCTCCAATCGTATGAAATTTATGTTCTGTGGATTTTATTTTTATTTTAAGTTAAATACATGTAAAATAGTTGGCATCATCTCTATTTTTACAAATAACATGTAAGCAAATTATAATGCCAAGTAATTAACTTCCGGCAACTTAAAAATTTCTCGGTCAAATCGAACCAAAATTGCAAAAATATAATAGTTAGAGGACTGAAACCCATCTTTTATAACTTAGTGGACGAAAATCACAATGAAGTGAATATATAAGACTGAAAAATCAATTTTCCCAAAAAACAAAGAGTTGAAATGATTTGATAGGTGAAATGAAATGTCAGATTATTTCATTGTTATTTTAATTTTAAAAAAATGATTTTATTTAAAAAGTTTAAATAAAGTGTAAAAATTTGCGAAATGGCTATATTTTAAAACCTATCAACGAACATATTTGAATCATATAAAGATGAATAGTAAAAAAATTTGTCTTTAATTATTTATTTATGATTGTGTGTGTGGGTGTGTTTGTTTGTTTTTCTTTTTTTTTAAAAAAAAAATAACTTATTATGTTATGGTTTTAAAATTATGTAATTTTAATTGTTTATATTTATGTGCAATCTTATTATTATGTTTTAAAAAAGTTATTAAATGAATAAAAAATAATATTTCAATTTTCAACATCATTACAATTCACAACATTGCTATCACACGGCAGCGAAAAATTCAGTCGTACAGATGGAGTAATATCAATGGGTGGCGTGGATTTTTGTGAGGCCCCACATAATTATGTAAAACATATATGATTTACACCAATTACATATTTCCATCCACCCATGACTATGATCGAATTTCACATGCGGCAACACTTAAAAAAAAAAAGAATTATATATGTAATGCGTGTTTGACTGATATTTGAAACATTGAACTTTCTTCCTTAATCAAAACAAAAGAATTATATACGTTTATGTCAGTGACCAATTTGCATGATGCAACATGAACACTCTTTATGCCAACTCTGTGCAAGATGGTAGACAAGAATTATGGTATCTAACACCTCTCTCTTAGAAAATACTTCCTCTATAATTTCGGCAAAACAAAAACTACATTACTATATAATAGTTTGTAAAATTTATGTTTAACACTAGAGATACATTTTCTTTTCATTTTATTTTGGATGTGACCAATTTTATCTTACTTTCTAATTTGATGTGTTGACTCCTTTATTTTTGCAGTTCTTGTCATAGGAAAAGTTGTGTGTACCACTGCCGCAGTCTTGAGAGGGAAGACTCTACTCTCTAACGACTCAAATATAAGAGAAAATAGCAAGTTTGTTGACATTTATCATACACTTGCTGTACTTCAGTCCTAAATCGATGACAATGTAAGAGATTTTCTTTCCAATGGAATTGCGAGTCAGCAAATTCAGTTTTTTTATAAGATGTATGTGCTGAATTTATTTTGAAAAATACATATTCTGAAAAAGAATTTGGTGTCCCGTGTATTGTGAAAGATGAATCTTTTTATACGGCAAGCTGGGCGTGTACTATTGATGGAACTCCATTTTTGGTGGCTGGAGGACTTAATGAAATTATCTGTGTTATTGATACTGCAGTGAGAAGATATATAAGGTAATATTTTGTTATGTAGTTAATTGTTTGTCATCCATACTTGTTGATTGCTTCCTATAGAGCATAGACTATATAGTTGGAAACAGGATAATAATAGGTAAAATAAAGAAAAGTTAGATCCATTTTTGGTTTTTAGGTGGATACATTAAGCTTAGATTTAGTAAAAAAGTAGTTGAGAAATATTAAGAAATATTGGTTATGTTAATGTGAGGCCACAGTTTCGATTTTACCTGTTCATGTACTAGTGTCATGCGAATGAATGCGAACCAGTTAACATGAGGTGTATTTTTTGAAATAAAGTAATTAATAACCTTTGCTGATCTCAAAACATCTTTTACGGTGACACTATTTGGAATCTAAATTTACTTGAAAACAAAGGTTGTTTATACCTTGGTATGTCATTAATTATGGTTCTCTGTCAGGCTTTGTTCAGTGTTGATATTGTATTCTTCAAGAAATTGCTGATACAAATTGATCTACAGGTGCGTAGGATTTCAGCTTGTGAAACTATGGGATCAGCAACTACCATTTGCAGTGATAAGACAAGAACTTTGACATGGCCGAGATGAACCTGAAGAATTCGATTATTTGTTATATTTGAATGATTTTTGTTATATTTGAATGATTTATAATATTGAAATATTGTATATTAGATTTAATTTTCAAAAATTTTTAATATTGAGTGATAATATTGAAAATTTGTGAATTATATTTTATTTTTTTTTGTTTTTTATTTGAGAAAAGACAACGCTTTTTAAACGTTGTCGTAGGTGGAAAAAGCGTTGTTACTAAAAAAACGCTTAAAAAGCGTTGTCTTTTTCTAATATCACAACGCTTTTTTATGCGTTGTTTTTGCTTAAAACGACAACGCTTTTTAAGCGTTGTCTTTGACCGCGGCCTTTCCCAACACTGGCTACGACAATGTTTTTTTGTGACAAAGACAACGCGAAAAAAGCGTTTTCGTATTTAGATACGACAACGCTTAAAAAAGCGTTGTCTTTTCCAGAAACGACAACGCTTTTTCCGCGTTGTCTTTGAGTGTGGTCTTTTACAACACTGGCTACGACAACGCTTTTTCGGAGACATTAACAACGCGGAAAAAGCGTTGTCTTTGGCCGTTTTTCTTGTAGTGCATCTTGAATCTTTGTGATAATTTTTTTGGATATGAGTGACTTTGATTCTCTTTATGAGGTTTTGTTTGCGCTTGTTGCTCTCTTGGAACAACAAGTAGAGTTAACCTGATATAGAAAGAAGTTCTTGGATTGAAACATAAGGGCATCTGTATTTTCAACGGCTCTGTATATTTTTTTGGGAAAATAAGTTTTTTGGTCCATTATCTTGTCTATGTTTTGATTTTGGTCCATTAACTTTTCCGATGTATGGGTTTTAGTACACTAACTTTGCATTTTCAGTGTTTTTTGTCCAACTGCATACGTGTCAACTTTTTATTAATTCAAAATGATGACGTGGACCAATCAAAAGGTGACACGTATGTAGTTGAACCAAAAAACACTGAAAATACAAAGTTAGTATACCAAAATCCACATAGAAAAAGATAATTGACCAAAACCCAAATGGGATATAGTTACTGGACTAAAAAAACTTATTTTTTCTATTTTTTATAACTATTTTTTTCAATATTTTTTATTATTCAACAGTTACTTGAATTATTTAAAATACTAAATAATATTAAATTAAAAATTATAATTAATAATATATGTGATAAAAGAAATAAATGTAAATGAAATTATAAATAAATATAAGTGAATTGAGAGAGGGTCCCATAAAAAATTATTGAAGAGGTTTATGATAACGGAGAGAGGTATAAAAAGAGATAGGATTTTTAACTTTTGATGTGGCAATGATGTGGCAGAACAAAACCTCATGTAGCGATTTAGGATTACAGATGCCCTTATCAAAAAAATTAATAATAAGTACTCGGTGGATATCGAAACTGGAGTGGAGGATCCCACGTACGATAAAAAAAACATGTGGATGCATGCGTAGATAAGAAATGAAGTAATACAAAAGTTTTATTTATTAAAATATCATGATATATTATAAAATCTCGGAATAAAATAACAAAATCTCATAATATAATTATTATAAATATCATTGTACATATAGCATTATTCATTAAACGACGAGGTTTGATCATGGACTTGCATAAATCCAGTCTATTATCATTTTTCCAACCACACAATGGATATTTGCCTTTGGAATACGGCGAACAAATCATAATTAGAAATTGGAAAATTCTCCTTCCTTTGTTAAAATAATATTCTGGAAAATTCTTGTTTGTAAATTATGTGTCACTAAAATACAAAACAAATAAAATTTAAAAAGGACAACAAATTTGACTCGCTTTTTAAGCAAACAAAGAAAGTAATGAATGTCCGTATACGAATTTGCTTCTTAGAGCAAGTCCAGCTGCCGAGTAAGCTGCCACGCGGTGAACTGGGCTTCTTCGGTCTATTTCATCTTTCGCCCGTGAAAATCTTGCATGTAGAAATTTCAATAACGTTTGAGAGAGATTTTAGAGGGTGAAGTATTTTTTTTGGTTTTTTTTTATTTCAATAAAATTTGAAATTTTGTAAAATTTAATTAAAAAAATTAAAAAAAAATACTTTTTAAAAAATCTTCTAAATAATATCGAATTCGTATGCAGGATGTCGTGGGTCTCGAGAATTTTGGTGCGGTGAAGCTTACCATTTTATTTTTATATTTTTTAGGGGAAAAAACAAAGAGTTGAAATGATTTGATAGGTGAAATGAAATGTCAGATTATTTCATTGTTATTTTAATTTTAAAAAAAATGATTTTATTTAAAAAAGTTTAAATAAATTGTAAAAATTTGCGAAACGGCTATATTTTAAAACCTATCAACGAACATATTTGAATCATATAAAGATGAATGATAAAAAAATTTGTCTTTTATTATTTATTTATGATTGTGTGTGTGGGTGTGTTTGTTTGTTTTTCTTTTTTTTAAAAAAAAATAACTTATTATGTTATGGTTTTAAAATTATGTAATTTTAATTGTTTATATTTATGTGCAATCTTATTATTATGTTTTAAAAAAGTTATTAAATGAATAAAAAATAATATTTCAATTTTCAACATCATTACAATTCACAACATTGCCACCACATAGCAGCGAAAAATTCGGTCGTATCCAAGGAGTAATATCCAACGGGTGATGTGGATTTTTATGATCGAATTTTACATGCGGCAACACTGAAAAAAAAAAAAAAGAATTATATATGTAATGCGTGTTTGACTGATATTTGAAACATTGAACTTTCTTCCTTAATCAAAACAAAAGTTATTTTCTCATGCGAAAATTAAACATTCATCAATCATGGATCTCAACATCCTTGGGGAGAAAGCAATGAATCCAGAAATTTTCTTGCCACTCTTTCTCAGCTTCATCGCACCATTATTATTGATTATATTCCTCCTGAAAAAGAAGAGAAATAAAAAGCTCCCTCCTGGCCCCAAAAAGCTCCCCATAATCGGCAATCTTCATCAGCTCGGCCGGAAGCTACCTCACCGGTCCTTCCAAGAATTGTCCAAAACATACGGAGATCTCATGCTCTTGCATCTGGGCTCCGTGCCTACGGTGATCGTGTCATCGGCCGACATGTCCCGAGAAATCTTCAAATCACACGATCTCACTTTCTCAGGGAGACCCAGCTTTTACTTAGGCAAGAAAAGCGCTTTCGTTTCATCTTGTACTCTCACTTTAGCCCCATACGGCGAGTACTGGAGACAAGTGAGAAAAATCGCGGTTTTGGAACTGTTGTCGGCCAAAAGGGTCCAATCTTTCGGTACAATACGGGATGGAGAGGTGGATTTCATGATCCGACGTGTGTCCGAACACGGCACGAGTCCTGTGAATTTGAGTTCTTTAGCGTTTTCGCTGTCGAATAACGTCCTCTGTCGCGCTGCTTTCGGGACGTTGAGCCCCGATGGGCATGGGAATGGAGATGGGGGAATGAACAAGTTTCAGCACATGCTTGAAGAAATGCAGCAACTGGCTGCTGAATTTAATGTTGCCAACGTTTTCCCGTGGCTGGCTTGGGTTAACAAGTTTAATGGCGTGGAAAGGAAGATCGACAAGAATTTCATGGAGACGCACGAATTTTTCGACAGAGTTATAGAACAACATCGGGATCCCGAGAGGCCTAAGCCTGATCAAGAAGATATTATCGATGTGTTGCTTCGGATTCAGGATGATCCCGATCAAGAATTCAAGCTGCAAGATGAACATGTCAAGGGTGTTCTTGGAGTATGTATTTTATTTCACAAAGTTTTCCATTCGATTTTCACTTCGTCTTTTATTATAACTCGACCATTTAAATACTTTGTTTTTTTTAAGTTTTAATTTTGGTTTTTTTGAAAAAATTTCAAATTTAACTTTAAAAAAGTGTTTTTTTAAGCACAACCCCATTCAAACACTTATTAAACTAAAAAAAAAAAAAGAAACACTTTCTAAAAAAAATCTTTTCTGATAGATGGGCAAATGGTCGAGTAGTTCAGGTTCTGACCCGTTTCGAAACTGTGATTTTTTGGTAAGTGGGGTAACTTGTCGGGTTCGAATTGTGCCCAAACATTACTAAGTTTAGCCGGGTTTGGATTTAATTGGGTCCAGGTAGAAAAACTCTATCGGAAAAAACTGGTGGGTACCTGACTGACTACCCGTTTTGGACGTTTAAGTCTTTAAGATATGAATCCTAGGTAAAGAATTTTTTTTTTTCTTACTAACTTGTGCATTTTTTAGTTTTTAGTACATTGTCTTCTAATTTTTGACTATTTAGTCTAATCGCTATGCAACAGCGAAAAATCCTGACACATTAAAAATGATAACACGGCTTTGGAATGCCGATTCATCAAATTATTATGTCAGCAATTTGATCAAAATAGCCGAATATTTAAAATTAATGTATCAAAATCAAATCAAATTTAAAATATTCATAGCTCATAAATCGAGCTTGATATGTAAAAGAGATTTCATATATTGAAGAAGAGTTTACAGAGACTCAAACATGCCTATTTATAGTAAAGTGATGACTGAGATTATACTAAGCCTAACTAAGAGACACGTAAGCTAATATTTAATATTCCCCCTCAAGATGATGAATGAATATTATGCATTCCCATCTTGGAGAAAAGACTAAGAAAATGAGAAGGCAGTAAAGGCTTAGTAAACAAATCTGCTAATTGAACCTCCGAAGAAACATGCATTAACTTCACGATTCCAGCTTGGACTTTTTCGCGTACAATATGACAATCGATGTCAATATGCTTTGTTCTCTCGTGAAAAACAGGATTAGACCCTATATGTATGGCTGCTTGGTTGTCACAAAACAATACAGCTGGTTCATCACAAAGGATTCCAAGATCAGCAAGAAGTGAACGAAGCCATAATATTTCACACATAGAAGATGCCATTGATCTGTATTCTGCTTCAGCTGATGATTTCGAAACAGTTTGTTGTTTCTTGGCACGCCAGGAGATCATAGACTCTCCAAGAAATACACAAAATCCAGTTACTGAGCGTCGAGTATCTACACATGCACCCCAATCCGCATCTGAGAACAGCTGAAGCTTCAGATTAGACTTCGATTTATATAGTAATCCTTGACCAATTGTTCCCTTTACATATCTGAGTATATCAAGTGCTGCCTCCATATGAGTTGTTCGTGGCTTAGAAACATATTGACTAAGCTTATTTACAGCAAAAGCTAAGTCTGATCGAGTAATTGTAAGGTACAGCAATCTTCCAATCAGTCTTCGATAGGATGCAGGATCATCAACTAAATCACCATCATCTTGCGTAATTCTGATATTAACATCCATAGGAGTACTTCGTGGTTTACATCCCAAAAGGTCTGCTTCTGTTAACAACTTTAGAGCATAATTTCTTTGGCAAATTGAGATGTCAATAGAAGATCGTGCCACCTCTATGCCCAAAAAATACTTTAAACTCTCCAAATCTTTCAAAAGAAATCTGCCATTAAGTAATTCTGTCAACTCAGTGGCTTCTTGTTTACTGTTTGTAGCTATCACTATATCATCAACATACACTAACAAGGCCAAAAAAACTGTACCACGAATTCTTGTGACTAAGGAGTTATCTGCATGGGACTGAGAAAAACCAATTTCTAACAATGTGGAAGAAAACTTTGCAAACCATTGTCGTGAAGCTTGTTTAAGACCATAAAGTGACTTGTGAAGTTTGCAAACTGCATTTACAGGTAACATCTCCCCCTCACGACAATAACCAGGAGGTAAAGTCATATAGACTTCTTCAAGCAAATCACCATGAAGAAAAGCATTATTAACGTCAAGTTGAGTAAGAAACCAACCACGAATAGATGCAAGAGCAAGTAATGTCTTGACAGTAACCAATTTGGCAACAGGAGAAAAAGTCTCAAGATAATCGAGACCCTCTTGTTGAGTATAACCCTTGGCCACTAAACGAGCTTTGTGACGTTGCAAACAACCATCAGCACCAAATTTTGCCTTATAGACCCATCGACAACCAACTGCGGTCTTGTTTGCAGGTAAAGACACAATAGACCATGTGTCATTGAGCTCTAAAGCCTTAAGCTCTTCAGCCATGGCCTGTCTCCACTCAGGCAAAACAAAAGCTTGAGCAAAAGTGTCAGGCTCAAGAACAGAAGAAATGTTATTAACAAAGACACAATAAGAAGGTGATAATTTGGAAGAAGAAAGAACAGAATGCAAAGGATGAGCAGTGGAAAAATTGGAGGAAGACTGAACCATATAGCATTGGTAATCAGTGAGATGAGAAGGCTTTTGTAATGATCTTACAGAACGAGTGGTTTGTTTCTGGACAGGAAGAAGTGAGGGAAGAGACTCAGGAAAAGGTAAAACAGTATCTTGGAATATGTCAGGAAGAACAAGAGAAGAAGAAGATTCCTTGAATGGAAAAATGTCTTCATAAAAAATGACATCCCGAGATATAAACACTTCATTTGTGTGAATGTTCAACAACTTATAAGCTTTATATCCTGGGGGATAACCAAGAAATATACATTTGACAGCTCGTGGGAAGAATTTATGTCGTGAGGACATAAGAGTGGAAGCATAACAAAGACACCCAAACACCTTCAAGTGAGAATACATAGGATGTTTACCATATAATTTGTCAAAAGGAGTTTGATTATCAAGAATTTTAGAAGGAGTACGATTGATGAGATACACAGCAGTGTTAATGCAATTACACCAATAGACAAGTGGAATATTGGACTGAAACAAGAGAGCCCTTGCCACATTAAGTATATGCTGATGTTTTCTCTCAACAATAGAGTTTTGTTGAGGTCTTTCCACACAGGAATAATGATGAACAATACCCTCTTTGTTAAAGAGATCAACAAAACCAAGCTCAGGAGCATTATCACTTCGTACGGATTTAATACAAGCATTGAATTGAGTTTTGACCATGCGACTAAAAACTGGAAAAATATTAGACGCATCAGATTTATTTCGCAACATATATACCCATGTGAACCTTGTATGATCATCAACAATGGTAAAGAAATATCGATAACCTTCAACGAAAATTGGAGTAAAAGGACCCCATATATCAATATGTAAGAGATTAAAGGAACGCTCACGAATCTTATTGAGAGAAACAAAAGGCAATCTCTTTTGTTTAGACAAATGGCATATTGAACAATGTTTTATTTCTGAAGCAATTGGATCAAATTGTAAGATATCACCTATGACAGAAATTCTAGTAGAAGAAGGATGCCCCATACGGCAATGCCATAATTCTGTCTTAAGAACACTACAAACTAAGGAAGAAGAAGACATATCTGGTTTGAGTAGCACATATATGTTTCCAACTCTTTTACCCGTCCCAATCATTTTGGTCTTGTTGATATCCTGGATATGACAAAAATCAGACACAAAAGACACGGAGCACATGAGAACTCGAGTAAGAGTGCTGATTGATAGCAAATTAAATTGGAAATGAGGAACATATAGAACATCATGGAGAATGAGATCTTTGGTTAAACAAACAGAACCCAAAAGTTTTACTGGAATAGTAAGACCATTAGGCAATGTGACAGTAGAGTTAACTGCCCTGGAAGAACTAAATAAGGAGATGGAACAACATATATGATGAGTTGCTCCTGTATCTATTACCCAATCTGTTCTTGAAATGGAAAAGGAAGAAGAAGATGATAAGTGTTTACCAGCAGAACAGGACACAATATGCTCTTGCTGTTGTCCTGTCGAATTGGAACCATTCCCAGCTTGGAGCTTAGTACTCAGAAACTCTATGAGCTGCTGACATTGATTTTGAGTCAAGGTGTCTATGGAGGTATTTGAAGATAACTCTGCAGTCCCTGATATTTGATGAGCTTGTGCCTTATTCGAAGTAGAATTCTGATTGTATCTTGGATGTCCAGGTGGAAATCCATGAAGCTTAAAACACTTATCAACAGTATGATTTGTGAAGTGACAATAAGAACACATCATCTTATCCAATTTTCCTCCATTTGATCTCTGAAATGGTCTCGTGTATGCAGCAGCAGAAACATTGAATGATGGATTTTGTGGCTTTGCAAACGTAGTAGAAGCTATGGTAACTGGTGAACTTACAGAATTTATACCAGTTGGAGAATCAACAACTACTTTAGGAATGCTACAATGTATGGATCTCTGCCTCTCTTCTTGCACTACAAGTGAAAAAACTTTTGTAATTACCGGTAGGGGCTCTGTCATTAATATCTGTGCTCGAACCTGTGCATAAGATTCATTTAACCCCATCAAAAATTGCATCACACATTCCTGATTTTGATAGTTGACCCATTCCTTCGTTGAACCACAATTACAGATTGAATTTGGTTGATAGTCTCGCAACTCATCCCAAAGCGTTCGCAACTTGGTATAATATGAAGTAACATCCATTGATCCTTGTTGTAATTCACCAAGATACCTCTTAATCTGATATACTCGCGGAGCATTGCTCTAATGAAATCGATCGCGCAAATCTGTCCAAATCTCACTAGCAGTTGTCATGTACATAAGACTATCAGCAATTTCTCGTGTTATAGAATTCAGAAGCCAAGATATCACCATGCTATTGCATCTAATCCAAGATCCATATAGCAAATCATCAGATCGAGGACATTGAATTGAAAATTCAGTAAAACTGAGCTTGTTTTTCGCTGTTAAAGCCACAATCATAGCTCGACTCCAAGTATTGTAGTTTGATAGCACAAGAATATGAGATACGAGCTTCAAACCAGGATGATCTCCATTTTGGAGGAAATAAGGACTGCTTGAATCTTCTGAGAATGCGCGAACAATCGGATTTGGATTTGGAGCTTGATTTCCTCCTCCTCCTCTCGCCATCGTGAGCCGATCAAAGTTGAAATTGGAACAATCTTCAAACAATCAGAGTTATGGATCTAGCTGCTCTGATACCATATTATAAAAATATTCATAGCTCATAAATCGAGCTTGATATGTAAAAGAGATTTCATATATTGAAGAAGAGTTTACAGAGACTCAAACATGCCTATTTATAGTAAAATGATGACTGAGATTATACTAAGCCTAACTAAGAGACACGTAAGCTAATATACACGTAAGCTAATATTTAATACTATTATGTCAGCAATTTGATCAAAATAGCCGAATATTTAAAATTAATGTATCAAAATCAAATCAAATTTAATGGATGAATTAATCCAAAAATGTAGCACTAAAAAAGATCATTTTCCATAAATATTAGTTGAAATATCTCTATTTACTACTCTAAACAAAATAATTTAGAACCTCAAACAACATGCATCTATCATCTTGTACACAGTGAAAGAATTGTTGAAGCTATCGAATTGATCGATATACTATATTTGCAGGAATTATTTTCGGCTGGAACTCATACTTCGTCCTCAACAATCGAATGGACAATGGCGGAGCTGATACGAAACCCACAAATCAAAGAAAAAGCTCAACGAGAAGTGAGAAAAGCCTGTAAAGGAAATGTGAAAGTAGAAGAAAACGATCTCCAAAGTCTCACATACCTAAAATTAGTCATCAAAGAGTCACTGAGACTCCATCCACCCGCCCCGTTGATGGTCCCTAGAGAAACTACAGAGAATTGCACCATCGACAACAAATACGAAATCCCCGCAAAAACTCGAGTCATTTTCAATGCAGCTGCAATCGGGACGGACCCGAAATATTGGGAGAACCCTGAAAAGTTCTATCCAGAGAGGTTTTTGAACAGAGATGTCGATTTCAGAGGGCATCATTTCGAGTTGCTTCCATTTGGTGCTGGCAGAAGAGGGTGCCCTGGAATCAATTTCGCGGTTTCTTTGGTAGAGCTTGCGATCGCGAATCTTTTGTTTTCGTTCGATTGGGAGCTCCCGCGGGGAATGTCACCACGAGAGCTTGATATGGAAGAAGCACCTGGGATCGCGACGCATAAGAAAATCCCACTTTGCCTCGTAGCTTCTCCACCACCAACTGATATCCATTAATATGTTTTGTGTAATTAGTAACACTTATTGAACGTAACCTCGGTTTTTTTGGTTATGTAATTTTGGCTTGTTTTGAATTTTGAAAATTTATTAACTATATGTGGTAAATTGAAGTACTTAATTCTATCGGTATTATGAATTTTTATTATAGTTTAAATATGATTGAATATGAGATATGTGTTTAGTTTAAAATTCAGAATATCATTTGGTCAGTTATCTCTGCATCCTTCTTTAGCCCAATGATGATGGTTACCCCAGACTCTAGACACAACTTCACTACGAGGTTTTCAAATGACTTTTTCGAGATGACGCCAAAAATTAAAGCCTTAAAACTAAACTGAATAGAGGGAGAAGTGTGGAATGTGAATTTTCAAATTGCTGCTTCGGCTCCTATTTATAAACAGGAGTTCGAAAGTTCCGATCTACCATTTGGACCTTCCGATCTTGTACGCACCGAACACGTATTCAGTCATTGGACAAATCATTGTGCAGACAGACCTCGGACCTTCCAATCCCTAATTCAGACCTTCCAAACAACCTCGAGTCAAATCACCAATCAGATATCCATACCATATTATCTGAGAGAGTTTAGAAGTTCCGATCTCAAGTTCGAAGCTTCCGAACACCACCCTCGACTTTCGAACTTTTCAAGCTCTAGTTCAGACCTTCCGAACTACTCGAACTCTAGATGCCCTCCGGGTCATTTTGAACGTTCTGATTCCGATTTTTTACTTATTTTCTTAAATGAGAGTTTCTTAATCATGTTTTAATCATGTAAACAAATTTAGATGATTTATTTAATTAAACAAAAGTCGGGTTACTACAAGTAATTTATATCGCGAACATTTTATCAATAAATATCCGATGCACAGTTGATGTTCTTCTTGACAAAAATGTGAAAATACAAAACTTTCATATGTTAATCACTACTTTGATATGAAATTGGATTGTGCATAAACAAACTCTTGAACATTAAAATATATATATATATATATATATATATATATATATATATAAACAAAAAAAAAATTTGGAACAAAACCCTTGAACATTAAAAAAAATATATTAGGATATCAACTCCCTATTCGGCCGATCTCGAACATTTGGATCTTGAATATTTGGGCTCCAACATGTATTGGGTAAGGGATTAAGGAGGAAAAAAAATTCTGATTTTTATGGGAACAAAAATTAAATAAGAAGATTATAGGACGGTCCTTAGTTTTGTGTTTTCCACTCCTCCCCTCTTCTCTGCAAAGAAGTTGAGTAAGGGAGACAAGGAGTCGACAAACCATTGACTGCAAAATTGGGTTTTTTTTTTTATTTTTAATTTTAAAAAATAAAACATTATTAAAAATAATGCATGCTCCATTGGATTACAAAAATAATGCAAATCCGCGTCCGCTTATGCTAGCAGCGGACGCTGCAAGCATGACTTGCAATTTGCACGTTCCCATGTCCATGTGCACTCCTTTTTATTGTTTTTTTTGTTTTTAAATTAATTATATAATTATTTATATTTTGTAAAATAATTATTTATTTAGTATTATTTATTATTCGTATGACAATTTTTTTCTCAAAAATTTGAATTTTAATTATAATTTTCGAATTTATGATCGGATTGAATAATTATTAAGAAAACAAAAAAAAATTATGGTTAAAAAAATTAGTTGATTAAATAAATTTTTTTGATCATATATATTTATAAAAAAATTAGTTAATCTAAATAAACATATTTTCATTAAATTTATTTTATTTTTAAAATATAAATCATATTTTTAACTTAAATTTTTGGTAACAAAGTTTATATATTTATTTTAATTGGTTTGAATATATGGAGGTCCATCGGTTATGTTAATAAACGTAGAGGAGTTAATTCAGATTTATTTGAGCCGAATTGATGCAAAAATTCTATTAGAAAATTTTTCAACTCGAACTCGATACAAAAAAAAATCATCTCAAAAAATACGAACTCGAACCGACCCGAATATATCAGAATTAATCCTCTAGGTCTATCCATAGAACTGAATGACTTGCAGAGATCCAGACGAATTAAAATAAGTCAATAACTCTGTTAACAAATTATTAATACAAGAAATAAAAGTTATATTAAAAATATGTTTATTTAATTTAACTAATTTATCGAAATATGTTTATTTAATTTAACTAATTTTTCTATAAATATAACTGATCAGAAATAAATTTATTTAAATAATTAAGTTTTATTGTTTTATTAGAAAATTGATTAGCGGAGTTATTGATTTATTTTAATTTGTTTGGATATCTGAAAGTCTCTTTGGATAAACCTAAAGGATTAATTCAGATATATTCGGGTCGATTGGAGTTTAATATTTTTCAAGATGATTTCGTTTCGTCTCGAGTTCGGATCGAGAAATTTTCTAATAGTATTTTTGCATCAATTCGACTCAAATAAATCTGAATTAACTCCTCTACGTTTATTCAACCCAATCATAAATTATTTTTTGTTTTCTTAATAATTATTCAACCCGATCATAAATTCAAAAATTAGAATTAAAATTTAAATTTTTGAGAAAAAATTATCATACTAATAATAAATAATACTAAATAAATAATTATTTTATAAAATATAAATAATTATATAATTAATTTAAAAACAAAAAAAATAAAAAGGGGTGCACATGGGAACGTGCAAATTGCAAGTCCCCGTGCATATGCTGATGCTGGCATGAGCGGACGCTGCAATTGCATTATTTTTGTCATTCGCTTAAGCATGCATTATTTTTAATAATGTTTTATTTTTTTAAATTAAAAATAAAAAACCCTGAAAAATTATTTGATATGTGTTACGACTTTTTATTATTTTCTATTTCATTTATTATAGTAATATGAACGCCTGAACGGCTTTCCATAAGGGTTAAGGGACAATATGATGACGTTTGAATTTTTTTTTTTTTTTTAAGCATTTTGTTTTTTTTGTTTTGTTTTTGTTTTTTTGTTTTAGAATACTTTTTATTTCATGTTGATTGTTGCACCTTACTCCTTAGTCCAATGTATTACGGCCTTGATGGGAGTGGGACAAGAAAATGTATCCTTAGACCTTACCTCCTTTGATGTGAAAATGTATCCTTAGACCTTACTATTAAATTAAGGGTAAATGATTTAAAAATCTCTACCAACCCTTCAAACTTTATCTTAACTCCATAACCACAATTTTCTTTATTTCAACTCCCTAGTGGTCTCCATTTTTGAATTAAATATTATTTAGCAACTAATCCTTTGTACATGACATTGTTAACCTATCGAACCAGTCCCGGTCATGCAAGACTATCAGTTACGCAAGGTTTCCAGCCAATATACTCCGAATTAGGGTCCAACATGCTTCCGTGAGATGAAATAAATTTAAATACCTCTTTGACCAAAATGTCGTCGGATCATACCTGCCGAGTTTTACGAAGTGCTCCTCACACTCCAACCACGCAGTCGCAACAGATGGTTTCTGCACAAGCTCTTTCAACGACACCCAGCACAGCCTTAATTCATTTTCTACCTTAAGGCGTATGGTATATAAATTTAATTATAAAATATGAGCATGAAAGAACAAGAGGCTTTAAAGAAATTATTCAGACATGATATTATTACATAAATCAACTCCTTTGAAGAGGAGAAGACAACTTGTTTAGCTACTCATAGTAGCCTTGTTCTTGTAATACATAAAGAAAACTTAATACAATAAAGAGAGAAATATTACAACAATTTATTTGTAAGAAAACTGAAGGGAATGATCGATATCTTCAGCTTCCTTGAACGCCTGTATTTATAGCTGAGGTTCCACTCGTTTCACCGAGAAACTTCAGGGAATCTTACAGCTATCTTCTATTTTTTTATGCCATTATTGATGACATCTTTTACTAGTGGTGGAGGCAGCTGTCTTGTATTTTTTATGCCATTATTGATGGCATCTTTTACTAGTGGAGGAATCATATGTCTGCCACTTTCTTTTGGCTTTATTCTCCTCACATGTCTGCTTTATTGTTGTCGGGACATCTTTTGCTTTTGAAGTAGGCCCCTGTGAAAACGCATCTTTGGTGGTCCTTGTCCACCTTTGCTTGTCTCGGAAAAATCTTTTCGATCCGTTTGGGGTCTGAAGTTTTTTCCGAATTCTGGCTCCTTCTGGTTGGGACACTCTGGGCAGATGTTCTCTGACCATCTTCCGATATGAGCCATGTTACAAAATTTTTGGCGAGTCTCTTTACTCCTCGGCAGCTTGTTGTTCCATAAAAAGTTTCTCTTCTTTTCGAAGAGTTCTTCCGCAAAAGCCGTAGTTTTTCCTGTCATTGTGTTTAACAGGAATTATCCGTTCACAGAATTCTGATAAAATTTGAACAAAAACTTGACCTTGTCCATCTCGGTGAGACAAACCCAAATACCCCATGCCCTTCTGGTTGAGATTTTATTTTCTCCAAAAGTGGACACTAATGGTATTTCCTCAGGAATATGGTCCTTAATGAATCTTTGATTATTCATGTCAGGTCTCCTTAGCTTGATGAAATGAAAGGGTTCGTGTGATCTTTTCCCTGTTGGTTCTGGAGCTGCACTAAAGAAATATAATTCAAGCACATCTCCTCTGGACAAATGGTCGTTATTTGCCCATGTTTTTTGGATTGCTTCCTGAATCAATTTGGGTAACTGTGATATCTTCGGAAAGCTTGGTGACGTTGTATAAACTGAGGCCAAGGCTCCAAATTCATACCAAAGCTTTACATCCTTAGGATTGACATTGTTTTTTAGCCACATCCTTGGATATATCCCTGCAACATCAACCCTGCAAGTGTTAGAGTTAATTTCACTTTTTGTACTTAATTTCTCCCACCTCTGTTGATAAACCTGAAATGGAGAAATAATAGTTGGATTAGTATCGATCTTAGATTTGCCTTTGTCAGTGTTGGGCCTAAGATTGATCTCTTCCTCTTTTACCCTAGAGGCGGAGGGTTGACTTGATGAGGAATCCTCATCAATTGTTGCTTCATCTAGATCATCAAAAGCTGATGATAGATTAGCACTTGTTTCTTGAGTTTTAGCTTCCTCAACATCTTGTTTTCCAACCGGTGGTTGTATTTCTTGTTTTTGTAAAACCAATGGTTTTAGCATATCTTGTTTATGAGAAACCAATGGTTTCTCTATGGCCTTCACAATTGGCCCTTAAATAGCAGCCCATAGTTGTGTTTGAGCTTGCATACATCCTGTAATTCGATTAGATACTTTTATCCGATCAGCTTGCATACATCCTTTTATTCGATTAGATACTTTTATCCGGCCATTTCAGCATTAATGGCTAATTGGTTGAACTCGGTTTGAAGCAATCCAAGATGTTCCCTGAGATGCCTCTGCATTTTCATGATGGAATCCACGTCACTGTCTTCCATCTCTTGTTAAGAAATCTGCAAGAATATTTTCATGAGATTTAATAATAACAATATCAAAAATATAATTTTGACATAATGCTTGCCATCTTAATAACCTAGTTTCTCAGGTTTAGATTCAATCTTATTTTTTAAGAAAGCTTTTACCTGGGTGTTATCAACCTTTAACGTGAATTTTTTAGCAAGTAAAAATAATGGCCATTTTTCGAAAGTCCTTTTAACTGCATAAAATTCCTTTTCGTTGATATGCCATCTGATTGCCTCTGATTCTGAAAAAAGACCGCTACAGTATCTGTATGATATTTCTCCATCCGGAGTGATTTTGGTAAGGACTGCTGCCCACCAATCGTCACTAGCATCCGTAAATAAAACCAGACCATCTTCATCTTTGGGTATAGCCATTTTTGGGAGATTCTTACATATCTCATTTAATTGGTTTATCCATTGAGTATGGTCTTCGGTCCATATAAACCTAGCATCCTTTTTTAACAAAGGACTGAACACCTTTATGTACATTGCTAGGTTGTTAATGAACATCCCTGCGAAATTAACTACTCCAAGAAAACTCTGGAGTTGTTTTATGTCTTTGAGTTTATCTGGAAAATTCTTTACCTTTTTCACAATATGAGGTTGTAGAATTATTCCAGTTTCATCAATATCAATACCAAGGAATTCAATTTTCCTTGTTGCTATGACTGCTTTCTTTTCAGATAAGATCAGTCCTTCTTGTTTACAAATTTTAGAGAAAATCTCTAAGTGTTTAATGTGTTCGTCTATATTTTTTGATGCTATAAGAATATCATCAATATAAACAAACATAAATTTGAAATAATCTTTAAAAATGTTATCCATCTTTCTTTGAAATATCTGGGGTGCATTAGCCAATCTCATAGGCATAACTTCCCAAATATAGTGTCCTTGTGGAGTAGAGAAGGCTGTGAATTTCTTACTGCCTTCTTCCATTCGAATCTGGTAAAATCCAGACTTACAATCAAATTTTGAGAACACTCTAGCATTTCATACACAGCTAATTAGGTGTTCTCTACTCGGTATGAAGTATCCATCAAACTTCAGGATTTTATTAATACCTTGGTAGTTAATAACTAACCTGGGTTTCCTTCTTTTTATTTCACCATGATTTCTGACCAAAAATCCTGGGCTGCTATATGGTGAAACTCCTTCTTTGATTAGACCAATGTCCAAATGTTCCTTGATAATTATTCTCATATCCCTTTGATCTGTTATGTTCATCGGGATAGGCTTATATCTGACGAATTCATACTCTTTGCCTTCCTTTAGAGTAAGACTAGCTTTGAGTTGATTTCTATCCCACCAAGCCAAAGGATGCTCGTTGTAACTTTTTTTGAGCCTCTTTTTGACATCTTCTAGGGATACCTTATTTTCTAACTCTATATCTCTGTGATTTAGAGTCACCTTGAGAAGCTTCATATCCTCTGTTTGGAGTTCTTGTTCTGTTGTTATTTTCAACATGGTTTCTCCAAACCTTCTTGGATTTTTCATCTTTGGGTGAAAAAGTTGTCCTTTATCACCACGCTGGCTGCGAAATATTATCGGCAATTGGCGATAAAAAACAACTTTGAGTCTTTGAACGATAATTTTATGATCACAAATTATTATTATTATTATTATTATTATTATTAATATTATTATTATTAATTTATTTATTTCTTTATTTATTTAGCTCTATTTTAGCTTTACATGGCAAGCGTATTTGACGTGTTTTCTTATTTTTGGTCAATAGTGAGTGAATTTAAGGGTTATTATTATTCTTTTCGCACTGGCTTCTACTTTTTAAAGAAAAATTTTAAAAAAAAATGGATATCAATTAGTTGAGATGCCTTGGACTCAAACACAAGAATTCAACTTTGACAAGAAGAGATCTACCACAAAAGCAGATGTTTTATCTTTTAACCTTATGTGCAAAAATATATGTAAAACTCAAAATAACTTTTGAATCGAATTTTTCATCATTAGATTGAGTTTGAGCCGAATTTTTTAATCATTAAATCGAGTTTTTAGTTATTGGCTTGTGTTTTCGGTGCAGTTTTTCGTCATTGGATGATGAAGGTTTTAATCTTGGAAATCGTTTTTGAGTTGAATTTGGGTCGAATTTTTAATTTGGGTGAAGTTTTTCATCTTGGGTTGGAGCTTTCGTCGTTGGGTGGAGAATCCAATTTTAATATGGACAAAATTATCTCTCGGCGGTTCCCTCTTTGTTTTCTTAGGTCTCGTTTGGATTTGGTAGACATTTTTGTAGTGTTTGGAAGAATTTCTTAGAAGCACTTCTCAACTTTTTCGTTAACAAAAATTTGAAATTTTGTGAAATTTTGTTAACGAAAAGCTGAGAAGCGCTTCCTAAAAGCTCTCTCAAATACTACCAATTTATTAAATGAGAAGCACTTAAAAAGTACTTTTTTGGCTTGACTTTTGAAACCAAACGGGCTTAATTTCCCAAATTAAAATGTCAATTGAATAACAATAAACATTAAACTTCACAAAAATCATTAAAAATCTAGAATCAATACACTTATTTGAACTATAAACACTAGAAACATACAAATGATCAGCATAAAAAAAGAATAATGCTAGAGGTACAACCAATATATCGTACAACGATATTTACAACAATGATGTCACGATATTTTGCTATTATCCCGGGAGTTTTTTTTATATGATATCGTGAGATTTTGCATTCAATGTATCGTGAGATTTGATAAATTAAAATTTTGTATTGAATTTTTTGTGGTGTAAAAATTATTGTACAAATTTGGTTGTACATGTAGCATTGCTCTAAAAAAAATTCATTAATTTTGTTAGTGCCTGTTATAGTCATCGAAACTTCCGGGAGAAAAACACACAAACGTAGAAAAAAAAAGCTACATATGCAAAAAAATTCGATGACACCCTTTAGATTAGCTACCCAAAAAATTGATCAAATTTCCTTCAAAAAATTAAAAAGAAAAATTTATCAAGTATTCCAGATTCCTTTGCATCTGATAAACGGTTGAGTCGACGCTACCCGCAGGATAATGCCATGTGGGTGACGTGGCGGCTCATGATTGGATAAAATAAGTGGGCCCCCACGTGGAACTCACTATTTTTTATTAATCATGGGTTACACGTCACCCGCAAGATAGTACCCTCCGGGCGGCATGTACCACACTCTGATTAAACCTGAGCCGTGGATGCTGCAAACGAATCATTTTCCTATACTTATAGGTCAGGTGACTCAGGTGGGACATGAAAGCTTGCATCTATCCCCATTACAAGATGTAATAAAAAAAAATTATTGAAATCTCAATCTCCACTCTATCCACAGCCTTGGGAAGATAATGGGTTCTGAAATTTTCTTGATGCTCTGTCTCAGCTTAATCGCACCTATACTCTTGTTCTTACTCAAGAAAAAGAAGAGGAAAAGAAAGCTCCCTCTTGGCCCCAAGAAACTCTCACTAGTAGGCAATCTTCATCAACTCGGAAGGTTACCTCATCGATCCCTTCACGAATTGTCCAAAACATATGGAGATCTCATGCTCTTGCATTTGGGGTCGGTGCCGACTTTGGTCGTTTCATCGGCCGACATGGCAAGAGAAATCTTTAAATCACACGATCTTGCTATTTCGGGCAGGCCCCCTTTGTATGTAGGCAAGAAAATAGGTTACAATTCATCCAATATTTCTCTAGCACCGTACGGGGAGTATTGGAGAGAAGTGAGAAAGATCGCGGTTTTGGAGCTTTTGACTGCCAAAAGGGTCCAATCTTTCGGCAAAATAAGGGAGGAAGAGGTGGCTCTCATGATCCGTCGTGTGTCCGAATATGGTGCGAGTCCTGTAAATTTGAGTTCTTTGACGTTTTCACTGTCGAACAATGTTGTCTGTCGAGCGGCTTTCGGAATGATGAGCCCCGATGTTCATGCGAATGACGAGGTAATGGGCAAGTTCCAGCGGATTCTTCAAGAAGTGCAGAATGTGGCTGCGGATTTCAATGTGGCGGATTTTTTTTTCGAGGCTGGCTTGGATCAACAAGTTCAACGGTGTCGACCGGAAGATCGACCGGAATTTCCTGGACTTGGACACTTTCTTGGACAGAGTTATTGAAGAACATCGCGATCCCAGCAGGCCTAAACCTGATCAAGAAGATATTATCGACGTCTTGCTTCGAATCCAGAAGGACCCCGATCAAGCACTCATGCTGAAAGATGAACATGTCAAGGGTGTTCTTATTGTTAGTACTCTTACCCTTCCAATTCTCCTTTTAATGTTTTCTTCATCTTTTAACTTCACCAAGATCTATTGTCTTTTGAAAGAACACAACTAGGGGTATTCATTGGGTCCGAACCGAACAGATCGGTTAACCGAACCGAAATTCACCGAAAATCCGAACCGAAAATCGAACCGAATTTAACGGTTCGGTTCGGTTAAAAACCGAAATTTTTCGGTTAACCGAACCGAAAATCCGAAAACCGAACCAAAAAATTTTCGGTTCGGTTTTCGGTTCAAACCGAATTTTCGGTTTCGGCTTGGTTCAGGCGGTTAACTAAACCATGAACACCCCTAAACACAACAACTCCGATTGTTGAATTGTTAATTGTTAATTGTGTCTGTGAATTCTATTCTTTTATATAGACAAAGATAAATCTCTGTTTGAATGAGTTTCTGGCGTGAGATAGGTCGAATTTCAATTATTAAAAATGTGACGGTTTTAATTTATTGATTAATTTAATTTGTGAGACAAATAGATTGTGAGTCAATAAACAATTGTGGATATATATTAGCTTCACGTATAGAGATAAGATTTCAAAGTTAACCGATGGATTGATATTTGCAGGATATATTTGCTGTCGGAACCGATACTTCATCTACAACGATCGAATGGACATTGGCGGAGATCATGAGAAATCCCGAAGTCAAAGAGAAAGCTCAGCAAGAAGTGAGAAAAGCTTACAAAGGAAAAGTTAAAGTAGAAGAAAACTATCTCCAAACACTCACATACCTAAAATTAGTCATCAAAGAGTCGTTAAGACTTCGACCACCCGTCCCGTTATTGATCCCTAGAGAAACTATAGAGAAGTTCACTATCGACAAGTACGAATTCTCCGCAAAGACTCGAGTACTTTTTAATGCCACAGCAATTGGAATGTGTAAGGAAATAATAGTTGCACATAAACAGTTTGAGGTGTTGACAACACCTACTATAACACCTTGAGTAATTTGCAGCGGAATATAAGTTAAACGTGTATAAAATAAATAAGCAACCAAATAAATAGACTCAATTGAATTAAGCAATAGTATAAATACTCTTGCAGTGCCTCAGGGCAAAACTTCACTAGAAAACTTTCACAGAGTGTTACAAACCCTAACACTAGTGACTATTGTAAAAATCAATTTTTCAAGACAAGTGAGAAAATAAATAATAAAGTTTCTCCTAAAAAGCATTCTCTATGAAATAGAATAATGAAAAAAAAATAAGGAGAAAAACTCTTGAAGCCAAAACACGTGAGTAGCACACTTCTTCGATCAACAATCTCCGAATTGTTCTTCATGGCTTCAAGCACTATGTTCAACCGTCAAGCTCCAGCCGTTCTATGAACGTATTCTTTTGCTTTTGAAAACTCACGGTCTCTCAATGATCGATCCCTTTCTTGTAGGCGTATGCCATCAATAAATAGAGCAAGAGTCCTTCTTTAGAATGTTTCCTTGTAGACGCATGACTCTAGATCTTGATCAAGGCAAATCTACACAATAAAGAATTAAATCAAAAGATATTACATAACATAATATTCTGATAACTTTAATTAAATCAAGTTATTCAAGGAATTAAATAACTTCATGTCCAAGAAAGACAAAAGATAATTAATAAAATATTTTTCAAAATAGGATGATTTTAAGGAATAAAATATTCCTTTCAATCTCCCCCTTTTTGCCTTTCTGGACAAAACACAACTAAACTCCCCCTTAATCAAAACTCCCCCTGAATAGATTCTCCTCCTAAGTATAAGCAGAGGTGTTGTCACAAGATGTTGGCAACATCTAGCTATGACATCTCAAAATTAATACGAAACATCAGTGATAAACAAAAAGGTTTTGATTAGGGACAGAGCAAAAACAGAGCAATTAAACCTTAACCTAAGAGAAACAAATAAACTAGGAAAGCCAAAAACTAAAAATCAGAAAACCAAACACTAAAAATTAGAATTGATTGCTCTCGGAAGCCTCATCACTGTCTTCTCCCCATTTTTGTTCAGAAGGGCCAGCTCCCCTTAAAAGAGACTCATAGTGAGCCTTTAACCCTTTGTAATATGCAAGGTCAGCCTGAGCTTGTGCAATCTTCTGTTCAGCATGCACCAATTGAGCTTGAATAAATGTTGAATCAACAGCTTGAGCAGCAGAAGGGGGCACAAAAATAGTAGTGGCAGAAGGGGTGTTGGTCACACCTGCCACAACACCTGTGGCAACATCTGACTCAGACCAAGGAAGATCAATTGTTCTGTTTCCTTTGAGTAGAGCAGGTGCAATTTTCATCAATTCCCCAGGCTCAGTAAGTACTTCATCATTATCCTTCTCAATTTCTTGAGACAGCAGCATAGAATAGATCAAAGATGGATAAGGAAGCTTCAAGGTAGGTTGAGCACAATCTGCAAATCCCATTACAGTGTCAAAAACAAGTCTTCCATAGTTGAAACTTGCGCCTGTGCCAATGGCATAAAGGACAGGAGTCTGGTGCTTTGTCACAACTGTAGAATTTTCGGAGGGAGTCCATGTCTTCACAGCAGTCTTGTGCAAAACAGAGTAGAAAGATGTGAGCTTGGCAGCCTGCAACTTCTTAGGATGGGAGGGAAAAATAGTGACTTGACCACCTGTAATGACAGAGGTCATCTCATCCATAGACGGAAGTGCAGCATCATCAACAGTCAAAGTATGAAGGAAACCATTTATCATGGTAGGACTAAATGCAAAAATCTGTCCTCGCACATACACCTTTCCATACTTGACAAATCTTGGATCCTTCACAGCTTCAGTGAGATTGCAGTAGAATTCTCGAACAATTTCCCTGCAATATGGACCAACAGTAGAGACAGTGGCCAGTAGATTTCTCACTTCAAAGAATCTGACCAAGTTTTGAGCTTCATAGCTCTCGACATCAATGTTACGCTCCTCAAGGAATTCACGATCAGAGTACTGATCCCAGCAGTCAGCAATTTCCTTGGAATAAAAAGCAGAGGAATAGGAGGAATTTACCCGGTACTCTTCTCCTAAGGTGTTGTTCAGGGTGTCGGCAACACCTTCCTCAGCACCTTCTGCTTATTCTTATTCAGAGTCACCAGAATCTGACTCTTCTTCCAACTCATCCTCAGCATCTGAATCCTGACTTGAAGTAGAGCTGGAACTCTCAGAAGGTTTAGGGCGATTGTCAGCATATTCCTGAAGCATCTCTTCATCAGGTTCATCATCCGATTCCTGAGTAGGAGATGATATAGGCTTTTTGCCGTGGGCCTTCTTTATCTTAGCCATGAACTGGGCTATGAAAATCTCCTCATCATCAGATGGCACAAGAGGAGCAGTAGAAGATGGTCCCTCAGAAACTGGAATAGAAGCAGGAGCTACTTTTCCAGCAGGAACAGATGGAGTCTCTGATTCAGTGGATTCACTGTCAGAGGATGAACTTCCTTTAGATTTTTTTTCAGATTCAAATGGGACGGGGATGGTTGGAACTGAGGGTTCCATTGCACTTGCTTTTCCCCTCTTTCGATCCACCAGTTTGTAATCTTCATCATCACTTGCATCTCCTGAAGAAAACTCTGTATCTAGCATAGAAGGCCTTGATGATTGACCCTTTCCACGGAAACGATTTGTGGCAGTGTAATCTGGATTATATCCAGCTTGTCTCTTCGATCGTCGGGTCAAGGGTTTTGATGGAAACACCCTGTTCAGCACACTCATGTCCGGAATATTTTCCACGTCGATGGCATTACCAGGCTCTCCTGGAGCGATGGAGTCCAGAGGCACTGGTTCCTCAGCAACCGGAACAATAGCTTGTTCAACCACAGGGTGTGGTGATGTAGGTGCTATGACACCTTCCGCAGCATCTTCATTGTAACCCATTTTATAACGAATATCTTGGGGATCAAAACCCTTTCCTGCCATGAAATTACGTGAGGATAGAGAAAAGAAGCAGGATACAATAACACAGAGAAGATGAGGGAACGCGGGATGAAAATAGAGAGGAAAAGTGTTCCCAAAATAAGATAAAATCCCAGATAAATAAACCCTCAAACCTTTCCTATTCTAACTCGGATTCTGAGTAGGCCCCAATGGTAACAATGACCCTAACGGTAACAAAGTGAGAAACGGTAACAAATCTATTTTAAATTAGGCAATAAATCCCATTGATTTCCTCCGATAATCTTGGCCAAATATTTCACCAAACATTTCCAATTTTAACTCCTCATCAGATTCTAACTCCACTGAAACAAAGTCCAATCACTTTTAAATTCAAAAATTCAGAGGATAGAGCACAATTCAAAATTTTTGTTAGATCGGAATTTATAACCTTTCAGCCAAAGATATTCACAAAATAAAATATGAATGTCCTAATTATGTCTAAAACAGAATGTGACATAAAATTAAAATGCAATTAGATGCGCAAATATATGTTGACAAATGAGGTGTTATCCACGATGTTGGCAACATCTCCCAGCAACACTTCAGGATTCAGAAAATTTTAATTTCCTATATCATTATTATTGCAGAAGTGGTAGCCTGCACACTAAAGGAACGATCTTCAAATGGACCCCTCTAGGTAGCTTTTTCCATTTGCTTCTGACTATCAATCAAATTTGATGATTGACTTATTTCTTTTAACCATTTTGTTATTTTGAGTTTCTGAATTTGCGAAATCAATTTTCACTTGGGACAGGATCATGGAATACACGAACATCCCTTCACTACTTTGTGATTTAGTCAGAACTCTTTATCAATTAATCCTCATTAAACTGTAAAACAATCTGCAAATAATCCTGAGTGAAAACTGTTCAATGATTACAAAGTATCAAACACTTCACAAACAGAGTGAATGCATGAATGCAGAGATGCCTAAGATCCTAAAAATGCACATGCATGAAAAGGTGTTGTCACAGGGTGTTGGCAACACTCCTGAAAACATCTCGATCCTGTCTATAATGCACATATACTGAGAGATTTTCTTAGGCTGGAAAATCTCTCAAAATCCAAAGCTTTTGTGAAAATATCAGCTAATTGGTTATTAGTTCCAACAAACTCAATTAAGATCATGCTTTTCTCGACCAAATCTCGAATGAAGTGATGTCTAATGTCAATGTGTTTGGTTCGAGAGTGTTGTACTGGATTTTTGGATATATCAATGGCACTAGAATTATCACAGTACACAATAGGAGTATCACTCTTAACACCATAATCATTTAGCATTTGATTCATCCATAGGAGTTGAGAGCAACAGCTACCTACAGCAACATATTCAGACTCGGCAGTAGACAAAGAGACACAATTTTGTTTCTTGCTGTACCATGACACTAAATTATTTCCCAAATAAAAACATCCTCCCGAAGTGCTCTTTCTCTCATCTAAATCCTCAGCCCAATCAGCATCACTAAATCCTACCAAATTCGAATTGGTTTCTTTAGTGTACCACAAACCCAAATTCATGGTTCCTGCCACATATTTCAGTATACGTTTAACGGCCTTTAGGTGAGTAATTTTTGGGTTAGACTGAAATCTAGCACATAGACAAACACTATACATGATATCAGGTCTAGTAGTACTTAAATATAAAATACTACCAATCATGCTTCTGTAGAGGGTGTTGTCAACACCTTCGGCAACATCCTCCCTTGACAGCTTTTCATTAGACCCCATAGGTGTGCTCATGTGTTTAGTGTTATCATTCAGAAACTTTTTCACCAGATTTTTAGCATACTTGCTTTGACTCAAGAATATACCATCATGCATTTGTTTTACTTGTAATTCCAAAAAGTAAGTTAACTCACCAACCATGCTCATCTCGAATGTAGAGGACATGCACTTCACAAAATCATCAACAGGTTTATCATTTGAAGCACAAAAGATTATGTCATCCACATAAATTTGGCAAATTAAGATATTACCTTGAGACTTTTGCACAAATAAAGTCTTATCCACTTCACCTCTTTTGAATCCAATATTCAGCAAGTACTCGATGAGTCTCCCATACCATGCACGTGGTGCTTGCTTCAATCCATGCAATGCCTTTTTCAACTTATACACATAATCAAGATGATTTGGATCCTCAAACCCTTTAGGTTGTTTCACATAGACTTCTTCATTCAGGATCCCATTCAAAAAGGCACTTTTTACATCCATTTGAAAAAGTTTCATACCCATGTTACATGAAATAGCAAGCAAAAGTCGGACAGACTCAATACGGGCTACAGGAGCAAAGGTTTCATCAAAATCCACCCCTTCAACCTGTGTATACCCTTGAGCTACCAACCTAGCTTTATTTCTTATGATGTTTCCCGACTCATCAGTTTTATTCTTGAAAATCCATTTAGTTCCTATGACATTACCATGAGCAGGACACGGTACCAAGTACCAAACATCATTCCTCACAAATTGTTCTAACTCTTCATGCATAGCATTGACCCAAAATTCATATTTTAAAGCTTCTTCAACCCTTTTTGGTTCAATGTTTGACACGAAACAAGAGAATCTTACCTGAGAATATGTAGAACTCATGCACAGTAGACCTGCCATCTTTCGATAATCAACTTTTTCTTTCCTTCGAGTTTGCAAGTCTCCATACACATCTCCAATTACCTGTGAGGTTGGGTGATTCTTCTGAATTCTGCTTGGAATATTCTTTCCAGCTTCGTTTACCTCACTGCTTTCATCAGTATTCTCATCAGTAGGCTTTTCAACTTTTGAATCTGGATTTTCTGTAGGAGGTGTTGTCGGAGGTGTTGGCAACACTCCTTTGACAACATCTATATTTCCAGAATTATCCAGCAGATCATTAACATCATCCTCAGCTGTTTTCTTCTTTAGATTTGCAAAGTCATCAAAAACAACATTAATTGATTCAAAAATAGTTCTTGTTCTCAAGTTATACATCCTATAGGCTCGGCTATTTGATGAATATCCTAAGAACATACACTTATCACTCTTTGCATCAAATTTAGCAAGATGATCTCTATCATTCAAAACGTGACAAACACATCCAAAAACGTGAAAATATTTAAGGTTTGGCCTCTTTCCCATGAGAAGTTCATAGAATGTCACAGTAGTACCATTCCTCAAATAGACTCTATTTGAAATATGACATGCAGTATTCAAAGCTTCAGCCCAAAAACGTTTTGAAATATTTTTAGAACTAAGCATCACTCTTGCCATTTCTTGCAAAGTCCTATTTTTTCTCTCGGCTATCCCATTTTGTTGTGGAGTTTTAGGGGCAGAATATTCATGAGAAATACCTTTCTTATCACACAAGCTAGAAAACGAAGAGTTTTCGAACTCCTTACCATGATCAGAATGAATTCTGATTACCTTCAGATTGTATAGGTTCGAAATTTTGGTGAGCAATTTCTTGAATGCATCAAATGTGTCTGATTTTTCTCTTAGAAAGTTTACCCATGTGTATCTTGAAAAATCATCCACACAAACAAAAGAGTATTTCTTACCACCAAAGCTTTCAACATCCATTGGACCCATCAAGTCCATATGCAAAAGCTCAAGGCAGCGTGTTGTCACAGATGTTGGCAACACCTCGTGTGACACCCTAGTCTGCTTCCCTTTCTAGCATGCTTCACACACAAATGGAATACCAGATTTTAAGTTAGGCATACCTCTTACAACATCTAACTTACTCAAGTTCTTTAATGTCTTGAAATTTGCATGACCCAATTTTTGATGTCATAGATCAAACTCATTCACTTTTGTGTGTCTACAGGCCATTTCTTCTCCGAGTTGATAACAGTTGTCGGACGACCTTGTACCTGACATGACACATAGATTTGATTCATCAAAAACTTTACATAACTTTTTATCAAATTGCACATGCAAATTATCATCACAAAGTTGGCTTATGCTTATTAGATTCGCGGTTAATTCTTCAACATGAAGCACATTGCGAAGCTTGGGCAGTCCAACAACATTCAGAGTTCCCTTTCCAACAATGTTTCCCTTTGAACCTCCTCCATAGGTTACTTTTCTACTTTTCTGTTTGACATAATCAGTGAGAAACTTCTTGGATCCTGTCATGTGACGAGAGCTACCGCTATCAAAGTACCATGCACCTGAAACATTAGTCCTCAAAGCAGTATAAATCATATGACATTGAATATCAGCTTTTGGTACCCAAATCTTTCTTACATAAGATCTATTTCTAGGGATGTTGTGAGGAGGTGTTGACAACACCTTAGGCAACACCTTCGATGCAGATCTATACCTGTAATCTTCCTGCAGCTTAAAACAATATGGTTTGATATGACCAGGTCTATGATAATAGTGACAGATGTACCTACGTTTCCTTTTAGCCATTGAAGGAGCAGCAGGTTGTGGATTTGGTTTTGGAGGGACAATTTGTGAGGCCTTTTTACTTGAGTTTTCTGGACTGTTACTTTCCTTGACAACCACAGGGCCTTTTGAACTTTCACCAATCTCAAAAATGCTATTTTCAAATCCCAAACCAGCCGTACCATCTCTTCCCATCATAAGTAGAGAATCAAGCTTGGAGGTGCTTGAATTAAACATAGCCAATGTAGCTTTTGCCTTTCCGAGTTCTTCCTTCACTTGGCTTAATTCAATGTCTTTCTTACTCAGCATTATTTCTAGTCTTGACACATCAGCCTTTAGATCAGAATTTTCCTTTGAAAGGATAGTATTCACTTTGTTCCTTTCAATCCAATCAGTATGTAATTCTTCAAACATCATCCGAGCTTCTTCTATAGACATTGTCTCTTCACCTGTATCATTATCACACATATTATCAGTAATGGAGGAATTCAAACAGACTGACCTTTGGGAGGTGTTACGGCCAGGTGTGGCAATACCTGCGGCAACACCTAAAGGATTGACTTGAAACTTCTTCTTGCTTTTCAGTAAGGCAGATAGGGCAGTATGACTCTCTTCATCTTCATGTTCTTCTTCTTCAGACTCTTCATCACTCAAAGACGTGTTCATCCCTTTCCTAAGTATGTTGGCACACTCATTTGCATAGTGTCCAAAACCTTGACAAGCATGACATTGAACCTTGTCCAGCTTCTTTGAGACAAACTTCTTCTTTTCATCCACCATCATCCGAGGCTTAGAAATATCAGTAGGTTTCTTTGGTGATTTTTCTGGTCCAGTGATCCTCAAGGGCTTGTTGGAGAACATTGGAGTCTTGAATTTTTGATCCGTCTTTCTTGACTCTTTCATCCTCTTCAGATAATCATTGAATTTCTTAGTCATGAGAGAGATCAAATCTTCTCCTAAATCAGATTGATGAACCTCTTGATGAAATTGAACATATTTCTCATATGAAGGCTTTGAAGCTTGAAAAGCTATTGATTTTCCATTATCCTTCTCTTGGTCTGAATTGTTCATCTCAAAGACTTGAAGAATGCTAATCAATTCAGTCATCTTCATCTTTGAAGTGTCCTTTACTTCTTCAAGTGCCCATATCTTCCCATTGAATCTTTTAGGCAAGGATCGAAGAACCTTGTTCACCATAGCTTCACTCGCAATAGGTCCTCCAAGAGCATGAGCCTCAGTAGCTATCTCCCTAAGTTTCTTATCATACTCAGCAATAGTCTCATTCTCATCCATCCTGATTCTCTCAAATTTAGCGTTTAACAATCTCAGTCTTGTTCTTCTCACACTATCAGTCCCTTCGCAGTGTTCTTGAAGAGCATCCCATGCATCCTTAGTAATAGTGCAGTCAGATATGATCTCATACATCCTCATATCCACAGTTGCAAGGATTGCATTGAGTGCCTTAGCATTGTAGCTTGAGCTTAGTGTTTCCTCGGTAGTCCAATTTTCTTCTCTCTTGATGATATAGTCTACGTCGTCATCTTGCGTTGTTGGAGGAGTTCAACCAGTCAGAATACTTTGCCAAACACGAATATCCATAGCTTTAATAGTATATCTCATTCTATGCTTCCAAAGTGCGTAATTAGCTCCATCAAGAATTGGAGGTTTGAGAAACGAATTCGAAACAGATGATGAGTCCATCTTATTTCCTGTAATAAAATAAGCAACCAAGATCAGTTCTTAGTGTATCAAGAAGATGGCTCTGATGCCACTTGTAAGGAAATAATAGTTGCACATAAACAGTTTGAGGTGTTGTCACAAGGTGTTGACAACACCTACTATAACACCTTGAGTAATTTGCAGCGGAATATAAGTTAAGCGTGTATAAAATAAATAAGCAACCAAATAAATAGACTCAATTGAATTAAGCAAGAGTATAAATACTCTTGCAGCGCCTCAGGGCAAAACTTCACTAGAAAACTTTCACAGAGTGTTACAAACCCTAACACTAGTGACTATTGTAAAAATCAATTTCTCAAGACAAGTGAGAAAATAAATAATAAAGTTTCTCCTAAAATGCATTCTATATGAAATAGAATAATGAAAAAAAATAAAGAGAAAAACTCTTGAAGCCAAAACACGTGAGTAGCACATTTCTTCGATCAACAATCTCCGAATTGTTCTTCACGGCTTCAAGAACTATGTTCAACCGTCAAGCTCCAGCCGTTCTATGAACGTATTCTTTTGCTTTTGAAAACTCACGGTCTCTCAATGATCGATCCCTTCCTTGTAGGCGTATGTCATCAATAAATAGAGCAAGAGTCCTTCTTTAGAATGTTTCCTTGTAGGCGCAGGACTCTAGATCTTGATCAAGGCAAATCTACACAATAAAAAATTAAATCAATAGATATTAGATAACATAATATTCTGATAACTTTAATTAAATCAAGTTATTCAAGGAATTAAATAACTTCATGTCCAAGAAAGGCAAAAGATAATTAATAAAATCTTTTTTAAAATAGGATAATTTTAAGAAATAAAATATTCCTTTCAGAATGGATCCAAACCACTGGGAGAACCCTGAGAAATTCGATCCGGAGCTATTTTCCAACAGCGACGTGGACTTTCGCGGGCAACATTTCGAGTTGTTGCCCTTCGGTGCTGGTAGAAGAGGTTGCCCTGGGATCAACTTCGGGATGTCCTTAGTAGAGCTTGCACTCGCAAATCTTTTGTTCTTCTTCGATTGGGAGCTCCCGCGGGGAATGTCGCCACGATAACTCGATATGGAAGAAACACTTGGGATCACGACGCATAAGAAAATCCCACTCTGCCTCGTAGCTTCAAGTCTTCAACACCAAATTAAACACGATATTCACTGAATATTTGTCATTTGAGTATGCATAATTTGTGCCTCGTTTTTTTGCTGTTTCTTTTTGTTGCAATGTCCACTCCTACAACACCCACTTATCTTCAAAATTATTTAATGATCGTTATAAAGCAAGCCTAATCAAATGGGGTTGATCATGGAGTACTACTAAAATTATCTCCAATTACGTACAATTAGCATATTCATATTTTTAACATACGTATGTATACTTTTGAAGATGTTTAACAAATCAGTTGGTGATTTTAGAATTTACTGAAAGAAAATTTTTATAATCATTTTTATTAAATGAATGAAGATAAAGGGATATTTTTATCATTTCGTAAAATGACCGAATTATTTCGTTTAAAAAGTTGGTATGTTATTAAATAGTATAGACAGCGTAGATATCAAGAGTCAAAGTCCGAAATGAAATACAAATAGCCTTGCCATATTCTCTTGATCACGTTGTGAAATAGTAAAAATTTATGGTAAAAAGCAGTGTTTTTATAACCGAACAGGTGATCGAACTGGTTTACTTAAAAAAAATGATCCAACTGGTCGGACCGTTTTAATCTGACGGTCGAACCGAAAAACCGTTTATATAATTTAATATAATAAATAATATATTTTGAAATATTAAAAACTCAAAAATTATATAAATAGACATAAAATATATATTTAACATAGTTTGAAAGCTAAATAAATATATACATATATTTAAAATATCAATTATAGTTATAAATTATTTAATTATTAAAAAATCAATAATTATTAAAATAATTATTTAAGTGAAGTAAAAATTTCAAATAATAATATATTTATATATAAAAATATTAAATATAAGGTTTAAAAATAAAAAAAAATTAAATTTTCAAAAAAAAAAAATAAAATTCGAAAAACCGGTTGAACCGGTTTTCCGGTTCTAGGCCGGTCCAACCGGTTCTTGATCGGTTTTGACCGGTTCTGATCGGTTGGACGGGTTTTCCGGTTTTTTGTGTCGGACCGGACCGGTCCGGTGACTGGTTCCCGGTCGAACCGATCGAACCGGCCGGTCCGGTCCGGTCCGGTTTCGAAAACAGTGGTAAAAAGTAAAAACTCCAAAATTTAAAATATATCAAACTCTACACTTTATAATATTTTTCTCTCAGCTCAATTGTATTTTTATACACAAATGGAGAGACCTATTTATAGATCTCATTTGGAGATTAGTCCAAATATTCATACATCATCATCTACATCATCAGATTCATCACACTAATTTTTCACATTTTACAACTCAATATTCAATATTCAACATTCAACCTTCTAACAATAATAAATAATATATTTTCTAACAGACCCAACGTTTTTGTGATTTATTATTGATGAGTTGTGACTTGTGACTAACCCAAGGAACAGAGGTTTCTAGGTTGTGACCAATTTAAAATTTATCCATATTAATACATATATATATAATATTCATTGTGCAGGTTTGCCCGTACATTTATAATTAAATAATAACAATAATAATAATAATAAAATTTTAATCAAGATTAAAAAAAATATTTACTTACTTTTATCCGGGAATTTTTTGCTTTTCAGTGGTCTCAAGGAAAATGCATCGGACCAAACACTTGAACTTGTCAGTGCAAAATGTTATGGTAAGATCTTTGACGTCTTTTTAGTCTTGGTCTAGCACTAGTAGAATTGTGGGCTTTTACTTCGCCAATTTTTACTTCGGCATTCAATAATTACGAGACCAGCGAGTAATCTAATATATAATAAATTTTCCTTCCCTATGTATATAAAAAAAAATTTGGGCTCTTTTTGGTTCGGATTGTCGGGACAAATCTTCTCATTCCATCTCGCAATATGAGACCAGCGAGTATCTTTAGCTCCCAGCAACTTTCTATTCCACATAATTCATTTTGTTTTCGAACGTTTTTTATGCAAATCCTGTAGTTCTCTCAATCATTGTGTTTCATAAGAAACATTAATTAATTGAATTATGACAAAATTTGAATAAAAACTTGACTTTGTTCTACTCTGAGTATGAGATCTGCCCAAACACCAAGTAAGTGTGGCAGAAGGGACACTTCTTCTGTTGAATTGACAACCACCAATCCACCATGAACCATGAATAAAATTCGTTACAAATACCAATGCATTAACCATATATAGGATAATATATAGGAGTACTCGGCCGAATTTTGGAATTGTTTAAAATAACATCTTTGATTGAGAATATAATTTTTATATTATTAAAATATTAAAAAGCTTATAAATACTTAAGATTTTCTGATAAAAACATTTTAAAAGAATTTATAAATTTAAAAATGAATCCTTAATGATGTACTATATTATTAAACATAAAACAATTAAAATTTATTCAACTCGATTTTTTAAAATAATGCATTTATTTGGTCATTAAATTGCAAACAACACACAAATTATGTCATGTGTTTTGTTTTATCATGGTTTTGTTCATTATTTTCATTTGGTGTTTATTATAAATTTTAAAATTACAATTAATTAATGAATAAAATACAAGACTTCAAATAAATTAAAAAGAAATTATAAAAATTGAACAACAAAGAATCACTATGACACTCTTCAAAATGGAGAATGCATTTGCAGTATGATTAGAGGGCAAACCTTCCTCTATGATAAAGGAAGGAGAGTTGGTGATGTCCTAGCTAGTGGACGTCATTTTCTAATTAAAAGTTAGGTAGAGGATTTGGGAAAGGACGATGCTGGCTTAGGGCACTGTTCTTCCTGAAGTTAGGATCAATGAACCGAATCAATTTTGCAGGTCAAATCAATTGATCTGTAAAGAGATCTGGGTCGTTGATACCGCACCCGAACACTATCTAAATGGGGGTTAGTTCGATGCTACCTTCAGGATACTGTCTTGGGGGTAGCGTGACAGATCATGATTGGTCAAAATCAGTGGGACCAATCATGGACCGATTCGAGGATTTGATGGGGATTATTCGTGGCTTTTATGGTCGGAGAAAAATGGCACAAACTTTGTGGAAATAATAACGCAAGAACCCAATTCCTACATCCAAAATATAATTAATGCAGAATAGAGATCATAAAAAGAACCATTTTCGATAATGCAAACACCCAATTCCCAAGAAAATATCTCCAACATATAATTAATGCAGAATATATAGAGAGCAGAGTATAAAAGGAGTAAAAATTTGTTGGAGGACAATTTAAATAAGAACTGAACTATTTTTATTAAAATTTATTAGTCGTATGAACATTTTTTTTACTAATAAGATTTTCCCAATGATTTATTCGAACTATAAAATAATTTTAATATCAACGTTGTCTAAAGCAATTTCTATGTGCGAAAGGATATCCAAAAAATAAAGGCCGGACCGGTAAATATAAAATTTGAGGAAAGCGTCTCGGCCATCAAAATTTTAAGTACACAAAAATTTTCTTAAAAAAAACTAATTATGTAGTATAATATGGTTAACCTCATGAGCTCATCCCACAAATAATTATTAATGGACAATGGTCCCTGATGTAGCAATAATCAATCCAAACACATCTCTCCTAAGTTTCCACCAAAAAAACAAATTATCCTATATATTAATATTATTATACAATGATGATCAAGTTCGATGTCGCTTGATTTCTCTATCTAACGATCTGTTTAGGCATTTTTTGACACTTGGTTGTATAATTTTTGTGATCTATAAAAAATTACATCTACTGAAAATGAGTTTTTTCGAGTTAAAGTTGTTCGAAACTTATCTCCGATCAACTGTATTATGAAAAAGACTAAATGTCTTGGCAATATTACTTGAAAAAAATGGTTGAAAAATTTGAACATGAAAACTTAATCAATATACTGGCTTCCAAAACTGCAAAGCGAGCAATATTCAAATGATTATTTATTGGTTCAAAAAATGAATTTTATATTTTGTTTAGTTGATCTTAATTTTATTAGTATGCTTATGAGTCAGGGGTGGTATATCGTACCCTAATGAATACCATGTGTCATATATAGTATCATACCCAAAATCATATGACGTATATCGTATTGAAATTACGGTGTAAGTGTAACACCCGATATTTTTAATTACGTAAATCCGCCTGCATAATTAGGATATTTAATTATTTAAATTTTAGATTTATGGGTTAAATAATTATGTGAATTATTTGTGCATGATTTAATTTATTTTTAAGCTTTTAACCCATAATTAGTAAATTTTTATGATTTTTAGTATTTTAATTATTTGATCGCGTAGACGGGACCGTGGACGGACGAGATGACAACTTTCTAGCCAAATTATTTTATGAGCCTTTTTAGAGCCCTAAAATATTATTTTGAGTTTTATTATCTCAAAATTTTAAGTATTTAATTTTATATAATTTTAGGAGTCCTTTTTATCCAAAATTAACCAAGATAATGACTTTTAATCACTTTTAAAAATTCCCTTAATTTTAATTTCGGGATTTTTATTAATGTTTCAGATTTTTAAATATTTATTTTAGAATTTTGTGTTAAGTTATATTTTATCTATATATTTAATATCCTTAATAATATATTAATTACCCTATTTTCTTAAATATTAAAAACCCTAACCTAATCTACCCAAACCCATCGACCAAGCCATCAGCCGCCTCCCTCCATTCTCCATATTCATCTTCTTCACCTAGCAATCCTTGAAGAACTCCATAGCTCGTTTTTGAAGGTTCAAGTCGGTTGTCATCGCCCCCGTCGTCCCGGACTCGTCGCCTTCTGGTTTTCTCTACTACTTTGGTGGAAGGCATGATTTTTCCTTCTCTTTTCTTCTCCATATCAGTATATGCATGTGGGTATCGTGTATACATCAAACTTTTCCAAGATTTTTCCAGAAAATTTTGGTTTTGGACGTTGCACCTTGTTCTTGCATTGTTTTGGTTTGCATACTCACGTTTTTCTTGCATGGATTGTGCATGGCTGCTGTCCACGGTTCAGAGGGGGTCCAAGGGTCCCTAGGATTGGGTTTGGTCAGATTTGTGGGGCTGTAATGGGCTGGAGTCGAAGCCATGTCTTCTGGAGCCAAGCAAATCGCGCGCAGGTTTTTGGCTTCTGGTAGAATGGTTCGTTCTCCCTCCTCAGGCCACTATTTTGGGTGAGGTTTGTTGGGTTGGAACCTACTAGATGTTGGCTGAGTTTTGCAATTGGTTTCGCGATTTTAGGTGGTCGGAATCTCAAGAACGAAGCAAAACGCCACAGCTGCTCCTGTCTGCGCGCGAGCTGCGGGTAGGCAGTTTTGCAGAGCTTCGTTCTCCCTCTATACTTGATGGTTTGGGCTGGTTCTTACATGGTTGGAAACGTCTTGAAGAGGGCTAGAGGTAGGTGGTGGTGCTCCGGCCAGGGGACGGCCGGAGCATGGCGGCAACTGCCCCGGAAGGCTGCTGCTCGCGGTTGTGGGAAAGCTAGGAGGGGTTTCGGGTTTAGGGTTAGGGGTGGTCCGGGTCGGGTCTGAGGGGTCCGGGTCGGGTCAGTAGGTTAGTGGGTCGGGTTAAGTGGGTCCGGGTCCGGGTTTGGTGGGCCGGGCTTGAGTCTTTTTATTTTTAAAATATTTTATGAATTAATGGGTTTTTGAGTCAATTAATTTGAAATAAAATTATTTGGACTCCCAAATAATTTTATTTGGACTTTTAAAATTTAATTAAGTTAGTCCATTAATTTTATGGGCTTTTGAGCCCATAAAAGTTATTGGGCCAGTCTTTGGGTTTTTGGGCCCACTGGGCCAGTTTAAGTTGTTATTGGGCTTAGGGTATTTTAATGGGCTTTATTAATTTAATTGGGCTTAGAATAATTATTTGGGCTTAAAGTTTAAGATATTGGGCTTAAGTATGTTAATGGGCCATATTTAAGTAAATGGGCTTGAGTGTTAGAGCCAACAGTCCAGTACAATCCATGAGAAAATTTGCATGTGTCCTGATTATATATTTAATTATTTTTATGCATTTAAGTTATTTTAATATTTATATGTTAGTAAGAAATTTAATTAAATATATATGAAGAACACACATTTTATTCAAGTACATGCATTCATGAAATAATATTTTATGCATAATTTAATGTTTAAGGTTGAGCAAGAAAATATTTTATGTTGGAAGTTGAAGTAGTGTGACAATTTAAGGGGGATTCGTCCCCATATGATTGAAGGGCAGTTTAATGCCAATTTAAGAGGTGATTCATCACCGGCCACGTACGTTGGTTTTCACGCTGATCAGTATTTAATGTATGATTTAAGGTTACACTACGGATACAACCATGCGATGTTAGAAAATTAATTGCTCAACAATGTTTATGTATTACGTATGATTATGATATTTAAGTTCATTTAAGTTAAGTTATGTTATGTAATTTTTAAGCATGCTCATTCATGTATATGTATGTATTAGTATTTAATTGTTTTAAATTATTTTAAACCCTTGTTATGTTAGCATGTTGGGCCTCTAGGCTCACTACACTGGTATGGTGCAGGTGAGTTCATAGAGGAGGATGTAGCTCCCACCGGAGGCGAGGACGTATGAGCGGACATGCAGTGACCCCGTGACCGTGATAGATGTTTGAGTCACATGCATGTTTTATTTATGTCGGCATGATATATTTTTATTATTTGTCAGTGGTTGTGAGTTTAGAATATTTTATTAACTATTTTCAGTGCATGCAAATTTTATACATTTTATTTATGCAGTATTTTTTTAATTAAATGTTTGACTCAGATATTTATTTTATTTTTAAGAATGCATTTTTATTTAAGTATTTATTTGTTTATTTATTTAGTTATTTTAAATCTTTTTATTCTGTTCATATACGTATGGGCGTATATGTACAATACTTTATTTAGTAAGTATATATAATAATAAAAAAAAAAAATTTCCGCATATTTATTTATTAATTATAGAGTTAGGGTCGTTTCAGTAAGAGAGTTTCATGTCGATATATATCATACCAAAAATTTCAGAATATCTATTGTTCATATACCAAAATTTTCGATACATATAATTAATATACATATTATACCGAAATTTTACTGTATACCGAGATTTCGATAGGGTATCGGTATATACTATTTTTTATACAGAAAATACTTTATATTTTTTGGGTTAAATTTATTGTATAAAAATATTATATTGAAAATTTCAAATTTCATATCGTAACGTAACGAAAAATTCGATATCGTTTTTGTACCGTATCAAAATTTTTGGTATACCAAAAATTCGGCAATTTTGATATTTTTGTTTGGTACAGTAACCTCACTTTATCAAAAATTTGGTATTTTTCTTACCACTGTTTATGACATATTGTTTTGCATGATATATTCATATATCCATTTTTTCTAAAACTAATATTATTTATACTATCATATTTATGAATCAAAATATATATATATATATATATATATATATTAATCTTTTAAGAATTAAGGGTACTACTTTTTCGTGCTGTCTCATAACTAAAAAAATTATCCGATTCGGAACCCAAAAAATAGCTGGTCACATTATTACTGAAGCAGTTTAGTATATGCCGTCTGCAGGGCACTACTATCTGCTTTTCTTTCTTTCTTTTTTTTTTTTCCTTTTTTTTAAAAAGTAACTACTCTCTGTTTTCATGATTATTTATTATGATAAAAATATCTGGTACTACAAGACACATATTAGGTAATAGTATAGTTCGCCTGCCCAGAACTTGTCCGCCAAGGGTTTGCCAACTTATTACACCTCTTCACACTGTCGGTTTGATATTATTTATTAATTGGAGAATAATTTGTACGTAATTAACAAACTTCTCTAATTTTGATTTTGTTTCACAAAATTTTCAAATTTCGATCTTGCACAATATTAATTTTTGGAATTTTTCTTAAATTATTGATGTAAAACATCGGAAAAACGCAATATTTTTCGATGTCTCATCATCATTTTTTTATAATAATTCATTATTTTTTTCATGTCATGTTAGCATTCCAACGAAATAAAAATAAAAGTAAAAAAAATTCAAAATTAGTCCAACAATTTTTTTTTGAAAATTTATTAAATCAAAACTTAAAATAAGCAAATTTAATAGATAAATAATATATATATATATATATATATATATATATATATATATATATATTTGATATTGTGTGTAATACTTTGTGTGCGCTCATGTACACCCGTTCTATGTGGCAGTCATGCCACTTTGATTTTTTTAAAAAATAATAAAATATTAAAATTAATCGCTGCTTATCAATAGCTTCCGATCTTTGTCACGTCCAATCTTCGAATTAAAACTCATATCATGTCTTACTGCAACAAGATTCGGAGCTTCCGAACTGCTCGATACCTCAAAACTCTAATCCTGCTTCTGAAGAGATTGGAACCACCGAAGTTTTCCTAGCTCAAGCATAGACCTTCCCATTTGCTTGACCATTTGGAACCCTTCGTACCATTTGTGAACGTCCTGTATCCAATTTTTCACTTAATAATCTTATTTGAGAATTTCTTAATCATTTTTTAATCATTCTAACATGCTTAGTCCTTATAATTACTGGTAGCAGAAATCGGGTTACTATAGGTATTTTCCTATTATGTCGACTCGACTGGTAGCCGGATTAATTTTTGCTCTGATTTTTTTATTTCATCCATTTTTGTTGATATACCTAAAACGGTGAAATTATCGATTTGTCAGTATTATATGTATCATTGTCGGTTTGAGGTCTAAAGTTAATCTCTCTCCTTTCAATCTCTAAAGTAAAGAGTTGAATTGATGACTCTGGATAAGAATCTGGAGCCTCGATTTTTCTTGGGCCGACCCTTCAGAAAATTACCCAACTTAGCACTTGTGGTTACTCGAATTCCCTGCTCTAGGTGTAGAACCTTGTACTCTAAAAACTTTCCTTTTGATAAGCCAATGATTTCTCAATATCCTAGAGGCACTTTGAGTTGTTGTCATTTGGTGCTGGAAGAAGAGGCTGCCATGGAATCAATTTTGCAATTTCTTTGGTCGAGTTTGCACTCGCGAATCCTTTGTTTTTGTTTTACTAGAAGCTCCAGGAGAAATTTCAGCACTAGAGCTTGATATGGAAGAAGTACTTGGGATCCCTATGCATAAGAAAAGCCCACTTGCCTCATAACTTCTCCTTCAACAAATCATTTACATTGATGTAATTTTTTGTGTGTAACCTTCAAGGTATGTGTGATATTGTATTCGCTGACAAATAAAATGGCTAAGTGTATTAGCCGACGAATAAAATCATTGTCGAATTCACATAATACTACATTAGTCCAAGATACTTACTAGTAGCGACTATGAGTTCAATCGACTATGAATTTATGCATTTTTTGGGCTTATTACACTTATTATGTATTTAATGCATTATTTTTTCAGTAATGATTTTTTTTAAGAACTCATTATTAGCCCCCCGACGTAAAATCCTAGTTACGTCCCCGCTCATGTGATTCATCGTGTCTCTGTATTCGACACGAACGCATGTGGATTTGAGTTCATTGGCATATTCACTGCCAAACAACGTTGTCTGTCGTGCGGCCTTCGGAACTACGATCGCTAATGATCATGGGCTTGGAGATGGAAAAATGAGCAAGCTTTAGCAAATCCTGCTTCAGATGCAACACTTGTCTACTGAATTCAATGTTGCGGATCATTTTTCATGGTTGGATTGGGCAAACAGGTTTAATGGCGTGGATCTGAAGACCGATGAGATTTTTCGGGGTAATTAGAGAATTAGAATTAGTGAAGAAGAAACTCATTCTCATTAATTGTGTAATGGTTACAGTACACGTATATATACAATGAAAGACAAATAATATATTGACACTTGTAACACATCTATTGCTACTGAGGGAATATTCTAACTAACTAATTAATGAGAAAACATGCTCCCATCACGTTGGGTCATATGACAAATGTTCTGCTGATGCAATTCCTTTGCTATCACTAACTTTCCCTCGCAAGCTGAGCTGGGGATGATTATCCACACGAAGCTTGAGTCTATGACGAAGAAAGGAAGTGGCTGATAAGGGCTTTGTAAGAACATCAGCTGCTTGGTCAAGAGAGGACACATGCTGGACTGATAAGGAGCGTGACATAACTTTTTCTCGAACAAAGTAAAGATCAAGCTCCATATGCTTTGTGCGAGAATGGAGGACTGGATTTGCACTAAGAGCAATAGTGCTCAAGTTGTCACACCATAAAATTGGAGTAGTAGACTGAGGCACACAGAGTTCTCGTAAAAGAGATTGAAGCCATATTAATTCAGAGGTAGCATTAGCAAGGCTGCGATACTCTGCCTCTGTGCTAGATCGAGACACTACCAATTGTTTCTTGGAGCTCCAAGAAACAGGTGAGTTTCCTAGAAACCAACAAAAACCACTTGTAGATCTTCTATCATCAATATCACTCCCCCAGTCAGCATCACAATAACCATGTAAAGAGAAAGAAGAAGCAGCTGACAAACACAGACCATAATCAAGAGTGCCATTCAAATATCGTAGAATGCGCTTAACAGCCTTCCAATGAGAATGCAAGGGATTTTGCATGAACTGACAAACTTTATTAACACTATAGGATATATCAGGTCGTGTAATGGTTAAGTACTGAAGAGCACCAACTGTACTCCTATAAAGTGTAGCATCCTCAAAGAAATCCTCACCTCTAGAAGACAACTTTAATCCCGAAGTCATCGGCGTAGGTAATGACTTGGCTTGACTCATTTTTGTTTTGACTAACAACTCCTTGATGTATTTGGCTTGTGAAAGAAATAGAGATTGTCGAGAGGATCGAAACACCTCAATGCCCAAGAAGTAAGAAAGCTCCCCAAGATTTCGCAACGCAAACTGATTGTTCAGTTGCTCAATAAGACCATTGACTTGATTGACATCATTCCCTGTGATTAAAATATCATCCACATAGATGAGTACATAAGTAATAAAATATTTAGTGACCCGAACAAATAAAAAAGCATCAGATTTAGAACCAATGAACCCCATAGTCTGTAAAGTTGCTCGAAGTTTTTCAAACCATGCTCTAGGAGCTTGTTTGAGGCCATAAATGGCCTTGTCAAGCTTACAAACCAGCTGATAATCACCATTCTTCACCTCATACCCATGTGGTTGCTGCATATATATAACTTCCTGCAAACTACCATTGAGAAAAGCATTTTGGACATCAAGCTGATGCACACTCCATCCTCGAGATAAAGCAATCGTTAACACCACACGAATAGTAGTAGGTTTCACCACCGGACTAAATGTTTCTGAATAATCAAGACCAGCTGTTTGAGAATATCCTTTGGCCACGAGACGAGCTTTATGACGAGCAACAGATCCATCGGGATTCGTCTTGACTTTGAACACCCATCGACAACCAACAATATGTGTATTAGGAGGAACATTAACCAAAGTCCAAGTATTATTTGTCACGAGAGCATTATACTCTGTATCCATAGCAGCACACCATTCCTTGGATAACTGAGCTTCCTGAACTGTTGAAGGTTCAGAAGGAAGAGAAAAATCAGTAGCCAATACCTTTGACTTGAAAATACCTGCCTTGGAGCGAGTAGTCATTGGATGGTGGTTCACACAAGCAGATGGAACTTCTGCCTCAGGACATTGAACAGGGGAGATGGATGTATTTTCACTATTAGAAGCAGCTACAACAGGTAAGGTAGTGGAATCCGAAGAATTGACAGATTCAAAAGTTTCAGATAGAGGAGTTAAGGTATTTTCCTGGTTGGAGTCATTTAAAGGAGTAGAAAAAGGAAGATATAGCTGTGATATTTGGGAGGAATGATCACCGGACAAAGAAGACTGGGGAGTTTGAGCAAAAGGAAAACAATATTCATCAAACTTGACATGTCTAGAAATATAGACGCGACCATTGGGACTAAGACACTTATACCCCTTGTGTTTATCACTATATCCAAGAAATGTACATGGGATAGATCTGAAATAAAATTTATGAGCATTATATGGACGAAGACAAGGATAACAACGACATCCAAACACCTTAAAAAAAGAATAATCAGGACTCTTATTTAATAATATATCTAAAGGAGTGCTATTTTGAAGGACAGGAGTAGGGAGTCTGTTTATAATATAAACAGCAGTTGAAAAAGCATCATCCCAGAATCGAAGTGGCATAGACGCATGAGCAATGAGTGAGAGTCCCATTTCAACAACATGCCTATGTTTACGTTCTACTATCCCATTTTGTTGTGAAGTGTGTGGACAAGATAACCTATGAGTAATACCATTAGATTGAAGAAAAGATGACAAAGCTCTAAATTCACCACCCCAATCAGTTTGTAGCGATTTTATTTTCTTCCCAAACTGGACCTCAACCATAATCTTAAATTGTTCAAAAACCTGGAAAACTTCAGATTTGAGTTTCAAGAAAAATATCCATGTATATCTACTGTAGGCATCCACAAAGCTAACATAGTAGCGAAAACCATTAGTTGAAATAGTATGTGATGGTCCCCAAACATCGGAATAAATTAATTGAAGTGGTTCGGAATAAAGAGTATTAGAAGATTTAAAAGGCAATTGATAATTTTTTTCCCAATTCACAGGCTGAACAAAAAAGCAAGCTATCATTTCTTGAAACAAAAACATTACAATTCTTCAAAACTTGTTTAACAATAGGCAAAGAAGCATGTCCTAATCTAAAGTGCCATTGATCCAGTATGCATGGACTTTCTTTTAGTGAAGGATGAGATGCCTTTTGAAGTGATGGCTGGCTGGAAATACTATTAGAAGAGATACTGGTGTGAAGACATTCTGCTGGAGATGAAGGAATACTAAGTGGCTTTCCAAGATTGAAACGATACAGACCCTTATGCAAAATCCCTTTGAGAAGAGGAGCCCGCGTTGCTGAATCCTTCACGATACAAAAATGAGGATGAAACTCAAAGAAAACTTTGTTATCTAACGCAAATTGACTAACACTGAGCAGATTTTTTGTTATTTGAGAAACTCGCAGAAGATTATTTAAGGACAAAATACGAGAAGATGAGTTTGGACAAAATTTAGAGGAACCAATATGGGATATTGACAGACCTGTTCCATTGGCCATGTGAACCTTACCACCACCTGAATATTCAGATCCAAAACTGAGATTCGCAAGATCATTGGTAATGTGATGTGCACTAGAGTCGGGGAACCACCAGCCATCGTTCCCTGATTCAAAACCTGTTGTAGCTACAGCAGCCACTGGTTGTTGATTAAAAGGCCTACCATGAACAGGTTGCTGAGGATATTGAGCCCTCATCTGTTTCTGCAAAGGAATAAAATCCTTGTCAAAACGATAATAACACTTATGTGCTACATGACCATCACCACCGCAAATCTGGCACACCGGCCGTCCATTATAATTATTCCACCCACGTCTACCACCTCGAGAAGTCCTTCCACGACCTCTACCACGTTGAGGAGAACTTTGATAGGAGTTAGAATTCTCAAATTTCCTTTGCTGGGATAAAGTAGCAGCGTTGACAGTAGGAGTTGTGCCATCAGAAGTAACATTATAGGACTCAATGCGTCCTTCATGAGCAAGCAGCAGAGCACTAACTTCAGGAATTGACATTGTCTCAACTCGCGAGGTTACATGGACTACAACCGAGTCATATTCTAAGCCAACTCCACTTAAAACGTGAAGTATTTGATCATCATCTGAGATAGGATGACCAGAGGCAGCAAGGATATCCACATATCCTTTCATTTTGCTGAGATATTCCCGCATACTTAGATTTCCATTTTTTAGAGTCTGGAGCTGAAGTTTGTAATGCATTACCCGAGCTTTGGATCTCGATGCAAAGAGACGGGAAACCCTCATCCAAAGCTGTGAAGATGTTTCGCATCCTATCATCTGCCCTTGGACCCCTTCTGTCATCGAGGACGGCAAGAAAGAGAAGAGCAATTGATCCTGCCTGCTCCACGCAATAAAACTGGGATTAATCTCCTCAGTTGAGTTTTCTGCAGCAATCCTCCGTGGCGGAACTGGTGGGTCTTCCATGATGTAGGGTTCTAACCCTAAGCCCCGAATCGCAGATAGAATTTGCAGATTCCAGAGAAGAAAGTTATCATCATTGAGTTTTACCGAGGAAATTTGATTTGCTGGGTTAAAAAGAACAAAGTTAGCGGTTGAATTATCACGAGAGCCGGATGAAGCGTTGGATAAGGCTTCAGCCATGGTGGCTCTGATACCAAATTAGAGAATTAGAGAATTAGTGAAAAAGAAACTCATTCTCATTAATTGTGTAATGGTTACAGTACACGTATATATACAATGAAAGACAAATAATATATTGACACTTGTAACACATCTATTGCTACTGAGGGAATATTCTAACTAACTAATTAATGAGAAAACATGCTCCCATCACGTTGGGTCATATGACAAATGTTCTGCTGATGCAATTCCTTTGCTATCACTAACTGGGGTTTAAACTCTTTTTTCGACAAAGTAATCGAGGAACATCGTGATCTCAAGAGACCTAGACCCCATCAAGAAGATATTATCGGCGTTTTGCTGAGAAGAAGATTCTTCAAGTCAAAGAAGACATTGAGTACTATGAAGATGAGACTGAAGAAGAATAAAGACATGATTAGATTGCCTTTAGCTTTTATGTTTTCTGGTTTTATTAAGTTCTTTCAGTCTTAATATATCTATCTTTGACTCATCCTTGCTCTGACCCTTTATCTTAAGGTAATTGAAATATGCTCAGAAATGATATGATACTAGCTAAGTGCTACTATGAGTCAAAAGGTGTTATGACCTCGTGTTGCCAACACGATCAAATAACACTTAGTACTGACATGATCAAATTCAGGGAGAACTTTATATAGTTATTTAACTCAAGGGGAGTTATTTGCACTTGTCAATGTGTATTTTGTCCATAAAGATTAAAAAAATGGAGATTGAAAGAAATGAGTATTCCTTGCAATATTTTTTCCTTAATTACGATCAAATCTTGTTTAATTATTTTGTCTTTCTAAAATTTGATTAAAGTTAGTAAAATTATATTTTTGTGGTTAATAAAAAATTTTGTGACTCCTAATAAACTATTGCTTTCATCTTATGCATAAAACTTATTTATGGAAACTCCCCTAAAACATCAAGTATATATACATATTGAGGGAATATGGCTAAAACACAAGAGAGAGATAGAGAGACATATACGTTTAGTACAAAAAATCGAGAGTTCAAAGTTAAATATTACTGAAGATTTTCTGAAGTAATTTTTGGCCGGTCGTTGGCTTGATTTATTGTGTTGTCGTGGGTGTTAGAAACACCTGAAGGTACGAGTGAAGTGTTTTTCGATAGAGGTTCTTTGCTTACTTCGATTTTTCAGCACGTCGGATTAACATTTTATTGGGTCTATTGTTATTCGTTTTTAGATTTTTATTTATTTTCTCATTCTATTGAGAAAATTAATTTTTGATGCACAATTACTAGTATTATTTTTTGGAATCTGAATATTTTTTATTGATTACTTTATCCAAAGGCACCAAACAAGTACTGGTTCAGTACTTGTGCATAAATATTTCTAGTATTTGTTTACAACTTAGTTTTTATTCACATTTATTCCACTGCATGATATCTTAAATGTTGACAATACCCAAAAACAACATCTACTCAAAATTTATATCATCAATTATTCTTGTCAAGACGTCTAATCCTTTCATATATGAACAAACAATCAAATTTCAACATCATGACTTTCAAAATCAAATTACCGCGAGGATAAACAAGTGGTGGGTGTTCTTGTTTAATTTTGCTTCTTATATGGTTGAAAAAATGGCACAACTTCGTGGAAATCAATATTGCACACACGGCCAATTCCCAAATATATCCAAAAATAATAATTAATGCAGAAAAGAGAGCAGAAAAAGAGCAAAAAATTATTGGAGGACAATTTAAATATGAATTCAATTAATTTTATTAAAATTTTGTGGTCGTAATATAAACATTTTTAAAATAAAAAAAATTCCATTAGTTTTTTCAAACTATAAAAATTATTTTAATATTTACGATAATAGTCTAAAGCAATTTCTACATACTAAAAGATATCCAAAAAAAAAAAAAAAAAAAACTATTTACACTAATTTCCGAAGCACTGCTCTTTGTTTTCATGATTATTAATATTGTGATAAGAAGATCTGGTACTACAAAACACATTAGGGATCGACCGATCGTTGGGTACATTCCACATCTCTTGTCCACCAATTGGATTGGTAACTTATACACCCTCCTCACATGTTCGGTTCGATATTATTTGGAAAATCATTGTTTTTTAATCAACTAACTTGTATAATTTTGGTTTGGTCCGTTAAGTTTTCAAATTTTGAATTTTAGTATATTAATTTTTTTATTTTTGGCTTTTTTTTTTGAATTGTTGATGTGACATCAGATAACGCAACAATTTTTGGTACTACATTAGACTTTTTGGTGGCACATTATCTATATTTTCCGTGCCACGTCAACATTCCAGAAAAATAAGAAAGAAAAGTAGAAAAAAATTTAAAATTAATCCACCAAAACCAAAATCTGAAACTGGTATGTTTGGAAAGGGTTAGCTCTAGTGATGGCTAAGTTTAGGGAAAATGAATATATGGACTCTTAATATAGAGTAAGATCTCAGTTCTCTTTTTGCCACAACATTTAAATGGCCATCGTGTTTACACATATGTGGTAGGGTGAAATTTTTCGATAATAATTTGGACATTACACTTCAATAATCAATATACATATTTAATCAATTTCTTTTTTATTAAATTCATACCCAACGCTACACTTTATCCTAACATGTATTTATCTCTATTTTTCATATTCTTTCTCTCTCCAAGTGCATGGTTTATTTAATTTGTCCAAATAGTTTTATAGATTATTTTCAAAATTAAACCTTATGACAAATAAATATCTAGAAATAATTATATAAAATATGAAAATTTACAAGATGTTTAAAATTAAATTTAGCAATCCCTAAAATAAATAAATAAATTTGGCAGCCACCACCAACCCTATCTCTAAATTAACGTAGAAAGATTACAATAATAATAATGATGATAAAAACACAAAAATTCTTTATATGGTTTCACGCAATGATTTCGTGAAACAGAGCTCTTACTCAACTCGACTCACAAAAGATATTAATTTTCATTCCATAAATGAATAAAATTTTTCGTAGATTAAAAATTTCCACGAGACCGTCTCGCGTGGAAATCTAAAAAAAAAAAAAATTATATATCTCCAAGTCCTCTACCAATCCAAACTAAATCCACATCCTTAAGAAAATAATAATAAATTGTAGATATCTCCAAGTACTCCTCTAACAATCTAAACTAATGAGTTCTGAAACTTTCTTCATACTCTTTCTCAGCTTCATCGCACCTTTGTTCTTGTTCTTATTCATCATGAAAAAGAAAAGAACACATCTAACAACAAGAACAAAGCTTCTTCCCGGCCCGAAAAAGATCCCGATAATTGGCAATCTTCATCAGCTTGGAAAGTTACCCCATCGATCCCTCAAAGAGTTGTCCAAGAAACATGGAGATCTCATGCTCTTGCAGTTGGGGTCCGTGCCGACGTTGGTCGTCTCGTCGGCCGACATGGCTCGAGAAATCTTTAAATCACACGATCTTGCCTTCTCCGGGAGACCCTCCTTCTATGCAGGCAACAAAATCTCCTACAACTCATCCAACATAACCTTTGCACCGTACGGGGAGTATTGGAGACAAGTGCGAAAAATCGCGGTTTCGGAGCTGATGACGGCGAATAAAGTCCAATCTTTTTGTGGAATACGGGACGAAGAGGTGGCTCTAATGATTCGTCGTGTGTCTGAATTCGATAACAGCCCTGTGGATTTGAGTTCATTGGCACATTCACTGTCGAACAACGTCGTCTGTCGCGCGGCATTCGGGACGACGAGCCCCGATGATCACGGCCATGCCGATGGGAAAATGAGCAGGTTTCAGCAAATTCTGCTTCAGCTGCAGCACTCGACTGCTGAATTCAATGTTGCGGATTATTTTCCATGGTTGGCTTGGGTAAACAGGTTCAATGGCGTCGATCGGAAGACCGACGAGATTGTTCGGGGTTTAGATTCTTTTTTCGACAAAGTAATCGAGGAACATCGTGATCCCAAGAGACCTAAACCTGATCAAGAAGATATCATCGACGTTTTGCTTCGAATTCAAAAGGACCCTAACCAGACGGCCACACTCGAAGATGTACATGTCAAGGGTGTTCTTATGGTATGTAATTTTTTTGTTGTTTTGAGTTATGCATCATTGTTATAATTATTCTGTTACAAATTTTTTTTTCAAACAAAGTATAGTAATGATTGAGCATGATGTCGGATATGTCATTAATGTGGAAAATTCTATGCTAGCCCGTTTGCTAGAATTAATGGTCCCAGATGATGTGCAGATCAATTGATTTGATCTGCAGATCAATCCGGGCCATTGATCTGTCATTGGGTAGCCAACCCTAAGACAGAACCCATTAATGTGTGGTCACATATATGTCATCATTAGTCAGTGTTACCATGTCCTTTTCTGACATTTTCGATGAAAAAATCAAAGTTGAAGCGATTGTAAGAAAAACTATGAATTGATCCAAGTAAATTTGAACCAAAAATAAATTTTCGTTTAATTTTAAGTGCTTTTTCACCAGGACACCAGATGGCCGAATTGGCCGGATTTGTAGCTTCAACAATGCGCCATTGTAGCGCTTTGGCATTCCTTATTTCTAATTTTTTGTTGTCATGGCCTTTTCTAATAATCATTTCAAAAATTTCTCAAAAATTACTTTAATTATCTTCTATATATATATTTTTATATTTTTAAAACAGGTTTAATTTGGATATTTTTAAATATTCATATACCTTTTTCACTATATATGATTTATCTATATTAAATTATAAGAAAAATTGCTTTTTTAGTCCTGTTTGTTTGTCACTTTTCGATTTCAGTTAATTATATTTCAAATTTCAGTTTTAGTCCATTATCTTTATTTTTTTTGGCAATTTTAGTTATTTTTCGACGTGGCGCTGACGTAATACCAATTCAGTGTTGATGTGGAGCTGAAGTGTGCAGTGCCACGTAAACATTTTCGAATAAAAATGATCGAAATTGTCAAAAATGGGAACATGCAGAACTAAAACTAAAATATGAAAACATAGAGAATCAAAATCGCAAAGTAACAAAGATACAGAACCAAATTTGCAGTTTTTCCTTACATTATTACATACAAAATATTTCAGTGTCACGATGCTTCATTTTATTCAATGTCTTGTCATAAATTTATTAGTACAATATTATAAAAAAAAAAAAAAAAAAACTTAAATCATATCTACATCATTTTTTAAAACTATAATATTGATTTTTTTATAAATTTATTTAATTTTCTTGCATATGCGATGATATAGTATAAAAATAACATATATATATATCATGCAGGATATATTCACTGCTGGAACTGATACTTCATCAGCAACAATCGAATGGACAATGGCGGAACTGATAAGAAACCCCGAAGCCAAAGAAAAAGCTCAGCAAGAAGTAAGAGAAGCTTGCAAAGGAAAGATTAAAGTAGAAGAAGACGATCTCCCAAAACTCGAATACCTGAAACTCATCATAAAAGAATCATGGAGACTCCATCCACCCGCCCCATTGATGGTCCCTAGAGAAGTCACGGAGAACTGCACCATAGACGGCAAATACGAAATCTCCGCGAAAACGAGAGTGATCTTGAACGCAACAGCAATCGGAACGGACCCCAAGTACTGGGAGAACCCTGAGAAATTTTGTCCCGAGAGGTTTTTGGACAGCGAGGTGGATTTCAGAGGGCAACATTTCGAGTTGTTGCCGTTTGGTGCTGGCAGAAGAGGCTGCCCCGGCATCGGTTTCGCGGTTTGCTTGGTCGAGCTTGCGCTCGCGAACCTCTTGTTCTTCTTCGATTGGGAGCTGCCGAAGGGAGTACTGTCGGGGCGGGAGCTTGACATGGAAGAAGCACTTGGGATCACTATGCATAAGAGAATCCCACTTTGCCTCGTCGCTTCGCGGCGGCGGACAAATGTTTTTAGCTGAACTTAATGCTATCATAGCATCCATCAATTAATTAGAATGCACATGTTTATTACACAAAATTATTTACTAAATTTGTAGGACGAACATATATATCAAGTTTTTCAAGTTAATAATTTTATTAGTTGATGGGATATTGACAAATTTATAAGGGAGAAATTATATTTTGGCCCTGTTTTTTTTTTTTTTCCCCCACTTTTGGCCTTTGTTAATATTGAATTTGTATTCATTTTCAAAAAAAATATTGAATTTGTATTTTTCGTCTTCTAACTTGCATGCGTTCTTTTAACATTTTTGGTCCTGTTATGACTACTTTTCATTTTTAGTCTTCTAACTTGTATATTTATTTTCATTTTTGTCCTTGTACAATATTTTTATTTTTGATCTTTTTTTTTTGTCAAAGTCTATTGTATTTGCTAGTAATAAAAATAACAAAAAATGAAAACAAATACAAGTTAAAAGACCAAAATGAAAACAATACGGAAGTTACAGGACTACAGATGAAAATTCAACGTTACAAGATCAAAAATGAAAAAAAAAAACATATATATAATTTACAAAACTAAAAGTACAGTTCACTTTTAACATGATCAAAAGTAAAAAAAAATGCAAATAACATGATAGAAACGTAATTCTCCCAATTTATAAACGATAGGCTCATAGTAGTTCATGTATTTGTATCATATTCCCTTGTTCACATCTTTTTAATATGCATAATTGATGCATTTTTATGTTATTTTGTAGTAGCTAGGAGCAAGTTTTATTATATTGGAGAAAATTTCGAGCTCCCAAATGTGTAATTTTCGTTATTTAGTAGTCATAAAGCGTGTCCACGGCTTATGCCAAATCTTTTTCTAGTTCGAATGCTTCAGTTTCTCCCTAAGGGCGTGCTCACGCCTTGCTTCGAGACTTCTTCTATTTTGCTTTTTCTTTCAAAACTTCATCTTGACAATAAAAATCACCTTTTTTGTTCAAATTTTCTCCAAGATCACAACGATTAAACATATTAAAAAGATGAAAACAAAAAAAATATGATACAAATGCATTGATATGTCAATCATTCGTTTAAGTGATTGTCATCGGTACGTTAAGTCAAAATATGCACACTTTTAAGAAGTCTACTCTAGTGGGCGCAAATTGTAATCATTCAAGATAAGATTGATGATGGAAACAATTGAAAATAAATAAAAAAAATTTAAACACAAACAGAATGTGTATAGCAACTGACTAACATATCTCATATATAAATATATTAGTAGATCGTGACACATATAATACGTGTGTCCATAGGAAAAATTGAGAAGAAAATACATTTTTTTTTAAAAAAATTAAAATGAAATTTATAGATTTTTTAAATTGAAATGGTACGAGAGAATATATGATATAATGAAAAATGTAAAATATGTGTACTTGGATGATTAGAGGCTATTTTTATAATTTCACTAGTATTTTATTATTATTATTATTATTATTTTTTGGAAAAAATAGGCAATGGCAAATTTAGCCCACTTATGAACAGAAACTCCAGCCCAGGCCTGGGACCATATGTTGGTTGCTCCAGAAACCCATCTATACCGATCCAATCTGAGAATGGCCCAACCTAGTTCTGTCTTTTAAATTTGAGCCCATTTTATAATCGGCCCTAACCCATGCAGTCTGGCCCAGTTTATATCATCATATAATAATACCCATCCTCTGGTAGATTTCAAGTCCCCCCTTATCCTAAAACCTCAAACCCTTCGACTCTGCTTCCTCTTCTGCCTCTTATTCTCTCTGTGCATTCAATTTACCGACGTGATTCTGCGCCATTTTTGTTAGCACAACTAAATATGGCTGCAAATGGTTTCTTGATTACGGCCCCCGCGCGTTTCACCATCTCGAAAGCTTCATTTTCATACCCTTATCTATCAATCCCATTCAAACCAGTGAAGTCCCGGCTCTCGAGTTCTTGTTGTTCTTCTTCTTCAATCTCGTTCCCTTCTGTGTTTTCTATGAACAAGAAAGAAACCCTTTTGAGAGTTTCCGTGATGGCTGCTCAGCAAGAAGGGAACAACCCAGCTGTTCTTGAAGAAGAGCGAGGAGAGGAAGAGGAGGTCCTTCAGGGGATTGCCAACTGGGATATTTCGGAGAACGAAACAGCGGGAGAGGAGAGTGATGGTGTCGTGGAAGCTGTGGGGGATGCTGGAGAGGATGATGGGTATGTGGAACCGCCTGAGGAAGCTAAAGTGTTTGTGGGTAATCTGCCATATGATGTTGATAGTGAGAAGTTGGCTCAGATGTTTGAACAGGCTGGTGTTGTGGAGATTTCCGAGGTAATTTGATTTTTTTTTTTGAATTAAGATTTAGTTTTGTGCGATTTTGAGTAAAATGATGGCTTTTTTTAATTTTGTTGTTGGTTTTTCATTGCGTTGTAATGAGATAGATAGTTTCTTTTGACTTTTGAGAGGTTTTGCTTTTTTAAATGTGTTGTGGATTTGCAGGTCATTTACAATAGGGACACTGACCAAAGTCGAGGGTTCGGGTTTGTGACGATGAGCACTGTGGAAGAAGCTGAAAAGGCTGTGGAAATGTTTCATCGCTATGTGAGTGTCATATAAAATTATTATCTGATATTCAGATTGTTGGTATCTGTGTACTATGCTGCCTGGTTGTGGCAGATGTAGTTTACGGAAATTTATAGAAATATACTGTAGTAAGTTCATCAATTTGAGAAATAGCTGTTTGATTAATTGTAGGAAGTGGTTGGTTTGTGAATATATACTCTTGGTGCGGTTCGTGGGGACTAAGACATGATAGTGAGATCATCCATTTACTGCATATTTTGGAGCATCATGAGTTTGACACTCTCGTTAATCTTTGGAGAACAAATTAAGTAACGTAGCTCATAAAACCTTCAGATTGATTATGGTCATGATGTGATACTTGTTTACTATGAATTAGTGTGCATTTGATGTGACTCAGCCCAGGATTTATATCCATGATCACCATCACACGAGCAGGGCAAGTTGTTGGCAATGTGAGATATTGCTTGGGTTGGTAGTATTATGTTGTTGAGGCGTTTGGATGTGATGAAGTGCATTTCATTTGATACTTAGCTCTAGAAGGATCTTATTTGTTGGTTATTGAGATCATATGTTGTTTTATCTTTGTTTGCTTGTAGCAAAATGTTGGTGTTGGAAAATGGTTTAGATGAATTAGTAATCACTGCATTATACAATTGACGTGTTGGGCATGCTCAATGTTTATAAGAAGTAACAGCATTCTTTGGCTGATTACCGGGGTGTATAAACTCCAACAAACGATATTCCCCTGAGATGGTCACCTCTCGCCGTATGAAATGAACTTTTGGCTTGGAACAGAATCTAGTACCTCTCAGGAGGAGTGCACGATTCTTACACATGAATCATGAATGCGATATTTGACTAGATCCTTGCGCATCTGATCATATCATAGACAGTTATGTATATTGCATTGTTTTACTTACTCTCAAACCAAACCTGATAGACAAACAAAAAGACAATCTTTTGCGAACTGTTAATTAGCAGTTATCTCCCTCCCCCCCTCCCCCCTCCCCCAACATCTTGGTTACTTACTTTTTTACCCCAAGTTATCATATGATACGGCTTCCACTTACAAGCAGTTCTTCTCTTGAACAGGAAATAAATGGAAGACTGCTAACAGTGAACAAAGCTGCTCCAAGAGGATCACAGCCTGAGCGCCCTCCCCGGGTGTTTGAAACCACTTGCAGAATTTATGTAGGAAACCTTCCATGGACTGTGGATGACGAGCGTCTTGAGGAGATATTCAGCGAGCACGGTAAAGTCGTAAGTGCTCGCGTAGTCTCGGATAGAGAGACTGGAAGATCACGTGGCTTTGGCTTTGTGGTGATGTCAAGCGAGTCTGAAATGAACGATGCCATCGCTAACCTTGATGGACAGGTGAATCCCTTTTCCCTTTATACATCGAATCAGCATGTGACTGGTCATCTCAGAAATCAATGTTAAATTGTTGTGTCATTAATTTTCTTGATGCAGAACTTGGATGGACGAGCAATCAGAGTAAACGTTGCTGAAGAGAGACAAAGGCTTGGTAGTTTCTAATATGCTTAAAGACCAAAACTAGAATGTCTTGTTTTGATGTTTTTGTAGTTAGATCTCTCGGTATTCCATAACCAGAGCCACGGAATGAGGTAGTAGTAATCAACAGTATGTTTGATTTGAATTGATGTAATTTTCTTGTTTGAGTTGGATATGGAGGGAAACTATGGTTCTTAATGAATAGTCATACTCTATATATGTATATCATATGGACTCGTCCCGAATAGCATATGAACTATTTGATTACATAGATCACATCTCGAATATACATGATATTATCAAATTCTACTGTTTATGTTGTATTCTTGTACTGACTTTGTGTCCAATGATCTAAAATTATTTCGGTATTTATGATACCACGACGGAATAATTTTGGGTCGTCGGAATATACTTTTCCTCCGGCATCGAAATACCCCCATAGGATACTATCCTTTGAGTCATTTCGAACTTTCCGATTGAAGTGCGATGATCTCTACTTTTGGGGATGATGGATTGGAGAAGAAAATTCTAGAGTTGGTAAAAAGTTATTTTTCAATTCCAAATTAAAGATTGAAATTTAGCACTATGCCAATAGCTCTACTTTTGCAAACTTGATTTCTTGATCTATTACAATCCTTTGGTTTACACTACACTATTAAGTTCGAAATTCTATGAACGTATTTTTTTGAATGAATATGTTTTTATAAATAAATACATATATATTAACTAAACATCATGAATATAAAAATGGCATATATACTAATTAATATATCATTTTGTAATTTTGTAGAAAATTATATTTAAAATCTTAAAAGTTTTATGTTCTTTATAACTTGAAAATTTATTCATTTTCATCTTAAATTTCACAAAAATTCCATTGAGATGATTTTACAAGTTAATTTTTGAGATGTTCGTACCGGTTAATTTGTGAAACGGATCTCCTTATTGGATTATCATAAAAAATTTACTTTTTAATGACAAAAATATTACTTTTTACCATAAATATTAGCAGAGTTGACCCGTCTCACGGATAAAGATCCGTGAATTCGACTCACAAAAGATTTACTCCTTGTGTGACATCAAGATCTCAAGTTTGGGACAAAGTCTCGAGTTCGAGATCCAGTTATAACTATCTCCTCTATCAAATAAAAAAAAGAAAGAAAAAAGAAAATACCTTCTCCTTAAATTTATGGTAATTCTATCTATTTATTTATCGATTTATTGATTGACATAAAATAATTAAGATTATACAATAAAAAATTGAGAACCATATTTTACGCTTAGTTCATACTAATTTTGTTCAAATTTCTACGCTATTTGACCTACTTCCATGTTTTTCCACTTTCCACGGCACTACAATCTCGGGTTCGTTTGAAGTCGTAGACTTATCTAGTTTCATGTTGTTTTTGCTATATTATTTATCCATATTTCAATTATTTATATAACATCAATCAAATCATTAATTATTTATATTACATCAATCAAATCATTAAATTTAAATTACTATATTACTCTTATAAATAATATTATTTATATTTTATTAATTATTAAAAGGATAAAATAATAATTTACTATTTTTATATTAAATATAATCAATCAAATCAAAAAATCATAATCTATCAATCAAATCAATTCTTATATTAACTATATTTTTTATTACAATATATTACTTATCTTTATATTATTTATCTTATCACCCACTCCAAACGGACCCTTAATCAAGATCGTATTTTTGTCCAAAGACAAAGAGAAACTATAGAATTTATTTAGTTATTTTCTGATAAAATAAAATAAATATAAATAATAAATAAATAAAAGAGGGGAATTTTAAAAGTCGCATCGTTAGTTTTGCGTTTTTTGAGAAAGAAAAAGGCGCTATTAGCATAAACTCCAGTCTCCTTGTTGGCCACACCAAGTTTGGAAACATTGTTCCTTCTGCACCGACCGCTTGTAGCTCTTGAAATTCAGAAAATTAAAAATCTCAATTCTTCCCTTCTTCTTGTCACTATATGTCATCAGTTGATCATAACTGGAAATCCCAAATCAGTGGTTAAAATCCCTGACAGAGATTTCGCGATCAGCCCAAAAAAACATATTATCCAAGATGTAATTTTTTTCGGACTCGTGGTCTGATTTTTCTGTTTTTTTTTCTCTAATTGGTCGAATCATTGATGACCCTTTTGTTTTTTTCGTTTACTGTTTCGGTCTTTCTAAGGTCGCAAGAAGTAATAGCAGTGGAAGCTATAAAACATGCTTTGAAAGCGCTGAAGAAGCGGCATTTACACGAAGAAGGGGCTCATTCTCCTGCTTTCAGCGCGCTCTCTCGCCCTATTCTGTCCCAGGTTGTCCCGGTTTGATGTGAATGTGATTATTGTTAGGTTTGTTATTTTCAGGTTGATGCTTAATTTATAACGTTTTTTTTTTTACACAATTTAGCTTTCGGATTGTTAAAATTACTTTGGTCTCAAATTCACTTTTGAGGTGGTATACGTTATATTGTTTGGAACAAGTTCTGAAGATCTGTATAGGTTTCTGCTAATTTTATGTTTTCCTAGGAAAATTTACTTGTAGAGAGGAGGAACACTTTGTAGATTAAATTTGAATGCATTTAGTTAGCACAACCGTAGTTGCGAATCAAATTTTTTGATAATTAATGGTACTAGATTGAAAGTTTAGCTGGTGCTTAAGTATATACTATGCGGAAACATTACTCGAGCTTTGAAATTCATCACTATATTGGGGCACTTATCTATTGGATTGTTTCGCAGGAGTCAAGGTATTTAGTGTATTATTTCATTCTCACTCTTGATCGTGATGACCGAGAAGGGATATTTTTAATTTGATTACCAAAATTTTCAAGATACGATTTGACTAGATAAGGGAATTTGAGAACTATTACTCAATCCAGAAATACTTATTCAATGAAGATGGTTTTTGCTGGGTGTTGTTTGAAATAACAAAATTAAAGAAGCTGAATATATGTTTGGATCGGAGAAAAATGTAGGAATTGTTGTAAATAGTGATATTTTCTTTGAAGTAGTACCAGAAAAACAATACCAAATGTCGGAAATATTTTATATGTTGGGTTGCACTTTGAATTCAACCAGCCAAAAACCTTAAATAAAGTCCCTTTTTTCATTAATGATTTGATGGCAACCTATATGAGTCGGAGTTAATGGTAATGCTTAGATTGCATTGCAAGTTAGGTTGTTGATGTAAAACTTCAGGAGTTTGTGCCAGAAGATATCTCACCCTATCACTGTTTATAATTTTTATATTTATTATTGAGTGTTGTTTCTTATATGATGGGGCGAAATGAAACTCTTATTGCCCTTGAAATTCATTAATTCAAAATTTTAGGATATATTTAAATTGTGATACTGGTATTGATGATTGTACTGATTTTATTGGTTAAATTTGTTGTTTTCGTACTTGAAAGAGACAGAAAGGATATAAAAATGCATTTATGCATGTATAGGTTTCGCGATTCCTCAAAAATGAATTTTGGCTAACATTTGTGTTTTAATCTTAGGGCTCAGAGTGGAAAGAGAAGGCTGAGAATCTTGAGTTGGAGATCCACCAGTGTTACAAAGCTCAATCTCGACTCTCGGAACAACTCGCCATTGAAGTGGCTGACGCCAGAACTACTAAATCCTTACTACAGGAGAAGGAATCCTTGATATCTGATTTTCAAGATGAGCTTAGTAAATCTAGGTATGACGTTGGCACTCCAAATTTTTTCTATTGAACTCTAACGGTTATTAGTATGAACTGCAGGGTATTGGACTTGTGAATATATTGTATTTATGTCTCAGCTTAACTTTTACTCATTTGCAGGGATGAATGCTCTCGTTTAGCTGCTCTGTTAGAAGAAAAGACTAAAGCTTTAGAACTGTTGATAGATGAGCACCAGGATCTTAAAAACCAACATGAAGCAACCACTCTAAGAGCTGACAATGCTCAGGCGGAAAACAAGAAATTGATTGACCGTTGGATGTTGGAGAAAATGAAAGATGCTGAACGCCTGAATGAGGTAGTAACTCTTTGCTTGAAGCATGAAATCATCATTCATGTTTTCTTTCATGGTGATTCTGCAGTAGGAAAAATATTTTTAACTGGCGAGCCAGCTTGTTATTGTGATGTATTTGCAACTCCTTGTGTTAGGCTAATGCCATTTATGAAGACATGCTGGGGTTTAAGGGTAGTAGCATACATCAAATTGCCAATCAGCAAGTGGATGGTTTAATCCGTCGCAGTGAAGAAGGTGCTGAATATTATGTCCAGTCAACCATTCCCACTACATGCAAGCAGAGAATCCCGGCACATGAAGGCGGATGTGCCTCAATATTATTCGAGTATAATTCCGATAAATTGGTTAGTGGAGGGCAGGACAAATCTATTAAAATATGGGATACAAGTACAGGGTCTTTGAGTCGTACTCTTCACGGTTGCCTTGGTTCCGTTCTTGATGTTTCAATCACCCATGACAACAAATCTGTCATTGCAGCTAGCAGTGCAAATAACTTGTATGTATGGGACGTAAGCTCTGGTCGAGTGAGACATACTCTCACTGGCCATGTAGACAAAGTTTGTGCTGTGGATGTTAGCCGAATCTCCAACCGTAATGTTGTGAGTGCAGCTTATGATCGCACGATAAAAGTTTGGGATCTTCAGAAAGGCTACTGTGTTAATACCCTAATTTTTCACAGCAATTGCAACACACTTTGTTTTAGCATGGATGGACGGACCATTTGTTCTGGTCATGTAGATGGAAATCTACGCCTTTGGGATATTCAGAGCGGAAAACTTCTGAGTGAGGTTGCTGCACACTCTTTTGCAATTACATCTCTATCATTATCAAGAAACGGAAATGTTATCTTGTCTAGTGGAAGAGACAACTTGCATAACTTATTTGACATTCGTACTCTCGAAATCTGTACGACGCTAAAAGGTAACGGTAATAGAGTAGCATCTAATTGGAGCAGATCATGCATCAGTCCTGATGACGGCTACGTGGCTGCTGGATCTGCGGATGGATCTGTACATATTTGGTCTGTAGCAAATGCAAAAATAGTTAGCACACTTAAGGAGCTTACGTCTCCCATACTATGCTGTTCATGGAGTAATCTTGGGAAAAATTTGGCTGTCTCCGACAGGAGTGGTAACATATGCCTATGGACTTGATTGTATTTTCCTAAGAAATCGCTCTCCCATTTAATGAAGTCTGCTCAACTTCAAAGTAAGCTTCCTAAAGACATTTTTTCCTTGGCTGTAAATAAGATTATTTGTGATTATTAATTCTTGAGCAAAGATCTGTAGGTATGAGGATGAAACTGTAAAGTAGCCTCAAGTGAAGTAGAGGATTGTATATATGGAAACTCTGCTTGTTAAAGATCCGTATTAATAGGAGCTTCGGCGTTGATTGTTTATAGGCGAAGTTTGGTATCTTTGTAGTCACTTCCGTCGTATAGTTTGGCTTTGTTTACAAATCATTCTACATGTTGGCATTCTTCATTTCTGCATTGAGTGGATACGACCTCGACGCATCAGAGTCGGTGAAGCAGAGTTGGGAATATTCCTATCAGTAAGGTCCCCAAGCAATATTTCAGGGATGAAATTATTGATTATTTCAGTATGTCGGATTTTGCTCAAGTGCAGAGTTTGAAACAAAGTCTATTCAAGAAGATAGCGACTGGATGTTGAGAAAATATGCAAGGTTTCTTTCATCCAATGAGTCTTAGCCGGAGATGGTTTCTGTACCAGAAAACTACAAGTGTTTGCAGAGAATGGTGTGCATGAGATTTTGCTGGATTTAATGGTAAGCCATGATGGGCTATCTTTAGTTTTTGGAAATCAAGGTCTCATTTCTATAAGACAACTCAAATAGATATTCACAAATACTAAGAAAATCATTGATTTGCGAAGTTTATAAAATATGTCTTATTTTATTCATATTTAATTCATTCAAAAATTTGTTGCAGTTTTTCAAGACTTAAAAAATGTTGTTAAGCTTTTTCCAAAAAAAAAATAAAAAAAATTGTTGTTAAGAGCCTGTTTGGTTAGATAAGTTCGTAGGATTAAAACATGTTTTTTTTTAAAAAAATAAAATTTCTTAAAAACTGTTGTGTTTGGTTTTAAAGTTGTTTTAAAAAATTTATTTAAGAGTGTGTTTTTTTAAAAGATACAACTTTTGGCTTTTAACTATTACTTCTAACTATATTAAAAAAATAAAAACGTTTTTTAAATATCAAAATGATTTCAGTTTTTTTTAAAAAAAAAATTAAACACTTGAAAAAGCTGAAATTATAAAAATGTTATTTTAAGTTATAGCTTATGTAGCCAAATTGCCTTTAAATGTAAAAATTAGATTATACATTATAATTAGGATGAGAAAGAGTAAAGTTCATTTGATAAAGTAATATGAAAAGTTCCATTTAATTTGTATTCACATTTATTAGATAAAGACCGAGGCGGACTTCCTCTGGTTCCACGTTTACATTTACCAAGAAATTAAATAATTAGCTAAAGCCAACGTGAGAGGTTGCGAATTACTAGAAAAATAGGAGAAATCAGGTTCATTGAATTTGAATGATTTTAGTTAATAGTAATAAATGGAGTAATATATCTTATTAAAGAAGAACCTCACTTTGACTTTAACATAGTGTTTGTAACTTTTAAAAATAAATGATTATGATTTTTTTGTGCTTTCATTTTATTTTCAAATTTAAATTGATTTGAAACAAAAATATACATACGCGTTGTGTGTGATTAAAATATAAATACTATTTCTGTAAATATCTAATATTTTTGTTTCAAATCAATTTAAATTTAAAAATAAAATAAAAGCACAAAAAATTCATAATCATTTATTTTTAGAGATTACAAACACTATGTTAAGTGATGCTCTTCTTTAATAAGATAGTAAAATTATACTAAATATAATATAATAACAATTAGTAGGCATGGAAAGAATATATTTTATACTAGAATTAAACAACTTAAATTGCCAAGTATACTATCAACATTTGTTAAAAAAATAAAAGGAATCTTATTTATATTTATAGAAGCTAAATTGTAAAATACGATGCATATTTCTTTATAGTTTCTTAAATATTCGAATTAAATATATATTATGTAAGATTTTACCAGATTATTTAAGACTGAAACGCATTAATTTAAGTGATAATATAATATAATAATAGAAAGATTATTAAAAATATTAGAAATTTGAATTAAAATAACAATTATACAGGAAATATATTTAAATCTAAATTTTAAAATTTAAAAATACGCATCTACGTGCATTGAAAAGTTTAATTTCTAGAAAGATTGAAGAAAGAAATATTGACCAATTTGTTTAATTATTAATGTGACCAATTTAACATATTTGGCTGTGAGTAAAAAGATTTATTAATAGGGAGTGGTTGTACCATAACCAAGGCGTTCACATTCTCAGTCAATAAATACAAGATATGAAGGAGTATTTAAAATTCAAGTTAAACTATGCAATTTATAATAAATTGGATCACATCTTTGGTTACATGCACCTGCACTTGTTTTGTTTTGTTTTATTTGTTCGTTTTTTTGTCATATTATTAATCATTTTATAGTCTTAATCAGTCAACTAATTTTTCTTTCAATCTTAATCTATTTTTCATGGTAATATTGACGAGACTTCCGATACACAAGTAATGTTCATTTCTACGAGTAGAATTATAATAATATCTCGAAGAAGAAAATATATTTTCTTCGTCCTAATTATATAGTTGATGTTTTTTTTTTCCTAAATATATAGTCATATACTATATTTAGTTATATTTTTTACACTCATTTACTAATATATCCCTATTAACTACACATTGAAAATTGTGCAATCATTTTTAATACATTAAATAGTGATAAAATAAAAAGTTTGTATAAAATTTGCTTTCTAGTAGGACTATATAATCGGAATGCAGAGAATAAATATTAAGTAATTTGTTTCTACAAGATTAAATAATAATATCATATATTTTTTTTCTAAAATACTAAAAATAAATAAAACATTTATACTAAATAATTGCATCACATTGTCCGTTATTTGTTGGTTGCCTCCGTCTTCTACCTACAAAATTGCTGCTGGAAAAGCCAAGGATGCATGAGTGATGAGAGATGGCTTATACGGCAATTCTTTCTCTTGTAAGCACACTCGAGCAGATTTTGCGCTCCCATCGCTTTCCCATTTTTGATGGGAAACAAGAAATCATCTCTTTGTATAGAAAATCTCGATTCTTGCAAGCATTGCTTGAAGATTCTCCTCGAAGAACCATCCAAGATGAAGTGGACTATTTCTTGGAGATTAGAGTTAGGGATGTCGCGTATCAAGTTGAAGACACCGTTGAATCCCACGTTTTTACTGAAATTCTTGCGGATCCTGATAGTTTCTCCTCTCCTTTGGATTCTTACCCGGAGGACCATTCTTCTGGCGGAAACTATGAGTATTTGCAGGAAGCGATGAACGAGATTGACTCCATCGTGGAAGAGTTGCAGAGGGGCAGATGTGGGCTAAAGCAGCTGTTGCCGAGGGAATTGCTTCCGTCGGGCAAGCCAAGAGCTGCTCGTAGTGGAAGGAACAAGCTGGTGGGACTTGATGATGAAGTTCTGGAGCTGAAGGATCGGCTGATGGGAGAGGATTCTAGATTGTGTGCCATCCCGATTGTCGGGATGGGAGGTATTGGTAAGACGACTCTTGCAAGAAACTTGTTCGACGATTTGCTTATCAAACATCACTTTGATGTTCGTGCTTGGGTGACGATATCCGAAGAATATCGTGCTAGTGAAGTATTGCTGTCTATTTTGAAAGATATTGGAGTTGACATTGATCTGAAACGGGGTGAGAGTAGGGAAAAGCTAAAGCAATCTCTGTTCCAAAGTTTAAATGGTCGGAGGTACTTGATTGTGTTGGATGATTTGTGGAGTACCAAAGTTTGGGATGATTTAAAGATAATATTTCCGGACGATGATAATGGGAGTCGAATCTTGTTTACTACGAGGCTATTGGACGTGGCTGCTTATGCCGCGGACTCTTCTAGCCCGCCTCATCAAATGCTTTTGCTCGATGACAAGAAAAGTTGGGATCTTTTCTGTCAAGAAGTGTTTGTTGACGAACTCTGTCCGCCTGAATTGGAGCAGATGGGGAAGATGATTGTGAAAAACTGCAGAGGACTCCCACTCTTGATTGTTGTAGTTGGCGGGCTCGTTGCTAAAGCGAATGGTGAACGGGAATACTGGGAATATGTGGCTGAAAATGTGAATTCTGTTGCTGTTGAAAGTGATCAGCATTGTTCGGAGGTACTATGGTTGAGCTATAACCATCTGCCTAATCATCTGAAACCGTGTTTCCTTTACTTTGGAGTTTTTCCGGAAGATCACAAGATCTCTGTCTCAAAACTCGTCAAATTGTGGGTTGCTGAGGGATTTCTCAAGCCTGTTCCATTGAAAAGATTGGAGGAGGTGGCCGAAGAATACCTGAAGGACCTGTTGGACAGAAACCTTGTTTTCGTTGGTCGAAAAGAGCCTAATGGGAAAGCAAAAACATGCTATGTTCATGATCTTTTAAGGGAATTATGCCTTAAAGAAGCTCGGAATGAAAGGTTTCTCCACATCATGGATAGGAATGCTGACTTCTCCGATGAAAGCGGGAATGATCAACGACGCCTGAGCATGCATCTGAATATTTTGAAAGATGAAGATTTGACTGATGACATGAATGGGGCAATGGAATCCATGTCATTCACACGATCTTTATTGCTGACAGGTCTTCTCCTCTCCACGTCTCCTTTTTATTCAAGTTTTGGATTACTGAGGGTACTTGATCTTCCTGGAACTGAATTCTCTGAGTTCCCAATGGAGTTTCTGTGTCTATTGAACTTGAGATACCTTGCTTTCGGGTTCCAAAGCTATCCCATTCTGCCTTCCTTGTTCCTACTCTGGAATCTTCAGACCTTGATTGTGACGGATGGCCAAAGTATGTTAAATAAAGAGATGTTTCCCTACTATAAATCATATTGTGAAGTAGAGCTACCATCAGAAATCTTTCAGATGCCTCAATTACGACATCTACAGATGACCGAATGTTTTCTGCCGAATCCAATTGAGGGAGACAACCCGGTTGTTTTGAAAAACATGGAAACACTCGCATCCGTGTCAAACTTCAAATGTACTGAAGAGGTCCTCAGAAAATTTCCAAATTTAAAGACATTGGAAATTTACTATTATGCCTTTAACATTGAGGACTGGTCAGGTTACCATCTCAAGAATCTTGTTCATCTGGCAAAACTCGAAAACCTGAAATGTACTTTTAACTGGCCACCGAACGACACCTTGTTGCCAAACCTGGCTTTACCAGTGAGCCTTAAAAGTTTATCTTTAAGTGGCAGCTCTCTTTGTAGCAAAGATATGAGGATTATCGGCTTGTTGCCTAATCTTGAAGTGCTCAAACTGAAAGAGTTTGCCTTTGTTGGGACCGTCTGGGAACCGGTTGATGGAGAATTCTGCCAACTCAAGTACTTAAACATAAATAAAGCAAGACTGATTAGGTGGATGGCTGAAACCTCTCACTTTCCATGCCTCGAGCACCTGAAAATAAGCCAATGCTTTGATTTACTGGAGATCCCTTCTGGTATCGGCGAAATACCAACACTACAAATGATCGAGATTGATGGTTCTAGCACTTTTGCAGTCACTTCAGCAGAGCAGATCCTGGAAGAGCAAAGAGACCTGGGAAATTATGTCCTTCAAGTTCATACCCGGTGGATTTAGAAGCCGAAAATGCATCAAGTCGTCCTTTCTAATATATTTTTGATCGTTCATATAGGTTTCTCACATGGTTCCAGTTTCTTCTTGTTGTAATATATCAGGGCAATTCACTTCTTCCTGCCTTGGGGAGAAAAGCCTTGGCAAATTCTTGTGAAAATAGAAACTTTTCAAGAATTATGTGCTGCTTACTATCAAGAATTTACTGGCGATCATTTCAAAAGATCTTTTCCTATTACACGTACTCTTCTGTATGAGATTCTACCTTAAAAATTTACGAGTACGACAAAATTAAGAATTTATATCGAGTTTCTTATTGAATTCCATCAATGTTTAGAATCTTGATTATGAGCAATCAAATTTTCTAGTATATTCCAATTGCTGAATTGGTACATCCACAATTTGCATGTGCATGTCAATGGTTCACAATCTAAAAATTCGATCCTACCATTAGGGTAATTCCTCAAGCATTGATCGCACGGTCCAAATTCTTTCAAAGGGGGAGTCTCACATGTTTTAACATTCAAACCCGTCCCCACCCCACATGATATTGAATCTGGATCATCATTCATCCAACTACCTTTTTAACATCACCTTTTTTTAACATCACCTCTGTGGTATGTGGTAGCATCGAACTAACTCGCAAAATCTATAAAAAGCAATGTATCTTCTATATTTATTATTGGTAGAATCTTATAAAACATTATCGCAAATAATAATTTTTGAAGCCTATTATTGAATCATAATAAAACATTGAGTGTCGAACTTTACAAGAATCTAGCTAGCAATTTTAGATACATCTGTCTGTGAATACTAGGAATATATAAGTGACTTCAGCACTGAGAATCTACGTAACATCTGTCTGTGAATCACAACCAAAAACAAGAAAAAATATGAAAGGGGATGTGGACACAATGACAAAAACATTAGATTATTACAAAGCATGCACACACAGAATCATGCTACACTCCAAAACCTTAAAAAAATATATCTTTAAATTGTGCATTCCAGATTCCCAGTCAAAAAATTTTAGCCCCCCGAAAATGGATTCTAACATTAGCCTTCCAGTGGGACTGCTTCCAGATGAGGCTAACCCGCCATGGATGAACAAAGGAGACAACGGATGGGAGCTAACCGCTGCTGCCTTAGTTGGCCTACAAAGTGTTCCAGGTATGGACGTCGTGCTAGCGAGGTGCTCAGCATGAACACAAAGTTACCAAAGTTTGAGATATAGTGTATTATCAATCCAAAGTCAGACAGTTTCTTGTTATTTTTTTTATTTGTATGGTATATATGCTTATCATACTATACAAGTTAACTTGATATTCTAATGATTATTCAGTGGATGAAATTCGTTCATTTATGTTGTCTTTTATCTTCATGATATCATGCATGTAATGGTGTTGGTTGAAGGAGGGCAGAATGAGGGGCTGCTTAAATCCATCAACCTGCAAACTCTCAATTTTTTTATTTCTAAAATTTCATTATTTTCAAAAAAATATCATCAAACAATCCTCTTGTATTTACTTATACCTTGAGTACTGAAAGTCAAAATACTCTACAGAAACTCTAGAGTCTAGCCTGATCACCTCCAAAGTATGACTCGAACTAGACTGATTGTTTTCACTCTTATAAGTTCTCGGCATGTCGAATGAAAGAGGTGGTTTGGGACAGTGGCCACCCTCTCTCAAAAAAATTACTCAATACTTAGTTGGTTTGCATTCTCCCCGCGAACAGAATAACTAAAACTTTCCTCATGATTCCAGGCCTGATTATACTCTATGGCAGCATGGTCAAGAAAAAATGGGCCGTAAACTCCGCCTTCATGGCGCTCTATGCGTTTGCAGCTGTGCTCATCTGTTGGGTATCTTGGGCTTATAGGATGTCCTTCGGATCGCCTATGTTGCCCATATTAGGAAAGCCTGGTCAGGCCATGACTGATACCGTTGTTTTGAAACACGAGGCCGAAACGTCTCTCCCAGCTGCGGATCATGTGTTCTATCAGTTTGCATTTGCTGCCATCACTGTTATATTGGTGGCCGGGTCATTGGTGGGAAGGATGAACTTTTACGCGTGGATGTTGTTCGTTCCGCTCTGGGTTACGTTCTCTTACACGGTGGGCGCTTACTCGATTTGGGGCTCGGGGTTCTTGACAGACAACATTATTGATTATGCAGGGGGCTATGTTATACATTTGTCTTCTGGAGTTGCTGGTTTCACTGCTGCTTATTGGGTAATCTTGATATACTTGATCAAACATTAATGATTCAAATATTTTCTCAAGTTTGAATTTTAAGCCTTTTTGTGATAACTTTGGTGTTATTTTCTTTCATATTTGGGGATATTTATGCAATGTATCACATTACATTGTAGGTCGGACCAAGGCATCACCATGACAGACAACATTTCCCACCAAACAACATAATAAACATGTTGGGGGGCGCAGGTTTCCTATGGATGGGTTGGACCGGATTCAATGGCGGCTCCCCCCTCGCGGCTAACAGGGTCACTTCGCTCGCTGTGTTGAACACGCACGTGTGCACCGCCACGAGCCTCCTCGTGTGGCTTTCCCTCGACATGGTAGTCTACTTCAAGAGCTCTGTCATTGGTGCTGTTCAGGGGATGATCACTGGCCTCGTTTGTATTACTCCTGGTGCAGGTAATTCGGCTAATTGATAGTTTAACATATGACGAATACATTAATCACTGTTTGATATGAATGATAAGATTAAGATGGTTACATCACATAGGTTTTACTCAAATGTTATAATAGAGTTAAAAAATATTTATGTTGTCCTTATATTCCAATTTATTATCTCATGATATGTTACAAACTAACGGCATTGTATGTAATAATTGTGCGCACTTGGATTTGGTAGGCATTGTGGATACATGGGCAGCAGTACTAATGGGTATACTTTCGGGCTCAGTACCATGGTACACCATGATGGTCTTGCACAAAAAATCATCATTTTTCCAACAAGTTGACGACACGTTGGGAGTTTTCCACACACACGCAGTTGCGGGCCTACTGGGCGGGCTCCTCTCGGGCTTCTTCGCCCATCCGGACCTCCTCCGCATGTTCTATCAGCCTCCAAGGACTTTTAGGCCGGGCTTCATCTATGGTCTATTGGATGGAGACTTAAGAGGCGGGCTTCACCAAATGGGCTACCAAGTCTTGGGAGCACTTTTTATATCAGCATGGAATGTTGTAGCGACTAGCTTGATATGTATCTTGATAAATAGAATAATTCGACTGCGAATGGATGACGATGACCTCGAGATAGGGGATGACGCGGCACACGGGGAGGAAGCTTATGCGTTGTGGGGCGACGGAGTAAGGGATCCTCCGCCTCTACGTTTTAGAGTGACGCCTAGGATGCCTGCCTTCTGTAGACGCCACGGGAGCCATCAACCGTGACTTCGGGTCGGAAAGCCCAGCCCGAAGTTTGTTTCATCTCACTTTGTAAATTCACTAGCTGGTAGGTACAAGGCATTGCCTTCACAAGTGTGGGGCTCTTTTGAATGGCTACCCAGTAATAATTTCAAGGTTGGGAGGGCAAATTTAACAACCTAGTTGGTTGTCGGAATGCTTGACACCTAAAATCTCGGGTTCAATTTGTATTTTGTAATACTTCTTTTATAGGCAAAAACAAAACAAAAAAAGAAATTTGTAAACTTCTTATCAAATATATAGCAGATTTTAATTACCATTGAATTATAATACATACTATAATACATAAAAGATCTCACACGCGTGCATAATGTTTAGAATATAATTAATTGATGAGCAGCTCCACTAAAAATCTATGTGATTCATATATACAATGAAAATTAATTGTTATTTTTTTTTACATAGAAGTGATACTTTTTTATGAATCGGACGATCAGAGACCTGTTTCATAAAATAAAATTGACCATTGGTATAGTCTCTCAGGAATTTCTGTGTTAATTGAATTCATCACTCTTTTTTAATCAATCGAGCATGTACAAGTTTAAATATAATCATGTATATAAGAATTATATTTATACATAATATCATGGAATTAATGGAAATAATACAATATATAGGTACTATAATACCAAGTTTCTTGTTGAAAGAAAGATGAGTTATTACGGTTTGAGAAATTACTATTTCTTCTTTTAACAAGAAGTATTATCATTGCGATCTCTATTTTGTTTTTAAAAAAAATCCTATCGATCATTTATTTTATATTATATTCATATACATAAAGACTTTCTCCTGTCATTCATTTCTGATACATTCATATGATAGATGGACCGAAATATCTAGTAGACTTTTTGAACACCTCTAAAAAAATCTATCATAATAGTTAGATCGGGACAAACCCGACAATCCATCCACTACATATGTTGTGAGTTATATCTCTGTTCAAGTATCATGTTATATATCTCATGTTGGGATCGTTCGACACTAACCGAAGATTTGATGACTCTTGAAGTTTTACTATTTTATTAGGACTCTATACAATTTATTTTGATTAGGATTCTATATATTCTATTTTCATTAGGACTCTATATTAATTATATTGTATAAATAGATGATAGATTGCATAATAAAATTATTCTTTTGGCTTTCTCAATTTCTTGCTCCACGTTATATTCTCCAAAATATCCAACAAATTGGTATCAAAGCCACGTTCTTGAGAGATCTGTGAGATCAAATTTTCATAATGAATTCAGAAAATTCTTTCACCACAATTCCACCTCATGTATTTGATGGAACAAATTATCAAGTATGGGCTGTTAGAATGGAAGCATATCTAGATGCCAACGATCTATGGAAAGCCGTTGAACGAGAATATGATGTTTCAGATCTGCCTGAAAACCCAACGATGGCACAAATCAAAAATCAAAAGGAGAAGAAGCAAAGAAAATCAAAAGCAAAGGCCATCCTGTTTACAGCAGTCTCTTCCTTTGTATTCACCAGAATCATGACATTGAAAACAGCCAAGGAAATCTGGGATTTTTTGAAAAAAGAATACGAAGGAAGTGAAAGGATCAAAGGAATGCAAGTGCTGAATTTGCTTCGAGAATTTGAGATGCAAAAGATGAAAGAATCAGAAACGATCAAGGAATATTCAGAGAAGCTTCTTTGAAACGACCAAAACATTCTAAAATAACATATGCGGAATTTTTTTTTTTTTTAATACTAAGTAAAATAGATGTACATACATGCCCATACATATATGCACAAAAAAAAATAAACGGATTTAAAAAAAAATAACATAAATATGCAACATTTCTTACTTGAATAACTGAGTCAAACTTAAATAAAATACTGTCAAACAATCCACTTAAAAGTTTGCATGCAATAAAATTATTTAATAAAAATAGTACGAAAATTCACCACTGAAAAGACATAAAAGAAATAAATAAGAAACAGAGTTTAAAATTCTTAAAATGTTCATAAAGACTCAGCCGACGGTCACGGGGGATCACTGCATGTCCGCTCATACGTCCTCATCACCGGTAGGAACTACATCTTCCTCTATGTACTCACCTGCACCATATAAGTGTAGTGAGCCTAGAGGCCCAACATGCTAACATAACAAGGGCTTAAAATAATTTAAATCACTGAAATACTAATACATAACATATACATGAATGGACATGCTTAAAATCATGAATCATAACTTAAAATCTTGCTTAAACTTGAACTTAAATATAATCATATAATACATACATAACATTGTTGAGCATATCATTTTTCTAACATCGCATGGTCATATGCGTAGTGTAACCTTAAACTTAAAAGGTTCGACTGATCAGTCTCTTAAAACCAACGTACGCGGCGGTGACGAATCACCTCTTACTGGTAGTAAACTACCCTTAACATGTGGGGACTTGTCCCCCTTAAATTGTCACAATACTTCAACTTTCAACATAAAAATTATTTTCTAGCTCAACCTTAAATATTAAATCATGCCATAAAATTATTTCATGAATGCATGTACTTAAATAAAATGTGTGTCTTTCCTATATATTTAATTTAATTTTTATACTAACATATAAATACTAAAATAACATTCATGCATAAAATAATTAAATATATAATTAGGACACATGCAATTTCTCATGGTTTGTGCTGAACTGCTGGCCCTAACACTCAAACCCATTTTCTTAAATTCTGGCCCATTAACACTGAGACTGGCCCATTAACAAACTTAAGCCCAAAAATACATTTTTAAGCCCAATTAATTTATTCAATCCCATTAATGCATTCCTGGCCCAATAACAACCTATTCTGGCCCAATGGGCCCAAAAGCCCAAAGACTGGCCCAATAACTTCCATGGGCCCCCAAGCCCATAAAAATTATTGGACTAACTTAATTAAATTTATTTAAGCCCAATAATAATTAAATTTCAACCCAAATAATTAAATGGAACCCAATTAAATTTTTGAATTTAATTAGGCCCATTTAACACTTAATTAAACTTAAAACTTAAAAAAATAAAATACCCGAGCCCGACTCACTTAACCCGGACCCGGACCCAACTAACATAACCCATGACTTTCCAGACCCGACCTGGACCCCACAACCCGACCCGGATCCACCCTAACCCTAAAACCCGATACCCCTTCTCCTATGTTTCCCGGCCGCGAGCAGCAGCCCTTCTAGGGTTGCTGCCGCCCTGCTCCGGCCGTCCCTGGCCGTAGCTCCGCCGCCCAGACGTAGCCCACGTCTGGGCGGTCTGAACCTGACCAAGGTCCCGACCCCATGCAGCCCACGCACAGAGGCCGAACCCACCTTCCCTCAAACCCTAAACCTGCGCCCCATGAAGGCCGATCTGCATCAGCTGGTTTCTTGGGCTCGTTTGGCTCGAACCACTCAAGCCATTCGAGTCTAGATCACCCTCACACGACCTAGGGACCCCTGACCAGCAGCTGGACGCACCATGGATGAAGAAAACGTGAGCATGATCAAGCAACATACAAGAATAAGATACAAGCGTCAAAACCGATTCCTTTTCTGAAAATTCTTGAAAGATTTCGATGCACACTCAACACACACATAATAATTACTGATATAGTGCAAAAAAGAGGAAGAAAACATGCCTTGCACCGTAGAATTAATAGGGCAAAGTGCGTAGAACGTTTCCGGGACGACGGGACGACGAACAACCTTTCTTGATGCTTCAAAAATATCGAGGCTATGGAGTCCTTCTTGGAGGCTACTTGGTTGATGAAGGAGATGAATAATGGGGGAGAGAGGCGGCTAGGTTGAAGATTACATGAGATTGGGGTAGGTTGTTAGGTATTATTGATTTAAAATAAGGTGTAGGATAATTAAATTAAATAGAAGATGTTATATATATAAAATATACAACTTTAAAACTCCAACTAAAAGTTAAAAAATCTGATAACTTAATTAAATCCCGAAATATTAATTTTAGGGAATTTTAAAGGTAATTAAAAGTCAATATTTTGGCTAAATTTGGATAAAAATGGACTTCTAAAATTATATAAAATTAAATACTGATAATTTTGAGGAGATAAAACTCAAAATAATATTTTTTTGGGCTCTTAAAAGGCTCATAAAATAAATTGGATAGAAAGTTGTCATCTCGTCCGTCTACGGTCCCGTCTACGCGATAAAATAATTAAATTTTCATAAATCATGAAAAATCACTAATTATGGGTTAAATGCTTAAAAATAACTTAAAACATGCACAAATAATTTCACATAATTATTTAACCCATAATCTAAAATTCTAAATAAATGAAATCCCTAATTATGCATGCGAATTTACGTACTAAAAATACTGGGTGTTACAATTCTCCCCCCCTTAATTTGAATTTCGTCCTCGAAATTAAAGTACTTACCCGAACAACTCCGGGTAGCGAGTCCTCATGTCTGCCTCGGTCTCCCAAGTAGCTTCCTCCTCCGAGTGATTCAGCCACTTGACTCTGACCATCGGTATGACCCACGTCCTAAGTCTCCGCTCCTCCCTAGCCAAGATCCGTACTGGCCTCTCCTCATATACTAGATCAGGTGGCAACTGAAAGGGCTCGTAATTCAACACATGCGACGGGTTAGAGACATATCTCCGAAGCATGGATACATGAAAGACATCGTGCACTGCCGCAAGCCCTGGTGGCAAGGCCAAACGGTAGGCCAATGTGCCAACTCTCTCCAAGATCTCAAAAAGTCCAATATATCTCGGATTAAGCTTACCTCTCCGGCCAAATCGTACCACTCCCTTCATAGGTGACACTCTCAGAAACACGTGATCACCTACTGCGAACTCCAAATCTCGTCGTCGAGTATCTGCATAACTCTTCTGACGACTCTGAGCAGTCCTAATACGATCCCGAATCTGAGTCACAATGTCAGCTGTCTGCTGCACGATCTCAGGACCAAGTAAAATCCTCTCGCCGACCTCATCCCAATGCACAGGAGATCTGCATCTCCTCCCATACAATGCTGCATAAGGAGCCATACCTATAGAAGACTGAAAACTGTTGTTATAGGTAAACTCCACTAATGGCAGTCTAGTCTCCCACGAGCCCTGAAAGTCGATGACACAAGCTCTCAATAGATCCTCGAGAACCTGGATCACTCTCTCAGACTGACCATCTGTCTGGGGATGGAACGTTGTACTGAACAAAAGTCTAGTCCCCAATGCTGTGTGCAAACTCTTCCAAAACGCAGACGTAAATCTCGGATCTCTGTCTGATACTATCGACACTGGTATGCCATGCAGTCTAACAATCTCCTTGATGTAAAGCTCTGCATACTATGTCAGCGAGTAAGTAGTCCTCACCGGCAAGAAATGAGCTGACTTGGTGAGTCTATCCACGATCACCCAAATAGCTGTGCACCCTCTGTTACTCCTCGGAAGGCCAACTACAAAATCCATCGTGATGTTCTCCCACTTCCACACCGCAAAGGGTAGAGGATTAAGCAGCCCTGCTGGACGCTGATGCTCTGTCTTGACCTGCTGACAAGTCAAGCACTCTGATACGAATCGTGCGATATCACTCTTCATGTCGGGCCACCAATACAAAGTCTGCAAATCCTTATACATCTTCGTACTTCCTGGATGAATGGAATACGGAGATGTGTGAGCCTCTGTCAGGATCTCAGTCCTCAGCTGATCAATGTTCGGGACACACAATCGACCACTGTACTGAATAATGCCATCACTGACAGTAAAAAGAAGATTGCCCTTAGCCTCATCCCTCTGCACCAACCGCTGTAACTCCTCATCTGTAGGCTGTCCATCCCTGATCCGATCTCGTAGAACTGGCTGCACCGTCAACACTGACAAGCTCGGTGCATGACCACTCGAGTAAAACTCCAAATCAAACCTCTGAATCTCGCTCTGCAGTGGTAACTGCACTGTCAAACACGATACCACTGTCGACTTCCGACTCAAAGCATCGGCCACTACATTAGCTTTACCTGGATGATAGCTAATGTCGCAGTCGTAATCCTTCACTAACTCTAACCATCTCCGTTGCCTCATGTTTAACTTGTAACACCCGGTATTTTTAAATACGTAAATTCGCATGCATAATTAGGAAATTTATTTATTTAAAATTTTAGATTATGGGTTAAATTATTATGTGAATTATTTGTGCATGATTTAAATTATTTTCAAGCATTTAACCCATAATTAGTGATTTTTATGAATTATTGGTATTTGAATTATTTTATCGCGTAGACGGGACCGTGGACGGAAGAGATGACAACTTTCTATCCAATTTATTTCATGAGCCTTTTAAGAGCCCAAAAATATTATTTTGAGTTTTATTTCCTCAAAATTATCAGTAGTTAATTTTATATAATTTTAGGAGTCCATTTTTATTCAAAATAAGCCAAAATATTGACTTTTTAGTATTTTTAAAATTCCCTTAAATATTTATTTCGGGATTTTAATTTTTGGTATCAGATTGTACTTGTTATTTAGAGTTTTTTTTAAAGTTATATATATATTGTATATTTAAAACCCTTATTAATATTTTAATTACCCTATATTCTAATTAATCAAAAACACCCAAAAATCAAACCCCAACCCTACGTTTGAAGCTTCCAGCCGCCATCCCACTTCTCCATCATCTTCTTCATCGTTCTAGCAAGAAAACTCCATAGGAAGATTGATTTTTCGAGCCTCTAAGGTGGTTGATCATCGTCTCGTCGTCCCGGAATCGTCATATACGCCTTTTCTCTTCAAATTTCGGTGCAAGGCATGATTCTTTCTCTATTTTTCATGCCATATCAGTTATTATGTGTGTGTGTGCGTGAGCATCAGAATTTCTTCAAAAATTTTCAGAAAAAAAACGGGATCGGTTCGGTTGTATGCATTTGTTCTTGTGTTTCTTGATCATGTTCACGTTTGGTTTGCCATGGTTGTGTCTAGGCTGCTGGTAGAGGTCTCTAGGTTGCCTAAGGTGAGTCTAGGCTCAAATGGCTCGAGTGGCTCGAGCCAAACGAGCCCAGATTTGGAGCCAAGAGGCATTCTGTTGAGTTGTGCACAGGCTAGGGTTTCGGAGGAAGGGGTTCGGCTAAGGGGGCTGAGGCTGCATGGGGCTGGGGTTAGGGCCTTGTTTGGACCGCCCAGATGTGGGCTACGTCTGGGCGGCGGGACTCCGGCCAGGGGCGGCCGTAGCAGGGCGGCAGCAACCCTAGAAGGGCTGCTGCTCGCAGCCGCGGGCTGCAGGGAAGAGGGGGGATCGGGTTAAGTGTTAGGGTTGGTTCCGGGTCGGGTCAAGGGCCTGGGTTGGGTCTGGATGGTGGTGGGCCAATTCGGGTTGGTCCGAGTCCAGGTTAAGTTAGTCGGGCTCGGGTATTTTTATTTTTAGGTTTTAAGTTTAATTAAGTGTTTAATGGGCCTAATTAAATCTCAAAATTTATTTGGGCTCCATTAATTATTTTGGGTTGAGTTTAAATATTTTTTGGGATTAATTAAATTAATTAAGTGAGTCCACTAAATTTTTATGGGCCTTGGGGCCCATGGAAGTTATTGGGCTAGTCTTTGGACTTTTGGGCCCATTGGGCCAGAATAGGTTGTTATTGGGCCAGGAATGTTTTAATGGGCTTTAACTAATTAATTGGGCTTAGCAATGTAATGTTGGGCTTAAGTATGCTAATGGGCCAGATTTAAGTAAATGGGCTTGAGTGTGAGGGCCAGCAGTTCAGTACAACCCATGAAAAATTGCATGTGTCCTGAATATATATTTAATTATTTTTATGCATGGAAGTTATTTTTAATATTTATATGTTAGTATGAAATTAAATTAAATATATATGAGGGACACACATTTTATTTAAGTACATGCATTCATGAAATAATTTTTATACATGATTTAATGTTTAAGGTTGAGCAAAAGAAAATATTTTATGTTGGAAGTTGAAGTAGTGTGACAATTTAAGGGGGACTCGTCCCCATATGTGAACTATTGAAGGGCAGTTTACTGCCAATTTAAGAGGTGATTCGTCACCGCCACGTACGTTGGTTTTCACGCTGATTAGTATTTAATGTATGATTTAAGGTTACACTATGGATACAACCATCGATGTTAGAAAATACTTTGCTCAACAATATTTATGTATTATTATGATATTCAAGTTTAATTTAAGTTTATGTTATGTTCATGATATTTTAAGCATGCTCATTCATGTATATGTTATGTATTAGTATTTAAGTGATTTAAATTATTTTAAACCCTTGTTATGTTAGCATGTTGGGCCTCTAGGCTCACTACACTGGTATGGTGCAGGTGAGTACGTAGAGGATGTAGTACCCACCGGAGGCGAGGACCTATGAATGGATATGCAGTGATCCCCCGTGGCCGTCGTCTGAGTCTCTATGTTTATGTTTTTATGAAATATTAAACATGTCGTTCTTTTTATTCATTTTCAGTGGTTGGTACTAGTACTTATTTTTATTTAAATATTTTCAGTGCATGCAAAATTTTATTTAATTGTTTAGAACAACATTTTTATTTAAACGCATGACTCAGACATTTAATTTATTAAATGTTGCATTTTATTTAAGTTATTTATTTTTAAATCTATTTATTCTGTGCATATATGTATGTGCATGTGTGTACATATATTATAATTAGTATATAAAAAAAAAAATTTCCGCATTTATTATTAGAAGTAGATGTTTCATAACTCCTTCTGAGTGAAAAAGTACTTGAGGCTCTTATGATCCGTGAAAATCTTGCACTTCTCGCCATACAGATAGTGCCTCCAGATTTTCAAAGCGAAGACCACTGCTGCTAACTCCAAATCATGTGTCGGGTAGTTCTTGTTGAAAAACGTGTTCAGATCAATTAAGAATTGATACCCGGTGCAGCGGAAGTTTAAAATTTTATTTTATTATATGGAACGATTCCATATATGGGTATCAAAACTTTTACGATTAAATTTGTTCAAGTAAAAATAAAACACAGTTAAATTTTTACCTCGTCAAGCAAAGGCTTGATTGTGGACTCCAACAGAATTTAATCTGCTCTTCTTGTAAATCCCGAGAACCGATGACAGTCACGATCTAACTCCGGAATTAGGTCCACGAATGAAAAACAGAAACCCTATGATTGACTGCACTAGAAATCAATCAGAAGTTTTACGTAGAGAATAAACAGATATGATCTGTTAATTCGATTTGTAATTTTTCACAAAAATCACAAGTCGAATTTTCTCCAAAAGGGACAGAGGAATTTTCGAAAATCCTCTTGAAAATTATATGTAGTGTTCGAAATTTCTAGACTGAATTCTCACATGAATTTCGAACACTGCTTACATATTTATAGATAATTTCTAGACTAGATTAAGTTATAATTATATTAGGACTCTAACTCCTTAGGGCCCACAATCCATAACTTAGTCCAACAAGCCAAGCCCATTGTTCTAAAAATTAATATAAAATTCATCGTGACTCCGATTGATAAACTGATTTCACCAATGTGCACAGAAACCATTTCTGCATCTTTTAAAGTCAAGATAATTTTTCTGAATCCGAATTCAGTGATTTTCAAAAATGCTCATCCCTATGTCATTTTAGGAAATCCCACTCCCTTTTAATTAAGAAGTCCAACTTCTCTTTCATTAAATTTAACTCTTTAAATTTAACTGTCTCTACGGGGTTTTAGTAATCCATTACTTGTGTAACCCTCAATGGTTCAAGAATACAGCTAGCCGTGGGCTCACAACTCCTTGTGACTCGGAACAACAATTTCCGACTTACCCATCGAATCATGGTAAGAGCGCCTAGCAACATCGCCCCATGATTCCCTAGGTATTACTGATAGTGCCTGCAAGAACCAGTAGATTTTGGTTAGCGTACAGTACGGTCCCTTCAACCAAATATCCCGATCGAATCAACAACCATTGGTGCATCGAGAGTCGTTCGAGATTCGATAACTATGAATAACATCTTGGAGATCTATTAGTGACATCGCATGTGTTACTAGGAACACCAAGTAACCTAAAACACATCATGTACTCTGGCCAGAGATTCGTCACACTAATATCTCCTCAGATCGCATAGGATATCCACACTCGCGAGTATGTGGTGAATCCTTGACAACAAAGCATCGACTCCTATATGTGTCGTAACTGTACCCAATCCCGACACCTGATGACCCCAATAGAGTCGATAAACGAGTCAAAGTACAGTACTAGCATATAGAGTTTCAATGATGTTTCAAGTAATAAGGACTAATGGTGTACAACCAAAACCGCGGACTTTATCCACTCGATAAGTGATAACCACTTGGAAAGTCCGAATAGGGTAGTTCGATCATTCATCATATGAATATCCATTTGCATGCTTTGAACATCTCTATGTTCCATATCAATGAAACGTGGTACTCGGCATCGCAAATGCTAGTCTCAATCTCGAGCGATCCTTATCCTTATTTGCGGACGGCTCAATTGACTAGGAACTGTTTAGAATATACAGTGACTATAAGATGTGTTTCATGATAGCCATCCCCATGTGCTACCACATCTTACATACACTATAGTATATTCAAGGTCTTTATCAAAACAACAATAGTATATCATAATATAACATTATGAAGAAAGATAAAGTCAATGCCATTATAAAAATGTAAATTATATTAAACAAAAGATTGTTTATACATAGAGTCACAAAAGCCCTTAGCCACAAGTTGGCTAACCGGGCACCCACTCTTTCAATCTCCCACTTGCCCTAAAGCCAACTAGTCACACTACGCAATCCGATTGCTTCGCGATGTTTGTCAAATAATGGTCCTGACAAGGGCTTAGTAAGCGGATCAGCAATATTGTCTGTAGAGGCCACTCTCTTGACACTGATGTCTCCTCTTTCCACGATCTCCCGGATGATGTGGTATTTCCTCAGTACGTGTTTGGACTTCTGATGAGACCTTGGTTCCTTTGCCTGAGCAACGGCACCCGTGTTGTCACAGTACACCGGGACTGGACCAACAGCTTCAGGAATTACACCCAACTCTTGGATGAATTTCCTTATCCAAACCGCCTCTTTAGCAGTAACTGATGCTGCAATGTATTCTGCCTCAGTGGTGGAATATGCTGTGGTGTCCTGCTTGAAACTCTTCCAAGAGACAGCACCGCCAATGAGCACGAATACAAATCCAGAGGTTGATTTCGAATCATCCACGTCACATTGGAAGCTAGAGTCGGTATAGCCTTCCAACTTCAATTCTCTCCCTCCATAAACCATGAATAAATTCTTAGTCCTTCGCAAGTACTTAAGAATATCCTTCACGACTTTCCAATGCATTTGATCGGGATTGGCTTGGTATCTGCTCGTGACGCTCAGAGCATAGGCCACATCCGATCTGGTAGATATCATCTCATACATGATACTACCTATGGCTGATGCATATGGCACGTGTGTCATCTTCTCTATCTCTTCGTCAGTCTTGGGACACATAGACTTGGATAGAGAAACTCCATAACACATAGGTAGATGTCCTCTCTTGGACCCATCCATTGAAAACCTTTTCAATATGGTGTCGATGTAGGTTGATTGAGTGAGTCCTATCATTCTTTTAGATCTATCTCTATAGATCTGAATTCCTAGAATATAGGATGCCTCACCTAAATCCTTCATCAAGAATCTACCTGATAACCATATCTTTGTTGATTGCAACATCCCTACATCATTCCCCATGAGTAGGATGTCATCAACATAAAGTACTAAGAATGTTACCGCATTCTTAACTACTTTCTTGTACACGCATGGTTCCTCCGGGTTCTTGATAAAACCAAAATCCTTCATCGTTTCATCAAATTTTTGGTTCCAACTTCTTGATGCTTGTTTGAGACCATAGATTGATCTCTGAAGCTTGCATACCTTATGCTCGCTTCCCATGGATGTGTATCCCTCAGGCTGCATCATATAGATCTCTTCCTTAATGTTTCCATTAAGAAATGCAGTCTTTACATCCATTTGTCATATCTCATAGTCATACCATGCTGCTATGGCAATAAGAATTCTTATGGACTTGAACATTGCGACTGGTGAAAAGGTTTCATCATAGTCAACTCCTTGTCTTTGAGTATAACCTTTTGCCACCAATCGTGCCTTGTAGGTCAATACCTTTCCATCAGGCCCAAGCTTTCTCTTGTAGATCCACTTGCACCCAATTGGAACAATTCCATCGGGAGGATCTACTAAAGACCAAACTTGGTTAGAATGCATCGAGTCTATTTTCGATTGCATAGCTTCAAGCCATAAATTCGAATCCGCATCAGAAATTGCTTCCTTGAAGTTTCTTGGATCACATCCAATGTCGGATTCACTTTGATCCCCTTCAAGAAGAAGACCATATCTAATAGGAGGCCTAGAAGTCCTCTCGGATCTCCTAGTAATAGGTGTGTCTTGTGATGATTCTTGAGGTGTAGGATCGCTATTTTGTATTTCGGGTTCTTCTTGAATTTCTTCAAGTTCCATCATCTTGCCTTTCTTATCCAATAAGAACTCCTTCTCCAAGAAGGTGGCATTCCTTGAAACAAACACTTTTGTTTCAGCAGGATGATAGAAATAATATCCGATTGAATTCTTCGGATACCCTACAAAATAACATAAGGTGGATCGACTATCCAACTTATCTCCCACTGTCTGCTTCACGTAAGCAGGACATCCCCAAATCCTCAAGTACGAATACTTAGGAGCTTTGTCATTCCATAACTCGTATGGTGTTTTATCTACTGCTTTAGTGTGGACGTTGTTTAACAACAATACCGCCGTTTCAAGCGCGTAGCCCCAAAACGAAGGTGGGAGCTCAGTGAAGCTCATCATGGATCGAACCATGTCCAACAAAGTTCGATTGCGACGCTCCGAAACACCATTCAGCTGAGGTGTCATCGGAGGAGTCCACTGTGAGAGAATCTCATTCTCTTTTAGATAGTCCAAAAACTCGGTACTTAAGTATTCTCCACCTCGATCCGATCAAAGTGCCTTAATACTTTTACCTAGTTTGTTTTCTACTTCAGTCTTGAATTCTTTGAACCTTTCAAATGCTTCAGACTTATATTTCAGTAAATATAAATACACATACCTAGAATGATCATCGGTAAAGGTAATGAAGTAGGTGTTGCCACATTTAGTACCAATCCTAAATGGACCGCAAACATCTGTATGGATCAAATCCAACAGATTTTGACTACGCTCAGGTTTCCCTTTGAAAGGAGATTTAGTCATTTTTCCCTTTAGGCAGAACTCACAAGTAGGTAGAGAGTTAATATCAGACATATCAAACATGCCCTCTCCCACTAGCTTGTTCATCCTCCTTGAGAAAATATGACCTAGCCTAGCATGCCAAAGGTTTGCCGGGTTTTGACTATCATTTTTCTTTTTAATTGTTGTTACCGGTTTATCAACATAATTAATTGGAACGTCTTTTAATTTTAAGCTATATAGATCGTTTTCAAGTTGTCCATTTCCAATCAAACATTCATTCTTGTAAATATTGCAAATCTCATTCACAAAATTGCAAGAAAAACCATCTCTATCAAGCATAGAAATAGATATAATGTTTTTGACCAAATCCGGAACATATAAAACATCTCTCAAAAATAACTTAAAATTGTTCTGCAAAACTAAATAAATGTCTCCTATAGCTTTGGCTTCGACTCTAGAACCATTCCCGAGTCTTAGCTGGGTCTTACCCATCCTTAGCTTACGACTTCTTGTCATCACCTGCAAATCATTGCAAATGTGAGATCCACATCCGGTATCCAATACCCAAGAAGAAGTATTAAGCGAAACATTTATTTCAATGTAAAACATACCCTTTGCAGTTCGTAACTGTTCGAGGTATTCCTTGCAGTTACGTTTCCAATGACCGGGTTTCTTGCAGTAATGGCAAACGTTTTCATCTTTTATCCCAATTGAAGCCTTGGCCTTTCCCTTCTTATTTGGTACAATCTTCTTGGACGGGGCAGAATGTCTCTTACCTTTTCCACTTGGTCCTTTCTTAGAGTTAGAAGAGGAGCCAACCAAGAGTACCGGTTTATCCTTCTTTAGTGTGGCTTCATATGTGACAAGCATATTGACCATCTCTTCAAGGGTGACCTCTATCTTGTTCATATTGAAGTTCATCACAAAACCATCAAACGATGAAGGAAGTGATAGAAGCAACAAGTCCGCGCTAAGTTCATGCTCCAAAGTCAAGACGAGTGTTACCAACTTTTCAATGAGCCCAATCATGCGCACCCCATGCTCACGGACCGAAGTCCCATCTCGCATGCGGCTCGTCATGAGCTCTCTGACGGTGGCATACCTCTCCGACCTTGACTGAGCTCCAAAGATTTCCTTGAGGTTCTTGTGAATGTCAGCAGCATTCACGGCATCCTCGAATCTCCTTTGAAGCTCATCAGACATCGAAGCCTGCATGTAGCATTTGGCCTTGATATCATGGTCCCACCATAAATCAAGTTTGGCCAACTCTTCCGGACTTGTATTAGCCGGGGCTTCCTTCGGAGGCGGCTTCTCTAACACGTAGAAAGCTTTTTCCGAAGTAAGAATAATTTTCAACTTACGGAACCATTCCGTTTAGTTTGCGCCAGTCAATTTGTTTTGTTCGAGAATTGAAAACAGTGGATTGCGAGAAGTCATTGTAATAGTATACTGAAAAGGAAACATACAATAATCAATGATTGTTTAATTAATTTACTAAGACATAAAATATGGCGAATTTTAATTTTATGAATTACACTCACACTATTTTAACGATTTCACTGCCCTCTAGTGAAAACGGGAAACTGTTTTCCTTAGTGAGAACATGGAATCCAATTGACAAATCATGATCCCGAATAATATCAGCCAACCATAATTTTCAAAAGGTAGAGCCCAATTACTTCCAAAGTAACCCCCATGTTTTTTACCTCATATCCAATAAGGGCCCAATAATATGACGCCGTTTATTGTGACATGTCAAGATAACCCATCAATATTAAGTTGTGATGGACGATCGCCATATGGATCCCCAATAATATGAGTCAATCCCATGGGAGTTCCACCCAACTTACAACATGTGTCGATCCAATGTACAGCTTTCCGACGAACGGGCCCCCCCAATAATATGAGCCGGACCGTATCCGCGGGTAGCATCTCATACATTGATCGTTGATGGAAGGTAGGAATATTTAAACAATATTTAAATTTCCTTTTTATTAATCTTGATATCAATTTTAAATCATATTTAAAATTAGGGATTTTTAATTTTGAAAATTTGTCTCATCATGCAATTTATGTATGTTTGCGGGATTCATACAATTTAGTCTAAACATGCATACATCAATAATATCATATATTATTTAAGGATGATCGATCCCATTAACTAATCGACCCGTGGTTGCCAATCACGAGTCTAAGTCCAACCTAGGTGATATGCAAGTATGCAATGCAATCCTATTACATTGAGCTACCAATTTACATTTCTTCGGTCTTCATTGTCTGCTGGGCCCACCATTTCTTCAAATCTTTGTCTCCCACTAAGTCTAATAAATTTACAATAAATTTCGATGACAAATATGGGATACATTTTTAGGGGTGGGAACGGGACATAAACCAGGCTTACTTTTATTACATATGACAATCATATTGGGCTATAAACCAAGCCCATTAATAAAATCCAACAATAATAAGACAAATGTAAATTATCTAACATACACCTAAAACATTGGTCATGGCAATCGATCATCCTTTATCCAATAATTAATTCAATAATTAAATAATTGGATAAACATGCAAAGGCATCATAATTTAAAAGATAAAATTTAATTCAATAATTAAATAATTGGATAAACATGCAAAGGCATCATAATTTAAAAGATAAAATCATATTTTATCTTATCCAACCATAAGATCATATTTTATCATCAATTGTACCAAAATAATTAATTTTATAAAATTTAATTTAACGGATAAAATTTATAAATTTTCCAAAAATTCAAATTTATCCAAAAATCAATTTTAAAATTTTCGGACTTGAACAATTCGATCCGATGCCTCGTGAACCAATCAAAAACAATTTTCGATCGGATCAAAAACTAAAATTTCAAAAAAAAATTAAAAATAATTTCTCCGGGCTGCCCGGGACAATCCCGGGCAGCCCGCGCCCCAAAGAGGGGCCCGGGCAGGGCAGCCCGTCGCTGCCCCTTGGGCAGCGATCAAATCACTGCCCATGGCGCTGCCCTGGGCAGCGATGGACTCGCTGCCCTGACAGCGACGTTCGCTGCCCATGGGCAGCGACAATCGCTGCCCGATTTGCCCATTAAAAATCAATTTTAAAATTTTCGTTTTGTTTCAAAAACCGAGGCTTAAAAATTTTGTACAATCGATTAATTTAATCATTTGATCTGAGCAACCTGACTCTGATACCACTGTTGGAAAACGTGTTCAGATCAATTAAGAATTGATACCCAGTGTAGCGGAAGTTTAAAATTTTATTTTTATTATATGGAACGATTCCATATATGGGTATCAAAACTTTTACAATTAAATTTGTTCAAGTAAAAATAAAACACAGTTAAATTTTTACCTCGTCAAGCAAAGACTTGATTGTGGACTCCAACAGAATTTAATCTGCTCTTCTTGTAAATCCCGGGAACCGATGACAGTCACGATCTAACTCCGGAATTAGGTCCACGAATGAAAAACAGAAACCCTCTGATTGACTGCACTAGAAATCAATTAGAAGTTTTACGTAGAGAATAAACAGATATGATCTGTTAATTTGATTTGTAATTTTTCATAAAAATCACAAGTCGAATTTTCTCCAAAAGGGACAGAGGAATTTTCGAAAATCCTCTTGAAAATTATATGTAATGTTCGAAATTTCTAAACTGAATTCTCACATGAATTTCGAACACTGCTTACATATTTATAGATAATTTCTAGACTAGATTAAGTTATAATTATATTAGGACTCTAACTCCTTAGGGCCCACAATCCATAACTTAGTCCAACAAGCCAAGCCCGTTGTTCTAGAAATTAATATAAAATTCATCGTGACTCCGATTGATAAACTGATTTCACCAATGTGCACAGAAACCATTTCTGCATCTTTTAAAGTCAAGATAATTTTTTTGAATCCGAATTCAGTGATTTCCAAAAATGCTCATCCCAATGTCATTTTAGGAAATCCCACTCCCTTTTAATTAAGAAGTCCAACTTCTCTTTCATTAAATTTAACTCTTTAAATTTAACTATCTCTACGGGGTTTTAGTAATCCATTACTTGTGTAACCCTCAATGGTTCAGGAATATATCTAGCCGTGGGCTCACAACTCTTTGTGACTCGGAACAACAATTTCCGACTTACCCATCGAATCATGGCAAGAGCGCCTAGCAACATCGTCCCATGATTCCCTAGGTATTACTGATAGTGCCTGCAAGAACCAGTAGATTTTGGTTAGCGTACAGTACGGTCCCTTCAACCAAATATCCCGATCGAATCAACAACCATTGGTGCATCGAGAGTCGTTCGAGATTCGATAACTATGCATAACATCTTGGAGATCTATTAGTGAAAGCGCATGTGTTACTAGAAACACCAATTAACCTAAAACACATCATGTACTCTGGCCTGAGATTCGTCATACTAATATCTCCTCAGATCGCATAGGATATCCACACTCGCGAGTATGTGGTGAATCCTTGACAACAAAGCATCGACTCCTATATGTGTCGTAATTGTACCCAATCCCGACACCTGATGACCCCAATAGAGTCGGTAAACGAGTCAAAGTACAGTACTAGCATATAGAGTCTCAATGATGTTTCAAGTAATAAGGACTAATGATGTACAACCAAAACCGCGGACTTTATCCACTCGATAAGTGATAACCACTTGAAAAGTCCGAATAGGGTAGTTCGATCATTCATCATATGAATATCCATTTGCATGCTTTGAACATCTCTATGTTCCATACCAATGAAACGTGGTACTCGGCATCGCAAATGCTAGTCTCAATCTCGAGCGATCCTTATCCTTATTTGCGGACGGCTCAATTGACTAGGAACTGTTTAGAATATACAGTGACTATAAGATGTGTTTCATGATAGCCATCCCCATGTGCTACCACATCTTACATACACTATAGTATATTCAAGGTCTTTATCAAAACAACAATAGTATATCATAATATAACATTATGAAGAAAGATAAAGTCAATGCCATTATAAAAGTGTAAATTATATTAAACAAAAGATTGTTTATACATAGAGTCACAAAAGCCCTTAGCCACAAGTTGGCTAACCGGGCACCCACTCTTTCAGTTCTGCTTGTGAATCTTCAAATGCCTCGACGCATAAGCAATAACCTTACCACACTGCATAAGTACTGCGCCTAAACCTAGCTTAGACGCGTCGGTGTACACCACTAACTCCTCGTGTGGTACTGTCGTTGCCAAAACCGGTGCGGTAGTGAGTGCTTCCTTCAGCTGATCGAAGCTCCTCTGACAGTCTGGACTCCAAATAAATTTCGCATTCTTCTTGGTTAAGGAAGTCAAGGGTACTGCAATAGAGGAAAAACCCTTGATGAACTTCCTATAGTATCCTGCCAAACCCAAGAAACTGCGAATCTCCGAAGCATTCCTCGGAATACTCCATTTCTGCACTGCCTCAACCTTCGACTGATCCACTGCAATCCCATCTCTAGAAATAATGAGGCCAAGAAATGCCACCTGCTCAAGCCAAAACTCGCACTTGCTGAACTTGGCATACAAACGATGCTCCCTCAAAGTCTGCAAGGCTGTCTGTAGATACTGCCTATGCTCTTCAACGCTCCTAGAGTAGATCAAGATATCATCAATGAAGACTATGATGAACTGATCAAGATACGGCTAAAATACCCTGTTATGCCTTAAACGCATATAAATCTCGAATTATGAGATTAATGTTTTTAATTCATTAACAAGTCTTATTTCTCTATGTTTTTATGATTAACAAAACTAGGTTAAAATGTTACTAATATTTACATTGAGCTTATTACAGAGTTAAAATTTTCAAGATGAATTAAGACTAAATTCATACTCAAGATCAGAAACAAAATTCGAAGAAATATACTGCTACGGGATCGAAAGCTCCGATTGGAGATCGGAACCTCCGATCATGATCAGAAGAATCTTCGGAAGCTAAGGGTAGATCGGAAGCTCCGATCATGGTTCGGAAGCTCCGATCTATTTCAGGGAGTTTTATATTGTTCGGAATGAAGAACGGAAGCTACGAAGAACAAGTTCGGAAGCTCCGATCTATGATCGGAAGGTCCGATCCTTTTCTAAGAATATTATATTGTTCGGAAGCAGATCGGAGGCAATGAAGTGAAGTAGATCGGAAGCACCGAATGTGATCGGACGTTCCGATCTTGAACGGCCGCCTGATAATCTTGTCCGGAAGACTTTTGCTCGACAACACATTTATTGCGCCGATCGGAAGCTGTGAAGTGGATCGGACGTTCCGATCCAGTACACCCGCGTGTCTCAGAATTCAAATTTCGGAAGCTCCGATGCAGGGATCGGAAGTTCCGATCGATGCCGAATTTTCAGCTATAAAAGGAGGCATTCCGAGGCCATTCAACATATCCCAACATCTTCAAGTCTCTCAATCCTCTCAAGCATTATTCAAGCCATTTGTTGAGCAATTTGTAGCCCCTTTTGAGTGTTCAAAATATATTCACATATCGAGTTGTATACGGGGTTGTAAAATCGAGGGTTGTTTGTTTGTGAGTTGGTTGCTCGGTTTTGTAAACACTTGTGTGTGAAGCCAAGTGTATTTTACGAGTGTTGAGGCTATCCTTGGAGCCCTTAAGGCCAAGAGTGTTGAGTTGTATCGGCGCGGTGATCGTGTCAAGTTGTAAGGCTATCCTTGGAGCCATCAAGGCCAAGACATTCGAAGTGCTAGTGGATCCTTGGTTAATCGACTTAACCAAGAAGGGGAGACGTAGACGATTTATCATCGAACTTCCATAAACATCTCTTATCCCTTTTACTGCTTTATTTATATTACGCATTTATTTACCGCACTTATTATTTGATTGCTTAAGTCTTCCGCTTGCGTACTTGCATAATCGCTTTAAATTGCTAAAGTTGCCAATAGAACCTAAATCCCCCCCCCCCCCATTAGGTTCTAACAAGTGGTATCAGAGCCACCTTTTTACAAAATATTTTCAAAAAGGCTCTATGGCAAATCTAGCGAGCGACTATGCTCAAGGGCAATCAAAAAATCGTCCTCCTCTTTTCAATGGAATAAACTACGGATATTGGAAAAACTGAATGTCCCTATATATCCAATCCGTAGATTATGATCTTTGGAAATTTACTGTGAAAGGTCCCTACATACCTACTAAAGAGGTTGAGGGTGTCAAAATTCCCAAGGGAATGGACGACTTTTCCAAGGAGGACATGCGATTAATTTCTCAAAATGCTAAAGCCATGAATATTCTTCATTGTTCCTTAGATATGAATGAGTACAATCGGATCTCAATGTGCTCATCCGCTAAAGAGATATGGGACAAGTTGGAGATATGCCATGAAGGGACTAATTAAGTCAAAGAGACGAAGATCGATCTACTCCAACTCAAATATGAAACATTCGAGATGGAATCAAACGAAGATGTAGATACTATGTTTCGAAGGCTTACTCAAATTATCAATGAGCTAGCCCAACTCGGGGAACAATATCCAACCAAACAAGTGTGGAGGAGAGCTCTACGCGTCTTACCCAAAGAGTGGGATGCCAAGAGGACGGCCATCATCGAGTCAAACAAAGGCGACACCGCATCCTACGATCTTGATCAACTACATGGGACTCTAAAAACCCATGAGCTGGAATTATCAACAAGGAAGGAATTAAAGAAAGAAGATACCAAGGCAAAGGGGATTGCTCTATCTAGCCAATCCAAAGAAGATGATGATGATGATATGGCGCTCTTCGCAAGAAAGTTCAAACGATTCATGCGAGGAAACAAATTCCAAAAGAAGCCGGATAAGGAAGTTACTTGCTACAACTGTCAACAACAAGGCCACTATGCAAATGAATGTCCTCTCAAGAAGAAAGTTGACAAGGGAAAGAAGAAAGCACTTCTAGCCACTTGGAGCGATAGCGACGATGACGAGGAGGAAGCCAACATCTGCCTCATGGCTAAAAGTAATGACATCGTCTCCGACGACGATGATGAGGTACCTTCCTATGACGAACTACTACATGCATATAAAAACATGTTTGATATGGCTAAATCTCTTAGAAAAGAAAATAGAAAGCTCAAACATGAATTAGAAACTAAGGAGCATGAAAACCTAAGATTAAAGAATGACATAGCTCACTTAGAGAAATCTTTTGATAAATTCAATGTAAGTAGTAATAACTTGAATAATTTACTAAGCATGCAAAAATGTAGTTTTGATAAGGGTGGAATAGGGTATGGTAAGAAATCTATAGATTTCACTAGTCTAATTGCTAAAGCAAAAATGAGATCACCCCTGCATGTTCTTACTGTTGTAAAATAGGACATGCTAGACATACGTGTAGATCTTTAAAATATCAATATGATAAAAAGAGCTATATGAAATGGAGGCCTAAGAGTACTTAACAACTCATCAGTTGACATTATGAGATCATGATCTAAGGGAGTTCATCATAGACCGGTTTAAATTGCCTTGATGCGACTGGTCTTCCTGATGAACGCTGCCCTGTCCAAGAAAATAGGTTTTTAAAGAGGCATAGCCCTACCTACTACTGGGAGCACTCTTAGAAAGTGGCGATGATGTCGCTATGAGAGACTGAACTCTTGGAAATCTGTTTTGTATTTTTCTTTTCTAACACTGTGGACCCAAAAAAACTAAAGGGTACCAAAATCTCTTCTCGTAGGAAAATAGGAAAATTGTTCTTCCTAGCATACGGTATCTAGACAGTGGATGTTTTAGACATATGACGGGGAACAAGGAGCTACTTCAATCAATCAAACCAAAGGAGAAAGGAACTGTAACCTTTGGAGACAACAGCAAAGGAATCATTGAAGGAATCGGCTCAATAGGTATATCTGAATCTTGCTTGATTGATGATGTACTCCTAGTGAAAGGGCTTAAGCATAATCTACTAAGCATAAGTCAATTGTGCGATAGAGGTTATGAAGTCAAATTCACTCCCCAACACTGCACTATATCACTCACGACTGACAAATCCATAAATTTCAAAGGATATAGAAGTGAAAATGTTTACAAGGTTTCTTTAAATAATTTATCTTTATCAAATATTAAAAGCCTTGTATCCTTGAATGTTGATGACAACATTCTTTGGCATAGACGACTAGGTCATGTTGGTCCTAGTACCATAGAAAAACTTTTTAAACTTGATTTAGTTGTTGGTATGCCAAAACTCAATTTAAAATTAGATTCTATTTGTGATGCATGTCAACTTGGCAAACATACAAGAGAATCTTTTAAAAGCAAAAATTTTATATCAACTTCTATGCCCTTTGAACTTCTTCACCTAGATCTATGTGGTCCCTCGAGGAACGCTAGCCTAGGAGGGAAGCTTTATGCATTTGTCATTGTGGATGATTTCTCACGATTCACGTGGACATTGTTTTTAGCCCACAAAAATGATGCATTTGATTATTTTAAAACTTTTGTGAAACGTGTTGAGAATGAGAAAAATCTTTCAATAAAGCAGATCCGTAGTGACCACGGAACTGAATTTCAAAATGAGAGTTTTTCAAACTTTTGTGAAGAGAAAGGCATCGGTCATAATTTTTCTTGTCCTAGGACTCCTCAACAAAACGGGGTCGTTGAGAGGAAAAATAGGACACTTGTGGAGATTGCGAGGACCATGATATGTGAGCATTCTCTACCAAAATATTTTTGGGCTGAAGCAATGAACACTGCCTGTTACATTATCAATCGCGTATCAATAAGGTCAATTCTCAAGAAAACTCCATATGAATTATGGAGAGGGAGAAAGCCTAACATTTCTTACTTTTGAGCTTTCGGTTCCAAATTCTATATACATAACAATGGTAAGGACAACCTTGGCAAATTTGATGCCAAATCCGACAAAGGTATCTTTCTCGGATATTCTACCTCAAGTAAGGCCTTTAGAGTTTTTAATAAACGCGCTTTACTTGTTGAAGAATCTATGCATGTTATTTTTGATGAATCTATGTCTACTATTGTTCGCACTAACATTGATGATGTAGAATTACTCGAAGAAGAGTTGGCTTCCTCAAGCCTAAATGATATAGATGTTTCCGTTGAGAAAACACCACTTTCGAAGGATTGGACGCTTCACAAAGATCACCCAATGGATCTTATCATCGGAAGTCCTTCGAAGGGAGTAGCCACTCGTTCTTCTCTTAATAATATTTGTAATCATCTTGCCTTTGTTTCGCATGTTGAACCTAAATGCATAGATGATGCTTTGTTAGATGATGCATGGATAATTGCGATGCAAGATGAGTTGAATGAGTTTAAACGCAATGATGTTTGGTTTCTTGTTCCTAGGCCGCATGATAGATCTATCATTGGTACTAAATGGGTGTTTAGGAATAAACTTGACGAGCATGGTACTATCACTAGAAATAAAGCTAGGCTTGTAGCGAAAGGATATAGTCAAGAAGAAGGCATAGATTATGATGAGACATATGCGCCTGTTGCTAGACTAGAATCTATTCGCATGCTACTTGCTTTGGTTGCTCTAGAAATTTTAAGTTATTTCAAATGGATGTCAAAAGTGCTTTTCTTAATGGTGAATTGAAAGAGGAGGTGTACATTGAACAACCTGATGGCTTTGTTGATGCATTATTACCTGATCATGTGTATAGACTAAACAAAGCTTTGTATGGTTTGAAACAAGCTACTCGAGCTTGGTATGAAAAACTATCAACTTTTCTTATTTCAAATGATTTTTCAAGAGGAAAGATTGATATTACTTTGTTTACCAAACATGACAAAGATGATTTATTAATTGTGCAAATTTATGTTGATGACATAATTTTTGGTTCTACTAATGAAACTCTTTGTCAAGAATTCTCTAAGTTGATGCAGGAACACTTCGAGATGAGTATGATGGGGGAACTTAACTATTTTCTCGGATTACAAATCAAACAGTGTAAGGATGGGTTCTTTGTGAACCAAAGAAAATACATCAAGGAGATTCTAAAGAAGTTTGGAATGGAGAACACAAAATCATGATCTACACCGATGAGCACAGCAATCAGACTCGACAAGGATGAAAATGGTAAAACTGTAGATCAATCTTCCTTTCGTAGTATGATTGGCTCCTTATTATATGCTACTGCTAGTAGACCGGACATTATGTTTAGTGTTTGCCTGTGTGCACGATTTCAATCATGTCCAAAGGAATCACATTTGTTCGTCTTAAAACGCATTTTCAAATATCTTTCAAATACTCCAAATCTCGGCTTGTGGTATTCGAAAAATTCTTTCTTTGATTTAAAAGCATATTGTGATGCCGACTTTGGTAGATATAAGGTGGACCGTAAAAGCACTAGTGGAACTTGTTTTTTTTAGGAAACTGTTTAGTTTCTTGGTTTTCCAAAAAGCAAAACTGTGTTGCGTTATCAACGACCGAAGCCGAATATATGGCTGCCGGTAGTTGTTGTGCGCAAATTCTTTGGATGAAGCATCAACTGCTCGACTATGGTGTATCTTTTTCAAAAATCCCTATTTTCTGTGACAACACTAGCGCCATATGTCTTACAAAGAATCCGATTCAACATTCGCGCACCAAACATATTGACATTCGTCATCATTTTATTCGTGACCACATCGAACGAAATGAAGTTGAACTTCAATATGTTGACACGTCAAATCAAATTGCCGATATTTTTACAAAACCACTAGATGAAAATACTTTTATTCGTTTGCGTGGTGAACTTGGCATGATTGAGTTGTAATCACTTGTAGGCATAAATTAAATTTAATGTCATATTAAGGAGGAGCTTAATATTAAATTCGAGCAAATTAATTTTTGATAATACAAATCAATTGTATTTATTCAAAATTAAGAAGCTCACATTTTTATGTGAATTATTTGCTTAAATATTAAATAAAATAAATTTTAAAGAGTCGAAATCATGCTTTCTTCCTAAGGCAGATCGGAACCACCGATCCAGATCGGAACTTCCGATCTGTATCCCGCCACTTTTCAACTTGCGCGGTAAATTTTCCCTCCAAGATGTGGATCGGAACCACCGATCACGATCGGAATGTCCGATCCCCATCTGATCCGTCTTTTCAAATTACTTTTCACCGCCTTATCATTAATTACTGCCTCAGGATCGAAACGTCCGAAGCATGTTCGGAGCTTCCGATCGACACGTGGCCTTACCTCAGTGGACCGCACGATCGGAACGACCGATCAAGATCGGAACTTCCGATCGTTCCAACCCCTATAAATATCAGATCGCTCAGTCCGATTTCTTGCACCTAAATTTCTTCTCTTTTCTCTATTTCATCCGATTCCAACCTATAAAAATGCCTGTCAAACGCCGTCGCGATCAAGCGAGTTCTAGTCGCCCTATTATTATCCGTGATCCTACCCAACCAGCTGTTTCTAGGCCCATTCCTGATGATTATTTGCAACGTCATATTCATCCAGGTCGTATCTTAGATACTAACTACTTGGCCCAATCCCATCTCCTACTGTTGAACTTAATCAATGCTCAACATTGGGAATCATTTTTTCAGCCATCTGTCCCCGACCGAATCTTTCCTCCACTGATTCACAAGTTCTATGAAAACCTTGAACTCGAATTAGGGCATGGTGATATCATCATTGCCACGATCGTTCAAGGAAGGCATATCATCTTTTCTTCTGCTGATCTGTCCTCCTAGTTTGATCTTCCCAGGAATGGACCCGGTGAATACTTTTCCCAAACTTGGCCACAAAATGATCCAAACTTTGATCGTAATCTCTTTCTTACTACTATTCTCGGTCGACAAGCCACTGTTGCTGACGATCGAATCCATCTCAAGAGTCTTTGTCCTGATTTCCAAATCTTTCAAAAACTCATTACCACATCCATAGTTCCCCGCAGTGGAGACCTCTCCACTTGCAAATATCTGGATTTGTATATCCTTTTTCATATCATCTCCTCTCAACCTTTTAACCTTCCGCGCCTTGTTATGCAGACTATGCATCACACGGCAACGACGGCTAAAAAGGTTTCCTTTCCTTTTGCCCGGTTTATTAACCGGATTTTGAGTCGTTTTGATATTGATTTTGAGGGGATCCCTTCTCTTGAAATCCAGTTGAGTCATATCATCAACCATCAGTCTATTATCAGGATGGATTTATCTTGGAATCCTGTGTATTCTTGATGGGTTGATGATCCTAGTCGAGCTTTTTCTAGATTTTCTCCTATTTCTGATTTTCATCGAGACTTTTCCTCTCTTCCTCACTCTACCCAAACCAAAGGTTTTCCGACTGGTCCGCCCAACACTGATATTCCATCCTCTTCCAGTTTTGAGGCCTTTGCATCTACCATTGGTGATCTTCCTTTCCAGGCTCCTGAGGTTCCTCCTACACCAATAAACCAATTTCCTAGCGACCGACTCTTCGAGACTCTTCATCGCATTGAGACGAGTATGCACACTCATTTTACCGAGTTGACTGCTAGAGTTGCCTCTCTGGAGACTCGATTTGATGACTTCGCCGCTCGCTATCCTCCTCCGCAGCATGATGATGACTCTTAGATTTTTATTTTATTTTTATTTGTATTTTTTTTCTCTTGCTTTGTATTAAAATATATTATTGTAATGAAATTGTTGTGTATTTTTTAATTCTATGTTTCATTACTTTTTGCTTATCACAAAGGGGGAGAATTAATGGTTAAAATATTAATTGGGATAAAATTTGTTTATCTGATAAAATTTGTTTATCCGTTAAACTCTGTTGCTTATAAAAATTGTTTATGATTATCGTATATTTTATCTCCTGTTTTTAACAAAGTTTTGTGATCATCAAAAAGGAGGAGATTGTTACGCCTTAAACGCATATAAATCTCGAATTATGAGATTAATGTTTTTAATGCATTAACAAGTCTTATTTCTCTATGTTTTGATGATTAACAAAACTAGGTTAAAATGTTACTAATATTTACATTGAGCTTATTACAGAGTTAAAATTTTCAAGATGAATTAAGACTAAATTCATACTCAAGATCAGAAACAAAATTCGAAGAAATATACTGCTACGGGATCGGAAGCTCCGATTGGAGATCGGAACCTCCGATCATGATCAGAAGCATCTTCGGAAGCTAAGGGTAGATCGGAAGCTCCGATCATGGTTCGGAAGCTCCGATCTATTTCAGGGAGTTTTATATTGTTCGGAATGAAGAACGGAAGCTACGAAGAACAAGTTCGGAAGCTCCGATCTATGATCGGAAGGTCCGATCCTTTTCTAAGAATATTATATTGTTCGGAATCAGATCGGAGGCAACGAAGTGAAGTAGATCGGAAGCACCGAATGTGATCGGACGTTCCGATCTTGAACGGCCGCCTGATAATCTTGTCCGGAAGACTTTTGCTCGACAACACATTTATTGCACCGATCGGAAGCTGCGAAGTGGATCGGACGTTCCGATCCAGTACACCCGCGTGTCTCAGAATTCAAATTTCGGAAGCTCCGATGCAGGGATCGGAAGTTCCGATCGATGCCGAATTTTCAGCTATAAAAGGAGGCATTCCGTGGCCATTCAACATATCCCAACATCTTCAAGTCTCTCAATCCTCTCAAGCATTATTCAAGCCATTTGTTGAGCCATTTGTAGCCCCTTTTGAGTGTTCAAAATATATTCACATATCGAGTTGTATACGGGGTTGTAAAATCAAGGGTTGTTTGTTTGTGAGTTGGTTGCTCAGTTTTGTAAACACTTGTGTGTGAAGCCAAGTGTATTTTACGAGTGTTGAGGCTATCCTTGGAGCCCTTAAGGCCAAGAGTGTTGAGTTGTATCGGCGCGGTGATCGTGTCAAGTTGTAAGGCTATCCTTGGAGCCATCAAGGCCAAGACGTTCGAAGTGCTAGTGGATCCTTGGTTAATCGACTTAACCAAGAAGGGGAGACGTAGACGATTTATCGTCGAACTTTCATAAACATCTCTTATCTCTTTTACTACTTTATTTACATTACGCATTTATTTACCGCACTTATTATTTGATTGCTTAAGTCTTCCTCTTGCGTACTTGCATAATCGCTTTAAATTGCTAAAGTTGCCAATAGAACCGAAATCCCCCCCCTCCCCATTAGGTTCTAACATACCCGGTTCATGAGATCCATGAAAACCGCTGGAGCATTGGTCATCCCAAATGGCATCACTAAGAACTCGTAATGCCCATAACGTGTCCGGAAAGCAGTCTTGGACACATCTGCCTCTCTAACTCGCAGCTGATGATAACCAGATCACAGATCGATCTTGGAGAACACTGAAGCTCCCTGCAACTGATCAAATAAGTCCTCTATCCTCGGCAGTGGGTACTTATTCTTCACGGTGACTCTGTTGAGCTCTCGATAATCGATGCACAGTCTCATACTGTCATCCTTCTTCTTCGCAAATAACACTGGAGCTCCCCAAGTAGAAAAGCTAGGACGAACAAAGCCTTTCTCTAATAACTCCTGAATCTGCTCCTTTAACTCTTTCATCTCGGTAGGAGCAAGTTTGTATTGTGCCTTTGAGATAGGCACAGTGTCTGGCAATAAGTCGATACTGAACTCCACCTCTCTCACTGGTGGAATCCCTGCAACATCCTCCGGAAAGACGTCCGAAAAATCACGAACTACCTCTATCTCTGATAATGATCTACTAGCTGGTTCTGAGGCCATGACAACACTTGCTAGGAAACCTCGGCAACCCCGTTTCAACAGCTTCCTCGTCTGAATAAGAGATATCACCTGAGGAATATCACTGCCCTGAGACGTATGAAAAGTAAATGGGTCGCCTCCCGGCGGTTTCACTGACACTGTCCTCCGACGAAAATCAATCGAAGCTCCATTGACTGTCAACCAATCCATACCCAATATCAAATCAAACCCGCTCAACGGCAAAACCATTACATCTGCGCGAATGGAGTGCCCCTGCAGCTCCAACTCCAGCTCGCGGATGACCCTAGAGGTAGTAATAATCTGTCCTGACGGCATAGTGACATCATAACCACTGTCGGTAATCTCAGGTGTGATGCCTACCCGTTTGATAAACTCTAGGAAGATAAACGAATGCGTAGCCCCTGAATCTAGCAACGCAAACGTGGAGTTGCCTCCAACTAAAATTCTCCCTGCACGCAGAAGAATCCACAACTTCATACCACTACTAAACTTTTCCCCCAAAGATGAGTCACTAATAACCATTAATTCTAATCACAAGTAAAACATGCTTCCTATTCTAACATACGGATAGGAAATCCCAAATAACAAATTATTCCACAAAGAAAAATCGAAATTCTTAACCAAAGGAAGAAATTATAAAATACTAGGGGTAAGATATACCGGTGATCAAGGAGGTATCTGAGTCTGCCTCCTCAGCCTGTATCACGAACACTCTCCCTGTAGTGTTCTTCTTCCTCGGGAAATTGGCCATCTGGTGCCCTGGCTCTTTACAATGAAAACAGACGCCCGCTCCTAGAAGACATGGTCCTGGATGCATCTTTTGGCACTTCGGGCAAGTAGGATGTCCTCCCGCATTAGGGGCCCCGCCCCAAGGCTGCTGTCTCTGCTGTTGTGGCTTCTGCTGGTTCGGGCCCTTAGACGGCCCAGTAAACTGCTTTTTCGCAGGAGGCTGCGAAGATGGTCGCTGATACCCAGACTGAAACTGCCTCTTACCCTGCTGCTCTCTCTGGATCTCTCTCCTACCCTCCTCAGAACGCAAGGCTCTACTGACTGCAGTCTCATAAGTAGGGACGTCCGCCATGCAAACGTCATGCTTGATCTCTGCCCTGAGCCCCTCAACAAACTCTCTCATCTTCTCAGGTGCACTGTCAGCAATCAGCGGCACAAGGTGACAGCCCCTCTCAAACTGTCGAATGTACTCCACCACTGTCTTGTCTCCCTGCCGGAGACTCATGAAATCTCGAATCATGCTGCTGCGCACGTCTTCAGTGAAATACTTGGAGAAAAACATCCTCCGGAAGTCTGACCATCGCATAGTAGTCAGATTCACTCCCCGTGATGCACTCTCCCACCATAAGTCTGCATCACCCTTCAGCATGTACACTGCGCACCTCACCTTGTCCGCATCAGTCAACCCCATGTAAGCAAAGATGCTTTCCAAAGAACGGATCCACCCCTCAGCTATGAGTGGACCTGTGGCCCCTGCGAACTCTTTCGGTCCCTTCTTTTGGAACCTCTCCGCTACGTCCTTATCATGGGATAGTCTCGGACGTGCTGCCTGCTGCTCCAACAGAGCAGTAATCCCGGCCATCATGTTTGCATTGGCCTGCTCCAATGCTAATAGAGGGTTTTGCGAAGGTGGGGATCCTCCACGCCTGTTCACTGGTCTCAGAGGCATTCTGCACCACCACATATTTTTTTATGTAAATCGACATGCATAACTAAGTACTTAGAAATTTTCTGCTAACATAAATGCTTAAGTCTTAAACATGATACGACTAAATCATACTAAAAGCAATTAAAACTTACAGACCGGTAGCGTGGATTTCTGAGCTCGCATAGCAGTGATGACCCCTCCAAGAACGCGGCTCTGATACCAATTGAAACGACCCAAACATTCTAAAATAACATATGCGGAATTTTTTTTTTTTTTTTAATACTAAGTAAAATAGATGTACATACATGCCCATACATATATGCACAAAAAAAATAAACGGATTTAAAAAAAATAACATAAATATGCAACATTTCTTACTTAAATAACTGAGTCAAACTTAAATAAAATACTGTCAAACAATCCACTTAAAAGTTTGCATGCAATAAAATTATTTAATAAAAATAGTACGAAAATTCACCACTTAAAAGACATAAAAGAAATAAATAAGAAACAGAGTTTAAAATTCTTAAAATGTTCATAAAGACTCAGCCGACGGTCACGGGGGATCACTGCATGTCCGCTCATACGTCCTCACCACCGGTAGGAACTACATCTTCCTCTACGTACTCACCTACACCATATAAGTGTAGTGAGCCTAGAGGCCCAACATGCTAACATAACAAGGGCTTAAAATAATTTAAATCACTGAAATACTAATACATAACATATACATGAATGGACATGCTTAAAATCATGAATCATAACTTAAAATCTTGCTTAAACTTGAACTTAAATATAATCATATAATACATACATAACATTGTTGAGCATATCATTTTTCTAACATCGCATGGTCATATCCGTAGTGTAACCTTAAACTTAAAAGGTTCGACTGATCAGTCTCTTAAAACCAACGTACGCGGCGGTGACGAATCACCTCTTACTGGTAGTAAACTACCCTTAACATGTGGGGACTTGTCCCCCTTAAATTGTCACACTACTTCAACTTTCAACATAAAAATTATTTTCTAGCTCAACCTTAAACATTAAATCATGCCATAAAATTATTTCATGAACGCATGTACTTAAATAAAATGTGTGTCCTTCCTATATATTTAATTTAATTTTTATACTAACATATAAATACTAAAATAACATTCATGCATAAAATAATTAAATATATAATTAGGACACATTCAATTTCTCATGGTTTGTGCTGAACTGCTGGCCCTAACACTCAAGCCCATTTTCTTAAATTCTGGCACATTAACACTGAGACTGGCCCATTAACAAACTTAAGCCCAAAAATACATTTCTAAGCCCAATTAATTTATTCAAGCCCATTAATGCATTCCTGGCCCAATAACAACCTATTCTGGCCCAATGGGCCCAAAAGCCCAAAGACTGGCCCAATAACTTTCATGGGCCCCCAAGCCCATAAAAATTATTGGACTAACTTAATTAAATTTATTTAAGCCCAATAATAATTAAATTTCAACCCAAATAATTAAATGGAACCCAATTAAATTTTTGAATTTAATTAGGCCCATTTAACACTTAATTAAACTTAAAACTTAAAAAAATAAAATACCCGAGCCCGACTCACTTAACCCGGACCCGGACCCAACTAACATAACCCATGACTTTCCAGACCCGACCCGGACCCCACAACCCGACCCGGATCCACCCTAACCCTAAAACCCGATACCCCTTCTCCTATGCTTCCCGGCCGCGAGCAGCAGCCCTTCTAGGGCTGCTGCCGCCCTGCTCCGGCCGTCCCTGGCCGGAGCTCCGCCGCCCAGACGTAGCCCACGTCTGGACGGTCTGAACCTGACCAAGGTCCCGACCCCATGCAGCCCACGCACAGAGGCCGAACCCACCTTCCCTCAAACCCTAAACCTGCGCCCCATGAAGGCCGATCTGCATCAGCTAGTTTCTTGGGCTCGTTTTGCTCGAACCACTCGAGCCATTCGAGTCTAGATCACCCTCACACAACCTAGGGACCCCTGACCAGCAGCTGGACGCACCATGGATGAAGAAAACGTGAGCATGATCAAGCAACATACAAGAATAAGATACAAGCGTCAAAACCAATTCCTTTTCTGAAAATTCTTGAAAGATTTCGATGCACACTCAACACACACATAATAATTACTGATATAGTGTGAAAAAAAGGAAGAAAACATGCCTTGCACCATAGAATTAATAGGGCAAAGTGCGTAGAACGTTTCCGGGACGACGGGACGACGAACAACCTTTCTTGATGCTTCAAAAATATCGAGGCTATGGAGTCCTTCTTGGAGGCTACTTGGTTGATGAAGGAGATGAATAATGGGGGAGGGAGGCGGCTAGGTTGAAGATTACGTGAGATTGGGGTAGGTTGTTAGGGTATTATTGATTTAAAATAAGGTGTAGGATAATTAAATTAAATAGAAGATGTTATATATATAAAATATACAACTTTAAAACTCCAACTAAAAGTTAAAAAATCTGATAACTTAATTAAATCCCGAAATATTAATTTTAGGGAATTTTAAAGGTAATTAAAAGTCAATATTTTGGCTAAATTTGGATAAAAATGGACTCCTAAAATTATATAAAATTAAATACTGATAATTTTGAGGAGATAAAACTCAAAATAATATTTTTTTGGGCTCTTAAAAGGCTCATGAAATAAATTGGATAGAAAGTTGTCATCTCGTCCGTCTACGATCCCGTCTACGCGATAAAATAATTAAATTTCCATAAATCATGAAAAATCACTAATTATGGGTTAAATGCTTAAAAATAACTTAAAACATGCACAAATAATTTCACATAATTATTTAACCCATAATCTAAAATTCTAAATAAATGAAATCCCTAATTATGCATGCAAATTTACGTACTAAAAATACTGGGTGTTACATTCTTAGTATTGTCAACAAAATCAGATTACTCGGTACTGACTTTTCTGATTCTAGAATTGTTCAAAAGATCATCGTCACAATTCCGAAAAAGTTTGAAGCTACAATCTCATCCTTGGAAAATTCGAAGGATATGTCAAGTATTACCTTGGCAGAACTGTTGAATGCACTACAGGCACAAGAACAAAGAAGGCTTATGAGGCAAGAAGCATATGCAGAGGGAGCTTTACAAGCCAAATCACACTACAATTTTGGTGGCAAGAACAAGAAAAAATAGTACAATAATAACAAGCCTAAAGGATATGCAAGCAACAGTAAAAGCAACCACAATATCAATACTCAAGTCTTTCCACCCTGCCCCAATTGCAAAAAAACCAATCATCCACATAGTAAGTGTTGGTGGAGTCCAGAAGCTAGAATTCACAAGTGTGGTCAGTTAGGGCATGTGGAAAGGATATGCAAGAGTCAACAACAACCAGGAGAAGCAAAGGTTATCGAGGATCAACCTCAAGAGGAGCAGTTGTTTGTGGTATCATGCTTTGCCACCAGCAGCTTAACAGAAAGTTGGCTTATAGATAGTGGTTGTACAAACCACATGACCTATGATCGAACTCTTTTCAAAGTGCTAAACGAGACCGCTGTTTCTAAAGTAAGAATTGGAAACGGAGCATATATTGAAGTGAAAGGCAAAGGAACTGTAGCAATTGAAGGACACTCAGGTTTGAAGTTAATTTCTGATGTTTTATATGTACCTGAACTTAATCAGAACCTTTTGAGTGTTACTCAACTGTTGGAGAAAGGATATAAAGTGTTTTTTGAAGATAGAAATTGTGTGATCAAAGATGCTAAGGATATAGAGATATTTAAAGTCAAAATGCGAGGTAAAAATTTTGCTCTAGATTTAACGAATGAGGAACAAGCTGCCGTACACAAAGCTGAAAGCAATACCGTACTTTGGCACAAGAGATTGGGGCATTTTCACCATGTTGCTGTATTTTCAATGAATAAGAACAATATGGTGAAAGGTTTACCACAATTGAATGAAAAACTCCCTGCGTGTGTTGCTTGTCAGTTTGGGAAACAAACGAGGCTTCCTTTTCAACAAAGTAAAGCCTGGAGGGCTGCACATAAGCTACAGTTAATCCACACAGATGTAGGAGGACCAATGAAAACGCCATCTTTAAATGGAAGTCTGTATTACATCGCTTTTATTGATGATTACTCAAGGATGTGTTGGATTTATTTCATGAAGTTTAAATCTGAAGTAGCTGATATCTTTGGAATGTTTAAGACTTGGATTGAAACTCAAAGCAGTTGCAAAATGCTGATGATCAGATCTGACAATGGGACAGAATATACCTCTGGAAAATTTAATAAATTTTGTGAAGATGCCGGCATTGACCATCAATTGACAGCACCATACACTCCTCAGCAGAATGGCGTTGTGGAGCGGAAAAATCAAACAATAATGGATATGGCAAGGTGTTTGCTTCATGACAAAGGGCTGCCAAAGGAGTTTTGGGCTGAGGCAGCAAACACGTCTATTTTTCTTCTAAACAGATTGCCAACCAGAGCTTTGCAAAATATGACTCCATTTGAAGCATGGTATGGCTACAAACCAAAGGTGCTTAATCTGAAGATATTTTGTTGTTTGTGTTTCTCTTACATTCCTCACGTTAAGAGAGACAAATTGGACGAAAAGGCAGAACTAGGAATCTTTGTAGGCTACAAATTAACCTCAAAGGCCTATAGGATCTATCAACCTCAAAGTAAGAAAGTGATTGTTAGTAGAGATGTGCAATTCTTTGAGTCAGAAAAGTGGAGCTGGGAGGATGATAAGAAGCTTGAGGTTTCGGAGGAGAATGCTGATATAGATGATGAACCTGTTAGAGGAACTAGATTACTCTCTGACATTTATCAAAGGTGTAATGTTGCTATTTTGGAACCTGCAGGGTATGAAGAAGTTGTAACTGATGAGAAATGGATACATGCCATGAAGGAAGAGCTGAAGATGATTGAAAAAAACCAAACATGGGAGTTGGTGGACAGACCCAAGAACAATAAAGCGATAGGTGTGAAGTGGGTTTACAGGACTAAACTAAATCCGGACGGTTCTGTAAACAAGTACAAGGCAAGACTTGTTGTCAAGGGATATGCCCAGATGTTCGGAGTAGATTTTTCAGAAACTTTTGCCCCTGTTGCTAGGATGGACACCATAAGAATGCTAATGGTTATTGCTGCACAAAAGGTTTGGATTATACACCAAATGGATGTTAAGTCCGCTTTTCTAAATGGATATTTGGAGGAAGAAATTTTTGTGGAGCAACCTGATGGATTTGCTTTACAAGGACAAGAAGAGAAGGTATATCGATTGAAAAAGGCCTTGTATGGTTTGAAACAAGCACCAAGATCTTGGTACAGTAGAATTGATACGCACTTGGTGGACTTGGGTTTTGAAAAAAGTCTAAGTGAATCCACTTTATACATTAAGAAATCTGATGAAAAAGTACTTGTGGTATCCTTGTATGTCGATGATCTACTTGTCACAGGAAGTAGCAAGGGATTAATTGAAAAGTTCAAAGACGAGATGAAAGATGCCTTTGAAATAACAGATCTTGGGAGAATGACATTCTTCCTTGGTATGCAGGTGTATCAACTGCAGAATGAAATATTTCTGTGTCAGCAAAAATATTCAAGGGAAGTTCTCAAGAAATTTAATATGGACGAGTGCAAGCCAACAGAAACACCAATGAACCAAAAGGAGAGGTTTTGCAAAGAAGATGGAGCTAGGAAAGTGGATGAAAGACTGTATAGAAGCTTGATCGGATGCCTCATGTATCAAACATCAACCAGGCCAGATATAATGCACGCAGTAAGTTTGTTATCAAGGTATATGCATTGTGCTAGTGAAATTCATTTTCAAGCAGCGAAAAGAATTCTTCGATATATTAAAGGAACACTTGATTATGGAATAAAGTTCAGCCAAGTCAAGAACTTCAAATTTCATGGATATTCAGACAGCGATTGGGCTGGATGTGCTGATGATATGAGAAGCACCTCAGGTTATTGTTTTAGTTTTGGTTCTGGAATTTTTTTCATGGTGCAGTAAGAAGCAAGAAGTTATAGCACAGTCCACCGTAGAAGCAGAATATGTGTTTGCTTGTGCTGCTGTAAATCAAGCACTTTGGATCAAGAAATTGTTGGCTGATTTGCATATGGAACCACTAGAAGGCACAGATTTAAATGTGGACAACCAAGCTGCAATTTCTATTGCAAATAATCCAGTGTTCCATGGCAAAACAAAACATTTCAAAATAAAGTTTTATCTTTTGAGAGAAGTGCAAAAAGGAGGAGAAGTGCAACTGATCTACTGCAGAACAGAAGATCAACATGCTGACATTTTGACAAAGGCTCTTCCAAAAATCAGATTTGAATTTTTAAGGCAGAAACTTGGTGTGTGCAGCTTCCGAGCCAAGGAGGAGTGAAGATTTGATGACTCTTGAAGCTTTACTGTTTTATTAGGACTCTATACAATTTATTTTGATTAGGATTCTATATATATTCTATTTTCATTAGGACTCTATATTAATTATATTGTATAAATAGATGATAGATTGCATAATAAAATTATTCTTTTGGCTTTCTCAATTTCTTGCTCCACGTTATATTCTCCAAAATATCTAACACTAACATTATTTGACAAATAAAATTCGATTATGATTTCCAAGAAACACCAAACAAGATCAGCATATACTCGTGCATCCAAAAAGTGCGCGACCCTCTCGTTTGAACCTCATATTCTCGATCGGCCATTCGGCCCTTAGGGCACGAGTAACAAAGTGTAAACAGAACCTTTTCTATCATTAAATTTGGACAACTTTTTCACACTTTATTTGAGTACTATCAGCAAAATTGGTAGACCCTCGCATTAATTTTTCTTTGATAGAAGAAACTCTCACCTACATTATTAATTTATTTCTACGGTTCCACCTATTTGAATTTGATAACAATGTTTTGAAAATTTTTGAACCGTGATATTTCAGCCTATTTTTAAACGTGCGAGACGTTTCAGTTCACTGATTGGTCCTACGAACCTTCAATTTTTTTTTGTATTTTTAATATATAGCAATTTAGGTCCCAAGTTCTCTAATGAGATCACGAGTTATATTATGTTGAGTTTGGATTGACATAATATGAAATTCATGGATTTGAATTATAATTTTATTGTTGAGATAGAAACAATATATCAAATCTTAACTAAAAACCTTACTTATTTGCGTACGCAATACGAAGTAAAATAAATTTCAAATGACATCGTTATTATGTAGACTTGAAACATATCATATAATTAACATGAAATACCATGTAAATATACAAGAGGTGGATTTGAAGTTTATGTTCTTAATTCTCTAAACAACAAAATACATTTGAAATTGGTGGATTTGAAATCAATCAATCCAAATGCAATTATGTTACACTTTGATTTATTGATTTTATTTGATTTGATAAAGAGGAAATTTTTGATATTGCGAATGATTTAAGGGGTGAATCTCAAATGACACTCATGTTAGACTATTTGAAATCTGATCACATAATTACTCGTGAAAACATGATCTATTATATAGTGAAATTGAAATTCATCTCAATTTTATTCATCCCAAGTAAATGAGTAGATCTGAAATCAATAGACCTTAATTAGTCACCGAATTAACCGTTTTAACATAGTTGAATTACAACGAATATCTATAGTGGTGCAATAAATATTTATAGTTGGCTGTGTGTTATAGATTTAATTTTTGAAGAAATAGTATATATGTTTGTCTGTTTGTGTGTCATAATCGGTTTCGCTTGTACACATATGTAAATGTATACTTGCAACACAAGTAGTGTAAATAAAAATAATAATAATCTTTTATAAAATACAAGGAATAAAAAACGTATAATAATGCAATAATAACATTTTACATGACTTGACTGCTCCTATTATCTTACCATAGACTGCCATATGGACTATACACAAATGACTTGGACTTTTTACTACTTCAATTTCTTAATATATATATAACAACTAAATGGCCAAAAAAAAATAATAGCACTCCATACAAATACACACAATTTTGATGGAACCAAGGTCAATTAAATTTTGAAGCCTTGGTCCCCCATTGCACTTCATGGCTCCTTTTCTTTCTTCATATGCAAATGAGATAAAGACGACGTAACTTTCGCCGTAACCACCTTCCTCACCAGCAATCTCCACCGGGCATCACTTCCGTCTTGCTCGGCCTTTAACTTGAATTGCCTGATGCAACAGTACAAGTATATTTAGATCCTCTTATGTTTATTTATTTTATGCGCAAGAAATTCTCAAACTTAAATCGATACCGGAACATAAGACTCGTAACTATGTATATGTTGGTGCTAGAATCAAGAGTAACTATCGACTTTTATTGTGTAATGAGTGGCTTAGACAATGTGCAACCCAGCATTTGATATTTTTTAGGAAATGTCGTTTTTAGTCGGTCCTAACTTTCGGTTGTCATGTCATTTTTCTTTAGTGGTAATTTTGGGATGCATACATCGTTTTCTAAGTACAATTATATTGTGGAGTTTCACCTATTTTACACGCCAAGAAACACTTCCACCTTTTGTATATTTTCACCTAATGATCACCGGAGCTTCAAGACAGCTCGATTCTTGTTTAAATTAATCGGATCGATCTCACGATATAAACAAGACTACGAAGAACCAAACACTTGTCATTTTATCAAAACTTATAGTTTCAAATATTTTAAATCACATGACAGTTCAAACGTCACGTTTCGATTACTCTACTCATCAGCAACAGTAATTGTACCCAACATACTTGAAATTTGAATGATGGGAAACTAAAACTATACTGATTTTGAGATTCACAATAGAGCAATGTGTTGAAATTTTTTACTAACCTGCAGAGAGGAACTCTGCATTCATGATCAGGTTGATCACAAATGGAGGAATGCAATCGAAAGAGCTGCCACATTCGCTTACAACGAAGGCATCCTCCGTTAACCCTTTTCGTGCAAGTACCGAAATGCTTGATCAGAAGCTGGACTCCGCGACAGGTCGAAAACATGGCGCACGAGCCTTTGTGCCGGCTCGTGTCCATATCAAATGGCCCGACTTCGGTGCAGCCTTCCGAGCAGATATGTTTGAGGCATTCCATAGCTTCACTCAGTTGTATATACAAATCTTTATCCTCTCTACGCCTTCTCATCCTCTGTTTCCTCTGTCATATCCAAAAAAAATCAGAACAGAAGTTGGATTTGATCAAAAAGCCGGTATTTTTACAACGGATTTGGATCTCTGTTGTGTTGCAAACTATGCACTTTTTACACGATCAACCGTGAGGTCCGCAAGGTGATCGATCATCTTGTTTAAAAAGTGCACAACACCCGGTACTATGTTTTCAACATAGGAGAGGATCCAAACTCTTTTACAAAGTTCCACACACCGTTTCAGATTCGTCGATGAATTGTAAGATCTCGAGTTCAAGAAGGGGATCATGTTTTTGCAAGAACTTCCATCCATCTCCGGCCTCGACCGTCTTGAAATTTTTAGACAACATTTTCATGCACTTGACGCGAAGATCAGGGGCATCGCATAGTCTTGCGAGCTGAAGCACATCCACCACTTCGTCGATCGTCATCCGGTCGGCCAAATCCTTTGCACACATCTGCTTTAGCTGTGGTACCAAGTAAACATGCGACAGCGCAAGAAGAGGAATCCCGTGCTTCTCCATTTGATCCTCACTACACCTACACGAGCAATGAGAGCACATTTTGATCAGTTCACAGAGCAAGAATCCGCGATTCCACGCGACGATCGAAAGAGAACTCACTTGGAGGAATACAGAAACTGGATGAAGGCTGAAACAGCGTCGAATGGGACTCCATGTATGGTAATATTCCTGTAGTTGCTCCGCCGGCGCTTTCGCGGCCTTTCGATTATGTTCTCTAGCACCGGGGACGCCGCAGCCTACATGGATGATAAACATTCATTCAGATTTATTAATATTTTATTTAGGGATAATTGCATACTCGTGGAATCACGACATAGCTAAAACCTCTTTATGTTATTAAAACTCGGTATTTTTAAATTTTGAGTACTTATACTCCTCACAACATATAACTACGGAGGTGTATGATCAAAATTTGAAAATATGACGATTGAAGTGTACAAGATTTGAAAATAAAAGAATCTTGCTGGGATTTACATATGCAATTATCCGTTTCATTTATTATATTTGAACCGATCAAAACACATACCGATGACCAAGTCCAATGATTTTGAAAATTTTATATACATATATATATACACACACGCGCAAAAAAATGTGATTATAAACCCGGAGAACTTGGGATGGTTAGGAAAGAAAGATGAAGTACCAGGATTTTAGAGTGCGCGAAGATGCTTAGCCCGTCGGAGGTGATTACACGGACGTCGGGTTCCGGCATGTCTTCGGTGCCGATGACTGTCGGAATTCTGCTCGCTTCTGCTCGAACCATGATTGTTTGTTGATTGAGGATTCCTGAATAATATTTCTTGTCCGAATGAATTTCTTGGTGAATGGAATTTTCAAAGAACGCTTGAGAATTGAGGGATGATACGAATAGTTGGTGTTGGAGTTGGAGAGCAGTTTGAATGGTGCCATCGTATTTATAGACAACCTAGTATTGGCGACAAAATAATATGAAATAACAAGTGTTCAATGTATGTATTGAAGAAACTTCACGCGCTCAGAAGACTGCGTGTGCCAAACTCCACTCTAGAAATAGAAATGTTCTTTCAACATCAAATATGTTGAGATCTACAGAGGATCTTATATAGAATGGCTAAAATTCATTATACTCGATAAATTTCTTCTACGAAAATCTATGAAGAGCTTGACTTGTGAAATATTTGAATGTCTGCAATTTTGAAATATAGTGTCTCGAAAAACTTTATCTTAGATGTCGAATTAAAGTCACAACGATTGGTTCATCGCATACTAAGATTAACACTTCCAGTGATATTTGTATGCCAACATTTATGGACGAATCCATGTATGGGCTATGTTAGCTTATAGCACAGCCCATTTTTTTGGGTTATATATATATATATATATATATATATATATATATATATATATATATATATATAATTTCAAAAATAATTAATAGTGTAGTAAATTTTAAATCTTGTATGCTTATTATTTAAAATTTTTTATAAAATCCAGCTTATGACTTCGGCTTCTTAAGTCTTAAATATAGATACAAATGAAATATCTTTTTTGTTTCAGATTAATTTTTAAAATTATAATAGTTGTGTGATATGAATGTAATAAAAAGTGATATTTTTTATTATTTGAGAGAAAAATATATTACTTGAATAATGAAATTATTTTTTTTGCATGAAAATAAATTGTTGTGTTGAAAAAAAATGAAAATTTTGAGTCTTATTTATTGATGTATTACTCTAAATTCATGAAATTTTCAAATGAATTTCAAATATATTATAAATAAAATATACTATGTTTTCTTATAATAATATATAATTTATTAAATTAAATTCAAGCTCACCCTATTTTTAATTCTTGGATCCGTGCCTGCCAACACTATGGCCTTAACAAGATATATCGAGAGTGCAAACGAATATTGGGAGATTCTTGGACGACATATATCATCTACAATGATTTTAACTTGTCCTAGTATAAAATAGAGTATCGTGGATTTGAACTCACTCGGTGGCTTGCGAGATAAATATATTTGGGAAAATATAATAATCAATTTTGGGAAGTAAGTAGTAGTGGTTGATTTAACAATGAACACCTATTCTGTGTATATAGACTGTTATTGCATCCAAATTTTCGTAAGAGACGAATTAGAAGGAAAGTTGTTCTCTACCCCATAATTATTTAGGGGGAACCAGGACAAATATATATAATTATATATATTGCAAATTAACATTTAGAATTTTGGATTCTAATAAAGTGTGGTGTAAAATAAAAAGATACTAGTATTCCGCTGCACGCATTGCGTGCTCGTACATTTCGTTTTTTTAGAAAGACAATAAATAATAAATTATAAAATTAAAAAGTAATAAAACAATATATAATAAATTGTAAAATTAAAAAATAATAATAATATAACGTTTTCCTAATCAAATATTCACAAAAAAATATATATATCTTATAAAGTGAGTGTCATATTTGTAAATAAAATAATATGAAAGGGCACAAAGTGAGCTTTTAATGGCTAAAAAAAAGAAAACTGCATAAAATGATTATTTTGTCCAATAATTTTGGTTTTATTGAAAATTAAGTTAGGAGATAATGATAATTTCAAATCAAGTTTCACCGATTAAATTGAAAGTTTGTTAATTAGAAAGTCTATGTTTTAATAAGATAGTAATATATAATGTAAATCTCTTTGAAAAATATATTGATTGACTACACGAGGGCCAAAACTAAACAAATATCTCCAAAAAGTATTGGTTGTAATTGGTTCCTTTTACCTGGGCTCTCAGTCATCGACTCATCGTCCATCGAGTCTATTTTGTTAGACTTATCAACATTTACTTCTCCACTCAAATATTAGAGGGTTGCTTTATTTTAGCTTATTTTTAAAATTTATTTATATCATAAAAAAACACTACCCACATATTTAAAAAAACAAACTACTTCCTAACTTACATAAAAAAAAATAAAACATATTCTCTCCTATTCGTAGGTAGGGGTGGGAAAAAATACCGAAATACCAAAATACCGGAAAATCGTATCGAAAAAATTACCGAAATTACCGAAAAAATCGGTAATCGTACCGAAATTTTCGGTATTGGTATCGGTATGATAAATTTTTTTTTCGGTATACCAGTATATACCGAAAAACCCAAAAAAAAAAATTTTAAAAAATATATATATGAAAATTTTCGGTATACCGACTTTTTTGCCGGTATACCGAATTTTTTTCGGTATCGGTACACGGTATAAATTTTCGTCATACCGAAAGTTCGGTATACCAAAAATTCGGTATATTTGGTATACGGTACGGTATCGGTATGGAAAAATTCCATACCGATTTTTTTGGTACGGTATACGGTATTCGATTTTCGGTACGATATACGGTACCGACCCACCCCTATTCGTAGATCGGTTGTCTAAATTTTTTATTTTTTATCTCCATATAAATTTTTCGTATGAAGTCTGATTATTTTTTTGAATGGAAATTTGTTATCATTGAGTTCCAAACTAGGTCGATATTCCATTGTAACCTTATGTCAGATGGACCATATAAGTCACTGGTTATATCTACACATCCTAATGATTTTAAACGCATACAAATGCAAAAGGTATATATATGATTCGAGTTGTTTATAATTTTAAAAAATCTTTAAATATTTATTTGTGTTTGATTATATGTATTTGTGATCTCATTTTTATTTGTTGTTTTATATTCTTTTAATATTTGAATTTGAATGTTTTAATTCATAATAGAAAATCATTATATTGGCTTTAAAAAAATCATTATATATAAATAAATTATAAACATTTGAACATATCGGACTCTACTTTTGAAGATTTTCTTCTGCTTTTCTTTTCTTTTCTTTTCTTTCTTTCTTTTCTTTTCTTTTGTTTGTTTTCTTTTTTTTTTTTCTCGTTTTTTTTTGCTTTTTGTTTTTTTAGAATGGATTATGCGTGAAGGTTTATGAAGAATTGCTGACGCAGATTATGGATAAAGCATGCGATAGGCCAAATGTCTATTGCAAAAATATTTTTATTTAAATCTTATGTCATAGATAGTAATATATCTATTATGTCAAATTTTAAGTAATACTACTAATCTTGTATAAGATAAATTTTTTATACAATAATATTTATTCGTGGTAAAATTAAGAAATTATATTAAATTAAAAATTAACTTTATAATTTATTTTTATTAGAGATTTTTATAATTAATTTACATAATTATTCAAATAATATAATTTTATCAGATTTATAATTTATATATTTCATAACAATTTTTTTTTTTTTGAAATCATAATAAACTTTTTTTAAAAAATATTTTAGATAATGAATGATATGACCATTTTGTTAGTATACCAACGCATCATGTATTGTTCTTCTATATCCTCATCTATTATAATACAGATAGACATAAGTAATAACAGGTACTAATTATCATTTATTATGTATCACATTGTTGATAACATATTTACGTATCTTACACAATAACATTTCCAAAACATTTCCTTCAACCCCGAGACCAAAAATATGAGCAAAAATAACGATAACTAAATTATAAGATTAAAACGAGCACCCCTACAGCTATATGTTTATCCTAATGGTTTAGGATAATTCAATGTCAAATTCAATATTTTATCTCAAACTTGATATATATCAAATAAACCGGGAATAATGAAATATATACATTCATGCATTTCGGGCAATGATCTAAGCTCGAATTTTAATTTATTTATTGTGGGGTCGCAAATATATATATTAAAGTAATTAGTGATCCCCCAAACTTTTGCATACTTGGCTGGATAAGATTTGTGTCGCCCAAATCCCATGTACACGTATGAAACACATAGGTTGTGGTTTCTTTACAAATTTATTCTTTGGTGCGTAATATTCCGAACGAATCCTTCATGAGTTATTGTTTTGTTTTAAAACTCCAGAAGAAACATGTAGACCATCACTTGGATTTTTCGAATATATATATATATATATATATATATATATATATATAGGAAATATAAAGTCAATATACAGATTATAATATCGAATGCATTTTGGGAAAAAAATAAATAAATAAAATCCAAGTGATGGCGGCCTACATGTTTATGTCTGGAGTTTTAAGACAAAATATATTAGAAGAAGATCTTTCATCATTGAAGAAGAATCAAGAGAAACTCGTGAATTGATATTATTGAAGAAAATACAATGATACAGAGTAAAAGAAGTCAACAAGCTATTTATATCAAAGTCCAATGATAACTAAGCATGCCAGCTAATAACCAGCTCACTACCTGATTCACTTGACTGACTAATGGACTAAGTTGACTAAACAAACTAACTTTCGTGTAGAATCTAATACTCCCCCTCAAGAGGTGAGTGAATATTGTGCACTCTCATCTTGCCCAAAAGCATCCTGAAACAAGAAAGGAGTAAAGGCTTGGTAAACAAATCAGCTAGTTGATTTTCTGAAGAAGCATGCATCAACTTGACAACTCCCAACTGCACTTGTTCACGCACAATATGACAATCAATGTCAATGTGTTTCGTGCGTTCATGAAAAACAGGATTAGAACCAATGTGTATAGCAGCTTGGCTATCACAAAAGAGCATTGCCGGTTCAGCACGATGTATTCCAAAATCTTTAAGAAGAGAACGAAGCCACATGATTTCACAAGTAGAAGCAGCCATGGACCTGTATTCAGCTTCGGCGGATGACTTAGAAACAGTTTGCTGCTTCTTGGTTCGCCAAGAAATCATGGACTCACCAAGAAACACGCAAAAACCAGTAACAGAGCGTCGAGTATCCAAACATGCCCCCCAATCGGCATCAGAGAAGAATTGGAGTTTAAGATCAGATTTGTGTTTGTAGAATAAACCTTGACCAATTGTTCCCTTGATATATCTCAAAACATTTAAAGCCGCATCCATATGAGGAATCCTTGGTTGTGAAATGTAAGGCCCGGGATTATTTAATTTTAATCCGAGAATATTTAATTTGGGAATATTTAGAGTTTAGAATTAAATTCTAATAATTCTTAAATTGGAAGGATTGAAATTGAATTAAATCGCTTTTCTGGGGGACTGAATTGCAAATAGTCAAAAGTTCAGGGACTAAACTGCAAATATGCTATATATATCTCATTCTCCACTTGAATTATTCTGAACACACGTGATATATCATATTTTGGAGAAGGAAAAACAGAGAACTCGGCTGAACCCTTTTCCAAGCCATTTTTGTCCGTTCAAGCTTCGATAACTCGCGCTCCGGTTGTCAGAAATTCCAGATAAATATATATCTGCGATCACAGCTCCGAGACCTTCGATTTGGTACATGTTTTATTCACATATCTCAGATTTTATTTTTATGTGAAAGATGGAAAATTATGATTTTATCATATATGCGTATATCAGTTGTACCGATCGTGTATTCGCAGACGGTTCGACAAAAGACTGTCGTTCGGATTTTATATGAATTTGGGAAGAATAATTCGAACACTATCATGTTTGATTGATACTGATTTTTATGGTAATGAGATGATATGTTAGAGATTATAAGTTATCTGGATTGTTGGATTGATTTGGATATTGTTTGGATTGCCGGTTTTAGCCGTTATGCCGCCGATTTGCAAATTGTCAAGATTTTGCTCTTATTGATTGAACAAAGCATGATTAGAGTTGGAATTTGATATGGTTAGATTGTATCTACTATTTTTCAGATTTGATCAAAGTGTTCCGAACTCGAGATTGTCGAGTCAAACCGAGAAGGATTTGAAGCAAGGTTTGCTAGCATTTGCACTTGAGATTGAGTTGAGAAGTGGAGCAACCTTTTGATATGAATTTTCATTGATGTACTTGCAGATTTGAAGTACTTTCAGACGTGACATAGAAAGGTATAAATGATAGCAAATCCAGATGGGATAGAATGCTTGAAATAGCTTTCATTTCAAGTATTCCCATGTCAATCACATACTTGTTTCTTTATATTTCTTATGTGATTATTTGTTTGTATTGCTTTGTTTGCTTATATGCTTAGTTGTTCAAGATGTGTTTTATAGCTTTTAATGCATACAGTTTATGTTGCATTCATCTTGAACTTCAGCCTTAATAGCACAGAGGGCAGCCATCGCCTAGAGTGCAGATGACGTTTGGAGAGCTGTAGTGAGTGGCATGGAATGTAGATTTATTTCTAGAGTCAGCTTGACTCATGGCACAGAATATGGATTTATGTTCAGAGCCAGAAGACTCACTATAGTTGTACCAAAGTCAGAGGACTAAAATACTTGATGCCGCCTCGAATGGGAGTGTCGGTGGTTTGATAGTTATTTTATTCCTCGGGATCCCAAAGAACTAAGTTTTATTGATATCAGCTTGATAGCCTTCCTTTGCCATTTGCATTGCATTCACGTTTATTATCTCGCGTTTAAAGTTGTTTATACTGGGATTTTATTCTCACCGGAGTTATCCGGCTATTGCTTTGTTTTGTATGTGTGCATGGCAATAGGTGAGGCAGGAGCTAGTCAGAAAAGACAAGGATAGCTCGAGATAGAGGCATAGCAAGTGAGGACACGGGCTTAAGTAGCACGACTTGTACTTTATGTTGTTGAACCATGCTAGAAGTGATACAAGAACTTTGTATATTATGGCTTGAATACATGCTAGTTTATGTTTATTATGTTTAGAAGCTTGTAAGACGTTATAAGATAGCATGTATTTGATTTTGTAGCATGTATAAAAGATTATGACTTGTTTATCCATTCTTTGGCAGCAGATTTTTGATAGCATATTCCCCGATCGAGCGAGACCCTGCCTTTTAAAACAAAATTTTTTTTAGCTCTTGTTTCTTTAATTCTTTTAAGTACTTGTTTAATTGTTAATTACAATAAATTGCCCTAAGATAAGTTTAGCAACCCGGGTCCCCACAATAGGTGGTATCAGAGCATAAGTTTCTGGATTTAGATAGAAGTTGATGAGCGGGGTAGTTTGAGTCTGTCTGATTGTTTAATATTGCATGAGAGTACATGTTATATCTGATTATGTGCATTATCTGCTAGCATGCTTTATATATAGCAATAATGTGATTGCATGATTATGTGCTTTTATTGCTACTGCATGCTATATATATGCAATTGTATTCCAGAATATCCTTAGTCAGAACCTGAATTCTCATGAGAATGCATGAGAATGCTTATCAGAGAAGGATGGAATAAATTTCTGCATATTATATTGTTTATGCACTAATCTGTTTGACAATCAGATATGCCTTCCCGTAAAGCACCGGTCATTAGACAGCCATTAGTGGTTCCTCCAGCTGAACCAGTACAAGTACCACCGCCAATTGTTGAAACTCAGAATGCACAGGGTAGTACATCTACTGACCCGTTGGATCCTACTGCTACTCCAATGGAGACTTTGTTAAAACGATTTCAGTCATTCAAACCGCCAAAATTGAAAGGAACAGAAAATTCAGTGGATTGTGAGAATTGGCTTGAAGATATAGAACAACTGTTTGAATCACTCGATTACACAGATGATCGTCGTATCCGACTGGTAATACATCAACTTCATGAAGTTGCCAAAAGTTGGTGGATTACTACCAAACGGGCATTGGAACAACGAGGTACGATTATCACCTGGACTGTATTTAAAACTGAGTTCTATCAACGTTTCTTTCCAGTCTCCTACAGGAAGGATAAGGGTGCTGAATTTGCCAATCTAAGGCAAGGTAATTTGAATATCGAGGAATATGTGGCCAAATTTTCAAGTCTTTTTAAGTTTGCACCACATATAGCAGCTACTGATGAAGCAATGGCGGATCAGTTTATCAATGGCCTTAATCCAGATGTGTTTACCTTGGTGAACAGTGGACGACCAAATACTTTTGCTGATGCCTTGAACAAAGCTAAGGGAGCCGAAGCAGGTATTTTGCGACAAAGAGGAGCACCGTTCATTCCACAGCCATTTCCCCAGCCTGTATCAGCTTTCATTTCATAGAATCCGCCACAGTTTCAGCAAACATCTCCCAGATTTGAGGGAGGAAGCAGTGGCAGAAAGGATTCTAGATTCAGGCCAAAGGGAAAGCAATTTAAGAAGCAAGGTAGTAGTTCTTCAAGTTCTAGTGGACAGAGACAGTTTGGGGTAGGTCAGAGGACTGGTGAATCAGGAGCATTCTGTTTTAAGTGTGGTGGAAAACATTCAAGTGATCAGTGCAAGGGTGTGACAGGTAATTGCAATATTTGTCGTCAACCTGGTCACTATGCCAAGGTATGTCCTCAAAGAGCTATAGGTGAAAGTTCTTCTCGACCAATACCTCAGGCCGAAAGGCAATCAGTGCATTCATTTCAGCCTCAGCAACCTCAGCAACAGACCAGAGGAGGAGGAAGCCAGACTGTGACTCAACCTCCTAGACAACAGGCTCGAGTTTTTGCACTTACTGAGGAACAGGCACAGGCGGCACCTGACGATGTCATAGCAGGTAACTGCTTTATTTATGGTTATCCTGCCTATGTTTTGATAGATACAGGTGCATCTCATACATTCATCTCTGAAAAATTTGTTATGAGGCATTCTTTATCTTCTGAGCCATTGCCTACTGTTGTTTCTATTTCATCACCGTTGGGTGAAGGTATTATATCTGTTCGAATGATTCGAAATTGTGCGTTGCAATATGACGGGAATGTGATTAATATAGATTGTATAGTACTTGGATTATCAGATTTCGATTGTATTGTTGGTATCGACATGTTAACCAAGTACAGAGCAACTGTAGATTGTTTCCAGAAAGTGGTTCGATTTAGACCAGAAATGGCATCTGAATGGAAATTCTACGGTAAGGGTTCTCGAGCCAAGATTCCTTTGATATCTGTGTTATCTATGACCCGTTTATTGCAGAGAGGGGCGGAAGGATTTCTGATTTATGCAGTCGATGTATTGAAATCCAGTCCAGCAGTAACAGATATTCCAGTTGTGCATGAATTTGCTGATGTATTTCCTGATGAAATTCCTGGTTTACCTCCAGTACGAGATATAGATTTCAGTATTGACCTAATGCCAGGTACGCAACTAATATCCAAGGCTCCTTACAGAATGACACCTATTGAATTGAAGGAGTTGAAGGATCAATTGGAAGATTTGTTAGCCAAGGGATACATTAGACCGAGTGTTTTACCTTGGGGCGCTCCGGTACTGTTTGTACGAAAGAAAGATGGTTCCATGTGCTTATGCATTGATTATCGTCAATTGCACAAGGTAACCATCAAGAATAAATATCCACTGCCTAGAATAGATGATTTGTTTGATCAGCTACAGGGTTCAGCTATCTATTAGAAGATTGATTTGCGATCTGGATATCATCAACTGAGAGTACGAGATGAAGATATTCCTAATAATGTAGTAGAGAATTTAGCAAACCATTGTCGTGACGCTTGCTTTAGACCATAGATGGACTTGTGAAGTTTGCAAACAACATTGGATGGCAAAACCTCCCCCTGCCGAGAATACCCTTGAGGCAAAGACATATAAACTTCCTCCGATAAATCACCATGAAGGAAAGCGTTATTAACATCAAGCTGGAACAAGGACCAGCCCTTAACAGCAGCTATAGCAAGAAAGACTTTAATGGTCACGAGTTTAGCTACATGAGAAAAAGTCTCAAGATAATCGATGCCTTCTTGTTGAGTGTATCCTTTTGCGACCAAACGGGCTTTATAACGCTGCAAAGAACCATCAGCAGAAAATTTGACCTTATACACCCAACGACAACCAGTAACAGATTTGCCAAAGGGCAATGAAACAATGGACCAAGTGCCATTAAGTTCGAGAGCCTTAAGTTCCTCTGCCATAGCATCCCTCCACTCTGGAATGACAACAGCTTGAGAATAATGTTCTGGTTCAATGATAGATGAAACATTATGAACAAAAGCACGATGGGAAGGAGAAAGTCTGTGATAAGCAAGAAAGGAAGACAAAGGATAAGCAGTAGAAAGGGGAAGTGGAGATGTGATAGCATAGCAATGATAATCTCGTAAATGATGTGGAGTAGTAATGCTCCGCCGAGGACGAGGACATTGATTGACAGTGTCAAGGGAAGAATAATGAAGAGGTAAAATTTGCTCACAAAAAAATCAGAAGAAAATGAAACAAAAGGAGCAGTTTTGAAAGGAAAATTATCTTCATGAAAAATGGCATCCCTGGAGATAAAACATTCATTAGTGTCCAAATTTAACAACTTAAATCCTTTATAACCAGGGGGGTAACCTATGAAATCACATTTGATAGATCGAGGAGAAAATTTATCACGAGATGAAGAGAGAGTAGATGCATAACACAAGCATCCAAAAACTTTCAAGTGAGAATAGGACGGAGTTTTCTGATATAGCCGCTCAAAAGGTGTTTGGTGTTTAAGCATAAATGAAGGTGTGCGATTGATAAGGTAAACAGCTGTGAGAACACAATCACCCCAGTAAACAAGAGGTAAATTTGATTGAAATAAGAGTGCTCTAGCAACATTCAACATGTGTTGATGTTTGCGCTCAACAACAGAATTTTGTTGAGGTCTCTCAACACAAGAATAGAAATGAATAATGCCCTTTTGTTGAAAGAAAGAAGTGAAGTTCAGTTCTGGAGCATTATCACTCCTCACACCCTTAACTTGTACTCCAAACTGAGTATGAATCATTTAGTAAAAAAACAGGAAAGATATTTTGTACATCAGATTTCGCTTTCATTAGATAAATCCAGGTGAATCGGGAATGATCATCAACTATGGTAAGAAAATATTTATATCCTTCAACTGTCATAGGATTAAAAGGTCCCCAAATATCCATGTGTATAAGTTGGAAAGAAGTATCACAAACATTATGGTGCACAGTAAAAAGCAAACGTTTTTGTTTCGATAAATGGCAAATAGAACAATGGGAATCATCATCGTTTACAGGAGTAAAATGAAAATGATCATCAGTAACAGAAAGCTTAACAGAAGATGGAGGTCCCATACGAAAATGCCATAAATTGTTTGCTAGGCTAGCTGTATTACAGAGGATTGTGGAAGAACTGTCTGATTTGTTGAAGATGTATAGGTTTCCAATTCTCTTACCCATCCCAATCACCTTGATCTTGTTGGTATCCTGGATTTGACAAAGATTAGAAATAAAGGAAACTGAGCAAGGAAAAGATTTGGTAAGTGCACTGATGGAAATCAGATTAAAATGAAATTGTGGTACAAACAATACATCATGAAGAATGAGATCATTTGATAAATGGATAGTACCAACTTGTGTAACAGAAATGGAAGAATTATTTGGAAGTACCACTTTAGAATTAAAAAGCCTGGATGTAGTGAATAAAAACATAGAGCAACATATGTGATGAGTTGCTCCAGTATCTATTACCCAATCTGAGTGTTTAATGGTAGGAAGAGTATGGGACAAAGAATAGATACCATTGAAACAGGACACCATTGGCTCTTGCTGCTGTTGGTCCAAGGAGAAGTTATTTTTGACAGGCAACTTAGAACAAAGAACTTCAATAAGTTGCTGACATTGATCAGGAGTTAGACGATCAACCGACGAGCCTATAAATTTCTCAGATGCACCATATGTTTGACAAGCTTGTACTTTCCCTTGAAAATGTTTCTCAGTTGGAAAAGAAATCTAACCAGATTGAATTCTGCCAGGAACTTGTTTTTTGTTATATTTAGGGTGCCCAGGTGGAAACCCGTGCAACTTATAACATCTATCAACTGTATGATTTGTAAAGCCACAATGAGAACAAAGAAGTACTCCAGTCTTTCCCTTCGGATTCTGGAACTTTCTTATATTAGCAACAGCAACAGATGCATCCATGTTAGTATCAACACCTATTTTCAGAACATCAGAATGTATTGATCGTTGACGTTCCTCTTGAATGACCAGTGAGAAAACCTTAGAAATAAATGGAAGAGGATCAATCATCAGAACTTGTGCATGCACTTGAGCATAAGAATCATTCAATCCCATTAGACACTGCATTACACAGTCTTGATTGTGATAAGTCATCCATTCTCTCATCGAACCACATTGACAAGTCGAAATTGGTTGATAATCCTTCAATTCATCCCAAAGCGTTTTCAATTTTGTATAATAGGCACTAATATCCATCGATCTTTGATGCAAACCACTTAGGAACTTTTTAAGCTGATAAATCCATGGTGCATTGCTTTGAACGAATCTATCTCGTAAGTCTACCCAAACTTCTCGACAAGTGGTCATATACATCAAACTATCTGCAATATCTCGTACCACAGAATTCAAAATTCAGGAGGTAACCATACTATTTCATCTCGTCCAAGCTTCGTATAACAAATCATCAGGCAAAGGATGAGAAATTGTACCATCAACAAAACCTAGCTTGTTCTTAGCGGTCAAGGCCATAACCATAGCTCAACTCCACGTGTTGTAATTCGATGCTGTTAACCGATTAGGAACAAGAATCAAACCTGGATGATCTCCATTTTGCAAAAAACAAATGGACTACTTGAATCCTCTGTAGATGTACGATTTATCTGATTCATTTGAACTGGATTATTGTTGTTATTTGCAATAGCACCTCCTCCGCCGCGCACCATCGGTGAAGAAGAAAGTATGAACATATCAACGTGAAAAAAATGAAACCACAAAATCAATCAAAGAATCAGAGCTGCGCTAGAAGATCTAGCTCTCTGATACCATATTAGAAGAAGATCTTTCATCATTGAAGAAGAATCGAGAGAAACTCGTGAATTGATATTATTGAAAAAAATACAATGATACAGATTAAAAGAAGTCAACAAGCTATTTATATCAAAGTCCAATGATGACTAAGCATGCCTGCTAATAACCAGCTCACTACCTGATTCACTTGACTGACTAATGGACTAAGTTGACTAAACAAACTAACTTTCGTGTAGAATCTAATAAAATAATAACTCATGGAGGATTCATTTTGAATATATATATATATATATATATATATATATATATATAAGTTAATACTCATAAAAATCGATGTTCATTTGTCGTTGTAAAAGTTAATACTCATAAAAATCGATGTTCATTTGTTGTTGACTGGACTCTGGAGCAATCAATTTGGGTTTGTCCCATGGATCACGATTTTAGCAACTTATTTGAATGTGGTTCAAAAAAGACTGGCATATTTAGGTTGCGGGTTGAGACAAGTTGGGGTGGGTCGGCTCGTTATTGTTTGAAAAAATTAAAATTTTATTAAAACATTAAGATTTTTATTAGTTCTTAGACAATTATTCTATATTTTTGTGAAATTTATAAGAGTATAAACTAATACTTCCAAAATTAAGTGCTCAATAGATAAAATAAAATTAAAGTATTGTTGTGAAAAAGTAAAAATTTATGGTAAAAAGTAAATACTCCAAAACTCAAAATATATCAAACTCTACACTTTATAATATTTTTCTCTCAACTCAATTATATTTTTCATCACAAATGAAGACCTATTTATAGATCCACATTTGAGATTAGTCCAAAAATTAATACATCATCATCTTCATCATCACACACTAATTTTCCACATTTTACAACTCAATATTCAACATTCAATATTCAACATTCAACTTAAATAATAATAATAATAATAATAATAACGTATTTTCAACACTCCCCCTTGTGATGATGATCGTGATATGATGACTGTCTTTATTACGTGTTTTTGTACTGCCTCGTTAAAAACCTTACTAGGAAAAATCCAGTGGGATAAAAACCATAGTAAGAAAAAAAGAGTGCAGCCACGTAAACTCCCCCTCATGTTAACATGAGTGATTCTTCACATATTCCGTAGATTGCGCATCCCAATGTTGTATATATGCTTTCTGAATATCGTCGTGGGAAGTGACTTTGTGAAGAGATCTGATGAGTTCTCACTTGATTGAATGTAACAGATATCAATATCTTAAAAAAAAAAAAAAAAGTGCAGCCACGTAAACTCCCCCTCATGTTAACATGAGTGATTCTTCACATTTCCGTAGATTGCGCATCCCAATGTTGTATATATGCTTTCTGAATATCTTCGTGGGAAGTGCCTTTGTGAAGATATCTGATGAGTTCTCACTTGATTGAATGTAATAGATATCAATATCTTTATTCTTCTCAAGCTCTTGAGTGTAGGCAAAGAATTTTGGGGGGATATGTTTGGTTCTGTCACTTTTGATGTATCCTTCTTTCATTTGAGCAATACATGAAGCATTATCTTCATATAATGTCACAGGCTTCTTGTCTACTGTCAATCCACATGATATTTGAATATGTTTGGTCATTGACTTTAACCATACACATTCACGACTTGCTTCATGTAATGCAATAATCTCGGCGTGATTTGATGAAGTTGTTACGAGTGTTTGTTTCTGTGAACGCCAAGAAATTGCGGTGCCTCCATGAGTAAATACATATCCGGTTTGGGAACGTGCCTTATGTGGATCAGATAAATATCCAGCATCAGCATAACCAATGATACTTTTATTGGTGTCTTTTGAGTACAAAAGTCTCAAATATGTTGTTCCTCGTAGATAACGGAATATATGTTTAATTCCGTTCCAGTGCCTCTTTGTTAGCTATGAACTAAATCTTGCCAATAAATTTACAGCAAAAGATATATCAGGTCTAGTGCAATTTGCAAGATACATAAGCAACAGATGCATCCATGTTAGTATCAACACCTATTTTCAGAACATCAGAATGTATTGATCGTTGACGTTCCTCTTGAATGACCAGTGAGAAAACCTTAGAAATAGATGGAAGAAGATCAATCATCAGAACTTGTGCACGCACTTGAGCATAAGAATCATTCAATCCCATTAGAAACTGCATTACACAGTCTTGATTGTGATAAGTCATCCATTCTCTCATCGAACCACATTGACAAGTCGAAGTTGGTTGATAATCCTTCAATTCATCCCAAAGCGTTTTCAATTTTGTATAATAGGCACTAATATCCATCGATCCTTGATGCAAACCACTTAGGAACTTTTTAAGCTGATAAATCCGTGGTGCATTGCTTTGAACGAATCTATCTCGTAAGTCTACCCAAACTTCTCGACAAGTGGTCATATACATCAAACTATCTGCAATATCTCGTACCACAGAATTCAAAATTCAGGAGGTAACCATACTATTGCATCTTTTCCAAGCTCCGTATAACAAATCATCAGGCAAAGGATGAGGAATTGTACCATCAACAAAACCTAGCTTGTTCTTAGCGGTCAAGGCCATAACCATAGCTCAACTCCACGTGTTGTAATTCGATGTTGTTAACCGATTAGGAACAAGAATCAAACCTGGATGATCTCCATTTTGCAAAAAAATAAATGGACTACTTGAATCCTCTGTAGATGTACGATTTATCTGATTCAACTGAACTGGATTATTGTTGTTATTTGCAATAGCACCTCCTCCGCCGCGCACCATCGGTGAAGAAGAAAGTATGAACATATCAACGTGAAAAGAGTAAAACCACAAAATCAATCAAAGAATCAGAGCTGCGCTAAAAGATCTAGCTCTCTGATACCATATTAGAAAAAGATCTTTCATCATTGAAGAAGAATCGAGAGAAACTCGTGAATTGATATTATTGAAGAAAATACAATGATACAGAGTAAAAGAAGTCAACAAGCTATTTATATCAAAGTCCAATGAAGACTAAGCATGCCTGCTAATAACCAGCTCACTACCTGATTCACTTGACTGACTAATGGACTAAGTTGACTAAACAAACTAACTTTCGTGTAGAATCTAATAAAATAATAACTCATGGAGGGTTCATCTTGAATATATATATATATATATATATATATATATATAAGTTAATACTCATAAAAATCGATGTTCATTTGTCGTTGTAAAAGTTAATACTCATAAAAATCGATGTTCATTTGTTGTTGACTGGACTCTGGAGCAATCAATTTGGGTTTGTCCCATGGATCACGATTTTAGCAACTTATTTGAATGTGGTTCAAAAAGGACTGGCCTGTTTAGGTTGCGGGTTGAGACAAGTTGGGGTGGGTCGGCTCGTTATTGTTTGAAAAAATTAAAATTTTATTAAAACATTAAGATTTTTATTAGTTCTTAGACAATTATTCTATATTTCTGTGAAATTTGTAAGAGTATAAACTAATACTTCCAAAATTAAGTGCTCAATAGATAAAATAAAATTAAAGTATTGTTGTGAAAAAATAAAAATTTACAGTAAAAAGTAAATACTCCAAAACTCGAAATATATCAAACTCTACACTTTATAATATTTTTCTCTCAATTCAATTGTATTTTTCATCACAAATGAAGACCTATTTATAGATCCACATTTGAGATTAGTCCAAAAATTAATACATCATCATCTACATCATCACATACTAATTTTCCACATTTTACAACTCAATATTCAACATTCAATATTCAACATTCAACTTAAATAATAATAATAATAATAATAATAATAATAATAATAATAATAATAATAATAAGAACAACATATTTTCAACACTTCTCCTTGTGATGATGATCGTGATATGATGACTGTCTTTATTACGTGTTTTTGTACTGCCTCGTTAAAAACCTTACTAAGAAAAACCCAGTGGAATAAAAACCATAGTAAGGAAAAAAGAGTGCAGCCACGTAAACTCCCCCTCATGTTAACATGAGTGATTCTTCACATATTCCGTAGATTGCGCATCCCAATGTTGTATATATGTTTTCTGAATATCGTCGTGGGAAGTGCCTTTGTGAAGAGATCTGATGAGTTCTCACTTGATTGAATGTAACATATATCAATATCTTTAAAAAAAAAAAAGAGTGGAGTCACGTAAACTCCCCCTCATGTTAACATGAGTGATTCTTTACATATTCCGTAGATTGCGCATCCCAATGTTGTATATATGCTTTCTGAATATCGTCGTGGGAAGTGCTTTTATGAAGAGAACTGATGAGTTCTCACTTGATTGAATGTAACAGATATCAATATCTTTATTCTTCTCAAGCTCTTGAGTGTAGGCAAAGAATTTTGGGGGGATATGTTTGGTTCTGTCACTTTTGATGTATCCTTCTTTCATTTGAGCAATACATGGAACATTATCTTCATAAAGTGTCACAGGCTTCTTGTCTACTGTCAATCCACACGATATTTGAATATGTTTGGTCATTGACTTTAACCATACACATTCACGACTTGCTTCATGTAATGCAATAATCTCGGCGTGATTTGATGAAGTTGTTACGAGTGTTTGTTTCTGTGAACGCCAAGAAATTGCGGTGCCTCCATGAGTAAATATATATCCAGTTTGGGAACATGCCTTATGTGGATCAGATAAATATCCAGCATCAGCATAACCAATGATACTTTGATTGGTGTCTTTTGAGTACAAAAGTCCCAAATCTGTTGTTTCTCATTGATAACGGAATATATGTTTAATTCCGTTCCAGTGCCTCTTTGTTAGATATGAACTAAATCTTGCCAATAAATTTACAGCAAAAGATATATCAGGTCTAGTGCAATTTGCAAGATACATAAGCAACAGATGCATCCATGTTAGTATCAACACCTATTTTCAGAACATCAGAATGTATTGATCGTTGACGTTCCTCTTGAATGACCAATGAGAAAACCTTAGAAATATATGGAAGAGGATCAATCATCAGAACTTGTGCACGCACTTGAGCATAAGAATCATTCAATCCAATTAGAAACTGCATTACACAGTCTTGATTGTGATAAGTCATCCATTCTCTCATCGAACCACATTAACAAGTCGAAGTTGGTTGATAATCCTTCAATTCATCCCAAAGCATTTTCAATTTTGTATAATAGGCACTAATATCCATCGATCCTTGATGCAAACCACTTAGGAACTTTTTAAGCTGATAAATCTGTGGTGCATTACTTTGAACGAATCTATCTCGTAAGTCTACCCAAACTTCTTGACAAGTGGTCATATACATCAAACTATCTGCAATATCTCGTACCACAGAATTCAAAATTCAGGAGGTAACCATACTATTGCATCTCGTCCAAGCTCCATATAACAAATCATCAGGCAAAGGATGAGGAATTGTACCATCAACAAAACCTAGCTTGTTCTTAGCGGTCAAGGCCATAACCATAGCTCAACTCCACGTGTTGTAATTCGATGCTGTTAACCGATTAGGAACAAGAATCAAACCTGGATGATCTCCATTTTGCAAAAAAAAAATGGACTACTTGAATCCTCTGTAGATGTACGATTTATCTGATTCATCTGAACTGGATTATTGTTGTTATTTGCAATAGCACCTCCTCCGCCGCGCACCATCGGTGAAGAAGAAAGTATGAACATATCAACGTGAAAAGAGTAAAACCACAAAATCAATCAAAGAATCAGAGCTGCGCTAGAAGATCTAGCTCTCTGATACCATATTAGAAAAAGATCTTTCATCATTGAAGAAGAATCGAGAGAAACTCGTGAATTGATATTATTGAAGAAAATACAATGATACAGAGTAAAAGAAGTCAACAAGCTATTTATATCAAAGTCCAATGATGACTAAGCATGCCAGCTAATAACCAGCTCACTACCTGATTCACTTGACTGACTACTGGACTAAGTTGACTAAACAAACTAACTTTCGTGTAGAATCTAATAAAATAATAACTCATGGAGGGTTCATTTTGAATATATATATATATATATATATATATATATATATATATATAAAATTTAATACTCATAAAAATCGATGTTCATTTGTCGTTGTAAAAGTTAATACTCATAAAAATCGATGTTCATTTGTTGTTGACTGGACTCTGGAGCAATCAATTTGGGTTTGTCCCATGGATCACGATTTTAGCAACTTATTTGAATGTGGTTCAAAAAAGACTGGCCTGTTTAGGTTGCGGGTTGAGACAAGTTGGGGTGGATCGGCTCGTTATTGTTTGAAAAAATTAAAATTTTATTAAAACATTAAGATTTTTATTAGTTCTTAGACAATTATTCTATATTTCTGTGAAATTTGTAAGAGTATAAACTAATACTTCCAAAATTAAGTGCTCAATAGATAAAATAAAACTAAAGTATTGTTGTGAAAAAATAAAAATTTACGGTAAAAAGTAAATACTCCAAAACTCAAAATATATCAAACTCTACACTTTATAATATTTTTCTCTCAACTCAATTGTATTTTTCATCACAAATGAAGACCTATTTATAGATCCACATTTGAGATTAGTCCAAAAATTAATACATCATCATCTACATCATCACACACTAATTTTCCATATTTTACAACTCAATATTCAACATTCAATATTCAACATTCAACTTAAATAATAATAATAATAATAATAATAATAATAATAATAACATATTTTCAACACTCCCCCTTGTGATGATGATCGTGATATGATGACTGTCTTTATTACGTGTTTTTGTACTGCCTCGTTAAAACCCTTACTAGGAAAAACTCAGTGGAATAAAAACCATAGTAAGGAAAAAAGAGTGAAGCCACGTAAACTCCCCCTCATGTTAACATGAGTGATTCTTCACATATTCCATAGATTGCGCATCCCAATGTTGTATATATGTTTTCTGAATATCGTCGTGGGAAGTGCTTTTGTGAAGAGATCGGATGAGTTCTCACTTGATTGAATGTAACAGATATCAATATCTTAAAAAAAAAAAAAAAGAGTGCAGCCACGTAAACTCCCCCTCATGTTAACATGAGTGATTCTTCACATATTCCGTAGATTGCGCATCCCGATGTTGTATATATGCTTTCTGAATATCGTCGTGGGAAGTGCCTTTGTGAAGAGATCTGATGAGTTCTCACTTGATTGAATGTAACAGATATCAATATCTTTATTCTTCTCAAGCTCTTGAGTGTAGGCAAAGAATTTTGGGGGGATATGTTTGGTTCTGTCACTTTTGATGTATCCTTCTTTCATTTGAGCAATACATGGAACATTATCTTCATAAAGTGTCACAGGCTTCTTGTCTACTGTCAATCCACACGATATTTGAATATGTTTGGTCATTGACTTTAACCATACACATTCACGACTTGCTTCATGTAATGCAATAATCTCGGCGTGATTTGATGAAGTTGTTACGAGTGTTTGTTTCTGTGAACGCCAAGAAATTGCGGTGCCTCCATGAGTAAATATATATCCAGTTTGGGAACATGCCTTATGTGGATCAGATAAATATCCAGCATCAGCATAACCAATGATACTTTGATTGGTGTCTTTTGAGTACAAAAGTCCCAAATCTGTTGTTTCTCATTGATAACGGAATATATGTTTAATTCCGTTCCAGTGCCTCTTTGTTAGATATGAACTAAATCTTGCCAATAAATTTACAGCAAAAGATATATCAGGTCTAGTGCAATTTGCAAGATACATAAGGGCACCAATGGCACTTAGATATGGTACTTCTGGACCAAGAATAACTTCATCATCTTCACATGGACGAAATGGATCATTTTCTATGTTTAATGATCTTACAACCATTGGAGTACTTAATGGATTTGATTTATCCATATTAAAACGTTTAAGGATCTTTTCTGTATAATTTGTCTGGTGAACAAAAATTTCACATTCTTTTTGTTCGATTTGCAAACTCAGACAATACTTAGTTTTTCCAAGATCCTTCATTTCGAATTCTTCCTTCAAGTACATCATAACTTCTTGAATTTCTTTATTCGGTCCAATGATGTTTAAATCATCAACATATACAGCAATAATTACACATCCAGATGTTGTTTTCTTGATGAAAACACAAGGGCATATTGGATCGTTTACATATCCCTTTTTCATCAAGTGATCACTTAGCCGATTATACCACATTCGGCCAGATTGCTTCAACCTATATAATGATCTTTGCAATTTCACATAATAAAATTCTCTGGGTTTTGAACTTTGCGCTTCAGGCATCTTAAATCCTTCAGGGATTTTCATGTATATATCACTATCAAGTGATCCGTATAAGTAAGCTGTAACAACATCCATAATACACATTTCCAAATTTTCAGACACTGCCAAACTAATCAAATATCAAAACGTAATTGCATCCATAACAGGAGAATACATTTCTTCATAATCAATTTCAGGCCTTTGAGAAAAACCTTGTGCAACAAGTCTAGCTTTATATCTGATTATTTCATTTTTCTCATTTCGCTTTCTAATAAAAACTCATTTGTATCCAACAGGTTTTACACCTTCAGGTGTGAGGACTATAGGTCCAAAAACATTACGTTTATTTAGCGAATCCAATTCAACCTGGATGACATCTTTTCATTTTGCCCAATCATGACGAGTTTTACATTCACCAAAGTTTTTTGGTTCATGATCCTCGTTTTCATTTATGATGTCACATGCCACATTATAAGAAAATATCTCATCAATATCTTCTATATCTTTTCGGTTTCATATTTTTTCAGTATTAATATAATTGATAGAGATTTCTCGATTCTCGTCAGTTTGTGGTTCTGACAGAACATTTTCATCATCAGGTGTTTCTTCTGGAACACCATTTTTTATTTTATGATCATCGTGTTTCTCTATGCCTTTTTTTTCGAGGATTTTTATCCTTGGAACCGACTGTCCTTCCACGCTTCAAGCGTTTTATGACATCATGAGTGTCTTCAATTTGTTTCTTTGGAATTTCAATTTGAGCAGAGGCATTTACAGCATGTATATATGATTTTGTTACCCCTTTTGTGTCTGCAAATACATCTGGCATTTGATTTGCAATTCTTTGCAAGTGCACAATTTGTTGTACATCTTTCTCACATTGTTTGGTCCTTGGATCCAAATGTAACAATGATGGTACATACCATGTGATTTCTTTTTCGATGTGTTTCTTTTCTCCCCCTAATATTGGGAAGATTTCTTCATTAAAATAACAATCAGCAAAGCGTGCTGTAAAAACATCGCCTGTCTGAGGCTCAAGATATCGAATGATTGATGGGCTATCATAACCGATATAAATACCGATTTTTCTTTGAAGACCCATTTTTGATCGTTGAGGTGGTGCAATAGGCACATACACCATACATTCAAAAATTCTCAGATGAGAAATATTTGGTTCTTTACCAAATGCAAGGTGCAATGGGGAGAATTTATGATATGCATTTGGTCTGATGCGAATTAATGTCGCAGCATGTAAAATTGCATGTCCCCATATAGAAATAGGGAGTTTTGTTCTCATAATCATTGGTCTAGCAATCAGTTGTAGACGTTTAATCAATGATTCAGCTAATCCATTCTGTGTATGAACATGAGCAACAGGATGTTCAACAGTAATTCCCATTGACATACAATAGTCATTGAAAGTTTGGGAAGTAAATTCTCCAGCATTATCAAGTCTTATTTTTTTGATTGTATAATCGGGAAAATGATTCCGAAATTTTATTATTTGAGCCATTAGTTTTGCAAATGCCACATTCCGAGTTGACAATAAGCATACATGTTACCATATGCTGGAGGCATCGATCAATACCATAAAATATCGAAATGGTCCACATGGTGGATGAATTGGCCCACAAATATCACCCTGAATACGTTCAAGAAATATGGGTGATTCTGTTTGGATTTTAGCTGGCGATGGTCTTATAATAAGTTTTCCAAGAGAACATGATTTACATTGAAACTTAGTATTCTGAAAGATCTTCTGGTCTTTCAATGGATGACCATGCGTATCTTCAATAATTCTTCACATCATTATTGAACCAGGATGTCCCAATCGATCATGACAATTGATTAATATTGAAGAACTATTAACCACCATATTTGATTCGATTGGCCTTATATGTGTATAATGCAATCCAGTAGGGAGCATTGATAATTTTTCAACCACATATTTCTTTCCTGATTTATATGTGGTAAGACACATATATTTCTGATTTCCATCAGTTATCGTCTCAGTATCATATCCATGAGAATATATGTCACTAAAACTCAACAAATTTCTTTTCGATTGTGGTGAATATAAAATATCATTTATCAGAAATTTTGTACCATTTGGTAACAAAAATTGTGCTTTTCCACAACATTCAATCAAGTCTACAGGACCTGATATTGTATTCACCATTGTTTTTGTTGGTTTTAATTCCAAGAAATATCTTTTATCTCGGAGAATGGTGTGCGTTGTACCACTATCGGGTATGCAAACTTCCATGGGTTTATCTTTGCTCATAGCATTTTCCATACTTCAAAAAAATGCAATAAAGAAAATCAAGGATAATATATATGTGCAAAATATAGCATGTTTCATAAGAATGCATGAAAAATATAACATGTTAGATTTCAGTCCCACCAATATATTAATCAATGTTCTCGAAATCATTTGAAAAAATCGGCAACATTGAAATAAGTTGAACCACTTAAATGGTTACTGTTTTCAACAAAATTGGTCTCTTGATACTTTAAAGAGCTTACATAAGTGCTCAGGGGTACGTGACCAATGTCTTGGAGTGTCACATTTATAACAAACACTCTCATATCTTTTTGAGTGATTTTTATTTTCACTCATATTTTCATGTTGCCTTTTTGGGTGGTTCGTGACGTTCTTTTGAGATTAGTATTTGAAGTAACTATCTCGATTATTTTCATATTCACGGCCATAACCACGACCGTGATCATTTCTACGTCCACATTCATGACCACATCCTCGATCTCGACCAAAATCTAGTTTATGCCTTTGATTTTGGTTTTCATTTTTACTTACGACATTTGCTTCTGAAAATGCCGTAGATACATTGAGTCGGGATTGATGATTTCTCATTAACATTTCTTTGCTCTTTTCTAGTAATATCGAGAGCAACAAATTTAAGCTTTGTCAAATTTGACATGGTGGTACTAGAAAAATAACAATGCATTTTATAAGTTAATTTCCATTAATATGACAATACAAAATAATGGAAGAACGAAGATTACAAGTGCGTGTACAAATAAAGAAAAAGTATGTGATGGAAAATCGCTGATGAATGCAAGACTTGTGAGCATAATGATCATAATCGTTATGAAAAATAGTCTTAGAAATGTCATCATCTTCATCTTCAAAAAAAACCGAGGAGAAAATATTTTGAGAGAAAGAGTGAATTTTGGTGTGATTGAAAATAAGTTTGAGTGAACATATTTATAGGCAAAAAACTAGCCGTTTATGACCGTTTGTGACCGTTGGGGGTAAGAAAAAAAATCGAGTATGTGTTGAATAAAAATTTGTGATAATGATGCAATGCATATAATGATAATCATAATTAAATAATTATGTATATCATATCACATTATTATAAGATCGGTGTCGTAGATAACCTTTTATATAATATTGTGAAATTATACTAATAAAGTTAGTATAAAGTCAGGTATAGTATATCATATCATATTATTATAAGATCGGTGTCGTAGACAACCTTTTATATAATATTGTGAAATTATACCAATATGCTTATAATGTTTAAAAATCTTAAAGGTTTTTATACTTGTCGTATCCCTTACCGGGAGTGTGGGATGTCGTCTTAACATCCTCCCAGGATTTATAACAAGTTTTTAAAAAAACTTATCATGATATTATATATTAAATATATACACAATAAAAATATATAAACATTAAAATAAAAATTCTTACTTGTTGAATATTTTTATCTTCTCTTTGAGTTTTGGAGCATCGAAAATTATAGAGAACCTTCGAGCGATCGTGCTGATAACGTGTTGTGAAAAAGTAAAAATTTACGGTAAAAAGTAAATATTCCAAAACTCAAAATATATCAAACTCTACACTTTATAATATTTTTCTCTCAACTCAATTGTATTTTTCATCACAAATGAAGACCTATTTATAGATCCACATTTGAGATTAGTCCAAAAATTAATACATCATCATCTACATCATCACACACTAATTTTCCATATTTTACAACTCAATATTCAACATTCAATATTCAACATTTAATTTAAATAATAATAATAATAATAACATATTTTCAACAAGTATAATACTTTTTGAGAAACAAAGAATATAATAAATATTATAACATATCATCGATGGGACAAAATTATTAAAAAGATAAAAATATTTTTAAAATTTTTAATGTATTAATTATCCTCACTTAGACCTGGCCAAGGGCCGGGTTGGGCCCGAAACCGGCCCGTGGTCAACGGGCCGGTTAACCGGGTCAACGGGCCCAAACCGGAACCGGGACCGAACCGGCCACTAGGCGGTTCGGTCCCGGTTTTCCATTTGGAAAACCGTCAACCCGGCAAGTTGGACCCACCGAGTTGAACGGGTCTAACCCGCCGGGTTCGAACCGTCCAACCCGGCGGGTTGGACACGTGGCGCCCATTGGGGCGCCCAGATCCAACGGCCACTAGCAAGTGGCCGTTGGATCTCTCTCAACGGCCACGATTTTGTGGCCGTTGAGATCAACGGCCACGATTTCGTGGCCGTTGAAAACCCGACCGACCCGGCGGGTCGGCCCGCCGGGTCTACCGGTTTTTTTTTAAAAAAAAAAAAACCTACTTTTTTTCTATAAATACCCCAATCTCCTTTCATTTTGTTTACACAATTCTCTCTTCATTCTCTCTATTCTCAATTCCTTTTATTTTTTGAATTATCAAAAATTTCAAGTTTCGATAATTCGATTATTGGTTTATTGCCAATTGTTGATTTATTTCAATATTTATACAATTACAAATGTCCGGAGCGGGATCAAGTCGTAGGGGTGACAAAGGAAAAGGAAAGGAAAAGAGCATCATACCACCCGAGGTCGAGTATCCTCAATTCAATGTCGATGGCTTTGATCTTAAATATTCCGATGATGAAATTCAAGAAATTCGACAACAAAGACAACAAGTTGAACAACCACCACCACCACGTCATCATGCAAGTCAAGAAAGTATGAACAATCCGGCGGCCTCTCAAAGACAAACTTGAGCGGTGCCTCGCCCGACATCCAATATCTTCACCAAACATTTCGACAAGGTGACGCTTCCCTCCGGTGATTTGCAAGCCAAATGCAAATATTATTCAAAATGTCACAAATTTAAACAAGGAGGTGGTTATAAAACTTTGACGCGGCATATCGAGAAAAATCATCCGGTGGAAATTGGGATTGATCGTGCTCAAACTCAAATTCCGGCATTCTCTTCTCAACCGGGTAATGAATCTCAACTATTTAAATATTACGAAGCTAGATTTAGAGAAGAAACGACTAAATTTTGTGCGGTTGAACAACTTTCTTTTAGTTTTAGCGATAAATTATCTTTTGAAAATTGGCTTTCTACAAGTGCAAATCCTTCTATTAGACGTATTTCAAGAAATAGTCTCAAATGCACAATAAAAAAGTTTAGTCGTTGATCAAAAGAGAGAATTAATTAAGGAATTTTATAGTTTGAATAATAAATTTTCTTTGTGTTCCGATATTTGGAGTGATCATTGGCAAAGTTGTTCATATATGGGTATTACATGTCATTGGATTGATAATAATTGGAACATTCAAAAAAGGTTGCTTGCATATAGATGTTTCAACGAATCACACACGACACAAAATATTTCGCAACTTATATTTGTTATTTTAGAAGAATATGGTCTAACTACAAAAGTTTTTTCAATGTCTTTTGATAATGCTAGTGCAAATACTTCTAGTATTAGTGAGCTTATTAAAATATGTAAACCATCACTAGGTAGCAAATTTTTTCATATTAGATGCACATGTCATATTTTAAATTTGTGTGTTCAAGATAGGCTAAAGAGTTTAGCATACATATTCAACCAATTAGGAACGTCATTCATTATTTATGGACGCATCCTCAAGTTATGAAGCAATGAGGAAAATTTTGTAGAGTAAATGGTATGAAGCCTAAGCGGTTTGCACGAGATGTTCCAACTCGTTGGAATTCAACATATAAATTGTTATTATCCTCTTTTGAATATAAAGATTTATTATGTACATTTTTTCATCAATTTGTTCAAGCTCGTGATATTTATTTGTTTTCAAATCAATGGAACATATATATGCACTAGTATTTGTAAAATTTTAAAAGTTTTTAATGATGCTAGTGACCAATTATCCGGTGTTTATTACCCTACTTCACATTTAGTTTTAACACATTATTGCAACATTGCTTGTATTTTTCATGAACATGTTAAATCTAATGATAGTGCTTTATCTCAATGTATTCTCGTCATGAAAGCAAAATGGGAAAAATATTTTTTGCTCATTCCTGAAATTTTTTATGTGCTTTTGTTTTAGATCCTAGACTTAAATTAGATGGCTTAAGCAACATGTTAACATTATATTATGAATCTTTGGAGCCTATTGCGGAAACGATTCCTTCTATCTCATTGATTTTGTTTAATATTAAAACTCATTTACTTGATATTTATAATGAATATAACATCAAATATGGTGGACAAATTGTTTCACATGAAACACAATCCACTGCAACTAGTAATGTTACTTCTAAACTTACTAAAGTACAACTTTTATTAAGGAAACGGACGAAACGTCCACGAGGATCCTCAAGTTCCAGTCAGGAACTTGAGAATTATTTTACCACTACTTTTGATTTTAGTGATACAGATGAGGAAAATTTCGACATTTTGAGATGGTGGTCGCAAAAAACACAAATATATCCAATTTTGGCTATAATGGCAAAAGAAATTCTAGCTTGTCGTTTCAATAGCTGCAGTGGAGCAAGCATTTAGTATTAGAGAAAATACATTGGACGAGAGACGTTCTAGCTTAAGGCCGGAAAATTTGGAAGCCCAATGTTTGTTCAATGATTGGTCAAAAGCCGCTACTCGAACACAACATATTCAAAGTAATGAAGAAGACCAAGATGATACCGAAGAAACATCTGGAACTACGACGGGAGGAAATGCGAGTGAAGTAGAATAAAATGTAATAGATTTGTAATATAAGTCATAAGATGTTGAAATTTTAATATATTGTTTATTTAATAAATGTAATAAATTTTTATTATGGAGATATGAAATATTTAATTGAGATTATTAAAAAAATATGTCTTATTAAAAATTTGTTTAAAAATTAAAAAAAAAATTGAAGTTGCTCACTTGCCCGGTTGCCCCTTTGGGCTTTGAATTTAATTCAAAGGTTAAGCGCCCCAGCACTGATTTTGCAGCGCTGGGGCGCTGCCCCTTCGAATTGAATTCGAAGGCTCAGCGCCCCAGCGCTGATTTTGAAGCGCTGGGGGGCTGACCCTTCGAATTAAATTCGAAGGGGCAGCGCCCCAGCGCTTCAAAATCAGCGCTGGGGTGCTGCAATTTTTTTTTTTTAAATGCACGGGTTAGCCCGGACTCTGAACCGGCGGTTAACCGGACCCGAACCGGAACCGCCGGTTCACCAACCCGGACCGGAACCGGCCATGGGCGGGCCGATTAAGGGTTGGCTAAATGCCGACCCGGACCCGGCCCGTGGCCAGGTCTATCCTCACTCGTCTATATATATTACATATAGACAAAAACTTTAATGAGACAGTTTCACGAAACAATTTTATGAGACGGATCTCCTATTTGGGTTACTCATGAAAAAAAATTATTTTTTATGTCAAAAGTATTACTTTTTAATTGTAAATATGGGTATAATTGATTTGTCTCATTGATAAAGATCTGTGAGACCGTCTCACAAAAGACCTACTCATCTATCTATCGGTGTCTTTTTGCACGTGTTACGCACTTTTATGGATGAAATAATTATTCAAACATGATAATTTTTGTTATTTTCAAATTAAAAAATTTTAACACTATTTTTTTATTAGAGTGATATAATCATATAAAATTTAGAAGTATAGATATAAATGTAAAAATATTTAAATAATTTAAAATATTTTAAAAAATGGATAATGTTACACCAAGGCCAAAATAATTACTCTAGGTCTAGTGCTTATAATATAATATATATATATATATATATATATATATATTATATTACTCCCTCCGTCCCATATATGTTGTCTTGTTTTAGTTTTCACACGAATTAAGAAAAATTTATTGAGAAAGTAAATTTTAGGGCTAATTGCATCCACACCCCCTGTGAAAAGTCTAAAAAGCATAAAACCCCTGTATAAAATTAATAGCATGTAAGTCCTTATGTTTTAAAAAAATTAGCATAAAAACCCCTATGAGAGGGTATAAATGTGCCCGAGTTTGTATAACATAGGAGTGAAATGTGCTACATTTTAAAAAAACTGAGGGATGCATTAGCTTATTAATATTTCTTAAGGGGTTTTATGTCTTTTAAACTTTTCACAGGGGGTGTGGATGCAATTAGCCCTAAATTTTATATAAACTTCCTATTTTATCCCTATTTAATGTATTAAAAAATGATCCTCCGTCCCATATATGTTGTCTTGTTTTAGTTTTCACACGAAGAAAAATTTATTGGAAAAGTAAATTTTATATAAACTTCCTATTTTATCCCTATTTAATGTATTAAAAAATGATCATCCGTCCCATATATGTTGTCTTGTTTTAGTTTTCACACGAATTAAGAAAAATTTATTGGGAAAGTAAATTTTATATAAACTTTCTATTTTATCCCTATTTAATGTATTAAAAAATGATTGCACAATTTTCAAGGTGTAGTTAATAGGGGTATATTAGTAAAACGTGTAAAAAAGTATTACTAAATATGGTATATGACTATATATTTGGTACAAATAAAAAAAAATATAGACATTATAATTGAAACGGAGGAAGTATGTAAGAGTAAGTGATCTCTTGATGGAGAATGGAGACCAACCGATTGGTACGAAAATCACGGATGGTGTAGCTTTTGGCTTTTTTCTCTTTTTTTTTCTTTCTATTTTTTCTCTTTATTTTCATTCGAATTTCAAAATTTTCAAAATACCCTTGCCAATGTTTAGTTTTTTAAAAAAAAATAATAAATTTATTGTCTAAATTTTTTTTATTGAATAAACAAACTATACAAACACGCAATTCCTACATCAAAGTACTAGTCATCAACTAAACAGCTTGATGTATATAATAATTGACTTGGACCGTTAATGTCACACAAAACTAAATTTATATTTGTATTTCTTCTACTTGAATTAAGCTTATACATATTTGTATAGAAAAGATGGGAAAATTTTAAAAACATAATGAAAGGGGAAAAATTTCTTCTCCCACTAATCTAGCATGAAAACCATGGTTTAAGTTTCAAATGTGTTTCCAAAAACAAAAAAAATTACACAACACACCCATCATATGCGCCAATCGTTAATATTTAATTTTCAAAAAATTAGATATATGTGTTTGAGTATATTTTCTAATAATATCTTTTTTTTCTAATAATATCTTTAAAATGTATCATTTGATATTTTAGTATATGCTCGTTTTCTAGTCATGTGAATATTCAATTAATCAAATATTCGAAAATTTTTGTTCAAGTATATGAAGATAAATATTTTAAGAATAATTTTTTTTTTCGGTTGGCCAGTCTACTCGCAACCTAAGGCAGGTTGTGTTAGGGTCTTTCCAATCCACCAAACTGAGCGGCTCGGAACATTTGATGATTGGCGACCCATTTTGACAGTTAAGTTATATCGATTATAGTCCATCTGATATCAATGAATCAACATTTTGGGTCAAGATCTCATGTTAGAAACTTAATTATGACAAATATTGTGATACCCCTACCCACATGAGAAAAATAAAAGATGTAAAATGAGTTTACAATGATTACAATGGACTTCTATTGCAACTTGAGTTAATCATTTTCGTAAAGCGATAACGAATACGAAATAGTTGTTATAGGAGGTCATTGTGCAGTCGCGCAAGCGCGGGCCTGGGTCCAGGGCATGACAGAATGGTATCAAAGACGGTTTTAAAAAATGTTTTTAGTGTTTTATAAGGAAAAAAACTTAAAGTATGTGTTTGGATAAAATTTTTGTAAAATATTTTTGAAAAATAGTTTTTAAAAGTGCTATCCTAGTATAGTTTTTAAAGAATACTTGAGAGGTTTTTTTAGATTTTTTTAGAATGAAATTATAGAAAGCAAAGATAAACAACATTACTTTTGAAATGCTAAATATTTTTATAAAATATTTGTCTAAACACATATTTATTCTTAAAAAAACTTTTAAAATATTTATAATTTTTTTAAAAAAATAATTTTAAAAAAATATTTTACAAGTACATATCCAAACAGATTATTTTCAAGAACAAAAAAAATAAAAATAAAATAAGACTTTTCTAGTCCCCTTTTGGGCTCAAAATTCAAATGCTGGGAAGTGAATCGACAATGTAATGTGAGCTAATCAAATGGACTACCAAAGCAGATTTGGGCTTGGTCCCAAGACTTGGCTCTCGTTCTTTTGTCTAACTTGCATATGTCGTATATCATTCATTAAGGTAATTTTTCCAAATGTTAAAAAATAGTTATTATAGATTTTTGTTTCCAAATTTTGAAAATTTTGTAAAGAAAAATAAATAATAATTTTTTTAAGTATTTTCAAGCACTACTTTAAGTTATACAATCATCTACATATATGCTTTTTTGCATAACAATCAACACTCCATAAAACTAGCATTCGATTCGAGCTAAGAGTACCTATTTGATTACGAAAAATTATAAGTCGTTTGACGCATCAGATGGCTCCACCGGTTATGTTGATAACAAATATATGTTGTTTGAACTGTTATACACCAAAATAGTTGTAATGTATATATCATTATCAATTAATGTCGACTTATAATATATGATACAACGATAATTAGACCGTCGATCCTACAAATTTATCTCAAACAAGGTAATATGTATCTCTTAAAATGATATATAAATGGTCTTTGGATGATAATCCTTCAAATTTTCCTAATTTCCTTTTTATTTTTCCTTTGAAACCAGGAGGCATTTACAGTTAATTACTAAATTCATTAATGAAGTAGTAGTTTAGTTAGTCAAATCTGTCTTGAATTTTTCTTTTCGTTGAATAAATTAAGTTACTTTGGATTTATTTACTTATTTGCCTAAACTCTTGATTTTGTGAAATCATATCGGGTTCAGAGTTCTGACTAATTCGAGATCGAGTGAGAGTCAGATCTAGCACGAAGTTCTTTCAACATCCATGTTAGTTGTTCCTTTGTTCAAAACTCAAATATTATTTTAAAAAACTCAAATTATTTATCGTTTCATGCATTTTTTTTTTTTAGAGATTTGGGCCGAGGGAGACTGGACTCACTCTCATTTTCGAATCATGATGTCAGTCAACTTATCCGGCTCACCGCGATTATTATTATTATTTTTTTTTTTAATCTAGTTGAAATTCACTTTAATTAGTTAGATAAATATCACTAGTGTCAGACAGACTCAGACTCATCTGATAAAGTAATTTTGACCACTTGCCAGACACTTACCTACTCTAACAGTTCAAACAACCTCTCGAAACATTACTTACATTTTCAATTAAAGCGTGTTGGTAATAGATATTTAATTTTATTTTAACTTTTTTAAAAAAATTGTAGAGCACAGTAAATCGTTTGAGACGTGAAAAGTTAATTAAAGCGTAGTGATATTTCTAATTTTCACACCATCACACTGCATGCAAAGTGTGATCCAAATCTATTCAATAAAATGTTGGAAATTTGTTTTAAATTAAAATTTTGAATGAAAATTATGGTTCATGAATGAAAGAGTATCATTTGGCTCTCTAAATTCTTGAGTTAATTTGAGACTTTTGGTTATTCATTGTTGGTTCTAGGTGCGGTATTACGAGATAGAAACTATGGAAATTGAAGACTAAATAGACACCAAGATTTACGTGGAAAACCCCTAAAAATTATTAGGGTAAAAACCACGGGCAAGACCAAAAGATTCCACTATAATATTTGGAGAATTACAACCTCTCTTTGTGTTTGGAAAAAGAGACACACTCTTTTATACAGGAGAAAAACCTATCTCACAAATATATATAGAAATAAACAAGGGAGATGAAGAACACTCAAGAATCAGATAAGAGAACTTGAGAATGGGATGGATTTAAAAGCCGAGGGAAGAGCTCTATTTATAGAGCTCATTCCTTGATCTGAACCTACAAAAGCAAATTTAAATTTGCTTTTGCTGCCTTTGGATTTGCACGTGTCTTTCATTCAATTGGTTGCAAATCCATCATCTTGCCACTTGCTGCCACATTTGTCATCAACGTGTTTCATTAAGTTTCCAAAGGCCATCTAAATGCCATATACCCCATTTTGACTTTTCAACTCGACATTTCTCCCACTTGGAGATTTGATTGAGAATCAAACACGTCTCCACACGTCCTTTCAATCTTGCCATTTCCTGCTGCTTACGTTTCTGCTAGGCCACTTGAGGATCTACACCATTCGAACTTATCAGTATTCACTGGCTTGGTCAAAAAATCAGCTAAGTTATCCTTCGTATGGATCTTCAACATGTCCACACTTCCTTCCTCTACTACTTCCCGAACAAAGTGAAATTGAACTCCAATGTGTTTAGTCCTGAAATGAAAGGCTGGATTCCTTGCAATGTGCAAGGCACTCTGACTGTCACAAAACAGATGAATCTTTTCTTGTTTGTGCCCAAGCTCCTCCAATAACCTTTTAATCCATATTGCCTCCTTGCAAGCTTGAGTAGCTGACATGTATTCTGCTTCCGTTGTAGATAATGCCACAACTGTTTGCAGTTTTGAAACCCAGCTGACTGCACCTCCTGCAACTGTAAACACATAACCAGTAGTAGATTTTCTCTTATCTGGATCACCTGCGTAATCTGAATCCACATAGCCCCTTAGTGTAAAATCTGATCCTCCAAAACATAATGCAGCATCCGAGGTACCCTTAATGTATCTAAGGATCCTCTTAACCGTGCTCCAATGCTCTTGTCCAGGATTCGCCATATACCGACTGACTGCTCCCACTGCTTGTGCAATGTCTGGTCTAGTACAGATCATAGCGAACATTAAACTTCCCACTGCTGATGCATACGGTACTCGAGACATCTCCATCTTCTCTGCTTTACTGCTAGGACACATCTCAGAAGATAACTTGAAGTTAATAGGAAGAGGGGTTGAAATTGGCTTACTATCTTGCATGTTGAAGCGCTGCAAGACTTTCTTCAAATAATTTTTCTGGGAAAGCCAAATCTTCCTATTGCTTCTGTCTCGGTGAACTTGCGTCCCTAGAATCTTGTTTGCTGGTCCCAAGTCCTTCATATCAAATTTCCTAGTCAATTGTGCCTTCAATTCTTGGACCCGATCTTTGTTGGGGCCTGCTACCAACATGTCGTCTACGTACAACAGCAAAATGATATAATCATCATCACCAGACCTCTTGAAATACGTACAAGGGTCTGCACTGAGTCTGTTGTACCCAAGGCTCATGATATAGGAATCAAATCTCTTGTACCAACACCTCGGCGCCTGTTTGAGACCGTACAGAGATTTGTTCAACCTGCAAACCAAGTTCTCTTTGCCCTTTTCTGCAAAACCTTCTGGCTGGAGCACATAGATTTCTTCTTCAAGATCGCCATGAAGAAATGCCGTTTTCACATCTAACTGTTCTAGATGTAGGTTAAACACCGCACACAATGCCAATACTACCCTGACTGTTGAAAGTCGAACCACAGGAGAAAATATCTCATTGAAGTCAATTCCTTCTTTCTGAGCGTACCCTTTGACAACCAATCTCGCACGATACCGCTCCACTTGGTTATTGCCATCACGCTTGATCTTATAGACCCATCTGTTACCGATAGCTTTCCTCCCTCGTGGTAGTGTAACAAGATTCCAAGTTTTGTTTCTGTCCAATGCATCCAATTCTTCCTGCATCGCTGTCATCCACAGGGATACATCTGAGCTTTGAGTAGCCTCATGGAAACTCGATGGCTCATCATCCTCTGTTAATAGACAATATGCAATGTTGCTTTCAGTGACATAATCTGAAAGCCAACCTGGTGGTCTTCTCTCTCGAGTTGACTGCCTCACTTTGGAAACCTCGGACTCAACTGGTTCTTGTTCTTCGTGCTCTGGTACTGCTTCACAAGAAACTTGATCTTCGTCTGTCTTATTTTCCACCTGAATGATAGTAGTTTTTGAATTCAGTATGCCTTTGTCTCCCTTTACTTTATCTTCCTCGAAGATAACATCCCTGCTGATGATAAGCTTGTGGACAGTAGGATCCCACAAGCGAAACCCCTTTACTCCATCAGCATAGCCCAAGAAGATACACTTTCTGGATTTGGAATCCAACTTCGATCTTTCTTGCTCATTGTACAAAACGTACACCGGACTTCCAAATGTATGTAACCGAGAATAATCAGCTGGCTTGCCAGTCCACACCTCCATCGGAGTCTTCAAATCAATCGCCACTGAAGGAGAACGATTGATGATGTAAGAAGCGGTTTTGACTGCTTCTGCCCAAAATGACTTTGGTAGACCCGCAGTACTCAACATGGCCCTTGTTCTGTCCAACAAAGTTCTGTTCATCCGCTCCGCCACTCCATTCTGTTGAGGCATGTAAGCCGTCGTGAACTGTCTTTTGATGCACTCATGCTGACAGAATGCATCAAATTCATTACTGGTATATTCTCCTCCATTGTCAGTCCTCAAACACTTGATTTTCTTATCAGAATCAAGTTCAACCCGCGCTTTGAAAACTTTGAAGACTTCGAAAACATCTGACTTCTTCTTGATTGGATACACCCAACATCTCCTAGAGAAATCATCAATAAACGAGACAAAGTATCTCGCTCCTCCTAGGGATACCATCGGTGCTTGCCAAATATCAGAATGAATCAGCTCCAATATTCCTTTGCTCTTGGCAGTAGACATGCCAAACTTCAATCTGTGTTGTTTACTGGTAACACAATGCTCACAAAAGGGTAGAGTCACTTTTGTAAGGCCTGGAAACAGCTTCCGTTCAGAGAGAATCTTCATTCCTCGTTCTGACATATGTCCAAGCTTTCTATGCCAAAACACTGTTGATTCTTCTCCCGAACCAATTGATGCAACAGCTAGTTCCGCCTCTTTGTGTGTTTCCCCCAACAATACATATAGATTTGCAGCAACCTTTTTCGCCTTCATAACCACAAGCGCGCCTTTCACAATCTTCATGATCCCTTTTTCGATACGGGTTTTGCACCCAATATCATCCAATTGCCCCAAAGACAAAAGATTTTTTGTCAGACCCTTCACATGTCGTACCTCCTGTATGGTGCGAATAGTACCATCAAACATTTTGATTTTTATGGTACCGACCCCAGTGATTTCCAAGGCATGATCATTTTCCATGAATACAGATCCTCCTGAGACTGGTTCATACTAATCAAACCATTCTTTCCTTGACGTCATATGCCACGTCGCTCCTGAATCCATAATCCACGCATCACAAAATTTGTGTCTGCCTTCCGCAATCGTTGCTGCTTCGCTGAATAATATTTCACCACCGCCTGACGTACTAGCCACATTTCCTTGAGATCCCTTATCGATGCTCTTCGTACACTCTCTCTTGAAGTGCCCTTTACCGCCACATTTAAAGCAGTAAATATTCTTCTTCTTACTTCTTGACTTGGATCTACCATATCTATGGCTCCCACTGGAGTCACGCTCCGTCAATCTTCCTCTCGTCATTGGTAAAGCCTCTGCTTGCTTCGACGTTGCCAACCTATCTTCCTTGTTCCTTCGACGACTCTCTTCTCCAAGAACCGCAGTTAAGACGTCGTCAAAATTTAAATTATCCGAAAGAACATTATTGGTAACATTGATGATGAGCTGATCGTATGAATCTGGTATACTTTGAAGTAGAAGTTCCGCACGTTCTTTTTCCTCTATTTTATGCCCCATAGACGTGAGCCGGGAAAACAGAGTATTCAGTGTATTGATATGGTCGGTCATCGATGAGGATTCCGCCATCCGAAGAGTATAAAGCTTTCTTTTTAGGAAAATCTTGTTGTGTAATGACTTGACCTCGTACAATTTTGTCAGAGTATCTCAAATAACTTTTGCGCTTTTTATTTCAGAGATACTTGACAAAACTTCATCTGCTATAGCCAAGTGCAAATTGGCAACAGCATTGTGATTCATCTCATTCCACTTTTGATCGTCCGTGACGTCCGCCGGTCTATCTCCAATAGCTGTCAAGCAACGCTCTTTTGTTAGAATTGCTTGCACCTTCAATTTCCACAGCAAAAAATTGCTCCCATTGAACTTTTCTATCTCGTATTTTGCCGTCATCTTGACTACAAGAATCCTGCCTTATAAAATCTTCAAAAAATATTTTCTGATGTGGAAGTTCAGTCAAAGCTGCAACCACAGAGCATACTCAGAATTTTAAGAAATTTTATGCCAAGGCTCTGATACCACTTCTTGATTTCAGGTGCGGCATTACGAGATAGAAACTATGGAAATTGAAGACTAAATAGACACCAAGATTTACGTGAAAAACCCCTAAAAATTATTAGGGTAAAAACCACGGGCAAGACCAAAAGATTTCACTATAATATTTGGAGAATTACAACCTCTCTCTGTGTTTGGAAAAAGAGACACACTCTTTTATACAGGAGAAAAACCTATCTCACAAATATATATAGAAATAAACAAGGGAGATGAAGAACACTCAAGAATCAGATAAGAGAACTTGAGAATGGATGGATTTAAAAGCCGAGGGAAGAGCTCTATTTATAGAGCTCATTCCTTGATCTGAACCTACAAAAGCAAATTTAAATTTGCTTTTGCTGCCTTTGAATTTGCACGTGTCTTTCATTCAATTGGTTGCAAATCCATCATCTTGCCACTTGCTGCCACATTTGTCATCAACGTGTTTCATTAAGTTTCCAAAGGCCATCTAAATGCCATATACCCCATTTTGACTTTTCAACTCGACATTCATATTATTGAGTTAATTCCAAGATTAATTTAGTTAACTAATCTTGCATGACTCTTGTTGTGTCTTTTGGAGCTTATAAATAATGTGTTCATTTCCTCAATCTACACACACAAAAAAGATATTCAAGATCTCACTCAAATATTCTCTTGTATTTCATATTGTTAGCTTCTCAATTGGCATCTGTTAAATTTTGGTGATAAGATGAAGGTACAATTTGAGTTCGTCGGAGCAGTGAATTTGTGCTTAGTTTGCTACTTGTTCAACCGTTGTATCCTGGAAAACAGAGATTCGTACGTGTTGATCCTCAAGCACCTTGTGGAGGCGACAAATTTTTTTAAGGAAATTGTACTTAGCTACAGGCCTTGATTTGCTTTACAGTTTTCTTACTATTTCTCGTTCGCTTTATTGTTTATTTTTGTTGTACTGGTTTTTATTATATTCACGTTTTCGAGTTTAACATCTTGGATAACAATATTAAAACAGATCATTTGTACTCATTATGTGAATTGTTTCGAAATGACTTCTGCTTTAATTGAAACTACTCTCATTAATATTGCCCTTCATGTCAAGGTTCCATCTCGTGGAGTTCCTCCTCTTGCCCCACATGGTGCTGTGGATCTTGTGCCTAATAGTCATGGAGAAAAACCAGAGAAGCGCGTGGCAGCAAAAAATGTTTTTCTACTTGACGACGTTAAACCTGGGTAGCTAGATTTCTCTCGAAGGTCGCTCCTAAGCTCAGGGGTGAAGGAGCACGGTAAATCGGTTGATACGTGAAAAGTTAATTAAAGCGTAGTGGTATTATATTTGTCATTTTCACACTGCATGTTGCAAAGTGAGATCCAAATCTATTCAATAAAATACAGTGCGAGATCCACTAGGGAAGTTTGGGGCAAGTGGGTCAACCAGAGTAATTGCCATTAAATTTTTAAAATTAAATCTTTTATAATTACTTGTATTTTAAAAAAAATAAATATAAATTTTATTTTATTTATGAAAAATATTTGAAATTCCTAATTTTATCTATCTTTACGATTTACCTATACTCAACTAAACATACATACACAAGTTAGTAACAACATCGAAATATTGTTTGTCGTTTTACCAAAAAATATAACTGATTATAATCATATAAATCGCACAATCATATTCATATAGCTGCCAAAACGTTTCATTTTGTTCACTTTCTTAGCATGGACAATTATTACGTTTTTTGATAGATCAAATTCTGATTACCGGATCGAATTCTTGTCGTTTTATCAAAAATTATTGCCGATGATCACAATTATACAAGTCAAATCTTTTAAACATCACCACATTTGGATCACTTTCGTTGGAGGTGTGACTTATTACTAGATGAAATGGTATTTTTCCAAAATTAATCTTGGCGTGGGGAATTAAAAAAGAATAACTAAATGGTTGCATAGGAAAAATATCACATGGAGGAAGCGTTTGGCATTATCAGAGTAATAGCATCGGATTCCCTTTTCCTTCGTCCATGCCCTTTTTAGTCAAAATTACACTTTAATATTTTTATTTGTTTAATATTTTATTTCTGAAAAAAAAAAAATTATACTTCCATGTTGTAGAATATAGTTTTTCTAGATACTGTCAACATTTATCATATATATTTGAACTTTTTATCCATGCACAAATCGATCTGATCCACATATAAATAAAATAAAAAATAATATATTTTCAATGATTGTTAGTCGGATATTCGTCACATAAAATTAATCTATAAGACAATCATAAAAGATTTTGTACTTAGCTATTATTTTTTTAAATTTATTTTATAAAATATAAAATTTTAAATAACCAGTGATATACTAGTCTGAAATTTAAACAAATTGTGGATAATAAAATTGAGAGGTAAGAACCCCAAATTCCAGCAAAACTAGCATTTTTCAGCAGCTAGCAATCTCAGGCTCTCAGCAGCAGATGTTTTTCAGCAGTTAGCAATTTCAGCAGTAGATCAAAAACTCACCAACCTAGCCAGCTGTTATTTCAAAACTTGTAACTGATACATTAAACTCAAAATCATGGAAACGAATGACAGTAAATAATTAAGGGGGTCGATATAATTAGTTAAATTTTTCCCATTCATAACACTTAAATTCTTGAGTTACACAAAATTTTGTGCAAAATCACACTAAAATTCGAGTGAGAGTTAGCCAATTTTTGAGCTATATATAGGTGTATGGAGGAGCAGTCGTCTAGTAGCAAGAACGGATCTTTTACAAGTGACAACCGAAACCTTGTTTACCAATTTAAGGTAAGTAGACTGATAACTCTCGCAATGTCTTTTAAAATAACTCCTCCATGTACATGATGTGTGAAAGAAATATTTTATTCCTTAAAATTCTCCTATTTTGAAAAGATTTTTATTTAATATCTTGTCTTTCTTGGATGTGAAGTAATTTTATATAAGTTATTTATTTCCTTGAATAGCTTGATTCATGACATTATCAAGTTTATCATATCATATCTAATATATATCTTTCTTTAATTATGTAGATTTGAGTTGATCAAATCAAGAGAATCTTACGTCTACAAGAAAAGATGTTGAAGAAGGACTCTTGCACTATTTAAGGAGATAGTCGTGCACAAAAAAAGGGGATCGACCTAAACATATAGAGAGACATAGGGAGTTTATAAAAAGGCTTCATACAAGTACGTTAAGTGAAGATCTTCTGAAGTCATTATCGATCGTGGTTACTTGATGCTTGAAGAACACTTGAAGATCATTGATCAAAAAGTGTTTTCATCTCTACAAGTTTTGGCGTCGAGAATTTCAACTCCTTGATCTATTTTCTTTATTCTATTCGCATATAATTTTTAGGAGTTATTTTTATTCTGTTTATTTTCTCATATGATGGAGAAAATTAATTTTACAATAATCACTAGTTTTAGGGTTTGTAAAACTCTTTGAATTATTTTCTAGTGAAGTTTTGCCCTAGGCGCTGCAAGAGTATTTTATACTCTTGCTTAATTTATTTGAGTCTATTTAATTGGTTGCTTGTTTATTTTATTCACGCTTTAATTGTATTTCACTGCAAAATTACTCAAGGTGTTATTGTAGGTGTTGTCAACAAGTTTATGTGCAACCCCTATTCCCTTACAATATGTTCAAACATGATTTCGAAATCTTTGTGTTTGAAGAACTGATATTTATGAATGAATGACAGGAGTAATATTCCGAATATTACTTATTCATGTCTTACTCTTAGAGGATTAAAATATAAAAAAAACTGATATCAGTTAGTCATGTTTAGTGCATAAAATGATGATCGTTTACTTCTGAAAAATATATGAATTATATTATGAATATCGTATACAAGATTTCTATTAAAAATAATTTAAAGTTTGAGAGGATTTCTCGAGCTTACTAAGTGACAATTGTATCACTCACTCAATACAAATTTCTCTCAAATAAGAACGAAGAAAATATAGAAGATGATGAGCAAAACCAGTTCTAAAACTAGCGAAGAACTCATTGATTCCTGTTATTTGTTTTTATTATGTATTCCGTTGCGTTAAATTTATGTCATCATCATATCAGTTAAATTGTAAAGACAATATAAAGTATTATGAATAATATAGTTGTTATATTTTTGAAATTATATTTCTGGGACTTTTTTTTGAACGGATAATTTGAGAATAGACATGAGAGAAAAAAGATGAATTTTTTTTTTTGGAATTTGTTGATGTTAGAAACTTATAAATTAGAATAGTTATTATACTCAAAATTAATATTTGTGGTTTTATTTTCCGTGTCGTAATAAAAATAATGGTACTATATGAAGAATGAATGGGAATTTTAGATAATAAGAAAAAAAAAGTAACATTTTTTTGAGACGGTCTCATCCGTAAGACGGGTCAACCCTATCCATATTTATAATAATAAATAATATTTTTGGCATAAAATATACTACTTTTTAATGGATAACTCATATAAGAGACCCGTCTAAAAATGACCCTTGAGACCGCTCACATGAGTTTTTGTCTAAGAAAAATGGGGAAATACTATACGAGGTCTTTGGAGAACAAAAATAATTAATGCATGTGCGTTTCAAATTTTATTTATATAGTGTAGATAGTATAAATATGTATAGGTACTTTTTCTCAAAAAAAATATATATATATATGTATAGGTACTATATAATATATCAAATTAAAAATTATTATGATCACACTTTAAGAAATATAGCATTTGACTTTGCCTCCCTCCTTCTAGGGATCTTTCCAAATATTTATTGTGATATCAATCTTATATTTTATAACGGGTGCAATAATTCTTACTCCAGGCATTTAAATCGAATAAAATGTATGTCAATGTCAAAAAAAAAATTTCATTTATGGTACATAGTGGTACAATAATTATAATTAGTCTGGTCAAACTTCGAGTAAATTTATGATTATGTCATTTTTCTTTTTAACAAATAAATTAATATAAAATATTTCTCCGAATCATGTAAAATTATCTTCAAGTTCTCATGTAATAATTAACCATCCATGTTATCTTCTCAATCTTTTAGATTGTCTAGGGAATTTTCTGATTTTCAACTTCCTGTTATTTTATATTGGAGTAGGTTTTCTGAAAAGTAATATTCTTAATATTAAAAATAATAATATTTTTGTGTTAATATAATTGCTATGTATATGATATATCTAGGTTCAAATTATCAATGCACTTCTCGATTGGATTATACATATCTAATTTCAAATTATCAAAGCTCTTATCGAATATTGCATACAAGCAACACGTTTCGGGTGCGTGTGTATTTACATGCGTGTTCGCGTGCGCATAGTAAATATTATATGAGACGGTAAAATAACAACCGTTGATCAAAACTAGAAATTCACATAAATATGTTATATTATAGTGTACCCATAGACACTTCAGCACTTGCTCTCCTTTTCAACCAATTACAAGTCCGACAGAGCATGTTCAGATCAGCAGGCCGATGTTGTCTTCATCCAATAAGGTCAAAAACTTGACCAAATTTCCCAAAAAACATGGGTAAAAAAAACAGTGAAAAAAAAAAAAAACAAAAAACAAATCCCAAGTGCTCCATGGACAATTTTATCCTAGGTCCTTCTCTGTTTTTTTTTTTTTTTTTAGAGCATAGAGATTTTCACGTACCATAATGTATGGTGAACCTTGATACTATTTCTAACAAGACCAAACGAAATAAATAATACGGTCTTGCGAGAATATAGTAGTAATTTAACTAACAACGCGACCCCTTTTTACAGCTCAGGGCTCCGGAACCCGCCGTGATGGAGCTTATCAAGGAAGAAGGCCTAGCACCTAAGCTCGAGGCCTTGGCATAACTCGAGGATGCTCCGGCACCGGAAGTTGTAAAGAACGCGCCGTTCAACATCAAGTCCCCTTCGGTCCTCCAATTCCAATTCTTCCATTCGCTTTCCGGTGCATCCTCGTGCTTGGTCACCTATAACAATATAATTGTAATGTTATTTAATAAATGTAACCATTTATATATATATATATATAGAGAAACAATTTAATTAGATGCTTGGTCGAAAAAGTTGGGAGTAGGGGTCAAATTATTTATTGTCTTATGGATGTGAGGTACGACCAAATTGCTGATATGGCGAATCTAGCAGAAGATGTGGGGCAAATTTGGGAAAGAATAAAAAAACAGATCTCGTGTGAAAAGTCTCATGGATGTAAGATGAGTCGACATGGTCGATATTTACAATGAAAAATAATTATTTTTCATAAGTCGAGTCAAATAAAATATTTGTCTCACAAAATTTATCTGTGAAATGTCTCAAGTTCGGGTTTGGATTCGGGACATGAGCATCATAATTCTTACCTCCTTGTTGAATCTGTCATTAGGGGCTAGAAATCTATTGCCCTGGCTATTGATGGTAGGCGCCGCACTACCTCCAATTGCATACATCTCCCAATGGGTGTAGTCATTGTTCACCACATGGAAATAACCATGTCTACATCTGCATATAACATAAATAACAAATCAATTTTTTTTAAAAAAACTTTATGTTATAATATTTTAATTAGAATTTTGCTACAAAATTCAACAACTTTACCTTGGCATTCTTTGAACAAGTCCTTCCCCAAAGTGATTAAAGGCAATAGTAACTTGCATATCCTTATCTTGAGTGTAGGAATCACTGTGCCCCATAAGCATGACCTTGTCGTGGTGAGTCAAGTAGTTATTCGAGATGGTGATCGCGGTCGACCCGTGAATGGCGTCGATCAGTCCGTCGTTGCAATTCGACAACGAGCAATGGTCGACCCACACATGACTCCCGCCGAAGATCGACACGCCGTCGCCATCCGATATGGTCCTCCACCCGTAGTGCGTGGTGGAGGACCTAACATTAGCATTCCCCCCTTGCTTGCAGTCGTGTATGTTGATCCCGTGGATGATGATATTCGTCACGTATTGTATAGTGATGCAGGGGCCATTCGCAATGTGCACGCTGGCTCCCCTGCCATCGATGGTCTTGAACGAGTTCATTATCAGCTCCTCCTTCAGCTTGATGACCATGTCCCGGGCGAATATGATCCACAGCGGCTCTTCCTGTATGACGGCGTACCGGAGCGTCCCCGGCTTCGGATTGACCGCGTCGTCGTCGCTCGGATCGGTCACGACGTAAATCTTGCCGTCCCTGCCGCCGATGGCGTTTTTGCCGAATCCTATGCAGCAGTCGGCCAGTTTCTGACGGTTCTGCTCCCAATTCGGGTCGCAACGCCAGCAGTCGTCGATCGGGTTACCCGTGTTGCACGACAAGAATCCCAGTTTCCTTCTCGAAGCATTCAGACTCCTACATTGTATAGCAACAAATTAATCAGACATTAATATGACACTAACCAAAACGACACAATGCAAGAATTGATTATGTCCCGAATGGGATCCTAACGACTTATATTTATTACATTTGAGTTATTCACATGAACATATAAAATGCAGAACAATACAAGCCGTCAAATGCAGCACATGAGCACTATCCATGTGCTAGCATATACTTTCCCGAAAGAATGAGCTAAAACAGAACCACCAACAAGAAACTAGCAAATTAAACTATACAACAGGAGACAAAATTTATTTCGACACAAAGATCAAAATTTGACGAGTAATCGGCGCATATATATATATATATATATACCTGTGTACTTCTTGGACTACCAATTCAGGGTCCTGTACGGCAGCAGAGGAGGCGATGAGCGACGGGAGAAGTGCGGAGAAGAGGACGAGGAGAAATGCGAATGCGACCGAAGAGAAAGCCGATGCCATATCTGGGATTTTAGAGCTGAGTTGTGTGAGGAGAAACAAGAGGAAATGAGGGAGTTATAAAGGGAAAAGAATAGCAGACAAGATAGCGTGAATTAACTAAATGAGTAGGCCCATTCCACTGTGGTGATTACTGGGATTACGGAGATTCCCCCATGTGACCGTTTTGGCCGTTAATCTTGTCCGAATTTTACTGGAATTCGCAAATATTATTGTTAATTTGCGCCAAACTTTTGCCCTTTTGGAATGCAAATGCAGTAAGCACGTTCTTCCTAGAAATACGCAAAGTATACCCACATGTGCCTTGCGGCGTGTGTATAAGCACTCGACGAATGCTGGTGAAAGATCTTGTAGGATGAAATTGATTAGGATTCTTGATAATGTGTTTTGTTTTATGGATTTGGTATAAATTGGTTTTTTTTTCTTTTAATTCGTTTGCTTTTATTCAAATAAATTTGTTTTTTTCCCCTACATCCAATCCGATTACTTTTAGCGCGATGACATTCACGGGCGTTGTAGACACAAGATATTGCTAACAAACTTAAAGTTTCATCGATATTAAGACATAGTTTGATACACTTGATAAAAAGTTGTAGGCACAAGATATTGCTGACAAACTTAGGCTCCATTTGAACATGTATTTATAAAACGTTTTTATAAAAATATTTTTTAAAAACTTTTTATAAAATATTTTTAAAGTTATTTTAAGAATAAATATGTGTTTGAACAACTATTCTATAAAAACATTTTAACATTCAAAAGTCATGTTTTTCATCTTTTTCTTCCATGGTTCCTTGATAAAAACATCTTTCAAGTGTTCTTCAAAAACTATACTTGGAGAACACTTGTTAAAAAATAATTTTCAAAAATATTTTACCAAAATTTTTATCCAAACACATACTTTAAGTTTTTTTACTTATAAAACACTAAAAACATTTTTAAAGTACATGTCCAAACGAAACCTTAAATTTTCATCGATACTAAGGCATAGTTTGATATATTTGATAAAATAATAATTAATAAATTATCATTTTTCATCTCATGTTTGATACATTTTTAAAAAACCCATTATAATTGAATGGGCCTGTGATAAATGCTTTTACAAGTGGACTATGTATCCTTTAATTTGATGTGATAAATTTAATATAATTAAAAAATAGGAAAAATTACAAATTTAGTCTTGTATGTTTGTCACTTTGCGATTTTGGTCATCTATGTTTTCACATTTCAGTTTTAGTTCAGCATGTTCTGATTTTTGGCAATTTCGGTCTTTTTTATTCGAATATGCTTACGTGGCACTGTACACGTCAGCTCCACATCAGCACTGAATTGGTGCCACATCAGTGCCACGTAGGAAAAAAAGACTAAAATTGCCAAAAAAATAAAGATAGCGGACTAAAACTGAAATCTGAAAATATAAAGGACTGAAATCGCAAAGTGACAAACATATATGACCAAAAAAGCAATTTTACCTTAAAAAATACTACAAAAAAACATAATTACCCTCTATTTATAAAAACATTTAAACTCAAAACACGTCTCATTATCTTCCACATTATGGTACGGTTAGTTTTGTCGTTACAATCCAGTATATAAATTTAATCACTCTTATTAAAATTATACTAAATATTCAATATAGTATTCTACCATTTTACTTAACCTTAATTTATCACGGTGCGGTTTGGACGGTATTTTCATAAAATTCAAATTGAATTGCTATACGATTCGGTTTCAAAAATAGTTTTTAATTGCGATTTTTCATGTAAATGTAGATATGCGGTTTGAAACGGTTTCAGACGGTTTAGCGTTTTTTAAATAAATAAGAAGGATCATCAAGTAAAAAAAATACATAATATATGAATACAATAACACCAAAAAAATATAAATTGACATTAAATATTTAATGAATTTAGAATATATTTTTGTTCATTGCGGCATGAAATTATAGATATTTTTTTTTCAAATAAAAAAGTATAATAAAATATTCTAAATCATTAAAAAAATAAATGACATAAAACAATATTCAAGTTTTTAATCATGGAATCTCATAACTCAAATTGAATGCTTCATCGAATATTATTTTCGAGTTTCAAGATATAATACATGCAAATAAATAAATAAACTCTCAAAGAAAATGTATAAAAATCTCCTCATATTTTGTCAACGTGCAAGATTTTAAAAAATTATAAGAAATACAAAACAAAACATTTTTTTTTAAAAAAAATTAGATAAATTTTTTTAATGATAATATAGTCTCTTTTTTTGTACTTATTTTTTTGAATTTGTATCATTATTATGATATTATAATTAGATATGAACATATTAATGTTTAATTTGAATCACTCTATTGAATTTAAAATAAATTATATAAACGATATCCATCATCATATTAATATATCATAAATAATTTTAAAATTATTTATTTATTTATTTATGCAGTGTGATTTTCCTCTAAAATTGCCATCAAACCATATTATGCAGTGTGGTTTGCTATATTTTTTTCAACCGCGGATTTGGTCAAAAAAATTGAACATAGCGATGTAGTGTGGTTCCATTCGGTCGGTTTGGATGGTTTTTATTAAATTTGATCAACCCTATATCAAACTATGTCTAAATGTTTTCACTGAAACTGACGATGAAAGTCGATCTAAATAACTGAACTTATAAATAATATAGAATCTGTGCACATATAATTAAATTTTTTTATGAGTTTGTTTAACAGTTCAATTTTATAAAATGAACCTCTAACAATCGATATTGTTGTTTATGTAAGTAAAAAATATATATATTATTTGAGTAACACTCCTATGAGACGGTCTCATTTGTGAGGCGGGTCAATCCTACCCATATTTATAATAATAAGTAATACTTTTAACATAAAATATAATACTTTTTAATGAATAATCCATATAAAATATTTGTCTAAAAAAATGACCTTGAGACCGTATCATAGGAATTTTTGCCATATTATTTTCCCCTACAAATATATGTCGAATCCATTTTTTAACATTTGTAAGATCGTATCACGATACGATAAAAATGTTATTTTTTTCATGGCATTTTTAAAAAATAAATTATAACCGAGTCTTATGTAGTGTTTGAGGTTGATTTTAAAAAAATATTTTTAATCTTTTCTTTAATAGAATTTGAAAATTTTGTGAAATAAAAGCTTAAAAACACTTTTTAAAAATCCTAAACTCTACCTTATTCTTAATATTCTCATGTAAATCACGATTTCAAATGAAAAGGAGTTCATGTTTAAAATATATATGTAGACGGCTCGAAGTTCAACCTTTATTATCTATATTCTTTATGAGGCTTTAAAAAAAAATAAAAAATCAAGCACGTTATATGTTGTTGACCATAATATAGGATATTTTATTTTATTTTGTTTTGTTTTGTTTTGTTTTGTTTTTAAAAAAATGTATATGGATTCTACCTTGAAAATCCAAGATACAAATTTAAAATATTGGGTGAATATTTAGCCACATGGTAATAAATAACAATTTTCAAGATTATAGTTTTTTTAAAAAAATCAAGATAACAGTATTTTTAACTATGAAGTATGAAGTACAGAATTCCTTCTAATTTTTTAATTAAAAAATCATAACCAAAGCCTACAATGACACCAAATTTCCAAATCTGAGATGATCGAAGTCTTATGTTTGAGACATAATTATAATAATACAAAAATTCCTATGATACAATTTCACATGTTAATATTTTGTAATAGATATCTTATTTCACACAAAATATGAAAAAATATTATTTTTAATATCAAATTTTGTTGATATATATGTCAAATCAACTCGTCTCATAAATATAAATCATGAGATCATTTACCGGGACCTGCTCTTATAACAAGCACTTTGTCCAACTTATAAGATAGACATTTTTATCAGATATAAATTTTACATAATCTATTATTAAATTATCTCTTTACCGTTTAATTCAAATTAATATTCATAACTTATAAAATTAACTCAATAGTAATTATCTTATATTACTAAATTATCTGATTTTAGTTATATTTATAGCACTAAAATATATTTTAAAATATAATATTGTGGATGACAGTCGGCTAATAAGTTAATAACAGTGATAAATTATTATTTCAAAAAAAAAAAAAATTTAAAGTTCTTATGACAAATTTTCTCGACACGTACAGAAGTATGGAGCAATAATTCAAATTAGTCGTCGTGGCGCACGCGATGCGTGTGTAAAACATGAAAATGACGAAAATTAGATATTTAAAATACTTATATTTTTTAATTCAGAAAAATATATTGTAAATAGTGGATATGAAATTAGGAGGATGGAGGTTGTTGGAAGGAGTGAGAAGTGACAAGAAAATTGAGAGAGAGAGAGTGATGACGGATATAAAAAGAATAAATGGTGAAAATTCATCATGACACCAAAATCAGTTGGTATAAGGTGCTTAAACTTAATAATATAGGTTGAGATAAAATATTGTGGATGACAGTCGGCTAATAAGTTAATAACAGTGATAAATTATTATTTAAAAAAAAAAAAAGGTTTAAAGTTCTTATGACAAATTTTCACGACACGTAAAGAAGTATGGAGCAATAATTCAAATATACGGCATGCCATTGATTAAATCATTATACTTGAACTACCACGGCTAGTGAATTAATTAATCGATAAATTGCTGAAAAATCCCAAATTCAAATATATTTTGTTTTGTACTTCTTAATCACTTTTTTGTACCACAATTTTTGTTAATTTGTATCACATCTTATATGGTTTTGTACCACATGATGTATGATTTTGTACCACATTTTATGACTAGGGACCCCAAAACAAAACATGTTTGCATTTAGAGATTTTTCAGCAAATTGCCCTTAATTTATTCATAATAAATACAAGAAATTAATGCTAATTCCATTTATTTCCTACCGACAGTAATAATTATCTCTCTCAAATTGTGGGCGTAAGTCGTAACATCATTTTTAAATTTTTTTTAACTATTAATTCAAATTGAAGATTGACCCGTTTATTTTGTATTTGAGACTTTCTTTCTTTCTTCACATTTTTTTTGAGATTTTTTCTCATTTATTTATTAGTATATAAAAAATATATTTATAAGGATCACTAACAATATTATTAAAAGATAGAAAAAAATTGTTAAGAAATAATTAACTTATTGCAATGTAAAACTTATATATATGATAAATTAAGCTTTGAGGATACTTATTCATCAAATATATATATATTCCCTAATTTACATAAGAGAGGTCCCGTTTTGGTCATGAATGCTTATATTTTTGAAAATTTGATTCTTTATATTGTTAAATTTTGGTTTTAGTGTGCTTAGTCTTTTTCCCAACGAACGGGATGCTAACGTGTGCACTAGTGTTATATAATCAATCTCAATACAAATAATTGAAATTGTAAAAAATCAGAAAGTAGAGAACTAAGCCCGAAATTCAAAAGCTTGAGACCTAAATTAAAAAAAAAACACAAACATACATGCATGATATAAAAAAAATGCAAGTACCCCTTTACATTATTATAATTTTTGTTTGCACTAGCAAAATCATCCCAAATTTTCTCAAATTCAATATATAATTGTCCTCTCTCCAAGTTAAATAAAACAACCACTTGCTTATAATTTGTCTTAAAATTTTCATTCCCGTACCTAATTACAAACCCTGGAGGGAAGCCTTAGCTTACTATGTTCATGCATCAACATCAAGTTGAAAAAAGATGATGAATTGATTATTGATTAAAAATTATTCGAAAACCCACCAAGTATATATATTGTATTAATTAGTTATTCAACATTTGTGATCTGCAGAATAAAAATTTTGGATTTCCTGGGACCCAAAATCTCGCCTTCATCTGCCTATGAGATTTCGTTAATAGTTTGAGGTCGTTTGGCACAGTTTTTAACACCAATCACATTCTTATCGAAGTTTTCATAATTTTTTTTATGTGCATCGAAATTATATTTTATCATGTAATTTGTATGTTTTCTAATCATTTACTGATCAATTTATAATTTTAGTCCCCTAAATTGCATCGTTCTTCTTCCAAATTTTAGTCATTTTTAATCGGTGTACTTGGTATGTCATCGGATACGTTAACAATGTCCGACACCACATTAGTATTTTCATTTCTACGTCAACATAATTTATATATTATGGTGTCGTATCAACACTCCGATGAAAAAAAATGACTAAAAATTGAGAAATATAAATCAGTTCAATAAAATAGTAATTGCCTTACATGTGTATATATTTTTTGAAATTTTAGTTTATTCTTGAAAAATTATATAAGCTCATCCATAATTTTGTTACATTATTCGTATGCCATTACATGTTCTTTTCATTTCAAAAGTACAAATGTCAATTGCACCTCACATATCACAATGTAATATGTTTTTGTTGGGTATCTCATCGTCATAAAAACATCTAATGCAACACATTTTTCTAAACTCAAAAAAATATGTTAAAAAAAACTGATATAATATTTTACAAGATGTTTATGTGAACATTGTGATATATATAATAGGAATCGGGAAGTCCAAATTCCCATTATGACTTAAACAAATTTTTAAGACAAATTGTTAATTATATGATATACACATGTGCGAGCATAATACTTTGACATAAAATAATATTATCTAGCTAAATCAAATAAACCGATGGTGACCTGCCAGCATACCCAAAATTTGGCAAGACATAGCACATGCTTTTGCATTAAAATTCAAACTAATTTATATGGTTCAAACTACCCCCAACTCCCCCAAGCCAAATTTTCTTCGATTTTCGAGCCCCAACTTCAATAAATCAGAACAATTTGTAGACCGCAAACCTCGCCGCAATTGCCCCACAACCGAGGACATTTAATCCATAACATGGCCTTAAAATTACACAAGGTCCAAGTCTACATCAACAAACTGATTTAAAGTGACAACTTACCCTCTATTTCCCTCCTGAAAGCTACATCCTCACATGGAGGGATCGGTTCCCTCACTTCTCTTTACGAACCAGACGTATACAGGTCGGGGAGGATCGGGTGGACATTCGGTCGATTCGGATGACGAATTAATTACAGGGTTCATCGGTTTCCGAAACCTGTTTCGTCACACATTGGTTCCCGACTCGCCAAATCGGACACTACATTGTTCCTAGTTTCTATAATATATCATTACTTTAGCAATATCCATTTTTATCTTAACATCTGGTACGTGTAGATCACATGACATGCTCATTCATTAGTGAACATGGGACGACCTTTTTGTTACTAACAATATGGACCGAGTTAGTGTATTCATATATTTGAAAAATCGTATTGCAGATGTCCTATTTTTTGAAAAAATAGATTTGTGAAACGTTTTTATAAAAGTGTTTATTTTTTGAAAAAAAATTATAAAATGTTTAAAAAGTTATTTTAAAAATAAATATATGTTTGGACAATTATCTACAAAAATATTTTTATGATTCAGAATAATTAAAAGGGTGTTTAAACAATTATTTTGTAAAAATATTTTAATTGTAATTGTAATTTTATTTTTATTTTTTAATCATATTTTTCTTGTTTGCAATTAATTATTATACTCTTTTCCCGCTTAACATCCAAAAATACTCCTCAATTATTATTTAAAAGTTGTACTAAGGAGAAAATTTATTGAATTTTTTTTTTTACATATAATTTAAATTTTTCACTTATAAAAACTAAAACCGTTTTTAATTATTGTCCAAATATAATCAAAATGTTTTATACACGTAGATCACATGACATGCTATCACAAAGATGATGGTTGAGCTCATAATCCACAGACCACAAGTAGTTGATACCAAAGGTTTTGCCAATGTATGCAACAATTACGGTATTTCTTTTCACGATAAATGTATGTGCCAGATAGCTGGTCAGCAAACTTTATTCACAAAATCCAAATTAAAAAACAAATTTTCTTATCCAAGAAACAAATAATTTGCCATTTTCTTAAAGAGTGTCTTGATCAAACTTTCTGCAATGTCATGGGGACAGAGCTAACGTGAACGTCCTTGTTAAGGAGGTTAAGTTATAAGTAGGTTCACATAAAGAGGCATAGCCATGAGGCTTGTTAGTTGAAGTGCTTTTCATTCTTCAATTCATGGGGGGCACTTGCAAATATTGGAGAATGCCCCCAACAAGTCCAATTCACAAATATGACAGATGACAACATCTTTATAATACATCGATGAGTCATTGTTCATCTGGTAACAAAATTTTCAGTTTAAGACGATTTCTCGGGTTTGAGATTTCAATTTTAACAAACTCTCTACAACTAAAGGGAAAAAAGGACTTCTCGTGATATGAAATACATATATGTTAAAATAAATATGAAGATCGCAAAAAGACCAAGTCTCGTGTAAAAAGAAAGAAAAAAGTTGGTCTCATGTACTAAGTCTTACAAATCGATATGACTCGTATCTATAATGAAAATTAATTCTTTTTCGTGGTTCAGATCAAATATAAGATTCATCTCATAAAATTGAACTGTAAAACCGTCTTATAAAAGTTTTTATGTTAAAATATATAATTTAAAAAAAAAAGAAAAAAAAAGAAAGAAGATCGCCCATAGATTTACATTAAAGGCTTCACATATGGCTTGTCCGCATTGATTATAACCTTGTAAGCTCTTCAACAATCCACGTAATTGAAATCATATCCATATTCATCTATATATATTTGCAATATAGATCCAATTTAAATGTTGTACATCTAATTTCAGCTTTAGTCTGTATCTTTCAGTTTTGAGAATTTTATCGATGTTACATCTGAAAAAAAAACTAAATCGTAAAAATATTAAGATAGCGAACTAAAACATAAATTTATAATATAAATGATTAAATTACAAAAAAACAAATATATATGACTAATATTTCAGTTTTCTCAATATCACATTGTCCTCCAGATGGAAGTCCAACCAAACATCATTCCTTAGCCTAGGCCACTTGATATGGCTGAATGTTGCTACTTTTTCTGGGGAAAAAAACTGATTACTCTTGAAATTACATTACTTTGATTCAAAGTTTACGATAAAAATAATTTTTAAAAAAATAAAAAGAAAAAGAAAAAGAAAGTTTACGATAAAACGAAATTTTTTGTTATAGCTGGCTTTAAACAAAGCTTGACGCCAGGAAAAACTATTTTTAGACTTCTGTTTCATTTTTTTTTTTAGAAAATAATATTTTTTTTCATTTTTATGTCAAGTACGAAATTATGCAAGATCTTATTAAAAAATAGTTTAAAGGGTAAACTTATTTTTATCAGAATAAAATCATTTTACCACATGCAAATCTTATGCGTTCAAAGTTCAAACTTTACTCAGTCAAAGAACTGTTTAAAGGGAAAGAATATGTTATTGCATTGAACTAAATTTTCAATTACTTGAATTTTCAGCAAAAGAAAATCTCCAGAATTTCTGCTTAATTTACTGGTTTCGAGGTCAATTTCTTTCCCATTAATTCGTTCTCTCATGTTTTTTTTTTTTTAAAATTTACTTTCGTGGCCAACTCCTTAACCAATGAAATGAGCACTTGCCGGGAGCAAACTAAGTTAATGACACGAAAATTTCAGTCTTAGTTCACTAATTTTTTTTTGATCAGTTTTTTTCGACTTGACAATGATATGATCACCATATGACACTAAATTACACAACATTTATATTGAAAAATTTATTTTTTTGGTCATATATGTTTGTCATTAATTTGCGATTTTGGTCTTCTATATATATTTATTTTTTAAACAATTTTAGTCTATTTTTCTAATGTGGTGCTGATGTGCTGATGTGGAGCTGACGTGTATAATGTCACGTAAGCATTTTTGAAGTAAAAAGACTGAAATTATCAAAAATAAAAAAATGCAAGACTAAATTGAAATAGAAAAACATAGAAGATCGAAATCGCAATATGACAAACATACAGGATCAAAGTTGCAGTGTTTCTCAATATATTTCAAATGATATCTTAGGTGTATTTAAATACAATAATCACTATTGTATAATTACTTCATGTGAAGACCGGAGCCGATTTCAAATCAATTCGCTTCAATTTATTCAGCTAAATCAAAGAATTTATTAATTCCAAATATATATATAATTCTGACATAATCCGGGCCAGATAAAATTTTCTGAAAAAAGTAAATTTAATTATGCTATTTACATTTAATGAAATGCTTGAGGTGACCAACTACAATTAGGGTGTGATTGATTGCGCTTTTCCACGTGCGCATGTTGGGTCCATTACCAAATTAATGTCACGTACTAGTAAAAGTTTGATTTTTTACTTCGATCTATTTTTCAAAGATAAGATGAAAGATATTAAAGCGTGACTAAATCTTTTGAAATTATATATATATAAATAAAAGGTTGCATAGCATGTGCCACCCAAAAAATAGGGTATGTTGTTGAAATATGTTTCTATCAGATTGAATGAAAATAGAGAAGAGATCGGATCGAATAGTACACATCAGATGAGTTCAATGATCAAATGAATTCATGGTCCAGATCGAGTACTGGGATCAGATCAACGTGATGATCAGATGAGTCTTCGGATGAGTTCAAGCAGATCGATTGCTCGAGTACTGTGACTTGGTTAGAAGTCAGATGAAGTGTCCGAGAAGCTGTGAGCTTGAAGGCAGATCAAGGCAGATCGATGTATGAGAGCAAATCAGACTGATGAATGAAGGTTTATCGGGTTAGACCATGTTGACTTTATAATTGGGCCGTAAGTTACTGTTGACCTAAAACCCAAGATGAAAGTCGGTTTATTTCTCTATATAAGCAGATGGAAGCTGGCCGCAACGAACATAACAGAAAATCAAAATTCTTCTGAATATATTGAGAGAGAAGAAGGAGAGATTTCGGAGGAGAAAACTAAGCGAAGGTTATGACAGGAAGAATTCAAGAATAACAATCTTGAATTGAGTCTGTATCTAGCTTGAGAGTTTATCTTAGTCCATCTCTGTAATAAACTCTGTTGTTTGAGCTTGGTTTGTTCTGTTGGTGATTAATAAAAGTGTTGTGTTGCTCTTCCGTGAACGTAGGCAAATCTTTATCGAACCACGTAAATACTTATGTTCTTTAATCGCTTTCGCGTGAGTGGTATGTTTGATCTGTGTGCGTTGGGTTCATCTGCTTTCTGGGATTATTGTTCTTGTTGTTGCGTTCGTGTTTATCTGTTAACTTTCTCGGAATATCAAAACACTTCTGGACTGATTCCTAACAAGTGGTGCCGTCCGTGGGAAACTAAGCAAAGATGGTGGGATCAATGAAGTTTGATATTGAGAAGTTTACGGGCAAGAACGATTTCTCGCTCTGGAGAATTAAGATGCGGGCAATCCTGATACAACAAGGATTGGTGGAAGCTCTTAAGAAGAAGGAGGATATGTCTGATGAGATAAAGAACAAAGATGAATTACTCGAGAAAGCACACAGTGCGATTATTCTCTGTTTGGGAGATAGACCTCTTCGGGAGGTGGCCAGAGAAGAATCTGCAGTGGCTGTGTGGCTTAAACTTGATAATTTATACGTGACGAAATCCCTGGCTAACCGTCTGTACATGAAACAGAGGTTGTATTCCTTTGTGATCAAGGATGAGAAGAACCTGAAAGACCAGATCGAAGAATTCACCAAGATATTGGATGACTTGGAGAATATTGAAGTAAAGCTTGAGGATGAGGATCGGGCTTTGATACTTCTGAATGCTCTTCCAAAAGCATATGAAAATTTCAGATATGCTTTGCTATATGGAAGAGAACAGACGATAACATTGAAAGAAGTTATGTTTGCTATTCAATCTAAGGAACTTCAGAGAAAGTCAAACACAAACACTGAATCACAATGAGAAGGTCTTACGGCGAGGGGCAGAAGTGATAGGAGAACATCCAATGGGAAATACAGGCGAAAGTCCAGATCGAAGAGTCAAGGAAGATACCAGAACAGAAACATGGGTAATATGAAGTGCTATGCCTGTCAAAAAGTTGGGCATCTAAGAAGAGATTGTCCAAAAAGAAAAGGAAAGCAACAGAAAAAACCCAAGAAAGATGGTACTCTGGCCATAGCTTCAGATGTATATGACTCAGCAGAATTATTGGTGGTTTCTAAAGGTGATCAAAACCACGAATAGATAATGGATTCAGGATGCTCCTTTCACATATGTCCTATAAGATCTTGGTTTAAAAAGCTGGAAGAAGCTGATCAGGGCATGGTACTGTTGGGGAACAATCAGTCATGCATGATAAAGGGCTCTGAAAATATCAGAATAAGGATGCATGATGGAATTGACAGAGTACTCATCAAGGTGAGGTATGTGTTCGAGTTGAAGAGAAACTTGATATCATTGAGAACACTTGATGCTCAGGGATATTCATTCAAATCAGGAGCAGGAAGTATCTCAGTGTCAAAAGAATCTCTGGTTGTTATGAAGGCTGTCAAAAGGAACCTCCTATATGTACTACAAGGTGAAACGATTATTGGGAGTACATCAAGTATTCAGGAACAGCAGGACATAACCAAGCTATGACATCTGAGTCTTGGACATGTAAGTGAGAAGGGATTACATGAGCTGTCTAAACAGGGTCTGTTAGGTGGAGATAAGATCGAATCACTGGAGTTGTGTGATAGTTGTGCTCTTGGGAAATCAAAGAGAGTATCGTTTGGTCAAGGAAGTCACACAACTGAGCAACCATTGGCCTACATTCATTCAGATCTATGGGGTCCTTCTCGGATAGAAACTCATGGTGGAGGCAGATACTTTATGTCTTTGATAGATGATTACTCAAGGAGAGTATGGATATTCATCTTAAAGACTAAGGATGAAGCATATGACAAGTTCAGAGAATGGCTGCCGGCAGTTGAGAACAAGAGTGATCGAAGAGTTAAACACCTGAGAACAGATAATGGGCTGGAATACTTATCAGATAAATTTGTCAAGCTATGTAAGGAGAAAGACATTAACAGACACAGAACTGTGGTAGGAACACCACAACAGAATGGCCTGGCAGAGAGAATGAACGAAACTCTTCTGGAAAGGGTTAGATGTATGTTGACCAATTCTTCTCTTCCTAAGTCCTTCTGGGCAGAAACATTATCTACTGCGTGCTATTTGGTCAATAGGTGCCCATCCAGTGCGATTGGTTTCAAGAAACCAATGGAAAAGTGGAGTGTAACACCTGTAGACTATTCAAACTTGAGGGTATTCTGATGTCTTGCATATGCTCATCTGAAACAGGACAAGTTGGAAGCAAGGGCAGTCAGATGTATATTCATTGGGTATCCGGATGGTATGAAGGGTTATAAAGTTTGGAACCTGGAATCAAGAGGTCCAAAGTGCTTCAACACCAGGGATGTGAAGTTTGATGAATCCAAACTAGGATATAAAATGAATATAGATGGAAAGGACAGTCAGATCAGTGTGAATGATAAACTACCGATTGAGGTGGAGACTTCTGTGCCATATGAAGGGTCAGATGAGATGCAAGATGATAATGTGACAGTAAGAGATCAAACCGAAGATTTGAGTAATTATAATCTTGAAAGGGACAGAACCAGAAGGGAGATCAGAGCTCCTAAGAGGTTTGGTAAAGCTGATCTGGCTTGGTATGCACTTACAGTAGCTGAGGAGGTGGAGTATCCAGAGCCGAATACATATGATGAAGCTATGACAAGTAAACGTAAAAACAAGTGGATTGAAGCTATGAATAAAGAGATGAACTCACTTGAGAAGAATCAAAACTAGACACTAGTAGACAGACCGAAGCATCAAAAGACATTGGGATGCAAGTGGATCTATAAACAGAAGAAAGGTAATCCTGGTACAGATCAGATCAAGTATAAAGCCAGATTAGTTGCAAAGGGTTTTGGTCAGGTAGAAGGAATAGATTTTAATGAATTCTATTCTTTAATGGTCAAACATTGTTCCATCCGGATTATGTTAGCACTGGTGAACCAGCTCGACTTGGAGCTTGAGCAAATGGATGTGAAAACTGCGTTTCTACACGATGACCTGGAAGAAACCATTTATATGGAACAACCTAAGGGTTTCATACATCAGAAAACACAGAATACGGTTTGCTTACTAAGAAAATCATTGTATAAGCTCAATAAAAGTCCGAGACAGTGGAATAGGAGTTTTGATGAGTTCATGATTGGTATTGGTTTTGTGAGAAGCCAATATGACAGATGTGTCTATCTGAAGAAGGATGAAGGGCAGGTTATCTTGTATCTACTGATTTACGTTGATGATATATTGATTGCAAGTAAAAGTAGGACATAGATATCATCCTTGAAACAACAGCTAAACTCATAGTTTGAGTTAGAAGAACTACTTGAAGAAGGTTGTTATGAGGTATAACATGAATTAAGCAAAATCTGTCATGACCCCCTCTGGGACAACATTTGAAGCTATCTGCGAATCAGTCACCTGAAAGTGAGGAAGAAAAGATGAAGATGACTGGTATTCCATATGCTAGTGCAGTGGGGAGTCTCATATATGAAATGGTGTGTAGTAGGCATGATCTGGCATACATTATCAGTGTTGTGTCAAGATTTATGGCTAATCCGGGAACATATCATTGGGAAGCTCTGAAGTGGATTCTCCGATATCTCATAAACACAACTGGGTTGGGGTTGAAGTTTGAGAAATAGCAAGATGGGATTGATCCGGTAGTTGGATATGTGGATTCAGATTTTGCTGGGAACTTAGACACGAGAAAGTCATTGACTGGACATGTGTTCACCTTTTATGGAACAACGATCACCTGGAAGTCTAATCTACAGTCAGTGGTTGCCCTTTCTACCACTGAGGCAGAATTCATAGCTGTTACCGAGGCCATATGTGGGGACCCGAGTTGCTAATCTTATCTTAGGGCCATTTATTATAATTAACAATTAAACAAGTACTTAAAAGAATTAAAGAAACAAGAGCTAAAAAAAATTTTGTTTTAAAAGGCAGGGTCTCGCTCGATCGGGGAATATGCTATCAAAAATCTGCTGTCAAAGAATGGATAAACAAGTCATAATCTTTTATACATGCTACAAAATCAAATACATGCTATCTTATAACGTCTTACAAGCTTCTAAACATAATAAACATAAACTAGCATGTATTCAAGCCATAATATACAAAGTTCTTGTATCACTTCTAGCATGGTTCAACAACATAAAGTACAAGTCGTGCTACTTAAGCCCGTGTCCTCACTTGCTATGCCTCTATCTCGAGCTATCCTTGTCTTTTCTGACTAGCTCCTGCCCCACCTATTGCCATGCACACATACAAAACAAAGCAATAGCCAGATAACTCCGGTGAGAATAAAATCCCAGTATAAACAACTTTAAACACGAGATAATAAATGTGAATGCAATGCAAATGGCAAAGGAAGGCTATCAAGCTGATATCAATAAAACTTAGTTCTTTGGGATCCCGAGGAATAAAATAACTATCAAACCACCGATACTCCCATTCGAGGCGGCATCAAGTATTTTAGTCCTCTGACTTTGGTACAACTATAGTGAGTCTTCTGGCTCTGAACATAAATCCATATTCTGTGCCATGAGTCAAGCTGACTCTAGAAATAAATTTACAGTCCATGCCACTCACTACAGCTCTCCAAACGTCATCTGCACTCTAGGCGATGGCTGCCCTCTGTGCTATTAAGGCTGGAGTTCAAGATGAATGCAACATAAGCTGTATGCATTAAAAGCTATAAAACACATCTTGAACAACTAAGCATATAAGCAAACAAATCAGTACAAACAAATAATCACATAAGAAATATAAAGAAACAAGTATGTGATTGACATGGGAATACTTGAAATGAAAGCTATTTCAAGCGTTCTATCCCATCTGGATTTGCTGTCATTTATACCTTTCTATGTCACGTCTGAAAGTACTTCAAATCTGCAAGTACATCAATGAAAATTCATATCAAAAGGTTGCTCCACTTCTCAACTCAATCTCAAGTGCAAATGCTAGCAAACCTTGCTTCAAATCCTTCTCGGTTTGACTCGGAGATCTCGAGTTCGGCAACTTCGATAGAAAGCTGATAAATTACATATCGAATAACTAACAAGATCAGATGCCATTCAAACCATGCTTCGTTCAATCAACAATATCAAAGTCTTGACATTTTGCAAATCGACGGCATAACGGCTAAAACCGGCAATCCAAACAATATCCAAATCAATCCAACAATCCAGATAACTTATAATCTCTAACATATCATCTCATTACCATAAAAATCAGTATAAATCAAACATGGTAGTGTTCGAATTATTCTTCCCAAATTCATATAAAATCCGAACGACAGTCTTTTTCCGAACCGTCTGCGAATACACGATCGGTACAACTGATATACGCATATATGATAAAATCATAATTTTCCATCTTTCACATAAAAATAAAATCTGAGATATGTGAATAAAACATGTACCAAATCGAAGGTCTCGGAGCTGTGATCGCAGATATATATTTATCTGGAATTTCTGACAACCGGAGCGCGAGTTATCGAAGCTTTTTCGGATCAAAAATGGTGTTGAAGATGGTTCAGCCGAGTCTTCTGCCTATTCCCTTTAATTTTGATGGCTTTCACGTGTAATAAGATATAAATCAAGTGGAAATTAAGATATATATGGCTAAATTGCAGTTTAGTCTCTGAACTTTTAGCTATTTGCAATTCAGTCCCCGGAAAAGTGATTTAATTCAATTTCAATCCTTATTCATTTAAGAATATTAGAATTTAATTCTAAACTCTAAATATTCCCAAATTAAATATTCTCGGATTAAAATTAAATAATCTCGGGCCTTACATTTCTCCCCCACTAAGACATGAGTTCGTCCTCGAAATCATAAGCAAGCTGTATAGACAATCTGTATACACATAAGATAATGAAATAGCATAAAACAAAATAAGAACTCACATCAATGAAACAACTCTGGAAATCTCTGTCTCATGTCTGACTCAGTCTCCCAAGTCGCTTCTTCGATGCCATGTCGACTCCACTGAACTTTGACTAGCTGAATTATTTTGTTTCTGAGCTGTTTGTCTTTGCGATCAAGAATCTGAATAGGCTGCTCAAAATAACTAAGAGTCTCGTCAAGTTCAGCTTCATCAGGCTGAAGAATATGGGAAGGATCAGGCTGATACTTCCGCAGCATAGAGACATGGAATACGTTATGAATACCAGACAAAGATGGAGGAAGAGCAAGTCGATAAGCAAGATCGCCTATCTTCTCGATAATCTCATATGGACCGATAAAACGTTGAGATAACTTTCCTCTATTTCCAAATCCGACCGTACCTCTAAACGGAGAAATCTTAAAGAAAACTCTGTCTCCCTGATCAAAAGATAGAGGTCGTCGTCTGATATTTGCATACTTTGCTTGTCTATCCTGAGCTGTTTTCATTCTTTTCTGAATAAGCTTTACTTTCTCTGTCATTTCTCGGATCATATCAGGCCCAACATTAGGAACATCTGAGATATCATCCCAGTACAACGGTGATCTGCATTTCTTTCCGTACAATGCTTCAAAAGGAGCCATCTCAATGCTCGTCTGATAGCTGTTATTATAAGAGAATTCTGCAAGTGGTAATGAATCTTGCCAACTAGTACCAAAATCTAGTACTACAGCTCTCAACATATCCTCAAGTGTCTGGATAGTCCGCTCTGACTGTCCGTCTATTTGAGGATGATAAGCTGTACTCAGATGCAATTGAGTACCAAGAGCTTGTTGCAAGCTATGCCAAAAGTGTGATGTAAATCTAGGGTCTCGATCTGAAACAATAGATTTAGGCACACCATGTAATCTTACCACTTCTCTGACGTAGATTTCTGCCATCTGATCATGTCTGTACGTCATTCTGTACGGAATAAAACATGCTGATTTCGTCAAACGATCAATAATCACCCAAATGGCATCGCACCCTCTGGATGAACGTGGTAGCTGTGTAACGAAATCCATGGAAATGTGATCCCATTTCCATTCTGGAACTGATAGACTCTGCAATAGACCACCTGGTTTCTTTCTTTCTGCTTTTACCTGTTGGCAATTCAAACATCTGGCTACAAATTCAGTCACATCTGACTTCATTTGTTTCCACCAATACTGCATTTTCAAATCATTATACATTTTTCTGCCACCAGGATGAATACTGAATCGACTTCTGTGAGCCTCTTTCAAGATTTGTTGTTTCAAAGCTGAAACATCTGGAACAACAAGTCTGTTATTCACATATAACACATTATCAGCACTGACCTGATATTCAGATTGATGTCCAGATCTGACCATAGCAATCGAATTCTGAATATTCTGATCCTCTTTCTGTGCTTCTTTGATTCGTATCAAAAGTTCTGGCTCAGCTCGTATAGCACAAACACAGATAGGGTGCATATCTGTTGCAAATATTAATCCAGAAAGACAACAATCTTCCACCATTTGAGATACACCTATCGTAGACAAGGATAAAGAACATACCTTTCTACTTAAGGCGTCCGCAGCTGCATTAGATTTTCCTGGATAATATTTAATCTCGCAATCGAAATCTTTCAATAAATCAATCCATCTACGCTGTCTCATATTCAATTCTGATTGCGAAAACAGATATTTCAAACTTTTGAGATCTGAAAAGATTTCAAACTTCTCACCATAAAGATAATGTCGCCATATCTTTAATGCAAAGACAATAGCGGCAAGCTCCAGATCATGGATAGGATATCGAGTCTCGTGTGGCTTTAACTGTCTCGAAGCATAAGCGATAACATGACCTCTCTGCATAAGCACACAACCCAGACCCTTGTGAGAAGCATCACAATATACAACAAAATCACCTGTACCTGATGGAATCGTCAAGACAGGTGCACTTGTAAGCCTTTTCTTCAACTCCAAGAAACTAGTTTCACAGGCTTCAGTCCAGACATACGGCTTATTCTTCTGAGTCAGTTGCATAATAGGCTTCGCAATGCTGGAAAAATCTCTGATAAAACGTCTATAATAACCTGCCAAGCCCATAAAACTCCGTATTTCTGGTACTGATGTAGGTCTAGGCCAATTCAATACAGCCTCGACCTTGCTTGAATCCACTGAAATCCCATCACCTGAAATAATATGCCCAAGAAACACAACTTTCTGCAACCAAAATTCACATTTCGATAACTTAGCATATAATTTCTCATTTCTCAAAGTCTGTAAAATGAGTCGGAGATGTTCAGCATGCTCATGTACATTCTTGGAATAGATCAAGATATCATCGATAAAAATAATGACAAAGTCATCCAAATATTTCTGAAATACCCGATTCATCAATCCCATAAATACTGCAGGAGCATTGGTTAAACCAAAAGGCATGACGATAAATTCATAATGTCCATACCTTGTTCTAAAAGCAGTTTTAAGAATATCTTCATCTCGTACTCTCAGTTGATGATATCCAGATCGCAAATCAATCTTCGAATAGATAGCTGAACCCTGTAGCTGATCAAACAAATCATCTATTCTAGGCAGTGGATATTTATTCTTGATGGTTACCTTGTTCAATTGACGATAATCAATGCATAAGCGCATGGAATCATCTTTCTTTCGTACAAACAGTACCGGAGCACCCCAAGGTGAAACACTCGGTCTAATGTACCCCTTGGCTAACAAATCTTCCAATTGATCCTTCAACTCCTTCAATTCAATAGGTGTCATTCTGTAAGGAGCCTTGGATATTGGTTGCGTACCTGGCATTAGATCAATACTGAAATCTATATCTCGTACTGGAGGTAAACCAGGAATTTCATCAGGAAATACATCAGCAAATTCATGCACAACTGGAATATCTGTTACTGCTGGACTGTATTTCAATACATCGACTGCATAAATCAGAAATCTTTTTGCCCCTCTCCGCAATAAACGGGTCATAGATAACACAGATATCAAAGGAATCTTGGCTCGAAAACCCTTACCGTAGAATTTCCATTCAGATGCCATTTCTGGTCTAAATCGAACCACTTTCTGGAAACAATCTACAGTTGCTCTGTACTTGGTTAACATGTCGATACCAACAATACAATCAAAATCTGATAATCCAAGTACTATACAATCTATATTAATCACATTCCCGTCATATTGCAATGCACAATTTCGAATCATTCGAACAGATATAATACCTTCACCCAACGGTGATGAAATAGAAACAACAGTAGGCAATGGCTCAGAAGATAAAGAATGCATCATAACAAATTCTTCAGAGATGAATGTATGAGATGCACCTGTATCTATCAAAACATAGGCAGGATAACCATAAATAAAGCAGTTACCTGCTATGACATCGTCAGGTGCCGCCTGTGCCTGTTCCTCAGTAAGTGCAAAAACTCGAGCCTGTTGTCTAGGAGGTTGAGTCACAGTCTGGCTTCCTCCTCCTCTGGTCTGTTGCTGAGGTTGCTGAGGCTGAAATGAATGCACTGATTGCCTTTCGGCCTGAGGTATTGGTCGAGAAGAACTTTCACCTATAGCTCTTTGAGGACATACCTTGGCATAGTGACCAGGTTGACGACAAATATTGCAATTACCTGCCACACCCTTGCACTGATCACTTGAATGTTTTCCACCACACTTAAAACAGAATGCTCCTGATTCACCAGTTCTCTGACCTGCCCCAAACTGTCTCTGTCCACTAGAACTTGAAGAACTACTACCTGGCTTCTTAAATTGCTTTCCCTTTGGCCTGAATCTAGAATCCTTTCTGCCACTGCTTCCTCCCTCAAATCTGGGAGATGTTTGTTGAAACTGTGGCGGATTCTGTGGAATGAAAGCTGATACAGGCTGGGGAAATGGCTGTGGAATGAACGGTGTTCCTCTTTGTCGCAAAATACCTGCTTCGGCTCCCTTAGCTTTGTTCAAGGCATCAGCAAAAGTATTTGGTCGTCCACTGTTCACCAAGGTAAACACATCTGGATTAAGGCCATTGATAAACTGATCCGCCATTGCTTCATCAGTAGCTGCTATATGTGGTGCAAACTTCAAAAGACTTGAAAATTTGGCCACATATTCCTCGATATTCAAATTACCTTGCCTTAGATTGGCAAATTCAGCACCCTTATCCTTCCTGTAGGAGAATGGAAAGAAACGTTGATAGAACTCAGTTTTAAATACAGTCCAGGTGATAATCGTACCTCGTTGTTTCAATGCCCGTTTGGTAGTAATCCACCAACTTTTGGCAACTTCATGAAGTTGATGTATTACCAGTCGGATACGACGATCATCTGTATAGTCAAGTGATTCAAATAGTTGTTCTATATCTTCAAGCCAATTTTCACAATCAACTGAGTTTTTTGTTCCTTTCAGTTTTGGCGGTTTGAATGACTGGAATCGCTTTACCAAAGTCTCCATTGGAGTAGCAGTAGGATCCAACGGGTCAGTAGATGTACTACCCTGTGCATTCTGAGTTTCAACAATTGGCGGTGGTACTTGTACTGGTTCAGCTAGAGGAACCACTAATGGCTGTCTAATGACCGGTGCTTTACGGGGAGGCATATCTGATTGTCAAACAGATTAGTGCATAAACAATATAATATGCAGAAATTTATTCCATCCTTCTCTGATAAGCATTCTCATGCATTCTCATGAGAATTCAGGTTCTGACTAAGGATATTCTGGAATACAATTGCATATATATAGCATGCAGTAGCAATAAAAGCACATAATCATGCAATCACATAATTATTGCTATATATAAAGCATGCTAGCAGATAATGCACATAATCAGATATAACATGTATTCTCATGCAATATTAAACAATCAGACAGGCTCAAACTACCCCACTCATCAACTTCTATCTAAATCCAGAAACTTATGCTCTGATACCACCTATTGTGGGGACCCGGGTTGCTAATCTTATCTTAGGGCAATTTATTGTAATTAACAATTAAACAAGTACTTAAAAGAATTAAAGAAACAAGAGCTAAAAAAAAATTTTGTTTTAAAAGGCAGGGTCTCGCTCGATCGGGGAATATGCTATCAAAAATCTGCTGCCAAAGAATGGATAAACAAGTCATAATCTTTTATACATGCTACAAAATCAAATACATGCTATCTTATAACGTCTTACAAGCTTCTAAACATAATAAACATAAACTAGCATGTATTCAAGCCATAATATATAAAGTTCTTGTATCACTTCTAGCATGGTTCAACAACATAAAGTACAAGTCGTGCTACTTAAGCCCGTGTCCTCACTTGCTATGCCTCTATCTCGAGCTATCCTTGTCTTTTCTGACTAGCTCCTGCCCCACCTATTGCCATGCACACATACAAAACAAAGCAATAGCCAGATAACTCCGGTGAGAATAAAATCCCAGTATAAACAACTTTAAACGCGAGATAATAAACGTGAATGCAATGCAAATGACAAAGGAAGGCTATCAAGCTGATATCAATAAAACTTAGTTCTTTGGGATCCCGAGGAATAAAATAACTATCAAACCACCGATACTCCCATTCAAGGCGGCATCAAGTATTTTAGTCCTCTGACTTTGGTACAACTATAGTGAGTCTTCTGGCTCTGAACATAAATCCATATTCTGTGCCATGAGTCAAGCTGACTCTAGAAATAAATTTACAGTCCATGCCACTCACTACAGCTCTCCAAACGTCATCTGCACTCTAGGCGATGGCTGCCCTCTGTGCTATTAAGGCTGGAGTTCAAGATGAATGCAACATAAGCTGTATGCATTAAAAGCTATAAAACACATCTTGAACAACTAAGCATATAAGCAAACAAAGCAGTACAAACAAATAATCACATAAGAAATATGAAGAAACAAGTATGTGATTGACATGGGAATACTTGAAATGAAAGCTATTTCAAGCGTTCTATCCCATCTGGATTTGCTGTCATTTATACCTTTCTATGTCACGTCTGAAAGTACTTCAAATCTGCAAGTACATCAATGAAAATTCATATCAAAAGGTTGCTCCACTTCTCAACTCAATCTCAAGTGCAAATGCTAGCAAACCTTGCTTCAAATCCTTCTCGGTTTGACTCGGAGATCTCGAGTTCGGCAACTTCGATAGAAAGCTGATAAATTACATATCGAATAACTAACAAGATCAGATGCCATTCAAACCATGCTTCGTTCAATCAACAATATCAAAGTCTTGACATTTTGCAAATCGACGGCATAACGGCTAAAACCGGCAATCCAAACAATATCCAAATCAATCCAACAATCCAGATAACTTATAATCTCTAACATATCATCTCATTACCATAAAAATCAGTATCAATCAAACATGGTAGTGTTCGAATTATTCTTCCCAAATTCATATAAAATCCGAACGACAGTCTTTTTTCGAACCGTCTGCGAATACACGATCGGTACAGCTGATATACGCATATATGATAAAATCATAATTTTCCATCTTTCACATAAAAATAAAATCTGAGATATGTGAATAAAACATGTACCAAATCGAAGGTCTCGGAGCTGTGATCGCAGATATATATTTATCTGGAATTTTTGACAACCGGAGCGCGAGTTATCGAAGCTTTTTCGGATCAAAAATGGTGTTGAAGATGGTTCAGCCGAGTCTTCTGCCTATTCCCTTTAATTTTGATGGCTTTCACGTGTAATAAGATATAAATCAAGTGGAAATTAAGATATATATGGCTAAATTGCAGTTTAGTCCCTGAACTTTTAGCTATTTGCAATTCAGTCCCCGGAAAAGTGATTTAATTCAATTTCAATCCTTATTCATTTAAGAATATTAGAATTTAATTCTAAACTCTAAATATTCACAAATTAAATATTCTCGGATTAAAATTAAATAATCCCGGGCCTTACACCATAAAAGAAGGATTGTGGTTAAAAGGGATGATAGCGGAGTTGGGTGTGAAGCAAGATCAAGTTGTGGTACACTGTGATAACCAAAGTGCAATACACTTGACGAAACACCAAGTCTATCATGAACGATCGAAACACATAGATATGAAGATGCATTTCGTCAGAGATGTAATTGAAAAAGGAGATGTGATCCTTGTGAAGATAGCATCAGAAGAAAACCCTGCAGATGTTATGACAAAATCATTATCGTATGCTAAGTTCAAGAAATGTTTGGACTTAGTTAATGCGGTGATTGAAAATTAGCCAAGGAGGCTAGGATGGAGAGCATCATTCAACCTGAAAGAATCAAAGTGGAGATTGTTGAAGTATGCTTCTATCAGATTGAATGGGAATAGAGAAGAGATCGGATCGAATAGTACAGATCAGATGAGTTCAATGATCAGATGAATTCATGGTCCAGATCGAGTACTGGGATCAGATCGAAGTGATGGTCAAATGAGTCTTCGGACGAGTTCATGCAGATCGATTGCTCGAGTACTGTGACTTGGTTAGAATTCAGATGAAGTTTCCGAGAAGCTGTGAGCTTGAAGGCAGATCAAGGCAAATCAATGTATGAGAGCAGATCAGACTGATGAATGAAGGCTAATCGGGTTGAACCATGTTGACTTTATAATTGAGCTGTAAGTTACTATTGACCTAAAGCCCAAGATGAAATTCGGTTTATTTCTCTATATAAGCAGATGGAAGCTGGCCGCAACGAACATAACAGAAAATCAAAATTTTTCAGAATATATTGAGAGAGAAGGAGAGATTTCGGAGGAGAAAACTAAGCGAAGGTTGTGACGGGAATAATTCAAGAATAACAATCTTGAATTGAGTCTGTATCTAGCTTGAGAGTTTATCTTAGTCCATATCTGTAATAAGCTCTGTTGTTTGAGCTTGGTTTCTTCTGTTGGTGATTAATAAAAGTGTTGTGTTGCTCTTCCGTGGACGTAGGAAAATCTTTGTCGAACCACGTAAATACTTGTGTTCTTTAATCTCTTTCGCGTGAGTGGTGTGTTTGATCTGTGTGCGTTGGGTTCATCTGTTTTCTAGGATTATTGTTCTTGTTGTTGCGTTCGTGTTTATCTGTTAAATTTCTCGGAATATCAAAACACTTCTGGATTGATTCCTAATAGTTGTCACACCATTTTTTACTATTTAATTATTATTTTGCCTTAATTGTTCTAACGATTTAGTTTGACACAAACAATCTTGCCATTTAAAGCGACATAATATTTTTTATTTTAAAATAAATACCATTACTCGCCACAATATTTATAAAATAAGTACACATAACACATGCATAGATACAACATGATATCTAAGATATGATTTTTAAGATCAAACTTTTTTTGTTTTTACCAAAAATTATAATAGATATATGATAATAATGCAAATTAAATATTTTAATCATCAAACAGTTTAACCGTCACGCTTCGATTGCATTCACAATTATTGTTCATGTTCAAAATTTTGCAGGAAAAAACGTACAAAACGTATTGTACTGATATATCAGTACATAAATATTTTTCAAATAGGGGCATAAATATATTGCGGTTCAAAATCTAACTTCTTAATTAGTTTCCCATGATAATTTAATTAAGGTAAGTAAATAAACTAGCTTAGTTCACAAACTATTCATGTTAGCATGAAAAAAATTAACCCGTCTGTTTTAAATTGAGTTGTTTTTTTTTTCATTCTTAAAAGAGTTATATTTAAGTTGAGTTTGAGTTGAATGATTTAAATTTAGGGAAGTATTTGAATGAAGAGTTTTAAATGAGTATGAAATTTGAATACACAATAAAAATTAGAAAAAGAAATTTGAAATCAATTATCAAATAGATTTACCCAATCAAACCGATGTATTATATATATTTTTTTTTGAAGATCATGTATTATAAATTATTAGGTTCAAATTAAACGATTTATCCAATTCATCAAAGGTGACTGACTTATTCTTGAATCTTTGAATTGGTTTATCTGCAAATTCTGGCCCCTATCCAAAACAGCCCAAAATGTTAGGCCCATTGTGTATTCGAATCGACCTTTTGCCTGCTTGTCAGTAAATTTTAGTCCATATCTTAAACGGCCCAAAATGATAAGCCCATTATGTAATCGGACCCAATTCAACTCAAAGTCTTCAGCAGGTGATATATACCAGCTGCCGGAGCAGGGCCCGGATTTTTGGTTTATTGACCCGAAATCGCATCCATGGCGGCGCAGATCACCGGAGACGATGCTGGAATTCGAATATTATGTCGGAACTTGGTGGTATTGAAGTCGGAATTGGGGCTCCAGTGGCTGATCGGATCCCCATTCTTGCCTTCAGTGAACGTCGCGTCCACAATCCGCTGCACTCACACTCTCCCATCTGGTTCACTTTCCCCCGACGTGGCTAAAGAATCAGGTAAATGAAGGTGCCTATAATTGTCTAAATTAATGAGGTAACGACTTTGAGGCAGTAGGATATTCTTTGGCGGCTTATACCATGAGCTGAGTTGCTGAGGGAGCTGGGAATTGGGAAATTCGGCTGTTTTAGCCTGAGTTTGGATTGGGTTTGAGTGCAATCAAAATTGTTTGGTTGGTTATGCGGAAAAAGTTGTGCCTTGCCGAATTAGTAGGTAGCTTGATTTTGCTAAAGTGTGAGTTTCTCCTTAGTTGTTTTTGCGAAAAAAACTGTCTTTGTTGGTAATTTGGAATATTAGAGCGAACACCTTGGTGATGAGCATCAGGTAATCATCTCCAACTTTATTTTACGTACAGTTGAGACCCTGAGGGAGACAATTTGTCAATTTGGATTTGAAATGAAATTGTAGAATTGATTGTTGGCGGGTTGCGGGTTGGGAATTGTAGCTTTACATGAAATATACTAGATTATAAAACAATGGCTAATTTCGGGTGCACATACTGTGCTGATTAACTGACAGATGATATAAAGGGTCTGATTCCCAGGGGTTTCGAAATAATCGGAGCACTCATTGTTCAAGAAAAGGAGGACAGGAAGGTCGAAAAAGTTGCCAGTGATGCTGTTTCAGCAGTTAGAAGTTTGAGGAAGACACTCTATGGTGGTGACAGTCGCGAACAGGTGTTGATTGGAGCTGTGCTGGATTTGAATCATGGGAACAGTGAGCGTGATATACATTTTTTCATATCCAAGAAAGGGAATTCCAAGAGCGTGGAGCAAGTAAGCCGTGTTGTGTATGAAGAACAACCTGAGAAGTATATTTGGGAGAGAGGCTGTATAGTTCGGTGTGAACTCTCGCTAAAATTGCCTCTGTATTTTCCAGTGAGCAATCCGAAAGGTGAAGTTTCTTTTGTTTTTCCATTAATTATATTTCCAATATATGTTGATTGTATTTTCATAAGACATTAAATTTACCATGAATTTTCTTGATAACTAATATGCATTTTAGCGATTTGCATTGCTCTTAGGGAGAAAATCCTGTTGGGAGAAGAGAACTTAGGCGGTAAATTTAGAGACTAATGAGACTTGAGGAACAGGCTTCTTTTAAATAATTTGTCCATGATGATAATTTTCTTAATACTTTATTGCTTTCGTGATAGAGTGAAACTTTTTGTGTAACTTTAATTTAGGATGACTTTGAACTGATAAGTCTTGTGCTTTCAATTTCTTTTCTATTTGTTTTCAATCTAAATATCTTAATGTAATCCTAGTCAGAATATAACCAGCCTTTCGCTGGGCACCACTAACAGAGATGGAACTAGAAATTTGAGCCGAGGGGGGCTAAGTTTTATATGTATCAATAAAAAATAAAGGGACTATCCCATATATATTGTATTATTAGGCTCTTAATTTTTTTTATGATTTCTTGAATGCCACTAACACTATTAATAGCAAAAAAAAAAAAAAAACTAAATTTGATTATTTATTCTCCAAAAAATAGCATTATATTGTATTTTAATATTTAGATTTCTTTAACAAACATTTATTTAAAGGTTTGATGAAATAATTTTATTATTATTTATTTTTTTAAAATATGTTGAAAAGTTAACTTATTCATAATATTTTCATAAATTTGGTGTAATTTTTTAAAATTTATTTATGCTAATATAACAACATTAATCTCTTCTAAATGATCCATTAGTTCATAACTTATTTTTTTGTGGGCTAGTTAGCAAACATTATTTCATAATTCATATCAATATATAATATATATAACTTATATATATATAACCCAATAAGCAAGTGGTCTAGCCTGGCTAAAGCCAAGGCTAGGTGTTATGGCCACGACTGAGGGATCGGGTTATGGGTCGGTGAATGGGTTGATCGTTGAGCTCTGAGATTTGTTTGTTGCTTCTTCTACCTTGTCTACCTATTTTTTGGGAGTTTCGAGGCTCGTTTGAGAGAACCTCGCGATCTCAATATTTAATAATATTGTTTGGGAGAAAAGTTGAATGTCTTATTCCTTTCATCGGCAGTCATATAAATACAAAAGAAAGCATTAAAATTCCCCTATCTAGGCTCGAGATGCAAGCACTTATTAAAGGAAGGTAAATCAGATCTAATCAATCAATTCCTTATTTTCTGAACTTTCCATGAGTAAATCTTTGATATAGCACATCCTTGATTTTTGCTGCACGATTCTTGTTTGATTTGGACTGGGCTGTATGGATTGAGTTGGAGTTGGGCTGGGCTGCCTGAATTGGGTTCCTAACACTAGGCCACTACCATGGTCCGTCTCTGACCACTAAAATGGCTTATGACTGAACGAGTTATATTCATATAAATGATGTACTTTAAACGTGTAGACAGTGGACGTCAAGACTTTTTTTCTAATGGCATGCAGCTTGTAGCGAGAAATGAAAATGGAAATCAATGTTTTAGGTTTGCTTACAGAAACAATTCGGCAAAGAACTAGTGAATTCTTGGTTGTTACATTGTTCTTAGTTTTGCATTGGGACTTGATGAACAACTGCTATCTTCTTTGTTCTATTTTTAATGATGACATCGCCGGCAACAAGCATGCTGCTTGTATTTTATCCTCTCCCTGTTGCTAACGTCTTGCCTATCCTATAGATGTGGATGGTGCTTATGCACGAGCTATTGAAGACGTTGAATTCAAACTTAGAGATCCACAAGTTGCATACATCATAGAAGCTGGTAATGAACCTTCATCTGGTGGATCTGAGCCTATCGTTCTTCATGGTTCGGATTTGGATTTGGATTTGCCTGCCGAGCTTCCAAGAAATGCTTTTGTTCTTGAAAATGCTGAAGAGTCCTATGCAAAGTCTTTTTTGTGTTCATACTTTCTCTCAGAAACCAAGAAGTTCACATCCTCTAGCACTGTAGAGAAGGTAAATAGCACCATGTGTTATTGTACTAATTTGTAATTGTCTTGGATGCTTGTTTTTCAGTAGCTATTAATGCTTTCTCCCTCAGGATGCAGATAAAATTTTAGTCAATGTCATGTTTAATAGGTCAAGGAGTTCACTGAAACCAGTGGCACCTACTGCTGAATATTATCCAGGTATAATAACTGCACATCAAAAGAAATGAGTGTTGTTTCACAGTTCACAAAATCAGGGATGTTGACCAGTCTGGTTTTCTTTTTTAGCTGGATATATGAAGTTAGTTTTGCGAATCCAACTTACTGTTTCTTTACATTTTTTTCCAGCAGCAGGAGATGCTAAATTTTTGCTCAAAAATCATAAATTAGAAGTTTTGTTCTATGTGCCAAAGGACTTGCTGTTAACTGACATGGTTTTGAAGCTAGTTATCCCTGGTCTAGTTGACCAGTTGCACTCGTTCAAGAACAAGATCCTACCTGACCTCTTAATGCAGCAATCACTGGTTAGAATATGAGCTCATGTTTCGTTTTATGTCATACCACTAAAAAGAATAATATTAGAGACAAAATGCATGGACCAACTTGAACTCGAAAAATTTTTGCAATCTATATTTTCAAGTTCGATTGTCTTGGTTTATGAAACTTATTGTTCTCTAATTTCTCAATTTGCAATTGTTCTGGCCCCTATCATCTGCAAGAGAAACCTAAGCGTCAATATAGGCCTTTGAAAAAATATACATTGGGAAACTCTTCTGCAAGTGCTAAGCACAAAATAGTTATATACAGACTTTCTTGTTTATTGTTTCCAAATCAACATTAATGATACTCTTAATTTAGGCTCAGTTTGGTATGGTGGATGATGAAGGATCAGATAAAATTATCCTATTCATCCTACGTTTGGTTTGACTTTTAAGACTTGGTTCTAATACTCAAATTATTGTACCTTCTCTATTACTCATCACACCTTGCTGGCATCCTCTTCCTTACATTTCCCTACGTACCCTCATTTTTTTCTTAAAAAATATATAATAATAACTAGGCTTCAAAAGTCTGGACAAAGATCTAGAAATTTTTTCTATTTTACGATTTCTTGAACCTGAACTTAACAACCAAGATTCTTGGATACTGATGCAATCCCGAATTCTGGCCGTAAGTGAGGATTTTTACATTGAAAAATCCATGAAATTGAGCTGGCAGCTCCTTTTTGTTGCCCTTTTCGATTTCCTATTTTCCTTTGAGTAGCTCGAATTTGATGGAGGTAATGGAGCCGCCATTACCGTCACGGCAGTCGCCACAGAAAAATTTCTTTTACCAGCTTCTAAAATTCGAGCTGGTGTACATGGAGCTTAGTGGATTTATGGTACTTGCAAAATTCACGAAAGGCAAGTGGAACAGTTCTAGGGTGGAAACGGTGGAGCTTCTCGGCTTAGCCATGAGATCTTCTGGAGATGAAATTATTCTTGTAAACCACACAGAATTACCATTACCGAGTTTCAAAAACAAAAAAAATGGAGGGTGAGATATAAGGATGAATTTTGCAGAGAAGAAACAAAGGAAAATAAGATGGTGTCGGTGAGAGACGGAAGTTTACAATATGTTGGTGAAAAAAAAGCAGACGGAAGGAGAGAACGTGCGATGGGAAAAAAAGTGAACAGTGAAGTCTATTTTGGGAAAGAAAGAAAACGCATAAAATTATTCAATCGTTTAAAATTATGCCAAACATCATATAATTTATCATCCTATTTTATTTATCTCTATATTTCAATTTGTTATCTATCTTTCAAATATTCTATCACTTAAACCAAACCTTACTTCAGAATTAAGGTTTTATGTTTATTTATTATTTTAGGAATCCAGTGACTGAAATCTAACTTATATGAGTTCAATTTGTGGAAGAAGATTAATCTTTACACAAGAATTCTTTGTCTATGTTATTTTTTTTAATTAAAGTTCATAACGATCAAGGATATCCTTGAACCTACAGGTTCTATGTTTTTGAGAGAATTGTAGATGTAATTCTTGTTAGTATAATGGCTCCTTCCAATGTTTCCCAGATATATTTTTTCTAGAAAAAGTTTATTTTTCCCATCTTTGTTGACCAAGTAGACTGACAAATGTCCTCCTCTTCTTCAGCTACGTCCATACCACTTCATTCCTTCAGGCTTTCTGCATCCTGTTACAGCAATATATGAACTTAGTTACGGGGAGACAGAACTGAAGCAAGGTATTGTAAATATAAACTTCAAATAAATATATGGCTAGAAGGATGTATCTCTGATCTTGTGGTTTCCAAGTTAGCTAGATATTCATCTTGGTCACAGTCCCTTGTTTACTTCATTCGAAGTGGAAGTTTAAGTTTCCATTCCATCACAAATAAGGAAGAAGAAAATTGTCGATAGATTTAGAACTATGGTACTGCAAGAAAGGGTGGATAACTTTAGAACTATGGTATGGTCCCCAAAATATTGTGTGTCATCATAAAACATTTTAATTGTGCTATGAAACTGGGAATAATGATACAGACTTATAGAAAGACCAGAAGCATGGATTCAGCCATTCAACAACGAGCAAACTCCAGTCACTTGGAATGTTAATAAGCTTGAGTTTTAAATTCTACTTAAGAATCCAAGTTATGTTTTATCCATTGATTCATGTTCATAGCAATTTTTACTGTCATGGCAAAACAAATATATGATAGTACAGTCTTCACATTGCTTTTATTTTTTAAAGTTCATGTATTGCAAAGAGTACATAGAAATAAAGTAAGCTTTGTGTTTCATTAGTTTATGCAAATTCCAAGACCTACATTTTGCAGTTGAAGTTCGAAGATCACTTCACCTGAGACTAGGGTTGCCATTTGATCGTCCTCTCTTGAGAATTGCTAATGCCATCAACTTTTCTGTGACGAAGGACGATATGAAAGACAAATCATATCCAAAAGGTAATTGTCCAGCTTCCAAATTTTTCTCTGATTGTGTTTGTTTGAATTGGTGTATATTTTGACTGTTTCATTCTTTATGATAGGCTCCTCTTTGCTCAAGAATGTTCATCATGATATTCCAAGCAGTGGGGGTATATGTTGTTTTGAACCTTTACATGCACTATTGCATTTCCTACTATGTTTTTTCAATTCCCATTGCTTGGCCCTGAATACACTTGTATAATATGAATGTGTAGTGTCAGGTGGCATTGCCTCTCTAATTCAAGGTTCTTACGAGTATCATCATTACCTCCAAGATGGATTTGACGACTCGGTAACATATCTCACTTGTGCTAGTTACTGATTTCGCGAAATTTGTACTGTTCGAACAGAGTCTGTTATTCTAAATTTGATGTTGAATTTATTTTCTGCTGATTCCATATGTAATGAACAAATACACTGCTTGTGTTTTCAAGTCTTCTGAAGACAGATATTGATGCTGAGTTTATGCTTTATGCTTTTTACTGGTCATCTGACTTGGTTTCATGAGAATGTGGTGCTCAAGCTTTTATTGCTCACTGACTATGGAACAAACGAACAATGGACTTGGAAGCAGGTTGTTAGACAATTAGATGCTGAAGAAATTAGGTTATGATTCGAATAAGAAAATGAAACCTCTGGCACTATTGTAAACTAAGACAAAGTAAAGGTTGGAAAATTCTGGGGATGGGATAGTTCATAGTTGTGCTTTCTTTTGACAGAGAACCATTCCGATCTATGCTTGTTTCAAGACCATAGTGGTGTCGCTTTCAGTGAATTATTGAGTTAACCGATAGTTTTATATGCCAGGGTTGGGGTTGCGCTTATCGATCTTTGCAAACTATCATATCATGGTTCAGGCAACAACACTACACATCCATTGATGTCCCTTCACACAGGTTTTTTTTTTCTTTTTTTTTTTCTGCTTTTTTTATTTGACATTCTGCACTCCATTTCCACTGCAGCCTTTCCGTTTATGTGGCTTGCACAAAATTCTTCTGTTGCATTATTTAATTTGGCCGTTTCTTTTCTTCTTCCATAACTATGAGTAGGCCATTTCCGTTCGTTTTTAAAAGGAAATATTTTGGATGATGATGAATTGATCAACGATTAACAATGATGGAATTTGATCTCTGGTTCTATAGTTTGTTCGTCTCTAGGAAGAAAGAGTATTTATGAGAGAAAAAGTTATTTTCTTCGCTATATGAAACATTTACGACTAGCCAAGTTCATTTCGTGGGAATCTTTTGTGTGGAGCTATACCTCTCCATTAACATTATTTTATTCAGGATTCTGAAGGTTCTCTATATTTATGTATTCGTTTGATATCAAATGATCCATGTATTCTCGATCTTTAATCATCAAAACTTTTACACAAAAAACCTTCTCTTTTGCGCATTTTTTATATTTGGTCTTTCACCTTTGTCTTGTTCTAAGAGCCGTTGGCCCAATGGCTAAGGGTGAGGCCCTGAGACCAATTGGTCCCAGGTTCGATTTCTGCTGTTTGCAGGGTAGTTTTTCTAATTTATTTAGGTAGATTTAAGTAGTTTCTTTGTCCGAGATAAGCAAGTCTCGGGTCAATGCTCAAGTCCCGTCGGTTGTGCGGGCAGTTTCATTACATTGTTGTAATTGGTTACTTGTACTTGTACTCTCTCAAAGAAAAAAGAATATTTGGCCTCATAAATCTAGTATAATTCTTTCAGACAGATACAACAATCACTGGTAGAGATAGGAGATAAAGACCCTTCATTTATTGGGTCACGAGAATGGATTGGAGCTATTGAGTTGAGTTTTGTTTTGGACAAACTACTCGGTGTAAGTATTCATTCTTCTATTTATTTTTTGCTCTTGATCTTGTAGCGACTATACCGTATCAAGAACTTCACAGATGAATTAACATCTATAACTGAACAGGTTAGCTGTAAAGTCATTAACGTGAGGTCTGGAGCCGAGCTTCCAGAAAAATGTCGAGAGCTTGCATTGCATTTCGAGACACAAGGAACTCCTATCATGATCGGTTAGAACTCCATCATTCTACCACGTTTTTTGCGTCACAACTCACATCTTCCAGTTGTTAAATGATCTGCTACTTTTGACTTTTATTACAGGTGGGGGTGTTCTTGCCTATACTCTGTTGGGAGTCGATTACAATGATGTGAGTGGCGACTGTGCGTTTCTCATACTCGATCCTCATTATACCGGAAACGATGATCTCAAGAAAATAGTGAATGGGGGTTGGTGTGGATGGAAAAAGGCTGTTGATGGCAAAGGGAAGCATTTCTTCTTGCATGATAAATTTTACAATCTTTTGCTTCCTCAAAGGCCTAACATGGTTTGATTGATAGTTAGTAGTTTAGTTGAAGTGAAAGCTCTATTTTTTCTTTAATTCCTTCTTTTCTAAAAGGGAAAGCTAAATGTCTTTTGACGGGATTGTTACAATTGCATTGACATCTTGGTGCTAGTTGAAGTACAATTCATCGATAATGTTTGAAATATAATGATTGTTATGAACATGTACCAAAAAATACACATCTTGGAAGGTGGATATTTCGGTTTATTATATATATATATATATATATATATATGTTAGAGAATATTGAGTATTTTATAATATAATATGCTAAATATGTAGACTCTAATTAATGTAATCATATTCCACTTTATATATAAAATTCGTTCATAAGATGTAGTAAATGTAACAAAATTAAATGTGAAAAATAACATCGTGGTTTATAAATTATTATCTCACCAACAATAAATAAAAAAAATCCTACTCTTGGATTATGTGATATTTAATGTGTCGGAAAATTCATCAAAAATAAATAAATAATAATGTGTCGGGAAAAAAAAAGTGTAGTAAAAGTTGGAAACACGTGAGTCAGCAAAATAGAAAGTTTGAATTCAACTTTTCTTTGCGTACAATAACCATCACCATCCCCTTTGTCATACAATTCAATCGCCAACTCTTTTTTTCCCCCTATGAATAGAATTAAAAATATTCTTCAAGTTCATATTGTTACGTTTGGTACAAGAATATTGAATAATCTAAATATAATGTTTGAGTTGCATGATTTAAAAGATGAGTTATATTGTTGTTATCAATTATATTTTTGACTCAGTCCTACAAAATATATATGAAATATTTAGTTAATATGATACGTTAAAATTATGATTACATAAAAACAATAATAGGTTATTAATAATAACCCAAAAAATGTGTGTAAAAAATTACTCATCCGTCCCATATATATCGTCCTCTTTGGATTTTCACACAGATTAAGAAAAATGTATTGGAAAAATAAATTTTATATAAACTTCCTATTTTATCCCTATTAAATGTTTTAAAAAATGATTGCACAATTTTCAAGGTGTAGTTAATATGGGTATATTAGTAAATAAGTGTAAAAAATATTATTAAATATGGTATATGACTATATATTTGAGACAAAAAAAAAACTTGTACAATATAATTGGGACGGAGGGAGTATAATTTATAAGTCACATGAAGAGAGAAAAAAATGGGATACTTATTAGAATATTAATATTATATTATTAATTAAAATATTAAACATGTAAGATTGTAAATAATAAAAGAAAATAGATGTAAAACAAATCAAATAAGTGGGAAAAAGAAGTCCTCTTATGGTCATAGATACTCTCAAAACTCCGACATTAGATGTTTCAAGCTTGTTTTAATTTTTGTACTGTAGAACAACGAATTAAGCTATACTGAGTCACTGACATTAGTTAAGCTATTGATTTTATGATTATTTGTGAAGACACTGATTATACTTTCGCAGTTCACTTTATGTTTCTTACTTTTTTTCGGGCTAATTGTATTAATAATTATTGTGAAAAAAATGAAAAACAAAAAATACTCTATATAAAATTAATAGCATTTTAGATTTTATTATGAGCGAATTGGTGATAAATTCTCAAACCCAAACTTGACTTTGCCCTAGCTCCCTACTCATAAGATTCTTTGCAATAGCTCCCTAGGACCACCAAACTTGAATATTTAATTGTTTAATTTTTGTACTGGATTTATGCTTTTTTATGCTTAAAATCTAAAGACTTTATGCTAAAATCTGAAGATTTTGTGCTTAATCATGGTACAAAGAATTATCCGTAAAAATGGTATCAGAGTCTTAGGTAAATTATTCAGACATAATATTATTCGTTAATTCATGCTTTTCTTTGTTGAGGAGAAGATTTTTACAAAAGATGACTTCAAACGAAGGTTTGAATCAAGAGGATTTTATTCATATGAAATCCTATAAACAAGTTAATCTATTCACAACAGATTAATTACAACAGGTTGTGATTAATGCTCTTAATTTTGAAGAGATAAAGAAAAAAATGATTTCTAACTCTCAATTTTTAAAGATTACCCCAGATCCCTCTAAACTCTCCGGAGATCTTAGAGAAATTCAAAAGACGGTACAATATTACAGCAATCAGCTGTATGAAATATCTCGGTAAATTGAAGAAATCCTTAAGAAACAAGAAGAAATTCTTTGAACCCTAAAGGATCTTCAAAATAAAATCATAAATCTAGAACACACTTCGGGTTCTAGAAAAGGAAATACAGGAGGAAGGTTACCACTCTCATTTGGTACCGAACCTTTGTTACATCAGAAAGGTAAAACCAAAATGGTCCAAAAACCTTTAACCGATGATGAAATGATGATTAATCTTATAAAAGCAGTATCAGAAAAAAACACTATCTGATGACTACTTTAGCAAGATTAAATCTCGAGGATCTACAAGATCTTGCGGATTCTTTTGCGAATTTCAAAGTAGTAGATCTAAAAATGAATTCCCCTGTGGATGAACAACCCATAGGGAATCCCCCAAGATATGTGGTTAAGACAGAAGAACCACATAGTGAGTTCCAGGTTGGAGAAAATTCACATCCAGCAGGAACCAGATCGAGAAGGAGTAAAATCTCACTCCATCAAACTCCTTACGGAAAAACTGTTTTAGATCCAATACATCCTTACGGGGTTATGTTAAACCTTGATGTTTTGGATCAAAAACAGAGAAGATCTTATAGATGATTGGACGTCAGCTATGAGAATAGCAGTAGGGACATTAGATCTCAATAAAGAATGATTCATTAAACTTCTAGAAATGAGTCTAATGGGATCTGTTAAGATCGCATGGGAGATGACTATGCCAAAAACTAAGAAATCAATCTTAGCAGGAGAATCCCTCAGCGAGATTGGAGGAAGAATGACCACCCTATTTAAAGCACAATTCATAGGGCTAGACTATTTCAATAATCAAAATACAGAGAAAAAAAAAAGATATACTCAAGCTCTTTATAGCCTCGAGTTACATGATATCTGTTTAGTTGATGAATACATTATGTTATTCACTAAATACAGATGAAATTCGGGAGTCGAGGAAAATATAGCTATTCAGCTATTTTTCGCAAAAATGCCAAGTCCGTGGAGAGAAATGCTGATTAAAGAATATGTTCCAGGTAATCTTGATACATTAGCAAGACGTGCCTCCTTTTTAAAAGGAAAATTAGCAGAATGGTGTCATATGGCAGCATTATAGAAGAACTACAAGAAAATAAGGGGTATATATAAGCGTACACCTTTGTATTGTAGAGAAAATGATCTTCCAACGATCATTGGGAACAGATCACAAGAATTTAAAAGGAAGAAATTCAGAAATAATCCCTATAATAAAAGAATGAAAAGTTCTTGGAAACCAAGAACATTTTGGTCCAAACAAAAGGCCAGATCCTATAGGTCAGGTAGAAGAAGTGGACCTATAAGAACATCCCCAGCAACAAGCTCATCACAAAGCAGAGGAAGAACACCATCAAGAAGAACTTTCAGAAGAACTCATACAAGAGCAAGTGAAAGTTTCAAGTATTGCAACTGCTGGACATGTGGAGCAAGAGGACATATATCTACAAATTGTCCAGAAAACGAGAAAAAATGAGTTAAACTCTTTGAAGCAACACCAGATATGGATGATGCGGTCTTCTTTCAAGATCTAGTCCAAGTATATCAATTTGAGGATATCCCATCAGATGAAAGCATATACGACGAAGAGATATTGTTTAGTCGAAAAGTTTTTGAGGATGAATCAGAATCAGAATCAGAGTAAAGAGGAAGTGTTTCGCCATGAAACACATGAAAGTTTGGCTGGGTTCTTTAGCCAAACCACGATATCTCATAATATGGTCCAAAGGATTATGAGAGAAAATCCAACATTACAGAAGTACCAAGGATTTTCGGCAGGACAAGTTGAAAGAGTCTTAGGAAACCTAGGGCTAAGACAAAGAAGACATAATTTGATTTATAAGGTATCCAGAAGGGAAATGACGATCCCTATGGAATTAACCAGTAATCAAATTGAAATGCAGTTAATTCCCTTTGAAGAAATTCGAGAAGAATTACAGAAATTAAAAGCAGAAGTAGCAAAGACAATGTATTGGATTCATATTGGAGCAATCCAGATTATGATCAAAGCTACTTTTAAAGAGGGAATAGATTCACCCATAGATATCGTAGTATGTGATAAAAGAATGAGGAATATACAAGATGCGGTTCTAGGAACTATCTCGGGAAATTTATGTGCAGAAAAAATTGTGGGAGTTATTTATCCAAGAATAGCCTACAATTTAGCTGATAGAGACTTTAGTCGAGCCTTGACTTTGCATCAAAACTTCAAGGAAAAAAGAAAAATGAAGGAAGGTAATAGGCCATATTCTATTACGTATCAAATTTCATTGTTCTTTCTAATACTCACCATTCTGAATTATTTATTAGAAATGAGTTCATTGAAATTCCAGAGATCTTTGGGAAAGTTGCTCAAGCAATATACCCGGAAAGAATCGAGTTTCCTTTAATTCAGGAAAAATATACATTCAAATTCAAGACAAGTCGGTTCTATACAGAGACCTTAAGATAGAACCCCGAAGGTTATCTTTCCAAAGAGACAGAATGACAAGCAGGAGATGGGACAAATCTCCTATTCAAGAAATTTCACCAGAAGAAAAAAAAGTTTTCTATAATAGAAAAACTTAGATCTCCAGAAGGATGGAAAGAAGTGAAAATATTATTCGAAATTACAAGTCATTGGAACTTGTTCCCTTGTAACTCGATTTACAATTCGGAACAACAGGAAAAAGGAACTTACCAAGGAGTGATAAATATTGGAGAATTGGAAGTTCAAATCTGGAGAATTCCAGAAAAAGAAATGGATCAACTCATTCTTGGTCTAGAATTCCTGGAGGACCATAAACCATGGAAACGCCTTGAAAAAGGAATAGAGTTCATGGCACAAGAAAAGACTCGGAGGATTCAATAAGAATTCTACGAAATGGAAAACCAAGAGAATTGGATAAGGGACAATCCCTTAATCAGATTCGAAAACTCTGTTCACAAACAGAGGAAGAAGCAACAGTTGAAATTAGTAAGTCATGAACATGATTTACTAGAACGCATTGAAGAAGTAGAAAGAAGTAACCATACTCTACCTTCTGAGGCCTATCCTTTATCACCACGCTGGCTGCGAAATATTATCGGCAATTGTCGATAAAAAGCAACCTTGAGTCTTTGAACGATAATTTTATGATCACAAATTGTAGTGAGCATAAGTCTTCTTGACTCATTGTTTTGTGTGTATTTCTTAAACATTTGTAAGAAATTATTTCCTAACAGGATATCAGCTCCTGTATCATGGAAATAAATTGGTGGTGTTTTTACCTTGTACCAAGGTGTTTGACCTGCACCTCCCATAAGGATATCTGCTTGTTTTATTCCTTTGTAAAAAATTAAAATTCTTCGAGAGAAATCTCGTCCAACAATTTTTGGTAATTCTTCTTCACATTCTTCAGAGAAGACTCCTCTTTTTGCTGTACAAATTCCTGCTCCCGAGTCAATATAAGCTGCAAAATACTCAGTCTTATATTGTTCATATAACATCCCTATCGAAATGTATATGGAGAAATGACTTGTTGTCATTTTTTAAAGGGATTACTAAATGGCCCCGCCATTTTTAACAGATAAAGGATAAATGAAAACTTCTTTACCCAAAAATGAAAGATCCAAGAAGGTTGGAGAAACCATGTTGAAAATAACAACATAACAAGAACTCCAAACAGAGGATATGGAGCTTCTCAAGGTAACTCTAAATCATAGAGATATAGAGTTAGAGAATAAAGTATCCCTTGAAGATGTCAAAAAGAGACTCAAAGAAAGTTACAACGAGCATCCTTTGGCATGGTGGGATAGAAATCAACTCAAAGCCAGTCTTACTCTAAAGGAATGCAAAGAGTATGAATTCGTCTGATATAAGCCTATTCCGATGAACATAACAGATCAAAGGGATATGAGAATGATTATCAAGGAACATTTGGACCTTGGTTTAATCAAAGAAGGAGTTTCACCATATAGCAGCCTAGGTTTTATGGTTAGAAATCATGGTGAAATAAAAAGAGGGATACCCAGGCTAGTTATTAACTACCAAGGTATTAATAAAATCCTGGAGTTTGATGGGTAATTCATACCGAGTAGAGAACACCTAATTAGCTGTGTACGAAATGCTAGAGTGTTCTCAAAATTTGATTGTAAGTCTGGATTTTACCAGATTCGAATGGAAGAAGGAAGTAAGAAATTCACAGTTTTCTCTACTCCACAAGGACACTATATTTGGGAAGTTATGCCTATGGGATTGGCTAATGCACCCCAGATATTTCAAAGAAAGATGAATAACCTTTTTAAAGATTATTTCAACTTTATGTTTGTTTATATTGATGATATTCTTATAACATCAAAAAACATAGACAAACACGTTAAACACTTAGAGATTTTCTCTAAAATTTATAAACAAGAAGGACTGGTCTTATCTGAAAAGAAAGCAGTCATAACAACAAGGAAAATTGAATTCTTTGGTATTGAGATTGATGAAACTGGAATAATTCTGCAACCCCATATTGTGGAAAAGGTAAATAATTTTTCAGATAAACTCAAAGACGTAAAACAACTCCAGAGTTTTCTTGGAGTAGTTAATTTTGCAGGGATGTTCATTAACAACCTTGCAATGTACAGAAAGGTGTTCAGTCCTTTGTTAAAAAAAGATGCTAGATTTATATGGATCGATGACCATACTAAAGGGGTAAACCAATTAAAAGAGATATGTAAGAATCTCCCAAAAATGGCTATACCCGTAGATGAAGATTATCTGGTATTATTTATGGATCTCAGTGATGATTGATGGGCAGCAGTCCTTACCAAGATCACTCCAGATGGGAAAATACCATGCAGATACTATAGCGGTCTTTTTTCAGAATCAGAGGTCATCAGATGACATATCAACGAAAATGAATTTTATGCAGTTAAAAGGGCTTTTGAAAAATGGTCATTATCTTTACTTGCTAAAAAATTCACTCTGAAGGTTGACAACACCCAGGTAAAAGCTTTTCTAAGAAATAAAATTGAATCTAAACCTAAGAAAGCTAGGTTATTAAGATGGCAAACATTATGTCAAAATTATATTTTTGATATTGTTATTATTAAATCTCATGAAAATATTCTTGCAGATTTCTTAACAAGAGATGGAAGGCAGTGACGTGGATTCCATCATGAAAATGCAGAGGCATCTCAGGGAACACCTTGGGTTGCTTCAAACTGAGTTCAACCAGTTAGCCATCAATGCTGAAATGGCCGGCAGGTTACAACAAGCTGATCAGATCAAAGTATCTAATCGAATTACAGGATGTATGCAAACTCAAACACAACTATGGGCTGCTATTCAAGGGCCAATTGTGAAGGCTATAGAGAAACCATTGGTTTCTCATAAACAAGATATGATAAAACCATTGGTTTTACAAAAACAAGAAATACAACCACCGGTTGGGAAACAAGATGTTGAGAAAGCTAAAACTCAATAAACAAGTAATAATCTATCATCAGCTTTTGATGATCTAGATGAATCAACAATTGATGAGGATTCCTCATCAAGTCAACCCTCCGCCTCTGGGGTAAAAGAGGAAGAGATCAATCTTAGGCCCAATACTGACAAGGAAAAATCTAAGATCGATACTAACCCAGCTATTATTTCCATTTCAGGTTTATCAACAAAGGTGGGAGAAATTAAGTACAAGAAGTAAAATTAACCCTAACACTTGTAGGGTTGATGTGACAGGGATATATCCAAGGGTTTGGCTAAAAAACAATGTTAAACCTAAGGATGTAAAACTCTGGTATGAATTTGGAGCATTGGCCTCAGTTTATACAACGTCACCAAGCTTCCCGAAGATATCACAGTTACCGAAATGGATTCAGGAAGCAGTCCAAGAAACATGGGCAAATAACGACCATTTGTTAAGAGGAGATGTGTTTGAATTATACTTTTTTAGTACAGCTCCAGAACCAACAGTGAAAAGATCATACGAACCCTTTCATTTCATCAAGCTAAGGAGACCTGATATAAATAGTCATAAATTTATCAAGGATCCTAAAACTGAAGAAATACCCTTAGTGTCCACTTTCGGGGAAAATAAGATCTCAACCAGAAGGGCATGGGGTATTTGGGTCTGTCTTACAGAGATGGACAAAGTCAAGTTTCCATTTAAATTTTATCAGAATTCTGTGAATGAATCATTCCTGTTAAACACAATGACAGGGAAAACTACAGCCTTTGCGGAAGAACTCTTTGAAAAGAAGAGAAATCTTTTGTGGAACAACAAGCTGACGGGGAGTAAAGAAACTCGCTGAAATTTTGTAACATGGCTCATATTGGACGATGGTCAGAGAATATCTGCCCAGAATGCCCAAATCAGAAGGAGCCAGAATTTGGAAAAACCTTTAGACCCCGAACGGATCGAAAGGATTTTTCCGAGACAAGCAAAGGTGGACAAGGACCACTGAAGATGCGTTTTCACAGGGGCCTATTTCAAAATCAAAAGATGCCCCGACAACAATAAAACAGACATGTGAGGAGAATAAGTCAAAAGAAAGTGGCAGGCATGTGATTCCTCCATAGTAAAAGATGCATCAATAATGACATAAAGAATACAAGACAACTGCTTCCTCCACTAGTAAAAGATGCAATCAATAATTACATAAAGAAATACAAGACAGCTGTAAGATTTCCTGAAGTTTCTCGGTGAAACGAGTGGAACCTCAGCTATAAATACACGCGTTCAAGGAAGCTGAAGATATCGATCATTCCCTTCAGTTTTCTTACAAATAAATTGTTGTAATATTTTTCTTTCTATTGTATTAAGTTTTCTTATATATTTCAAGAACCAGGCTACTATGAGTAGCTAAACAAGTTGTCTTCTCCTCTTCAAAGGAGTTGATTTATGTAATAATATTATGTCTGAATAAATTTCCTAAATCTCTTGTTCTTTCCTGTTCATATTTTATAATTAAATTTATATACCATACGCCTTAAGGTAGAAAACGAATTAAGGCTGTGCTGGGTGTCGTTGAAGGAGCTTGTGCAGAAACCATCTGTTGCGACTAGGGGTGCAAACGAACTGAACCTGTTCGTGAGCTTTACGAACATGCTCGATAAATATTTGATTCGTATTCGAGCTTATCGAACTCGAGCCGAATTCGAACATGTTCAAACTTTTTTTCGAGCCGAGCTCGAGCCGAAATTATACTGTTCGATAGTTCACGAATAGTTCGCGAACTTTAATATTTAATTAATATAATATAATTATATAATAAATATATATACATTTCGAAATTTTTTCGAACATTTCGAGCTTTTCGAACCATAATATCCGAATAGTTCACGAATAGGTTCGAATATTTCGAGCCGAACTCGAACTTCATTTCGAGCCGAGCTCGAGCCAAAATATTTGAAATTATCGAACTTCGAATCGAGCTCGAACTCGAATATACTCTTATCGAGCCGAATTCGAGCCTTAAAATTTTACCATTATTCGGCTCGATTTGGTTCGTTTGCACCCCTAGTTGCGACTGCGTGGTTGGAGTGTGAGAGCACTTCGTAGAACTCGGCAGGTATGACCCAAAAACATTATGGTCAAAGAGGTATTTAAATTTAATTTATCTTACGGAAGCATGTTGGACCCTAATCTGGAGTATATCGGCTGGAAACCTTGCGTAACTAATAGTCTTGCATGGCCGGGACTGGTTTGATAGGTATAACAAAGCCACGTACAAAAGATTAGTTTTAATTATATTTTAATTCAAATATGGGGACCACTAGGGAGCAAAAATAAAGAAAATGGTGGGTAGGGAGTTAAGTTAAAAAAAAAATTTGGTAGTGGAGATTTTAAAATAATTTGCCCTTTTATTATTTCAAAAAAATTTATCATAAAATCTCTTATCAGATGGCGTAAATATACTTGAGTTTATATGACATAGATGTTAATGTGCTAGATTTTTTTTTTTTGAAATAAATAATGTATAACATAAGCACTTAAAAGCAGTCCCGAATTACAACATATTGTAAACTTAAAGAAAAATAATCCGAAAATTCAAAAGAAACTTGTTCGTGAAACCCATGCGAAGCCAGTAGCCAGTAGGTGGACAACATAGTTCGCAGTTCGACGACAATGTTGAATCCGCGGTCCCTGTAACAATGATTTAAATAAACAATCCCTCTCAATATCCTCTACTATCGGAGATTCAAAAGCGAATTGTTGAGGATTCTGAATTCATAAGAGTGCGAAATGCTAATAATGAATCTGTCTTAATATTTAAATATATATTAATATTTCGTTAATGTCGTGAAAAAGTAAAAATTTATGGTAAAAAGTAAAAACTCTAAAACTCAAAATATATCAAACTCTACACTTCACAAATATTTTTCTCTCAATTCAATTATATTTTTTTATCACAAATAAAGACCTATTTATAGATCCACATTTGAGATTAGTCCAAAAATAAATACATCATCATCTACATCATAACACACTAATTTTTCACATTTTACAACTCAATATTCAACATTCAACATTCAACATTCAACATTCAACAATAATAAAATAATATATTTTCAAAACTCCCCCTTGTGATGATGATCGTCATATGATGATTGTCTTTATTACGTGTTTTATGCTGCCTCGTTAAAAACCTTACTAGAAAAAACCCAGTGGAATAAAAACCATAGTAAGGAAAAAAGAGTGCAGCCACGTAAAATCCACCTCATATTAACATGAGTGATTCTTCACATATTCCGCAGATTGCGCATCCCAATGTTGTATATATGCTTTCTGAATATCGTCGTGGGAAGTGCCTTTGTGAAGAGATCTGATGAGTTCTCACTTGATTGAAAATAACAGATATCAATATCTTTATTCTTCTCAAGCTCTTGAGTGTAGGCAAAGAACTTTGGGGGTATATGTTTTGTTCTGTCACTTTTGATGTATCCTTCTTTCATTTGAGCAATACATGCAGCATAGTCTTCATACAACATCACAGGCTTCTTGTCTACTGATAATCCACAAGAAGTTTGGATATGTTGTGTCATTGATTTTATCCAAACACATTCACGGCTTGCTTCATGTAGCGCAATAATCTCAGCGTGATTTGATGAAGTTGTTACGAGTGTTTGTTTCTATGAACGCCAAGAAATTGCGGTGCCTCCACGAGTAAATACATATCCGGTTTGAGAACGTGCCTTATGTGGATCAGATAAATATCCAGCATCAGCATAACCAATGATACTTTGATTGGTGTCTTTTGAGTACAAAAGTCCCAAATCTGTTGTTCCTCGTAGATAACGAAATATATGTTTAATTCCGTTCCAGTGCCTCTTTGTTGGATATGAACTGAATCTTGCCAATAAATTTACAGCAAAAGATACATCAGGTCTAGTGCAATTTGCAAGATACATAAGGGCACTAATGACACTTAGATATGGTACTTCTGGACCAAGAATAACTTCATCATCTCCACATGGACGGAATGAATCCTTTTTTATGTTTAATGATCTTACAACCATTGGAGTACTTAATGGATTTGATTTATCCATATTAAAACGTTTAAAGATCTTTTCTGTATAATTTGCCTGGTGAACAAAAATTCCACATTCTTTTTGTTCGATTTGCAAACCCAGACAATACTTGGTTTTTCCAAGATCGTTCATTTCGAATTCTTCCTTCAAGTACATCATAACTTCTTGAATTTCTTTATTCGTTCCAATGACGTTTAAATAATAAACATATACAGCAATAATTACATATCCGGATGTTGTTTTCTTGATGAAAACACAAGGGCATATTGGATCATTTACATATCCTTTTTTCATCAAGTGCTCACTTAGCCGATTATACCACATTCGGCCGGATTGCTTTAACCCATATAATGATCTTTGCAATTTTACAGAATAAAATTCTCTGGGTTTTGAACTTTGTGCTTCAGGCATCTTAAATCCTTCAGGGATTTTCATGTATATATCACTATCAAGTGATCCGTATAAGTAAGCTGTAACAACATCCATAAGACACATTTCCAAATTTTCAGACACTGCCAAACTAATCAAATATCGAAACGTAATTGCATCCATAATAGGAGAATACGTTTCTTCATAATCAATTCCATGCCTTTGAGAAAAACCTTGTGCAATAAGTCTAGCTTTATATCTGACTATTTCATTTTTCTCATTTCGCTTTCGAATAAAAACCCATTTGTATCCAACAGGTTTTACACCTTCAGGTGTGAGGACTATAGGTCCAAAAACATTGCGTTTATTCAGCGAATCCAATTCAACCTGGATGGCATCTTTCCATTTGTCCCAATCATGACGAGTTTTACATTCACCAAAAGATTTTGGTTCATGATCCTCATTTTCATTTACGATGTCACAAGCCACATTATAAGAAAATATCTCATCAATATCTTCTATGTCTTTTCGGTTCCATATTTCTCCAGTATTAATATAATTGATAGAGATTTCACGATTCTCGTCAGTTTGTGGTTCTGACAGAATATTTTCATCATCAAGTGATTCTTCTGGAACACCATTTTCTATTTTATGATCGTCGTGTTTCTCTATGCCTTTTCTTTTCCGAGGATTTTTATCTTTGGAACCGATTGGTCTTCCACGCTTCAAGCGTTTTATGACATCATGAGTGTCTTCAATTTGTTTCTTTGGAATTTCAATTCGAGCAGGGGCATTTACAGCATGTATATATGATTTTATTACTCCTTTTGTGTCTGCAAATGCATCTGGCATTTGATTTGCAATTCTTTGCATGTGCACAATTTGCTGTACATCTTTCTCACATTGTTTGGTCCTTGGATCCAAATGTAACAATGATGGTACATACCATGTGATTTTTTTTTCGATGTGTTTCTTTTCTCCCCCTAACACTGGGAAGATTTCTTCATTAAAATGACAATCAGCAAAGCGTGCTGTAAACACATCGCCTGTCTGAGGCTCAAGATATCGAATGATTGATGGACTATCATAACCGATATAAATACCGATTTTTCTTTGTGGACCCATTTTTGATCGTTGAGGTGGTGCAATAGGCACATACACCATACATCCAAAAATTCTCAGATGAGAGATATTTGGTTCTTTACCAAATGCAAGTTGAAATGGGGAGAATTTATGATATGCATTTGGTTTGATGCGAATTAATGCCACAGCATATAAAATTGCATGTCCCCATATAGAAATAGGGAGTTTTGTTTTCATAATCATTGGTCTAGCAATCAGTTGTAGACGTTTAATCAATGATTCAGCTAATCCATTTTGCGTATGAACATGAGCTACAGGATGTTCAACAGTGATTCCCATTGACATACAATAATCATTGAAAGTCTGGGATGTAAATTCTCCAGCATTATCAAGTCTTATTTTCTTGATTGTGTAATCGGGAAATTGATTTCGCAATTTTATTATTTGATCCATCAATCTTGCAAATGCCACATTCCGAGTTGACAATAAGCATACATGTGACCATCTGCTAGAGGCATCGATCAATACCATAAAGTATCGAAATGGTCCACATGGTGGATGAATTGGCCCACAAATATCACCCTGAATACGTTCAAGAAATATGGGTGATTCAGTTTGGATTTTAGCTGGCGATGATCTTATAATAAGTTTTCCAAGAGAACATGCTTTACATTGAAAATTATTATTCTGAAAGATCTTCTGGTCTTTCAATGGATGACCATGCGTATTTTCAATAATTCTTCGCATCATTATTGAACCAGGATGTCCCAATCGATCATGCCAATTTGTTAATATTGAAGAACTATTAACCACCATATTTGATTCGATTGGCCTTATATGTGTATAATGCAATCCAGTAGGGAGCATTGATAATTTTTCAACCACATATTTCTTTCCTGATTTATAGGTGGTAAGACACATATATTTCTGATTTCCATCAGTTATCGTCTCAGTATCATACCCATGAGAGTATATGTCATTAAAACTCAACAAATTTCTTTTCGATTGTGGTGAATATAAAACATCATTTATCAGAAATTTTGTACCATTAGGTAACAAAAAATGTGTTTTTTCACAACCTTCAATCAAGTCTACAGGACCTGATATGGTATTCACCATTGTTTTTGTTGGTTTTATTTTCAAGAAATATCTTTCATCTCGCAGAATAGTGTGTGTTGTACCACTATCTGGTATGCAAATTTCCATGATATTATTTCCATGTTTGCTCATAGCATTTTCCATATCAAACTTCACAAAAAATGCAATAAAGAAAAATTAATTACAATACAAATGCAAAATATAACATGCTTTATAATACAAGAATGCATGAAAAATACAAATTTATTACAATGTAGTCCCACCAATATTTTAATCAATGTCTTCGAAATCATTCAAAAAATCTGCAGCATTGAAACTAGTTGAACCAATTAAACGGTCACTATCTTCAACAAAATTTGTCTCTTTTCCTTTCCCCTTTGTCGATTCTTTATACAGCTTACATAGGTGCTCAAGGGTTCGACAGATATGTGACCAATGTCCTGGAGTGCCACATCTATAACAAACACTCTCAGATCTTTTTGAGTGATTTTCATTTTCACTCGTATTTTCATGCTGCCTTTTTGGTGGGTGATTCGTGACGTTCTTTTGAGATGAGTTATTGAAATAACTACCTCGATTATTTTCATATCCACGGCCACGGCCACGACCACGACCACGACCGCGATAATTTTTACGTCCACGTCCACGTCCACGCCCATTTCCTCGACCTCGTCCACGACCAAAATCTGGTCTATGCCTTTGATTTTGGTTTTCATTTTTCATTACGACATTTGCTTCAGGAAATGCCGTTGATCCAGTGGGTCGGGATTGATGATTTCTTACTAACAATTCGTTGTTCTTTTCCGCCACAAGAAGACATGCGATTAGTTCGGAATATCTCGAAAATCCACGCACTCTATACTGTTGTTGTAGAGTTATATTCGATGCGTGAAAAGTGGAAAATGTTTTCTCAAGCATTTCCATCTCTGTAACTTCAAGTCCACAGAATTTCAATTGTGAGACTATTCGATACATCGCTGAATTATAATCACTGACTTTTTTAAAGTCTTGGAATCTTAACATATTCCATTCATCACGGGCGGTCGGGAGTATAACTTCCCTTATATGCTCAAATCTTTCTTTCAGCCCTTTCCATAAAATCATTGGGTCTTTTTCTGTGAGATACTCACATTTCAATCCTTCATCATGATGTCTACGTAAGAAAATCATAGACTTTGACTTTTCTTGTGAGGATGATATATTATTTTCTTTTATGGTATCACTTAGACCCAATGACTCAAGATGCATTTCTACATCGAGAGTCCATAGCATGTAATTTTTTCCGGTGATATCGAGTGCAACAAATTCAATCTTTGTCAAGTTTGACATGGTGGTACTTGTAAAATAACAATGCATTTTATTAATTAATTTCTATTAGTATGACAATACAAAATAATGAAAAAACGTAGATTACAAGTGCGTATATAAATAGATAAAAAATCTGTGGTGGAAAATCGCCGGTGAATATAAAACTCGTGAGCATGATGATCATAGTCGTTATGAAAAATATCCTTATAAATGTCATCATCTCCATCTTCGAAAAAACCGAGGATAAAATATTTTGAGAGAAAGAATGAATTTTGGTGTGATTGAAAATGAGTTTGAGTGATCATATATATAGGCAAAAAAACTAGCCGTTTATGACCGTTTGTGACCGTTGGGGGTAAGAAAAATCGAGTATGTGTTGAATAAAAATTTTGTGATAATGATGCAATGCATATAATGATAATCATAATTAAATAATTATGTATATCATATCACATTATTATAAGGTCGGTGTCGTAGACAACTTTTTATATAATATTGTGAAATTATACTAATAAAGTTAGTATAAAGTCAGGTATAGTATATCATATCACATTATTATAAGATCGGTGTCGTAGACAACCTTTTATATAATATTGTGAAATTATACAAATATGATTATAATGTTTAAAAACTTTAGAGGCTTTTATACTTGTCGTATCCCTTACTGGGAGTGTGGGATGTCGTCTTAACATCTCCCAGGATTTATAACAAGTTTTTTTAAAAAAACATAACATGATATTATATATTAAATATATACACAATAAAAATATATAAACAGTAAAATAAAAATTCTTACATGTTGAATATTTTTATCTTCTCTTTGTGTTTTGGAGCGTCGGAAATCTTCGAGCGATCGTGCTGATAACGTGTTGTGAAAAAGTAAAAATTTATGGTAAAAAGTAAAAACTCCAAAACTCAAAATATATCAAACTCTACACTTCACAAATATTTTTCTCTCAATTCAATTATATTTTTCATCACAAATGAAGACCTATTTATAGATCCACATTTGAGATTAGTCCAAAAATAAATACATCATCATCTACATCATCACACACTAATTTTCCACATTTTACAACTCAATATTCAACATTCAACATTCAACAATAATAAAATAATATATTTTCAACAGTTAAAGACTTTTATGTTTTCTAGACTTTTTACAAAAGACATTAATACAATTAGCCTAGTTTATTTCTGGTGTAATTATGTCCGATTTTTTATAATAAAATTGCTTATATTAAAAAAAGTGAAGGGGAAGAAAAAGATATTTGGGTATGGGTCGTAGACCGGAGCTGAAGTGACACTGGAGAACACTACAGGAAAAGTACAGGAGAGGCCACTGGTGCCACGTCGGCACCTCAGTAATAGATGACGTGTACGTTTAACTGTTGCCACTGTATTTATACTCTCTTTCGTTCCCAACTGATTTTCTCTCTCAGTGCACAAAAAGACAAAACCTATACATACACCAACTGTGATTCTATACACACAGCCTGATCGGGTGCGTTTCTTCGTGTTTCTGGTTGCTTCTCCGTTTTCCTGCAATCCGCCAAGGTGAAGTTTGTGGGTTGAATCGAGCTTCCTGGATTCTGTTGTTGTGAATTTCGGTTTTGAGTTGAGAGGTGTTGTTTGTGTAGGTTTTTGTTACTGGAAAGAAGAGAGAATGGCTAGCGGCGAGGGGTTTCTGGCGGAGGAGCGGCGGGAGGTGCTGAAAATGGAGTCTCGATATGCGGAGGTGATGACATCACTGTCGTTGTCGTCTTCAGTGAAGTCTCTGGGTCAGAAATCTTCCGTGCTCTCCGAGCATCGGTTTCTCAAGGTTTCGGGCAGCAGGCATCTTTCTGCTTTGCAATCAGGGAAAGTTATTAAAGTTGAGAAAGGTAAAGTTCTGGGAAAACAAATTGATTACTCTTTAATTAATTCGAAAATGGTTTTTTTTTTTTCGGTCTCAACGTTTTGTTGTCTGGTTCTGGAGTTCGTTAGCTAAAAGACTGATTGATGATGTTTTCAGGGACTAAGATGCTTCTATTTTCAGTTGTTCTTTGTTTGTACTGTGGGATTGATTTCAGTTGTGAGTGTTTATGCCCATTTACTTTTTGGTTTTTTGAGGTGGAAGAATGCATTCCAGCTGCATAAATAAAGATTGTTGAGCACTGATTACAGAGGTGTTACGAGATTTATTACGCGTGCACATACTAAAATTTTAAGTCCATGTTTCTTTTCCGGTTCAGATATTGGTTTTGATTTTTTTTTTGGACTATTGAATATGTGGCTGACGATACATTTGATATTTAAATTTTCGAGATGCATCGATTGCAACATCTAGTCCATGATTTGATGCTTAGAGTATTAAAGGTGTTTTATTAAAGAACTTTACGGAGTTGTGTGGATAATGACATCTGATTCCTGGTAATCGACATCTAAAGACTACAGACATTTAACCAAATGATTTATGTGCCGGTGGCGTTCTTATGTGCTTTCAGTATATTTTAAACCTTTTTTTAACTTGTTATTTTCAGTGGGAGGAATTGAATGCTCAGATGCAAAAGTAAATGTGATATTCCAAGATGAGATGACTGAATATTGTGTTTGTAACTTCAGATTATGTTATGATCCCTGGTGGCTATATTCATTGCTTAAAGTTGCTCTCAGCGGTTAGTTTGTCAATAAGCAAGTGTTGAATTAATTGTCGAATATTTTGACTGCGTGTCATGGCAAAGGGTTTATCATATGAAACATTTATTCGGGAATGTTGTTTTTTTGGCGTTTTGTACCTTTCGTTTACGTCTTTCTTGTACATTTAAGTATGATTCATTTCTCCTTTCAAAAATTAATTTACTACATAAAATTATCTCTTGAATATGAAGTTGGTTATTATTTTAGGAAAAGTCTTTGCAAAATAACGGTAGTCAAAGCAACAACAACGAAGAGTCTCTAATCCCTAAGGCCTCATGACCTTGAGTTGCTTGCTATCTTTAATGCAATTATGTGCACATAATCATAATATCCATATGGAATAATACTATCCTAACGAGAAAAAGCATTTAGGTTGTACATAATTTCTATTCATAGAAAGGGCATCATATCTTTTCTCTTCATGCATTAGCGACTTCCACTTGTCTTATATACAGAGATGTGAATTTGGGTCATGGATAACCAGAGGTGGTAAGTATTGTGTGAGACAATTTTGAACAGCAGGAAAGGTCTGTTTATCCCAACTCAAATGCTTTGTCCCGTTCTTGAGATGTCTTTGACTTGGAATAGCTGTCTCTTGCGGTATGCTACTCTGTCCGATTGACGAGTTCACGAACTTTTGCATGTGACATATTTCATTTACGAATATATTTTTACCCGGTAGTTTTTGCAGTAGATGGTTGACTGGAAGATTTCTTGATGTTCTTTTGACAAGTGTTGTCTTGAATACTCTTTATCTTTTATTGTGTGCATGTAATATAACATAGTTATCATTTTTTTTTATTTAATAAATTTGTTAATTTTTGGGCTGAATTGTACTATTCCTAAATCCTACTGAAGTTCTGCTTGCTCTACTTGGTTTGATACGGAAACTCGCATATCATTAGAATCTTGTGTTGAATTGGGTTATTCCTATTGAAGCCATAGTCACCCTACTTTCTTTGACATTGAAAATTGCATAAGGCAGTTTCTGGTTCAGGGAAAGCTTATTTAACTGAATGACTATCATGATTTATTTTTCTGTGGAAAGTACAGTTATGGTTGTCTGTATGTCATGCTAGTTAGTTCTCACACATGCAAAAAGGAAACATGAATCTGTTTATGCCTTGTTGGATTGAATTTGCAGTTAGCGCATGAAATAAACCTTTTGATCAGCTCAATATCGAATGCTACCAGGAATTATTACTCGGGCAAATCTTGGGTCAGCGACTTGAAATGCCTGCAGATGGAGGGTTTGACATGCACTTTAGTGGACAGTATCAACTATGAGTTCATAAAAACTAATAGTTGTTTACATCCAAGCTCGTGCTCGAAATTTTTACCTGGCTAAGGGCTTGATAATAAACTATTTGGGCTTAATCGAGTTAAAGTTCAAATTTGAGCCCCATTCATTTAGTTTAAACTTGATTATCGAGATTTATTAGACAGAGGCTCAAACTCAGGCTGAAGCTATTAAACTCATGGAATTTTTGGTGTATTATAGAATATGAATTAAAATATTAAAAATTCACAAGCGGCTCGCGAACTATCAAGCTAAGTAACGTGTGCTCCAATCAGGTCAAAAGAAATATTCTAAAATGTTCTAGCTTGGCACAAGTTTGATGATTTTAAATAAAATTGAATATTATTCAAGTCAGTTAAAATATCTCGTGAACCGACTTTGGTTGTTTACGCCTCTAGTTGGCCATCAGCGTGCAATTTTTTTAACTCTCTTTTTACCATCTAGTGTCAGAATAATTAGTGTTTATACCTAGGATTATGACACGGGATTATTGGTTCAATCTTATCTTCTGAACTTTTGGTTCCCAATTTTTAGAGTGGCAGTGTATGGAATAATAGCTGGCATACATAGTGAGCCTTTGTCATAATGAGGCAAATGTAAGAAGAATAGTGACCATCTTATTATTTTGAATCTTTCATATAAATTCCCGTTGATGTGGTGGTAACCGTGTCATTTGAAGCTGCACACAAATTTAAATATGTTACTCTTGTAGCTTGAGGTCGTGATTTTTATTTATTTATTTTGTAACTTCTTGGATTTCTAGCATTCATTATACTGTAATGAGCTAAATATGATGATAGATGGCACAGGAGGCGAAGGCACTTGGAGCAAACTGCTTGATACTGATGGTGAAACTTGTATTGATCAAAAGGATTCAAACTACGACAGTGGCCAGGTACTTTATATTTTTTTTTCTTTTACTATTTTGAACTGCAACATTGCCCTTTTTCTATCTACAGTGAATTATTTTCATAGAAAACTTTGTTCTTTCTTGGGTAGGAACCTTATGAGTTAGTTGGATCAAATGCAACACATCCTTTGGATGAATACAAAAAGGCTGTAATATCGATCATAGAGGACTACTTTAACAACGGTGATGTAGAAGTTGCTGCTTCTGCTCTCGCAGAACTAGGATCAAGTCAGTACCATCCCTACTTTATTAAGTGCCTTGTTTCCATGGCCATGGACAGACATACCAAAGAGAAGGAGATGGCATTGGTTTTATTGTCAGCTCTGTATGCTGATGTTATAAATGCAGCCCAGATTAGGCAGGGATTCTTCATGCTGCTTGAATCTGCAGATGATTTGGCGATAATCATATTGGATACTGTTGAAATTCTTGCTTTATTTATTGCTCGAGCCGTGGTTGATGATATTCTAACTCCAGCTTTTATAACCAAGGCCAGAAAAATGCTTTCAGAAACCTCCAAGGGAGTTGAGGTGCTGCAAATTGCTGAGAAAAACTATCTCTCAGCACCCCACCATGCAGAACTTGTAGAAAGACAGTGGGGTGGAAGTACACATATTACTGTTGTTGAGGTAGAGAAAAAAATCACTAAGTTTCTTAGAGCCTATGTGGAGAGTGGAGATGCATCAGAAGCCTCTCGATGTATTAGACAGTTGGGTGTTCCATTTTTTCATCACGAAGTTGTGAAAAGAGCAATGGTTTTTGCCATGGAGATACCAACAGTAGAACCACTCATCCTGAAGCTGCTAAAGGAAGCTGCAGATGATGGTTTAATAAGTTCAAACCAAATGGCAAAAGGTTTTACTCGAGTATTTGAGAGCCTTGATGATCTTGCCCTTCATATTCCTTCTGCCAAGAATTTCTTCCACTCCTTTATTTCACAAGCAATGTCTGATGGATGGCTCGACACAGCTTACATAAAATCTTTGACTGAGGATGAGAAGAAAACAAACAAAAATGATGCAAAATCGAGGCGCTATAAGGAAGAAATTGTCACTATAATTCATGAATACTTCCTCTCGGATGACATCCCTGAACTGATTCGAAGCCTGGGAGATCTAAGAATGCCAAAGAATAACCGTATTTTTCTTAAGAAGCTTGTGACTCTAGCCCTGGACAGGAGAAACAGAGAGAAGGAAATGGCCTCTGTTTTGCTCTCAGTGCTTCATATAGAGATCTTTTCAACAGAAGACGTAATCAATGGTTTTATTATGCTACTGGAATCCGTGGAAGACATGGCACTTGACATTTTAGACGCTTCAAGCGAACTTGCCTTTTTCCTAGCAAGGGCTGTTATAGATGATGTCCTCACCCCACTAAACTTGGAAGAGATAGCCAGCAGGCTGCCACCAAATTGTAGTGGCAGTGTGACTGTGCATTCAGCTCGATCACTCATAGCAGCACGTCATGCTGGGGAGAGGATCTTAAGGTGCTGGGGCGGTGGTACAGGCTGGGCTGTGGAGGATGCAAAGGACAAGATTCAAAAACTTCTCGAGGAATACGAGAGTGGGGGTGTGCTAAACGAAGCCTGCCAATGCATCCGTGATTTGGGCATGCCTTTCTTCAATCATGAGGTGGTGAAGAAAGCTTTGGTTATGGCGATGGAGAAGCAAAATGACGGGATACTGGATTTGCTGCAAGTTTGCTCTGATGAAGGGTTGATTACAATTACTCAGATGACGAAAGGTTTCAGCAGGATCAGAGATGGGCTTGAAGATCTGGCTCTTGATGTTCCAAACGCTAAGGATAAGTTTAGGTTTTATGTGAAGTATGCTGCGGAACGAGGTTGGCTCACGCCTTCGTTTGCGGCTGCACAAGGAGATGCAGTTGCATATTCTTGATAAGAAACATGCATTTGTGGTTTTTTGTCATATGATATGATGTATAGACTATAGAGGTGGTCATGTGCTGCATGAAATAGGTTTGGGTGTTTGGTACGATGGCTTAGATGCATATATTTTGTATTTTACATGGTATTTTTGGAGTAGCTAGTGTGTCATAAACAAATTTATGAACGATTTGGTACATACAAATGGCAGTATACTGAAAATTTTGAAATTGAATTACAAATTTAGTGCATCTATTTTACTTTATTTTATAGAAGAATCGAGTTGTAATGAGATATATCTTTGAAAAATGATTCGATAGTTATCTATTGAATTATAGAAAAAAACTCCTCTAAAAAAAAGAATTATAGAAAAATGCTTCAATAAAATCTTTAATTTTTCGAATAATATATCCTTTTTTTACCAGAAAATTCGTATCCTATTTTATTTTAATAAATAATACTCGTTACTAGGCAGTTTTTTTGGATGAAAATTATGCAGTTTTAAATTTTAATGATACTGCAGATGAAATGTAGCTCATCTGACACCAAAGTTTCAAGTATAGGACAAGGTCTCGGGTTTGAGACTCAATTATAACAAAAATTCCCTCCCCCAATTCAAAAAAAATAAAAATAAAAAAATAATAATACTTAGGGCATCCACAATAGCAAAGAGTCCCGGAGAGCTTTTTCGTGCTTCTCTCTCCGCCACATCAACACCACCTCAAAAACATAAAACCTTATTCAATTTTCCACTATAACAAAAACTCAAACAACTTTTTGATGGACCCCACACTCAATTCAAATATTTAAAATATCAATTTATTTTATATATTTATATATACTTAATTTATATAAAGAGCTTATTTTTATTAATAATATTGTGTATTTTTGTGTGTGAAAGAATTGTAGCATGAAAAACTGAAAATATGCAGTGTATTTATAGGAAACTTTTAACGGCTATTTTTAATTAAAAATATATATTTTAACATTTTTTTTAACTTTACATGCAAATTAAAAATACAAACAAAATAAACAAAAGGCAATACACGTGTCTGCATAACAGATATATATATATTATTAAATTAAATAATAAAAAATATTAATATATATAATATTTAATAATAAAAAATACTAAAAAAATTTGAAGTAACGGATACAATAAATTAAAAAGAAAAGACGAAAAAGAAGAAAAAAAAAACGGTGGAGGAAGAAAAGTGTGTATGTATATATAATATATAATAATGGTTATATTTATATATATTTAAATAATAAAAAAAATTTAAAAAAATTAAAAGCAAGAGTTGTCTGACAAGGGCTCTTTCCCTTAAGCCACGTGGGACAGTGAGCTCCCACTGTGGATGCCCTTATACATGGAAATCAAGGAAGTATAACACCATAATATAATATGGCGAATTAGAATAATTTAATATAAAGAAGCTATGAATTTTACGATAAATAATGATTATATTTAAAATTTAAAATTTATAACTTAATTATAAATAAAAATTTAAATTAAATTTCTTTACAAATATATATGTATTTTTTTAAAAAAAAAAGTTTCAATTTTGTGTAATGTTTTTTTAGCGTAAATTTTTGTAATGTTTATATAATTTAAATGCATCTAAATTTTACAAAATAAAATTATTTGTAAAAAATTGGATTAAATTTTTTTATATATAAATTAAGTGTTTTGTATAGAAATATAATATTTAATACATACTAGTGCTCATCTGCACCCTCTTGTAGAGTTAGAATAATTATTTAAACATGACAATTTTTGTTATTTTTAAATTAATGATTTTTAACACTATTTTTTTAAATATTAAGAGTGATATAACTGTTTAAATTTTAAAATTTTAGAAATATAGATATTATGGATCTAAAAATACTTAAATAATTAAAAAATTTTGAAAACTGGATAAAGTTACCTCAAAACACCTAAAATAATTACAAGGGTCTAATGCTTTATAGATAGTATATATATAATCTGGGTTCCAGTGTTTATCCTAATATGGGACATATGATCCATGCATAAACATTATTTTGATGTAAATAATTTCAAAGTAGTAAGGATTATGTTAAATTTAAAAACAATATGCAATAATTTTTACAATTTATCATAAAAAGATAATTTAATGATAATTTTTGGATAAGGAATTATATAATCGTTTTCATGCAGTGTTTCTAATTTCAATAGTGTGTATGTATATCTATTCTATGTGTAGTGTTATATTATTTTTTTTTTGAAAGAGTAGTGTTATATTATTTTACTATATAACTAAAGTATAATCTCATATCGGTGAAGCATATTACATTTAATATAACAGCTAAATTTATATACACACAAATTCAAAAATTCACAAATCATACAAATTACAAATATTTTTATATAAGTATATAAATATATCATTATCTTTTTCTTTTTCTTTTTAAAAAATGCACACACTATCCAACAATAATTGCCTACTACAACAAAATAATTTTTTTTTTTTTGAGTTGAGTTGGAGGAGGAAATTATCATAATGGATTCGAGATTTCATATCATATTTGGAACATTGTTGCTAGATAAACTACATATCATTGGCAACAAAAAAAAATCACAAATATTTTCTTTATAATGGATCATAATTATATATAAAATTAACTTATCTTAATAATAATAATAATAATAATAATAATAATAATAATAATAACAACAAGTCAACTAAAATAAAATAAGAAGTCAACTAAATAGAAGAAAACAAGAAAAGAAAGTGGAACGTTTATTTCCATTTTTTTTTTTTTTTTTCACATGTTTGCCACTTCGGCAGGAAAAATGTCCCGACCTCACCCAGCGGCCGCCGTTCCGCCGCCCGTAGGAACCGAAAATCTTGCCGGAAACACGTCTCCACCGCCTCTACCTCCGGGAACGATGGTCGTGGCTGATCTCAATATCGAACCGCCGGAGTCAGACTCTCACACCTGTTCTTCGCTGTTTCCTGTCTCAAGGTTTTGGCTTTTTCCATGCTTCTGCTATATATTTGCTAAATTATTTTTATTAGTAATTTTTTCTCTACATTTTGGTATTTCCGACTAGAATTATCTTATGTGTATGTGTTATAATCTTATAACATTGTATTTTTACCTCGTGAGTTGAGTGTGTGGATTTGGACCCTCCAAATGTAGCTGAGGCACGCCGAATTAAGGCCCTTTTGAACGATTCTTTGAAGCTTGTTAGTATGCTTCTTAGTTCTAATGTTATTTACTGTGAGTGAGTTGATTAGGGACGAGCACGTTCACAGATAAATAATCTGTTTGTTTAAGTATGCATTTATAATTTCTGAGCTTCATTAGGAATGCATATCTGTATTTAAGAGGTGGATTAGATGCGACAAAAATGAGGCTGCGGTGATCGATGAGTTGTTTTATTCAATTAATATGTTGTGATTATTTTTCGGGTCGGTTTTGAAAATATCCATGAATCTGGCAATTATGAGGATGATTTTAATGAAATAAATCAATAAGAAGGGTACCTAATGTCGAATTTAAGCAGAATCACTGTTGATTTTTCACTGTAAGATCGAAGGTATTCATTTCTTGTTTACTTTTTTCCGTTCCAGGAGCCTAAGCTCAGGTCTTTCCCTTTTCTAATCAAATTATATCTGAGCATTATCCAGGAAGCCGTTGTCGCACTGGCTATAAAATTTGCGTAATGATTATGTATTAGTAAATATGAGAGCTCCTAGTATTGAATTTATGTAACATTTACAGCATCAGTTAGATTTAGCTTTTATCCTAATCTGTTGAATGCTAAAATTTATCTTTTTTGTCTGCCTGGTAATAATATATCATAATTAATTTTTTTTTTTTTTTTTCATAAAAGAATCTCCAATAAGCAGGACACAGCCATATTTCTATTTATCCTCATTCTATTGCTCATCAACCTTTTTCTCTGATTTGAGCACCCGTGTTTCATTTTCTCCTAATTCCTTAAACAAAGAAATACACTTTTTTACTTTTTAATTGTGGCCCAATCCACACTATGCATACATCAGTCTATCTAAGTGAATGAAAGGCTGAGTAGAAAACTTTTTTATTTCAGCTCGAGTGATATCTGTCATTTGTGAATGAAAGGCTGAGTAGAAAACTTTTTTATTTCAGCTTGAGTGATCTGTCATTTGTTTGATAATGTCAATATTATCCATTGATTTTTAACTTTAATTGTTATTTATGTAGGACGATTACCGATGAAACAATTTCAGAAAAGATCGCGTTGATGCATAAAGATGTAGACATGTTGGATGTGGAAACTTCCCAATCCAAGAAAGTTGGGAAATGTCGTTCCAGAACTAGTAAGCCGGAGTACCCTCCTGATTGCTGTGGAGCTGATACAGACGCTGACCAAAATGGTCTAGGGGTACCCAGTTCTCGTGAGGAAAAAGTTAGCAGTCTTAAAACTGTAAGTTTTTGTTTTCACATCTTCACCATGATTTGCACCTGAACCTGAAAACAAATTAATGCAAGGAAAAGGACTGGACACTCTCCTGTGTGTCATCCTTCTTGAAATGGTGAAGTTTCCTTTTCCTTTAATTGACCTGCCAATGTCTCATACTCGGAGACGATAAAAGGAAGAATTTTTTTTAGAAGTTTTCATTTGAACTGTTTTTAGCCAGTACAATAAAATATTGTGCAACAACTAGCCTAAGTTTTATAAAATATTGTTCGCGCCAACTGTTCATTGTTTAATTTTGCTGTGTTGAGCTCTCTATCTGTTTTGACATTTTAGCTTGGGCTGGAGACTATAGAATATGTAAAGCATCATTAGAGTCTTCCCACCCAAAGATAGATATGTGATTGATTTCCTATATATAAGTTGTCAACTAGTAGCTTTTGTTCTTGGGCCAATCGTATGTGGCATCCAGTTGACATTTTATCATGTTGTTCTTCTTATACAATGAAAAGCTGATTTCTTTTTTTCGTTCTTAGAGAAATTTTATCTACTCTATTTATGGAATTAGTACCACATGGTTATCACTAGCCTTCTTTCAAATCTACTTCTCACATGGTGGAATTTAGTTTATTTGGAACAAAAAAGCACAAAGAGGGTACATCATTTTCTGATTTGATTTTTGAGACATGAAAAATTGTGCAATTCCATGTATACATGGGACAACTTATCATTTCTGTCAGATTTAAGATGGCTAATATTCAGGTGATTATAAATGATCCATAGTACAATATTTAATGCTTAATCCTTTTATGTCACATGAACTGCCCGAATGGATTAGCAAGGGTATCTTAATCGAATATCTACAATGAATGAATCTAAGATTGAGGATTTAGAACCCATTGCCACAAGTACTCAATCTGGTAGAGGCGCTTCTGCATGTATTAAATTGCACCATGCTGACCTATTTAAATGTCAGGGATTGGCACATGTTGCACGAAAGATGCCGAAGAATATGCATTCTCATTTTATACTTGGGTTAATGTATCAACGAATGGGCCAACCTCAAAAGGTAGCCTGCTAACCTTTTGTATGTTTATGCATGTTTTTGGTAGCATCCTCTATAATGAAATTATTTCTAGGCAATTTTGGCATATGAAAAGGCAGCTGAGATATTACTTCGCTCTGAAGAAGAAATTGACAGACCAGAGTTACTTTCAGTGGTTCAACTCCATCATGCACAGGTGGTTAACTTTTATGCTGAAACTGCAATAGCATTATGAATTTGACTTTTTCTTAATTCCCTTGATTAACTTGGTTATTAATTAATTCATCCCTCATGCAGTGTATACTGCTAGAAAGCTTTGAAAACTCAAACTTGGATGAAGAACTTGAATCGCAAGAACTTGATGAAATTTGTTTGAAAATGAGGGAGTCCGTCAAGACAGATGTTAGACAAGCATCTGTTTGGAACACGCTCGGTTTACTACTACTTCGAACAGGTCGCTCGCAGGTGCAAATAGAAATATTTTTGTGTCAACAAGCTAGTGTAGGCTTTTATTGTAAGATATTAAATTAACTCTACTCCCGCTCTTCCATAGAGTGCTATCACCGTATTTTCTTCTTTGTTGGAGATTGCTCCTGACAACCTGGATTGCCTTGGAAACCTTGGAGTCGCATATCTTCAAGGGTAAGTGGAAAACATGATGTTTATATCTTAGGCATGTGAAAGGACTTTTTTGGAATTTATTCATGTTTTTGAAAATTCTTTTTTTTTTTCCCAGTTATTTGTTTGATGGAGTTTTCTCAAGAGGTGCAAGTTGGTTGGGCTGTTTGTTTTTAAACTTATGATAAGATCGAACAATTATGCAATCTTACGTTTTCTAAGTGGTCACATCCAATAACATTAATTCAGTCACATGTTATCCACAATTGATTTATTTGAAAAATATGTCATGTACATGCCTCGCAATATGCAAATACAAGTGTGTTATACTGTTGATGTTTCTTGGTAATCTGAAATAAGGCAGCATTCAGATTAGTAATAAAATCAAGCAGTTGGATATAGATGCATTGACATGTTTGTTCATAGTTTGAGTAAATATATTGAAGTTGGTGGCTTGTTTTGCAACTATATTTGTTAGTTTACAGACGAGCTATCTTTTATGGATGCATATTGTGCTAATTCACATATGATAGCAATTGCATTATTCATCATGCATGTTGAGCTAATTCACATATGATAATTTGATGGTTGTAATAAATTATGTCCCAGTGGGCATTTGGAGCTTTCAGAGAGGTGTTTCCAAGATTTGGTTTTGAAAGATCACAATCATTCTGCAGCTTTAATCAACTATGCGGCCATCCTTTTATATAAATATGGTTCAGTGGTCTCAGGTATCCCTTTTGAAATTTAACTGAAGTCAGGATGTCTAAGATGTTGTGTCAGGGTCTTGAGTCTTGACTCAACTAAGGAGCCCAACCATTCTTTGGTCAAATCATAATTCACAACTTGGAACCTTTTTTCCGAAGTTCACCCCACATTTTATTTCACATTTTCAATCAATATTAAAAACATAGTCATTACATAATATTTCTTGCTCCTTTTTTTTTCTACTAATAGGTATACTATTTCGTCTATTTTATATATGCATATCGCTACGAGTGCATTTAGATTAATAAGTTGTCTAACAAAAAGTAATTTAAAAGAAAAAGCATTTTTAAGCAGAAAGTGGTGTTTGCATGGACAAGATTTTATTTTATTTTTATCTGACGGATAAGTTTTTTTTAAAACTACTTAAAAAAGTACTTTACTAAAAGCTAAAAAATTTGAGTTTTTTTGTTTCTGTTTCTGTTTCTGCTTCTGCTTCTGCTTCTCCTTCTACTGAAAAGAAGCTTTCTTTCACTATTTTATCCTAACATAAAAAACTGCTTCTGGTTTTCCTAAAAACACTTTCTTTAGCCACAGCTTCGCTATCCAAGCTGGTCCTTTTCAGAATTCTTATTCAAATGCAAATCAATATTATCTTCAAAAAATACTGTAGAGCTCTTCCATAAATTTTATAATTAGATATGGATGAAAGTCAAACTGAACGCCACCTAAGTTTCTAGTTCATAAGGATGCTTGTCTCTGGCATAATGCGCCTAAATCCTATAATCAGCATTAGCATTGTTGATTACTTAAAACGGTTTTCTTTTCCTTCGGTCAGATTTAGATACTACTATTCTGAAGTTTTTTCTTGTATAGGTGCTGGGGCCAACGCTGATACCAGAACTTTTGCGGATCAGGTTGAGGCTTCGAATGTTGCCAAGGAGTGTTTATTAGCTGCTGCAAAAGCTGACCCCAGGGCAGCTCATGTATGGACAAATCTGGCCAGTGCATATTATTTGACTGGTGATTACAAAGCTTCTGGAAAATGCTTGGAAAAGGTACTTCTGGCCCCTTAACTTTGATCACTGCTTTTCAGCAGTATTGGCTTTTTTTTTTGGTTTGTTTCTGTTATTTTATTTTGTACTTTAATTTCCGGTAAGTTATCTCATAGACGAAGTTTTATCCTTTTCTTAAATCCAATATTTTTACTCTACGTGATTGGTATATCTATCAACTTTTTTCTGTTATATGGTGTTAAGATTTCAAGTTCTTTGCTCTTGCCTTCTTGCTTTATAGGCTGGAAAACTGGAGCCAAATTGCTTAGCGACACGATATGCTATTGGAGTTCACCGAGTCAGAGATGCAGAAAGGTCTCAGAATCCTAATGAACAGCTCACTTGGGCTGGGAATGAGATGGCTTCTCTGCTAAGAGAAGGAGATTCCACAGCCATTGAGCCTCCCATAGCATGGGCAGGTCTTGCTGTGGCCCACAAAGCCCAACATGAGATTGCATCAACATTTGAAATTGAGCGACAGGAATTGCTAGAAGTTAAAGATCGTGCTATGTACAGTCTTAAGCAGGTTATATTTTGTATCCTCTCATGAACGTGGTTCTGTGTTCTACACATTCATGGTAATGTTTTTGAATAATTCTTAATAAAACTTGGAACTTTTCTGAGGGATTGAAAACATTGGAGAAACCAATTATATATGGTATAACATACCGATCTTATTAAAGAGGAGTTTTTTATCATATAATATATCATCTTCACATAAGGGGAAGATTTTCTATCAAGTGTAGTCCTAATCCTAGAATTTTCTAGTTTCATATGGTTCATGTCTTCTTAACTAGAAACAATTTTTCACTTTTACTTCTTCTTCCGTTGATTGTATGCCTAGGGACTATAAAATGTTGATGTATCACAAAAGGAGAAGCAGATCAGAATGGAATCAGAAATTTCCGTATACTCAACGATTCAAAAGTTATTAACATAAATTGAAAATAAATTCTGTTTTCGACAAAGTGTAAGAAGCCCCTCCATGGTGATGCTGCATACTTGGAAATGTTGTGGAGTGTCATTTACTATCCTTTGTGGGTGTTAGCTGTCTTGAAAAAACAAAAATGAGATGATTGATTTGTTTTTTTTTTTGTTGATAAAATACTAATTTATTAATATATTCAGGTGATTGATTTTTTTTTTTGATAAAATACAAATTTATTAATAAATTCTAGATGATTGATTGCGTCTTTGACGTTCAAGATGGCACTTGATGATTAATTTTGGCACCTTACATATATATGCATGTATTAGAAAGAAGTGGACTAATGTCACGTAAAATTTTGTTTTTTGTTTTTGTTTTTGTTTTTGACGTCCCTTTCTTATATGCTTTCTTCCATTAATCAGGCAATAGGAGAAGACCCGGATGATGCTGTGCAATGGCATCAAATTGGCCTTCATTGCCTTTATACTCAGCAATTTAAAATGTCTCAGACATACCTCAAGGCAGCAGCCATTCGTCAGAATGACTGTGTTTACACGTGGTCAAATCTGGGTAAGTGCAATTTTTAAATCTTTTTTGCTTCAGAACATGTATATTTAATGTGTCGTAGTTTCTATCTTTCACCATTTTATATACCTGAAAATTCTTCTCAGGCATCTCACTACAGCTACTGGAGCAAAATGCACAGGCTGAAGAAGTATACAAACATGCCCTGTCCTTAGCTACATCTCCACAGGAACACACTATATTCTCCAATCTTGGGAATTTTTATCGCCAGTTAAGAAAATATGAACGCGCAAAGGCAATGTTCAGCAAGGCTCTTGAACTGCAGCCAGGATATGCTCCTGCATATAATAATCTCGGTCTTGTTTTTGTAGCTGAGGGTCGCTGGGAGGAAGCCAAGTTCTGCTTCAACAAGACTCTTGCATTAGATCCATTACTAGATGCTGCCAAATCTAACATGATTAAAGTGGATATATTGTGCAGAATGGATACATCCTTGCCTTAATGTCTCACATCAATTGGTTTCTTCTCTAATGAAGGTAATGCGTATTTCGAGTGTTAACCATTATAACAAACATAAAATCTCTTGTGAGACGGTTCATGGGTCAATTATTTTGTAAGACAGATTTTCTATTTGGGTTACCGATTAAAAAAATATTATTTTTGATGTCAAAAGTAATACTTTTTATTGTAAAAAATATGGGCAAGGTAGATCAATCTCACCGTCTCCCAAAAGACCTACTTTTTAGCATGTGCTTTTCCAAAATGCAATTTGAGATGTAAAGCCAGATGATTATGTGAAGTTTGATTTGTTTTAGTTTAATTTTGTTTACTAGAGGAGACAATGAAGCACCAGCTTTCGACAGAGGAAAGACGGGACAGGTTGTGAGTAGCTTCTCAACCAGAGGGGGCGTCATCTTCTGGTCAGGGCTCTCCAAGTAAGAAAATCTTGTGTGCTGACATTGCATCACTTTGTCCATGCCCGAGAGTCCAATTGGGAGATCTATGGCTTCTAATGGTTGACGATGCAACAGAAACTATTGCATATTAGATCATTTCATTTCTAGCTAATACATTCCATACTCTGTAACCTTTTGGAAATCTGGTCCTGAGGTCTTCTAATAGGATGAGAAGGCAAGTATTGAGAAAGACAACCATAGAGCATATATATTATATGGAAAGCTTAAAGCTTACAACATTTGTGATTTTTTCGAAAGTGGTTTCTTTTCTTGTTTCTTTCCTTTTCTTAAGAGTTCTCGGATATTGTATGAACCAACAAAATGGTGAAACTATGTGCACCAACATGTAGTTGCTGCCTGTTTATGCATTCAAAGCACGAATTTATCCTCAAGTAGCATCATGTAATCAGTAATATACTGAATAACAGACCAATTTTTTTTCTGCTAAAAGAGTAAATACTATCACACTAACGTTCGTCGAATCAATATGTATACAATGTGAATGATAAACTTGCCATATATTGTGTTCAATCACAATGAAAATAACAAAACAAAACTTAATTACAATAATTAAGAGGTACAACAGCAACAAAGAATGCAACATTGAAGGCCAATATATCATCATGAAAAGTTTAGTAGCTTGCTTCTATGTACTTGATGTCCACTGAACTTAGCTAGATCAACTGTTAGCTGGTGCAGGACACGAGACTCTAGAGTTAACAGACATGCTTGTATTACCAGCTTCGATGACGTCTCTATCTGAAGTCTGCGTGTCTGTATATGGGGCTTGAGCGATTACCCTGGATTCAGCAATATAAATCATTCAGCTTGGATCACATTGAGTTGAGTGCAGAGATTTAAGCAATGATCATAAGTTAGTAAGCATGCAAAAGATGGAGAGTACCTTTCCTTGCGTTTCTCTAAAAACCGAGCCAAAGACTTTCGGCGAAATTGAGGTACAGTGCCTGAACAAAATGAAGAAAACATCAATAAAAAGTATCATAAGAACTGAAGAAAACATGAATCAAAGAGAAACCCAAAATTACTTGAAAGTAAGGTAGCACTAGCAGGATCAGATCCAAACGAGTTGATGACATTTTTAGGCTCTATTCTACTGGAAGAAGGTAAGGTAACTCCTGGATTTAGTGTAGTTCTGTTGTTGATAGTAGAGTGAGACATGCTGAGAGCTGTTATGGGTATGCGCCCTGAATGGTAGGGGTTTGAGCCATATGGTTGGCTTACAACAAGTCCATCAAGAACAGAAGACTGAGGCATGGGTGCTTGAACCGGAGCTACTGGAACCGTCGTGCTTGAAGGCGTGGTAGGCCCGTTTCCAGCTAATAGCATGATTGCTTGAGCCTGCATCCATCCAACAAAATGAATCCCACAAAATCAAGAAAAGAAACTAAATGAGATATATCATATGACGCACCTTCTGGGGAGATATATTATCATATACGCACACTGAACCAGCGTAGAATAAGGTCAACTGAGCAGGGGCAGTTGAGATCTTGGGAATATTTCTGCCAAAAAATTCCAGTTTGATTCAAACATTTAGTTATTTTCCTCATAGTAAGATTCAAATTCATGTTCTTATATCAAGGTTCTACCTCCATGTCTCTGTCATACCTTAAATCTGTGGTTCCCACGACAGGGCTGCTAGAAGGAATGGCTTGGATGTGATGAGCCCTCGAAATTCCTGCAAGAGGCTGTGGGCTTGCAGGACCTATCAGGTGCAGTCCGGTAGGCGAAACCGCCGCATTTTCTTGATTGAGAATGGATCGATGGATCGTACGTGAGTCAAGGTGCTTTGCAGGATACGTAGTCATCTTGTACCAAGGTCCCGTTTGCTTTTCAGGAACCACGTTTTTCTGAACACCACAAATCGAAAATACAATAAAAAAAAAAGTCTACAAACAAAAGCACAGAAGCCATCCTCTCAGAACTTGTGAATCAAACACGGATATGATTCTTCATAAACACAAATCGAGGATGCAAACCTGCATGACACCAGAGTAGGGATTGTGATCAGGGCCAAAAGCTTCAGTAGTTGTTATGGACACCAACCCAGTCGACGCCAGGGAATCGAAACCCGTCTTGGGTTTTTCTTCATGCACATCCTGGAAAGATAAGAGCTGAGGAAGAGCTGAAGCCTTGTTTGAGAATGACCACTGCATTGCTAAACTTCTTGCTGGAGCTATACAACCAAAATACAAATCAATCAATATAATCAAACAAGATACCGCCTTTTCGACGAATTCATGCACCTCGTTTCAAGCTAAATTACCTGATTCTCAATGACCACTTAACAGTAATATACAAAGGCTACTTTCAAAACTGCGTGCAATATCAAACTACTGCAAATTGTACAACATTTCAACACCAAATAACAATATAATACAGGAGTTTCTTTAAACATGCAACTCAATATGTGGCTTTAAACTGAATAAATGGACAAAAAATATGGCAACTTGTATATTATTTTAACATCAATCACAGGGAGTATAATACATGAGTTTCACTTAAATAACTCAAAGTGTGGCTGGAAAAGGGATGCGAACATGTTGATCCACTTTAAAAAATTAATTTTTAGCATCTCATGCGCAGTATAATACCATGAATTATTGTACTGATTGATGCGGTACCTGTATAGAATATACAAATCCATATGGTCAAATCAGTTTAAATCTATTAAATATACACCAGATTATTTAAAATATATAAAAAAAATCCTTCTCATTGTGGCCAGGTATAATATATTCATCCGTGATATGATATGTTATTGTAGCACAAAAATATTAAATATATTGGGGGTGACGTCTTCTTGAAGGTGACATCTCATTTTAAAATATAAACACTGTTGCTTTACAAATATATATAATAATTAAATATCTTTATTGGGTGCATGTTGGCATATTTAACTATCACAAGAAACCCACAAGGGAAATTAATATTAGAAATACTGCGCTATCGCAACAGACAAGACATAAAATCTACTGCTAAATTTTGGCGTTGCATCATCATCTTATTTTATACTGTATTCATCTTGAATATACATTTTATTTTATTTTGCACATGGTCTTGACAAGATAAAGTTTACAAATAAAGTTTCTATTTTATCTATATTAAACTAATTTAAAAAATAAATATTGCATATTTTCCAATATTTAATTCATAGAGATATATTAGTAAAAAAAAACAAAAAAAAAATTCTAAATATAGAAATTAGACTACATATATATTTGATATAACCAAAAAAACGACTTATATAATCATCGCAGTATATATATAACCAATTTATTTTCATGAGAACCGTCGATCCGATCCATACATATGACGGATATATTTCGTGAGATAGATCGACCGATTATATACATGCAATGAAAATAATTAACTTGTGAAACGCTTTGTCTTCGATATTTGACTAGCATCCACTAATTATCATCACGATGCCGAATAAATATATAAAATACAGCATGATATAATTTTAAAAACTCGGAAGGCCTGAATAATGCAACCTGAATCTCAAATGTGCGCCGTAAACGCCACAACAAAAATATATATAATTAACACACAAGAGTGATTATTTTACTGCCCATTTGAATTATATATATTCTCACAAAACGTGAACAATCCACCCCCTGACTCCATACATGATACATTATTTTACTCAAAGCAACATCACATACTACATTTATATACTATACAAAAACAAAAGTATATATATTTATATAACCACAATTTGACAGCTGGTGATAAGCATTGAACTTGAAAGAAACTCTACTTCAATTTGTATTTTAAAAATCAAACACCTACAAGGAAATAATGGAGTTCATGTTCCTATCGGTTTCCCGAAATATATCAAGTGTTTCGAAGTTCAAGCTTCTAATATCTACGAAAACATATCCACAAACCACGCACAAAATACATGCAATAAGCAAAATTTCTAGATTTCTAGATTTTAGCTAGTTAATAAATTGGATTTGAACATAACTCAACCCCGAAAGCTAGCTCAAGTAAAAAGGTCGTCCAAGACCTTATATCGTTATCCTACTAACGTGAGACATATCTTAATACAGCTCGTTCCTATACAAGCTGCGGAATATATGAACAGGAAGAATTCGGAAAACGAATAGAAAAAAGCATAAGCGTCGGATTCTGATTACCGGAGTCGTAGATTTCGTCGGGGGTTTCGTTCTTCACCGTCAATCCCATGAAATCTCTCTCCATGTTCGCCTCCAACAGAAAATCCTCAAATGGCTGCGAATATTAATGGAGAAATCAAGCACCAGATTACTTCTGTGTAGTGGTGGTTGATTTGCTGAGAATGGCGAGGAAGAAAGAGAACATGCACATTTGAGGAGACAACATATATATATTCATATTATAGGGGAGAAACATGAAGACTTTGATGAGAGAAGAGAATAACAATAAACAATAATAGTCTCAAAATAATTTTAAATGATGACACAACATACATGATCCAAATAGGATATTCAAAAAAAATATTAAAATATTCAAACACAAAGATATAAGAAATATTTTGGAAATAATCAAGTATGTTGTGAAACGATTTTAAATATTTATGAGACTGAGTTGATTTGATCTTATATATAGAGATAGCAATAATAATTCTGATATAAAAAATATTATTTTTTCGTGAGTCGAATTGGATATGAAATTCGTCATAAAATAAACTAGGAGATAATTTCACAATAGTTTTTGTATTTGAAAACGTGATGAAGATTTCATATTTGATAAGAAATTTTAGCTAGGGGCAAATTTATCACTATTATCCTTGATGTATTTTGGAAAAAAAAATTTCAAATAAAGTGGAGGGATAATTTTGTAATTTCATATAGAATGTGTAACCCAATGTATAACCTTCTATGTATATGTAGCATTTCCCTTATTTGAATTGGTATTAATCATGAAATAAAATCAGAATATTAAATCCATACGATGACATAATTGGAAACAATTTATCGTATAACTGGTCTGATCGTGCGTGTAAAACCAATATTTTGGTGCGAAACATAAATTAATGTATCCTTGTTTTATGTCATCTTAAGTTCGAGTTCCACTTTGAAAAAGAAAAAAAAAAAAGTTCGAGTTCCGCAATAATTTGAATTTAAAATATAAAAAGATTGAACGTTTGTTGTTTTCACAAAAAAATTATATTTTGTGATAGTGATTCAATTTTAAATTGTACAATAACTCAAGAGCATCTGATAACGACATTTATTGCTACGTACTAAAAGTCTCATTCCTAATAATTGTTATTTTTGCAATCCACGAGAATCAAACACACAAACTTATCTTTGATATTATAAAACTAAGAGTTTTATCAATAATTATAGTTTGTGATAACGATAAACCAATCTTTTAAGCTCGTATAGTGATTCAGTGTCACGTTTCAATTGTCCTTGTGCCAATAACAATTATGGCTTTAAATATATATTATTCACATTTTCTAATTTATTGTATATATATATTTAATTAATTTTAAATATAAAAAGGATAATATGGTTTAGAATTTAAATGGATGAAATGATCTTTTTTATAAAATAAAAAAATAAAATATTAAAGGTAGTTATTTTTATAAGTGTTTTTGGAGGAACTACAAATAAATCCACCCAACAATTATATAACATTTTTATGTGAACTATAAATGGTTTATTATAATTTCTGGATGTTTTTTTTTCATGTTTTTCAAAACCGAACCGGACCGGCCGGTTCGATCAGGAACCGGTCACTGGTTCGGTCTGGATTGCTCCTAAAAACCGTTTTTAAGGTCAAAACCGGTCAAGAACCGGTCGAACCTTCGAACCGGTCGAACCGGTCAAAAACCGGCCCAAAACCGGTCAAGAACCGGTTCAACCGATTTTTCGATTTTTTTATTTATTTTTTTGAAAAAATATATTTTTAATTTTAAAACCTTAATTTAATATTTTAATATATATATATATATACAATATTATTTTAAATTTGTACTTCATGAAAAATATTATTTTAGTAATATTAGATTTTTTTTAATTAATTAATTAATTTTTAAAAAATATATAACTAAAATTAATATTTTAAATATATTTATATAGTTATTTAGTTTTCAAACTATGATAAATCTATATATTTTTCTATTTATATACATCTTTTAGGTTTTAAAATTTTAAAATATATTATTAATTATATTATATTATATAAACGGTTTTTCGATCCGACCGTCCGGTTAAAACGGTCCGACCGATTGAATCGTTTTTTAAAGTAAACCGGTTCGATCACCGGTCCGGTTATGAAAACATTGGTTTTTTTTTTCAAAAAAATTTAAAAAATTAGTAGATTATTTTTTATATATTAATTTTAGAGTTATGCTATAAGTACACATACGATTACACACTACTTTTGAAATTAATAAACTATCTCAGATTCACTTTACCTGTAATCGCTATTTTCGAATTGCATTTTGTGATAATTTGTAACTATGTGCATAACTTTATTGTATATATAGTATATTTTTTCTTTTAATTTTCCTTCAGTTTTATTAATCAACATTTATTGGTAAAAGACATTTGTCACATATGTCAATTAATTAGACGAAACCACCAATCACGTTAAATTCTCACGTTATTTGTTGCCATAAATATATTTAATTTCATATTTTACCTGATGATACTAATATTAAATTAAACAACAATTAATAAAAAAATATTAATTTGTTTAATGTGCAACAAATATTTTATTAATCTGTTATAATCATGGTTGAATAGTGATGCAATTTTTTTAAATCGAAATGTTTTTTTTAATATTTAATCCGCGTGAAAGAAGTCGTCTTGTTTATAAGATATTATAATGAGAATTAAAATATAAGGCCATTTAAAAAATAGGGTAATGCAGATGGTACATTGTACAGATTCAATATTATTTCTGTACTCAAAACATAAAAAAATATTTAGTTTAATTGCTCGGAATAGTACACGATTAACATTAGAATATAATAAAATATAAGCACGCTTTATATAAAAATGGGATATAATAATATGTGAATCGAATATCTATATATAATTAACATTATATTACGTTAATGAATAAAATTTTAAAAAAAAATTGTGCCGAAAGTCAAGATCCACAAATTTAATAATTTATTATTATGAATCAGCCTTACTTTGAAAGCGCAGGTTGATATTATTATTATTTTGACGATTGAATAAGCAATATCTTTCTTTCTTTGTTCACTTAAATAAACTGTTGAGATATAATAATTGTTTTTGATAGATAGAGTGATCAAATTATGACAATTGAACTGCTGTATGAATTAAGATATATATTTGAGTTGCGTCGTTAACTACAACAGTTATATATTCTCTCTGTCCAGATTATATGGTCATTTTTTTCCACACGGACTAAAAAAAAATCATTGAAAAGTAAATTATATACAAACTTCTCATTTTATCCCTATTTAATAGTAATTTATTTAAAAAATAGTTCACAATTTTTAAAATGTATTTAATAGGGATAAATTACTAAAGGAGTACAAAAAAATATTACTAAATATAATGTAATTTTATATATTTGTAACAAAAAAAATGTGGCACATACAATCGAGACCGAGGGAATATATCTTTTGGTAAATCGATAAGCGTTCAGTCCTACAATTTGTATCAGAGTCAAGGTAATAGGCTAATAGGTTCGGTTCTCATTGATTGCAAAGAGTGCAATTATTGAGATAAAAATTGTTTAGGTGCAATTATTGTTCCCGTTGAATAGAGCTATGAAATCATGACATTTAAGCTGTTGTACGGTTTATAATATTTGAGTTACACTGTTAACATAATTATATTAAAAAAATTAAAAATTTTAGGCCGCAAAAAGATTTAGTATAGTCTAAAAAATGATTTTAGTAAAATATATTTTAAAATTGTGACATTTCTTAAAATAATTTTTTTGCAAAATTAACTCAAAATATACAAGAGAAACAAAGACCAAACAAATATTTATTTGAATTGAATGAGATGTAAAAAGTCTTTTCTAGGGTTTCTCTCGACTCCCTTGTAAAAGCAGCAGTCCTATGCTTTTGTAGGGGTCATCGCTCGATCAATTCTCCGAGATTATTCTGAGCGGAGTGAAGCAATTTACTGATCATAGTATGGATATGGATGAGATAGCCAAACTGGTGGAGAGAATAAAATTATATAAGAAAGGCGATGAGAAGGTTATGATTGATCCGGAAGATCTGAAAATAAGATAGGCATGTTTAGATAACTTTTTGGTGGCCAAGGTAAAATCTTCGAGAGCAATCAATCGCGAAACCTTCCGATCGCAGATCCCTCGTATCATGTAATTGCAGAAAAAAAATAAGTATTGAGTTGGCCAGGGAGAATATTTTTATTATGGACTTTACATCACAAATGGATCGAAAAAGAGTCTTAAACAATGGCTTTTGGAATTTTTCCGAGGATATGATTGTCATAAAAGAACCTAAGGGTTTAGATGATCCACGTTCTATACAATTTAATGAAGCAACCATGTGGGTAAAGTTTCACAATGTACCTATCGTCTTTTTGCAAAGGAGCGTTTTAGAGAAACTTGGTTCTCGGGTTGGGGTAGTCGAGGAAATAGATGAGGGATATAGTGGCTCCTACGTGGGTCGATTTGTTTGGATCAGGGTGTGTATCGACATCTCTAATTGTAGTGATCCGCACCGTGAACACCTACTAATCAAAAAATTACGCATGCATTTGTCTCCTCTTAATGCGACGGCGCAACGTGCTATATACCCTAAGCTCGGTTTATGAGCTTGTTTATTGACTTAGTGTCTTGGTACCCAGATTACTTGCATTTACGCACATATAATATTTGTATACTCATACTCTCGTGCTGAGCGTTTTATGCTCACGTCCTTGTACTGTTTTTGGGACACCTTATTTCATGGGGCAGGTTTGGGATTGGATGAGGAGGGTGGTTCCAAGAGAGCTTAGACTGCAGGTTGACAGCAGTTGCCAGTTGGTGATGTTTGTGTTCTGTCTAGGCTTTCAGTATTCGTTTTATTTGAGTTTATACACTTTCGATATGGTTGTATAACTAAGTATTTACAGATTCATGTCCTTGGAATTGTAACTTGTTTTATGGTTTTTGCTGTTAATTTATGATTATTGTTTAATTAAGTTAAATGAATGCGTAAACTTTTGATTAGTAGATAATCACGGTGTGGGTCATTACACTAATCCACTGAAAATATATTTATGTGCGGGAGTATAAGGAAGATGTCATAATCCTACTTACCTAAGAACTACTACCAGATTTCTGTTATCGATGAGGCATTATTGGCCATCCATTCCGCAATTGTACATTGGAGGTGGAAGATCAATATGGAAGTTGGATGCGAGCACAACCCGCTGGCAATAAAAGGAAGGCGAATTCACCATCGCCGAAAAAATCTAGCCCGAAGAAGACTAACTGTAGTAATGATACAAATGTAGTGCAGCTATTTAAATCCACCAATTCGAGGCAAGCATTGAAAGTGTTTAGTGGGGCAGAGGCATAAAGAGTATGCAGACCGAAAACATGGAATCATTAGTGGCAAAAAACCAGTAAGAAAAGCCCAATAAAATGGAAGCACATGGCCCGTGAAAATCATGGTAAGCCGACCGAGTACTGCTTCTTCGGAGAAAAATCAGAGATTGGGGCAAAAGAGAGAAGCTCTTTCAAATGAAGGCAGGGACAATATTAGAATGGGAAAAATACAACAGCTGGAGGATTTCATCAACCCTTTTGAACTATATATCATCAGCGGCGGAACAATGAGTTGCATCGTCTGGAATGTCCAGGGGATTGGGAACCAACGAGAATTCTGTGAATTGAAACGACTCATTGTCGACAAGAAACCCCATTTCTTTTTTTTTTTTGAGACGAGGAAGAGAGATATCAATAATAGTCAATGATTGAGTATTCTTGGTTTCAAAGGCTGCTTCATGGTGGATAGTAGGGGACGTAGTGGAGGATTGTGTCTCCTTTGGAATGACCCTTTGGATGTCTGCATTAAATCCTCACAAGGACACATTGATTGCCTTGTTCAGCATGATGAAAAGAGATGGAGGTTTACAGGATTCTATGGTAATCCGGACGCTAGCCTTCTCCATTTAACATGGACTCTAATTCAACGGCTAGCTAATATGCATGAATTCAGCGAGTTACCTTGGCTTTTGGGTGGATAATTCAATGAAATATGCTATGATAGCGAAATATTGGGAGGAAATAGGTGCTCGGGAGCTCAAACTAAAGCTTTTCGGAATTTTTTTGATGACTGTAACGTTCAAAGTTTATCATGTGAAGGGGAACCGTTTACATGGGTTAATAGGCGCCAAGAGGGTGGTTTGATGTGCGTTTGGACAGATTTGTTAGCTCCTTCGGATGGCGGATATTGTATCCAATCGCAAAATGTTCTTCACTTGACTTTTACCATTCGAATCATAGACCGGTCGTAGTAGCCCGATTCCAAAAATAAACATGTTTAAAATGGTCAAAAAGTAATTAAAGAATTCTCAGATGAGATTAATAAGTGGAAAATCGGATTCAGGACGTTCGAAATGGTCTAAGAGGAGTTCCAAATGCTTGGGAGTTTGGACGATCCAAACCAAGCAAGCCCAGGGATCAGACCATCCGAACACTTCGGAAGCTAAGTTGTAAGATCGAAAGCTTCGAAGAGATCGGACGATCCGAAGGTAAGGATCGAACGATCCGACCTCATTCCAATAAGAGATAAGGATTTGATGTGACAACACTCGATGATCGAATGATCCGAAGGGGAGATCGGACCATCCAATCTACTGTCGGTAGCCAGCTATTGGATAAGAGGACACGTGTTCGGAGGGGGTTGCTTAGAGGAGACCGGACCATCCAATATATGTCTATAAATATGGGTGCAGAATTTTGGTGAGGTCTTGATAATGATCGGAAAATATGCAGTGCAAGAGTTGGGATTTTTTTTTGCAAGCCCAAATTTACTGGGGGCATTGGGTTCCGATGATTAGATGTGTTTAATAACGCTCTGCTAGCCAAAAAACCGTGGAGAATCATCCGGAACCCAACATCGTTGCTTGGGAGAATTGTCAAGGGTCATTACTTTAGGCATTTGGACATCATGAATGCTTCCCTTGGAAGAAAACCCTCGTTTACATGGAGATCATTGTTGTAGAGCAGAGAACTACTGGAGAAGGGACTTTATTGGAGAATTGGTGATGAATCCTCTGTAAATATTTTCAAGGACAGATGGATCCCGACTTTTCACTCCAAGGTAAGCTACCCCAAGGTGAACTTACCGAAAGACTCACGTGTGAACTCTCTTATAACTGACAACCAATGGGATGCCGTCAAGATTAATAAAACATGCCTCCCTTTCATCCGTAGGAAATATCTAATATCCCCTTGTCAAACAGCCATGTGGGAGATTCTAGATTCTGGAAGTATGATTCGAAGGGGCAATACTCAGTGCGGAGTGGTTTTAAAGTCGGGATGGGAGTCTTTAATTGTGAAGCCACGTTTTTGTCATAGGCAGGAATTGTAACAGCCACATTGAGTATGCAGATTAATGTTGCATGTATCAGCCAAGGATTGCAACAGCTAGAAACCAAGAGGTTGTAACAGCTGAAATAATGAGGAATCATGGCTGTTAATGAACATTATTGGTCATGAATGAGGAGACCCTTCACCTGTTGATTTTTTCCTATAAATAGTGGCAGAAACCCCAAGGAAATCACACAAAATTCGAGCACCACCACTCCACATTTCGGGTTTCAGCTCTGTCATTCGAAGCAGCATAATTCTTGCAGACTTCTGTCCAAGTATTGAGCAGAATTTCTGTCAAGGTTGGAGCAGAAACTCTGTCCAAATTCGAGCATACTTCTTGTTCCAGTTTCAAGCAATCATCTACAGCAAGGCTAAGCCAAGAAGCTGACCGAGGTTGATCTAAGAAGCAGTGCCAAAGTTGATCAGGGAACCGCATTTTCTGTCCAAAACCGAGCAACTCAAACTTCTGCACGATTTGTTATAAATCGAATACTGTAAGAGGGCTTATACCTATATATGTTTTAAAAACGTTCATGATCTTGTTTGTGAAAGTTCAATCGTACATCTCTTGTTTCATATGTCTTTGAATTATGTACAAGTTATTCCATGAAACTCCTTGTTATGCACTGTTAGAAATCGACTTAAGAAGTGGTAAAGAATTCTGAAAACATGATAAGATATTATATGGCCCTGATGCGGTGGGTTATAATAACCGTTTATGGTCTCGCCCCCTTAGAGGAGTAAAAATTAGGGACTGATCAGTAGCCATGATTAACGAGATGAATAACAGTGCTATGTCTAAGTTTATGTTCCATTCATGATATGTATTGATGCTCAGTTTCAAGGTTTGCCTTGTCTTGATTTATGTTGCGACATGTGTTGGAACATGCTCCCTTTGAACTCCTATATATATGTATATTCAACTTTTGCATGTACGATTGGCCCCCTCTTGCTGAGTGTTTCCCAAAACACTCATCCCCCTTACTTCCCTTCCCAGATACCGAAGAGCAATTGGATGATGATGAGCAACACACTTTCTGGGGTTGGTGATCAAGTTTAGAATGATGAAAATGCTAGCAGTCTTACTAGTTTTATTATCTTTTATATTTCGTTTCCGCTACTGTTATGTTTTGATATTGTAAAGACGTTTATGGATTTGTAAAAGACTGGTTGAAGGCTATTTTTACACTACAAGGCTTGTTGTTTTACGATTTAAAATTGTTAACAACGCCGATGCTACGTTCTGATCTCGGGGCATGACATGAATCCTCATGAACATCTATCGGACACTAGTGTTACAGAAAATTGGTGGCGATTTATGTGGTCGCTTTCCATCCTGCCAAAGGTTCGAGTATTTTGGTGGCGTGTGTCTCATAATATTATTCCTAATAATCTGAATTTGAGCCTTTACCATGTACCAGTTCCTATGTTGGAGCTCGTTTTGCTACAAATCTGAGGACTCCACCTGCCATGCCTTCTTCCTATGCCCCGATGTGAAAAAATTCTGGAGAAATAATTATGCCTGGCAAAGATTAAAAGGGCACATAAACAATGACACGAGGTTGGTGTACGAGCTCTTAATATAACATTTAAACCGTACTGAAATGGAGGTGTTTACTTGCACATCTTGGTTGGTTTAGAAAGAAAGGTGCAGGGTTATGCATGCTAGCAAGGGGAGTGAAATGCGTGGCACATTTGTTAATGCTTCATGTTTTCTAGACGGCTATAAACAGGCGGCAAGAGTTAGCTTTTTACCACGACCATCATCGCAGCCTCCCTCACCAGAATCGTGGCAAGTGCCGCCTCTTGAGTACCTACGCATGGATGTCGATTCTGCTTTCAAGAGTCAGAAAATATTTGTGGAGTTGTAGGTGTAATTCGTTCTCACGAGGGACAAGTGTCGGCGACATTTGGTAGGAAAATGGTGAATCCTGAATAGATGGTTCTTGGAAAATTGTTAGCTATCAGGGAAGGTTTCAAGATAATTCAAGAGAAAGACTTTCAGAAGATTATAATCACTTTTGATTCACTCTTGAATGTGCAAAGCAATCAATGAGCCATCGAGTGATTTGAGTTACACTGGATTATGTGCCTCAAAGATAAAATATTTGTTATCTGACTTAGCAATAGTTGATTTTTTCATGTTAGAAGAACGACTAATTTTGTAGCTCACTCCTAAAGAAATTTGTTATTTCTTCTCTCGTACCTTTTTATTGTGTACCTGAGAATTTTTCGTTTTGGTTGATCAATCTTGTAACTAGTAACTCTACTTCATTGCAATAAAGTTATAAGTTCTTGTCAAAAAAATAAAAACAAAAAACAAAAAACAAAGACCAAACAAAAGTTAAAAATCCAAAAAATTATATTTCAAGTTCACGTCTTAAGTCATTTTTGTTAAATATTCCCCATATTATACATATATATGTGTGTAAATTTTCCTATACTTTCCAATATATTTACAAGACAATTTATATAGCAATAAAGTAAGAGTAATCTTATATATAATCTAAAATAGGACATTTGCCCTGTGTTTATTTGATAAACATGATTTACCATTGATCAACATGATTTACCATTTATAAGTTGTTACATTAGTTTGTGACTTTACCTAAGCACTTCGAAAGATAAAAGTTGCGTCAACCAATTATTTAAATGAAAAATCCCTGGACGGGGTAGAAGAGATGATTTCCATAGGCTCTGCCGGAGGAAAAAATATTCCATCATCGTAGTAGTAACAACAACGTTATTCATCATTCAAATATTTATGCACTTTTTTTATTTTCTTGTACGTCTAGCTAAACCACTTCAAGCTACCGAATAGATATATAAATTTATTTATGTATTCTTTAAAAAAACATTTCTCCTAAAAAATAATAATGGTAAAACCGAACTTGTCGTTTTACCAAAAATTATAGTTGGTGGTAATGATACAACTCGAATATTTTAAACCGCACAACGTGTTCGTTCTACTTAGAAAGGACAATTATTGCACCCCAACAATCCCCTCTCAATAATTATACTATTTATAATCAATAAGAATTGAACACATTCCAATACGTATTGTAGGGACGAGTGATTGACGTTTTATCAAGTACTATAGCTGAAGGTAATTGTGTAACTCAAATATTTTAAAACGCACAATAGCCCAACATCATAGTTCGATCGCTCTCTACTTAGCGGGGATAATTATAGCACTACAACGATAATCTTTTACTACATATATTAGAAGAATACCATATACAATATACTAACTATATAGAGCCGTGACATAATTTTGGATGTGCTTAAAACACTGGTGAGACTATGCTACACCTGGTGGAGCTAAGCCCTTGGATTAAGGGAGGGCCTACATGATAACATGTGGGTCCCACATATTTTCATGTGGGCCCTATTGATCTAAGGGATATGCTGCATCTGGAGAAGAATAGTCTCACCCTTAAAACACCCTCCATGTCCCACATGTTATTATGTGGGCCCTATTTGAATGCTGCACCTAGAGAAGAATAGTCTCACCCTTAAAACACCCTCCATCTTTTCAAACTAACCACATGGTTTTACTATTTCATGATAGCAATTTTCTTCATATTTTATAATTTTTCTCCTACCATTTCAATTTCAAAAATTAATAATTTTAATTTTTTAAAAAAATAATATTTTTTTTGGAACACTTATATCACGGTGTCACGATATGATATTAAAAGACAAAAAAATAATGGCATAAATTATTAACCATCGAAATCATGAAACTTTTAAAAACTAATATTACAGTTTTATTCATCCAAAAATAATATATGTTCCATTTAAAGTTGAAACTTTTAAAAAATATTTTCCAGCCACAAATCTTCTCTTTAACTTTTAAAGTCGAACTATCGAACACCTGACCACTAATCAAGTGTTTACCTACGTACTCCACCAACTTGGACAATCTTTTTGGATGCCACAAATCTATTTTGATTTGATGATATTTTTTCCACCTAAATTATATTTTCATTTAATTATTTATTTATGTAAATTTTGTAACGGCCATTTATTATTTTTTAACAGATGGTTGTTAATTATTTAATGTTAATTATTATTATTATATATAAAAATTATAAAATAATGGCATGATTCGAATATTAGTAGTTTTTCTTATGATATATTTGTGATGCACCCTGTCAATCTGTCATTGTGGTCCTCAATGTGATTAATTACTTTTTCAAAAATATTATATATATATATATATATAATTTAATATAATATGTGTGTGTGTGTGAGGCCAACTAAAGTTTTTGAAAATTTGTCTTTTCAATAAATATAAATATATATTTTACAAACGAACAATTTGTCCGTAGTAATTTCTTATAAATTATTTTAATATAATATTTAAATTTTTTACACAATAATATTTCATATAGAAAAATATCGTAAAAAAACTAATTTAATTTATACGCAGACGATGGGAAGGTCGTCATGCATGCAATGTGTCCCTTAATTCGAGTCATCTTAATAATTGGTTGCAGGTCATTAAGAGAAATGGAATTAAACTGCTCTGATTAGTGGTTGTTTACAGATTTTAGGTGATTATTAATGTAATGTTTCATTAATCGAAGCAGCCAAAGAAAAACAGAGCATGTTTCATAAGTTGTAATAAATAATAATAATATTGAATATATGTCAATTCGATTATTATTTGAGGGCCCGTGAAAAGATCCGCTACCAGCCTGGATTATTAATTCAATGTTCAAAGAAAAAGTTCTTTTTGCTATTAAAAAAAAAAGTAAAAGAAAAGAAAGTTGTTTAATTTTTATTAATAATAATTTCGGCCTTTAAGAAAAAATTGTCATAATGGTGTGTACCGTGTGTTCAAACACCCTAATGCTTGATAGTCGTATACTAGTTTTAGTTTGTTCGAATATAAATTGTTGTCTGCATGGAATAAGAATCAAAGGGAAAATAACATTTTTTTTGTGCTTATTATATATATATATATATATATATATATATATATATATATATATATATTTGGTATTGCCATGAGTCAATTCTCAGTTTTAATTTTTACGTGACAATGGAAAAATGGTGACGTGATGTTGGACAAATTTATATTGTTGATTTGTCGGAAGTCATGCCAACATTAGTTGATTAAAATTATTAATTGATGGATAAAATGATCAAAATTGAACACTATGCAAGTTACATTAGGAAAACTGTTATTTTCCCAAAATGAAAATATAATTTTAAGGGAAGAGACGAGAATAAATACTCATCATCCAAGGGTCGAAAGCAATGCTTATGTTAAGAGAGAGAATTAAATAATATTATCACAAAAAATTCTTGTGAAATAGATCTCTTTCTCAACCTGATCTATGCAAAAATATTTTTTTAATATAAACATATTACGTCCCTATATATACGAATTGGGTCACCCATATCACATGAGACATAACTTAATCAAACAGATTTTGTAATTAATACACCTTCATTTGTCAACTATATATATAGATATATAAAGACACACTAAAAATTAAAGATATGGGGAATATAAAATTGTTATGTTATTAATGCAAAAAAGTCGGCAACGGTTGATGGTTAACGGGTGGAATATACGAGTTCCTCGGTTCTTATTTGCTAGGACAGTCTATTTATTTCTTAATTATTACAAGTTGACTTTGAGATGCAATATATACTCTTTTTTTTTCTTTGACAGGAGATGCAATATATACTTGAGTAGAGTGTGAGACTCAAAGCTGTCAAATGAGCCAATTCATGGTTGAGTGGGCCGGCCCACCAATAACCCACCTTTTGACGGGTCGATGGCGGGCCGATCCACCATCGATGGTGGGCCGGCCCGCGGGTTGATTATTAATTATAAATATAATTTCATAAGTAAATATTAATAAAAACATAATAATAAAAATTTTAATTATTGATTTCATGTGTGTAAATTTTATATAAATTAATTAATACAAAAAAAATCACAACTTTTATTAAAAAATACATATATAACAATAAAAATAAAAATAAATTATTAATTTTCCAGGCCCGCGGACCAACTCAGGCCCGTGGCGGGCCAACCCGCGCGGGTCACGGGCCTAGGCGGGTTGGCCCATCTAGGCCCACATTTTGTTGGGTTGAAAAATTTCAACCCAACTCATTTAAATTGCGTGGCGGGCCGGGCTAACCCGGCGGGCCTAACCCAAATTAACGGCTCTAAGTGTGACTAATATTTATTTTATTTTATTTGAACTTGTACTTGTATTTGATAATTTTTAGGGTTCTTGGAGTATCAATTAAATTAATATAAATAGTTTCAATTATAAGATTATAATTTTTGTTAAAAAAAATTTTGGTTTAAAAACATATAAATAAAATTTAAAAGAAGTTTAGTGAAGCAGAAAACTACAAGCCCAAATTTCTAACTAATGATTTTTTCCCCATAAAAAAATTGCCTACCCGAACGTTCTATTTTTTAAAACCAATTTTTTGTTTAAGAAAATTACTTTTTCCCTAAATTTAATTAACATTGTTCATGGTTTAAATATTTTTTTTTAAAATTTATAACCTTGATTTATATGTTTTCGATTTATGAACTTTATAACATTTACAAAAATAGTGCATGATACTTGAAAATTGAGTGGGTCACATAAATGTGTGGCCAAAAACATTTGAGAAAAATGAACATCTCATAATTAAAATTATAATTTGTGGGAAAGTATATACGAAATTTCCCCAACAGACCACATTAATTTCTGTATAGTTGGAAAAAAAAAAAAAAAAGAGAGAGAGAGAGAGAGAGAAATTATCCATATTGGGCTTATTTGATAAATTTCTCTCTTTAAAAAGTAAAGAACTATTCAGCCCAAAAATTTTAGATTGTGCTGAATCCCAGTAGCCCTTCTGTGAGTACACAAATTTATCGACCTCGAGACACCTAAAGTTCCGATTTGGGACGTGGTCTAAAGTTCATATACCATCCTATGACTCCGTTTGGACAAATATTTTTTTTAAAAAATTATAAAAAATTTTAAAAGTTGTTTTTAAAAATAAAAATATGTTGAACAATTATTTTATAAAAACATTTTAACATTTCGAAAATAATGTTGTTTATCATTGTCCTCCATAGTTTCATTTTAAAAAACACCTTTTAATTGTTATTTAAAAACTATACTGAATAACACTTTTAAAAAAATCTTTTTTCAAAAATATTTTATAAAAATATTATCCAAACACATACTTTAACTTTTTCACTTATGAAATAATAAAAACGTTTTTAAAATACTGGTACAAACAAAACCTAAATGTCTAAAACATATATCAATCAAAAGTGTTTGTAAACGATGCGATGACTATGAATTATGATCCGATAAATATGTCATAACTATTATTTGCTTTGCATTTTGCGAACATGTCACGTGCTCAAAATACAAATTTTATATGTGAAAAACGAAAAATTTAACTTCTAATGTATCAAACGACACAAGTTATCGATTTGTTTGTTAGTTATAGCATCCTCGATTATGCAACTAACTCGAATAAATCACTGGAAAAGTGAAGGAAAATTCTAAAATGATAAAAACAAATGGCTTGTAATTAATAATTGAAAATAATTTATTTTTACAATGATAGGCTTCGACTTGGTCCTCCGCCTTCTAAAATTTTAGCCGTCTTCAACTTTGTCCTATTGTGTTTGACATATTTTTCTCGGGATTTTATCATTTAAGCTTATGGGTAAAACTTATAATTGTAGGACCAATATATATATTATAATAAAAAAAATGATAATAACAATAATAACAAGAATGAAATGAATTTTACTGGAAAAAGATCAATGAGATGAAATATATTTTGTACATATTTTAACTAGATAATCTAGAACAAAAAATAATTTGGATATTGAACAGAAGGTGTTGTTTGTTTGTTTGTTTGTTTTTAACATGAAATAAACGGAAGTCGTTGGATGAATAATTATTTGATTACTCTTATTTATAATCATAACTTTTTTCTTAAATAAATTTTGTCGTCAAATATATAGAATTGATCATATCTCCTAAGCTAGGTCCTATGTTCACCCTTGAGCCTACAAACGGTTTCATAAATTTTTTTTCATGAAAATAAGTTTAATACTAATAATATTATCTCTGTCTAAATTATATAAGTTTTCTATATATATAGTCGAGTTTTTATATTAATTAGTAGTCTTTTTTGTGCTTTACTAATATACCTTTATAAATTTTGGAAAACGTAAATTCATTTTTTTAATTGCATTAAATAAGAACAAAATAGGAAGTTTGTTTATAAATTTTGTTTTATTAATGCTAAATTCATATAGTTAGGATGATGGAACATTCGGAGTTTATATATATATATATATATATATATATATATATATATATATATATATATATATAATTTTGATAGGTTGTTCATCCACTTACTCGACACTTACTTATTGGATGTGATGAATTATACATCCAATATCATGTGAGTGTCACTTTAATGATGAACACATAGGTTGGACAACATATATATATATATATATATATGAGTTTTGATATATTGTCCCGCCACGTACCAAAATTATATAATTATGATGGCTTTGCATGCTAAAATTAGATTGAGAGCATTTATTAATTGTCAACTACTGAAGTTGGCACGTCAGGAAATTACATCCGTTCAGATTCTAGTTGCGACTTGCGACCATGCACAATTAAAAAATATGTGCTCGATAGCGTATTGAATTCCAAATTAAACAGAGCATCAATTTTGAAACATAATCTTCAAAAGTTGTAATTTAATGGAGAGTAATAAAATTTCCATTTCGTAAACGTTCGAGACGTGGTATTTGGAGTCTGGATTGTCATATTATTGAAATTTGTGAGACGGTTTTCTGAAATTATCTTTGTTAAGATGTGTCGATCTTGTTCACATTGAGAATGAAAAATAATATTTTTGACATAAAAAAACAATATTGTTTCATTAATTGGGTTAGATAAGAGATCAATCTCATAAATTTGATCAATGGATAATCTCATTAGAGTTTTTATATTATTTAAAATATTTGAGTTGTTGTAATGTCTATATTAGGGTTTGAATATTTTTAGATTAATTGTTTAAAAAATAGGAGATTGATTAAGTCGATCGCCAAAGTTTTAAAAAAATGAATAATTTGTTTAGCGCGTGAAATGTATTTTCTAATACATTATTATATAAGAAAAATATCATTTAAAATATAACCTCTTATGCACGCCATGTCGTTGCTTTATTCATTGGTATATATTATATATTGTTGAGTGATAAAAAAGGAATTTGGTTAATTGGATGCCTCTTGAGACACTAGCTAGCGCGAATGTAGTCACGAATGCATATACATACATAATATAAATACTACTAGCGGTAACGTACACGTATTGCATGTGTAATATAATATAATATATAAATATTATGTGTTGTGTGTATATTATATAATATTTATTTTTAAAGCGTTTGAATTTAATATGATATACATTTTTTGTAATTTGACACTTTTATGTGTTTTTTTTTTTTTTTTTTTTTTTGCAATTTGAGGTTGGACATGCCAAGAAACCAACTAAAGTGCTCTTGCTTAATATATAGTGTGGATAGATATAGATAATCTGACTATTTTAGGGAGTGTTCTCAATCACTAAAAAATGCTTGTTATATTTTGGCTTAAAAAATCACTATTGTGTGTTTTTTAAACCCAAATTATGTGTAGCTTATGCTTAACTTAATTGAAATCCAAAAGCTAGTCATATGGTGATTATAATTCTCCAAAAGTGATTCTAATAAAAAGGTCAATGTCAAAATCATTCTAATCACTTATTTATCAAACATATCCAAAGAGATGATATATACAATTTACCAAATATTTTATCCCTTCAAATCATCCATCAAATAATGGTAAACTGAAATTTTCTTTTTAAAATTTAATTCTCAAATTAAATTTTAAATTTGTGTAAAAACATGCTCAACGTAAACGTAAACATACGGGACCGGAGAATACATGTGTGTGTGTGTGAAAACGATCGATGGCTTAAATAAAATATCACTCACATTAATGGCATTTATTGGAGTAGTTCATTTTCATGCAAAGCTTCAACTGCAATATATGGGGATGAGGTCGAGTTCAACCTATTTTAAGAGTTTCACTCTAACCATCAATCTAATATCTTATGATTTGACACATCAATAATATACTCTATTAATTATGCTTATGTGTAGAGATATTGATAATCGAATACATGATTTAGGTAATACATATAATGATTAGTAAATGAGCAAACCACACAAAAAGTAAAAGAGAAAATTAATGCCACCAGATCCCTTTGCATGCTTATAAATGTATCACACAAATTAATTTAACAAACTTAATTAATGCCACCAGATACTTTGCATGCTTATAAATATATCACACAAATTAATTTATCAAACTTAGTAAGACCACAGTCACTAGCTAGGGTTGTAACTATAGCGACATAAATTAATCTCTCTCAACAGGAGAGACGACATGAATTCAAACCCACGTTAAAAAAAAAATGCCATGGTAGCGTAACAAAAAAAAAAGAAAAAATATTTTTTTTGTCTATTTAACTTGTTTATTTTTTGGTTTTGATCCATTAACTTTCAAAGTTTGGTTTTGGTATACTAATTTTTAATTTTTAGCTATTTTGGTTCAATTATTGATGTGGTGTCTTGACATGTCAGCACATCAGTATTTTCTGATACCACGTCAGGAATATGACTAAAATAGCAAAAAACTAAAGGTTAGTTTACCAAAACCAAACATTGAAAATTTAATTGACCAAATCAGAAAGTGGACAAGTTAAATGACTAAAAATAACTATTTTCTAAAAAAAAATCTAATAAAGTTTCCTTATTCTCAACTAACCATTAAATTGGGATGGATTATTGTGGCATTATAGCACAATAGTTTTGGAGTAATTTAATATTTACATGTGACAATTAAAATAATTTTTAAAATTTTAATTTTTTAAGAAAAGCTAAACTTAGGAAACTATAGGATTCTTTTGGACGAATATATTTAATTAATTCGAAGGGATATAATTCAAGAATGGATTTCATGTTACAATTATCTTGAGGGAGTAAAATCCACTACTCCATTTTGTGCAACATTTCCGGCTACATACATTTTTTAGGAAGGTACATACATATTAAATATCTATCAATTAGTATCTCTTTTTTTCCCCCCCAAAGCCACTTTTCTGGTGGGGTTAAGCGAACTCCTACTTGTTTATTAGATTATATTGAAGCTAAAAACTTTTAAAATAAAATTTTATATTATTTTTTCATAATTAATTAGAATAACTATTTTTTTTTTGAGAAATTAGAATAACAGCTTAAACATGATATTATTATATACTTTCATTTTATGATTTTAAGTAACTTTTATGGCTAAAAGTGGTGAACAATTAAAACTTTATCAGCATATATAAAAATAAAAAAATATTTTATTTTGATACAATAGTTATTTATGATCTAAATATTCATGATAAAAAAATTCTTAAATTTTTTTTATTAAATGAAAATAAACTATTTTTGCAATTTGATATGTATATTTTTCTTATCTAAAAAATTACACATTGGCCCAAAAGTAGTTACATTGGGTCGCTCATGCTTTATATGATAGTATCACTTGATTACAATAATTTCAATTATATATAATATTAATTGCTAAATAATGAAGATTAAAGAAATATAACAATAATATTTATTTGTGTAGCAGGAAATGTTGTGGAGGATTTCATTATTGGTACATTTGAAACCTAAAATCGATTAATTACCAAAATAATTTTCTAAATTAATGAAAAATTACATTTTTGATCTTGTATATGTAGTAACCCGTACCATGTTTTAAGTAATAAACATGATTAAGAATTACTAACTCAAGAAACAAGGGATTAAAAAAGACCAAACAAAACAAAAGTTACAATTGAACTTCGGCTAGTTCGGAAGGATCGAACCGAGTTCGGAAAATCCGAACTCCACACCCTTCAAAGCAACGAAGTCAACATGGTCCTGGACGTGTGTAAATCCATGAGCGTTCGGAACCACCGAAGTCCTGATCAGAAAGTTCGAACTCTAGCATTCGGAAACGTGACAAGCATGTAGAGATCGGAAGATCCGAACTCCAGTTCTAAGTTCGGAACTACTGATATCCATCTATAAATAGGGGATTTCAGACGAAATTTCAAACCACAATTCAATAGTTTCCTTTCCTAATTCAGTCTATAATTGAGCGCCCGATGATATAAGTGAGGTGCTTTGGTAATAGCATCCAGTTGAGAGTAGAAACTAGGAAAGCGGCATCAGTGGACTAACGATAGACGAAAGTATAGTCCAAAAATCCTATTTAAATTATAGGATTATATGTTAGCTTAGTTAAGACTTGTAGACATGCTTAGTGATAAAATGAATATTTGACTGTAGGCTTGGAACCTAAAATCTGCTAGGCTTGATCTATTACTAGAGGTACGTAAGTACTGAATGAGATTATCAGCTGAGTATGCATGCTTATGTGTTGCATTTTATGTGTCATGATACATGTTTGACTGATTTAAATATATCTTGCATGTGCACATATACGTTGATTCGTATCTTTTTCGAGATAGCCTTTTTCGTAGGATCGCTCAGCCCTACACCTGATTACACATTATATATAGTTTCTGACAGTGGGAGTTATCTCATGGAGCGGAGACTGATAGTACAGTGATCTAGACGAGTGTGTGAGCCACCCAATGGTCGGAGTCCCCGATGGTGCTACTTACGCATTGACGCCTAGTCTGAGCAGGACTTGGTAGTTTACCAGTTACCCCAGTCATCTCACGCTGCATGCATCATATTAAGTTTTGTATACTCATATTTACGTATTGACCGTTAGTCGCTCACGTCCTTGGTATTATCTTAGACGCCCCATTCTATGGGACAGGTCTCAAGCTGGACGGAGAAGGTGGATCAAAGCAGGGTTCATTACAGGTTCTGGAGAGGCCAGAAGTTATTTGCTACAATCATGTTTTAGTTGTATATATTTTTGGGTAAAAACACTTGGGTTTGTAATGCTGGTTGTATACCGTCGGTTAATCTTGTATTTAGCTAATTTTTAAGTTTTCGCAATAAACTCTGTTAAGTTTGATTTTAATAAATTTTAGATTAAGGTAATGACATGCTTAGACTGCTAGTTAGTAGATGATTCGAGCGAGTCACTACAGGTCACTAAAGTATATTTGTGTCTTTGTAATTGTAGTCAATTCATGTACGTCGTGAAATTTTAGTCTTAGAAGGTGTTTGGCTGGCGTATAAGCTTTTCAAATATGTTTGGTAAAAAATTTTCTAAACATCTTTATTAGCTGTTAAAATAAGTTGTTTCAAAGATTATAAGTTGTGTTTTAAAAAGTAAGTTCACCCCTAATTTTTTAGAAAAGATCTTTTTTTATATTTATTTTCTCATATTATCTTTATATATTTTATTAAATATCCACCATGCCCCCTACCCATCATTTTGCATAATTTATCATTTTTTTAAAAATTAAAATATAAAATAGTTTTATTTTTTAATATATGTTTAAAATTTATGATAAAATTCTAAATGTATTATATATATATATATAACACTATTTACATTAATTTCAAATTATTATATCATTTTTGAGAATTTTGTCAATAAAAAGATCTTATAATACCAAACACATGCATCAACATCTTTAAGTTGTTAAAATAAGTTCATCCAAACACTTTAACATCTTAAAATAAGACCTGACAACTTATAAGCTCCTAAAATAGTTTTTAAGCTCTAGGAGCTTATAAGATGTTTTCCTGAGTGAGTTTGACTAAACTTATTAAAAACAGCTTATAAGATTTAAGAGCTTATAAGTTGGTTTAGGAGCTTAGCTGTTACTTATTATTTTAAAAGTTTTTAAAGAGTTTGGATGAACTTATTTTAAATGAATTAATGCGTTTGAAATTATAAAAAATTTTATGGCCAAAATTACCAAAAAATGTATAATACTATGAATGTTATTTAAAAATAGTTTTAAAATTTTATCTTCATTATTAAACCTATATTACAAAAATAAATTAAAAATATTTCATATTTTAATTTAGAAAAATTGATATTTCTTTGGAAATTTCATTTTTTTTAAAAATATTTAATAAGTAAAGGAGATGACGGAGATTTATGAAAATAGAAGGCTATTTTGGATAAGTAAAATTTTAAAATAAGCATTTTTTTTTAAAAAAAAATAGGGTCACCCCAACTTTTTTAAAAACGGCTTATAAGTTGTCAAACAGCTTATTTTGGCCGCTTATACACTGTTTGACCAAATTATTGCCAAACAAATTAAAAAAGCTTATAAGCTCCAAAACAGCTTATAAGACGTTTTGTAGAGCTTATAAGTTCAGCCAGACACCCTTAGTCAATATTTTATTTTTATTACAATTTTAGTCATCTTTTCAATGTGACGCTGCTATAGTACTATTGAAACGTTGACCTGACACCAACATAACGCTAATATGTGTAGTATCATATCTAAAGGTGTCAAACAGGCTTACGGGACGGGGTGGTCTACAATCTGTCGCAACCCCCCATTAACAGGCGGCCCATCTTTTACGTGGATTGGGAAAACATCAACCCAACCCACTTATTTTAGGTGACGGGACGAGCCAACCCATCGTGCCTACGTTTAATTTGACGAATTTTGGTGGGCCAACCCGCAACACACCACAACCCACCATTAGGCGGAACGGGTCGAGAAATTATCAACCTAACCTATCTATTTTGTATGGCGGGACGAGCTTAATCCATTTGGACACCCCTAATCATATCATTATTCTCAACAAAAATAATAAAAAAATTACCAAAAATAGAAAGACAGGGGACTAAGACTTAAATTTGAGAACACAAATGATCAGTAAATAAATGTGGGGTCCATTATTTTTTATTGAACCCGCATGTATTGATAAATGATCTTCTTTAGATCAATCATGAGATAGTGCATGTAAAGTTAGGTTGAAATAATCCATAAAAATAATAGATGGATTTTAAAAAGTTTGTTACGTGATGATAACGGTATAACCCAAATCTTTTTAAATCACGCAATGAAATTTGAACGCCACTTGTCCATCATTCTCTCGTATGTTTTAAAAAAACATTTCTCAATACCAAACATCCCATTCCCGGTTTTTAAAAATTCTTATAAGAAAGAACATTTTTTGCTTGAAATGTCCGCTCGTACCTCACAATGTGCCCATTGTCTATACGATCTTTCTAAATCAGTTGGCACTCTTTAATTATATCAATTTGTTAGGTAGAAAAGCTAGCTCATCATTTCTCAGATTGAATTTCATGGAAAAAGCTGCAGAGTTCGGGGTTCCGGAAGTCATCTTGAATTCCGGCCACAAGATGCCATGCCTGGGCTTCGGCACGGCGGTGCATCCGCTGCCGCCGGCTGATCAGCTGATAACCGTCTTCTTGGAAGCCATCTCCGCCGGATACCGCCACTTTGACACGGCCGCCATGTACGGGTCAGAGGAAGCCGTGGGCAGGGCGGTGGCGGCGGCGATCGAGTGCGGCCTGGTGAAGGATCGGAAGGAGATTTTCATCACCTCGAAGCTTTTCGTGACAGACACTCACCGTGATCTTGTGGTGCCGGCGCTGGAAGAAACTCTCCGGTACTTCGTTTTCTTTTATTGCATGCTCTTTCATGGCGGCGGAGAAAATTATAGGTCGCGGCTCGTTTATTTATGATTATGTCGTTTATTTATGATTATGAATGAGTTTGTTTTTAGTTGCTAATTAAATTCCGCACCTTTTCTTTAATAAAAAAAAAATACAATTGCAATTTTGGTTATCTCTCTTTATGTTGTTTGATTAGGATTGTTTTGGTCCATTTTTAGAGGAGTGGTGAATGTGTCACTGTTTCGAGCCCGACATGACGTTTATTTTGTGTCACTGTAAGATATATACATGATTAAGAATCAATTTCTCCCTTTTGTTGTTAGTTAAGGACATATTCCATTTGACAAGCTTAGTTTGGGGACCAAATTTATAGATTCAATAAATATAAAAAATATTTATTTGAGTAGGCCTATTGAGAAATAGTCTTGCGTGAGACAGTGGACTTGATCTATATCTGCATGAACAGTAATTTTTTTGGAAAAAAAAAATAATATATTTCATAATTGATCGGATATATGTCTCACAAAATTGAACAGTGTGATCAAAAATATTTGTTTATTTATTTAATCTCTACAACATTTTTCTTGAACGTTGTTCCATCATATTCCAGGTACCAAACTCGAACTGAGTAATTTATTTTTCGATTTGATATTTGATTTCGTGAAGCAAAAAAATTCATTCATTGAGCAATTATTGCATCTATTTATGGTAGATACCTTTCTAAATCATCCTAAATTTCAAGAGTAGGTCTCACCAATTTGTTTTATACTACATGTACACGGAGTGTTACACGTTGGGTTATACATTACACTTAAAATTACATGATTATCCTATATGCATTTTTGAAAGATTTTTTTTTCAAATAAAGTACATGGATAATCATGTAATTTTAAGTGTAATGTGTAACTCAATGTGTAATACTCCGTGTACATGTAGCATTACCTACTTCAACGAGTCGGGTCGAAAATTCATCTAACGAAATCGATTGTGAATGTCTTATAATAGTTTTTGTGATATTTCAATTTCATATATATGTTCAATATCGGCCACGAAAATATATAAATCATTATCTGTTCTTACATCAAACATTGAAACAAGAAAAAAAATTTAAGAATGTTATTTATGTAGTAAGCTGGGGCAAGATTATGTGGATCTGTATCTGATACACTGGCCAATAAGGATAAAGCAAACTGCTGTGGCTTACGAAATAAATGAAGAAGACATGCTTTATTTCGATATAAAGGACGTCTGGGAGGCCATGGAGGAGTGCTCCAAATTGGGTTTAGCCAAATCCATCGGCGTAAGCAATTTCAGCCGCGAAAAGCTCTCGAAACTGCTGCGAAACGCCACCATCACACCTGCAGTTAACCAGGTAAATGTATGAGTTTTCGGAGAACTTCGTAGGATTCGGAATTCATGCTTATCTTTGTATTCGAATTTCGATTCAGGTTGAGATGAGTGTAGCATGGCAGCAGCGTAGAATGTTGGAGTTTTGCGAGGAGAAGAGGATTCATGTGTGTGCATGGTCTCCTCTTGGGGCAAATGGAGCTTTGTGGGGAACCAATGCAGTGATGCAGAGTCCAATTCTCGAAGAAATTGCTGCTGCTAGGAACAAGACCAAAGCACAGGTGATATATATATATTATTCAGTTTGAATTTGTCTGAAATATCGTACTAGTCGAGCTCGATCAAATAGTTCTTCTCAAAATTTGGTAAAGTCAACATTGTTGTCATAAAACCATACTGAGACATCAAAGCTTGAGTTACTACAGCCGAGCTTTGACAAAGTTCTTCGCGAGCATTTCGACTCGGTACTTAAAGCTCTTGTCAATGAGATTTTTTGAATTAAACTTTTGTTAATATGTATAAATAAAAATTCTGCAGGTGGCATTGAGATGGGTGTATGAACAGGGAGCAGTCCCTCTAGTTAAGAGCTTCGACAGCGAACGAATGAGACAGAATCTTCGAATTTTCGACTGGGAATTAACAGATGAAGAAGCTTGTAAGATTGGAAAGATCCCACAGGCAAGAGGATTCACAGGCCAAAGATTTATATTCCCAAAAGGCCAATACAGATCAGTGGAGGAATTATGGGATGGAGAAGTATGAACAAAAAATACACAGATATTCACATGTCCTTTACATACATAAAATAATGTGTGGGTGTTAAATGCTAAGCACAGGTTACTCAGTTGTCTCGTGTATGTTTGGGATTTATTCGATCCTATCCTTAATGCCCAAAGTTTTTAGTCGAATGATTGTAAAAGAGTCATATGTGTTCTTTCACGTTATCTAATATATTGTATCGCACGAAAAAACTTATGTGATTTTCCTTGTAGCAATTGGATCTACATCCAAAGGAAGGGTCGAACTAACCGTATGTTTTCTATTAATTATTTCTATGTTTGACGAAAGAATTGATTTTGATCCACTAGAAAAATGTTATTATAATTTTTTTTTTTTGAAAAGGATGATTATATATATTTTTAGTAATACATTTTTTTAAAAAAATAAAAATAAAATTCCAAAACCACTTTTTTTTTTTAGGTTGCAACACTAGCTTAGTATGCAATCATTTGAACAATTGGCTGGTTTGTCAAGACCCCAATAGAATCCAATAGTTACCCAAACAATCCACCCAATTTCACAAAAGCTCAAACATACAAATTAACCAACCCAAAACTGTGAAGACTAATTTGACCCAATATCAAGATCAATGGCCAAGATTAAACAAGTCTATTTAATCTTGATTTAGAGGCTGAGATTGAAAGGGAGTTTATTGGCCTTCAGCTTAAATAAGACTCATCGAGAGTTAGTTGGAGTTCAACTGTTCTTCTTGGTTTTCTCTGCCAAAAACACTCTGAATATTTCCTCTGTAACAGAGCTTGACTATTTGGAAGAATGTCTACTGGCCAGGGGCAATCTCACAAAATGCCAACGTCAAGATTTGAGGTAGAGAAATTTGACGGGAAAAACGATTTCAATCTCTGGAGGGAAAAGATGATGGCTCACCTGGGAAACTTGGGGCTGGACGAATCTCTAAAGGGTGAAACTAAGATGTCCGATTCAATCACAAATAAAGAGGAGATCCTCAAGAAAGCAAGAAACACAATTGTCTTGAGTTTAGGTGATCAAATCCTCAGAAAAGTTGTGAAGGAGAAGACTGCCTGTGAGATGTGGATGAAACTGGAACAACTATACATGACCAAGACATTACCCAATCGAATCTACTTGAAACAGAGATTCTACGGGTTTAAGATGGATGAAACTAAATCTATCGATGAGAACACTGATGAATTCACCAAGTTGCTATCTGATCTAGAGAATCTGGATGTGACAGTAGATGAGGAGGATCAGCCATTTTCCTGTTAAATTCCTTACCAAAGGCATATGATCAATTGAGGGATACCCTGAAATATGGAAGAGAGACTCTAACTCTTGAAGAAGTCATCGGAGCTGCCTATTCTAAGGAATTGGACTTGAAGGCAACAGGGATACATCTTAGACCTGCAGGTGAGGGACTAAATGTCAGAGGTAGATCAGTTGAAAGAAAGGAATATTCAAATAAAGGCAGAAGACAATCTAGATCAAAATCTAGGCCTAAGAAAACCTGCTGGTTTTGCAAGAAAGAAGGACACTTTAGAAGAGACTGTCCTCAAAGAAAGTCTAATTCTAGACAAGATACTGTCCCTGTGATCGAAGCAGCAAATATACATGAAGATTTTGAAGAAGCTGAGATCCCAACAATTTTCACTAATGATCCAAAGGAGGAGTGGATATTAGACTCAGGATGTACTTACCATATGTTACCAAGAAGGGATTGGTTTTTTGATTTCAAAGAAGTTACTACTGGACAAGTCTTAATGGGGAATAATCACTCATGCAAAATACATGGTATCGACTCTGTTAAGCTAAGAATGGAGGATGGATCAGTGAAGATCATCACTGAAGTCAGATTCATTCCTGATCTCAAAAGGAATTTAATTTCCTTAGGTGCACTGGATCAAAAGGGCTTCACCTACAAGGCACAAAATGGAGTTCTAAAGGTTATTAAAGGTTCCTTAGTAGTAATGAAAGGAATCCTGGAGCAAGGCTTGTATGTTCTACGAGCAAACACCATTACAGCTGAAACAAATATAGTGGTGGCTAATAAGGATCAAACTGAGCTTTGGCATAAGAGGCTCGGTCATATGAGCCTCAAAGGATTGCAGGAGCTTGGAAAGCAAGGTCTACTCGATCCAAAGCAGATCAACAATCTTGTATTTTGTGAAAATTGCATACTTGGTAAGGCTCATAGACTGAAATTCAGCACTGGAACTCACAAAACAAAATCAACTCTTGAATATATACATTCTGATTTGTGGGGTTCTCCGAAGGTACCATTCTCACTTTCAAAAGCTCAATATTTTATCACTTTGATTGATGATTATTTTAGAAAAGTGTGGATTTATTTTTTGAAAACAAAGGATGAAGCTTTTGATAAATTTGTTGAATGGAAGACCTTAATTGAGAATCAAACAGGAAATAAAATCAAGATATTAAGGACAGATAATGGGCTGGAGTTCTGTAATCATGAATTTGATAACTTTTGCAAGAAATTTGGCATTGCAAGGCATAGAACATGCACATACACATCACAACAAAATAGTGTAGCAGAACGTATGAATCGAACCATTATGAATAAAGTTAGATGCATGCTAAGTGAAAGTGGCCTGCCTAGCAAGTTTTGGGCTGAAGCTGCTTCAACAACTTGTTATCTTATTAACAGATCCCCATCTTCTGCCATAGATTTCTTGGTTCCTGAGTTTAAATGGTCTAAGCTAAAACCAGATTATAATCACCTGAAAATATTTGGATGTTTGGCATATGTTCATGTTAATCAAGGTAAGTTAAATCCTAGAGCTATGAAAGGAGTTTTTATAGGATATCCAGATGGTGTTAAAGGTTACAAAATTTGGTTATTAGATGATCTTAAATGAATAATTAGCATGGATGTAATCTTTAATGAAAATGAATCCTATATGACTACCATGAAAAATTCAGTTATAGCCAACTCTAAACCAGCTGAGCAAGATTCAAAGTTTCAGGTGGAGTCTCAAGATCTGGACATCTTCTCAGATTCAGAAATTACAAGGGATCAAGATCAAGGTGGAGAAACTCATATAAAACTTGATAAGCACGATGATGTAAGTGCTGGACTTGATAAATCAGAAGCTGATTCTGAAACATATGAAGTGCTAAATGAGGATGAACAACACAATGAGACTCAGAATGAACAGCATCTCAATGATTACATGCTTGCAAGGGACAGAGTAAGGAGAGAAATTAGACCACCTCCAAGGTTTGCAAGTTCTGATTTTACAGCTTTTGCATTGAATGTGGCTGATCTTATTGAACTCGAAGAACCAACTAATTACATTGAAGCTGTGAAAAGTAAGAATTGGCCAGAATGGAAGAAAGCCATGGAGGAGGAACTTAAGTCATTAAGCAAAAATAACACTTGGGTTTTGATTGACAGACCAAAAGGAACTAAAGTCATTGGATGTAAGTGGGTGTTTAAGAGAAAACAAGGTATTCCCGGGGTTTAACAACCTAGATACAAAGCTAGTGATTTTGAAAAGCTCCTCATCTCGACTCCATGTAACGCCAGCGTGCTGACAAAGAACAGTGATCAAGGAAGGGTGCGGCAGCCCAATAGTAGTGGTTCCTTTGACCGCCTCCAAAATTGAATCCTGAATGATATTGCCAAGATTGATTGTCTTCCCAGTGACTATGCTGCAAATGAGGGCAGCTCGTTTTTTCGTCACATAAGAGGTGTGACTGGAGGGCATCACACGGGCGGCCACAAATAAAAACCAAGATCTCTCATCTTGCTTCATTTGGCCAGTGGAAAAGTTCACCACATCATTGTCCTTGAGTTTCCACTGGGCCCCTTCCTCGCATAATCGCAAGATAATTTCATTGTAATCCACTTGATCGGCGATATATGCCGAGTACTCATCCTCCTCATAGGCCGGCATGTTGTAGATGTTATTAATTGTGTATCCATCAAATGCAACCCTTCTACCTCAGACCAACACCTTAAACCCTTCATGTTTCACCTTCAGATTCGCATAAAATTCCCTCACCAAAGAAGTAACTGCATCAGGGGGTGGACTAACAAACTCCCTCCAACCCCTAGCACGGGCAGCCCTATTCACCTCCTTCATAGTCGAACACGTATCAAATCCTCGCTCACGCACCATATTCTTAGTAATCAGTGAAGCGTAGTGATTCGCAGCAACCTCATTCCAAAATCTATTTCTATCATAATCAGCAGAAGATGAGGCTCCCTGTTTTCGTTTCTTTTTCAGAACCATCTCAGAACTCCATACGACAGCTCAACTACAATATCGCAACTTCCAATTCGCACCTCCAATGATTCCGATCAAACACAAACCAACCAATCACAACTCAATCCAACTACTATTCAATCCAACTCTAATCAATCTCAATAAAATGCATAACCAATCACCCACAAAACAATGACATCCATGGCAATTTCAAGCATCTAATATCACCAAATTTCAAAATTTTCAACCCAAGGCAAGAATTTGCGAAGTACCTCAAGCTGGAAAATTCAAGCGAACTGTAGTTGCGATTCCAGCGAGATTGTGAACACTATACTTGCTTCCTCGGCTCTGATTTTGAGCAACCAATCACCAAAAAAACGAAGTGTCCCAAATAATTATAAATATGATTTAATTAAATTATTAATTTAGTTTTTAAAAAAATATACAAAAAATGTCATTTCGTTATTTTACTATTTGATAATTTCAACAATAAACAATTATGTGAATTAAATCCATAATTAAATATTATTTGGGTAGAAACACAATAATATTTAGCTCAATTTATTAATAAATTGATTTAGTTTTTAAGGAATTTTTCGAGACACGAATGAGATATGATTCGGGAAGGGTTGAAATTTCGAGAATTTTTACCATCCCTAGAATGTGTTTCATAATATACACAGACGCTGGACCGTGGAAACAGAAGCGCCAGCGCGCCCGATTAATTTTCAAGAAGCGTTGTAACGCTAGTAAAGTTGGCATTGCCGCGGTGAGGCGCCCGATTTTTTTTCAAACACACAAAGAGGCGCTGGAGCGCTGATGATGAGGCGCTATAACAAACCTTCACAAGGCAGTATATATACTCGTGGCGTGGAGCGCTATATCTGATGTTGGGGCGCCCGATTATTTTAATTTTTTTTCCTTTTTTAAGTCTTGGAGCCTGAAAATAAAATTAAAAAGTTAGAATTGTTTCAAGACATGCTTCAAAATAAAATAAACAATAATAAAAATATATATTAATATTACTAAATATTATAAAATTTGGGTTGCCTTCCAAAAAGCGTTTGGTTTTAAGTCGACAAACGCTTCATATCCGTGACCAAATTTATGATAAAATAAATAAAATTATATTTATATATTTATTTTATCTACCAATGAAATTAAATTAACGTTTCTAAATTGATTTTTGGACGAATTTCGATTCCTGTCTTGCTCGTACAGTAAGAAATTTTATAATAAATTGTACCTAAAAAACAACATATTATCTTTAAATTAATTACTAGTATAATTTTTAAATTAATTATTTATCTTAATCTCATTATTATTGTGGAATCATTAGTATTGAAAATTTGTAACCGATTTTATAAATTTATAAATTTCCCTCGTTTAATTGGAACCTTTTATGTTGGTCTTGACTCTTGTACATGTATTCTTTTTTCTTTTCTTTTTTTTTAAAGGAAGATTATGGATATTATTGAATAGAACAATTACATACTAATAAAAATTTGGGTTTTTGACAAATCTATTTTTTAAATTATTTTATTGGAAAGTATATTACAATAGATATTATATTTTATCCAAATCATCTTTATTTTTGGGTCAATCAAATACGTACATGTTTGTTCTCTAGAATATTATAATTATTAATCAGGTAATCAATTAGTTTTTATTTCTTAATTAATCATAATGACCTTTTAGAACCCCCAACTCTTCTACCCGGGACGAAATCCTTTGCTACACTTGGTACTACAAACCGTGCTATAATTTGCTAAAAACAACCCCGTTTGCACAAATTATTAAAAATTAAATGAATTAAACAATATTGATGAACAAAATATAATTAATCATTGATAAAATTTTTGATTCACCTATTTTTTCAATTAAAATAGGCAATAAATTGTGTCCCAAGCACGATAAATGAGTAAAATAATTTATTGATGATTTTTTTAATTGAAAAAAATAAGTGAATCAAAAATTTTATCAATGATTAATTATATTTTGTTCATCCATATTGTTTAATGAATTTAATTTTTAATAATTTGTGCAAACGGGGTTATTTTTAGCAAAGTGTAGCACGGTTTGTAGCACCAAGTGTAGCAAAGGATTTCGTCCCCTTCTACCCATACCAAACATTCTATCATCAAGTTTTCTACCCATTAAATTGAAATTATTTCATAAGGTGTATATGTAGTAACCCATATCCTCTTTTAATGTAATGACGTGATAAACATGATTAAGGGGTTACTAATAATATAATTAAGGGATTAAATGAGATTAAATTATGACTTCGAATATGTGGTGAGTTCGGAATATAGGAACTGCACACAGTTTGGAAGCAACGATGGGATTCGAAAGCAAGACAGATCGGAACGTCTGATCATAGGAATGGAGCTTTCGATCGTGTTCGGAAGGCCGAAGACCGGATCGGAGCATCCGATGATGTGTACCGGTGACTAATCCATGAAGTTAGACATTTGTATGCTAAGCTGAGATAGAAACATCCGAACTTCGATCGGAGCGTCCGATCTCTGACATCCAATGACTTGTCAGGCATGTAGAGATCGGAACGTCCGATCCTCTGATCGGAGCTTCCGATCTCAGCTGAGATTGTGGCTATAAATAGAGGTCCACGGGTGATACTTTAGATCACAAATTCCTAGTTCCCCTTCTTTTATCAATAATATATTGAGGGTATGGCGGTATAAGTGAGGTGCGTCAGGAATTACAACAAGTTAAAGTAGAAACTAGCTAGGATTTCGAAATCAGCGGGCTAACGACGGACAAAAGTATGATCCAAGAATCCTATTTAATTTGTAGGGGTATATGTTAGCTTAGTTAAGACTTATAGAGCGTGATTAGTGATACGATATATATTTTACTGTAGGCTTGGAACCTAGACTCTGTTAGACTTGATCTATTACTAGAGGTACGTAAGTACTGAATGAGATATTCAGCGAGTATATATGCTTATATGTTACATTTACGTGTCATGATTATGTGGCATGATATATGTTCTATTGCATTTATATTCATATGTCAATTGCACATACACGTTGAGTCTGTTTCCTTTGTGATAGCCATGATAGTCGAGCTGCTCAGCTCTACACTTGTTTATATTGTCTGACATCGGGAGTTACTGCATGAGAGAAGACTGACATGAGTTGTTTTACGTGTTTCATTGCATTATTTTGCATTTGTTTTGCATGATTTTGTTTTGTTTTAAGGTTTTGAATATTTGGTACATTCAGATGACTCCTCATGATTTTTGATTGGTTGTAGGCAAAAGATGGAGAAAAAAGGAAGAGTTTGAGCACGGAGAAGTGGCACAAGTAGGAATCACAAAGTATTAATGGTACAAAATTTGTTTTTGACTCTAGATTGATCAAAATACAATCTCCACCGTTCATATTGTAGTTTAGGATGTTTTAAAGCTTCTATCAAAATTTTAGCTTCATCCGACGACTAGACCTCTGTATACGATTTTTTGAAGAAAACTGTGCGCTGGGAAAAAAATCAGGTGCCTAGGCGTGACGTGCACGAGAAAAAACTATTGGGACGGAAAATTTGGCGCCTAGGCGGGATTTTCTTGCGTCTAGGCATGACGCGGGGGGAGAAAAAATCTGAATTTTTGAAAATTAAAAGTTGCGAGTTTTCGGGCTTTATTTGATGGGCTTTCAAGATATATAAATAGGAGATAAAAGAAATATCAGGGGAGTTGATGGGAGACACAGCCAAGGATCCGCCATCAAGGAGCCAAAACTTGAAGAACTCAAGAAGAATCAACAACCGCAAAAACTAGTTTTCTCTTTTCTTTTTTTTTTTTTGTTGGGATTTAGGGGATCCTACCCCAAAAACTATGTTTTGATTTCTTCTTGAAGATTGAATTTGGTTTTTATGCATTCTTGATTATATTATTGATTTTATTGCAACTTTGGAGAGTGATCAACTTTGAATTGATTTTATGTTTTATAATTAATACCGAGAGAAGATTTTATAACGTGATAGAGTAATATAATCCATGGATCTACAACTTTCATAGACATATGAGGTTGGATATATGTTGATAGTCATAGTCTAATAGGTCGAAAGCTAGAGGATTTCACGATTCGTTAATGCAGTTGCAATTGTTAAATAACACAAAGACACATGGTTATTACAATTCGTTAATTAGATTAATATAACTCGACAAAGTATATTGATAGATTAGGAAATTTCGTCAAAAACATCGCTTGATAATTGAAATTCAATCATTAGAAAATATTTAGGGGTAGGTGAAACGAGATCCTAACAATCGTTTATTTATTTTTTTGAATTTAATTTCTATATTTATTTTTTTCATCCTCTTGTTTTAATTTATTAATATTTCCTCTATGTCATATTAATTAGCTAAATAATAATACTTAAGTAATTTTGTCACAAATCAATCTCTGTGGGACGATACTCGTAGTTTGTACACTATATTATTACTTGACTCGTACACTGCGATTTATTCTAGCTTAATTGATAGATATATTTGAATTGATTTTCAATGGTAGTATTTGCTCGATCAAGTTTTTGGCGCCGTTTCTGGAGATTGAAATCGACAATTTTTACTTTTTGTTATTTTCTTTAGTTAATTTTCTATTTTTTTTTTATAGTAATAATTTAATCCTACTTGATCTATTTTTTATTTTATTTTTACAGAAATTCATCTGGTGTAATACTTTGAGATGTTTCATCGACAAATATTTACGAGTTTTACCCAGCAACATGAAGAGCCATTCTTCGCAGCATTGAAGAGATTCAATAATTTAGCGAACAAATACCGGTATCACGAGTTTTCTAACTATTCTCTCCTTAATTTTTTTCTTAATGGTTTAGATGCAGTGACAAGAAGATGAGTAATTAATGGAGCTATGAAAACTGGTTGTCCACTATTTTTCCGAGATGATGACAGTGTGATACACATATTAGATGATATGACAGAATTTGACTACCATCTGTATTGTGATCTTTCACCACAGATTTGGAGTCACCAATACCCAAAAGATACTCATTACCCACATTCTTATGTGATAAGCTTCCGAAAAGAATATGAACCTTCTTGATATGAGTTGTTTATATCAAATCTTTTGTACGTCTCATTTTGATATGAGATCGGTTCATTCATGTCAACCATCGCCCATTCTTTTTGGTAAGATTTTCATCTTTTAGGTATTAACCACCCATATTGTGAATCATGTACAGCCCCAGGACTTTTTGTCTCTGAGTGTTACAAAAAATCCATTCAAAGAAAATTGTAGATATTTTATAGTTTTACTTTATATTTTAATATTTTTATGTAATGAATTTGTTACAAGCTTTGAATGCCGGTAAACTTTTGTAATATTTTTAAAAATCAAGGTCAAATATCAATTAACTTTTTAAAACTCTAAGGTACCGTTTGGTACAAGTATAATTAGTACTTGTACAACTTATCATATCCAATCTCGCGTTCTACTCGTCATATTATTTATTCATCTATTAATTATTTATTTTACATCAATCAAATCATTAATTATTTATCTTACATCAATCAAATCATTGAATTTAAATTACTATATTACCCTTATAAATAATATTATTCATATTTTATTTATTCTTAAAAGGACAAAATAGTAATTTATATTTTTAATACAAAATTCAATCAATCAAATCAAATAAACTATAATCTATCAATCAAATCAAATACTAAATTAACTATCATTTTTTATTTATTTTATATTACATTATATTAATTATTCAAGTATTATTTATTCTATCCTCGAACCAAACGGTGCCTTAAGGAGTATATTTTGAATATTGCTAAATTTTATAGAGAATACAAAAAACTGGATTGAATACCCGTGAATTTTAAAATCTATAAAATTATTTAAAATTAATCAAATTTCCAATATTGAATATGACTTTAAAATAATTCGATCTGTCCACGATTAGATAATCTTCATATAGGACAAGTATAATTAAATCAAAAAAAGCATCAATTAAATTGAAGGTAAAACATTGTCATGGTATAACACTTGCAGTAATTGTTACAAAGATGTTATCAAAACATCTTGTGGATTTAATTGCAAAAATTATGTCAAGATCAATATAAAAGATCACGTTGTAAGGTATTCACCTATGCCAAATTATATATATATATATATATATATATATAGATTCTTAATCAAAATAATTTAATTATTGTGTAAAAATTCTCACAATTGATTTTTCAGGTATCGAATAACAATAATCGTCTATGGTCAAAGTGAAACGTCTAACTTAAGTGACATTGTTTGAAGAAATGTTGCAGTGTCATTTATTTATTGTTCTATTAAGAAATACACCGACACACAAAATTGTAAGTTAATTTAAAATATTCTTAATTTAAAATATTCATTCCAATATTTTATATTTATTATAATATTTTCAATAATTACTTATTTTATATTATAGCAACTACGTACACTGGTGCAAAAAAAAGTACTTTATCAACCAAGAAAATAAGACCACTAGTTTTTTATTAAAAAAATAGACAATTTCGTCTCATATAAAATATTTTGACACTATAAATAATTGGGGATAATTTTGAGAAACCAGAACAATTAAAGACAAATGTTACAGATAATAAAAAAATGATACACTCATATCATGAATTAAATACAAACCGGGGATAATAGAAGAACAAACGCCTATAAAATGACAAAACCTTGTAAAGAGAATCAAAGTCATTCGTTTCCGAAAAAGTTATCACAGTGATTCAAGATGATGAAAGGATTTGTGATTTTAGTAGAAAAATCAAGAAACTCGAACAAAAAAACAACATAGTCATCACTAAAAGGTAAAAATTAAGCGACAGAAAAATTAATAATATTTTTTAATATCGAAAATTTAGAATGAACATATGTTTTTTATTCAAACTTCAATGGACAATAAAAATTTTATTTTTTCAAATAAATCTACATAAATATTTAATTTCTCTTAATTTTTTGTAAATTTCATCTTTCCAAATTGTATAACACGTCCGACGTTGTAGTCACTAGTTTTTTTTTTTTTAAAAAAAAAACCGTCCTGCTTACTAGTCCTAATAAAAAGGATGACTTAAAACTGAATTTTGAATTTTGGACATGAACTGAATTTGAAACCTCAACTAAATTTGGTCTTCGGAATTCGGATTCTCACATTTCTAGATTAAGTTTTAACAAATAGGATAGCTTAAAACTTAAGCTCCATTAGCAAGATGTACCTTGCGCAGAAATCTGGATTTTGTGAATGAAAAAGACACAATAGTATAACAATATCCTTAGCAGTCTTCTCATGAACATACAAGCTCATAAAAAAAAATTATGATTATATTTGGGATCATACCAACAATCTTGAAGAGCAACACAAAGCTCACCTTTTAATTCATGAAGGTTAATGAGGTTGGTGACGTGAAGAAACTCGGAATCAGAATTTAGATCTTGCAACATGGAATGATCCGATTACTGGAGACTATGCAATACAAATTAAAATGTCATTTTTTTTCCGCCAGATTTGTTTTCATGGATGAATATCAATTTATACCTGATCAATGTAAGTTAGCAAACTTTTATAAATAAAAGTTGAAACTGATGTAACCACGATAACTGAATTGAAAATCAAGAGGCCATCAACAAAATTTACAAAATGGATTGATCCAATTACTCGAGAAGATACAAGTGCTTCTTGTTACAAAGTTGAAGAACATCATTACCATTGCTTCGTTTTTCATCTAGTATCCGTTTTGTGGAGTCACGAGTTGGGGTCATAATGCAATTGAATCATCTCAAGCGTCGGTGTATTACTGTGTTTCCAATTTCATTCGGGATCTCCTTCAGTTTGTAGCATATCTTATTCTAAGGCACTTGAGCTTGGAAAAAGTGCTAGTCATCAGCTCTCCAATGCACCAATCTTAAACCCCGAAGCTCCAAGAATTTCAGCTCGCGAAATTCGCCTTCATTTGGTTCCCATACTTCACCTTTGAAGCAACAATGTAGTATCAGAACTTCAAACCAACCATAGTCAAATCATCCCCAGTAAGGTATCAACCAAACAAATATAACTTCTCGAGCGACCAAGGAAACTTGATGTTACGAGGAAAAACTATAAAAGAATAAACTTGGATGCTTAAAGTTTCCAGTTCATTCAGACACATGATATTACTAAGATGGTAGTGCGACCAATTGCTAGATACTTTTAATAACGTCGTCTATGAATATGAATTTTCATATTTTCGAGGGATTTTCGGCCCATCGGGATGGAGGGTTAGCCCGCCTTCGACTCTCCAAACGATGGATTGTTGGTTGGTCGGCCTGCCCCGCCATAAGTTAACCTATCTTTACAGCTCTACGTATAGGTAATGAATTCAAGAATAGGTGAGATATATTCACTACATTATATGAATCATTTTAAACAATAATTCACACTTATATTTACTACTGATTTTAATAAAACCCAAACATAATATATTAGTAATCAAATGAGAAGTTAAAACATTAACTTTAAATAAAAAAAAATAGTTTAAATTTCATATTAAATTTGATTATATAATTATTAACGTGAGTTTTGCAATTATAGTTCCACAGCAGATAAATCAAAGAGAATCATCAAAATTAGCATATCAGAAATATATAAAATTTAATCATTGAATACGAAGTTGAAGGACATCATTACCGAAGCTCCGTTGTTGATCTAGAATCAGTTTTGCAGAAGCCACAGCTGAGGAGATTCCATATTCCAATTCGATCTTTTCAAGCGTCGGTATGTCTCCAATTTCAGTTGGGATATCTTTCAACTTCAAACACCCACTGATTTCAAGGCACTCAAGCATGGGAAAGTGGGAATCATCGGCTCTCCATTCCACCAAACCTAAATCGTAAAGCTGCAAGGATTTTAGCCGGCGAAATTCTTCTTCATTTGGTTCCCACACTTCACCTTCACATGCTCTCCAACATAGTACGAGAACTTCAAGATTGGGTAACGAACCAACCATCGTCAAATCTTCCCAACCAAGGCCACAACCAGTCAAAGTCAACTTTTTGAGTGCCGCTGGGAACTTCAAGTTTGAGGGGAAAGCTATCTCGTGATTAGAAGAGATACATAAAGACTTCAGTTCATTCAGGCACACAATATTAGTAAGATGGTAGTGGGACCAATCCTCAATTTTTGCACCGTCATAACACACTTGCAATTTCTTTAGTTTTGGAATTCTTTTGATAATCTCATCCGTAAATCTCATATTTCTTATCCCCCAGAGAGTTTGAAGGTTTGCCAGAATAAATAAATTTGAATTGGGAGGATCAGGTAATTCACAACATTCATTGTTTATTTCTACATGCCTTAAATGTAGCAAATTAGTCCATATGTCCACGGGTAAATGAGTGGAATCGCCAATATCATTGTCGATAACTAAGGTTTGAAGCCGCCAAAGTGAGGATATAGATGCAGGAATAATGTCTTCATGATAACAAACAGAGAGGTACCGTAAATACACTAGTCTAACTACCTCTTTCGGAAATTCACTCAACCTCTTTGTAGATCTCATATCCAATACTCTTAGCAGTCCAAAACTAGGCTCGCTTCCGATCATATCAGCATTTTGATCATACAATAGAAGTGATCGGGTTGGGGAAGGTCGTCCACTTGAGTTAAAAGCATACTCAATGGATTCCAAGTGACTCACTGGCTGAATACTAACACGATGTTCACTTCTTAAGCCTTGACAATGAATACTGTTCATATTGATGACATGAAGAAACTTCTCTTTATGAGCTTCTGCTACGCAAAATTCTCTCAAAAGATCATGGATTTTGTATGAGTTAACTTTGCCACGATGCCCTAGCTCATGAGTCATAATGAGACTTCTATTCAAAAGATCTTTCAAACATTCCTTTGCAATATCTTCCAAGCTTAGAGACTCATTTGGCTTTATAAATCCCTCAGCAATCCACAACTTGATAACTTGAAACCTTTGGATGATATAATCTTCTGGAAAAATCGCAAAATATAGATAACAAGGTTTTAAGTGAGCTGGCAAGTGATTGTAACTCAATGAGAAGATGGTCGAACATTGGCCTCCATCTGTCGACAGAATTGAATTCAGAGCAGTAGCAATAGTCTCCCAATAACTAACAGTCTTGTCCATGGATAGAAGACCACCAATCACAACTATTGAGAGTGGAAGTCCTCTGAAATTCTTTATAATCTCCTGCCCAATTCCCTCCAAACAAAGAGGGCAACTTTCTCCTTTGAATACCTTCGCACGAAACAATTCCCAACTCTCACCGGAATCAAGAGGCCTCATGTCACCGATGGTCAAAAGAGGCTGCATCATCTCCCACATTTTTCAGGCGAGTCGTCAAAACAATCCGACTTCCATTATTGTCATCAGGAAAAAACCTCTTGATCTCATCCCATGCCTTAGTATCCCAAACGTCATCCATCACAATGATGTACTTCCTACCTTTCAAACATTTGTACACACGATCTGCTAATTCTGCATCGCTCGCGATTCTCATTTCTGGATTCAGTTTGTTGATTGAATGTAGAAGCCCTGTGAAGATCTCACGCGTCCGATATTCCTGAGATACCGTTACCCAAGCACGAACATCAAACTGACAAACAACGAGTGAGTCATCCAATAGTTTCCGAGCTAAAGTAGTTTTCCCAATGCCTCCCATCCCAACAATCGAAATGACTTCAAGTTTCGAGGATGAGCTCATAAGCCAATCCTTTATTTTGTCCTTGTCTTCGTCCAATCCAACCGTAAGGGGGTTTGTATCAGTAAATGTGAGTTTTGATCTATCTACAGGCAAAATTTTCCTTTGCTGCATATAGTTCAACTCTAACATACGCTTGATATCCATCGCCTCTTGTTGAATGGAATGTGTTTGTTCTATGATTCTATCCAAGTCTCCGCAAAAGGTTTCAAATCCTCCTATACTATTTCCTCCATCAAGTCGTGATAAAATTGAAGACGATATATAGGACTCGATGGTGTCCTCAGCCTCATAAGCTACATCTCTAATTTTGATTTCCAGATACTTGACCACTTTGTCAGTACAAATAGAATAATTCTCCAAAAAATCTAATAGGAAACTCACCTTTTCTTGGAGGGATTGAACTTGTTTATTTTGATGAAGAACAGGGCTGTGAGGATCCTTGATTTGCTGAAGAATCCGTGTAAGGGATACAACTGCAGCATAAGCCTCCATCGATCTCTGTTCCAACCTTCCAAACTAAAGATCAGTACCGTATTCAATTCACTTGTGAATCAAAATTAAAGAATCGATAATTTTTCAAGGATTCTCTTCTAAAGAGTAGTTCGGAACGGATATGCTTGAATGAATTATTGGTAAAGTTTCAAGCTGTATGACATAGTTGTCGGAAAATAAATGCAATGAACTGAAATATGAGTAAATTATTAAAGTATGAGTGTTTATTATTTTTTTTATTTTCTTTGAATAACGATGAGGGTACATTAATATATGTAGGAGAGTTCTGATATGTGTGAATGTTTATTTGATATTCAACTCTTGAAGAAATATTTTAGTAAACTTAAAGAGTTACGCTACGCTGTAACACTGTAATGATCTATGTTTTTATTTCTATTAGTTAATTATTTTATATAAAAACTTATATGAAACGATGTCGTTGATCAATATTAATTGTGTGAGAGATATCATGTGTCAAAAATGTTATTTTTTATTATAAATAATTAAATATAGATCGAAGCAATAGAGAATTTTTCTTCATCTTTAAGTGTTAGTAATAATGGCATCCCCTGTGATTTTATTTATGGTCAAACTTACCCTAATTTGATTTGGTATTCATGAATCGTGATTAAAGAAATATATATATATATCGTAAATTTATCAACATAATATTATTATTAAAAAAAAAACCTAGAACATATAATTTGAAACTTCCAACTATGAGGTGCCGTTTGGTTCGAGGATATGATAAATAGTATTTGGATAAGTAATATAATGTAATATAAAATAAATAAAAATGATAGTTAATAGTATTTGATTTGATTGATAGATTATATTTTATTTGATTTGATTGATTGAATTTTATATAAAAATAATAAATTACCATTTTGTCCTTTTTAAGAATAAATAAAATATAAATAATATTATTTATAAGGGTAATATAGTAATTTAAATTCAATGATTTGATTGATATAAGATAAATGATTAATGATTTGATTGAAGTAAAATAAATAATTAATAGATGGATAAATAATATGACGAGAAGAACGAAGTATTGGATATGATAAAGTATACCAAGATAAATTGTACTGGTACCAAACAAGCCCTCAAGGTACAATAATATATCTACCCTTCTCACACAACAAGTTCCAACTCTAATGAAGAAATTGATGGAAGTCTTAAACTTGTTAGTGGGATCGAATTCTTGGGTGGTCCTTTTTGCTTTTCATAGCTGTAAGCCATTCTCGTCGGATTTCGTTTCTCCCTAATTATATCATCGTGTCAAAAAATTATATTTCTGCAATTTTTGTTTTCAAATTTAAAAAGTAATATCTATTATCTACATTATTAGGCACCGTTTGGTAGTCATTATTATTAATCTATGTATAACTTATCCCATCCAATCCCGCGTTCTTCTCGACATATTATTTATCCATCTATTAATTATTAATTTTACATCAATCAAATTATCAATAATTTATCTTACATCAATCAAATCATTTAATTTAAATTACTATCTTACCCCTTATAAATAATATTATTTTATATTTTATATATTTTTAAAAGAATAAAATAGTAATTTAATTTTTTAATATAATATTTAATCAATCAAATCAAATATACTATAATCAATCAATCAAATCCAATAATATAATAACTATTATTTCTTATTTATTTTTATTACAATACATTACTTATCCATATATTATTTATCTCATCACTTAAACCAAACGGTACATTATATAAAATATTAACCTACTATACTAATTAACTTTGAGTACATCAAAATTCTTTATTCCATAATTACTTCTTCTTATCCACTATCCCACTAAACCTCTCACTCACTCAATTTTTTGTTTAAAATAAAAATTTACATATAAAAAAAACTTATATTTTACACATGAAAAACATGTGCATTTTTCACTAGTTATTATTATGTAAGAGACTCTTAGTTGATCTCTTGGTATATCACAAAAATGTAAAATAAATATAATAAAAAAACTTACCACAAACCGCTTCCTTCCACCAATATTTTCAAAATCGGACCAAACCGACCGATTCGACTGGGAACCGGTCACTGATCCGGTCTGTAACACCCCCAAAAACCGTTTTAACGGTTCAACCGCTCAGAACCGGACAAAAATCGGTTGAACCGGCCAAGAACCGGCCAAGCACCGGTACCAAGAACCGGCCAAAAAACCGGTCGAACTGGTTTTTCGAATTTTTTTATTTTTTAAAAAATTAGTTTTTTTTAAATCTTAATTTAAAACTACTATTCCAAACTATAACTCAATATGCATGTTAATCTATAACCCAATATTTCAAACTAACTTAAAATTCGACAATCACGACTTCAATTTTGTATCTATGATGTAATGAAACCTAGCTCCCAAATAATTCTGTATAAATCCGAAATCATAACTTAAATATTTCTATCGGTCATGTACTTAAATAATAGTCCCAAAATGAGTCCAACTTAAGTCTAACTAATCATTCTCAAAATTTTTACTAGCCTTAAAAATAATACTAGTTCTCAAGTAGGTTATTTCCTATTCTCAATCTTACTTACTAGTCTCCAAGTGATTCCTCATCATTCCAAATCTTACTTAATAAAACCCCAAGTGATTCATTCTCATTCTTCATCCTAATTTCTCATCAAGATCATGAACCTGGTTTGGCTCTGATACCACTTCTGTCACGCCTCGAAATCGGAACTGTTGACATCGGCGTTGTTTTCAAATAACATTCAAAAACAACAAGCCTCAAAGTACAGAATTTAACCAAAAAACAGTATATTATTTCATGACAAAATTTTTTCTTAAATCCCATAAATAAAATCATAAATCAAATACATCATCGGAAGCTAAAACTTATCATCATATGAACAAGAAATTGATCAAATAATAGAAGCACTTCTAAATTTCTTCTTTTTTGTCAGTCCAATATTAGCTATGCTCTTCCTCTTCAAGTTCTTCATCGTTTTTATCTGGGAGAGAAAGTAAGGGGGTGAGCAATCATGGATTACAAGCATGTCATATTTCAAAACATAATCATATCATATCATAGCATGTCTTATCATAACATAGCATAGCAAAAACATCATAACGAAACTTGACATGACTGAACTTAAGTAAATTGGTCCGACACTGAAATTCATCTTCTTATTCGTGGCTAACTGATCAGTCCCCTATATGTTACTCCTCTAAAGGGCGAGGCCAAATAAACGGTTATTATTACCCACCACATCAGGGCCATAAACTTATCATAGTTTGGAAATTTCCTTTCCACTCTTAATTCGAGTCATAACAGTGTCAAAAACACTTTTAACAAAATTGTATCATGAATAGAAGTACATAACAAGGATTTCAAAATATATATGAACGATCGAAATTTTAAAACATACATAAGATTTTAAAACGTAAAGCCCACTTACTGAATTATGCTAAAAAAATGTGAGAATTTCACTGTTAAAGTGCTGCTTGAATTGCTTCATATATTTTGTCACCACGAGAGAGAATAAAATTTTGGAATAGAAATATGGAGAGAAAGTTGGTGAGCGATGAACATGGAGAAAATGGATGTTCTTGCTTTTTCCCTTTTTTTCTTTTTTTTTTAATAAATATTATGGATTGAAATGAGAATGTGACTAGTGTAATATATTTATACTAAAATTTCTAAGCAACTCAAAGGGTCACATTAAATGTAAGGAATTAAATTTGGTTTAGTGGGTAGTAAATTGAGAGGAGAAAAACATAGGTTAGTGGGTGGAAATTTGATAATCATGGTGGTTTATGACAAATAGTAATTAGGGTGTAATGATTGATTTGATTACTAATAAATAATCAAAATAAATGGGAAAGAATTTTCATAATTATATATAGTGCAATTGATAAAATTTACTAATAGAACGTGTGGTATGGGTATGGGTATGGGTATGGGTATGGGTAGAGGAGTTGGGGATTCTAAAGATCATTATGATTAATTGAGATATAATGTCTAAGTAACTATCCAATCAATAAGTATATTATTTAAGAAAATAATTATACTAATAATAAACTTATCAAAAACGTAAAATATATATATATATATATATATATATATATATATATATATATATATATAAAAGCAAAGTGCTAGTTTTAAATCTAAAATAATGTAATCTTAATTTTGTTTTGCTAATATGCTAAAATAAATATTATAAAAATATAGCTTATTTAATGTATCGAAAAATCGATCATGGGTATCACAATCAATATCTATCTATCTTATCTATACCAATTATAAAAGTATGAAACAAGGTAAAAAAATTTATATTGTGTATTTTTAATTTTGTCATTAGTCTGTACACAGATAAATTTTGTGATGATGTTTTTGTAAAATAAATTATTATCATAAGGTCAAAATTGACAAAGTATTTGCATATTAAATTCAGATCAATTTCTAAAAAGATTGAAATACCAAAATACTTTGATTTTATTTTATTGTAGATAAAGTAAACATATTTTTTCAAAAATTTTAAACAAAATTTCCGCAAAAATTTAATCTCCCAATTTTCTATAATATTTAAATATCAAAATATTTTAATTTTTATTTGTTTGTAGATGGAATGAACATATTTTTTTTGTTAAAACTGAATTTGATAACTTATAGTGGACCAAATCGTAAAGAGATAAATATATAAGTAAAAAAAAAAGTAGTTTTCCCTAAACTAAAAAATACCAGTGAACTAATTTGTTTTCACATGCCTAAACAAGGTGGTATATATATATATATATATATATTCAAAACTAAAACAAACTGCTAGAAAAGTGCATAATTAGCTAGGGACATGGGTTTTACGGAGATTGCTATGATCCATGTAAAATGTAGTTTGCACGACCGTGGAAAATCATAAAATTCATTTCTCGGTCTCTAAATTTGTGTCCTCATTGCTTGGCATATAGAGACCAGTACTATTTAGGTAGTGTTATAGAGAAAATTTTATGAAAAAAAAGTCGAGAAGTGCTTTTTAAAAACTCTCTTAAACATTATCTTACTATTTAAGAAAAATTCATGTTACCGTATAGAATGGGAAAATTGCATATATCACCCCTGTGAAATCTCCAGTTTGCTAATAACTCTCTATGAAATTTTTTTAAGATAATAACCCCCCGTGATTTAAAATTTGTAGCATACACACCCTTTCAAGTTAAAAATTGACAAAAATACCCTTACTTAAATAAATAATTAAATTAATTTTGTTTTATAATTCCATATTTAATTGAGTAAAATAATCAAATTTTATTTAAATAACTATGAAAATTATATATAATTATTTTATTATAATATTTGTCATACACGAAATATATTTTAATATTAAATTGTATTATAATATTAAAGACATTTTAGTCATTTTTTAGCCAGAAGGGGTGTATGCTACAGATTTAGAATCATAAGGGGCTTCTAGCTCAAAAAATTTTCATAATGGGTTATCAGCAAACACGCGATTTCACAGAGGTGATATATGCAATTTTCTCGTATAAAATTGGCTGAGATCCAACCGAAAAAAAGAAAATTAATAGCCAAAAGTACCGATCGAGTGAGCGAAAAGTTAATTCCTTTCGAAAACATATATAAAGATCGATCAATGTCATGCAAAATGTAATTTTATCAAAATCAAAGTAAAATTGAATACATGAACTCCATCGCGAGCAAAAACAGAGCAGCGGCAGAACAATTAAACTCAACTGGAGATGGAGTAAAAACCTCTCGTTTTCTTCCTAAAAAGTAGAAAAAAAACAGATGATCATGTTTATTGCGAACAATTAAACTCCATATCCGAGTCCCGGACAAGTGCTTCCGCCGATGAATTCAATATTGCGAATATTAATGATGCAGAAGAATGGCATAAATTAATTAATGCCTGGGTTTTTGTCCAGAAAATTTCTGTAACGGAAGATCCTATTATGCTACCCTTAATTGTAGGCAAATCAAAGACTTAAATGATCAGTGAATTATATTATGCCATTAGATCCGATCCGGGAATCATTTCAAATTTGTGCGGTGGTGACGTTAGTATTCTCCATTATCAACTGTCTAAATATATATATATATTCTCTTCAAACCAATGGCTTGCGCTTTATAATATTTTATGTAGTATCAAGTATGACCAGGTTGAGCTCATATATATATATATATATATTTCAGATGTTCACACCCGGGTGTGCAGGGTTGGGTGTCATCTTGCAGCTGTTATTTTTATATTTATTTTTGAAAATATAAGGTGGGTGCATGTCAGCTCAATTGGCACTCATGGTACCCTATTAGGAGTGCAATCAAGTCGAGTTGAGCCCGAGTAGCATACTACTCTAACTCGAGCTCGACTCGTATGTAACTACTCGAGCTCGATCGAGTAGTTAGTTTCGTACTCGAGCTCGAGCTCGTCTATAGCTCGAGCTATATATATATATATAAATATAAATTCAGAGTTCTTTTATGGTGTCAAACACTATATGTCCATTTCATGCCCACCATGTACAAGTCAACTTATCTATTGTACCGGTCAACTCATCTATTGTACATGGTGGGCATGAAGTGGGCATATAGTGTTGGGCACCATAAAAAAACTATATAAATACAAAATATATGAATAAATAAATAAATAAAATATTATATACATTATATTTTATATATATGTGTGTTATCGAGTAGCTCGCGAGCTACTCGAACACATATATTTGAAGCTCGAGCTCGAGCTCGATTGTATGCTCGAGCTACTCGAGTTTGAGCTCGAGCTCGGTTTGAGTCGATCTTCGACTGACCTACTCACGAACTACTCACGAGTAACTCGGCTCATTTGCACCCCTATACCCTACACACTAATATGCATGATATCATTCTAATTTATATTCATTTGAAATAAAAAATATATACATGATATTTATTGTATATTAAAGATGTATATATATTAGTATTTTTTTATATGCATAAAAACTATTGTGTTATAGTATAGGTATAATTAATGAAATATTAATATATAAACTATGAAAGTTTACATTTATTTTATGATATGATATAATTATTGTTTGAACTTAATTAAAAATACGAGAAAAATTATAATTTTAGTTTTGTAAGTTGGTCTGAGTTTTTGTAATTTTTCAAAGTTTGTTTGTATCAAATAATTTGAATAATATTTTTCATAAATGTGTGTACTATATAAGCTTTATTTTTGTCACATGAGCCGAAATGAGAGGAAAAATTTTGTCATTTCCTTTATTTTTTGTTTAAATTAAATTATATTTTAATGTGTGTACTATAAGCTCTATTTTTGTCACATGAGCTACGTAGTGAGTATCGATGTCAAATAAGCAATATTCGATGAATCTAGTGGTTTCATACAGAGAAGGACAAAAAGAAAACTGGATAATAACCAAAATTAATTGACAAGTTATATGACAAACTCAAAACAGACCAACTTACCGGACTAAAATTACAATTTTCTCTAAAGTATGAGTAAAACACAATGATATTAATCCGGGAAAAACACCTTTTTTCTATTTATTTTACCATTAATACTTAATAATTTTAATAATTTTTAAATAAAATCAAATATTAATTGTTTTTCAAAAATCAGAAATTCTTCTCTTGAAAACCCTCGCTCTATCTTTATTCATTTTTCCTGATATAACATTTATGAATTTATTCTCAAATTTATTATTTTCTATTATTTAACTTGATATAATTAAAATTGTATTAAAGTTAAAATTAATTTTTAATCTTAAGATTTAATTAAAAGGTTTTAAAATTTTAATAATTATTGTACCATGACATCCATAATCCGCCACTCCTTCCTTGTGCTATATTAAACTTATGATCATTAAAATTTTTAATTTCTCAAATTATTATTATGAAGATGAAGGATGAAGCCCTTGAAATTACTTTCTTAATTATCATATGTACGTACGTTCATATTAAATTTTAAGGGAGAATAAGTTTTTTAGTCCATTAAACTGTCCATGTTTTGGTTTTGGTCCATTAACTTTTTCTATGTGGATTTTGGTATACTAACTTTGAATTTTCAGTGTTTTTTGGTCTAACTGTATACGTGTCAACTTCTAATTGGTCCAAAATGATGACGTGGATCAATCAGAAGCTGACACGTATGCAGTTGGACCAAAAACACTGAAAATGTAAAGTTAGTGTACTAAAACCCACATCGAAAAAGTTAATGACCAAAACCCAAAAGAGATAAATTTAATGGACCAAAATACTTATTTTCCCTAAATTTTAAATAAATATTCTACTGTATTTGATGTTATATATATATATATATATAATTATCATTATATTAATTTCCGATGTATCAATCATACCATTTTGGTTTTTATTTTTATTAATTCATTGAAAATCACGTCAAGATGAATGATTAATATTTGTTGAATTTAATATGTACTTATCGACCAAATATTGCATTTGGTCTCCATCAAAGTGGAGTATTGGTCATCAAAATTCTAACTTTAAAATATGATTGGCATCGATCCATCACTCACGTCAGCATGCTTAATTCGTCTAATTTACATACTATTACTAAGTGTTTACTCAATGAACATCCAAAAGTATAGGGTGGTTGTGAGTTCTCACGTCATTAATCAATTATGTATAGTATTTTCAAATTATATTATAATTATTTTTAAAAAATTACATATATGATTTTTTTTTACATTTCATAAATACACAATTTATAATAACAACTATATATACATATATATAAAGTTTTGTTATGCTGCCCAATAACTATGCTCAACTTCATGTCCATCATGCACAAGTTAACTCACTAATTGTACATGATGGGCACGGAATTGGGTATAATTGTTGGACAACATAATAAAATTCTATATATATATTAAAAAGGAAAATAACAACCGCATATATTTATATTGCCCTTGTCAAATCTCCTGTGTTTGTGATTTCTGACTCGAGCGATATAGTAACATAAACTTTTTCTTTATAAGGAGGTCAAAATATAAGTTCGCGAACGTTAAAGCTAGCAAAAAAAAATCCCTAACATTCTGATGTAATAAAGCAAAAAAAAAGTAAAAATCTATCTTTGGATTATTCTTTTAATTATGCACCATGGAGAAGCCAATGATAGATAAATATCAAGATTTAATTATATATTATTGAGGCAACATCACATCATCTAAGAATTAGTATATTTTTAAAAGAAAGAGAGTGACGATCACAATCCAAGAATTGAAAAAAATCAATTTGGGAACTGCGGATCCTAGAATATATATGAGAACAGAAATAATATTTATTGATTTAAAACTTTATAGTGATACATATTTCGACCGATCCATCAACAGAAGCCGTTGTTATGTAATTACATTACTTCACGACTCTTTTGGAACGTTGTCTTTGCAATATTAATCATAAGATCAAATATTTATCGTTTCATCAAAAATTATAATTCGTCACAAATGGATCACAGTGCGAGTAGCATCCACCCATTCCCAGCTGCTGCTTCAACTTCCAATTCTCAGCCTCTAGCTCAGACTTTCTCTTCTTGGTTTCTTGCAGCTCCTTTACGAGCTCAGCTTCCCTTTCTTTGCCCTCGTGCACCGATTCTTGGAGCTGCGCATTCTTTCGTTTCAAGTCCTCCCTCGACTCCAAGGCTCGCCTTTTGGCCCGCTCCCGGTTGAACCAGCTCGTAATTTGCTCCACATCCAGTCCTGTAACTCTCACAAGCTCCATCTTCTTCTGTTTACTCAAGTGTTCGGATTCTTCGAACGCTGCGTTTAGCGCATGGAGTTGATATTTTTTGAACCGTATAGCCATGGCACGCACACCTCGATTACTACTCACCATGTTTAGGAGTCCTTTAGAGCCAGGCCACGGAATTTATACATAGAAATTAGAATATTAATTTGCCAGCCATTCAAACAAGACGGGGAAAACCAAGCACATTTTCTATCAGCAATAGAAGAAGTTTTTTATACATGGAGGGGTCTCTTTAATTTCGACCGAATCGATCCATTAATATAAAATGTTCGAGACAAAATTCGAGACGTTATTAACAAATGAAACTCTACATATATATATATTTTCTTAAAATAATTTTTGGAGTATCCATCTACAAGAAACCAGTCTCAAGATGCATCATGCAAGTTGGCTTCTCCTTTTCATAAACATAGAATATACCGATCATATATAAAGTTAAAACTTCTTCTCTTTTGTTAATATACATATACAACACAAAAGAAGCCAATATTTACGCCACCTATGGCATATAAAATAAATATGCATGCCTTGAACATAACGTTGGTGAAATAATGGCCTAGTCCGGATCGGAGGACAAACATCAATGAGCATTAAACATAAATAATTTTACCAAAAGAAAACTAAACTTCAATACATTAACTCCATATTTGTGGGTTCGGCCTCTCGCGAGCGAAAACAGAGCGGCGGCGGAAAGAAACTCAGCCAGGACTGGATATGGAGTAAAACTCTCTCGTTTTCTACCTAAAGACTTGAAAGAAATAGAGGTTTAACTCCTCATCCATGCCCCGGACAAGTCATTCCGCCGATTCTTGATGGGGAAAACATTCACGCCCACACACATATATATAGTGGATGCATGTAAATTATTGAATGAATTCATTATATTGCGCCATTGTGGGGCTTACACAATAATAGTGCAGATACATAGAAGAATGGCATCTTCTACATAAATTAATGGCTGTGTTTTTGTCCCATTGGCTCCCAGCAAGTTTCTGTAATGGAATTAAGATGGTTGGCGATTCGGGAATCATTTCAAATTTGTGTGGCGGTGACGTTTTCATATATAGATTCGCCATAATCAACGGTGGGTATTTGTTATTCTGCTTATGCATGGCCCATGCAAACTATAAATATTCTCTTCAAATCAACATCATGCCCTTTATATTTGGTGTGACAAGGTTGAGCTCATATATATTATATAGGAAGGAATATATATTTTTTAAAAACTTTAATTTTGTATCGAATATACATGATGAGATAGATTAATTTAAAGATGTATATTATATAGCAATGCTATACGTACAACGAATTTTGTACAATCAATTTTAAACACAATATAAAAATATTTAAATATAACAAAATCTCACGATAAATTGAATACAACGAATTTAATTTGTTATATATACTGGTAATATTAATTCAGTGTCATATGACTGTTTTTGGTGAGTCATATGACTGTTTTTGGTGAAAAATCATCATTTTTTGATGTGACATCTAAGTGACTCTAATGAAAAATTGTTGAAACAAATAAAAAATAAAATTAGTATTGAACTAAGTTGTAAATTGAAAAACTACATGACCAAAAGTTCCTTGTTAAAAATATAATTTTCCTTTTCTTAAATGATGTAAAACTATTAATGACTTAGCTAGCTAGTATAGCTATTAATATTATTGAAATACAAAATATTAATATCGAATATTTACTATTAATTTATTAATTTAGTTTATTGACTTAAATGTTTAAAATCTTATAAAACTATCAAGTGCCATGTTAAAACTATCAAGTGTTATATTTCGATCGCATCGATTTTCTAAGCATGATTATATTTTTTCCCCTCACAATCATTTTCTTAAAATATAATTACATTATTTTACTGCTTTAATTTTGTAATTTTGTCTCTGATATTAATAATAAAATCTAGCATCTGTATATTTATAAAAATTTACAATTTGCAGCAACGATGTTGAGAAATTAAGTTTTGGTGTTTATAAATAAAGTACTAAAATGTTTGAGACAAAACTGACATGAGCTAAACTGAAGAAGAGCTTAAACTGAAAATGTTCTCAAAAAATAAAAGCGCTGAGCTTAAACTGAAACTATCTCAAAAAGGAAAAAGAGCTAAACTGACAAGCACGTCTAGACGCTAAACTGATCTACTAACAGTTTATCCTTGCGTTATCAGTCTACCAGAGCAATCTACTTGGATCGAGTTTTCCGTACTCTGACACATTTTGCAAAAGGTAGTGCCGCGATCCAAGAGAATTTCGGCTTCAGAAATTGTTCAACTGATATTTTTTGAATCAACCAAAATGAAGACACTAAACTGATCTACTAACAGTTTACCCTCGCGTTATCAGTCTACCAGAGCAATCTACTTGGATAGAGTTTTCCGCACTCTGACACATTCTACAGAAGGTAGTGTTGTGATCCAAGAGAATGTCGGCTTCAGAAATTGTTCATGAAAGTGACAAATGCAACGGGATTAATATTTCAAATTCTACCTGAAGATCCGTTTTGAAATTATTATCGTTAACATCCGAAGACTATAAATAAGGATCTAAATCGATTGAAGAACAACTTTTGCCAACTACGCTTACTTTGAGAATATCTGAAGTTTCAAAGTTTGGAAATCGATTAAGGAACTCGAAGCACAAACACCTAAACTGATATTCTGATCATTGAATGATCATTTTTGTGCCAAGTCAATCGAGTTGTAAACATCTATATTTTATCAGTCTAGGACTGAAACTGAGTTGTAATTATGAGTTATTCTTTAGGCAGTGGATAAGTCCTAAACTGGATTGGGGTTTTGCAAATCGCTTGTAAAATTCAAAATATTCTAGTGATATCCTTTCGAGGAGGAAGAAGGGGTGACGTAGGAGTAATTGAAATATTTGAACATCCATAAACATCTCATTGTGTCCTCAATCAGTTTACTCACTTACTACTTATCTTGCATACATGGTTTTCACAAGTGTTCAGAATCTGTAACTTGACATATTTCTGCACATACACTGTTTGCCAAAATTGCATTAGACACCAAGATAAACATAGAATTCAATCATCAAACCGATTGAATTCAGTCCCTTGTCATCAGAACATTTTTAAGTGTACGTATTCACCCCCTTTATACTCTAAACTGATCCTAACAAACGATACCATTCAAATATTTAAAACAGTATGACAATTCAACCGACATACATTGTTCGTTTATTTAATAGAAGCATGTCATTACTCTCAAACAAGATCTATCAAGAGGAGCCAATGAAATTTATTTGAGGAGATTAAATATGAGTTTTTTTAACAACATTAGTAAAAAATTACTTTTAAATTATAACATTTACTTTTAAGTTAGAGAAATATATAACTGGTTTTATCGATCTCCAAATCTTGTAAAAATATTCCTTCATTATAAGTTCATTAATTGCCACATATATATTTATGAAATCATAATCTCCCAAGCATAACTCTCATTAATTCCAAGATCATTTCATAAAATTTTTTATGTATTTTATGAGCTCATAATTCTAATAAATTTATGAACTTATAATATAATTATTTAGTTCAATCAGTCCTTAATAACAAAATTAAAATACATGAAAAATTTTATTTACTACTTTTGTTTTTTGTATTTTTTGTTTTTTTAATATAATTTTTGTGATACCTCTGTCCCACATGAAAAAAATAAAAAATTTATAATGGGTTTATAATGGACTATAATAGACTTATATAACAACTTGGGTTAATCATTTTCGTAAAGCGAGGACGAATACAAAGTAGTTGTTATAGAGGTCCATTGTGCAGGCACGGGCCTGGGCCCGGGGCGTGATAATTTTAGGGCTTTCTCCAACATGACGCTGATGTGACACGGATATGATATTGACGTGTATAGTTCCATGCCAGCTTTTTTTATATATAAAAAAAAAAAATTACGCAAAATTGAAAAATAAGTAAGACTGAAATTTTGACAAAATAATTGAACAACAAAATCACAAAACGATAAGTAGTTAATTGGGACAAAAAAACACACACTTTTCGCTTTAATTTATTTACTATTAATCCTAAAAAATGACTTATACAAATAAGTGTCATATTGAATCTCACACCCCTATGTATTGGATGGTTTCTTTAGTACATGTATATTTATTTATATTTATAAAGGGAAATGGTAACTTTTTATATGATCGTCGGCAAATACAATGTAAATGGATGCTTCAAAAATTCTTTAAAAAATATGTATGTAGCGTTTAAATGGTAATTAAACAAAGCCTAGCCAGCTAGATTTAATTTGAATACATTAATCTTTGGATTTCGGGCTACATATTTTGTCTCGAACATTTTATATTAACTGATCGATTCTGTCGAAAGAGACCCCTCAATGTGTGCAAAACTCCTATTGGTGCTGGAAAATTAATGCATGTTCTTCGTTTTTGCCGTCTAGTTCTAACTTCTTCTGCTTGTCACAATCATGTTTTTCTTCCTACGATATGGCTGGCGATTCTATATATTCCTTGGAGATCTAAAATGACTATTCTAAACATGGTGAGGATCAATCAAGGGCGTGTCATGGCTAAACGATTCAGAAAACATCAAATCGACGCACTGAACGAGGCGTTCGAAGAATCCGAACACTTGACTAAACACAAGAAGATTGAGCTTGTTGGAGTTACAGGACTGGATGTGGAGCAGATTACTAGCCGGTTCAACAGGGAACGAGCCAAGAAGCGATCCAGGGAGAAGATGGAGGGCTTGGAACGACGCAAAGTCGAGCTGGAAGAACAAGTGCGCGAGATCAAAGGGAAGGAAGCTGTGCTCCAGAAGGAGCTGCTAGCAAGCAAGGAGAGGGAGGCCGAGCTAGAGGCCGAGAATCGGAACTTGAAACAGCTGTTGGGACTTGTGGATTCAACTCATGACACTCTGATCTCATTCTCATGTTTATGAAAGGGTTTGCATGTCATTAGGTATGAAATTGTTTTTGTCACAAAATAAGTTCCCTTGATAGATATATATTATAGAAAGCAATGATCTACGTCCGTGCTAGCTTTTGGTAGAACGACAGACGTCCAATATCATTATAAAGTTAATATTAGAGACAATTATGTCTTGTGTTCGATTCCTATGAGTTGTAAGGTACCCAAATTATTGATAGATGGAATAAGGATCAATATATATATTAATTTTCTCATGATTTGGGATCGTTTAAATTAATGTATGATTTGAAATTTATTGTTTGAGTTGCATAACTACACAAACTATAACTTTTGATACAACGAAAAATGTTTAAATACTATATATTTTCTGATCGTCCTATCCCATTTAATTTTTCTTTAATACTTTGGTTGTCATGTCATCGTCGTTGTCTCTTCGTCTATATATATATATATATATATATATAGCTGTTTCTATGTATTTTAATTTTTATCGCCCACATTGCTGATGCAACAAAATTTATTTATCTATTTATTTATTTGTGCAAATTGATGATGTGAATTGTGATGTTGTCCCAAGACTAATCGAATCTTGATACTGGCTTTCTCCACGGTGACGTTGCATAAAAGGAATACAAAGACAGAAAGTTTGGCGAGGCCAATAATGCTATATATGGTAATTAATTGTCATAATAATAATAATAATAAATGTATAATTTCTAAAGTAAATTTTATGATGCTATCTAGAAATAGTTAATATATTTTAAATAGGTTGTTAGTGACTGAGAAATCAATGCTGATGTTATTCATTTTAGAATATGATTGCCTCAAACTCTCCACTTTGATGGAGACCATTAATGGTCGTAAATTAAAAGACTAAAATTGATTAGGTTGTGTTTGTTTTATTAAGTTTTTAAGCGTTGATTTTAGTATATACTCACTTTTAATTTCGATTATTTTGGTTTAATTGTTAATATGATATTAGATAAGTCTGTTTTTATATATATATATATATCTTAATAACATTTCTTTCAATATCACATCAATATTTTCCAATGTCAAATCGGCACTCTAACAAGATAGTCTTAGAGCGAAGACAAAAAATAAAATAAAATCATAATAATTAGTGCATCGAAATAAAATTTGAAAATCATTTGATCATGACAAAAATAAGAAATATTAGTGGACCAAATAATTTTTTTTTCCCGGCCAACTAATATCAACCTTAAATTTCATAACAATACTTTGATAAATATAACGATTTTTCAATGGTCATAAATGTATTTCGTGGCGAGATGTTGTCAATTTATCTTGTATATATGTCTCTATATATATTTTTCATTGATCAACATCAAGCCAAATATATAATATGGAACTTAATTATTAACATCCGATGTTCTAAATAGAAATTATACAAGTTTAAGCATGGACAGTTGTCACTCCAACAACTATACTCAACAGTGTTACACAGTATATTTTGTAATTAGTTACAACTTATATTGGTTTGCTTAGCTGGCACTTAGTGAGATATTATTCTTCTTAGTTGAATGCTTAGCGGTTATCAGAAAGGATATAAATATTTGTACTTCCTTCTCTTTCAAAATATATAGAAAAATTATTTGTTCATCTCGTATACTCTTTAACATGGTATCAGAAGATTTCTTCCGCACGCAATTCGTTTCTCGCTCCAATTGATGCGAGAATGTCTCTTTCTTCTGTCAATTTTGGCATCAATGATCCGCTTTATCTGCATCCTTCCGATGCCCCAGGTGTTTCTCTTGTGCTTGATCCGTTAATTGGCACCGAAAATTATGGAGTTTGGCATCGTGCGATGAAGCTTGCTCTCCATGCGAAGAACAAGGTTGGATTTATTACTGGTACTTGTTCGCGACCTACAGCAAATTCATCTACTTTGCATCAATGGGAAAGGTGTAATGCTGTGGTTCTATCGTGGATTTTATCCTCTGTTTCTAAGGAAATTTATTGCGGTCTTGTATATTCCACGGATGCTTCCAGTGTCTGGGCAGATTTGAAGGAGCGATTCGATAAAATTTGCGGTTCGAGAATTTATGCTCTTCATCGAGAAATTGTGTATTTTTCTCAAGGTTCATCCACAATTTCTGTCTATTTTTCTAAACTTCGGCAATTATGGGATGAGTATGCCTCATTGGTGATCTTACCTTCTTGTGCGTGTCCAACATCTAAGGCTTATGTTGAACACGATCAACATCAACATTTAATTCAATTTCTTATGGGTTTAAACGAGAGCTATGGTGCCATTCGCAGTCAGATCCTTCTGATGGATCCGCTACCTTCCGTAAATCAAGCCTATGCACTTATTTGCCAAGAGGAAACACATCGCTCTATTTTATCATCTACTCCGATTGCCGATGCCCCATCCACAGCGTTCTACTCTTCCTCCAAGCGATCTGACAGTATTAAGTGTGATAATTGCCATATTTTGGGCCATACTGTTGATAATTGTTTTCGTTTAATTGGCTACCCTCCTGGACACAAATTACACAGCAAGTTTCCTCAAAAACCACGATATAAATCTTTTCAGAAAGCTTCCTCAAGAGTTCCAGCTTCCAATTCTGTCCGCTACTCTTCTTCATCACAGGCACCTTCTACTGATTCTGGTTCGGTTCCATCTCCTGGTGTTATGTTTACACCATCTCAATATGAACAAATTTTGCGTCTGCTCGAGGCTTCGCCTTCCTCCGCAGATGTCACAGCAAATTTGGCAGGTAACATCACTAGTTTGATGTCTATTTCTGAAGCTACTGATTGGATTTTAGATAGTGGTGCGAATGCTCATATTACAGGTACTTCTACTGGTTTGCATGATCCTCAACCGTGCTCTTCCTCCACTGGATCTGTTCGCCTTCCCAATGGTAATTCCACGCGTATTTTTTCTCGTGGTTCTGTCCCTTTATCCCCATCCTGCACTCTATCCAATGTCCTCCATGTTCCAGATTTCAATTTCAATCTCTTGTCCATCTCTCAGTTCACCAACGACAACAACTGTTGTGTCATTTTCTATCCACGTTTTTGTGTTTTTCAGGAACTTTTGACTGGGAGGATCATGGGGATTGGTAAAGTAAAGCATGGCTTATACTATCTTGTTCGATCCTCTTCGTTTATGGCCAAATCTGCACTATTTTCTCATTTTCCTTGTAATAGCCATACTGGTTTGTCGTTTCCTCATGCTACATGTAATGTCTCTACTTGTAAAAATGATGATATTGATATATGGCATCAACGTTTTGGTCACATGTCTGTGTCTCGTTTAATTTGTTTGCCTTTCATCACTAACAAAAGTCTAACCAAGCCTTGTAAAATTTGCCCTCTATCCAAGCAAACACGAACATCCTTTCCTCTTACTGGTCATACTCCGTCACCTCATGCATTCTATCTACTTCATATGGATATCTGGGGTCCTTATCGCACACCGACTCATGATGGTGCGAAGTATTTTCTTACGCTTGTTGATGATTTTTCTCGTTGTACTTGGGTTTTCTTGATGCACTTTAAATCTGATACACTACGCATCTTGAAGCAATTTTTTGCTTTTGTGTCTACTCATTTTCAGCAGCATGTTCAGACCATTAGAACTGATAATGCTTCTGATTTTTTCAACCATGAATGTACCAATTTTTTCCAGTCTCTTGGTATAATCCACCAAAGTTCATGTCCTTATACCCCGCAACAGAATGGTTTAGTTGAGCGTAAGCATCGTCACATTCTTAATGTTGCTCGTGCTCTTAAATTTCAAAGTTCTCTTCCTGCCATCTATTGGGGAGAATGTGTTCTTCATGCAGCCTATTTGATTAATCGCACGCCTACCCCATTATTGTCCAATAAAACACCTTTTGAAGTTCTATTCAACAAAGCTCCTTCTTATTCTCATCTTAAGGTTTTTGGTTGTCTATGTTATGCTTCTAATCCCAAGCCTACTGATAAATTTGATGCTCGTGCTAAGCCTTATGTTTTTCTTGGTTTTCCTCCTCATCAAAAGGGATTTAAACTGCTTGATCTTACCACCAAGAAATTTTTTGTGTCTCGTGATGTTATTTTTCACGAAGATCATTTTCCGTTTGCTTTCCCACAATCTATACCTTTATTTCCCAATCCTCCACGGTTAGAGAATGATGAGGATCTCTTTCCTTTGCCAGTGCTTTCTTCTGTTTCTCCTACTTCCTTATCACCATTACCTTCAGCTCCTTCACCTCGCAAATCTTCTAGGCAGACTCGTCCTCCAATTTGGACCAAAGATTATGTGTGTTCTGCTCACTCTTCGGTTTCTTCTTCTACTCCTTATAGTTTATCTCATTACCTCAGTTATGATAGTCTATCCCCTTTATATCAATCATATCTTACTGCCATTTCACATGTTTCTGAACCCAAATCATTTAAAGAAGCCTCCTCTGATCCTAAGTGGCGTGAAGCCATGGATGTGGAAATTGCAGCCTTAGAGGCCAATAATACTTGGGCTATCGTTCCACTTCCTCCGGGCAAGAAACCTATTGGTTGTCGTTGGGTCTATAAGATTAAACACAATGCGGATGGAAGTGTCAATAAATATAAAGCCCGCCTTGTTGCTAAAGGATATACCCAAGAATATGGCATTGATTATCATGACACTTTCTCTCCGGTTGCCAAAATTGTTACTGTTCGATGTTTGTTGTCTCTTGCTGCTGCTAAAAACTGGTCTCTTCACCAAATGGATGTCACCAATGCATTCTTACAGGGTGATCTAAATGAAGAGATATATATGTCTATTCCTCCCGGTTTTGCTCGTCATCCACCAAATCATGCTTGTAAGCTGTTGAAATCATTATATGGCTTAAAGCAAGCTTCTCGACAATGGAATGCTAAGTTTTGCTCTGTCATTTTGCATCATGGTTTTATTCAATCTGTACATGATCATTCTCTCTTTGTCAAGCAACAAGGTGTACATATTACTCTTCTTTTGGTTTATGTGGATGACATCATTATTACCGGCAGTGATGCTTCTTCCATTTCTGAGTTAAAGGAGTATCTTCATACAAATTTTGATATTCGAGATTTGGGTCCTTTAAAATACTTTTTGGGTATTGAGATTGCTCGTTCTAAACATGGCCTATATTTGAATCAACGAAAGTATACTCTGGAGTTACTTTCTTCTACTGGTTTTTCTGGTTGCAAACCATTTGATACGCCTATGGAGCAGCACTTGAAGTTAACTACGGCTGAATTTGATGCCAGTCTTGCTTCTCCTTCTATGTTGGCTGCACATGACATCCTTTTGCCTGATGCCTCTGTATACCAGCGGCTTGTTGGCCGTCTCATATACCTCACTCTTACCCGACCTGATATTTGTTATGCTGTCCAGCATCTTAGTCAATTTATGCAGGCTCCTAAGTCTTCTCATATGCATGCTGCTGAACGTGTTCTTGGTTATCTCAAGAAGTCTCCTGGTTTGGGTATTATGTTATCTTCTTCTTGTGATTTGCAGCTATCTGCTTATTGTGATTCAGATTGGGCTTCTTGTCCAATGAGTCGTAAATCTCTTACTGGTTATTTCATTTCGCTTGGATCTTCTCCTATTTCCTGGAAAACAAAGAAACAAAATACTGTTTCTAGATCATCTGCCGAGGCCGAATACCGTTCCATGGCGTCTGCTGCCTGTGAAATTGTATGGCTGCGTGGGTTATTCTCTGATATGGGTTTACATTTTGCTCATCCTACTGTTCTTCATTGTGACAATCAAGCTGCTCTCTACATTGCTGCTAATCCCTTATTCCATGAGCGGACGAAGCATATTGACATCGATTGTCATTTTATCCGGGAGAAGATTCGTGCGAACATCATTGCCACATCTCATATCTCTACTCGCTGTCAACCTGCTGATATTCTCACTAAGTCTTTGGGTGCTGATCAACATTGGTTTCTTATATCCAAGCTTGGAATGATTAACCTTCTTCAAGCTTGAGGGGGGATGTTACACAGTATATTTTGTAATTAGTTACAACTTATATTGGTTTGCTTAGCTGGCACTTAGTGAGATATTATTCTTCTTAGTTGAATGCTTAGCGGTTATCAGAAAGGATATAAATATTTGTACTTCCTTCTCTTTCAAAATATATAGAAAAATTATTTGTTCATCTCGTATACTCTTTAACAACAGGAAGCAAGCTATTTTGCTTTGAAGGTCACTTGTGAAAGTCCTCTGACGCTGCAGTCGACGATCACCGATGAAGTCCTCCCAATGAAACAAGAGATCTAGTTTGAATTATAAAATGAGAATCTACCTTTAAAATGTAAAGCATCAGTTTATTTATAAACTTTTCAAGGGATTATAAGCATGCTGTATGCATCATCAAAGTTATTAAACAAATTAAGCATTGGTAAAATTGTAAGATACTAATTAAATTTAATGTCAAATTGTCACATCGAAGTGGTTACTATGAAGTGCTCAAATAATATATATATATATATATATATATATATATATAATAGTAAAAATAAATATATATTTTGTCACCAAGAGAATAGATGGTCAAAATTAGTAAAGTAGGTGAGTGTTTGACTAATTAATATAATGGTTATGAATTCAATTTCTTTTATTAATGTTTTTTCAAACGATCTTGTTTCACAAACTTGTCAAATGTTATTTACTTGATTAACGTGATTTTTAAATTATTGCATTAGCTCATAAATTCATTCAAAAGTATTAATAATTAGGGACGATAGGTTCCTACATCATAAAAAGAAAACAGTGAAGATATTTCATTATTTTATATTAATAACTTGTGTCTAATATAATAGTTTTGACATAAATTCACAATCTCATATATATTTTATACAAAATTTACATAAAAATATTCCTTCCAATAAAATTTCGAGTCAAAGATAATATTTTAGTCAATGTGGGCCATGCATAGCAGATCAACAACAAATACAGGCCGTTTATTACGGAGAATCTACGCCAACGTCACCGCCACACGAATTTGAAATAATTCCCACCATCGTCCACTACAGAAAATTGCTGCGAGCCAATGCATGGGACAAAAATCCAGCCATTAATTTATGGAGAAGATGCCATTCCTCTATGTATATTCACTGTTGTGTAATACCCACGTACAATGTCGCAATGATGAGTTCATTTTGCATCTATATATATTCCCCTGGTGTGAATGTTTTTAGCATCAAGAGTTCGGCCCGAATCGGCGGGAGGACTCGTCCGGGACTAGATGTGGAGTTAAATTTCTGTTTCTTTCACCTTGTGATGAAGAAAGCAGTGGGTTTTACTCCATATCCAGTCCTGGGTGAGTTTCGTTCCGCCGCTGCTCTGTTTTTGCTCGCGGGGTCGAATCGAACCCACAGATATATATGGAGTGAATGCAGTGGAGCTAGTTTCCTTTGTTTTTGTTGAAATATGTCACACATTGGTAGTATAGAGTTCCTGAAAGTTCTTAGGTTCAAGTTCATTTCTTAATTACATGGTATCAGAGCCCAGACCCGCCGTGTATGGGTTGGGTTGCCCATAGTTGGGTCACCCGTTAATATCTCCACGTTTCAGATGTTTATTTCCCCGTTGAGCTAGCTTTTGGGATTGAGTTAGGTACAAGTTCATTTCTTAACATTTTTGGATGAAAATACGTCTCAAAATTCTCTGTGTTTTCCTCTCCTTTTTTTTTTTTTTGTTTAGAAACATACCACAAGCATATAATTGTGAGACTTTTAATTATGCTTATTTTGTGGTTTCTGTATTTTTTTTTAAAAAAAATGTTTTTGAAAGAAAATTTTGCTAACTCAATGGCCGGTACTTATCTTTTACTACTAAGCCTTAAATGACATCATAATCTCATATACGTTTGTATTTGCGTAATAACGTGACATGGACACATGGTATACAACGCCTCGAACATTTTATATTAATGAATTGATTCTGTCGAAAGATCTGTCCGACTGTCCCCCTCCACGTATATAGGGAAACTCCATTGGTGCTGGAAAATTAATGTTCTTAGTTCTTGCCGTCTTGTCTTAACTTCATCTGCTTGTCTCAATCATATGTTTTGTTATATATAAATGACTCCTAAACATATATGATAAGACTAATCAAGGTGCAGTGTGTCATATTGATATGGCTAAACGGTTCGAAAAACATCAAATCGATGCGCTGAATGAAGCGTTCGAAGAATCCGAACACTTGACTAAACAGAAGAAGCTTGAGCTTGTGGGAGTAACAGGACTGGATGTGGAGCAGATTACGAGCCGGTTCAACAGAGAACGATCCAAGAAACGAAGCCGGGAGAAGTTGGAGGACTTGGAACGAAATAAAGTCGAGTTGGAAGAGCAAGTGAGCGAGTTCAAAGAGAAGGAAGCTGTGCTCCAGAAGGAGCTGCAAGCAAGCAAGGAGAGGGAGGCAGAGCTAGAGGCCGAGAATTGGAACTTGAAACAAATGCTGGGAATTGATGGATGCAACTGGCATGAATACTGTGCATCTGGTACTCATGTTATGGAAGGGTTTGCAAACCATTAGGTAAAATTGTTTTTGTCAAAAAAAAGAGAGGATGGCATTGGATTGTCAAATAAAATAATTTGAAATTTTATATGTAAGTTTTCAAAAAAAAAATTAAAGAGTTTACTGGAACTAAAAATGCAAATTCACCGTTAACATGATTAAAAATGTAATTGTTTCGATATTGCTGCTAACAATAATACCTTTCTTAATAGAGTTTACTAGTGTTTGTGAAAAGTTTCATGCTAACGTTAACGCAATACCTAAGGGTGTATATGTCCTCCAAAGATGAAAATTTATTCTCGTATATAGGGTCTACCGAAAAATGGGATTATTCTATGCTACACCTGGAGTACTTCTCCCCCCATGATGTGGTCAAATATCAGTCATTGGATCATCAACACATATGTCAATTTCTATAAAAATATATGGGTCATACGTGATCTAATGGTATTAAAATAGGGAAAAAACACTCTCCGTATAGCATAGACTAACCCCGAAAAATGTGTAGACCTGATATGAATTGATAGATATCTACATTAATTTAGGTTCCACTTCAAATTCACTATCTAAAGTATTAAATTTAAAATTTTAGAATAAAAAAACTACTTTATTAAATTTGGATATTCACTTTCCACAAAATAACCTATACATCAAATTCACTGTAATTTACCAAATCTCGAATTTTTTTTCCTTTCTCTATCTCCCTATATATTTTTATTATTGTTACTCTCCTTGACATGAGGGAGAGAGTAGAACGTTCGAAGAATAATATTTTAATATTTATAAAATGAATTTCATCACCTAAATTTAGAGAGCTAGGCACCGTAATTAAATATAAATTTAGGGATGAGTAAGGTAGCTAATGCAGGGCCAGTTTTACGTAAATATAAATTTTATTATAAAATATGATCTCATATGGATGCTCTTAGATACACTTTCGAGGTCATGAATCATGATCTCATTAATCTGGGTTCGGGTTGAGGTACGATTTTTAAAAAAAAAATAGTTTGCATGACTATATATATCATACAAAATATATATATATATATATATATATATATTTTCGTAAAGTAATAAGTGCTTGATAATAAAATTAACACAAGAGAAAATGTCTCATGTTTGATTCTTGAGTTACAAGGCATGTTATTGGGAGCTAGGTTGATTATTAATGGAGAATGAAAATCGATAAAACTTAGTATTTGGACTTGGACTGGTGTATAATTTAAAATAATTAATTAAATTATACAATTTCACAAGTTAAAACTTTTGATATTCCGACACAAATTCAATCTGACATATATCTATGATCATCCTATACTCGAAAATTTTCAGTATTTCGGTCCTCGTCTTCATCCCTTGTCCTCGTCCTCCTTTACAAATTTATTTGTTGGCTGTCCTAATATGTGTACTATTTCGGTACGTTGCCCCATTGCATGCTGGTCGATGCCTCAAAGTTTTAATTTTGTGCATATATATATATTGATGATGTGTGATGATGTTCCGATATTAATTGAATCTTGATATCTATCATTATTGGCTTCTTCGTGGTTAGAGTACTATTCCTGACGTTGCATAAAGGGAAGACATGAAAGAGTACTGAAAATTCGAAGGCCAATAATAATTGTATAGTTGTCATGATAATAAATAAGAAAATTTAGTTTAAAAAAAAATTAAAATTCATGATGTCATGTGTGTGTAGTGAAAAAATAATATTACTTTTGACAACTAAAAATAATATTTTTATGAGTAAGATCGGATCAGATATTCATCTTATAAATTAATTGATCTAAAGTACGTACTATTTCTCACCTAAGTTTTGATGCATCCGAAAAATATGGTAAATTTATAATCGGGTGTGTGTGACTGATTGATCGATGCTGATATATAGTACTATTTTAATTTAGAATTTATGCTACCTCAAACCATGGCCGGCTCCAAGGGGAGGCGGCCTAGGCGGTTGCCGGGCCTCCCCTCGGCAGGTGCCTCAAAAAAAAAAAATTTTAAAAAATTTTTTAAGTATTTTTTTATATTTAAAATATTATATAAGTCTATTTATTTTGTTTAAAATTCGAAATCGTGTCAATTTTTTGTACTTTTTTTCATCATTTCTTTAGTTAAAAGGTATCTTTAATTCTATTTTTTTAAAAAAATATCTTTTTTCGTTAAATTGATCATCTCAGATGAGTTAAGGTATTCAAATTGGACTAATCATCTTTTGTTTATTTATTGAATGAGATGAGATTAATTTTTGTCTATTTTTGTATTGCGGTTGATTTTTTTTAATTAATTTAATTTTTGATCTCGATATACTAAAATCTTGTAATTTTCTTATTCGACAATGAGAATGATTTTTACTTAATTTTTTAATTTGGAGATTCTTATTATATTTGTATTATGCATTAATTCATCTCTGACTCATGAAATTTGAGTATTTATTGAGTTTTTTTTTAGTTTTAGTTTTATTTTTTATATTTTGATTCAATTGTTGTTTATGTCATTATTTTTAGTTACAAAAATTTGAAATTTTGATTTTTAGACGATGAAGCGATTGTATCGATATTTAATTAAAAAATTTATATAGCTTTCTCCCGTAAATATTTTCCTAGGGCCTCTAATATTCTGGAGACGGCCCTGCCTCAAACTCTCCATCAAATGGTCGTAAAGATACACGCATGTTAATAATTTAGGGCTGGGATACCGAGCTAAAATACCGACTTTTCGGCATACCATACCTAACTTTTTTTGAAATATAGACATTTTTTTGGTATATTAAATTTTTTTTTTGGTATCTATATGGTACCAATATAGATTTTTTCCATACCAACATTTCAGAATTTTGATATCGGTACCGGTATGAATTTTTTTCATGCTAATATTTTTTATACGGTATACCGAAAACCCACCCCTAGTTAATATACCTTCAATCATTGTAGGGTGATTTTTTTTTAATGACAAATATTTTTTAAAAATATTATTTTGTGTCGTTCTCTTTCAAATATAAATCCATCATCATCAAGCATTATCATACAATTTTTAACAGTATAATATTGTGCTAAAAGTTAAAATTTTAATAGTATCTTTAAATAAATTTGCAGTTAAAGATAATATCTTTAAACAAATTTTACAGTTCCATCCAATTCTTGTATATATGTTAATAAGCAAAATAACTTTATTGTTAATTAATTTGTATAATTTTGAGTTTCGATATATTAAGTTTTCAAATTCAGATTTAGTAAGCAAACTTTTAATTCAAGCGTTTTAGGTTCAATTGCTAAGATATATATCATTGGACAATTAGTACTTAGTAATTTCGGATATGTCAGTCTTTTTCGATACTATATATATATTTCTTTGTCATATCAACCTTTCGACCAAAACATAACTTAAAACCAAAAAATCAAAGTTAAACTTTGATGCACACTAATTTAATACTTTATGTTCAAAATTTTCCTTCCCACATAATATAATAAACATATGTAGCATCAAACTTGTCACACCAAGTATAAAGGCATGTCCACTTAGTCAAAGATAATATTTTCGTCTGCATGGGCGCTGAATAACAAATACAGGCCGTTGATATATAATGGAGAATATAAGATATGCATACATCAGCGCCACACAAAATTTGAAATGATTCCCGAATCGCCAACCATCTTCCATCACAGAAACTTGCTGGGAGCCAATGGGACAAATTAAAAAACAGCCATTAATTTATGCCATTCTTCACTTTATCTGCACTATTATTGTGTAAGCTAGCCCCACAATGACGCAATATATTGAATTTCATTCATAATTTACATGCATGCATCCACTATATATATGTGTGTGGGCGTGGATGTTTTCCCCATCAAAAATCGGCGGAATGACTTGTCCGGGGCATGGATAAGGAGTTAAACCTCTATTTCTTTCAAGTTTTTTTGGAAGAAAACCAGAGGGTTTTACTCCATATCCAGTCCTGGCTGAGTTTCGTTCCGCCGCCACCGCTATGTTTGGAGAAAAATAAGTTTGAGATCCGATGTTGATCCTGTTTAATTTTTTTGGATATATATATTTACACACACATACTTAAGCTATATATTCTGAGGTTTTTAGTGCAATTTTATGGAGCTTTGTTTATGTTCTTGAAAGAAATATATATTTGCTAGCTGTTTCTTTGCTGTGTTTTGGTTGGATCATATTCGTGGAGGTTGAATTTTCTGAGGTTTAATTGAATGATCGATTCACTTCCCATTTAAGGTGAGGAAACTCTTTTAAACGGACTGAATTCTTGTGTTAAATTGTAGACCTTGGGCGAATATTTATTCGAAAAAATAATTTTCTTGCTTCATTAACTTTGCCCAGTTTTAGGTTTATTAATTCAGTTAATTAACTTTTCAATTTTTTGTTTAGATGCACTGATTTTTAAGAAAAATGCTACATGATATAGTGGGCGTGTACACATTAGTAATCTACATATTGCACTTGAAATTAAAGAAATAATCTTATATTTTATTTTGAGAAAACTCTTTTCAAAACGTATTTGAGATAATTTTAATTTGTACTTTCAAATGCAATATAAACCAATGCGTAACTCTCGATGTACATGTAGCATTGTCCAATTTTTTTAAACTTGCATCTATTCTGATCCAATTGATGGGTCGTGTCAGCAGTTTATAATGTCGCATCAATATTTTCCGATGTCACATCAACACCAAGTGAAATAAGACTAAAAAGGAAAAAATCAAATTTACTACACCAAAACAAAACTTTCAATACTTATATTAGTGGATCAAAACTCCCAAGTTTTAAAAAGACTTAAAAAATTATTTTTCTTATTTATTGAGTTAGAAATCACCTAAATTAAGGACGAAATTGTATTTTTTTAAATCCAAAATTTGGAAAACAAGGGGAAAAAAAAAAAAGAACAAAAAAGAACAAACTGGGATGATTGCGTGTTCTTTTAAGAAAGATGTGTGTTCAGTGTAATGGCCTAATGGGGTGGTTGGATCCTTGCATGTACTTGTTTTTTAGATGGAAAGCTATTCTTTGATGCGTACTGGGATGTTAGTCAAGTAAATCGCTCTTTTACCATCGCCATCTCCGGGTGAGTAACACAAAGAAAGGAAAAGTTAACACTTGATGCTTAATTTGGAACCATCGATAAATCCAGAAAATGTTGCTAATTACACCCATCACTTTGGCAAAAGTGATGGCAAATTCATTGGAAAGAACTCATCCTTGTTCTTTTCGTCTCTCACTTTAGTCCATTGTCGTAATATAAATATATATAATCAAGTTTTTTTTTATAAATAATCTAACATGGTTAATTCGGCACTAGCTACTCCAATAATTATGGAGCTATAGCCATGACTACTGCCGGCTTTGCATCAGAAGCCATGGCTAAACTGAGATCTACTAGACTGATGAGTCGGAACACTTAATCGAGGGATCGAAGGCGATAAATTTCACAGGACTGGATGTATAAGGAGAAGATCATATCGATTGCTAGCTAGTTTATATAAATCCAAAAAAGGATGTTGTATCGCACAAATAAAGCTTCAAAACGACGTTGATCAAGACAACATATCAAGGGACCGGGATCACGATGGAGAAGAAAACGCGCGTTTTGAAACGATTGCAGAAGGAGAAGGAAATTGCATTCATGTGTATCGGGTAAATTGAAAATGTATTACAACTATATGTAATTCGTATGAATTAAAGTTTAAATTGAGAAGCTATATATAGCACATCTGATATATCATGCATCTCTGATTTACATTGAAGTCTCGAGTTTAAGATCCAGAAATCTCTTTCTCGACTAAAGAAAACTAGTTGGAAATCCTTTTAATTTGTGATTTTAATCATCATATTTTCGTGGCATCTATATGTTTCAATTCAACATCTTTTCTTTTTCTTTTTTTGAGGGTTTCAATTCAACTTCTTTAATTTGGTCGTCCATAAACTTTAAAAAATTGGCATATTTTGTATTTAGTCCTTGCCCTTAACTTTAACCATAGATTTAACCGTAAGGAGTAAAATCACATTGTTGTTTTAAAGTTTAGGGTCCACAAAAATGTTACATTGAAATATGAGAAGCTAAAAATTAAGGAAAAATTGCGTTTTTGGTCCTGTATATTTTTCACTTTGCGATTTCAGTCTTTTATATTTTTAGATTTCAGTTTTAGTCCGCTATCTTTATTTTTTTGGCAATTTTAGTCCTTTTTCAGACGTGGCGCTGACGTGGCACCAATTCAGTGCTGATGTGGAGCTGACGTGTACAGTGCCACGTAAGCATTTTTGAATAAAAAGGACCGAAATTGCCAAAAATCAGAACATGCAGGACTAAAACTGAAATGTGAAAACATAAAGGACCAAAATCGCAAAATGACAAACATACAGGACTAAATTTGCAATTTTCCCAAAAATTAATATTATGCGGTGAATACACACACATTTATAACGTAAATCGATTTATTTTGACATATATATTTTATTATCTTGATATATACAAAATTTTGTAATTATTTTTATATGAAACTTTATTTTGGAAGAATAAACCATAGCGAGATGTAAAATGATCCAAATTTATATTTAGAAACTTATGTAATCATGTCATGTTTAAAATAAAAAAATTTTATAAAAAATTTAACATAACAGTTGATATAAAAGGATGGGTAATTTACATTTCACCTCTCTTAAACTTCATATATTTGACACTCACCTTCTTTAACATGTTATATATTTTGCAATTGATGATAAACGTTAAATTGATGTACAGAGTAAATGGGAAATGAAAACAAATAACCTTTAAATGATGCGCTGACCTGAAATATTTTTGTTTCTAAATATAAACATTTAATAAAATAGTTTTACATGGTGTAATATTCATTCTAGAATCTAGACTATAGTTCCTAAACTTTAAAAGATATCACACTCTTACATTAGTTTTTGTTGTTAACTTAATTATAGTTAAAATTTTATGATACGGTATAATTTCGTAGTCTTTTTATGAAAAAAAAATTAGTGCTTAAAGTATCGTATTAATTAAAATGTTTGAGGACTAAAGTATCGCCACAAGGATGAAAGTAGAAAATAAATATTCCACACATCAATTTATATATATTGTTGTATTTGTATAACTATATTTCAAATATTTGTAATAATTTTCTTGTCAATTTACGCAAAATAGGTTGAAATTATTCAAATTTATGATTAAAATGTATGTATATGTTAGAAATATTTATCAACTTGAGGCTAGATGTCAAGTACACATTCGATCAAGATTCTGAAACATGGATGTTGAGTGTTATATTTCATAATAAACTTTTTTGTATCCTACCCGAGTTCTTATAATTAACTTGTTTTCATTTACTTCTACAGCACTCATTATGCTTTCAAGGAAAAACCCCCCAAGGGATCGATCGAGATACTAAAATTTTGAAATAAAAACAAGTTAAATTTCGTATATGACCAAATAGTCGGGATTTTAAAAAAAAAAAAAAAAAAAAACTGACGATCTAATGTAGGATCGGAAATTTTCTTAATTGTACAATTTTTTTAGCACAATTGTACAAAACTTTGAGCTAGAGTTGAAAGTTATATAAATGTAACAACAACAACAAATAGATATCAGATCGACTATCACAAAAAATACGTCACATTATACAAAAAAAAAAATGGCATCTCCCATTATATATTATCTAAATATTTTGAATGGTATAGACTCTTTTTCTCATCAATTAATTCAAATTATAACAATAGTTTTTCTCTCTCAACGAGATGTCAACAAATATCACAACCCTTAAGAATTAAGAAAATAGTAATTTGAAGATAACGTGTAATTCATCATAATGTCTTACTTTACACCAACAAATTGGGCAAATAATTTTTTGGTCAAATTACTTGTTTTTTTTTTTGGTCTACCAACTTTTAGTTTTTTGTCTTAGTACAAATGTACAAATAACTTCTGAATTTTGGCTACCTTGGTTCATCTAATAATGTTATACTCATTTTTTGTCGTAATTAAATGCTGACTAGAGGGTGGTTAAAGATTTCAAGCTAAGGTTGCAAAAAAAATTCCGAAAATCTTGATTTTGGAGAGAAATCAATTTATTTTAAAGCAACTTAAGATGAAAAAACCCGAACAAATTATTTTGGCTACATTGGTCATCTAACGATGGAATGCTCGTTTTTTGTTGTCAAACATTAATTAGAGGGTGACTAAAGCTAATGTTGCAGAAATTTTGTGAAAATTTTGATTTTGGAGAGAAATCAATTTATTTCAAGTTAACATGAAAAAAAATACGAACAAAGCCGACAAACTTCACAAGTTTTTGCATTTCATCATAACCATTAAGTTATTGTTACACCAAAATATGTTTTAGTCATCATCTAATTAACGTCTTTTGGCATAAAATTTCGTGGTAAAAATGATCATAATAGCCAAAATCCAAAACTTATTGAACCAAAACCAAAAATTAAGAAGTTAATGGACCAAAAAAAAAACTTACTAAACCAAAAAAAATATTTCCCCGAACAAATCTATCATCCATATATGCTATGCAAAGAACACACACATGTAGTTTTGATATGATACACACTGTTTTTATATGCTTCATCACATCCAATATGTGGATGTCTCTTCAACAGTACTCAGATAAGTGTCAACAGTGGGTGTGCAACATATCAAAACTCGTGTATATATATATATATATATATATATATATATATATATATATAATTTTGATATTCTGGGCACTGTTGTGGATACCTCATGGACACTGCAAAATGTTCATGTGAACATCATGATAGCATTTAATGCATGAATGAACTAAATATAAGGATTCTCACTTTAATTAGGAGGTTTCCGAATTGTTGGAGTAGGAAAACGCTTGACTGGTGGTTAGGAATTAGATTCCCCTCACCTACACTTTTTCGAGAGATTCTGTTGCACAAGATTTGTTTACTATGATTTACTTGACTAACATGATCTGTAAAATATTATATTAGCCCGAAATTTTATCCAATGTACATAAAAATAACGACTATGAGTATCGTCTTTATATAAAAATGCACACACAACACACACACACATATATATATATTTATAGTTCTGATCACACATATCATATTGTGTAGGATTTTTTTGAGCCTACGAAGTAAGTTGGCAGTTGCTCACAAAAATCTTGAATAATAAGGTACGTGAGATCAAAAAATATATATATATTTCCATGATAGGCTAGCATGTGGAATATGTTTGCTACAATTTAGGCCCCACCGTTTGTACAATAGATTCTTATTCATGTAATTCATTTATTCTTAACTTGTAACATCTCACCGTTGGGCTAGCTAGGCTAGATCTTGATTGGATCAGTAGCATAGTAGTGAAGAATCAATCATTAATTTATCGGTGTAGATTTTTTTTACCACATGTGTGTTGGTGTGACATTATAATATGTCCATTTTTTTTGTTTTAAAAAAAATCAACAATTGATAAGATAATGATACAAACATAAAAGATCAAATTTATAGTTTTATCTAATTTATATGCTTTATTCAAATTATTTGAGTAATTAATTCAATATATATATATATCAATTAAATAATTTGATTTAATGCGATAATTCATGGGTTAATTGGGCTTAAATCCCTCTGCCCAATGTTTCAATTGGATTCAGTCCCCGTGTATTTATTTTTTGTCTGCACTACCTGCTGCAATGTATTTTATTTCATTAACTCCCTAAACTAGTTTTTACTATTATACCCCTGCTTCATTGTGAAGTATATTAATTATTTTTGTTCCCACTCAAATCGAGAACAGAAATTGCATCTGGGAACTTCACGGGGACTTGAAGGAGATCAGAGCCGGGACAGAAATTGCATGTGGGAAAATTCACGGGGACTTGAACGGAGATCAGAGCTGAGACAGAGCTAGGAAAACTCACAGCGGCTCGAATTCACGGGGACTTGAACAGAGATCAGCTGAGACAAAGCTAGGAAAACTCCTGGCGGAGCTGGGAGAACTCGAGTTTATTCGAGCAACCGACCTCGGAGGGAAAACAGGCCGACGAAGCAAGTGTAAGCTCATCTTTACACTGGGTTTTCAAACCGACTACTACCAATATTTTTGTTGTTTAGTGGTTCGATTTCTAGGTTTTATGTTGTGTAATGTATATTTCTGTGTTTTTGGGCAAAATTGTTCTTTCGTAGTTCGAAAAAATTTTCATGAATTTTTTCGACTATGAAACTATTGGAAATTGTTTAGTTGAAATTAGTGTTAGGTTTTGGTTTACAAAGTTTTAGTTTTGTTATTTGTACGACTGTGACAATTAAAAAAAATATTTGTGATATTTGTATATGTGTGAGAGTTTCTTCTATTTTGTTTCCAAATGCATTTTTTTGGTGCGTTGAATTATGTTAGGATCTGGTTTGAATTTTTTTATTATTTTCAAAATTGTAATTGTATTGATATATTGGTTGGGGTTTCGATCATCTGTATGAATTTGAAATACTGAATTTTTAATTTTTTGTTTTAGTTTTGATAAGAACTATTCTGAATTGTTTGTTTATCTAAGATAATTGGTGAATTTGTATGTTTTTTATATCAGAATGTCACGAAAAAGGAGAAACAATGATGACCCTATTGCTAGTATTGTATCAAGAGGCAAAGAAGCATTTTCACGTTGTTCGCCACCATATTTTTTAGGTGTTATGGAAAAATTAGTCCCAAAACTAAGTGAAAGGCAAATGGGGAGGATAAAGGCTACACCACTTGGACCTTGGCTGAAGATGCCCAACCTGTCCATTGGAACTTGTAGAATTGATTCAATTCTTAAAAGATTCGAAGTAGAAACCTCAAAATTCCGATTTGGCTCAAGTCTGATGGTTCCATTCACTTCACCGGAGTTTTCTATCGTAATAGGGTTGCCTAGTGTTGGGCATCCTGTTAATCTTGATTTGAAAATGGGATCAGGTTTTTTTTATCGTCATTTTGGATAAAAAAAAATGGTTACTATTAAGAGAAGAATGATAAAAGATAAGCTTTTGGAATTAGTTCATGACAATTCGGACATTGGTGTGGATGATTTTATTAGATTTTATATTTTATTAATTTTCAACACAATTATATTTTCTGTTAGTAACTATGTTACGCCAAGGTTTATTTTTCCGTATTTGGATGATTTGGATACTTTCTTTGACTATGGATGGGGAGATGTCGCCTTTAGATTCTTGCGTGAAGGAATTCATGAGCATCTTGGTTATTCAAAAATTAAGATAGGAAAGAAAGCATATGTTGATGGTTGCATTGTTGGGATGATGGTGAGTTTGTTTTGTATGTAAAAATTGTGATACTTTCATATTAAATATTAATTATCATAAATTTTTGTCGTAGGCATGGGTTTATGAAATAGTCCCATCACTTGGTAAACCTCGTGCGATACGTTGTTTTCCAAGGTTGTTTAAGTGGGGAGAAAGTGAACTTCCACTTAGCGTTAAAATGGCTGAATCCTTGTTAAATTCGATAAGTTGTAACAAGGTAATATATATATATATATATATATATATAGATATTTATTTATGTATGGACACTTTTGTTTATATTTGATTGTGAATCTAACTAGATCCTGTTTTTTGTGATTAGATTGTGTCGATTGTAGCATTTGAAGAGGAAAAAAAACTGATTGGGGAGATGCAAATTGGTGGTGAGGTAATTGATTATAATTAAAATATGTCCTGTATTGAGAGCTTGTGAAATAATAAACTTATTGTGAATAAATTATTTTTTAAAGTAAATTATAATTCGAAGGATGCAGATTTGTTGTGTTATGTTAAAAGTTTAGAGGTTGAGATAAAATCTTTGAAGCAAAAAATTACTGGCTTTCAAGGTGGTGTTCCTTTGAGTAAAGATGATGGTGATGGTGATTGTGGTGTGAATAAAGAAAATAGTGGTTATTCTGGTAGAGATAGGGATGTAAATGCAGATCTTGGTGGCGAGAGTTTGAATGTGAAGGTGGAGTATGATGGAGATCCATTGTTGGACAGTTTGACAAAGTTATTTGTGGAGGAAGTTGGAGGTGATAGTGATGAATCTAGTGGTATTGCTGGATCTGAAGAATTGAATATTGGAAATCCTAGTAGCACCCCACAACCAAAGAGAAAACGTTTGTCGCACTGCCAGGAAGTTTCTCAGGAGCATGTTGAATTGGTATTGTGAATAACAACCCCATACTTGTTTTAATGGTAATTTTATATACTCGTATGATTTAGTATTAAATTCGTGCAGTCAGACACAAGTTTAGATGTTGCTGGAATTGCTTCATGTGCGGTGGAGAAAACTTTGAACCAGTACAGTGGCAGACTTGATTACTCTGGGCATAAAGAGCTTTGTACCGATGAAAGGAATGTTATAGAATCATTTCTCAACGGGGATACACTTGGGTAAATGTTTTTTTAAAAAAATAACTTGAATTTAAGTTATTTTAGTTCATCCTATATGTTTTTTCATAATTATTTTATCGTAGTAGTATAGTTTGGCAACATAGTGATGTATTCCTTGATGGAGCTCAACTATTGCAGTGCTTATTTGGGGAAGAATTACGTGAAGATATGGTTCTCGCGTACTTCACTATTTTAAGTACCAAAGGAAGATTATATGGTCATGAAATTTTTTGCATGCCTCCATATGTGCAGGAAAGTGTTGTAATTTTCTCTCTGTGTACTTCAATATTTAAGTAACCTAGAGTCTCATAACATAATAATATTATCTCTGACAAAACACAGATTCGTGTGCTTGAGAAACTTGAGACCTGGAAGGAAAAAAAAGTGAAAGATCTTGAATTTGGTGCATTCATGTCGAAGCTTTGTGGAAGTACTAGAGAGAAACTATCAGATCTCACACATCAAACTCTTGAATGCCGCAAATACATCCTTTTCCCTATATGTTATAGGAATCACCGGTTTCTACTGGTTTTTAATCCTTCTCAAAAGAATTTCATCGTGAAAGACTCATTGTCCTCCCCTTTCGCCAAAGGTGCCGCCAAAGTTTATGTAAGTCATAAATCAACTTATGTGTTTATAAAATAAGTGTTAATGCCAATATTATTCGATGAATTTAATGTTTTATAGGCAAAGTTTGTGGCTGGGTATCTTTGGAACGTGCTACATCGTGACTATGGAAAAGGTGATGTCTTATTCCAAAAGAGTCGTGCACAAGAAGGTGACTTAAACTGCGGTGTGTTCACATGTTTGTGGGGTGAATGCTTTGCACGAGATGATCCTTCATTTTGGAAGGAAGAAGAGGATTGTTCGATTGAAGCCTATAGAGCACATATTGTTGCTATGATACTGTCAGATGATAAAGCAATCTTGCCAAAAGATTGAATTTCATTGACAACTTTTTGGGAAAAAGAAAGGTGTTTTGTGTTGGAGGTTTTTGAACACAAATGTATTTTGGCTTTGCTTGTTTTGGGAACACTGTATTTTGGATATAAAGTGTAAATCAAGCATTATTCCACCGTAGTTGATGCATAACTATGAAATAGCAGTTAGGAATTATATCATATTTTATCTTTTTCATGAGTTATTCGCACATCCACAAGACACTTAAATTCATATATCAAGTAAAATTTAATGTAAATCAAGTATTATTCCAATGTAATTGAGATCTCTCATAACAAAATCGAGCACTGCCTGAAAATTTTACGTGAACACACGTTTTTGTACTTAATATTTATAAATGTTTCTGTGACTATGTAATCATATTGATGCATAACTATAATATAGAAGTTAGGAATTATATCATATTTTATCTTTTTCATGAGTTATTCGCACATCCACAAGACACTTAAATTCATATATCAAGTACAATTTAATGTAAATCAAGTATTATTCCACCGTAATTGAGATCTCTCATAACAAAATCGAGCACTACCAGAAAATTTTACGTGCACACACGTTTTTGTACTTAATATTTATAAATGTTTATGTGACTATGTAATCATATTGATGCATAACTATAATATAGAAGTTAGGAATTATATCATATTTTATCTTTTTCATGAGTTATTCGCACATCCACAAGACACTTAAATTCATATATCAAGTACGATTAAATGTAAATTAAGTATTATTCCACCGTAATTAAGAGATATGATAACAAAATCGAGCACTACTCAAAATTTTATACGGTCTTTGGCAATTTAATATTTAGTTAATGATTCTGATGACTTATCAGATGAAGATGAGTCATGTATAAGAAATAAAAATATATCCATGTAAGACATTATTATGAAATCAAATCATAATACAATTGGTGGATCAAATAGTTTAGTTATGCATGATCAATACTTAAGTAGAGACCAATATAGTTGAACACAATGAAAGATCACATCAACATATGTCATACTTAACCCAAAAATAACTTTATTCTCAATACTTTTTATCCATAACATAACTATAAAATAGAAGTTAGGATTATATCATATTTTATCTTTCTCATGAGTTATTCGCACATCCACAAGACACTTAAATTTATATATCAAGTATAATTTAATGTAAATCAAGTATTATTCCACCATAATTGAGATCTCTCATAACAAAATCGAGCACTACCAGAAAAATTATACGGTCTTTGGCAATTTAATATTTAGTTAATGTTTATGATGACTTATATCATATTTAATCATTTTCATGAGTTGCTCGCACATCCCCAAGATATTTTAATTCATATATTAAGTACAATTGAATGTAAATTAAGTATAATGCCTCCGTAATTCAGCGCTATGATAACAAAATCGAGCACTACTTGAAAATTACGGTACCATGATTTCAAAATTAAGTATCTCAATATATAAAAAGAGTACTTTGTGTTTGGATATTAATTTCAATATGAATCTATGGAAATATCTATTTTGTCCTTTTGTTTGAATTATTTTTAAAAATTGGGGTTTTATCCTAGTACATGCCCTAAAAGAAGAAAATCGGCAAAACTCAACTCTAAAAACTAAGCTATAGGTGGAGAAGGAGACAAGCATTCTGTGGCAAGCTTTACTTTCAAAAGGTACTTTTTTTACATTAACCCATAACAAATCGATTTGATATATCTTAGATCTGGTATATTATCTTGAAGCTAATGGAGTTCATTTGGGTTTTTATTTTTTGAATTTTGTTATTTTCGTCCGGAAGCAATTTGTGAAGATAATGTAGTTGATAAGGTATAAATCATGCTTCAATCGAGAAGCTTGTTTGTAAGATAAAGTAGTTGATTTCTTATAAATGCTGATATTTGGGTGTTTATCTTTATTATTTCCCAAAAACCATATTCAAAGATAATGGAGTTGAAGGAGGCACCCGAATTCCAATGTGGGGGAGGCAAGATGTCACTTCGGAAAGCAGGACCACGCTCGACTCGTCCAGGGGTTTATTACTATATATGTCCTCAAGATCTTCATCATCCAAACCGCTTTATTTGGTATGACAATTACAGCGGACAAACACAACCACCTAATTCAGAATTTAGCAGTGGTTCTCGGTCGAAAAATAAGATATATTCTACAGTAAATGAGCAATCCTCAGCTTCTTCTGATCGCGGGTCAGCACCGACTATACCGCATATGACGCACGACCACTGTGATGCCCGTGAAAAACATTCTGAAAGCATGGTATTTGTGTGTTGCTGTTTTGGATGTGGTTGTTTTATCTTTGCAATGTTCGTTCTTTTCTTGTTGTTAATTATCATAATGACTCATTGATTAGTTGTGTATGACTCTTGTCAATCTGTGGGACATTTAGATGGGTAGTCTTGACTTCTGATGCATATTTGGATTAGTGTTGTAATTGAAAATCGTTACGATGTATCGCTTTTATAAATTTGATGTGAACTCTTGTAAACTTCAAGTTTATTGTGTAACTATAATATCATGTCCCACTTAATTATTGTTAGTACCAAATTTTATCAATCAAGTTCCATATATGACCGTATTTGTATTCTAATTGATTGATTTCGTACAACCATCCTAAATTTTTTTGACATGACCCATTTGAAAAATGATAAACCACCATAAACCAACAAAAAAATGATCCAACGAATTCTCATAAAAACACCATTGCACCATGAAAAAGTAGACGACTATATATTGACCAAAAGTACCACAATCCAAGTTCAAGCTTGAATACGAACAACAACATAATGCATCTCAAAGTAACAACATAGACTGCTACATAATTATTTCGACACACAATTTAACCAACATAATGTAAACAACTCAAAACGCAGCACGACCAGATCTTGTACGCCTCCTACAATGGCCTTCAACACTTGTTTCATGCTCGAGTTGTAGCAACCTCTTACGACTAAAAAAATAAAAGAAAAACAGTTAGTTTTCAATTAACTTCATTAAACAAACAAATATTTTAATGAATGACAAGAAACAAAATACACTAAACAATACAAAATCATCAACTGTTCATTCAAAGGCTTCTTTGCAGGTACGTGATGAGTGCAATTTATGCACTTATATTTTATATGATTTAGCTTGGCTTTTGTTGTGTTTTGAGCGATATTATGCATTTTCCTTGTTGTTTGTGTTGTTTGCAGGAATTTAAGTGTTATTCATTTTAATCGGCCAAAAGAAGTGAAAAGGAGGTGAAAAAAGAGTTGAAAAAAAAGAAATAAAATTGCCCAGACTAGCGCCCCAGCGCTACAAGCCAAGCGCTCCAGCGCTACACGGAGCTTTCCGAAGGGTGAAAAGTCGAATAAATAGCGCTCCAGTGCTATCAAACCAGCGCTCCAGCGCTGTTGAGGAAATTGGACGGGCGCTCCAGCGCCAATGACTAGCGCTCCAGCGCTGCGCAATCCTAAAATTTGGAAAGTTTTTTGATCGAGTTTAAGAAAGGATTTTAAGGCTGATTCTGAGGGATACGAGGGTTAGAGAGAATTTTTCAGAGCATAAGACGGCTATTGAGCGATTGGAAGTGAAAAAGAGCTTGAGAATTCGGTACGAAGACGGAAGACGGTGGCATCCGGCGACGGAGAAGCTTCATTCTAATTCGTTCTAGTTTCTCTTTGAACTCTGTTTTTCTTAGTTTATGGATTGTTGGAAAAACATGAGTTATTTGATTTTGAATTGCGTTATGAACTAATTTCTTAATCTAGAGGTAGACGGATCTTGACTGGAACCCATGATTGACATATTTTGATTTATATATTTAAATTTCTTCACACAGTTTATGTGTGTTTTCTTGATCTTAATGCTTTCAATTTACTGGCCATAGATTGAATGATATTTTATTTAGAATCTATCACTCGAGAGAGGAGATTTTGAATACGACATAGGAAAATACATCTTTGGTATTTATACTGTTCGAGAGGCATATAACTCCATAGAAGTCGTTATAAGAATTCTTGTGCTATTTAACGGATTTAATAATTGAACTTTGATAGAGATATTGAGTTTGTTATTGAATACGAATTTCTTCGTGACACTCGAGAGAGGTAGTAGAAAATAATAGGGATTCTTGGCTAATAAACTAGAAGATTTTATAATTGAACAATCATTAGAAATAAATTGTGGTATACAGTCAAGTGAAGTCGAACCTCTAGCATTCATCACTTATTGAATTTTTTCTCGTGAACTCGTAGTTATTTAGTTTTGTTTCTTGCAAAATTTAGTTTTATAAAAATCAAATCAACTTCGTAGCTCTACATAGGATTAGGATTATATTAGTTGCAAATATTTGATATAATATCATTTATTCATTCTCCGTGGGAACGATCTGGACTTAAATTCCTGTATTATAACTTGACATCGTGCGCTTGCGAGCGAAAAACACGCAACAAGTTTTTGGCGCCGTTGCCGGGGATTGAATTTTATTTGATTTATATTAAATTGTGCTAATTAGTCTTAATTTTGATTTAGAGCATTTTATTTTATTTGTTGGTTCTAATTTTAAATTTTTTTTTATTTTTGTCTATGCAGTTTATGCGAAAAAGCCAAAGTTACGACTCACTGCTCTTTGATCTGGAAATCGAGAAAACTGCTAAAGCTTTGCGAAAAGCTAGAAGAGAAGAGTTGCAACAAATGGCTGAAGAAAGAGAAAGGGAAAGAGCTGTCAATAATGCTCAGGTGCCGATCAGAGATCACTTTCGACCGGTGATCAATACACATTATTCTGGGATTGCTCGGCAGAACATCACGGCGAATAACTTTGAATTGAAGCCAGCTCTGATTAATATGGTGCAGCAGAATCAGTTCAGGGGTGCAGCTACTGAAGATCCAAATTTGCACCTGCGCACTTTTTTGGAGATTGCTGACACAGTAAAAATTCATGGTGTTACTGAGGACACCATCAAACTACGATTGTTCCCGTTCTCTCTTAGGGACAATGCTCGTAGTTGGTTGCAATCACTACCTCTTGGGAGTATCACTACATGGGATGATATGGCTTCCAAATTTCTGGCTAAGTATTTTCCACCTGCTAAGTCGGCTCAGTTGAAAATAGAGATTACTACATTCAAACAGCAAGATTTTGAGCAGTTGTATGAAGCCTGGGAGCGGTACAAGGAGTTGCTTAGAAAGTGTCCAAACCATAATTTTCCGGACTGGGAACAGATTGAATTATTCTACAATGGTTTGAATGGGCCAACTCGTATTTCTGTGGATGCTGCAGCTGGAGGGTCGATATTTTCTAAATTTCCTGAACAGGCTTATGAGATGCTTGAGCAAATGACTGTTAACAGTTATCAGTGGCCGAGTGAGAGATCTGCAATAAGGAAGCCTGCTGCTGGAATTCATGAAGTGGATGCATTCACTGCTTTGACCGCTCAGATGGCTACTATTTCTACACAGTTGGCTGCACTGACCAAAGGGAATCAAAGTTCTAATGAGACAGCATCACTGGCGACTGCCGTAAATTCTGCTGATGGATTTGAGAGTGTGGAGCAAGCTCAATATGTGAACAACAGGAATTACAACAATTATCGAGGTAATCCTGTACCCAATCAGTATCATCCTAGTTTGCGTAATCACGAGAATTTTTCTTATGCAAACAATAAGAATGTGTTGAATCCTCCACCGGGGTTCAATACTCAGAATGGTGAGGGTAAGGCATCGTTGGAAGATTTGGTGGGTAGTTTTATTGCAGAATCATCCACAAGATTTAAGAGGAATGAAAATAGGCTTGACAGTATGGAGACACACTTGACCAATGTGAGCGCTTCTATGAAAAATCTTGAAACACAAATTGGTCAACTGGCTAATGCATTGAATAATCAGCAGAGAGGTGTGTTTCCTAGCAATACTGAGGTTAATCCTAGGGAGCAATGTAAGGTTGTTACTCTTAGAAGTGGTAAAGAAATTGGGACTGATAATCCAAAGGCAGTGGATGATGAGGAAGTTGATGAGATTGTGGTGGAGTCCGAAAATTCTGATAGCAAAACTTCCAGCAAGTCTGCAGTTGTTCCTGAGAAACCGCTTGTGTCAAAAGCTGTTCTACCATATCCTCAGCGGTTCAAGAAGAAAGCGTTAGATGAGAGGTTTTCTAAGTTTCTTGACATTTTCAAGAAAATTCATATTAATATTTCATTCGCTGATGCTTTGGAGCAGATGCCACACTATGCTAAATTCATGAAAGATGTGATGGCGAGGAAGAGAAAGCTTGAAGAGTTTGAAACAGTGAAGTTGACAGAGGAGTGCAGCGCCATCCTACAAAAGAAATTGCCACAGAAACTGAAAGACCCAGGGAGTTTCACTATTCCTTGTATTATTGGTGGTGCGACTGTTAATAGGGCATTATGTGATTTAGGTGCAAGTATTAATTTAATGTCTTTGTCTATTTTCAGGTCTTTGGAGCTTGGCGAGGTGAAACCAACCACGATTACTCTGCAATTGGCTGATCGTTCTCTTACTTATCCTAGAGGAGTTGTGGAAGATGTACTGGTAAAAGTAGATAAGTTTATTTTTCCTGCTGACTTTGTAGTGCTTGATATGGAAGAAGATCAAGATGTCCCTCTAATTTTGGGGAGACCATTCTTGGCGACTGGCAGAGCGTTAATTGATGTGCAGGAGGGTGAACTAACTCTACGAGTTGGTGGTGATGCTGTCACTTTCAATATCTATAAAACCATGAAATACCAAGAGGAGGTACATTCTTGTAATCGCATTGATTTATCTAATTCTTATGAGAATAATTTTTGTGCAGGATTGGAATTGGAGGACGTTTTGGTGAGGTGCTTAATTAATTCCATAACCCAATTTGATGGGGATGATTGGGAACTTAGAGAGCAATTTCTCGCTCTTGAAAGTTTGCCAAAGGAAAAAGATGGCCAAGAAAAAATTGAATCATTGTCTTCGGAAGTCGAAAAAGAGGTATCAGTTTCTACTCCTGAATTGAAAGAACTGCCTGGTCATTTATGTTATGCATTTTTGGGAGAAAATTCGACTAACCCGGTAATTATTTCATTTTCTCTTACTCATGATGAAAAAGATAAATTATTAAGAGTTTTGAGAAAATTTAAACCTGCGTTGGGTTGGTCAATTTCTGATATCAAGGGAATTAGTCCCAATATTTGCATGCATAAGATTTTAATGGAGGAGTCATATAATCCCTATGTTGATCATCAAAGGAGGTTAAATCCTGCGATGAAAGAAGTGGTAAAAGCTGAGGTGTTGAAATTATTGAATGCGGGTATTATTTATGCTATTTCTGACAGTTCTTGGGTGTCACCAGTACAGGTTGTGCCGAAAAAGGGAGGTATGACTGTAGTTAAAAATGAGAAAAACGAGTTGATTTCAACTCGTACTATTACTGGTTGGAGAGTTTGCATTGATTATAGAAGGTTGAATAAGGCTACTAGAAAAGATCATTTTTCTCTTCCTTTTATTGATCAGATGCTTGACAGGTTGGCAGGTTATAAACATTACTATTTTTTAGATGGCTATTCTGGCTATAATCAAATTGCTATAGCGCCAGAGGATCAAGAGAAAACAACTTTCACATGTCCCTATGATACTTATGCTTTTAGGAGAATGCCATTTGGTTTGTGTAATGCACCGGCTACTTTTCAGCGGTGCATGATGGCAATTTTTTCCGACATGGTGGAAGAAGTCATGGAAATTTTTATGGATGATTTTTCTGTGTTTGGGTCTTCGTTTGATCATTGTTTGCACAATCTGACCCTTGTTTTGCAGCGTTGTCAAGAAAAAAATCTAGTGCTTAACTGGGAAAAATGCCACTTCATGGTGCAAGAAGGCATCGTACTTGGGCATAAAGTGTCATCTAATGGGCTTGAGGTGGATCGAGCAAAAGTGGTTGCGATTGAAAAGCTTCCACCGCCAAATAATGTGAAAGCCATTAGAAGTTTCTTGGGACATGCCGGGTTTTATCGTCGCTTTATTAAAGATTTTTCTAAAATTACTAAGCCTTTATGTAATTTGTTAGAAAAAGATACATCATTTATTTTTGATAATGCGTGTTTGCAGGCGTTCACGAAAATCAAGGAGGCACTAATTTCTGCGCCTATTATGATTGTGCCTGTCTGGAAGGAGCCGCTTGAAGTAATGTGTGATGCCAGCGATTATGCTGTAGGAGCAGTTTTGGGACAACGAAAAGATAAGATGTTTCGGGCGATTTACTACGCCAGCCGCACTCTTGACGGAGCACAACAAAATTACACCACTACTGAAAAAGAGATGCTGGCTGTGGTGTTCTCCTTCGACAAATTCAGGTCGTATCTCATAGGCTCAAAAGTAATTGTTTATACTGACCATGCAGTTATTCGTTATCTCTTTGCCAAGAAGGATGCCAAGCCAAGATTGATTCGGTGGATACTCTTACTACAAGAGTTTGATTTCGAAATTAGAGACAAGAAAGGGAGTGAAAATTTAGTAGCAGATCATCTGTCTCGCTTGCAGTTGGAAGGAAAAGTTGAACATGAACTCATTAAGGAGCAATTTCCTGATGAACATCTTTTTGAGGTAAATTCTAAACTTCCTTGGTTTGCAGATTTTGCTAATTTTCTTTCGTGTGGTGTTATGCCTCCAGATCTCAATCATCACCAAAGGAAGAAATTCTTTCATGATGTCAAGTTTTATCTGTGGGATGATCCGTTTGTGTACAAGAAGTGTTCGGACCAAGTGATAAGGAGATGCGTGGATGAAGCTGAAGCAAAAGAGATTTTGGAACAATGTCATTCTGCACCGTATGGTGGTCACTTTGGTGCCACACGGACAGCCGCTAAGGTACTTCAGTCTGGTTTTTATTGGCCAAATTTATTCAAAGACAGTTATACCTTGGTAAAATCATGTGATAGATGTCAAAGGATGGGGAATATATCTAGGCGTCATGAATTACCGCTCAAATATTTTAGAAGTTGAATTATTTGATGTGTGGGGTATTGATTTTATGGGACCATTTCCTATATCCTTTGGGCAATCGTATATTTTATTGGCTGTTGATTATGTTTCGAAATGGGTGGAAGCAATCGCAACCTCCACTAATGATGCTCGTGTAGTGGTGCAATTTGTGCAGAAAAATATTTTCACGAGGTTTGGGACACCAAGGGCCATTATCAGTGATGAAGGTACGCATTTTTGCAATAAAATCTTTAATTCATTGCTGACAAAATATGGTGTTAGGCATAAAGTGGCGTGTGCATACCATCCACAAACAAATGGGCAAGCTGAAATATCCAACCGGGAAATTAAGCAAATTCTGGAAAAGACTGTCAACACGAACTGGAAGGATTGGGCAGTTAAGTTGGATGATGCACTATGGGCATACCGGACCGCGTTCAAAACTCCTATTGGCATGTCTCCATACATGTTGGTCTTTGGTAAAGCATGCCATCTGCCAGTGGAGTTAGAGCATCGAGCATATTGGGCGGTGAAAAAGTTGAATTTTGATATGAAAGCTGCTGGAGAAGAGCGATTGTTGCAGTTGCATGAAATTGAGGAGTTTCGTAATCATTCTTACGAAAATGCCATGCTCTACAAAGAACAAACCAAAAAGTGGCATGACAAAATATTACTGAAGAGGGAGTTCGAGCCTGGACAACATGTATTATTATTTAACTCTCGTCTCCGCTTATTTCCAGGTAAGTTGAAATCAAGATGGTCTGGTCCGTTCACCGTGGTGAAAGTGCATTCCTATGGCGCCATTGAACTGAGCTATCAAGATGGTCAGACATTCCAAGTCAATGGGCAGAGGTTGAAACATTATTTTGGCAATGAAGTACGGAACATGGAGAAAGTTGCTTTGATAGACCCTGCATAAACACTCCAGAAAAGTCGGGCTGACGACGATAAACCAAGCGCTCTTTGGGAGGCAACCCAAATTTATTATTATTTTTTTTAATTTTGTTTTATTGTATTTTATTTTTTTTAGTTACTTTTATTGAATTTCAGTTATTTTACTAATTTTGGTCCTAATTCGGAGTTTTATTGCAGGTTCTGTTCTTCACAAAAATCACATTTTGGAGTATGAAATTCGAGAATATAGCGCTCCAGCGCTCTTCATATAGCGCTCCAGCGCTGTTCTTACGTTGGATTTTTTTTTTTTCCAAAAAGTCGAAAGTTTAGCGCTCCAGCGCTATCGTCCAGGCGCTCCAGCGCTAGTATGTGAGCATCAAAGTCGAAGATATAGCGCCCCAGCGCTCTCTATATAGCGCTCCAACGCTGTTCTGTATCATCAAGGACGAAAGTTTAGCGCCCCAGCGCTCTTCATATAGCGCTCCAGCGCTGTGTCTGAAAAACAACGGGCACTCCAGCGCCACTTATATAGCGCTCCAGCGCTATCGCGAAAATTTTGAAAAATAAAAGGGGATCTCAGAATTCATTCAGTCATAATCTTCAAATTTTCTAGCCTTGTTCGCCGCCTCCAAGAAATTGGCCCTAGCAATTCGAGAAAAACTCCCACCTGAAACTCTCGGCTACACCATACATCGCACAAATTCATCCTTTCCTTGCATCTTGTTCGAATTTTCGTCATCCGGGTTTCAATATTTTCGCAGCTAGGGATTTCGAGAAAAGGGGCGTCGATTTCTATTATTTCTGTCGAAGAAGTGAGCTTCGAATTCATTGAGGGGCGAAGCCGAGTTGTTCTATATCTTGTCAAAATTTCTCTATTCCGCCGGACTCGACACCAGCCGAGGTAAATTGAATATTTTGGGGCTAAAAAAAAATTTTGCCGATTTTTTCTTTTGGAAGGGCTCCGTGCTGAGTCTTATTTACATATTTATGGTGCTTTTAGAATTGATCATCCGAAATTGTTGTGAGAAATTCGTACATGGATTGGAAGTTGATCATTAGGTGGTGCATAATATTTGCTTATTTGTTATTGGAAGGGCCAATGTATGTGACATTGTTGTTCTGCTGAAGATTTGTGATTTGTGCGGTTATATCGGGTTGGTAGACTTGTTATTGTTGGTTGTGCGGCGTGGTAAATTGTTTAGATTGGTTGGAGATTAAGCGGCATAGTGGGCGGTGGTGTACTGTTGTGTTGAAGTATTGCTTGGTTCAATTGAGATTGCACTATTGTAATGGCTCTGAGAAAGAAACAAAAGCAGGGTGCATCTTCGTCTGGTACTTTCGATGCCCATCGGTTTTGGGATGAAGAGGCCGCCAAGAATTATTCTCTCATGGTGAGCAAGAGCATGGTTAGAGAAAGAGGGTTTGATCCTAATTCTCCTCTACCTTTGTGGGATGTGCGACAAGAAGCTGTTGCGCGAAGATGGACGAATTTTGTCCAACATCCCGGTGATGCTGTGATTTCTTTGGTCCGGAAATTTTATGCCAATCTAAAATGTAAGTGAAACGACCCTAACTCTATAATAAATAAATATGCGGAAATTTTTTTTTTTTTTTTTTTTATACTTACTAAATAAAATATGTACATATATGCCCATACATATATGCACAGAATAAAAATATTTAAAATGAATAAACAATTAAATACTTAAATAAAAATGCATTCTTAAAAATATAATAAATATCTGAGTCAAACATTAATTAAAAATATACTGCATAAGTAAATAAAAGTTTGCATGCACTGAAAATAATAAAAATATGTATCATGCTGTCAACACAAAAACATGCATAGCGACTCAGAATATTTCACGGTCACGGGGCCACTGCATGCATGCTCATACGTCCTCGCCTCCGGTGGGTACAATGTCATCCTCAACGTACTCACCTGCACCATACCAGTGTAGTGAGCCTAGAGGCCCAACATGATAACATAACAAGGGTTTAAAAATAATTTAAACCAAATAATACTAATACATACATATACATGAATGAGCATGCTTAAAAATTACATAACATACTTAACTTAAATAAACATACATAACATAATACATAACATATTTGAGCAATTCATTTTCTAACATCGCATGGTTGTATCCGTAGTGTAACCTTAAATCATACATTAAATACTGATCAGCGTGGAAACCTACGTACGTGGCCGGTGACGAATCACCTCTTAAATTGGCAGTAAACTGCCCTTCAATCATATGGGGACGAATCCCCCTTAAATTGTCACACTACTTCAACTTCCAACATAAAATATTTTTATTGCTCAATTTAAACATTAAATCATGCATAAAATATTATTTCATGAATGCATGTACTTGAATAAAATGTGTGTCCATCATATATATTTAATTTAATTTCTTACTAACATATAAATATTAAAATAACTTAAATGCATATAAATAATTAAATATATATTCAGGACACATGAAAATTTTCTCATGGATGGTCCTGGACTGCTGGCCCTACACACAAGCCCATTAACTTAAATCTGGCCCATTAACATACTTAAGCCCATTATTTCAAACCTTAAGCCCAAATAATTATTCTAAGCTCAATTAAATTAATAAAGCCCATTAAAATACACTAAGCCCAATAACAACTTAAACTGGCCCAATGGGCCCAAAAACCCAAAGACTGGCCCAATAACTTTTATGGGCTCAAAAGCCCATAAAATTAATGGACTAACTTAATTAAAATTTTAAAAGTCCAAATAAAATTATTTGGGAGTCCAAATAATTTTATTTCAATTTATTTGACTCAAAAACGCATAATTTTGTAAAATACATTAAAAATAAAATACTCGAGCCCGGCCCACCAAACTCGGACCCGAACTCACTGACCCGACCCACTACCTAACCGACCCGACCCAAGTCCCATAACCCGACCCGGATCGCTGCAGAACCCAAATTCCCGAACCCTCTCCCTTAAGCCTCTCGGCCGTGAGCAGCAGGCCCTCTTGGCCTGCTGCCGGCCGGCTCCGGCCGCCCCTGGCCGGAGCGCCGCCGCCCGGACGTAGCCCACGTCCGGGCGGAGCTAACCCATGCCTAGCCCCAGCCCCATGCACGACTGAACAGTGAACCCGAAGCCTCTGAACCCCTAACCCTAGCTGTGCTCGGCCGAAGTCTATGATGAACAAGGCGACCTCCTGGGTTCGTTTGGCTCGAACCACTCGAGCCAACCGAACCCAGACCACCCACTCGCACCCCAGGGAAGCCAGCCGTCAGTCTAACCAAACCATGGAGAGGAAAAACGTGAGATATGCATCAAAATCGAATCACAAGGCACTACATCAATAAAGAAACCATTTTTTTCTGAAAATTTCTTAAACCAATTCGGATGCCTACCTTATCAGTCGGATATACATACTGATATAGAGAAAAATTTAAGAAAGGAACATGCCTTTCACCGTAGGACGAAGAAACGAGCGTGAGACGACTTCCGGGATGACGGGACGACGAGCAACTTGAAGCTTCGAAGAAAAATGGCTATGGAGTCACCTTGGAGCTTGCCAGGTCGAAGATGGTGAGGTTTTTCTGTGGGGGAGGCGGCTGAAGAGTGGAATGATCGGCTAAGGGGGAGGGTTTGGGTAGAAATTTAGGTTTTAATAATTAAGGAAATAGGTTTTAGGTTAATTAATAATACTAGGAAAGTATAATATAAATTTAAACATTCTAAATAAAAGTTCAAATCAGAAAATTAGATTAACATTTATAAAATCCCGAAATTAAAATTTAGGGGAGTTTTAAAGATAATTAAAAATCATAATTTTGGCTAATTTTGGATAAAAATGACCCCTAAAATTAAATAAAATTAAATACTTAAAATTTTGAGATATTAAAACTCAAAATAATATTTTAAGGCTCTAAAAAGGCTCATAAAATAATTTGGGTGAAAAGTTGTTATCTCGTCCGTCCACGGTCCCGTCTACGCGATTAATTAATAAAAATACTAAAAATCATAAAAATCACTAATTATGGGTTAAATGCTTAAAAATAAATTAAATCATGCATAAATAATTCACATAATTATTTAACCCATAAATCATAAATTTAAATAATTAAATATCCTAATTATGCAGGCAGATTTACGTATTTAAAAATACCGGGTGTTACAATTCTCCCCCCCTTAAATTGAATTTCGTCCTCGAAATTAAAGTACTTACCCGAACAACTCCGGGTAGCGAGTCCTCATGTCTGCCTCGGTCTCCCAAGTAGCTTCCTCCTCTGAGTGATTCAGCCACTGGACTCTGACCATCGGTATGACCCGCGTCCTAAGTCTCCGCTCCTCTCTAGCCAAAATCCGCACTGGTCTCTCCTCGTAAACAAGATCTGGCGGCAACTGTAAGGGCTCAAAATCCAACACATGCGACGGATTGGAGACATATCTCCGAAGCATGGATACATGGAAAACGTTGTGCACTGCCGCTAGCCCTGGAGGTAGAGCTAAACGATAGGCCAACGTGCCAACTCGCTCCAAGATCTCGAATGGCCCTATATATCTCGGATTCAGCTTGCCTCTCCGCCCAAAACGCGCTATTCCTTTCATAGGTGACACCTTCAAGAATACGTGATCACCTACAGCGAACTCCAAATCGCGTCGTCTGGCATCTGCATAACTCTTCTGCCGACTCTGCGCAGTCCTCATCCTCTCTCGAATCTGCGTCACGATGTCAGCTGTCTGCTGCACAATCTCTGGACCCAACAAAATCCTCTCACCAACCTCATCCCAATGCACCGGAGATCTGCATCTCCTCCCATAAAGTGCTGCATAAGGAGCCATACCTATAGACGACTGAAAACTGTTGTTATAGGTAAACTCCACTAATGGCAGTCTAGTCTCCCAAGATCCTCGAAAATCGATGACACAAGCTCTCAGAAGATCCTCGAGAACCTGGATCACTCTCTCGGACTGCCCATCTGTCTGGGGATGAAATGCTGTACTGAACAAAAGTCTAGTCCCCATAGCCGTGTGCAGACTCTTCCAAAATGCAGATGTGAATCTCGGATCTCTGTCTGACACAATAGACACTGGTATGCCATGCAGTCTAACAATCTCTCTAATGTAAAGCTCTGCATACTGCGTCAAAGTATAGTTAGTCCTCACCGGCAAGAAATGTGCTGACTTGGTGAGTCTATCCACAATCACCCAAATCGCTGTGCAACCTCTGGCACTCCTCGGTAAGCCAACCACAAAGTCCATCGTAATATTCTCCCATTTCCATTCCGGAATAGGAAGAGGTCTAAGAAGTCCCGCTGGACGCTGATGCTCTGCTTTGACTTGCTGACAAGTCAAGCACTCTGACACCACTCTCCCGATGTCACTCTTCATCCCGGGCCACCAATACAATAACTGTAAGTCTCGGTACATCTTCGTACTTCCGGGGTGAATGGAGTACGGAGATGCATGAGCCTCTGCTAGAATCTCGGCTCGCAACTGATCGACGTTCGGTACCCACATCCTACCACGGTACTGAACGATGCCATCCTCCACTGTATACAAGAGATTACCTCTAGCCTCATCTCTCTGTCTCCATCGCTGTAACTCCTCATCAGTGGACTGTCCCTCTCTAATCCGATTTCTCAAAACTGGCTGCACCGTCAACACTGACAAGCTCGGTGCATGGCCACTCGGATAGCACTCCAAACCAAATCTCTGAATCTCGGTCTGTAGTGGTAACTGCACAGTCAAACATGTTACCACTGATGACTTCCGACTCAAAGCATCTGCCACTACATTAGCCTTACCCGGATGGTAGCTAATGTCACAGTCGTAGTCCTTAACAAGCTCAAGCCATCTGCGCTGCCTCATGTTCAACTCCTTCTGGGTGAAGAAGTACTTGAGGCTCTTGTGGTCGGTGAAAATCTTGCACTTCTCGCCGTAAAGATAGTGCCTCCAGATTTTCAAAGCGAAAACCACTGCTGCTAACTCCAAGTCATGCGTCGGGTAATTCTGCTCGTGAATCTTTAGCTGCCTCGACGCATACGCAATAACCTTACCACACTGCATAAGCACTGCGCCTAAACCCAGTTTAGACGCGTCGGTGTACACCACTAACTCCTCGTGTGGTACTGTCATCGCTAACACTGGTGCTGTAGTGAGTGCTTCCTTCAGCTGATCGAAGCTCCTCTGACAGTCTGAACTCCATATAAACTTCGCATTCTTCTTGGTCAAGGAAGTCAAGGGTACTGCAATAGAGGAAAAACCCTTGATGAACTTCCTGTAGTATCCGGCCAAACCCAAGAAACTGCGAATCTCTGAAGCATTCTTCGGAATACTCCAATTCTGCACTGCCTCCACCTTAGACTGATCGACTGCAACTCCATCTCTCGAAATAATGTGGCCAAGAAATGCCACCTGCTCAAGCCAAAACTCGCACTTGCTGAACTTGGCATACAACCGATGCTCCCTCAAAGTCTGCAATGCGGTCTGAAGGTGCTGTCTATGCTCCTCGATGCTCCTAGAATAGATCAAAATATCATCAATAAAGACTATGATGAACTGATCCAGATATGGCTGAAAGACTCGGTTCATGAGATCCATGAAAACCGCTGGAGCATTGGTCAACCCAAATGGCATCACCAAGAACTCGTAATGCCCATATCGTGTCCGGAAAGCAGTCTTGGACACATCTGCATCCCTAACACGCAACTGATGGTAACCAGATCGCAGATCGATCTTGGAGAACACTGAAGCTCCCTGCAACTGGTCAAACAAGTCCTCTATCCTCGGCAGTGGATACTTGTTCTTCACTGTGACTCTGTTAAGCTCTCGGTAATCGATGCACAGTCTCATACTGCCATCCTTCTTCTTCACAAACAACACCGGAGCTCCCCAAGGAGAAAAGCTAGGTCGAACGAAGCCTTTCTCTAACAACTCCTGTATCTGCTCCTTCAACTCTTTCATCTCGGTAGGAGCAAGCCTGTACGGTGCCTTAGAGATAGGCACGGTGTCTGGCACTAAGTCAATACTGAACTCCACCTCTCTCACTGGTGGAATTCCTGCCACATCCTCCGGAAAGACATCCGGAAAGTCACGAACCACCTCTAACTCTGATAATGATCTGCTAGATGGCTCTGAAGTCGTGACAATACTCGCTAGAAACCCCTGGCAACCCCGTCTCAACAACTTCCTCGCCTGAATATAGGATATCACCTGAGGAATATCACTGCTCTGAGATGCATAAAAAGTGAACGGGTCGCCCCCTGTAGGTCTCACTGACACTGATCTCCGACGAAAATCAATCGAAGCTCCATTGACTGTCAACCAGTCCATACCCAAAATAAGATCAAAACCACTCAAAGGCAAGACTACTACATCTGCTCGAATGGAGTGTCCCTGCAGCTCTAACTTCAGTCCTCGAATAACCTTCGAGGTAGACATAATCTGCCCTGACGGCATAGTAACATCATACCCGCTGTCACTACTCTCAGGTGTGATGCCTACCCGTCTGATAAACTCCAGGGAGATAAACGAATGCGTAGCCCCTGAATCTAGCAACGCAAACGTGGAGTTGCCCCCAACTAGAATTCTCCCGGTGATCAAGGAGGTGTCAGGATCGACCTCCTCAGCCTGCATCACGAACACCCTACCAGCGGTGTTCTTCTTCCTGGGGCAGTTAGCAATCTGATGCCCCGGCTCTCTGCAGTGGAAGCAAACTCCTGCTCCCAATAGGCAAGGTCCCGAATGCATCTTCTGGCACTTCGGGCAAGTGGGATGAGCTATGGCATTAGGGGCCCCGCCCCTCTGCTGCTGCTGCGGCCTCTGCTGCTGTGGCCTCTGCTGCTGATTCGGGCCCTTAGCCGGCCCTGTATACTGCTTCTTCGCAGGTGGCTGCGAAGATGGTCGCTGATACCCTGTCTGCACAAACTGCCTCTTACCCTGCTGCTCTCTCTGGATCGCTCTCCGACCCTCCTCAGAACGCAAAGCCCTGCTGACTGCAGACTCATATGTAAACACGTCTGCCATGCGCACGTCATGCCTGATCTCAGCCTTCAGGCCCTCAACAAACTGTCGCAGCTTCTCCTGCGGACTATCAGCAATCATGGGCACAAAACGACAGCCCCTCTCAAACTGGCTTATGTACTCCACCACAGATCTGTCCCCCTGACGGAGACTCATGAACTCTCGGATCATGCGACTGCGCACGTCCTCAGTGAAATATTTGGCGTAGAAGATACGCCTGAACTCAGCCCATGTCAGAGTAGGTAGATGGACTCCTCGTACTGCACCTTCCCACCATGAGGCTGCATCGCCTCGCATCATGTAAGTAGCACAGCTCACCCTGTCGGCGTCTGTGATCCCCATATAGTCAAAGATGGACTCCAAAGATCGAATCCATCCCTCAGCCACCAACGGATCGGTGGTCCCCAGAAACTCCTTAGGCCCCTTCTTCTGGAACCTCTCGGCGACGTCCTCCTCGTGGGACAACCTGGGACGGGCTGCCTGCTGCTCCAGCAAGGCAGTAATACCCGCCATCATCGTGGCACTGGCCTGCTCCAGTGCTGTCATGGGGTGCTGCTGAGGTGGCGGTGGAGGTGGAGGTGGAGGTCCCCCACGTCGGTTCACTTGTCTGGGAGGCATTCTGCACCACCACATATTTGTTTACGTAAATCGCCATGCATAACTAAGTGTTTTAAAATTAAGGCTAACTTAAATTCTAGAAATTAAATCATGCTATAAACATTTAAAACTTACAGACCGGTAGCGTGGATTTCTGAGCTCGCATAGCAGTGAGGACCCCTCCGAGGACCGTGCTCTGATACCAACTGAAACGACCCTAACTCTATAATAAATAAATATGCGGAAATTTTTTTTTTTTTTTTTTTTATACTTACTAAATAAAATATGTACATATATGCCCATACATATATGCACAGAATAAAAATATTTAAAATGAATAAACAATTAAATACTTAAATAAAAATGCATTCTTAAAAATATAATAAATATCTGAGTCAAACATTAATTAAAAATATACTGCATAAGTAAATAAAAGTTTGCATGCACTGAAAATAATAAAAATATGTATCATGCTGTCAACACAAAAACATGCATAGCGACTCAGAATATTTCACGGTCACGGGGCCACTGCATGCATGCTCATACGTCCTCGCCTCCGGTGGGTACAATGTCATCCTCAACGTACTCACCTGCACCATACCAGTGTAGTGAGCCTAGAGGCCCAACATGATAACATAACAAGGGTTTAAAAATAATTTAAACCAAATAATACTAATACATACATATACATGAATGAGCATGCTTAAAAATTACATAACATACTTAACTTAAATAAACATACATAACATAATACATAACATATTTGAGCAATTCATTTTCTAACATCGCATGGTTGTATCCGTAGTGTAACCTTAAATCATACATTAAATACTGATCAGCGTGGAAACCTACGTACGTGGCCGGTGACGAATCACCTCTTAAATTGGCAGTAAACTGCCCTTCAATCATATGGGGACGAATCCCCCTTAAATTGTCACACTACTTCAACTTCCAACATAAAATATTTTTATTGCTCAATTTAAACATTAAATCATGCATAAAATATTATTTCATGAATGCATGTACTTGAATAAAATGTGTGTCCATCATATATATTTAATTTAATTTCTTACTAACATATAAATATTAAAATAACTTAAATGCATATAAATAATTAAATATATATTCAGGACACATGAAAATTTTCTCATGGATGGTCCTGGACTGCTGGCCCTACACACAAGCCCATTAACTTAAATCTGGCCCATTAACATACTTAAGCCCATTATTTCAAACCTTAAGCCCAAATAATTATTCTAAGCTCAATTAAATTAATAAAGCCCATTAAAATACACTAAGCCCAATAACAACTTAAACTGGCCCAATGGGCCCAAAAACCCAAAGACTGGCCCAATAACTTTTATGGGCTCAAAAGCCCATAAAATTAATGGACTAACTTAATTAAAATTTTAAAAGTCCAAATAAAATTATTTGGGAGTCCAAATAATTTTATTTCAATTTATTTGACTCAAAAACGCATAATTTTGTAAAATACATTAAAAATAAAATACTCGAGCCCGGCCCACCAAACTCGGACCCGAACTCACTGACCCGACCCACTACCTAACCGACCCGACCCAAGTCCCATAACCCGACCCGGATCGCTGCAGAACCCAAATTCCCGAACCCCTCTCCCTTAAGCCTCTCGGCCGTGAGCAGCAGGCCCTCTTGGCCTGCTGCCGGCCGGCTCCGGCCGCCCCTGGCCGGAGCGCCGCCGCCCGGACGTAGCCCACGTCCGGGTGGAGCTAACCCATGCCTAGCCCCAGCCCCATGCACGACTGAACAGTGAACCCGAAGCCTCTGAACCCCTAACCCTAGCTGTGCTCGGCCGAAGTCTATGATGAACAAGGCGACCTCCTGGGTTCGTTTGGCTCGAACCACTCGAGCCAACCGAACCCAGACCACCCACTCGCACCCCAGGGAAGCCAGCCGTCAGTCTAACCAAACCATGGAGAGGAAAAACGTGAGATATGCATCAAAATCGAATCACAAGGCACTACATCAATAAAGAAACCATTTTTTTCTGAAAATTTCTTAAACCAATTCGGATGCCTACCTTATCAGTCGGATATACATACTGATATAGAGAAAAATTTAAGAAAGGAACATGCCTTTCACCGTAGGACGAAGAGAAACGAGCGTGAGACGACTTCCGGGATGACGGGACGACGAGCAACTTGAAGCTTCGAAGAAAAATGGCTATGGAGTCACCTTGGAGCTTGCCAGGTCGAAGATGGTGAGGTTTTTCTGTGGGGGAGGCGGCTGAAGAGTGGAATGATCGGCTAAGGGGGAGGGTTTGGGTAGAAATTTAGGTTTTAATAATTAAGGAAATAGGTTTTAGGTTAATTAATAATACTAGGAAAGTATAATATAAATTTAAACATTCTAAATAAAAGTTCAAATCAGAAAATTAGATTAACATTTATAAAATCCCGAAATTAAAATTTAGGGGAGTTTTAAAGATAATTAAAAATCATAATTTTGGCTAATTTTGGATAAAAATGACCCCTAAAATTAAATAAAATTAAATACTTAAAATTTTGAGATATTAAAACTCAAAATAATATTTTAAGGCTCTAAAAAGGCTCATAAAATAATTTGGGTGAAAAGTTGTTATCTCGTCCGTCCACGGTCCCGTCTACGCGATTAATTAATAAAAATACTAAAAATCATAAAAATCACTAATTATGGGTTAAATGCTTAAAAATAAATTAAATCATGCATAAATAATTCACATAATTATTTAACCCATAAATCATAAATTTAAATAATTAAATATCCTAATTATGCAGGCAGATTTACGTATTTAAAAATACCGGGTGTTACAGTAAGCATGAGCAATTCCATGTTCTAGTGCGAGGTAAGCGAGTGGCATTTGATGGGCACACCATTAATACCCTCTATGGTATGCCATCTATAGATGAGGATGAGTATTCGGCATTCAAGGCGAGTGATGTGGACTATGATGAGATTATTGCCACTCTTTGTGAAGAAGGGGCACAATGGAAGATGAAGAATGAAGCAGTGGTACATTTTCCTTCCGGGAAAATGAAGCAAGATGCGAGGTCTTGGTTTTTTCTGATAGTTGCTCGTGTGCTGCCCACTGGCCACACTTCTGAGGTGACAGCGAAACGGGCTGTGCTGACTTACAGTATTGTCACAGGAAAGACGGTGAACTTGGGGAACATCATTCAGGATTCCATTATTTCGGCGGTAAAGGGCACCACGACTGGTGGATTGCCGCACCCTGCTCTGATCACCGCACTTTGTGCACATGCTGGCGTTACATGGGGTGCAGATGAAGAGCTTTTTAAGGTTCAAGGACCTATTACTGGGACTACACGAGAGAATATACCACCCCCTCCGCGAGCAGCCGCACCTCGAGATCGCCCGACGAGTAGCAGCCAGCCACCACCACTACCACTTACTGGAGCGTATGAGCATTTTGATGAGCGATTGACGCGAGTGGAGCAGCGGCTAGACCTTCATTGTCGTCGGACTGATATTTTCATGGATTATATGGTGGATTTCACGACGACTCTAGCCCAGCGCTTTCCTGGCTCCAGTGAGGATCCGCAGTTTCCCCCACCTCCTACATGGCAACCCCAGGATGATGACATGGGCGATGACCACTGATGGTCGTCGCCATAGGTACGTGTCTTCCCTTGTTCTTTTATCGATTCATTGTACATTAGGGACAATGCACGAATCTAAGTTTGGGGGGGTCTTGAACTGTTATGTTGGTTGTGATTTGGATGTACAATGTTTGATGTTTATGTGGTTGTTGAATTGTTGGATTGGCGAAAGTGGTTGGGTTGAAACGTAGTATGAAATTTGGATAGTTGTTGTTGCATGCTGAATCAGTCACTAGTTCCTGCATCTGTGTTTTTAGTTTCTCGTTCGTATTATGTTTTTGCTTGTTTTGTTTTGTGTCAGTTTTATTGTTCAGTTGTTCGTTTTATTTTAATGTTGTCTGTGTTCGGTGGTGTGGTTGTTTATTTGAGAAAACAAAAACAAAAATATGAAAATGAGAAAAGAAAAATAAAAATGGCCTATGACGATGAAGTTGAAAAAAAAAAAAAAAAGAAAATATAATCTAGTGTTGGCGACATTGGATCTTGAGTTCTCACTTTTTCTGCACTATAGCCTTGACTGTCGATACTCCTGATAAGTAGAGAAAATTGTGTGGATTTTGTGAGAAGATTAGCTGATTTGATTCTTAACTTTGGTGATACATACTCGAAACTGAGGTAGATTTTTACAAGCAGAGAAATGATTTAGGCAACTTTGTTTTTGAGCCTGCAAGCCTTTGATTTGTTAGTCTTTCATTTGTAGCCTTGCGAAAAAAAAAAAAAGAAAAATCCAATTGGATGAAAAAGAAAAGATAGAAAAAGATGGATAAAGTAAGGTGAGGGGAGGCATTGAAAATGGACTGAAATTTGAGTCCAAAAAAATGCAAAAAGGTGTAGAATGTATGGAGTAGAGGAGTCAGACAAATATCTGACAATGCCCTGCAACTGATAAACCTAGCCTACTCAATACCGCAGAAAATTATAAATATCCAATTCTCTTTGCTTGAATCTTATATGCTTACATTGACTATGGATACTTCTCTGCTATAAAAAGTGCTTGCCTAAAAGAACTCCCTGATAAGTCCTGTTGATCTTTGGGAGTAACGGTTGAACTTGGTGGAGAGTGTGTTGAAACTAGAGAGCGGGGTTAATGACTCTTTGAGGCTTACTGATTGCATGATTTGACCGAAAGTTAGGTGGGTAGACAAGATTGGCTAATCACACACACACGAGAACTCTTGAGAAAATTAGCTACACATGGATTAATTGTTGAACATCTGAGGCCAGTTGGGTTAATAAGTTTTACTGTTTTCTTGTGTGTTTTTAATTCCCTGTACGTCTTAGTATTTTGTTTGTGTTGTTTTGTTTTGCTCGGGGCTAGCAAAAGTTCAAGTTTGGGGGGATTTGATGAGTGCAATTTATGCACTTATATTTTATATGATTTAGCTTGGCTTTTGTTGTGTTTTGAGCGATATTATGCATTTTCCTTGTTGTTTGTGTTGTTTGCAGGAATTTAAGTGTTATTCATTTTAATCGGCCAAAAGAAGTGAAAAGGAGGTGAAAAAAGAGTTGAAAAAAAAGAAATAAAATTGCCCAGACTAGCGCCCCAGCGCTACAAGCCAAGCGCTCCAGCGCTACACGGAGCTTTCCGAAGGGTGAAAAGTCGAAGAAATAGCGCTCCAGCGCTATCAAACCAGCGCTCCAGCGCTGTTGAGGAAATTGGACGTGCGCTCCAGCGCCAATGACTAGCGCTCCAGCGCTGCGCAATCCTAAAATTTGGAAAGTTTTTTGATCGAGTTTAAGAAAGGATTTTAAGGCTGATTCTGAGGGATACGAGGGTTAGAGAGAATTTTTCAGAGCATAAGACGGCTATTGAGCGATTGGAAGTGAAAAAGAGCTTGAGAATTCGGTACGAAGACGGAAGACGGCGGCATCCGGCGACGGAGAAGCTTCATTCTAATTCGTTCTAGTTTCTCTTTGAACTCTGTTTTTCTTAGTTTATGGATTGTTGGAAAAACATGAGTTATTTGATTTTGAATTGCGTTATGAACTAATTTCTTAATCTAGAGGTAGACGGATCTTGACTGGAACCCATGATTGACATATTTTGATTTATATATTTAAATTTCTTCACACAGTTTATGTGTGTTTTCTTGATCTTAATGCTTTCAATTTACTGGCCATAGATTGAATGATATTTTATTTAGAATCTATCACTCGAGAGAGGAGATTTTGAATACGACATAGGAAAATACATCTTTGGTGTTTATACTGTTCGAGAGGCATATAACTCCATAGAAGTCGTTATAAGAATTCTTGTGCTATTTAACGGATTTAATAATTGAACTTTGATAGAGATATTGAGTTTGTTATTGAATACGAATTTCTGCTTGACACTCGAGAGAGGTAGTAGAAAATAATAGGGATTCTTGGCTAATAAACTAGAAGATTTTATAATTGAACAATCATTAGAAATAAATTGTGGTATACAGTCAAGTGAAGTCGAACCTCTAGCATTCATCACTTATTGAATTTTTTCTCGTGAACTCGTAGTTATTTAGTTTTGTTTCTTGCAAAATTTAGTTTTATAAAAATCAAATCAACTTCGTAGCTCTACATAGGATTAGGATTATATTAGTTGCAAATATTTGATATAATATCATTTATTCATTCTCCGTGGAAACGATCTGGACTTAAATTCCTGTATTATAACTTGACATCGTGCGCTTGCGAGCGAAAAACACGCAACAGTACGCCTGTTATGCCCTTGAATTTTTCCCCTTCCACACTTTGTCAGATGATGTTCAACTTGAGAAGGGATCCTCATAGTTCGTCTACGACCTGGTTGACTACGCACGATAGGAGCACAAATTGATTCACCTTCATCATTATAACCTTCATACATATCAAATGTTGGTATAGAATTGATGACACATTTATAACTTTCACGATAAGCTCCGATCGTAAAATATTTGTCACAAAAATCATAAACCGACAACGACTTTGATTCTATGCAAGCACATGCATGCTTGCAAGGAAGTTTATAGATTTGCCAACCTCGACATGAACACGTCCATGAACTCAAATCAACTGCCAAAGTTTTATCCCCATCTATAACCTCAAATTTCAATCCACATGACCTATGGACCTTCAAGCTGCGGGACTGAGAATAAGCAAGTGAAACATCCTTTTCTTTTCTAGGGGTTAAATCTTTATCCATCACCAAATATTTTTCTCTTCTTTCGTGCATCATTGTCATAATTTGGATGCGTATATTGTCTACCATTGCCACAATTGGTAGGTGGCGCGCAGGTTTCACCCAACTATTCCAACTTTCAGCAATATTGTTATTAATCACACCCCATCGGTTACCCGTAAATAGAGCATTTGCCCAATTATCAGGTGAAGAATTCACAAGAAACTCTTGTGCAATTGGCATTGACTCGGTTATAGATTTTATAAGCTCAAAAAACTCATGTCGCGATGAGGCATATGCCGTTTTTTTCAATACAGATGACCATTTCTTCTTATTATGGAGTGGGTACCTCCGCAATACCTACAAGAAATATGCATAATATTAAAATTGTGAACCAAACAGTCAATATAACATAACAGTAAATAAATATTTATTTATGTCATACTAACTTGTTTCACAAAATTGTGTACTAAATGTCTTAAGCAATATGCATGATGACTACCAGGGAACACAGATTGAATAGCCTTAATCAAACCAGGATGCCTGCCAGAGAAGAAAGTAAAGCTATGGAAGAACGTTACATTTTTTGAAGCTAGAACATCTTTCAATCGATTACAAAACCAGTGCCAGTTACAGTCATTCTCTGCATCCACAACTGCATATTCCAAGGTGAAAAGATCATCATTTGCGTCCTTTGCAACAGCTACTAGAATACTTCCTTTGTACTTGTTCTTGATGTGGGTTCCATCTAAAAATATTAATGGCCTACAGCCACAAACGAAACCAACAAGGCAAGCGTGAAAACATATGAACAGCCGATCAAATCTATTTGTCATCGTATCAATCTCATATTCAGCATAGCTTCCAGGATTGGTTTCTTTAACGGCGTGACAATACCATCGCAACTTATCATATGACCCCTTCTCAGTTCCATGAATTTCATTCATTGCCATTTCTTTGCCCGTCCAAACTTTGTGGTATTTAATTTCCACTCCGAAATCTCTTTGTATGTCCTTAATCATTGTAATTGGATGATATGATGGCTCTCCCCTCAACTTATCTTTCACCAAGTTACATACCCAAAAAGAATCAGCTTTAGGATGTCCTCTAGTTTTTAAATTGTCATCACCACAACTATGAGTTAAATTACAATTTCTTATGCCAAATGCATTATCTGATTGATGTTTAGATGCATATATTCTCCATGAACAATTTGCATCACTACACACAACAATGATCTTCTGACTATCATTTTTCACATAGGAAAATGAACGTCTGATAGCAATGGCATAGTTTTTAACATAATTTCGGAAATTAGATGCATCTTTAAATGTTTGACCAACACCACGTATGCACTGACGCCACGAATCAATAGAATTACTCATACTGCAAACTTCGAGATGGGTGCCACTTGTCGAATGTGTCTCATTTTCAGTTTGAACCCTTACCACGCCAATACAAAATATAACTCAGACAATATAACTATGCATGGTCCATTTATTCAGATTTTCACAAATAAATTAAGTAATTATACAACAAAAATGAAAGTCAAATACGTGACTATAAAAAAATTAATAATAAAACAATGCAAAATAATTACCTGTCAACGTTTGTGCTACGGTGACTTTGATCAGTCTTTCTTTCTGCTCTTAATTCAATGATATTCAACTTCATACACATATGAAGATTTATCATGTTACGCACATCATCATTGTCAATCAAAGTGACTTCCATCTTCTTGTGAGGGGCTGTGAAAAGCAACGTCGTCGTTTCAGGGTTAATATTCGGACATTTTTGTCCGAGATTTTGGAACAACTCCATCAGCGTAGCAACATTAGGAATTGAAATTAGATAAAGGCCTTTAAGGTACTGACAACTACCAATAAAGGAAAAATTAGAATTTCCTCCAGAACAGGACTCCATGTTGGTTGTGCCTATCAAGAATAAAACACAAAATTCAGAACTATGTAATTTACAAGAAGATTTACAATGGACACAAATTTATTAAAAATATATATACAAATTATTTAAAAGATTTGTACACCATTTTTAGATGGATCACTACAGATTAATTCACAACTACCAAAATCAATTATATCAATAAAATTTTAAGATGAAATATAAGAGACATTAACACCTATAAAAACCATATCCAGATCCATCTATTAAAATTAAGAAAATAAACAATCTAAAACCCATACCAAATTTGTCTTAATGTTTCCAGCTTAGAGCTGAAGATTTAAATAAATAATTTTGAAAATTTATACATCAATCAATTTTCAGAAATATACACAGTAACTCATCTTTGATTAATACTGCATAACCTTTTCCAAGAATCGTTCATATAAATCCAACATCTGAAGAATAATCGAACCTTTGCTCGGTTGGTTATGCTTGTTCCTCGTCGTCGATCGCTTCCAAACTTCGGTCAATTGGTGCCGCTAGTTGATGGATTTCTTCAGCCATGGGGTTTCAAGCAACTGAGAGAACCCATTCTCGATGGAATGGAAGTGAATGATATTCCCGAGGCATTGAATTTTATTTTATTATATTATATCTTATTTTAATTAAATTTAAAGTGTAAAATCAGTAAATAATAATTAAAATAGGGAGTAAAAAATAAAATTTTGTGGTGTTAGGGAGTGCAGACAAAAGTGTAAAGGCAAGGAGACTGAATTTAAAATTGTATATGTGTTTAGGGATTTTTCTTCAAAAACCCCATAATTCATTTACTTATTTTATATCAATTAAATATTATATTAAATTTGATAATAATTAAATTTTTTGGAATTTAAATAGTTATATATTTTTTAAATTTTGACAAGATGTTATAGCATAGATTGTAAAAATGTACCTTTTTGGTCGCATTCAAACCCCTGCAAATTTTTGTAGGCCAAAAAAAATCTTAAACAATTAAATTCAGACCAAACAAGGGTTCCACTTTGTCACAAACCCGATTCAGAAATGCCCAACTTCTTACCAAAACAAGAGCCAAACCCCATCAAATATTCAAATTAATGTCCAAGATTTGAAAGAAAAAAAGGGGAAAAAAGTGAATAAATTCCTTTTTTGATTTTTCAGGAACTTTATTCCACTATTGTTTGCATTTGGAAAAGTGAACCAAGTGTTCGATGTCTTGTTAGACCAATTTCTTCAGCTTGGGAAAAATGGATTTCATAGCACCGTATTTGGCTTCTCAAGAAGAATATTCTTCGATCTGTAAGCTTGTTTTTTGCTCCAAGATTACACTAGTTGTATTATTTGGTTTCATGTTTTCTTACCCATTTGATTTGTTGTGGCTATCGTTTAGCGTTTTTAGTTCTATGAAGAATCATTGGTGCTTATTAGGGTTCGTTAAGGTGCAGATCTTAATGAAATCTCCGTTGGCTTTTTGTGTCGAATCCCGAGGAGAAAGGGGGTTTTTTTTTCTCCTCAAGTGTTGTGAATGTGAATCTACTTTTCTGGGTTGGGATCCATGGAATGCCTCTTCTACTTCTTTTCCTTGGCTCTTGTTTCAGTTTATGGTACTTATAGTTTGATTTAGTTTCTTTGTTATGGTATTTGTTATAGTGATTAGTGAGTAGTGCGGGTTTATTTTAATTAGAGTGTGGAAGTTAAAGAAAGTTAATCGAATTTCTCATTTGTGGGAGTAACCTTTTGATTATGGGTTTGAAATGTAGTTTAAATCTGGTTTAACATATTAAAGTTCCTTTCTTTTGGTTTTTAATCTCCAGGGTTAAGTGAGTGGTATCTCTTGTAAGTGGTAATATGATTGAGCTAATTGTGTTTGTATAAATGGCTGATTCCAATCCCGTTGATGGGATACTAGAATTTTTGCGAAGGAACAAATTTGGAAAGGCAGAGGCTGCTTTACGTAGTGAATTGAGTAACAGACCCGATTTAAACGGGATTCTTCAGAAGCTTACTCTTAATGATAATGAGCCAGCTTGTTGGTCAGGAGAAGAAGCGAATGCAGCAAAAGTGGTTGAAGAGGATCGGAAGGCTTTGAGTTATCGACGTGGTGGAGAAGGTTTGAGTGATTCAAAGATTTTGAGTAGTGCTGAGGCTTCGGAGGAGATCATTGTGAAAGAGGTTGAGTGTGGAACATGGAAAAATGCATCTGACGGCAAGTGGAAAAGTTGTGGCAGTTTTGAAGAACGGAGTAAGGTCGGTGAGTTTGTTGGAATCAGTGATAAGAATTTTACCTTCTCCAAAAGTGCTGATGATGTCGTGCTTGATTTGTATTCATGGAATTATGGGACAAATAACGGTCAAGTTCCTTCACGTCAAAATGAAGGTGACATTGCCAATGAAAATAATTTTTTGGGGTTTCAGGCCATTGGGAAGTCATTGCTGAGTTCAGCTGAGGCTCTCGAGGTTTGTAATGTTAGTTCCAAATCTGGGGAAAATTGCTTTGCTAGTGAGAAGGGAATGTCTTGGCCTGGTAGTGTTAGTGACTCTATTGTAGAAATAAGGCAGAAGAGGAGTGAGAAAAGTGAGCTCAAGGAAGTCAATCAACAAAGAGAGCCTATCATTACAAGCTCTAAAAAGGACAATATGGATAAGTCCTGGTCCAAAAGTGATGTATCTGCCCATCTGTCTTTTCCTGTAAAAACTGTTTTTCCCTTCTCCAGGGAAGGTACTTCAACCAGTTATGATTGTCCTGTCTCCATTGTTGATAAAAAGGAGGAGAAAAGGAAAGTAGAACCGAACGACTCCAGGACTGCTATAAAGGAGCAAGTGGATAAGGTGGGAAGAGCTCCGTACTTTGGGAAGTCTCAGGGTGAGCCAAAAGTTTTTGATGAATTAGAATTTCATTTTGCATCCGAGAACCGAAAGGAAGAGTTGCCAAGGCTGGCGCCAGTAAGGCTTAAGTCAGAAGAAAAGTCTTTCAATATTCATTGGGAGGAGAAATATGAGCGTGATGACAGTGATTCAAAGATTTTAAATGCCGACAACACTTATCTCATAGGATCATTTCTTGATGTGCCTATAGGCCAAGATGTCAATCCTTTAGGTATACGCTGAAAACTTCAGTATTCAGTTGAACCTTTTCCCTTTCCGTTGTTGCTGATTACACACGCTATGATTTTTTCAATCCTGCCCATCATTTGCCTGTAATTCACCCCTGTATCAGAAGCGGGGCTTAACCATATCTGAACTTATTGGATTGAAGTACTTTTTGAATGCACTGAATGTGTGATATGTACTTGTAGATTTAATCATTAAAAAATGCAGCCCAATAGGTCAATCCAAAAACTTTCAGTGTGTCAAATTGTGTAAGATTTAAGATATTGCCTGTTTTGAACAATGTGCTACAATCTTGATGCTACTTGTTATGAGATGCCCTATTTTTATGGTTAGGCTCTCTACAATAGCTGGAGAGGGAGAACTTATAGAAGTAAATATTGAGTAAACTAAGGTAATTTCCTCATGAGTGCCCTTGTTGTCTACCCTTGTTGAAAGACCATTCTTTCCTTTTCTTTTTCAATGTTTGCTCCCCAAATCAATTTATACCTGGAATTATTCAACACTCTTTTTGTTCCCACAATCCCACCTTATTATCATTGATAAAGCATTTCTTTGTGTCTTTTCCATGAAACCTAGAGACCTTGATATGAATGTCTTGTATTGTTTGATAGGGAAAAGGACAGGAGGGAGTTGGCTCTCTGTGAGTCAAGGCATTACTGAGGATGCTTTTGACCTTGTTTTTGATTTTGCAAATATTGGTTATGGATTAAGTAAATGCATTGACTATCCTAACGAGTACTGGGACTCTGATGAGTATGAAGACGATGACGATGATGGCTATATGAGGCAACCTATTGAAGATGAGGCCTGGTTTCTGGCCCATGAAATTGATTACCCGAGTGACAATGAAAAGGCTATTGGTCATGGAAGTGTTCCGGACCTTCAAGAAAGGGAGCAGACGAAGGATGATGAATATGATCAGTCATTTGCTGACGAGGATTCTTACTTCTCTGGAGAGCAATATTCCCTTTCAAAAAATGTTGATCCAGCTATATCTTCGGATGATCCTCTTGGTTTGAGAAAGAAGGAGATGTACCACAAAAATAATGAGAATGGTTTGATTAGTCAATATGATGGGCAGTTGATGGATGAGGTGGAGCTAAGTTTAACACCCTCAGAGCCTGTCTGGCAGGGCTTTGTCGCTGAGACTAATGAACTAAGAATGCTAAGAGATGGAAAGGTCATGGATGATTATGGAAGGCCGAATCTAGATGATATCTGCTTGGATAATGATCATCATGGTTCAGTTAGGTCTATTGGTGTTGGAGTCAACAGTGATGTTGCAGACATGGGCAGTGAAGTGCGGGACAGTTTGGTTGGGGGTAGTAGTGAAGGAGACACAGAGTACTTTCACGATCACAGTGGTGGTTTCAATGGATCTAGACATTCACTGAACGAATCAAAGAAGAACACTAGTGAAAGATCCAAGAAACAGATGCATAGAACAATGAAAGATACTTCTGAAAATTATGTCAAGTGTAATGACATGAATGCATATATACAGGCAAAAGGCCACATGGATGGGGGCTTTTCTTTTCCTCCTCCTAGAGATGGGAAGTTGGTGCAAGCAAGCTCTGGTAAATCGTTGTTGTCAAACAAGGACACTGCAGTCAATGATGTGGGTGGAGAGTTTGTAATGGCCAATGGTGACATATTTTTATCAAGAAGACGCAAAAGCAGCGACTCTTCTCCGTGTAAGAGTTCAAGGGATGAAACGAATGCTTATACTGGGGAATCAGCAAATTCTAGTCCTTCTTCTCTTTCAAAGTATGGTTACATTGAAAGTGAACTTGTAAAGAAAGAAAAGGATGCTGGCATAGAAGTTGGAAGAGAAGAAGACCCTTCAGCATTGTTGGAGGATGAGGAAGCTGCTGTCGTGCAAGAGCAAGTGAAGCAGATCAAAGCGCAAGAGAAGGAGTTTGAAACCTTCAATTTGAAAATTGTTCATAGGAAAAACAGGCATGCTAACTTTTTTACTGCTGATCATAGAATATATCAATAGTCATATTTATTTAGAATTAAGGTTTGTAAACGAACTCTTACCGCGGTTTGCTATGCCCGTGTCTGCACCTCCAAAGAGTGTCGCAAACTGAAAGTCAAATAGCAGTTCAATATCCTTATAAATTTTTAGTTTCTGATGATTATATCACAGGTTATAGCAAATTTTTGACACAATAATGTTTCTTCATGAGCTTCGTGTATAGTCTTAGTTTAGCAATTTCATAAAAAAAAATGGCCATTTGGTTCAATCTCTGATGTGGTGACTGGTGGTAATGTATCATGAGTTGAGTGTGAAGCACACTGTTGGCTATATTTAACCTTGTTTCTAATTTCTAGACATGTAGCTTTATGTCAGTTTAATAGTTTATGGATGGGAAGATAGGAGACACTGGTTTTGACCGAAGTATTGTGCAAATGTAGCATCATTATCAACAATCTACAAAGTTAATAACTCTGAAAATTTACCACGAGATCGATTACAACTTATATTATCACCAGGAACCACATACTTTTACCATGTCCTAATTGCCCTAGTTGCTCGTGCTGCAAATTGTAGCTTGTTAGATATTTGATTTAAGTAGCTTTCTTCTGTTAAATGACATTTTTGCACTTCGCCTTATTAACTTTTTTATGAAATTTAGTTTCCATTGTGATTGTATTAATCTCTTTACACTGCCTAATGGTGGAATTCCACGTATTCAAGTCTCTCATTTTTACATTTGTAATTTTGGAACATGTTTCCTTATTTGTTTCGTTTTTTGTTCAGAACTGGCTTTGAGGAGGACAAAAACTTTAATGTTGTTTTAAATTCAGTCATTGCTGGGCGTTATCATGTTACCGAGTATCTTGGATCAGCTACATTCAGCAAAGCCATTCAGGCACATGACCTTCACACAGGCATGGATGTTTGTGTGAAGATCATAAAGAACAACAAAGATTTTTTCGATCAGAGTCTTGATGAAATCAAGCTTCTCAAGTATGTGAACAAACACGATCCTGCTGACAAGTATCATCTGCTTCGATTGTATGACTATTTCTATTATCGAGTAAGTTTGCATTTCGTTCATCCCTTTGGCGAACACACCACTTTTTTGAGTCATGAATTGTCAATATTTTATTCTTTAACAGGTTACTTGAGTATTTGTAATTGTTAATTTTTAGAGCTTGGATCTAAACTTTGAACATACTTTCTCTTTTCGGTTACCCCATGGTGTGGCTGGATTTCCTTCTTTTCTCTAACCTTCTTCATTTCAAAGTATTTATTTTCGTGATTTTACCTTCCATGGGAAAAAAGGCACTGCAAGATGTCAATGTCCCAAGAATTATGGCAAAGGTTATGTTGTGCTTGGCAGAACACATATTTTGTGCGGCATTGGTATAACCATGCAGAATCGGCCAAATTAGCCCTTGGTTGGCGTTATTATGAGGGCAAAAGTAGTACATGCAATCAAATTTTTTTCATAAAAATTCTTCTCATCTTGAGCACACTCAGCAGGTTTGAACATGAACTTGATATAAGAGGCTTGTGGTGACTAGTGCAACAAGCTCATGTCACTTTACCGTCCTTACAGCTGATCCACTCAATCATAACCCCATTTGACTGCCAAATAACCTCAGATCAAAACCTAACATATTTATTAAAAGCCCACAAGGTGTGCATCTAGACTCAAGACTCGTTGCAAGGCTCTTTGAGGCTCTGCCGTTGCACCTTGACAAAGGGCAAGGTACAGTCCTTTAACAACGCGGGTATCTTAACCATAAAGCCCATGCGTTGGCGCGCGCTTTAAAGGCTCAAATCCATTCATAAGCACACCTCCAGTGTGGAGATACTAAATCCATGAACCATGCTGAATGCAATATAATGAACTTATATAATAATTTATTTTGTTTTCTTGTTCTTTAATAATCTGTAAATACATGTTTAGATTCTAGCATATCTTTATATAGGATGCTTTGCTTCGCTTCGCTTCAATGAAGCGCTTTCCTTGCTTCGTGCCTTGTGGCTAGGCTCTAGGATAATTATGAGTCTTAGTTTGCCTTGTGCTACTAGAAACTATGCAACCGTAAAACCAGATTTATTACAAATAACTAGCAATGTCATCTCTGGTACGAACCACTCTAGCTTCAGCTTTTTGAAATGGGGCCTAAAATAGGGTTAACTGAAACAAGACGTGCAACTGCATTGATGAGGCCACTGCAAGCTTCAGAGTGCCTGCTTCATTGTTGAAAAAATGCCATTAACAGGAGAGAAATGATTTTGAATTAGGGGCTGACTGGGCTGCTTCAGCAGCTTAACAAATAGATGAGAATAAAAATTTCAGAAACAGTTAATATATAGCTTATTATTTCTAAACAAGTTTACGCATCAGGTTTAGTATATTTGGTTACAATACATGAAAACCTATCTTCTTCATGTGGAAACAGAGCATCATATGCCTGTGTACATGCCTGATACTGTTGGAGAACGCAGCGATCAGATCAATCAGGATTGATACCCCGGTGCAGCGGAAGTTTAAAATTTTTGTATGGAACGATTCCATAATAGGTATCAACCTTACGATTAAATTGTGTGTGTAAAAATTAAATAACAATTATAAAAATTTTACCTTTAATCTCGAATCGATATTTTGGACACCAACAGATTTCTCTGCTCTTGTTGTATATCCCTGGAACTGATGGACGAACTGTTCTTCAATCAGGTCCACGAACGGATATTCAATCCCTCTGATAGATTGCACTAGAAAATCTATCAGAAGTTTCTACGAAGAGATTAACGAATTTGATCCGTTAAACCAGACTGTAATTCAAAATCACAGGCTGGATTTTTCTCGAGTAGACAGGGAAGGGGGGGCGGCCACTCTTGTTAGAAAATACTTAGGTTTTCGAAAATTGTGACCTCTTGTGTATAATTTCTGTACTGCAATAACTTATTTATAATGTAGGCCACTAACAGCTTAGGGCCCATTAGTCATAAGTTCAAGCCCGACAAGCAAAGCCCGCATGATCAGAAATTAATATAAAATTCATCGTGACTCCGATTGATAAACCGATTTCACCAATGTGTATAGAAACCATTTCTGCACCTTTTAAAGTCAAGATAAATTTTTCTGAATCCGAATTCAGTGGTTTCCAAAAATGCCCATCCCTATGTCATTTTAGGAAATCTTACTCCTCTACTCATAATTAAGAAGTCCAACTCCTTTGTTCATTAAATTTAACTCTTTAAATTTAACTATCTCAACGGGGATTAAAAATCCATTACACTGTGTGACCCTCAATGGTTCAGGGATACAGCTGGCCGTGGGCTCACAACTCCTTGTGACTCGGAACAACAATTTCCGACTTGCCCATCGAATCATGGTAAGAGCGTCTAGCAACATCGCCCCATGATTCCCTAGGTATCACTGATAGTGCCTACAAGAACCAATAGATTTTAGTTAGCGTACAGTACGGTCCCTTCATCCATATATCCCGATCGAATCAACAACCATTGGTATATCGAGAGTCGCTCGAGATTCGATAACTATGCAATATATCTTGAAGATCAAATAGTGACATCGCATGTGCTACTAAGAAACCATTTCTTAAATCACATCATGTACTCTGGCCAGAGATTCGTCACACTAATATCTCCTCAGATCGCATAGGATATCCACACTCGCAAGTATGTGGTGAATCCTTGACAACAAAGCATCGACTCCTATATGTGTTGTAACTGTACCCAATCCCGACACCTGATGACCCCAATAGAGTCGGTAAACGAGTCAAAGCACAGTACTAGTATATAGAGTCTCAATGATGTTTCAAGTAGTAAGGACTAATGGTGTACAACCAAAACCGCGGACTATATCCACTCGATAAGTGATAACCACTTGGAAAGTTCGGATAGGGTAGTTCGATCATTCATCATATGAATATCCATTTGCATGCTTCGAACATCTCTATGTTCCTTACCAATGAAACGTGGTACTCCGCATCGCAAATGCTAGTCTCAAACTCGAGCGATCCTTATCCTTATTATCGGACGGCTCAATCGACTAGGAACAGTTTAGAATATACAGTGACTATAAGATGTGTTTCATGATAGACATCCCCATGTTCTACCACATCTTACATACACTATAGTATATTCAAGGTCTTTATCAAAACAACAATAGTATATCACAATATAACAATATGAAGAAAGATAAAGTCATTGCCATTAATAAAAGTGTAAATTATATTAAACAAAAGATTGTTTATACAAAGAGTCATCAAAGCCCTTAGCCACAAGTTGGCTCACCGGGCACCCACTCTTTCAATCTCCCACTTGCCCTATAGCCAACTAGTCATACTACGTAGACTCATTGCTTCGCGATGTTTGTCAAATAATGGTCCTGGCAAGGGCTTAGTAAGTGGATCAGCGATATTGTCTGTAGAGGCCACTCTTTCGACAGTGATGTCTCCTCTTTCCACAATCTCCCGGATGATGTGGTATTTCCTCAGTACGTGTTTGGATCTTTGATGAGACCTTGGTTCCTTTGCCTGAGCAACGGCACCCGTGTTGTCACAGTACACCGGGACTGGACCAACAACTTCAGGAATAACGCCCAACTCTTGGACGAAGTTCCTCATCCAAACGGCCTCTTTAGCAGCAGCTGATGCTGCAATGTATTCAGCCTCAGTGGTGGAATCCGTTGTGGTGTCCTGCTTGGAACTCTTCCAAGAGACAGCACCGCCATTGAGCATGAACACAAATCCAGAGGTTGACTTCGAGTCATCCACGTCACTTTGGAAGCTAGAGTCGGTATAGCCTTCCAATTTTAGTTCTCTTCCTCCATATACCATGAACATATTCTTAGTCCTTCGTAAGTACTTAAGAATGTCCTTCACGGCTTTCCAATGCATTTGACCGGGATTAGCTTGATATCTGCTCGTGACACTCAGAGCAAATGCTACATCCGGTCTGGTAGATATCATCCCATACATGATACTACCTATGGCTGACGCATATGGTACATGTGTCATTTTCTCTATCTCTTCCTCAGTCTTGGGACACATAGACTTGGATAGAAAAACTCCATGACACATGGGTAGATGTCCTCTCTTGGACCCATCCATTGAAAACCGTTTCAATATGGTGTCGATGTAGGTTGACTGAGTGAGTCCTATCATTCTCTTAGATCTATCTCTATAGATCTGTATCCCTAGAATATAGGATGCCTCACCCAAATCCTTCATCGAGAATCTACCTGATAACCATATCTTTGTTGACTGCAACATCCCTACATCATTCCCAATGAGTAAGATGTCATCAACATAAAGTACTAAGAATGTCACAGCATCCTTAACTACTTTCTTGTACACGCATGGTTCCTCCGGATTCTTGATGAAACCAAAATCTTTTATTGTTTCATCAAATTTCTGGTTCCAACTTCTTGATGCTTGTTTTAGACCATAAATTGATCTCTGAAGCTTGCATACCTTATGCTCGCTTCCCATGGATGTGTACCCCTCAGGCTGCTTTATATAGATCTCTTCCTTAATGTCTCCATTAAGAAAAGCAGTCTTCACATCCATTTGCCATATCTCATAGTCATACCATGCAGCTATGGCAATAAGGATTCTTATGGACTTGAACATTGCAACTGGTGAAAAGGTTTCATCATAGTCAACTCCTTGTCTTTGAGTATAACCTTTTGCCACCAATCGCGCCTTGTAGGTCAATACCTTACCATCAGGCCCAAGCTTTCTCTTGTAGATCCATTTATACCCTATTGGAACAATTCCATCGGGAGGATCTACTAAAGACCAAACTTGGTTTGTATGCATCGAATCTATTTCCGACTGCATAGCTTCAAGCCATAAATTTGAATCCGCATCAGAAATTGCTTCTTTGAAGTTTCTTGGATCACATCCAACATCGGGTTCATCTTGATCCCCTTCAAGAAGAAGACCATATCGAATAGGAGGTCTAGAAGTCCTCTCGGATCTTCTAGGTATAGGCGTGTCCAGCAATGGTTCCTGAGGTGTAGGATTGTTATTTTGTATTTCGGGTTCTTCTCGAATTTCTTCGAGTTCCATCATCTCGCCTTTCTTATCCAATAAGAACTCCTTCTCCAAGAAGGTGGCATTCCTTGAAACAAACACCTTTGTTTCAGCAGGATAATAGAAATAATATCCGATTGAATTCTTCGGATACCCTACAAAATAACATAAGCTGGATCGACTATCCAACTTATCTCCCACTGTCCGCTTCACGTAAGCAGGACATCCCCAAATCCTCAAGTACGAATACTTAGGAGCTTTGCCATTCCATAACTCGTATGGTGTTTTGTCCACTTCTTTAGTGTGGACGTTGTTCAACAACAATACCGCCGTTTCAAGCGCATAGCCCCAAAACGAAGGTGAAAGCTCAGTGAAGCTCATCATGGACCGAACCATGTCCAACAAAGTTCGATTACGACGCTCCGATACACCATTAAGCTGTGGTGTCATAGGAGGAGTCCACTGAGAGAGAATCCCATTCTCTTTTAGATAGTCCAAAAACTCGGTACTCAAGTATTCTCCACCTCGATCCGATCGAAGTGCTTTAATACTTTTACCTAGCTTGTTTTCTACTTCAGCCTTGAATTCTTTGAACTTTTCAAATGCTTCAGACTTATATTTCATTAAATATAAATACCCATACCTTGAATAATCATCAGTAAAGGTAATGAAGTAGGTGTGGCCATATTGAGTCCCAACTCTAAATGGACCACAAACATCTGTATGGATCAAATCCAACAGATTTTGACTACGCTCAGGTTTCCCCTTAAAAGGAGATTTAGTCATTTTTCCTTTTAGGCAGGATTCACAATTAGGTAGAGAGTTAATATCAGACATATCAAACATGCCCTCTCCCACTAGCTTGTTCATCCTCCTTGAGGAAATATGACCTAGCCTAGCGTGCCAAAGGTTTGCCGGGTTTTGGCTATCGATTTTCTTTTTGTTTGTTGTTGCCGGTTTATCAACATAATTTATTGGAACGTCTTTTAGTTTTAAGTTGTATAGATTGTTTTCAAGTTGTCCATTTCCAATCAAACATTCATTCTTGTAAATATTGCAAATCCCATTCACAAAATTGCAAGAATAACCATCTCTATCAAGCATAGAAACAGAAATAATGTTTTTAATCAAATCCGGAACAAATAAAACATCTCTTAAAAGTAACTTAAAACCGTTCTGCAAAATTAAATAAACATCTCCCACGGCTTTTGCTTCAACTCTGGAACCATTTCCGAGCCTCAGCTGGGTCTCACCCATCCTAAGCCTGCGACTTCTTGTCATCACCTGCAAATCATTGCAAATGTGAGATCCACATCCGGTATCCAATACCCAAGAAGTAGTATTAAGTGAAACATTTATTTCAATATAGAACATACCCTTTGCAGTTCGCAACTGCTCTAGATATTCCTTGCAGTTACGCTTCCAATGACCGGGCTTCTTGCAGTAATGGCAAAAATCCTTGGATTTTTTCATGTTTGAAGCCTTTGTCTTGTACTTCTTCTCGGGTTCGATTTTCTTGGGTGGGGCAGAACGTTTCTTACCCTTTGTACTTGGCCCCTTCTTAGCAGAAGAAGAGGAGCCCACCAAGAAAGCCGGTTTATCCTTCTTTAATGTGGATTCATATGTCACAAGCATATTGACCATCTCTTCAAGGGAGGCCTCTATCTTGTTCATATTGAAATTTACCACAAATCCGTCAAACGAAGAAGGAAGAGACAGAAGTAGTAAGTCCACGTTGAGTTCATGCTCCAACACCAAATCAAGGGTTACCAACTTCTGTATGAGCCAAATCACTCGTACCCCATGATCACGGACCGAAGTCCCTTCACGCATGCGACACGTCATTAGCTCCTTTACAGTAGCGAACCTTTCAGCCCTCGATTGAGCCCCAAAAAGTTCCTTGAGTTGAACGTGAATGTCAGCAGCATTCACGGTGTCCTCAAATCGCCTCTGGAGTTCATCAGACATCGAGGCTTGCATATAGCATTTGGTCTTGATATCATGGTCCCACCATGTATCAAGCTTGGCTAACTCCTCCGGACTTACGTCAGCTGGTGCTTCCTTCGGAGGAGATTTTTCTAACACGTAGAGCATCTTCTCCGAAGTCAAGACAATCTTCAACTTACGGAACCATTCCGTATAGTTTGCGCCAGTCAACTTATTTTGTTCGAGGATCGAGAAAAGTGGATTACGCGAATTCATCTTATGAAATACTGAAAAGAAACAGACAAATATCAGTGATTGTTTAAGCAATTTACTAAGACATAAAATAGGCGAAATTTATTTTATGAATCTCACTCCCACTATTTTAACGATTTCACTACCCTCTAGTAAAAACGGGAAACTGTTTTCCTTAGTGAGAACATGGAGTCCAATTGACAAACTTATGGTCCCGAATAATATCAGCCAACCATAATTTTCAAAAGGTAGAGCCCAATTGCTTCCAAAGAAACCTCCACGTTTTTACCTCATGTCCAATAAGGGCCCAATAATATGACGCCGATTATTGTGACATGTCAAGATGACCCATCAATATTAAGTTGTGATGGACGGTCGCCATGTGGATCCCCCAATAATATGAGCCGATCCCATGGGAGTTCCACCCAACTTACAACATGTGTCGATCCAATGTACAGCTTTCCGACGAACGGGCCCCCCCAATAATATGAGCCGGACCGTATCCGCGGGTAGCATCTCATACATTGATCGTTGATGGAAGGTAGGAACATTTAAACAAATTTAAATTTCCTTTATTTATCTTGATATCAATTTTAAATCATATTTAAAATGAGGGATTTTTAATTATAAAAATTTGTCTCATCATTTTTAAAATTTTTGTATGCTTGCCGGATTCACACAATTATGTCTAAAACATGCATACAACTATAATATCACATATTATATAGGATGATCGATTCCATTTCTAATCGACCCGTGGTTGCCAATCACGAGTCTTAGTCCAATCCTAGGTAATATGCAGTATGCAATGCAATCCTATTACATTTGCTTCCAATTTACATTTCTTCTGTCTTTATTGTCTGCTGGGCCCACCTCCATCTTCAAATCTTGATCTCCCACTAAATCTAATGTATTTACAATAAATAACAATGACAAGTAGGGGATACATTTTTAAGGGGTGGGAACGGGCCATAAACCAAGCCCACTTTTATTACATATGACATTCATATTGGGCCATAAACCAGGCCCATTAATAAAACCAATAACAATAAAACAAATGTAAATTCCTAACATACACCTACAAAATTGGTCATGGCAATCGATCATCCTTATCCAATAACATTTAATTCAAAATTAATGTATTGGATAACATGCAATGGCAATTTAAATTTAAAAGGATAAAATCATATTTCATATATAAAATCTTATTTTACATACAAAATCATATTTTATCTTTTTATCAAATAAAATCATATTTTATCTATAAAATCCAATTTTATACATAAAATCATATTTTACTCAATATATCCATAAGATCATATCTTATCATCAATTGTACCAAAAATAATTAATTTCAAAATTCAATTTAACGGATAAAATATTTAAATTTTCAAAAAATTCAAATTTATCCAAAAATCAATTTTAAAATTTTCGAACTCGAACAATTCGATCCGATGCCTCGTGGACCAATCAAAACAATTTTCGATCGGACCAAAAATAGAATTTTAACATATTAAAATTTAATTTAAAAATTAAAAAAAAAAAAAATTTTCCGCGGGCCGCCCGGGACATTCCCGGGCTGCCCGCGCCCCGTAGGGCTCGGGCCGGGCAGCCCGGCTGCCCCTAGGGCAGCGACGATCGCTGCCCTGCGCTGCGCCGTGCGCCGCCCTGTGCAGCGACGATTGCTGCCCCTGCCCCGGGCAGCGATCCAATCGCTGCCCGGGTTTTTGCCCGAAAAATATTTTTTTTATTTTAAAATATTTATTTTGTTTCAAAAACCGAGGCCTAAAATTTTTTGTACAATCGATTAATTTAATCGCTTGATCTGAGCAACCTGGCTCTGATACCACTGTTGGAGAATGCAGCGATCAGATCAATCAGGATTGATACCCCGGTGCAGCGGAAGTTTAAAATTTTTGTATGGAACGATTCCATAATAGGTATCAACCTTACGATTAAATTGTGTGTGTAAAAATTAAATAACAATTATAAAATTTTTACCTTTAATCTCGAATCGAGATTTTGGACACCAACAGATTTCTCTGCTCTTGTTGTATATCCCTGGAACTGATGGACGAACTGTTCTTCAATCAGGTCCACGAACGGATATTCAATCCCTCTGATAGATTGCACTAGAAAATCTATCAGAAGTTTCTACGAAGAGATTAACGAATTTGATCCGTTAAACCAGACTGTAATTCAAAATCACAGGCTGGATTTTTCTCGAGTAGACAGGGAAGGGGGGCGGCCACTCTTGTTAGAAAATACTTAGGTTTTCGAAAATTGTGACCTGTTGTGTGTAATTTCTATGCTGCAATAACTTATTTATAATGTAGGCCACTAACAGCTTAGGGCCCATTAGTCATAAGTTCAAGCCCGACAAGCAAAGCCCGCATGATCAGAAATTAATATAAAATTCATCGTGACTCCGATTGATAAACCGATTTCACCAATGTGTACAGAAACCATTTCTGCACCTTTTAAAGTCAAGATAAATTTTTCTGAATCCGAATTCAGTGGTTTCCAAAAATGCCCATCCCTATGTCATTTTAGGAAATCTTACTCCTCTACTCATAATTAAGAAGTCCAACTCCTTTGTTCATTAAATTTAACTCTTTAAATTTAACTATCTCAACGGGAATTAAAAATCCATTACACTGTGTGACCCTCAATGGTTCAGGGATACAGCTAGCCGTGGGCTCACAACTCCTTGTGACTCGGAACAACAATTTCCGACTTGCCCATCGAATCATGGTAAGAGCGTCTAGCAACATCGCCCCATGATTCCCTAGGTATCACTGATAGTGCCTACAAGAACCAATAGATTTTGGTTAGCGTACAGTACGGTCCCTTCATCCATATATCCCGATCGAATCAACAACCATTGGTATATCGAGAGTCGCTCGAGATTCGATAACTATGCAATACATCTTGAAGATCAAATAGTGACATCGCATGTGCTACTAAGAAACCATTTCTTAAATCACATCATGTACTCTGGCCAGAGATTCGTCACACTAATATCTCCTCAGATCGCATAGGATATCCACACTCGCAAGTATGTGGTGAATCCTTGACAACAAAGCATCGACTCCTATATGTGTTGTAACTATACCCAATCCCGACACCTGATGACCCCAATAGAGTCGGTAAATGAGTCAAAGCACAGTACTAGTATATAGAGTCTCAATGATGTTTCAAGTAGTAAGGACTAATGGTGTACAACCAAAACCGCGGACTATATCCACTCGATAAGTGATAACCACTTGGAAAGTCCGGATAGGGTAGTTCGATCATTCATCATATGAATATCCATTTGCATGCTTCGAACATCTCTATGTTCCTTACCAATGAAACGTGGTACTCCGCATCGCAAATGCTAGTCTCAAACTCGAGCGATCCTTATCCTTATTATCGGACGGCTCAATCGACTAGGAACAGTTTAGAATATACAGTGACTATAAGATGTGTTTCATGATAGACATCCCCATGTTCTACCACATCTTACATACACTATAGTATATTCAAGGTCTTTATCAAAACAACAATAGTATATCACAATATAACAATATGAAGAAAGATAAAGTCATTGTCATTAATAAAAGTGTAAATTATATTAAACAAAAGATTGTTTATACAAAGAGTCATCAAAGCCCTTAGCCACAAGTTGGCTCACCGGACTCTTTCAGATACATGTCCTTGGTGCCAATAAAGTGTGTTACTATTTTGTATGTTTGTATTTTTTTGGGGGGATAAGAAACGTAGTATGTTTGTAATTATTCGTGGTTTAATGAATGTTATTTTTGTTTTGTATGCTCATCTAGCTTTTATTGATTTTTGTTATTTATGCAGGAGCATTTGTTGATTGTATGTGAACTGCTTAAAGCAAACCTGTATGAGTTTCACAAATTCAACAGAGAATCTGGAGGAGAAGTCTACTTTACAATGCCAAGACTGCAGGTTTGTGGGACACTTGTGTTCTTGTGTCTTTTTATTGTATTCCTCTCTAACTTTTAGAACCTGGATTTGTGCAGCCAATTACTATTCAATGCTTGGAAGCACTTCAATTCTTGCAGAGTCTTGGCCTCATACATTGTGACCTGAAGCCTGAGAATATATTAGTTAAAAGTTACAGTAGATGTGAGGTGAAGGTTATTGATCTTGGAAGTAGTTGTTTTGAGACAGATCACTGACCGGCTAAATCGGTGTGATATAAATCTACTGGCAAGCGCACCAGGTCAAGTAATAGTAATGTGGACTGAGAGTCCAAGTATCGATCCCACAGGGACTGCAGTCAATTCTCAAGAATTAATTATTTTACTTAATCTAGACAAAATCATAAAGAGCAATTTGATTTAAATAAAATAAGAATTTATCAATAAAAACTGCTTAAGAAATAAGAATAAAAATAACTAAAGATAAAAATAATTAAAACAAAGACAACCAAGACACACGTAGGTACCGAACAAATCATGTAACATGTAGACGATTCAGGATTCAGATTTAATCTTAATTCACGGGAATTCTCCTAATTTGTTCTAAGGACTATTTCTAGAACAATCAAACCTATTCAAATATTGATAAACTAATCTTTCATAATTTTAATCAAATTTGAATGCATTAAATATTTATGAAAATTCAGTTTACACCCAAACCGCACAATGAAACCGAATTCTATTTCTAGTCGGTTTTACAATATGTTGATTATCAAAGTGATCAAAATCAATACCTCATCTATCGACTTGGAATCGATTAACATGCAAGCAAACAGTTGATCAGACTATTCACAAGACAAATATAAATCTGACAATCAATAAAATAAAATCAACTCTGAAAAATCCCAAACAAACATCCAAGTTTTCTACATGAATTTGTTCTGCCCAATCACGTCGTATTGGTTGAAAATAAACTACTCAATAATTAAAAACAATAATTCAAAAATAAAAAGAAGAAGAAAAGAAAATAGAAATCTTCTCTCCCAAGCCTTGTAGCCGCCTCCTCTGTGTTGTCTGCCTTCTGGAACTTCCGAACCCTCAAAAATATGTTATATCTTGTATATATATGGTCTGGAACGCCTACCAGTTAATTTCCTCTCAAAACAAGGACTTTTCGGAGTAAATCTAACGCGCGCGCGCAGAAGTAAAAAACAGAGGTCTGGAAAAGCAACTCGCGCGCGCGCAGTACAAATTTCTGCTTCGAGCGATGATTTTTAAAAATTCATATCTAGAGATCTAGCCGTCGGATCGAGCTGAAATTTAGAAAGAAGCTTTAAAACATCTTGAACTTTAAGCTGAACGGTAAAGATCGGATTTGGATCTTTATAAAATTAAATTTGATTTTTCGAACAAAGGTGCTTCGTAATTCACACTTCAAAAATCCATTTTCCTACAAAATCAACCCGAGGAGTGAAATACACACACATGAATTAAAACACATAAAAACACATAAAAAAAATATGAATGCACACAAAATAGACATAAACCTATCACGAAATAATGCATACAAAAATGCACTTATCAACACCCTCATACTTAAACCTTGCTCGCACTCGAGCAAGACATACCAAAAACAATATGCAAACAACGACATAAGTAAGAATGAATCATGAACAACATAGCCTCCGATAAGTTTCAACTTCAACAACTAAAAACCACAAAAACTTCTGATTTTTCACAATACACTGTCAGTTTAACGTAAACGTGTGTGTGTGCCATGTCATTCCAGCTTCATGCAACTTCAAAAGACTCTGTCCTAAGAATGATTAGCGACCTATGACAATTCAATGCAAGTATCACAATTCATCACTCCATCATCTCAACAATCCCAAACAAAACATGCATTTTCTTGAGATTAATTACGTACCTTCGGATTTTGCATCCGATATTTTTAATAAGCCCCAATAATTACCCGCAAACTTAGCTATAACTAAGATATGATTCGAATTTCAATCCTCTCGTCTATAGCCCGGATGGAGCATCAATCTCATTTAACCCGCAAACTTAGCTATGAAACAAAGATTAGGATTTCAATCATTGTCCAAGCCCGGATGAAATTGTTACTTTAAAATTTTAAATTTATTAACCCCATGGAATCCGCATATTTAGTCAAGAACAAGAGATTAGGATTTCAATCTCTGCTCGTAACCCGGATGGAGTTAACTTAATTTTCAACAAAAGTTTTTCAAAAATTTTTTTATAGGTACGCCCAAGATCATACATGCAATGTCTAACAATCATCAAGAATCCAAATGCACTATCATGATCAACACGCATCTATTGTCGTGCAATGATCAAACAAACACAAACTTCATCAATTACATCGCTACACTACACTAGTCTAACATGCGTGCTTAAAAAGATTCACGATTCAACCAACAGTTTCTCATGATCAATCAAATGCAACATTTTCTAAAAAAAAAAAAATTTCACAACTCTATCATCATCGGCCAACCTTCATCATTCTACTTATTCACACAACATAAACACAAAACATAATGATATGCATGAATACGAACTATATGCAATAAACTAAACCATAAGAATGCAAAAAACAATGATTAACGAAACAAAACTAAATAAAACCCCTCATACATACTTATCCAAAGCATTGCCCCCAATGCTCTAGAACAATGAACAAAATGCAAAACAAACACACAATGAAAACAAAAATAACACTCCCCTGGTTTTGTATTCGTCCTCTTCATCTTCCTCTTCGGCAGCATCTTTTGGGATGACAATAGCCGACGGGATACATCAGTCAGGCACGACAAACTGGCATGAGAAAGAACAAAAATCAAATAGAAATAAACAAAAATCAAAAATTAAACTAAAAAATCAAGGGAAAGAATACTGGGTTGCCTCCCAGTAAGCGCTAAGTTTATAGTCTATAGCTCGACTATGCAGAAGCAACCATCAAAGAGCGGCTGCCGCCCATAGTAAGAATCATACGACTCTATGTATGGGTCTTGATTTCCTTCGCCCTCAAGCTTGGCGTGATATTGACATGAAAAGCTCGTCGGTCCAACAATACTTGGTCTGAAATTTTTCTTTTGGAAGGAGACTCCAAATCTTGGCTGAAGCTCATAGAGGATGGAATACTGTGTAGTTGGCGTCAATGGCAAGAAAGGATCTTCTAACGGTGTACATGGAACGACCATTGACGAGGTCAAATCTGTCTTCTTGTATGTATCCTCCTCCTCCACTGTCACTTTTAGTTCATCCTCACAAGAATATTCCTCAAAAATTATTTTCTCATGCTCTGGCTCAATTACTTCACGCTCTTGGAAAATCTCAGAAACTGGTTCTCTATGAAGTGCAATCTGTTCATCCAAAAGACTCAAAAATTTGATGCGGCTTTCGAAGAACTGGTTTGTCTCTTCCTGTCTTTTCACAAAATTCTCCAACTGAGCCACATGATCTTCAAAATACCCTACACACTCTTCTTGATGCTCCGATGGTTGGTTCGCAAAATTTGTGGAGTTGAATTCTGGAGGATATTTGTGACTCCAACCTTGCAATTAAGGATCACAATGTCAATGGTAGTCGAAATCCGCCATATCATTTAACAAGTGCATAGCACTGTCTTCATCTCTTCTGAACAGGTGACTGCCAGTGGCCAAAGCTCCATAATCCACCCAACTTCTTGTAGTCTTATCCAAACCACCATAAAAAACTGAGTGAGCGTGTAGTTCGAAAATTTATGACATTGAAATCTGTTCGCCAATTCATTGAATCTCCCACAAACAACATAGAAAGGCTTCAAATATTGATGGCCAAACCTTGTGAACACCTGTCGATGATCCATCTCCAAGTACCTCACAATTAAGAAACAATAAAATTAAGATAAAAAAATTAAGAAAGGGAACGAAAAGATAGAAAAAAAAATGTCTAATCTCAAGCAAATAATCTATTCTAATATTAACTAAACAGTCCTCGGCAACGGCGCCAAAAACTTGACCGGCTAAATCGATGTGATATAAATCTACTGGCAAGAGCACCAGGTCAAGTAATAGTAAAGTGGACTGAGAGTCCAAGTATCGATCCCACAGGAACTGCAGTCAATTCTCAAGAATTAATTATTTTACTTAATCTAGACAAAATCATAAAGAGCAATTTGATTTAAATAAAATAAAAATAAAAATAACTAAAGATAAAAATAATTAAAACAAAGACAACCAAGACACACGTAGGTACCGAACAAATCATGTAACATGTAGACGATTCAGGACTCATATTTAATCTTAATTCACGGGAATTCTCCTAATTTGTTCAAAGGACTATTTCTAGAACAATCAAACCTATTCAAATATTGATAAACTAATCTTTCATAATTTTAATCAAATTTGAATGCATTAAATATTTATGAAAATTCAGTTTACACCCAAACCGCACAATGAAACTGAATTCTATTTCTAGTCGGTTTTACAATATGTTGATTATCAAAGTGATCAAAATCAATACCTCCTCTGTCGACTTGGAATCGATTAACATGCAAGCAAACAGTTGATCAGACTATTCACAAGATAAATATAAATCTGACAATCAATAAAATAAAATCAACTCTGAAAAATCCCAAACAAACATCCAAGTTTTCTACATGAATTTGTTCGGCCCAATCACGCCGTCTTGGTCGAAAATAAACTACTCAATAATTAAAAACAATAATTCAAAAATAAAAAGAAGAAGAAGAAGAAGAAGAAGAAGAAATAGAAATCTTCTCTCCCAAGCCTTGTAGCCGCCTCCTCTGTGTTGTCTGCCTTCTGGAACTTCCGAACCCTCAAAAATATGTTATATCTTGTATATATATGGTCCGGAACGCCTACCAGTTAATTTCCTCTCAAAACAAGGACTTTTTGGAGTAAATCTGACGCCAGAACACGCGCGCACGGGGAATAGGCCTTGCGCGCACGCAAAAGTAAAAAACAGAGGTCTGGAAAAGAAACTGGCGCGCGCGCGCGCGAGCTCAATTCTCGCGCGCGCAGAGTACAAATTTCTGCTCCGAGTGACGATTTTCAAAAATTTATATCTCAAGATCTAGCCGTCGGATTGAGCTGAAATTTGGACAGCAGCTTTAAAATATCTTAATCTTTAATCTGAACGGTGGAGATCGGATTTAGATCTTTCTAAAATTAAATTTGATTTTTTGAACAAAGGTGCTTCGTAATTCACACTTCAAAAATCCATTTTCCTACAAAATCAACCCGAGGAGTGAAATACACACACATGCACTAAAACACATAAAAATAATATGAATGCACACAAAATAAACATAAACATATCACGAAATAATGCATAAAAAATGCACTTATCAATCATCTTTGCTCTTATGTTCAATCTAGGTCCTACCGTGCTCCGGAGGTCATTTTGGGGCTTCCATATGATAAAAAGATCGATATTTGGTCCCTTGGTTGTATCTTGGCTGAAATTTGCACAGGAAATGTAAGCTTTTCTATTCTTTGTTTGTTTTTCATCTCTGATCAACTTGGTAATTTCCAGGTTTTTTTCCCATACTAACCTAGAAACTATGAATCTTGTTATTTCTTTTCTTAGATCTAGGTTTATGCTTATCAGTCTTTTCTTGATTTTGACACTTTATTTGTATTTGGAATACATTTTGAAATCGTAACTGTGTCGTAGAGGAGTGATTGCTTCTCAATGTATTCCTTGCGACCTTACCCTTGTACTTGGAAAATTCTTGTTGCTTTATCTAGTTTCTGATTTCCTTCAATTATAGTGCAAAAATGTAGCAAGTTACTTTCTTACAATTGATGTTCATTCCTGATGTTTAGTTGTGTTATTCAGAATCTGAGTTCAGGGCAGGGCTTGTCTTAAGCTGAAAGTTGGGAAACCTAATAGGATCTAAATTTCCTACATGTGTATGAATTCTTTCATTTGCGTGATGTGCTACTTTTCCTGATCTGCTATCAAGTATCTCAGTATTAGGACACTTTCATGATTTTGCTGTTATTATTGTATTATTATGATCTTGATGTTGCTTCTTTGGTTCTCTAAAATAGATTTATAATTTTATTCATGTAGGTGCTTTTTCAAAATGATTCTGCTGGCACTCTACTTGCTCGGGTAATTGGAATCATAGGCCCGATCGACCAAGAGTTGCTTGCAAAGGGACGAGATACATTCAAATATTTCACCAAAAATCACATAGTTTATGAAAGAAACCAGGTAAACTCAGTTTATGTCATGTCTTGGCTATATTTGAGACGCACAAAAAAATCGATATCATATGCTAATAACCCGACGAACAGATCTGAAAATGATGTGTATTTTGGGGTTCCTAAAGTATGTATGGATGAATGCAAGAATGATTTGTATTGTTGTTGAACTCTTTTTCATCATTTAATCACTTCGATCATTTTCAGGACACTAACAAACTAGAGTATTTGATACCCAAAAAGTCATCCTTGAGACATCGGTTGCCAATGGGTGATCAAGGCTTCATCGACTTTGTTGCTCATCTGCTTGAAACAAACCCAAAGAAGCGGCTTTCTGCAATGGAGGCGTTAAAACATCCATGGTTACAATATCCATATGAACCAATATCTTCTTAACCATATGAAATTCTTGGATGCATTATCACATATGAAGGTCGTCTTTGAGTGCGTCCATTCACAGGATTGGAGTAAATCTCCCTCCCCCACCCCCCCCCCCCCCCGGCTTGCTCATTGAATCAACGGGGTTGTAAATTTCAAGTGCCTGCTCAATCGGTAGGTGTGATTGGTTTTAAACAGTTCATTGATCTTCCTTTATCCCACGGCCAACTTGTCCTCCTTTATCACGACTCAAATGTAACCCGCCAACCAGTATTTATGCCTAGGATTAATTTTTCCATCTTATTTGGTGGAAAGAAAAGTCTTACACTCTTGTTGTATACGATGTGTGTTCTAGTAGTTGTATTAGCATGGCAAATCTCAAAGAAATATCTGTTGTATTTATCTAGAGATTGCTCAAAAAATTAGTGTCTGGTGTTATTGTGAGTCCTTTATTTGTACAAGTGATATTTGAAATTGTGCTGTGAGGCATTTTGTCTTTAAGCCTTCCGCTTGGTGGGAAGGATAGGGGCCCGAGCCGGAGTGGCCGAGTTTTCGCAGGTAGGTGCTAACATTCATTTTCCTTTTAGCCAACTTTTAATTGCATCTCACTTATTATTTTGTGTTTCAAGTTTTATCAATTTACTATATGAAGTAGGTAGTATTAGTATGTGTGTGACTATGTGTATTGTTTCTTTACCATGCGAGGCGTAAGTAAAACTAGCATTGTAGATTTGCTCGTAGCATTACAAAGTATTGTTTGAGAGAACTTCTAGAAAGCACTTGTCAGTTTTTCCTTCACAAAATTTCACAAATTTTCAAAATTTTGTGAAGAAAAAGCTGAAAAGTGCTTCTTAGAAGTTTTTCTAATCAATAACTAAGAATGTAAGCACTTGTTAGTTTGATGCCAGACTGAGCTGTGCAAATGCTATCCCGCAACATAAAATTGATGGATTGAGCTGGAAATATCTCGACCACTAGAATATTATAGTAATTATTTTGATGTCATGATATATCAACGATATAATACATCAATCATAATTTAAAATAATTTAACACCATAATATTTAAAAATAATAAAATATCTTACTTAAATGATTGTTTTTGTTAATTACATGAAACTTTTTTTATAAAAATTGTTATAAAATTTTATGATTTTGTAAATTGACTTTTTATATTATCAAATCTTGTGAATAATAATAATAGTAGCAATAAACCAAACATAATAATAATAAAATTTGTATCAAAACTTATGTGAATATCAAAAATACGAATTTCACTTTCTTCAAGAAGAAAAAAACAATTTTGATCTTTATGAAAATTTAGTAGACGTTTCAGCCCTAACATTTTGTAAAAATTGTACGATCTATTTTTGCTAACCTAACTTTTTGAACATGCACTCGTGTTCCGGGTAAGAAACCAACTAGCGGTGTAATTGAGTTGATATTTATCACACAAAAAATCGTAGAATCTTGCTTGAAAGTTTCATGGTCTCTTGCTCAATATTACTATGAATTTGAAAAAGTATATTTCGATAAATGTATTATATAAATCTTAAAATCATCATAAGTCAATAAGAGATTATTTATACATATATTCTCATTCAAAATTTAATTTTTTTTATTCGCAACATTGACCCGTGTTCAAAACATATAAATCATGTACTTTAAAAATGTTTTATAAATAAAAAAAACTTGTAAGTATGTGTTTAGATAAGATTTTTATAAAATATTTTTGAAGTATATTTTTTGAAAAATGTTCTTTAGATATAGTTTAAAAATAACAATCATAAGGTGTTTTTAAATATTTTTAGAATGAAATCGTGCAAAAACAAAGATACCTTCCTTTGAACAAATACTTATGAAATTTTTTTATATAAATATTTTTCAAACAAAATTTATATATGAGGTGTTTCAAATAACTCAATATAAAAATCAAGCCAAGCCTTCCATTTCTTCTCTGCGATTCAATCACTTGCAAGCATGGAGGAAGGAGAGGAACTCTCCTCCAATACGACGTCGCTCTTCCCCGCTTTCCTCCCCTCAGAACCGCCCCAAATTCCCTCCGCGGCAGCCAACGCCGACGTTACATCTGCCGCCGCCGCTAGTTGGCTGCAAAACTCCAGTTTCACTACCGATCTCTCCGTCGTAAACGATGCCGTTTCAAAATATGAGCTCGCATACGATGCACTCGACGATGAAGAACAAGCATCTGAAGAAATTGACGCCAGTAAACGGCGGGATCAGTACGAGATGGTGGCTTCCTCGGCCTCTGATGAAGATGCGTCTGAAGGTGAAGGCCGGAAGAAAAGGAAGAAGAAGAAAAGGAGAAGGAGGGAGGCATCCAGCGAGGCTCGTTCATCTGCATATGATTTTCCAACTTCTCTTTCTTCTTCGAGAAAGTCTGGTGTTCAAAAATGGGCTTCTTCTGCTACCAGGCCTGGCGAGAAAGAGTATTTCTTTGATTCTCGAGGGGATCGCGATAATTTGGCTTTTGGTTCAGTTTACAGGTCAAGTTCATAAATTCTTTTTCTGCTTTTCTAATGCTTCGCTTCGTTTGCAGTTTGTTCTTTTGATCCGCATTATCTTCCTTGTCTACGAAATGAATGTCTTAATTTCAACAATGTCAGTCTCATATTTGATTAATCGTTGATTCAAACCTTTCTAATTGTATGCTGTGTTAATTTGCGTTCATTTGAAAACTGTTGTAACCTATATTACACACAGGTAATCCGTTCCCCCTACAGTGGCACTTAGCTCAGGTTTCTATTTTTTCATGTCATGTGGGAAGATCTTAAGTCAGTTGGTGCACCTCATTTTTTTTTCTTGTGTATAATATTTACTGCTGCATAATCTACTTGACCAGTACCAAATGGAGATTCTTGCGTGGAAGGATCAAATAATTTTGTTTGACAGCGATATATCATTTTGTGCTGATTTTGAAAGTACATTTATTTGATAAAATGCAGAATGGATGTTGCACATTACAAACTTTACAACTATAAGGAAGTTTCTGAGAGCAGAAATTTGCGATTTACTAGAGTTGGAGGTATGGATGGGGATGAGGATATTGATTGGTTAGACACAAAGCTTAAATCCGGGGGTCGCTATTGGTCTGCAAAGTATGCTGCCGTCGAACGTCATAAGAACCTGAAACGAATAAGAATTCTTGTTCCTACCAAGTCTATGGGGAATATGGTTACTGATTTTATTCCCATATCATCGGATGAAGATTCAGGTGGTGCACCGGTTTTAAACGTAACAGTCGTTGAAGAGTCTTGGGAAGATGAGGTGCTGCGAAAAACAAAGGAGTTCAATACTATGACTAGGGAACACCCACAGGATGAGAGTGTTTGGTTGGCGTTTGCGGAATTTCAAGATAAGGTTTCTAGAATGCAGCCTCATAAAGGTGTTCGTTTACAGACTCTAGAGAAGAAGATCAGCATTTTGGAGAAGGCAACTGAGTTTAACCCTGATAGTGAAGATTTGTTGCTTGCTCTTTTGAATGCTTATCAAACTAGAGATAGTTCTGATGTTTTAATTAGGAGATGGGAAAGAATACTAGCATCCAATTCAGGGAGTTACAAGCTGTGGAGAGAATTTTTTAGGGTCGTTCAGGGTGAATTCTCCAGATTCAAGGTTTCTGAGATGAGGAAGATTTATGCAAATGCAATCCAAGCCTTAGGTGGTGCTTGTATCAAGCAGCATAGGCAGGTTCTCACTTTAGTGATTCACATTTTCTTCCCTCTGGTAGAACTTTAACAAAAAATTTATCTTGGCTGCACCGTGTATTTTTTTTCACATGAATGAAGGTTCAGAATTGTTTTGACATCAATTGAAATTGATAGGCGTCCATGACTGGCTCCGTGTTTTTTTGAAGATGAACTTTGTGTATTGTTTTGCCAGAAAAAGAAATACTGTCAGGTGATACCTCATTAGACTTTATTAAATAAAAAACCTATCTGCAGACAACATGAGAGACCATAAGTAACTGGGTGTGCTGTCTCCACTTATTGAGCAGATACTCTGCGCGGAGAAATCAACTTGCATTTATTTGGAGAAATTCTTATGGGCCTTAATACTCTTTTCTTCTTATAATGACTTGTTCATTTTTCTGTTTTATTCCTACCTTAAACCTTGGACACATAATTTCTCACAAATTTGCTGTATTTTTTGTATTTAGCTACATGTCTCTCTATTTTGGAATCATATATCTAATTCATAATGAGCTACCGAGATGTTGATCCTAAATCCTTAAATTTTGTTCTGAATGCAGGCATGCCCATCTGGCAATGAAACTCCTGTTGATCCGTCCATTGTGCAATTGGAACTTGGTTTAGTTGATATATTTCTTAGTCTTTGCCGCCTAGAGTGGCAAGCAGGTTATCAGGAGTTGGCCACTGCTTTATTTCAGGCAGAGATTGAATATACTTTGTTCTCTCCCTCTTTAGTTCTTTCTGAACAAAGTAAGCAAAGACTGTTTGAACACTTTTGGAGCAGTGATGGTGCCAGAATAGGGGAAGATGGTGCATTTGGATGGTCAACATGGCTAGAGAAAGAAGAAGAACAGAGGCAGAGACTTATTAGTGAAGAGACCTCGACAACAGCTGATGAGGGTGGCTGGACAGGTTGGTTTGATCCGATATCACAGAATAAGGAAATTGATGAATTTCCAGTGAGTAATGCTGAGAATGATGTCATTTTTGGGGAGTTTGATGATGAATCTGATGCTAGAGATGTTGAGCAGAAGGATGATATTGAGTCTCTGCTTAAAGAGCTTGGGATTGATGCAGCTGCTGAAGCTGATGTTAAGGTCAAAGATACAAGAACATGGACTAATTGGTCTAAGGCAGAGTTGGCCAGAGATTTTGACCAGTGGATGCCTCTTCATCCGAAATCTGGTTTGCCTTCGCTCATATTTACTCTGATTCGTTGATTGATTTTGTTGCAAAACGATGATTTGAAATGTGAAATGAAATGTTACCGAAATTACATTTTTTTAATGTGGAATGGAATGTAATGGTGAAATGTGTTTCCCATACCTAGGAGAGAACCTTAACCTTTTCCAATTATATTTCTATCAAGGGTGTAATAAAAAGATAGAAACATCAACGATTCAAATTTTTGTTTGTAAAATTAATAGTAACAGTATCTGAACCAAATGAGATGGTTTGTATTATTTGCACTCTAGCATCGTACGATCTCCAGGTGCATAATAGCTTAAACTTAAGGTGTTTCGCTAACTTTATTAAAAAATGGAACGATTATTTAAAACATTGGGAAATGTTTCAGTTTTGGTTGTAAATCTTATTACCCGAGAAACTTAGAATCTTAAATTTGTTGAAGTTTTAAAAGTTTTTCTGGTATTTTTGTCATTTTATAGCTTGAATATTACCTAAATGATTGGATAAATATTTTCTTCAAATCTAACACACCAGCAATGAAAAAACAACTTTGTTCATGACACTAATAATTTTGAAAGTACCTCCTATTTTTTGCGTTTTTCATGTAAAATGGAACTTACTTATATATTGATGGAAACTTTTGGAATTCTCATTCCATTCTCACTATGTGTGATGCTAAGCCTGAGAACTGACTTTAACAAGTTAACATATAAAACACCTGCCAGCAATTCATGCTTCATAGCATGTGGACTTCCTTTCTTGCTTTTTGTGTTAAATGACTAAATTTTATTGTTTATACATTATTTTCGCAGCCTAATAATTTCCAACAATTGGCAAAACAGATCCAAATTCATGTAATGATGGTACAGCTGACGACGAGGACAATGAGCAACTTTTCAGGACCATATTATATGAAGATGTGTGTGATCACCTATTCTCGTTAAAATCTGAGGAAGCCCGTATGTCTCTGATCGCCCAGTTTATAGATTTCTATGAAGGGAGAATAGCTCACTGGTGAGTGTTGTGGCATTTTAAAAGATATATGCTCTTTCATTAGAAATTTTTACCATCAATTGGTTGTGGAATTCTTCGACTTCTGTTTGTTTAGAGAACTGTTGATATCTTAATTGCTGTTATTTTGGGGAAAAGATACTGATGTCATATGGAATTTCCAGTAGCATGTAGACAATTGGTTTTTAACTGTTCGCTTGTAGTTCGCTTTATCTAAATCTTATCCTGTTGATGCTGATTGAGCACTTTTTGAAATAAGAAACAATTCTATTATTAATAATAAATATAAAATTTGCAATTGAAATTTATAACATTATTGTGTTTTGCAAATATAGATTGACAGCCCCATTTGTTTCTTGTGCACTAAAAACTGCATATAATATCCTCAATTGTTTGTACCATAAAATAGAGCAATTCCACATTCAAAATACACAAAAGTGGTTTAATGATAACATAAAGCGATTGGCTATCACCTGGTATGCCGTATGAGGCTATCACCTGGTTCATACCATGACTAATAATTTCTCAACTTTTGTTATTATTTTAGTTTTGCTAAGTGATCGTTTAATTTGATATGAGTTTTTGTTTAAATTTAATTATGAGTCTCTCACTTAGCCACAAAGGAATATTGTTGTTGCTGTTCTGATTGCTGTCTCATCTTTGCAGGACTTGTACAAACAGTCCAAGTTGGGTTGAAAAAACCCTCAGTTTGGAGGCTCTTTCACATTCTGTGTTAGAGAACTTGAGAAGAGTGCATGATGTTCTGACAGAAAAAAGAACTCACTCAAGGAGTACCAGTTTGGAGCTTCTTATGAACTGCTCCAATGACAAAAATGTGAGAAGCGACACCATGAAATTCCTTCGCAATGCCTCGTTACTTTGTTTAAAAGCTTTTCCTCAGAATTACATGCTGCAAGAAGCTGCTCTCATAGCTGAAGAGCTATCAAACACAAGTACCGATTCAACAGGCAGTTCTGTAACCCCTTGTCGAGCTCTGGCAAAAACTTTATTGAAAAATGATCGGCAGGTTTGTCCTTTCTCTCCCATTTGTCTTTAATATTTGAAGCACACAAACTGTGTGTTTACCATTGTATCCTATCCTGTGACCAGATCTGAGAAACAAATTACCTGTTGCTTTTTGTGTTTCTTAATTGCTTTAGATGCTTGTGTTATGTGTATATTTATCATTATATTCTAGGGACATTTATGGTGAAAGAAATTATGATCTTATGTTGTTTTCGGTAGAGTATTTGCCACAAATGTATGTGCAACTTTGTTTTATTGTATATGAAGGACTTCCAGCATCAAGATGATGATAGCTCTGTAAAGCTTACAAAATGGAATGTTGATTCATAGCACAAGTCTCATGAGATAATCTTTTTAAGTAGTTTAACCAGCCTTAAAAAGGACAGTAGAATCTTAAACATTGAAAGCTAGAACATTTTCTTGACTGGAAAATTTCTTATTGATCATATTAGTTTGTTGTGCATAATAACCATCAGTCAAACTCTAATTTTCTCATGTTTTCATTCTTAATGAACTATATTTCCACTCAGCAATTACCAATTGACTGGTTAATTTCTAAATATTGTTAAACATGTTGGCATATTTTTGTTGGAAGTGTTGGAATGGCATCTAAGACTTCTTGGGTGTATTGTCGAGGATTTGTTTGTGTCCTCGCACCAATTGACACTTTTGAGACACAAATGAGAGCATCCGGGAGGCCTAGGTGTCCGACTTGTGTCAACGTGCGTTTGCTATTTTCTAGGCGTTTTTCCTGCCAAGCAGAAAGATGCCCAAGTATAAGTAGTAATCCTCAATTGATAACTACCTCTTTCTTATCATTTCGTAAAATCCAACTGAAGATTGTGAAGATTAGTTGACGGTTTGGCTGATACATATTCATTTTTTCCATAATGATGCTCTTGGATTGATGTTTTGACGGTCTATTTGTGCTTCGTCGTTATAGGATGTATTGCTCTGTGGAGTTTATGCACAAAGAGAAGCACTTTTCGGCAACATTGATAATTCCAGGAAGGTTTTTGATATGGCATTAACATCTGTTGAGGGGCTTCCACAGGTATGATTTTATGTTTACTTTTTACTGCTCTTGATGTCACTTGTTAGCACTAGTTCGGGTGAAAGACTGCTGTCAATTTACTGAGTAGCTTTTTCCGCACTAGAGGTGAATAAAGGATTTTCAGCAAATTGTAAATCTTTTTAGTCTGATGATTATCTGCCAAATTAGTATTTTCTGCTGGTATTTTCCCCTATTTCATGTGCACGTTTCACTGGGAAAAGTTTTGGGCCAGCAGAGTATGCTAATTTTTGTTGAGTGGTTTTATTTCTTTTGTTTTTGGTTGAAGTTTTTCCATTTTTCTCTTCCATGTGTTAGTCAACTAGGTGAACTTAGATAATGAAAGGCTTGTATGTGCTATTCCTATTAATATTCCTCAAATCGTACTAAATTTAGTGCACTGGATCAGGTGATATTGAGACAATATTCTTGCATTGCAAAATCCCTCCCGTACATCATAACTATGCTATCCTTGTGCCGTCCTGTCCTTGAAAAAGTCGATGACACATTTGTATGTTATTAAATCTGACAAAGCAGGATGCTCGTCCAAAGGCTCCTCTTTTATATTTCTGGTATGCTGAAATGGAGATATCAAATGATAATGCTGAATCATCATCGCGTGCAACACATATCTTGTCTTGCTTAGGTAGTGGAGCAAGATATAGTCCATTTAATGGTCAACCATCAGCTTTGCAAAAACTTAGAGCCCGCCAGGGGTTTAAAGATCAAATAAAAATGCTAGGTTCAATGTGGGCACGCGGTATCATAGATGATCCTTCAGCTGCTATCATTTCCTCAGCAGCTTTATTTGAAGAGCTGACTTCTGGATGGACTTCTGCTCTGGAAATTTTGGAGCATTCCTTTACAATGGTGCTTCCAGGTGAAATAAGCTTTTCCTGTGATTTTTTTTATTATCCTTGAAATTTTGAGCTCTTTTCTCTGAACTAATGAATTGGGAAATTTTTCTAAATGTCCCGTCTCTGAAGAGAGATCGAAGACTGGGTCATTGACTGGCTGGTGAACTGCTCGATCTTTCTCGTTCAATTTTTGGAGATTTGTTATTTTGAGAAATAGATGTTATCCCTCACAAGATTAAATCTATCCCGAACTCTTTAAGAAATAAACAGTTAAATGATGTCAAGTTAAAGCAATTGCAATCTAGCGTGGATCCACAAACTTTTGAAGCCAAGCAATAGTCAATAAGAACAAAGATATGCACACGTTTCTTCTGGTGGGTAGTTTTTTTTTAAGGGAAAATAGTGAAAAATAACCTCGGTCAAACTAAGTTTTTGAAAAATGACCTTCCCAAGTGTATGTTTGAGAGTTAGTTTCCGAGAAAAAAAAAAAGAAAAAAAGAAAGAGATTTGACCGAGGTTACATCAAAGATTCAAAATATCCCGTAGTTTAAAATGACTAAATTAATTTTTTGACTGTTTCACAAAAGCGAGAAGATATTTCCCAGAAGACAATGTGGCCATGGAACTAATAATATGCAACTCTGAACAATGATTTGGGCAGTGACCATAACCAATATACTTTCAACCAAAATCAAGCCTATTTAAGCATCTTCTTACACTAGTTATTGTATTTAATCATGTCCATGAATGAGTGATTTATCATAGGTTATAGATTATTTATTATCCATCTGTGTACATTGACTGGGGACAGTTAATTGGTGATGCTGAGGCATGTGACACTTAAACTTTTGTAATTATCTACTGTAGTTCTTACTTTAATAGAAGGTGATAAATTTTTTTTATCACAGTTATTTTTTTATTTATTTTACCAAGTAGAAACATAGTTTTCATGCCTTTCTATTGGTTTCACTGTTCAGTCTAATGTTTTCATTGTCTGTTCTTGTATCGTGCAATTATTTGTTGTTTCCTCAACAAAATGACTTGCTATAAATTTATGATGCAGAGAGAAGACGGCAAAGTCAACAACTAGAATTTTTGATGAACTACTATGTGAGGATGCTTTGTAGAAATCATGTGGAACTTAAGATTTCAAAAGTATGGGAGGCCATCACGAAAGGGTTACAGATGTATCCCTTTAATTCACCTTTACACAATGCTTTGGTTGAAATTAGTGATCTTTATACTTCACCCAATAAACTGCGATGGACCTTGGATGATTACTTTCACAAGTAAAATATTTTTATCCTCTTTCTTATTTGGACTTTTGGTGATATTAATCGACGCAAGATTCACAAATTCTAAATTTGCTTGCACTTTTGCTTGTCGTCACAGAAAACCATCGGTGATCACATGGCTCTATGCATTGTCATTTGAGATGAATGCAGGGGGCTCCAAACACAGAATACGTGGACTTTTTGAAAGGGCACTAGAGGATGGCAAATTGCAGAATTTGGTGATTCTCTGGCGTTGTTATCTGGAATATGAGATGAACATAGCATGCAACTTTGCTGCAGCTAAAAGAGTTTTCTTTCGTGCAATTCACGCTTGTCCCTGGTATCATTTCTTTGATGTTACTTGGTGCATGTATATACACACTAATGGACATAAATTTCTGTGAATTGATTGTCATCCTTGTACTTGGAAAAATCTATAATTTTTTGCATATACTCCTTCCAAGAATCCGGAAGTTGTATGCAATAATATACTGAATATATCCTCAAATTTAAGCAAATCTTTTTTATCCCAATTGATTTTTGCCATGGCGTGGCATGGAAATAGTTGTCATCATCATGAAATGTGTATCCGTTTTCTTTTACATAGTAATGATGCTTGCTTTTCCAAGATAAAAGAATGTTCTCGCAAAAAATAAGTAAAAGTAAAGATAGAAATGACCAATAGGGCTTAACAGAAAGCATAAAACATATTGTTTATTTTCGTCATGTCTCTCCATTCTAATTTTTATGACATTGCCAGTCTGACTTTTCTTTTTTATCATTCCAGGTCTAAAAGGTTGTGGCTCGATGGATTCCTCAAACTTGATTCCATACTGACTGTCAAAGAACTCTCCGATCTCCAAGAAGTCATGCGGGACAAAGAACTCAATTTGAGGACAGATATATATGAGATTTTATTGGAAGATGATATGGATGTGTAGCTTTCAAACGTCGCGCCTCTGTTGAGTCGAGCTTTTGAGCCATTGTTGTTCAAGTCAGTTCGATCCAGAGCCCAAGGGGTGACTTGTGCCATAAATAGCTGTAAATCAAGATCACTTGTGTTGCTGGAATAGGACAATTTAAAGTGAGAAGCCTAGGGTACTATACTAATGTATATTACGTATGGACAATGTAACATTAGTCTTCACTTTTTGTATGTTTGAATATCATGAATTTTTCCGTTTTCAAGATATTTTTTATAGTGATCTTATCATATTTTTTGAATGGAGTTGTTTAAAAAGTGAGCCCTAGATTCCACCACATATTGTATCTGTCATTTCCAATGAATTAGCATAAAGTTGGAGTCATGTACATAGTCATTCACTAGATGTTTAGTTGCCATGTAAAGTTATGAGGTGACCAATGTGGCAGCTTCATGGCTGTATGTGTTCTTGCTGAAATTATTCACTGTGGATTCAATGGAGAGATACTAAAAGAATAATGACATCGATGAATTTGAATAACTAGTGATTAAAATTTTTAAAGAAAAAATAAAAAAAATGAGCTTTTTTAACATTAGAGGTTCAAAATTTTGAAACTGTACAACAAAAAATCCAACCCAAGGCAAGCACACAATACTTGTAAGAATGTCATCTATCGAGTGAAGTCCAGAACTTTGTGCCGCATCTTCCATTGCAGTAGTCAGAGGGCAGATAATTCAACCTCTCGAGAGCAAGGTCGATAAGCCGCAAATGTGTTGTCGTTTGAGAAGGAACCAGGATTAAAGCATGTAATTCCTGTGTAATTGAATGCTTTTTGCTCACTTCTATCTCCCAGTACTATCTGTTCAACAAAACAAAACACGAACTTTCAACAGATACAGATCAATTTACATTTTCAACGTTATATATATTTATCAACAAAAGGTTATTACTGTGTGTGGAGTTGGATAGAGGTGAAGACAGTGATCAAAATTCCAAATAATTGGCTGTACACTCAAGGGCAGAGGACAGAGATGACTTTGGTGTGTGATGGTGGCGACAAGCTGCAGAAAAAATACACAATGATCAGTAAATCGATATTCTAGGATTACATGAATGATGAGCATCATCTATAACGAGTTGTGAATGTTAACAGACTCACGTGCTCAAAAGGATCACTTGTTTCTTCATTCGAGGGTGGCATCAGACATGATCTGCGCATTCTATAAAGCATATCTTGACGAAAAAAGACAATCTCTTGCGTGTAAAATTTGATCCTGACTCCAACAAAAAGGTCTTGATTCTCAGTTTGGGAAAAACCAGAAAAAGAAACCGAGAAGTAAAACATAAGAGTATCCTAATAATCATGATTTGGCTGGAAGAATTCAGATCGACATAAAAATAATCAAATTACGAGGAAAGCTTTACTCAAATTTGACTCAAACTTCTCAAGAATAACTGGGAAGTAATCAGATAAAACCTGCAAGGATTACTCAAGAACGCAGCATTTGGAATGTAGTTCTGAAGCTCTTCAGTTACGTACTTAGGCAGTAAACATCTGGGCAGAACATTAGAAGGTCCTGAAAATCAGCAGAGTACATGTTTCTTATACAGATATGATGCATATATGCACGCAATCATTTCATGAAAACCCTGATCTAATTATCAACCCACCTACATCATCAGGACCAGGAATGAAAAGAAATCCGCTGTGTTCTTTTAAACGTTGGTGGTCTGCAATCATTTTTCCTAGCTTTCCAAACTGTGATCTGCAGATGTTCCATCTTTTATTACTCTCACACACTCGACTAACTGTAATAACAATTAGGATATAAAAGAGAGTTTCTCACCTGAGGCTTGAGTATGAATTAAAAGAAAGGTTACATGGACGAGAACAGAAGTTTCCCATGAACACAAACAGAGATGGGACAACATGCTCATTTTCATAACCACTGAAGATGGTCTTAAGATTTTCCATGGTCTTCTCCAATGATTAGACAATGAAGCGATTAGTAAGCACATTAACCAATAGAAAGGTATTACAAAGTTAATAGAATAATCAGGGATAACAGTCAGAGAAAATTACATCCTCATTGTCCAGCCAAACATCGGAAAGTATAACGAACATGTCATTCACAGCCTCCTTTTCCAGCTCCGCCAGCCTTCTCTGTAGCATGAGTTAGGGATGTGATCGACCATTTTGTAAACATGAGAAGCAAAATGATTTTTCAATCAGCAGCGAAAAGAGTGGGAGGATACAGTTTCTTCTTTTGTAAGCGAACCAGAACCAAAAAAATCAATTCCAGAAAACATTGTAACTGACTTTTCTCTGTCTTCTAGTGGAGGAAATCCACAAGTTTTTACCTGCACAATAATTTGCAAAAGGCAAACTACGCTTATCCGGACAAGAGTTTAAATTTCATATTCAACGAGGAAACTTTAGATTGAATTCAAGGCCTCAAGTTTAGGGTCTTAGTTAATATTTGTTTGTAGCTCAGAACAAGGCTGCTAACAAATCTCAGTTCATATTTCTTAACCTCTCCTATATTTCTCATGTTCTCACTCTCCACATATATTTAATATCTACAAAGGAGCCCTGACCACTATCTTAGCTACAGAATCTCATGATTACTGCCTACACCAACAAAATCTAAGAAGCCAATATATAATGACTCAACTCGTAGCAAAGCACAGGCATTCCCCATTTTGGCATTTTCTAACAGCATAGATCGCAGTTGACAAAACTTGGCAACACAAGTAGCACTCTTGACAACATCGAAAAACCTCTTTAACAACAAAAACATGAATAGATGGATGAGAAATAGAATGGCCTAAGATACGGTTATAGCTCTAAAGAAATTAACGATTGATAAGGCCAGTTGAAGTATCTTTATTTCAAGGCACAAGGATCGTGCATATTGACAACTACCTAGAATTGTATTCTCATTACTGTCCTACTTCAGCACTCACATTATAAACAACCATCAACACAACCTACAAAGATCCAAGTTCTACTTTACAGTCCTTGTCAAGTCGAATCGTCTAAAAACAGAACAAGAACAAACCTTGAAAATGCCATTCAAGAGCATCTCGCCTTCTGCTAAGACTATTGTGTTTTCTGAAAAGAACCCTGTTGTTATTCTGTGGTTCATATTAAAGAAACTGAAAGAACTCATATTTTATAGGTAAAATGTGAAAGCAACACCTCACCCAATCACATCACATGACAAGGATTCTCAAAACATTATGCACAGTTAAACAATGGCTATGGTATTTTTTTCTTAATTATTCAGTTTAGCATGAGCTAAGTTTGTTTCAGGAATTTAAGAATAGGATAGGAACCGGCATGTGAAACAGTGTGTGGAGTCAATAAAACTCAGAAAATTAATCGAATATGGTAGAAATTAGAATGTGGTAGGAAATTAAAAACATGGAGCACAGATTTAAGATGCATGGCGATCAGTGATAGCAGAGGATATTGCGTCGGACAAATCAACTTCCACAGCAGCAGTTAAGTCTTCCAAGTAGAAATGACCATCCTCAAGTTGTGAAATCAAACCCATCACCCATTTCTTTCCTGTCTGCCCAACAAGAGATTGAATCGTAGAAATCTGAAAGGGAAGACAATTTCTCGTAAAAATGGATGAAGATCGCAGTCATAAACAATTTTGTTTGTTCATAGTATAGCAAGCAAATATGTGATTTTGCACATTGGTGGTGGGAGGAAATAAGCACCTGGCAGCTACCATAATCAGAAATATCGCTATCAAAAACAGGAGTGGAAAAATGGGGGTCACGAGAAAGCTTCTGGAACAACAAGAGAAATCTATCCTTATACAATGTGGCCTTTGCTGAAGCATCACCATGAATTGGGGGCTTCGCTTTATACCTACACGAAATAGGGGGGGAAATGCCAATTTACAGTAATGAACCAAATATGTGCAAGCACCAACATAAAGTTGTTACACGAGTTAATAAAATAAACCAAAAATGCAAATGTTAGTACAGTATTTATCATGTTCTAAAGTCTCTTCACACCCTTGCAGGTCTTATTTCAAGAAAACAGGCCATCACATAACCTAATCCTCTTGCTAAACAACAGAACTACCACTTGAACCAACAAAGCTTTCACATTTCCCAATAATACCATATGCTTTCAATAGCTTCTACGTAAAGCTTCTAACTTTGACTAAACTTTGCTATAAACCACAATCAAAACAACACTACTGAATGCATCCAAGATAGCTCCACGTACTCGTGAAATAATTTCTTGATTGGGTCATATCGAAATTTCGGGAAATCAAACGCATCGATGATGCCCATAGGCTGTGCAGATGATTCACAACCATTTCCCGTCAGACCCTCCGCAGCAGTATTCGTTTCCAGCAAAAGACTCACTACTTTTTGCACCGGCTCCTTGTCCAGTACCGAAGATTTCACTATACCAAAAACAATAGTCACGATATTACTCAATGAAATAACATTACGAAATTCGAAAATATTTGATTTGTTACGAGGTCGGCGGCGAATCTCTTCCAGGAGGATATCGAGGGCTTCGTCTTCGGCACCGGGGAAGTGGATTAGGAAACGCTGAAACTCAGACAAAGCTTCGAATTTGATTGTATAACCTCTCATCTTGAATTTCCTCTGCAATTTGTTTCTGATAGCGCTGTTCATTTTGCTTCTTCAAACTCTGTGGTTTCTTCGGAATCCAACAATGGCGGGATTTGTCGATCTGTTGAGTTCTGACTCGAGATTATGGTCTGGAGTTGGGCAGTTGGCGGGAAATGAAGAGGTTTTAGTTTGGGCTGATTTAATGGGCTTTCTGTTTTATTTCTTTGGGTTATGGCCCGAGTACTAATATGGGCTTAGACTCCATAACGAGACTTGAAATTTAAGGCCGCACAATGCTTTTATGATAATTTTCAATATATTCCCTTATTTTATATCACAATGGCAGCTGAGTCCATCGCTTTCTATTTTTCATCATATTTTCGCGATTGATCATTCAATTTGGTGTTAAAACAAACGGAATCTATGGCATGTGATTTATTTAGCATGTGAAAGTGACCATTTTATTAGTTGCATTTATTCTTGACTTGTTCCTCGAATAACGGAAAATTCTATGCTATACCGAGAAAAATATCCCTCCATATTTTCTCGGGATATTAGCGCGAACAACTTACTCAAAAAAACACTAATGACATACACATGTTTTTCGATGAGATGTTCTAATTCAATGTGAGTTTTTTTTTCCAATTTAACAAATAATTCGATGAGATGTTCGTTTAAATTCAAGATGAGTTTTTTTTCCAATTTAACAAATAATATCACTTGCCCATGGTGTAAAGCATATTGCAACCACCAATAAATAAAATATGAATAATATTATTTATAAGAGATAATATAGTAATTTAAATTCAATGTTTTGATTAACATAATATAAATAATTAATTTTATTAATGTAAAATAAATAATTAATTATTTAATTGATAATATGACAAAAAAGCGAAATTAAATAAGATAAATTACATATATATTACAAAGGATACTAAAATGCAAATAAGAACTACCAACTCCAGTGCAATCATCATATTCATTCATATAATTACCATAAAATAATGGGAAAACACACGTTAAGCTATACACTCCAAATATATAGAGAACTCATTCATATATAATCACACACAATCAAAGAGAGCATAATTTAGCAGACACTACTAGTTTTCTTCTCTGCAATCTTCTTCCAGTGGCTGCAGATCTCTCTCTGAGTCTCCACAATGTTCTTCTTCATCTGCGGCCCATTCGCCTTGTCTACGGTTACATGGGCCGTTTTGACGGAGGCGCGTGGCGGCAGCTCATCCAACTCGTTGATCACTTTTTCAAAGTCTGAGACGAGCCTCTGTGCCAAGCTGTGGCTGAAGTCCTCTCGAACCACCACTCGAAGAACAGCAACGTGCTCGGCATCAGCGGGCATGGTGTACGCGGGAACTATCCACCCGAATTTTCTAAGGGCCTCGGCTATATGAAAAACCGTGAACTTGGTGCTGTCCTTGAGAGAAAATGCAACCAAGGGCACACCGACGTCTTTCGAAATTATCTCGAATTTCCCTGTCTTGACGAGTCCTTCTTTAAGCAACCTTGCGTTTTCCATGCAATTTTGCATGATGTTTTTATAGCCCTTCAACACAAAAACAGCAGCGGTAAATGCGATAAAATCAACAGCGCACGCCATGCTATTATCATTCCCAATATTGAGAGAATTCAAGAATTCACAGTTTCTTGTGCAGTTATAGGAAATACCTCAAATCCAAGTCTAATGAACTGATAATACTGAGCAATGATCTGGGAAGATCCTGAAAAAGTAAATGATATAGGTAAATACCACTTTTTTTTTTAAAGACGCCATGAATTCGAAGGTCTTTGTAACAACTACCGCACACAACGATATACAGATACTAAGTAAACGTCCAAGAAAAACTTAATCGAATAAACGGGGATTACCTTTCGAGAAGTTTAAGGTGAATGTAGGTTGGTCGGATCCGAGGTAGTTGATATGGAAGACAAGCTCCTCTGGCAAGTCCTCCTTACTCCTCCACACTACCCACCCAATACCCGCGTAAACGAGCCCGTACTTGTGACCGCTGACATTGATACTCTTCACCAGTGGCAAACGGAAATCCCATTCCAGCTCAGGGTAAAGAAAAGGGGCGATAAATCCTCCACTAGCCGCATCGACATGAATAGGTGTATCCCACCCAGTTTCCTTGTTCTTCTCTGTCAGAAGTTCATTGAGGAGCTTCACATCCTCAAATTCCCCTGTCAGAGTAGAACCAAGAATGGCAGCAACGCAAATAGTATTCTCATCCACCATTTCCACTGCTTTAGCAGGATCCATTATGTAGTAACCTTCCCTTAGCTTCACCTCTTTCAATTCCACCTCAAAGTACCTTGCAAATTTCTCCCAACAAACCTAAGTAACATAAATCGCATCAGAGTCTTAGGCGGTTGGGAATTCGACACCAATGACTAAAAGAAAGAAGAATCTGATAAACAAACCTGCACATTAGCCCCGGTGACAATATTTGGCTTATCGTAAGGCTTGCCTTCTGCCTCTCTCTTTGCTTGCCATTTCCTTTTAAAAGCAAGGCCTGCAAGCATTATAGCTTCCGATGATCCGACAGTGCCCACACCAATTGCTGTTTCATTCTCACCAACAGGTGCATTGAAGAGATGGGCTATCATATTTACACACCGATTCTGCCAAATCCACAATTAAATCATTCACCAACTTAAAAGGCACAAATAGTTTCTTCAGAATGTTGCACATAATACTTACTCCGGTACTCAAGTATCCGTTCTCTCTTTTTTCTCACAACCTCCCTCCAAAATCAAACTTAAAAAATCCCAGAATTCTAAAACAAGATGGCATCGAATCCGGAAAATCACGATTTTGGTCCTACAAGTCTTCCAACTTTTTGTCAAACCATCGATTATGTCTCTGTCTTTTCTTCTAACTAGCATTTATTTAATTTTAGTCTTTTCTTGTTGGATTCGAAACATGAGCAATATTCGTTGCCACGCAATCTTTTTCCCATGTCAAGACGTCTCATTTTCCGGTTTCAAATCATAGAAATAAGTTGATTAATATCGTAAATTGACCTACAACGAGACCAAATATCGAAAAACACGCAACTTTAAGGACTCGAATCCATTCCTCACCAAACTAAAACAATCAATGCTTGTAAAACCACATAAAAACAGTTTCTTTTTTCCGGGAAATCAGCAAGTATACTTGGGAATTACTGATGAAATACACAAAGAGACTGAAGAAAGAAAAAAAGACAGAGAGAGACCTGAAGTTCGGTGGTGACAGGGTACTCATCCATGTCGACATAATTCTTATTAATGGAACCCATTATCAGCTTCTCGCATTCCTCCTCCATCCAAGTCGTCACGAACGAGGCCAGATTCAGACGAGGGTTCCCATCCAGCAACAACTCGTCTTTCACTATCTGGTAAGCCGCATCCTTCGGCATCGAATCCTCCGGCATCTTGAACCTGCAAAACCCACGAACCCTTCACTCGCATACCATCCAAAAACAGGCGGAAACGAATGTTACCTTCGATTAATCACCCCCTACCTGGGGAGAGAACTTCGGGCATATCTCGAAGCAAAGGTGCAGTTAATGTGTTCGTCCGAGCCCGATATCGTTGTTGTCACCACCATTTTTTTCCCAGAAATTCCGGTTGTCGGATCTTTACTGCGGGTTATGGTCGGAAATTCGAAAAATATTGAAGAATTTGAAGATTATCGAATGGAACTATGGAGAAAATGTGTTGTGTGTGCATGTATACATACAAATCCGCGGGATTCTCCATTTCTGTCGTGGAAGTTGAGAGTTGACACGTAGTGCGGGGTTGGTGGTGGCAACTGTCCTCTTGTGAGTGGGCCCACTCTATAGAAATGGGGTGGCGTGGCCCATTTCATATATTTTAGGGCCCATTTACGAACGGGCCTTACGAGCCTGCCACGTCTTGTTCGACTCTCACCTGTGGTTTAATTATTAATTATTGATTATTATCTCTCCTACTTAATTTGTAAAACCACGCCATTTGTCCATCGACCAACGTTTTTAATACAAACTATAAGTTATATGTGTATATCCGTGTTTGTGTGTGTGTGTGATAAAATGAATGCTTGAAATTTTATATAAGATTAATAAAGATAAAACAAATGAAAGTTGTATACATGCACAAAATAACTTTAAAAAAAAATAATGGAAATGACAATTATAAAAAAATGCAGATATGTTTTTAATGAGGGCGTGATTCGAGATAAAATATATTTGAAGGGAATTGTGGAATATTATAACTTCTTAAAGATATAAGTGTCAAATTATAATTTTTATTTTTTACTATTAAAAAATGCAAAAATCAAAAGCAGAAGTAAGAAGAAAAAAAATCATCGAAGCTAATATTCATCAACATCCCGAAACATTTTTGTAGTAACATGAGTTTTCGTTTTACACGTTCAAAGACATTAATTTTAAAAGTGATAAAACATTATTAATTAGAGGTGGTACCCCCCGTTTTTTGATTCCCATTGGGTTTACCTCATTATTTGAGAAAAATAAGTGAAAAATTAGCTCTGAAACGTTCGAAAATAGTAAAAAAAAATCTCGGGGGTCCGAACAGTTCGAAAGCAGTCGAACCAGTTCAGATCATTCGAACTCAGCAGGCAACACATGTGTTATGGTAGATTGGACAAGTGGCAGATCAGACCTTCTGAACTCGTCTGTACCCTGAGGTGTCAAAATGATGTCTACACGTGAAATTCATGCCCATATCGGAACTTCCGAACCGAGATCGGATCTTTTGATCCCTGGCCTATAAATAAGCGTCCAACCCTCAGTTTTATATGTAAAATTGAGTGGATTTTGAAATATTAGTCTATTTTGAGTGTTTAGCCATATTCTCGAGGGTCGGGCAGTAGTAGGAGCCAGGAGGCTACTGGGCTTGTAGCAGAGCTGTACTCAATTTGTGCGCTCTCGAAATCAGCGGGTGATGAGGGATAAAGGTATATAATTGGATCTCTAATAGTTATTGAGAGTAGTTATTAATCTAGTTAAAGCCTTTAGATAAGTTATACTGATTATATATTCACTTGACTTGTAGCCTTTGACTGAGTCACTGAGGCAGTTGTACTGTTAGACCAGTAAGTTGAACTACGTAAGTACATAATGATGTAGCTAGTTGATTATGCATATTTGTGTGTTGCATTATTACTTGACATGTGATTCATGTTTATAATGTTCATGATTATGTATGTGGAATTGTCATACCATGTTGAGCATGTTATCCTTTTGAAATAGCTAGTTGTCTAGGGTCTCCCAACCCTATTTTTATTTGTACAATCAGTATCGTCTGACACCCACTGGATCGATGGAGCAGCGTGCGTGGTCACCCAGGATGGTGGTAGTCCAAGATCGGAGTCAGTATGTGTTGCTCTCATTGGATATTCGGATTAGCGTGCGCATACTTGTGGCGCCTATGTTCTGAGCATAATGTTATCTAGAGTTTGATCCATGTTTGCTAGATCATTCATATTTCATGATGCAATGCATAAACATATATACTCATATTCATGTATTGAGAGTCAGCGCTCATGTCTCTACTTTTATCTCGGATATTCTATTCGACGGGACAATTTGTAGATTGACTAGGAGATAAATCAGTGTTCAATCGGTGACCGGAACTTGAGAGCAGAGGTTACCGATGGTTTAGTTTAAGTTTATTTTTTATACTTATTTATTTGATTGTATTGTATAATTAATATTTACTTGAGTTTTCAATTTTTTCGGACTGGTATTTAATTAAGTTTTGCAGTTTACTCTAATTATGTTTATTTGTTTAAGTTAATTACATGCTTAAAGTTTTTTTTATTAATAGATGATCTATGATGGGCCACTACAATTTTCATCCAACTAAAATCCAAAAAATGTTTACCACTAGAAATTCTCTCGGACACTCCCGTGATATCTCATGCTCGAATCGTCTATATAAGCAAGGACGCAAGGTTGCAAGGGAAATTGATCGGCAGCTGGCCATACATATATATATTAAATATATTAAGCACAAAAAAAACCTAATTATTACTTGTATTTTAATGTGTTAAAACCTTTCGTTCTTGTGTTTTTATTCATCATATTCTACATTTGCGTGTTTAAACAAATTAGATTGGGTCATTGTACCTGGTTACTCGAGTAAAAATGGGTGATAAATTGGAATATTGGATGACCGGCCCTACTCGTTTTTTGGCCAAGTAAACCCTTCACAGGGTATTCACTAATCACGAAACAGACCAAATTGTAAAAGCAAATTAGATCATGCTACACGTATAATAATATTTATATAATCATTCTTACAACATAAAATAATCCAATACAAAATGTTGGAGAACATTTGTAGCAACCAACCCGGATCCACTACCTAATCAGAGTTTAGAGCATAACTAAGCATGCATTAAATAAATTGTTGCGGAAGACTTAAATAAAAACAGACCGGCATAATACAACAAATTCGATTATACAACTCAATCGAATAAATAAGCTTAGAGGGCAAAAACCTACAGCTAATTCTGTTGTCTTCACTGGCCATCGGCTACTCCAAGCTCCTGATACTCAACCTGCACCTACACCTGCCCCGTCGAATGGGGTGTCCAAACACACAAAAAATATTGGACGTGAGCGACTACGCTCAATACGAAAGCAATGATATATAAAATATATGCAGCACGTAAATGACTTTAAAACAATGTTTAAAACCAATAAGATCAGGGCGCCATGAATACACAGTATCGTGCTAAGAGAGCGACTCCGCGGGGTATTCATATATTCCCCTATAAACTATAGTGTCTACTTCACCGTCGTGGTCGCTCCTAGTGATAGCAAAATCAGGGGCTGAGCGTTCCCAGACACGAATCCATAAGGAATAACTCATCACCGATGAAAACTGTCATGACTCACATCATACCAGATGCAGTCTACCGTAAAAACATGCATGTGCTAAAGCCGTAAATCATGAAAAACACATAGCACATGCTCATGCAACACATATATCATATATCATACTGATCATCTCAGTCAGTACTTACGTACAGAGACGGAGCTAGAGGGAGGGCAGTGGGGGCCGTCGACCCCCCCTCAATTTTTTTCAAATTTTTTTTGTATATATATATATATATATATATATATATATATATAATTATATAATTAAAAAAATAAAAAACAATAAAAAATGGGTTCTCTTGAGATCAATGTATATTTTTCATTAATGTTGCATAAACAAACTTTTATACAAAAATTCACATAATAATATGAATGACATTTGCAAAAAATTTGAAACGTATTTGATGGTTTAAAAAATAAAAAACAGTTACCTATAAATAAGCAATTATATTTTTAATTTGATTTCTTGTACAATCATCAATTTTTGATTGTATTAAATTACTAAAATTATAATTACTATTCTAAAAAACTGAAAAACAATAAGTTAGTATGTCACAAACATATTAATTAGATTAATTTAACTATTTTAATTTTTATACAACATGGATTTTTAGGTTTTAAAATTGTAATTAAATATAAGTTTATCAAATGAAATAGAATATTTATGTTTAACATTTATAGTTAATGTTACACTTACACATACTTTGTTCAAAATTTCATAATAAATTTTGTCACTACTTAGTTTGAAATTTAAAAAATCGAGTATAATAATTTATCTAATTATAATATATAAGTAAATAACAAAAATTTATACATTATTTTAATCTTTATTCTATATGTTAAATATTTTTTCCAGTGATTAAAGCTTTAATTTTAGTATTTTAAATATTAAAATTTTTTGAAATAGTTGTTTTAACTTTTACGTAATTTAATATGAAATCACATGTTCTCTTTTTCTTTTAAATTTCATTATAAGTTATTCAGATTTTTTTTCAAAACTATAATAAATTTTTCTCAATGATATGAGTCAAAAATAATTTATTTATATTATTATGTATTATATATTTTAAATTTTTTAATAATCAATAATTGTATAATATTAAATTCGCCCCCCTCACATAAAAATTCTAGCTCCGTCCCTGCTTACGTACCTTTCTACAGGCAGTTCCTAGCAGTCCCACTCTAGGTTTCAAGCCTATCATCAACGCTACAATGCAATTACCCATGCATCATTCAATAAGCTCTAAAAGTCTTAACTAAGCTATTGCATACTCCTAAATATTTTTAAAAAGCAAAAGCTATACATGCGTTCGTCTTCAGCCCACTGATGGCGACTGCCTCAAAACTAGGCCACAGCTCCGCTACGATGCCTGGATCGCTATGCCACTTCCGGAATACCAAAAGAACGCCTAAAATTTCTTAGATCCAAGTTAGAAGGCTAAGAATCCAGAGAGAAAAGGAATTCGGTGTGTTTGAAAATGAAATCTCGGCCCCCTATTTATAGGCGAATTTCGGAGCCTCCGAACTCGACTTCGGAGCCTCCGATCCTGTTCGGAGTCTTCGATCCTGACTTCGGATCCTTCGAATTCCCATCAGTGATGTCACCAATGACGTATTTTTCTCGGACAGCTGAACATGCAAGTTCGGATCCTCCGATCTCATGTTCGGATCCTCCGAACCAGTTCGGAGCCTCCTAACCTGGTTCGGATCCTCCGAACCCTCCAAACATTCCCGGCCATTTCGAGTGTCCTGGATCCATTTCTGTACTCCGTTAATCCATTTGGAATTTCTTTAATCATGTTTTGTTTAATCTAACATGATCTCATGATTAATTACTCATTAATCATGATTTGTGGATACGGTTCACTACAACATTTAAGGTTTTGGTGTGAACAAATATAAAATGCAAAAATTGATCTAAGCCCAACTGAATTAAACTAAACCGATCTGAATGACTCAGTTCACAATCTAAACTGAACTACCTTAATTGGACAAGTCAACTTAATGGTGAACTAGACTGAATGTGAACTCGACTGAAATATTTAAAGCACAAAGCTACCAATTCATTCGTTAAGAATCCAACCGACATTTGTTTAAGGACAAAATGATAGCTGAATTTGGATAAAATTTTATGTACCAAACTGACGTGGCAGAGATTTAAGCACACTACAATTGTACGATTGTCAGAAAATGATGATGTGGAATAGGGCAAACAAAACCAACGGCTGTAATTAATATGACGGATTTTTTTGAAATTCGTGACCGTTGAAATCAGAGGCTATAAATAAAAGACAATATTAGTTTAGGAAGGCCCCCTGCAATTTTCGAAGCAACAAGTTCTAAATATTCAAGTTTTCCCAAGCTAAATTGATCAAACATTCAAAACACACGTCATAGTTTATATCTGATCTTTGAGGATCAATTTGTGTTAGGAGTTTACGTTATAAATTTATTGTATCCAAGGTTGTTTGTATATTGTTCTTTGTTCAGTTGAGTATACTAGGAGTTTCAGTTTGGTATTAGTAAGTCCAAACTGAATTGAGATTTTGTAAACTGCTTGTAAAGTTTCAAGCCTTCTAGTTAATAGTCTTCCCAAAAGGAAGAAAGGATGACGTATGAGTTATTTTATTTATCCGAACACCCAAAAAAAATATAATTGTGTTAAACTACATTTTAGTTAGACTTTTCATTTTAATTTGCAAGTTAATTTCAATTGTTTTAATATGTCAGTTAGGTTGTATCCATCACTTTTTTTTTTTAGCCAGACTCATATTGACCTCCTATCACAAAAATTTCATTTATCAAGATAAATTCAATTAAAAATCTCATGATATAATTAATGTAAATATCGTTATACAATATATTTGATGTACATTTAGCATTATCCAATCAAATTAAATTGCATGATTTGAATTGATTTTAAAATCAAGGAAACTGAAAAAATTGGTTTCATTCAAGTTTTAGAGAAAACTAAACTGAACAAACCAATTACATTAGTATAAAAAAATACATTGCGTAATAAATTTTGTTGATTAAATCATTAATGTGAGTACTAAATAGATTTTTTTGCACGAAACAATTGAGATATTTACCTTAGCAATAGTAGTTTTTTTAAAAAATGTTATTTTCAAGTTAATGATTTTTTCATATTTTTTTTATTAGGAAGGATAGAGTATCAAATCTAAAGTTTTAAGAATATAAACAAATAAATGATTCATTTTAAAATATAGTTAAAGATATTATTGAAGATTGAAAAAGACTTATATTTTAGGAAAATAAAAAATAAGTTTCAAATTAACGATAAGAATGATAAATTACCAATAAGTATCAACGGATTTTATCCGTTGTCGTAGGGGGTTAAAAACTGTTGTAATTGAAGGTGTTGTTAAAAGTACGCCCCTACGACAACGGATAAAATACGTTGTCTTTGCCCTCAAAGACAACGGATAAAGCCCCTACGACAACGGATAAAATTCGTTGTCTTTTCCCTCAAATATCCGTTGTCGTAGGGGCTTTATCCGTTGTCTTTAAGGACAAAAACAACGGATAAAATAAAGCCCCTACGACAACGGATAAAATTCGTTGTCTTTTCCCTCAAAGACAACGGATCTTATCCGTTGTCGTAGGGGCTTTATCCGTTGTCTTTAAGGACAAAGACAACGGATTTTATCCGTTGTTGTAGGGACGTGCTTTTAACAACACCTTCAGTTACAACAGTTTTAGAATCCTACTACAATGGATTTTATCCGTTGTCGTTTTCCATATAAAAAACAAAAAAAATAATATACAAATTTCAATATCATAAATAAACCAAAATTTAAAATTTCAAAAATAAAATTTAATATACACTTTTTTAGTATTACAAATCACTCGAAATTAAATTCTAATGCAATGCACACTATAAAAAAACTTCAAATCAAATGATTAACAGAAGACGGTAACTCTTTCTAGCTTCATAATCTGGGAAAATCGGACAGGGAGACTAAACGAAGATGTCCCCTCTAGAAAAACCACACTTGTACTGTTTTCACTAGCTACATAATCCACATCCGGTGCCCATGAAATGTTAGAAGAATCGATGTAATTCGTTGTTCCACCACATGATAAACTCAAGTAACCTGTCTCATTGAAAAAACACAAAGCCAGGAAAAAACTAAGCACAACAAAAGCAAATCATCAACTTTGGAGGAAAAATGTGAAATCTAAGGTGCTTAAATTCTATACCATCTTGATAACCAGAAATGATTCCAACCAATTCAAATAAGATCAGATTCCAGTATTCTATAGGGCAAGGGTTTGCAGTTTATCAACATGATAGGGATCCAATGCATCGAGGGAAATCAATACTCTTAAACAAAAAAAGTATGTCAAAGCAAAATAGAACAGGAAGATTAAAACATTATAGGGTTGCAAGTGGCTTAATCTTAACTCAACTATATCTCGGTCAAATCAAATTTTGCCGAGTTCAAACAGCTCAAGTAGGTTCCAAGTAGCATCATCGAAAAGTCAGATTTTTAATCTTGTTAAATTACTCCTATGTATCTAATGTTTTTCTCTTTTTAATTAACCACGTGCTTTGACAACTAGTTTCACAAAATTTGAGGTATATTTACATCAATATACTAGCTTAATTGATACTCGAAAAAACAGAGCTGAAAATCAAATAGCTCAATAATCGAGTCTAGCTCTTACGTTTTATCTTAGAACCCAAGATAAACATGGAGGAGAAAAAAAACATGGAAATCAGCTAGAATCGAAGCAATAAAATGAGGGCAGACAAAATATTTTATACATATATATTGGCCTCAAGAACTACTTACGAAAAGCCCACATCGCAGCATCCTTCTAAACTAAAACTCAAACAACATCCTTCTCGTTCGACTCTTCGACGGCCGCTCACTGGAAATCCCACAAGCTTGGAAATTACTCCAGCTTCAACAAAGTTGTTCAATTCATCCTCGTAAATGAAGTCCTGGAGATGACGCGAGTTAATGTGCAGCATAAATTTACTCAGTAAGAACATTTTACAAATGCTCCGTGAACTACTACTATTCTACTAACCATCTTTCGGTTCCTGCATCCAAAGTATAACACGACAGGACCAAGTTCAGCCCCAGATTCTTTCAGTGCTAATCTTTCCTGTTAACATGAATAAGCATTTATGGTGTAATCATCGGAATATAAAACAAATCATTTTGAGTATTTAAACAAGATTACTGAGGCTAACTACACGAAATATTTTGACAAAAACCTGTACGAAACCCCTGAATGAAGCCAAGCCAGTCCCTGGGCCGATCATTATTATGGGTGTTTTAGGATCAACAGGAAGCCTGAAGTTTGAAGTTCTAACAAAAATTGGCGCCCAACTGCAGTTGCTGCTTTCCTTCAAAGGCACAACATTCTAAAAGGATGCAAAAAATAAGATTCAAGAAATAACTATCAAATAAGAAGATTCCACGAGAAATGAGGGGAAAAAATGTGTGCATCGAATGGCACCATCAATCAAGAAAATCTACTGGTGGGTCAAAACAATAACTGACTTTTTGGCATCACAAGAAAATTAAGAAAAGATTTAAGAGTATATAACCTTATCTCAAGAACGAGTAACATACCTTCATCCACGTTGAGCAGGCACCCTTGTGAATTCTTCATGTGGGCATTTTCTCATAAACTAGTGCACATGTTACATGGATTCTTGATGGTGAAAAATCCTAGAAAACAATGGGAGAACTTGAGTTCACGAAGATTTGTCAATAAAACGAGAAAATGAAGGCAAGGAGCAATATAAGCAAGAACAATTATATGGTTGCTAGCATTGCATTTGATATAGCAATTGCAGCCTACTCAAGCAGATACAAAGGACCAGTAAGATAAATACTTACTTTGGGGACGATAAGATAGAGTAAAATATGACCTGCAGGCATCGAGCAACTACAAAGAAAATACCGAGAGGAGGGTTGGCAGAGGCAAGATCTGCCATGACCTTGAGTAAACTTCTCTGTTTTGCAATAACATACTGCGCATATTCCTCCTGAAGATAACATAAATAACCATAAGAAAACAGATCAAGGAAACTGATTGTCAAAAGATGGAATCAAACGTATCCAACCTTTCCATCAGGGGAAGCAAGATTCCTGAGTCGATCGGCTTCACCAGAGTCTGAAGCATATGCGACTAATGCAAGTAAAGAGGACTGGAACAGCAGACACATATGAGCCAAAAATTCAAGTAATGTGCAACGAAATCAGACAAAAAATATGATGTTACGGTGTTGAACTGGAATATTTTGAATCTAAACTAAAAGACCACGAAACAACCTGAAATCGGAGCAAAAATTGCCAACAAAAGAAGATGAACAAAGCGCAGTCCCGTCGCAATCTAGTCGCAGAAATCGGGATTCTAAACTTGAGATTCAAGTTTAGATCGAAGCTAATTATTCCCGTATCCTTCCACCATTTCGATCCATCAGGAATAACCCCTAAACGAAGATGCTTGGTTCGCTTCATTGAGAGCCTGAGATGCTTTGGCTGCTTGGGCTGCGGCGGTGAGGTGGTGGCGACTACTGGGCTGGAGTGTTGCGGCGGCGAGGTGGTAAACGAAGAGGGCGGCTAGGGTTTGGTAATTGGAGAATCAATTGTGAGAGAGAGGAGGAAAGAAGCCTGCGACGAGAGAAGAGGTAAGAAATCATTCCCGTTTTAACTAATATATTTTGAAAAAAAGAAAAAAAAATTTAATTCTATTACAACACAAAATAATAAAACCGTTGTAGTAGATTATATAAATACCCGCTTATAGACAACGGATTTTAAAATCCGTTGTCGTAGGCCATGAAAAACACGTTCATAGACAACAGATTTTAAAATCCGTTGTCGTAGGCTATAATCCGTTGTAGTTGTTTATCAAAATAAGGAAAGCAACAACACTTTTTAACAAATCCGTTGTGAAATGTTAAGAGACAACAATTTTTTCACAAAACCGTTGTCTTTTAGATGTTGTTGAATCTAAAATTTGTTGTAAGTATAAATTTATTTTGGGTTTCACCAAATTACAAGACTAGTTAGTGCATGATTAGCATGCTTGAATGAAATATAGTTGAAATTAATTAAAGCTTCATTAAATTAATTGAGAATTACGTCAAAAAAATTAATTGAGAATTAGTCAGTAAAGAGCGTAGATTTTTAATTAAATATTAGTATTCTGCTGCACGCGTTGCCTTCTAATACATTCTGTTTTGTTGACGAAAAAACTAAAATTAAAATTTTAAAAATACAAAACTATATCATTTTCCTAAACAAATAATCACATAACGCAAGTTATATCAATTTTATAAATTATGTGACATTTTCATAAATAAAAAAAACATAAAAAAAATCACAAAATAAGTGTCATTTTAGTAAATAATAAAATATCTAATGGCTAAAAACTAGGAAGCCACATCAAATGACTATTTGCCTAATAATTTTATAGTTTTTATTGAAAATGAAGTTTGGATATAATGATAATTTCAAATCAAGTTTCACCAATTATTTGAAAGTTAATTAGAAGATTTTTACTATAATAATATAGTAAGACACACACACATATATATATATATATACACACACTCCGATACATGTGTTGCATGCTTATATAGTTTGATTTTTTTAATAGGAAAATAGAAAAAAATAATGGTAAGATTTTTAAAAATTAAAAAAATATATTATTTTCCTAAACAAATTAATAGTCACCAAAGTACAATAGATACATCATTTTTGGGATTTCCTCATATACAATTCGATTTCTATTCCTAAAATGAGCACTACTCAAAATCGCAGCCAACATTATCCATCAGACTTTTAAGATTATGAATATTTTACTTTTACCACAATTGAATTGAAAACAAAATTCAATAATTTACATTTCTATTTTTTATGCAATAATTTACATTTTTATTTTGAGATAAAACAAAAGACGGATTGTTTTATAAAATCTTATCCAATAGTTTTTTTAAAAAAATTATAAGATACAGTACTAAAAATGAAAATTTAACCAAAAAATAGAAAGAAAATACAATAATTTTTTTTATATCATGTTACGGTTCATTTACGTTTTCAGTCTTACAACTTGTATGTGTTTTTCATTTTTAGCCTTTTACTTGTATGATTTTATTTTTTTATTCCTTTTAAATTTTCGGTTATCATTTGACAAATAGACATGATAAACTAAATTAATAAAACCAAAAAAAAAAAAAGTTACGGAACCAAAAATGAAAATTCACTACACCAGTACCAAAAAATGATATAAATACAAGTTACATGATTAAAATTATAAATAATAAGATGACGAGCGAAAAATTGCAAATCATAAGACGAAAAATATATTTGAACAAGATATAAATATCCGATCGTCCTACTAATATGATATGCAAATAAAAATTGAATACTCGAAGGATGAAAATAAGAACAAAGAAAAATATAATAATCTCGTCCATTATTGAAAATTTTGACAAAGGGAAAGAAGACGAGACCTTTGGCCAGTCAAGTACGGCAAAACATAGTACACTACGTCAATCCTTAACTACGTAAAGGTTTCAAGAGCTCGTATGGTATGGCAACTCAGGGAATTTCCTTCAGAAAATTCTTCCCCAGACTTACCCGCTATTTTCGTCTCCCTGCGACGTAGTAAACCCCCCAGCGCTTTCATTTTTGTCGCACTTTTTCATCAAGAGACTGGTTGGTGCCACCCCTTTGGCTTGAGTTGCTGAGGTTTGTAGTTCTCTCTTGTTTATTTTTTTCTAATGGGTTCTTTGAATCTTTGATCATGGTTGCTGGTGGCTGTTTGTTCCTTTTTCAGGGAATTGTGGGAGCTGTTCTTTCTTGGTTTTTTGTTTTCATGATTTTTCTGTTGTTTGATTTGGTTCTTTTTTCGAGTTTTCTGTTGTTTCTTGTAGTTAATGAATCGTGCATAATCTTGGGTTATCCGAGTGCATTCGTGAATGGCATATGTGGGAATATCTAATGTAAGAGATGGAAGAGGCTGGTGATTATTTAGTCCATGAGAAGTGTTTGTTTATACGTTTGTATTGGAGCAGAATCAAGGGACGAAGAAAGAAATGCAAATTAGAGAGTGAATTCTCGAAATAGAGGAAAGAGTGGGAAAATTGAGTGAACTCTATGTATGACCATGTCTACTTAGAGTTGATATGCTGTGTGCTTTTATAGATGAGAATGAGATGCTGATGGAGTGAACCGGATTCCGAATTGGATCCTTTATTTGGTATATGAGTGGAACTGGGATCGTCGTAGAGCGTTGCGTAAATGATTCTTGTTGGTGTGCATTTGCGTTGTGGGATTTGTTATTGTGGACATTCACTGATTGCGTTTTGAATTCCGAGTCCCTGACCATCTATAGACACTCATCTGAAGTAGGAAGACTATAAACAAACATTTGATCTGTGTTATGATTGTCACAGTGATTGATCAACCGAAATATCAACAACCGAAACATTTTTGCCTTCATTCAGTTAAATTCTTTTCTTGTAGGCGTGATGGATTCGTCTGAAAAAGAAAGGATACCGATGCTATCAGCCACATATTTCCAGGTAGACGACCACAGCGGTTCAACAGGCAGTGAGTTTTCAATTAGGACAAGGAGTGCGTCGATGTCTTTTCCTATGAACTCTTTCGACGCCTCTGAAAGTGTGAACAATAATGTCATGGGTTTCACGGGTCCTTTGAGGAAAGAAAGACAGAATCCCTTCATTCAGAGGAGTGGTCCTTTATATATCAACCGTAACCACGAGGTCATCTTTGAACCACCCGAACAGATGAATACTGAACCAAAAATTGAAAGATATCCTTCCTCTATCAATGGAAAGGATAATAATCAATGGCCAATGGACAACTATGTTGGCAAAAATGAACATCTTCTAAAATCTGGACAGTTGGGGATGTGCAATGATCCGTACTGCACGACATGCCCTACTTATTACAATCTTAAAGGGCGCCAGAAGCAATCAAGAACATCAGAAATATATGATGCCAAGGTATAGTTCTTATGCCATCTGTTCTCCTTATAGAGTGTCTCATAAGCATATATTTTCTTTGCAGTTTCACAATATGTTCTATGGAGATGCAAAAGGTTGGGCAAAGAGAACATGTTCGGTTATGCTTCCTTATATTCCTGGAGTCATGAATCCACATTCGAAATTTGTTCAACGATGGAACAAGTTCTTTGTGATTTCTTGCTTGTTTGCAGTGTTTATAGACCCACTATTCTTCTTTCTGCTCTCTGTGCTGCAGGTATACTTCTTAAAGTTGTTAACTTTTATATCCTATTTAATCAATAATCCCACGTAGAGAGGCGTTTTCACAATAGTTCTCGCAATCAAATGCTAACGTTATCATTCACGTTCCATTTTTTGACAAGTCAATAATTGTGTGGTAAAGGTGCTATAAGAAATATAGTAAACGGCCAATTAAGATGTCCTTTCTTTTGTCAGGGTAACAAGTGCATTGTTTTGAATTGGCCCATGACGACAACCATTGTGGTCTTGAGGAGCCTAACTGACTTCATTTACTTGATTCATATCCTCCTTCAGGTACCTGTACTCGACTATTTGGTATCATTTAAGCCTTGTATTTTGTTACTTGATATTGTTAGACCAAGTAAGTTATTTTTGTCTATAGTTGATAAAAATTGTTTTCCATTTCCCTCGTTGTACGGTATCTTCTTGGTCTGTCAAAGCATGTGAAAACTCATAAAATTATTTCTTGTGCTTATCCCTTTTGATGTACATGTTTTACAAGTGAAGATACATCTTCATTTTGCAGTTTAGGTTGGCGTATGTTGCTCCCGAATCTAGAGTTATGGGAGCTGGAGAATTGGTTGATGATCCTAAAATGATTGCCCGGAATTATCTTTTTGGATATTTTTCTATTGATTTCTTTGTTGTACTTCCTCTTCCACAGGTAAAGTATCCATTTCCCTAGCAGCTAGCTCTTCTGCTGAATTTATATTATCACAAGTTTTATTTTTTCATCGTGATATTGTGGTCATTGAGACATGCCAAACTTGTTATCAAGATTTATTATTTATTTCGTAACTTCCATTCTCATCCACTGATTGTCGTTTTGCACCATATTTTTAGTTGAGCATTCGGTATTTAATGAATTTTTGTTCCAACTATCAGCATATGGTCTAGTTCTTTTACTTGAGTCTATTTTGTGGTAAAAAAAAGTGCCATACCTTGATACTGGGTTGTTTGCTTCTGTAGATCATCATATTATTGATTGTACCAGATTCCATAGGATCATATGGAGCCAATTACGCGAAAAATCTTTTACGTGCAGCGATACTTGTTGAATATGTACCGAGGCTGTGCAGATTCTTGCCGTTGCTAGCTGGTCAATCTCCTACTGGATTTGTTTTTGAGTCCGCATGGGCAAACTTTGTCATAAATCTTCTGATTTATATGTTGGCTAGCCACGTTGTGGGCTCATGCTGGTATCTCTTTGGCCTACAGGTTGTGTCCTGCATTACTTATATTTTTTTCCGTCATCCTTCATATTCTTCAAGCCTTTTTCATCTGAATGTTTTTGTAGCAAAACATGTTCTCTTTTTAAACGTTGATGTTGATTTCTGCATCAAATGCAACAACAGAGAGTGAACCAATGCCTTAGAGATGCTTGTCGCAGCACCAACATGACGAGGTGCATGGAGTTCATTGACTGCGGACATGGAAATGACTATGGGGATTTTAGGAGCGATTCGACATGGGAACAGTGGAAGAGCAATGCCAATTCAACTGCTTGTTTTGGGGAAGGCAGTTTTGATTACGGAATTTATCAGAATGCTGTTAATCTAACCACTGAACAAAGTGTGATCACGAGATACGTGTACTCTTTGTTTTGGGGATTCCAGGTATGGTATTGCTTTACAATCAGTTTATTTTTCTGACATAGTTTAGCAAAACACATGATAAGTTTTGGAATTTCTTTTTCGTATTGTTGGAAAGGTTCACTATTCCACTGACACTATAATGTTTTGGTGTTAACAAAGCAAATTAGCACCCTCGCTGGGAATCAGGTTCCAAGTTATTTCGTGTGGGAAGTTTCTTTCACCATGACCATCATAGGGGTCGGCCTCCTGCTTTTTGCTCTGTTGATTGGAAATATGCAGAATTTCCTCCAGGCGCTTGGCAGGAGGTAAGATCTTCTGAACGACTTCCGTTGTAGTGAACTTGATATCTTCTCAATCAAAAATTTAGTTTTGACTAATGGAAATGTTTTATTCTTTTTCCAATAGGAGGTTAGAAATGTCTTTGAGACGCCGTGATGTTGAGCAGTGGATGAGCCATCGTCGCTTGCCCGAAGAACTAAGACGGTGCCATCTTTATTTATCCTGTTACACTATTTTCATAATCTCATTTCCCATTTATTTTTGAATTTATGATCATCTATGTGAATCTTTATGGCCCAGTTTTATTCCATCTAAACGAGTAGCATGACCGGATTGATTGGACCGAGTGTGGTGTATTTTTATGCAGGCGAGTCCAAGAAGCAGAGCGTTTCAACTGGGCTGCCACTCGCGGGGTAAATGAAGAAATGCTAATGGAGAACCTACCAGAAGACCTTCAAAGAGAAATAAGGCACCATCTCTTTAAGTTCATCAAGAAAGTAAGTTCTGTCGATAAATTAGTTTTTTTTCACTAACAGGTAGCCTCATAAAAACATGTCTTGAAGATTTCACATGACACCTGAGATACAAATAAACACTCAAGATTCTGAATTATCTGATGAATTTCTTGACTATATGCCAAATGTAGGTCCGGATTTTCCAACTATTGGATGAACCTATTGTAGATGCTATATGCGAGCGTCTAAGGATAAAAACGTACATCAAAAGAAGCAAAATCCTATACCGTGGCGGTCTTGTTGATAAAATGACATTTATAATTCGAGGCAAGATGGAGAGTATCGGGGAAGATCACAATGTGGTTCCGTTGTCCGAAGGAGATGTTTGTGGAGAAGAGCTACTCACATGGTGCCTCGAACATTCTTCTGTAAATAAAGGTAAAATTGCAGCTGGTTCTCTGTTTTCTGTGTATTGCTTGCGTGCTTTACTTACATCCTTTGTTAAATTATATAGCTATGTTGGACCAACTCCCATAGGTTTAAGTTTTTGGCACAAGTGATTTCGAATGTACCAAGTTCAAGACTCCTTAAGTGCAATCCCCTTTATATTTGAGCCGTGTTGCTCTATATCTGATAAACATCCATGTGAACTATTTGTATACCAATTCGAGCATATATTCCATCAGTTATCGGCTTACACGGGAGGGAGCACGTTAGTGCACTAACTATTGTTGGGTCACTCATAAGTTCAGGTTCTAAAATTCTACTAAAGTCTATGTTTGTTTGAAGCATCTTGTTTCTGCATTTGAAGTTTTTACTTGCCCTTTAGAACCAAGTGAAGAATGAGATAATCAAATATCAGAACCAACCGTCAACAAAGGAAGATGGAGGGAGTTATAAGTGGGATAGCCTTAAGTAGAAAGCATTCTAGATGCATTCATTGGGATCAAATTTATAGCATGCAGCAGCAACTTTATCAGATTTGCCCACTTTTTAAATGAAACTCACATCAACCTTTCGAATAAAGTACGATGAAAATCATCTGAAATTAGTATATTTATCTTCTATTTCCAGATGGAAGAAGAATCAGGATTCCAGGACACAGACTGTTGAGTAACAGGGTGGTAAGATGCATAACCAACGTAGAGGCGTTTATATTGCGAGCGACAGATCTTGAAGAAGTCACCAGTCTTTTCGCAAGATTCTTGCGAAGTCAACGAGTTCAGGGGGCCATAAGGTAATTGTTAATGCTTTACATACACCAACAAAAGGAACATGTCATGCCATCACAGCTTCATAGTATAGTATCAATCAAGAACCCCTCATAGCTCGCCTCTCCCTTGCAGGTACGAATCACCTTACTGGCGAGCACTTGCAGCCAGACGAATACAAGTTGCATGGAGATATAGGAAGAAACGACGTCTTAGCCATGGCGACTCCTCCACCAACCCTCCAAATAATTAAACTTTAGAAACCAACGTTTCATCTGTTCTAGTATACACGCACATGCACACGCACAGGCATGCATATCTTTCTATGTACTACAGTATATTTATACATTCCGTAGGCCAATATCATATATAGGATCCAATAGTATACCTCCCCATTTTCTTGAAACATGATAACATGTAACATTGTTTCGATGAACGACGTACGTTTCTTTTTATGTGCTAGCTTTTTTTTTTTGTGCTTTACTTACTACCTGACCAAATTCAGTTTGGGCAGGAACTTGTCATTATTTTGTTGTATAATTGTATATGCTCGAAAGTTAAGATGCAAGCTGTGTTCATTTACAATGAGGTGTGCATTATTGTTATTAAAGGTTCAATTTAATGAAGTTTTTGGGGTCTCAGCAGTAACAGGTGAGGGGGCTGTAATATCTGGACAATGGTTGGCATGAGAATTAAGGTTATTGAATATTGTTTCGTCTCCTGCCTTGCTATTTTGTCCATAATAATTCAAATGTTGTCATTTTGGTGAGCAGTGTACATTTTTAATTTTTTAAAAAACGTAATGTACTCGAATCACAATAACGCAAAAACTCCTATAAGATAGTTTTTTGAGTCAATTTTGTAAGACGAATATCCTAATCAACTTGACTCATGAAAAAATATTATTTTTTATGTTAAAAATATTACATTTCATTGTAGATATGAGATGATCTATCCGTCTCATAGTATAGATCTGTGATATCGTTTTACAAAATATAACTATGACAATAATATGTTAGTGAGAAACTTATAAGTGGGAAGAGCACGAGCGGAAGAAATTAAGTTGTAATTCTTTAACGAAATTTGTGGGAATAATTTTTTTTTTTGGAAGAATAATAAATGATAGTATATGTATATTTTTAGGTAAATTCGGAACCTGATAGAAATGACACATTTGACATTGTAGTAAATGATTTAGTGGGCATAATTATTTTTGAATGGTAGTAAATGGTCGGCTTTGGACGCATACTTCCAACCAATTTAGAGGTTGTTTGGGAGAGCTTAAAAGCTCTTGCAAACAACTTATACGCTGTTTTAGAGCTTTTAAGCTCTCAAATTTTATTTGGCAAAATTTTTTAAAAACAGCTTATAAGCTGTCAAAATAAACTGTTTGACAGCTTATAAGTTGTTTTTAAAAAAGTAAGAGGAGGTACTTTTTTCAAAAAGATCTTATTTTAATATTCTATCTCCCTAAAATATCCTTGAATATTTTCATAAATCTCCATCATATCCTCCACTCATTAAATATTAAATATTATTTTTAAAAAAATTACAAATCACATAAATTTTTCTAAAGTAAAATATTAAAACAATGTTATTTTTTAATATATGTTTATTCTAAAACTATTTTCGTATGTTTATAACTAAAAATTTTATTTTCATAGAATTATACTTTTTTTGGTAATTTTGACAATAAAAAGATCTTATAATACCAAACATATCAAATCTTTAAGTTGTTTAAAATAAGTTTACTCAAACACTTTAACAGCTTATTTTTAAAATAAGTTCTAACAGCTTATAAGCTCGTAAAATAACTTTTAAGCACTAGGAGCTTATAAGCTCTTTTTAATAAGCTTAATGTCATTTGTTATCTGTTACCGTTAATTCTATTAGAAATATACCATGTGACAAGATGTTTTTACCTTCAATCGTAGAAGAATGCAACATTCGTTTTAAATATAAAGATCATATATTTTTTAAATCGGCTCAAATATATTATCAAATTTTCATATTTTATGTTATTTTATCTATTAATATATCCCTATCATTAAATACATTAACTTTTTTCAATTTTTTTAATTTTATCGAACATTAAATTAATAAATAAGTATAAAATTGAAAATATTTTCTAAAATTTTCATTTTCTAAAATTTTTTAATATGTGTAAAAAAAACACACAATCCTAAATATATGTGACAGAAAAAAATTGTCTTCCCATCATCATAAAAAAGAGTTTATTTTGGTCTTTTAAGCATGTAAATCAGTGATCGTGTAAAGCTTATGAAGTGAGGATCAACCTCTTATTTTCGCGATCATGTTGAGTCATGGAGGTCTCGATCTAGTTTTTCTCGGACTTTGTTTTTTTCTTAATAAACGGACGGATATTTGTATAAATCTAGTATTTTCTATGGTTTTATTTTTTTTATTTACTTTTTAAAATGTACTAGGAGTATAAATTTGTTTAGATGATTATATTCAATTTGTGTAGGTGTTGGAAATGGGAAGTGCACGTAGTTTCATGTGAAAAACCCAATAATCACCAAAGATGAAAAATTTTCCGACCATTAAGATGCATATTGGAGGCTAACTTGGGGAGGTTCCCACTAGGGGTATTCTAGTAAATCGCCTTAAAATCCTATAAGTTTAAAGTCATGTCAACTTTTTTCATAGGGATTTTCTAGTCGAATCACAAGAAATTGTGAAAATTATTTTAAAAATAAAATCAACTCTATTTTCTCAAAAAGAAATAATTTTTTTAAAAAAGTAAACTATTGTATGAGTACATGAACCCGAGGGTGTCTTTAAAATTGTGCATTCAAGCAAGAAATATTAATATAGTTATGTAATTATCTCTACATAGCTAGGCTAGGGTGGTATAAATGGTTATTATGACTAAAATTCCTATGAAGTTCAATAGGTTTTAAATTTTGGAGAAATTAATTTTTGATGATTGTATCTTGAAGTTTGAACCCTTACATAATATTTCAAAAGCTTTTAATTTCATTTACACACTCAATCAAAAATATTAATTTCCATATAATCATTAATATTCAATTATTAACATTTCAATCAAATGCGTTCCCATAATTGTTGTTTTTTAAAGAAGATTTATAGGCACTAATACTACCTCAAAAATTCCATCAATCCAAATAAAAAATATTTATGATGTCCTCAGTTGATACCTTAAAATTTATTACACCAAATTAAAGATTTATTAGCTTCTAAAATAATTTATTATTACACAAATCCATGTGATAATTTCTCATATTGTTGTTGGATTGGATTTATCCGTGTTTTGTCCTAATTGATCATAAATCACCAAGATTTAAAAATTAATATATGAATTTTGAAGTCGCAACTATTGATGTTTTGCAATAAAGATCTAATGGTTATTATTTTAAAATTAATTTATCACATGACAATGTGATATATTACAAAAATATTTCAGTCTCAACTCATATTTAAAGTTTTGATTAATAAGTTACCCATTCATTATTTCATTTATTAATAAATATGGTAATATGAAGCAACGTGTGGAATTTCAACAAACACATGAAAAACACAAAAAGCATCCACAAGAATCAACGGGGAGGACAAAATCGTCCTTTGATATTACTCCGCCGCCGGTAGCCACCGGCATTAATTTTCTCCGGTGAGCTTTGAATATATCTATATATTCACATTATTTATATTTATATTTATGAATGATTTTAAATAACTCAAGTCTTCTTCACGGTATATAAATTTCCTAAAATAATCTTTGTTTTTATGTTATGCTATTTTCCTAAAAAAATGATATAAAGTTCTAGGTGTTATCCCTAAAAAAAAAAGAAGAAGGTTCTAGGTGTTATCAATTTATCATATAAAAAAATCATATATAGTTTAAAAAGTTTGCCCGACTATTTCTTATTAATTTTCGGTATGATTCATGGTTCAAAATGAAAATACTTTCTTAGATATCAATTTGAACTTCGAAAACAAAAATGAACTTTGACTTTTCACTTTTCACAACAATATTTGAAAAGTTATTGAAAAAGGATATATTATATAGAAAATATAAAGAATGAGAATTGAAAATATAGTGTTTAAAAAAAAAAAGAGAATTGAAAATATAGAGTCAAAGCACGATAATAAAAAAATTTCTTATAAGATTGTTTCAACTTGAAAAAAATATATTATTTTTTATGTCAAAAAATATTACTTTTCGCCCGAATTATATATTGGATATGAGTATCGTCTCTTTTGAAACAGTCTCATAGATTTTTATTCAAATAACGTCTCCGACTTATATTTATGATAAAAATTAATAATTTTTTACGTCAAAAATAATATTTTTCACGGATGACTTCAGAAGAAGGTCCGTCTCAAAAAATTGACTCGTTAAATCATCACACATGAATTCTTACGATCGTGACTATCTCACAAAGAATCTGCTATATATTTTTTTAAAAGTGAATTATTCTTTCTATCAATTTTACCTCATATTATATTTTGCCTAAAACTATTTTTTTAATAAAAATTTAAATAATTTTCAAAACTATTTTCATAAAAAAAATAAAATTCACACATTACCATAGCGATGGTAGCGTATTACACGAAGAAACATTGAATAGCCCCTACCCCTCTTTTCTCCCTCTCTATTAATTACTTCCTTTTTATCCTTTCTCTCTCACCCACTCATCACTAACCCATATAAATTCGTCGGTTACAACTTATAATAACTAATATTCAAAAAAAATCGAAAAATATATATCTAGAAATTTGTTTAAAATAACATTTAGATAATTTTATCAACACATTAATACTTATTATTATCTCTTGAATTAGGAAGCATTTATAAATGAAATAACAACGATCATTTTCCCAAATATAATTGATGATATGCTAACATAAAGGTACTATTTATACACTATATCTACGATTTAATTTTGATTTGGTATGTGGCTAGATTCTACTTATTTTATGGTAAATTGCATATCAATTTTGAATTTTTGGATTTAACAATAACAAGAACTAAACCCCTAAAAAATTATGTTTTCTTCTGGATCCGTGTAGGTAGAGTTCAACCTACATTAAGGGTTTATCCTAATCATAAATCAAATGTCTTATAATTTGTCACATCAACAACATTGGTGTACTAACAATTACATCTTCCAAATATTTGAAAAATGTTTCATAATTTTTCGCAAGCAAATCGAAATTTTGTGTTTACTCTCCACAAAATACATGTAAAATATCATCATTATCCTTATTGTATATTATATTATAATACCAAAATAAGGAATTTTCCAAAGCGAGTGGCGGTTAAGCTTGTATTAATGAATTTCTGATTTCTGATTTTAAATTATTTGACTTGTTTGAATTTAAAAAATTCAAGTAAATTTCAAAGCATTAGTTTGATCTATCTATATGACATTATATTATATTATATATAAAGAATTTGTATGGTAGAAACAAAAAAAACACCAACCACTTTTTTTTATTTTTTTTCTCCAATATTGCGCTTATAAATATTACACTTTTTTTTTTTTAAAAAACTTTCAACATTTCAAATTGTATTTTAATTTCTCGATAATTTTTTAAATTATAACACAACCTTCATATAAGTATAATCAATTTAAGTGACAATACGACATTTTATTACTTTTTACAACTATAATATTAATATATTACTCATATTTAAATGTAAATCAAATTAATAAGAAAAAAAAGACTATATAAACACTTAGACGCCTATGACAGTGCACTAACTTCGAAAATAATTATGGTGTAATCAATTTACCTAAATCAAACACATCAATTAAAAATAAAGAAAATACACAACCTATTTTTTTTTAAGCTATTCTTTCAAACACAACAAAGAACAATCAATGACTCAAAAAACCTAAAGAACAGTAAAAAAAAATGCCAAATAAGCATAATCGAAAAAAGAAAAAAAAAACCCAAATAAATAAAAACAAAAGGCATAAAAATATTTATTTTACGTAGAAAATTGTAGATAGATTACACAAATTAATGTATGTTCCCAATACACACCATTAACTTTTCTCTCGCATACAAAATCTTCCCCCTGTGTCACGTTCTCTCTCACACAATGTAAGAACAGTGCATATATATATGTATGTATGTAAATGTTGTAGTAAAAGTGTGTGTACGTAGCAGTATAGCGTAGGTAGCCTACTGTTACAATTAATACGGTTCGTATTATTATTATTATGGGGCGTTGGCTATGAAGTCTGAATTCATCTCTCCTCCTTGATTTTCTTCAATGGCTCTTTTACCAATCTTCTTCCTCTCCTAAACTCCCTCTTCGTTTCCATATTAATAACTCTGTACATCTTCCTTCTCATCTGCACCAGACTCCAAATGCCAACCTCTCTCTGTTTTCTTTAATCTTCTTCCAAATATATATATTTGTGTGTTGTTTGTGTGTGATTGATTGTTCTTGGGGACCGTTACACAAGCCAAACTTCCAAAAATGGGAGCTTTGCTCGTGCCTTGACCAATGCTGACGGGAAAAATCCACTCCCAAGACTTGGTGTCGTTTCCGGAATCAAATCCCAGATATTCTTCTTCTTCTTTTATTGTTGCGGATTCATTTCTTGGTCTCTAAAGGGATATATTAATTTGTTGGAGGGATTCTTGTTGGGATTGGGAGTTAATGTTGTTTGTCCGCTGAGTAGTTATTACGGTGTATTATGGGAATTGCTTGTAATCTGGTGGAGATTCTTGAAATCGGTGTGTGCGCTTTTGCTGATATACATCGAGGCTTTTGCTGCTTCTGAGGCTGAGGAGAGTGGAAAAGAGTCGATTTTTGGATGGAGTTCAGCAGCGGAGGCGGCGGCGGAGATGGCTCCAGTGGCGGCGACGCCTCCGATCCTCACCGGAGGAAGAAGCGCTACCATCGCCACACGGCCAACCAAATCCAGAGGCTTGAATCGTACGCTGTTTTTTCTATTCTACATACATCCGCTACAGAAACTCCATGCACAAAGGCCATGATAGCTATAAAATTGATTAAAATTTCTCATCTGGGCCCGAAAAAATTTTGTTTTTTTTGTCTTTTCTTGCAAATGAAAGATTTTTGGAAGTGGGTTTGATGTTACTGAGGTTTTTGTGCGTGATTTGTGTGTGTTCAGGATGTTCAAAGAGTGTCCCCACCCAGATGAGAAGACAAGGAATCACTTGAGCAGAGAGTTGAGTTTGCATCCTCGGCAGATCAAATTTTGGTTCCAAAACAGAAGAACTCAGATGAAGGTTTTTTTTTATTAATTATGTTAGCTGTTTTCTATGTTGTTGTAATCTTCAATATTATGGTTGATTGAAATGTACTTTGTGTTTTTGCCTTAGGCACAACATGAAAGAGCAGATAACTGTGCACTTAGGGCAGAAAACGATAAGATTAGGTGTGAAAATATAGCAATCAGAGAGGCCCTGAGGAATGTAATCTGCCCCTCTTGTGGAGGTCCCCCTGTTTCTGAGGACTCGTACTTTGACGAGCAAAAACTGCGAATCGAAAACGCCCATCTAAAAGAAGAGGTTCATTTGATTCTCCATTCTTTGTTTCTTGGTTGGATTGATTATGTTTTGCCCGTGTTTTCGAAATTTTGACACCTTACTTCATTTTCGTAGCTCGACAGAATTTCTAGCATTGCAGCAAAATACATTGGGAGGCCTATTTCACAGCTGCCACCGGTGCAGCCTATTCATGTATCATCTTTGGATTTGTCGATGGCGAGTTTTGGAAGCCATGGAATTCCTGGCCCTTCTCTTGATCTTGATCTTCTTCCCGGAAGTTCTTCGAGTGTGATTCCGAATCTTGCCTTCCCTCCGATGAGCATTTCGGATATGGATAAGTCCCTCATGGCCGATATTGCGGTCAATGCAATGGATGAATTGATTAAGCTCTTGCAAGCCAATGAGCCAATCTGGATGAAGTCCACTGCTGATGGCAGGGAAATTCTTAACCTGGAAACCTATGATAGTATTTTCCCAAGGTCTAATAGTCACTTGAAAAATCCCAACATTCGGATCGAAGCATCGCGAGATTCAGGTGTTGTGATAATGAACGGTTTGGCATTGGTCGACATGTTCATGGATGCGGTTAGTTTATTGAGTTTATTTTGTTTTGCCATAAAAAAAACCATATTATTCAACAAAATAATCCTTTTCGAATAATCTTGTGCTGATTTGCTCTAAAATGCCAGAACAAGTGGGTGGAATTGTTCCCTACAATTGTCTCAAGGGCAAGAACCATTGAAGTAATATCATCCGGAATGCCTGGAGGCCGAAGCGGCACATTGCAATTGGTAAAAAAAGAAACTAATCTCATCTAGGTTAATTTGTAAACTTAATTCATTTTTCTTCTCAAATTTCTTCTGTTTGTGGCAGATGTATGAAGAATTGCAGGTTCTTTCGGCCTTGGTGCCGACTAGGCAATTCTATTTCCTCCGGTTCTGTCAGCAGATTGAACAAGGCTCGTGGGCAATAGTCGATGTTTCCTCTGATATTCCTCATCAAGGCAGCCAATTTTCTTCTTCATGTAAAGTTCACAAGCTTCCTTCTGGATGCCTGATACAAGACTTGCCTAATGGTTATTCAAAGGTCGTTGAGTGTACTTGATACGTGTTTTTAGTATGTCATGATGTGTTGCGAATTTGTTTATAAGAACTTTTTGTGCTTTCACTATCATCAGGTAACTTGGGTGGAGCATTGGGAAATCGAAGATAAAGCTCCCATTCATAGGCTATATAGGGAACTCATTCAAAGTGGATTAGCCTTTGGAGCTGAAAGATGGCTTTCGAATCTTCAAAGGATATGCGAAAGATTTGCTTGCTTGATGGTTACTGAAAATTCGAATCGTGATCTTGGAGGGGGTAAATCCTTCTAAAGTTCTTCCATTCTTTTGTTCGAAGTTAGATGTTTTAGTAACAAATATTGATCTTTACAAATGTCTCTGTTTATAGTGATTCCATTGGCGGAAGGCAAAAGAAGCATGATGAAACTTGCCCAGAGAATGGTAAACAACTTTTGTTCAAGTATAAACCCTGCTAATGGCCAACAATGGACCACGAATACGGGGTTGAATGAGTTTGAGGTCCGAGCGACACTTCACAAGAGCACCGATCCTGGCCAGCCAAATGGTGTGGTGCTTAGCGCAGCCGCCACTATTTGGCTCCCTATACCTCCACAGAATGTGTTCAATTTTTTCAGGGATGAAAGAACTCGACCTCAGGTAGTTTTCTGACCTTTTATAGATCAGAGTTTAATGTTCAAATTTCACTTTGATCTTACATTTTGTTTAATGTTTCAGTGGGATGTCCTGTCAAATCAAAATCCAGTTCAAGAAGTTGCTCACATTGCAAATGGCTCTCATCCTGGGAATTGCATATCAGTTCTCCGGGTAAATAATTTTCCACTATCGACTTTGTTCGGTTCATAGTTGATTTGTGCTCAAACCACTTGAAACTGACGTATGAAACAATCCACGAATTCTTGGAAAATCAGGCCTTCAACACAAGCCAAAACAACATGCTGATACTTCAAGAAAGCTGCATAGACTCATCTGGTGCACTTGTCGTGTACTGTCCCGTCGACCTTCCAGCCATCAACATAGCAATGAGTGGCGAAGACCCTTCATATATCCCTCTACTGCCATCTGGTTTCACTATTTCACCCGATGGCCAGCCCGACCACCTCCAAACCAGAGGAGGCGGGGGTGATGGTGCCTCGACCAGCTCGAATCCTAGCGCTGGTGGGAGGTCATCAGGTTCACTCATCACCGTCGTGTTTCAGATACTCGTGAGCAGCTTCCCATCAGCCCGAATGAGCCCCGAGTCAGTGACCACGGTTAATAACCTTATCAGCAACACTGTACACCAAATTAAAGCCGCCTTGAATTGCACAACTTCTTGATACTAGAGGGTACTGCTAGTGTTTGTATACCGTCTTATAAAGACCGTTACGGATCAGGAAAAAGAAAAACATTTACAGCCCCTCCAGACTGTCTTTGATGATATTGAATGGATGAGGGAACTATCTTTTGGTTAGTTGGAGAATTTGAATGCACCTTAGTCCTCTCATCAATACTGAAGCTGACTTATCAGCTGCTGCTGTTGCTGCTGCTCCCTGCCAAGACTCATTACAGTTTACAACTTCTTTTTACCGTCGATTTTTTTTTTTTTGTTGAGGGATTTGTACTTTAATTTTGTTGGCAGCCCTTTATTATTTTACTCGAACGAGTAGTCAAGAACGCACCATTCGCGACTTCCCTGCTTAGACAAAAGCAAGAACGTCGTATGGTTCGGGTATTGACTTCTGTTAGTCGACCAGATTGGATTTCCTGTGGAATGAATTTAGCTAAGAGTTTTTCATCTACGGTCTTGTTTTGATTTTTCTGAGTGAAAGTTTCATTTTTAAGTTTTGTGGTCCATTGTAGGAATAAAGAGGCCACGCATGCATGAGTTTAAAGTCATGGCAGTGGGGTAATTAATAAAAAAGACAGACTTGGATAGCTTGATTGTTATTTTTATAACAATAACTTGAACAAGTAGCAAACCGAGTTGAACTCAAGCCTCGACTTTAAATATTTTTTATTTTTAGTTGATCGGATTTAAAATCGAGTTGAAGCAAGGGTGTTCTGTATTGTGTTACGATATGGTTGGATAAATATTTTAATGACAATGAGTCGAATCGTTTTTAATAATTTTCGAAAATATTCGGGCTCGAGTTTCCCCAAGCCTACTAGCCTCGAGGTCACATTTCAAGTGAAAGAATATACATTTTACGTTGGGTGGCCGAAAGTGACCGTGGCGCTTAGGATTCATGCTCAAGAAGAATCTTTATTCAGATGATGTGAGTCTCGACCTAGCACCTATACTTTGGATATTTACTTTAGTTTTTATATATATCAATTTTAATATGTTGACCATCCACCGTGTCCATCTCTGTGCCTACCAATGTGAGGTGAGCCACCGAGTTTATTGCACCAAACCTCCCTGTGAAATATCGAAAATACACAATTTTTCCCCGTGAAATTTTAATAGACACCCTAGACCTTAACCTTTTGTAATAGTTGCACGTTTAACCCTTGTTTCAATGAGTTATTGAGCATGCGTTGTTACATCGCCTAATCAACAATTTTTTTGATAATATTAGGTCTATGGTACAATATATGGTCTATAGTACGAAAATGTCATTATTTTATTATAATATTTTTCATATTTACTCAAATACATCACGCGTATTTGTGAATACAAATTATTTATTTTGATGTGGATGATGTATATGAGTAGATATGAAAATTATTACAATAATAAAAAGTCATTTTCGTATCATAATCCTAATATTATAAAAAAATGATTATTTTGGCGCAAAAACAACGCATGTTTAACAAAATCGTCGTTGCAAGGGTTAAATGTGCAACTATTACGAAAGGTTAAGAGCTGAGATGCCTATTAAAATTTCACAAGGGACAAATGTGCATTTTCAATATTTCACAGGGGGTTTAGTGCAATAAACTATATATATATACAATTTTGCTATCCTGCCCACTTACCGTGCCCACCTAATGTGCCCACCATGAGGTGGCACTCAACTATTGGATGTGATGAATTGTACGTCCAATAGTTGAGTGTCATCTCATGGTAGGCACATTAGGTGGGCACGGTGGGTGGGCAGGATAGCAAAACTTATATATATATATATATATATATATATATATATATATATATTACTACTATCATGTAAGAAACTTTTAGTTGGTCTCTTGGTATGCCACAAAAATATAAAATAAATATTAAAAAAAACACACACACCATAAATCGCTTGTCTCAACTATCTCAATTTTTTTTTTCATTTAACTATTTCTCCCATTTTTTCTATCAATTTTTGTATTTAAGATATATTACAATCATTTTATTTGACATTTTTAATTGGAATATAATTTTATTTTATTATAAAAAATGGATTGTTTAGCACGCAATGTGTGCAACAAGACGCTAATATATATACAACAATATCACTTTAGTAGTCTCTTGGTATGCTCACTCTTAATATTTTTTTTATAAAAACCCACACAAAATTATCAATTGCAACAAAAATAAAATCATATTAAATCAAATACTTTTTAAAAAATAAATATATATTATATAGACACAAAACGTAACATAATATCAATATATAACATTACACACGCAATGCGTGTGCGCTGTAACTAGTATATATGCTTAAGATAAATATTCAGAAAAATCTTTATTTAACTGGAATACTGGATGAAGCCAACAATTTCAAAGATAATGTGATTTCATTTAGATATACAAATTGAAATTCTTTATTCATCATCATATATATTCAGTTTGATGTTACACTAACATGTGATTTAAGTTGAAATTATTGAATTTCATCATTACATATTTATATATTTTAATTATTGAATTTTGATACTGAGAATTCAAAAAAAAAAATTGTTTAAAAACTTTACTTATGTTTATGTTTTAATTTTTTCTGGATTATGTCCAACAAATGATAATTTTTAAAATTTAATTTTTTTTAACTTTTTGTTTATATTTCATAAAACAATCCATATATATTTTTAAAAAATATATAACAATTTAATTGCATCGAACTAGTTAATCTATTTTTTCTTCTCATTCGCTCTTGTGAATGCTCTAGTTAGCTTCTAACAAGCTAGAAGATTCAAAAGTAAAAATCGGCATGAATTCGACAAAGACATAAACTAGGGCTACAAATTAATCAAGTCTCCGGAGAATTTTCAGAATTTCCTGACCATTCAAGCCGAATTCAATATAAAATTTGAAATATAGATTGGATCGTCCTTGAATTAACAATAATGGTACGAATTGTACGAAAGTTTTTGGCAAATTTCAATGATGAAGACAAAGATATGAAATTATTATATACATATGAAACCAAGCCATGGCATCTTCCACTTTAATTTAATGAAATTAATTCAATGTGAACTGTGACCAAATCCAAATGGATTGAAATTTACGTTTGTAATTTTCTTGTTCGTCCATAAGAAACACCCTTTCACGAACTTAGCCGTATAAGTCCAACTCGTCATTTTCGACATAACTCTAAATTTCTCGTGTCAATTGCTACGACTTACGATTGCAACTCTTGATATTGATTTTACTGATAATCTTCATCGAGCTACATTTGTAGGTAGACGTACACTATTGTGGCGCTATTCGATGAACAAATTATCGATCACGGGGGAGTCGGTGTATTGTGTTATGTGTTTTGCATAGACTGATTAAATTAAGTTCTTGGGATCATGGAGTTGTATATGCATGCATATTTAGACAATTCTTCTCACTTTAGCTAGTTTTAGAAGCCGAGTTAGCCTCGAGTTCATGATCTTAACATATTGTAGTTAGATATTTGTCATTTATATAGGCACTACGACGGAAGATTCTTGTAGGCGCAATTAATTTAAAAGTAACCAATTATCTTCGAACGATTAATCAAAGAAATTTAAATTTCACCGTATATTAATTTCGATCAACCGACTCTTGTATTTGTAAATGAATATATATCTAGCTTGAATCCCGAAACTTCAACATTATCGTGATAATTAAAAAAAAACAAGAAAATATTTAGCTACTTTTGTCAACAATGAGGACACAAAATATGTGGATAATTTTCATTGCTTTTTTTATAAGTACACCAAGCCGTGGTATCCTCCAATTAGTTTAATGAACTCAATTAAATGTGATTAGTGACCAAATCAAGTTGGATTGAAATTAATGGTAAGTACCCTTATCATCATATTAGTCCAATTTGTCATTTTCAATATACTTCCATATTTATTGCCAAGCTTAATCAGCTTTTGATAGTGATTTTGAAGATGATGGCCACAACTCATTTGTTAGTTGATGCCAAATCAATCCATCAATCAATCAATCTATACATTTCCCCTTTAGAGTCTATTAATTTTGAACTTGTTTGGCATATTACATAATGATTACATTACAAAGAAATATGGTTAGCTTGCTCAAAAAAAGGATCATTAATTGTTGATCCATTGCTTATTTTGCGCATGTGAATCGCCTATGTTTGCGAGTTTCAAATGTTTTTCGAATTTAATCAAGAGCAAAATATTTTAAAGGGAAATTTGTTTTTTTATTGGTCCGGTATGCTTGTTATTTTGTGATTTTAGTTTTTTAATTTATATTTTCATATTTCAGTTTTTATCCGCTATTTTTTTTTTTTTTTTTTGCAATTTTAGTCATTTTTTCGATGTGGCGCTGATGTAGCACCAATGCAATGCTGATGCAGAACTCATAACATGTACAGTGTCACGTAAACATTTTCGAAGAAAAAAATACTAAAATTACCAAAAAAACGAAATATAAAAGACTAAAAATGAAATATAAAAACATAGAGAACCTAAATCGCAAAGTGACAAACATACATGATCAAAATTAAAATTTTCTCTATTTTAAACAATCACTTGAACAATACTCTGACATGTAATTTTGGTTACAAAAATATTAACTAAGTTGTAGTAATTTAGATCCTCAACTACGTTGTAATCCGCTTAATCATCTTTGTAATGATATCGATCAGTTGTGTCTGAAGTTTCATCCAAGGTCGGACATTTATACATTATATAACCAAAAATAAATTAAACCTGATCAACACAATTTAACCTCAGTACAATTTTTTATTTCATGTGACGCTTTAAGGTAAGATATTTCTCCTTTTATGTGAGGTCCATTGAAAAAAAATAGATATCACATACATTGATAATATCAAGTTTTGGATGCAATGTTAAGACAATATAAAATAACATCTCATCTTATGTGAAGTTTCATATTTATAGATTTTTCGTATATATGTTAAGTGATAATAAAATTAAGATGTATACAGTACTGCTAACCAAACGTGCAACAACATCGAACAGTTGGATATGTATAAATGCAGAATTAATTACTTCTAGCTAATTATTAGGCATGTTTTTTTTAATAATAATAATAATATAATAATAATAATAATAATAATAATTTTTATTGCTTTTTTCTTTGGGTTGGGGGGACACACTTGCGGGAATAAACGGATGCACCCTAACCAACAAGAGCCCATGTCTCATATTATTATTATTATTATAATAATAATTATTATTATTGAGATGAACAAAAATAAATTTATAATTGAATTTCGATATCGAAACCTAATTTTATACTTGAGACCTTGATGTTTGATAATCTATACTTAATCGGCATGTCTGATCATATTATGTTATTATATATTAATTGCTAGATTTATGCATTACTAAAACAAGTAGTGGGAATTGCTATGTCCCAGGTTCCTCATTTCTTGAACTGTCTTGGATTCTCATAATTCCAAAATTTTGATTATCAACGATAGAATAAATTTGGTTTATTAATTGAGGCGAACCCAGAGTTTGGAGGTTGGGGCAAATATAGAGAAGGAATACAATTCAATATATTTTTTTGGGTGATAGATATCTGAGGATAATATTTTTACATAAGTCTCAAATTTGATACTTCATAGCATATTGAGACATTAGATGTCATTGGACCAACAAACATGTGGCGATTTAATATGTTCTTTGAGAGAAAACAAGAAATAATATGCATCTTATTTGATATTATCGTATAACAACTGAACATCATTATTTGATCGCTCTTTTGATACGATCTGGATACACAAAATCCGCTGCCACAAAAAAAAATTTTATTCACTCAGGTAAAATGTTTGCCCCAAGTCCCCAACTGAATCAAACTAAATCCAACAGCCACAATAATGAGATATCAAGTATATTTGAACCCACCCTTTTTTAGCCATCACATCACATCCACCAAATTAAAGATTCATATCAGACTTTAATTACTCACTTGCATCGCCTCAAAATTAAATAAAAAGTTAAATGAATGTACTTACAAGGTACTAACTTCATCCAACATGTTATTTAATTCATTTGGACAAAACATTTTAATATATAGTTTCGAGTTTGATTCTGCATAATTACACTATAACAGATCCCATTATTAAGTGATTATACAAGCCAGGTGAGGCTATGGCTCTACAAATTAGGTTTCTTGTTTTGTTGAGATTATTAATTTTAAAGATACACATTTGAAAGTTTAGATTTAAGTGTGCGTGGGATGTTTCGCCCTAATAATGGCTAATAACTACGCACACTGCGTGCATTTAATTACCATACTCTTCAAAAAAATATTTTTTTATTATAAAATCCAAATTTAAATCATTAGTAATATAATTAGTTTAAATAAATGAGAAGATAATTGAATAAACTTAGATAGTGTTTGAATTGATGAATTTTAAATTATTCAACTTGTTTGGATGAGTTAATTCAAGGTTGTATTTGGATGGATTATTTGTAGTTAAAGATTTCAATCCATAATACCGTCAAAAAAGAAAGATTTCCATAAGTTTTTGGGTAAATAAATGTGATAGTGAATTTCAATTCCAAACTAATTTTTATTTATTTTAATAATTTAGTGGATTTCAATTTTATCACAATATGGAGTGATTTCAATTCTTCTTTAAAATACACCATCAAATTCAAAAACTTCAATCCAAACATAACTCGAGTGGTTTTCAAATTCATTTTATACCATTGCATCAAATCATTTTCCGGATTCGATATCTTCCTTAAAAAATCAAATTATTTCATACAAATACGACTTTCAAGTAATTTACCATTACAAATAGCTAGAGACATCGACAAGTCTTGAGTGGGTCTTACATTGGGAATAAAGGGAACTAATGACCACAAACAAGGACATCATGTCCGAAGAGTTTTGATTGTTCATATTTTTTTGACCAAACATGAATTCAAACATGTGTCCTGTGAAAACAACATTTATGAATACAACCATTAGTCTATTTGGTCAATACATAGCTTGGGGGTAGGGGTCCAAATCTTGCATGATCAAAACTTCACTTGTCAATTTTTGTATTTTGCCCAAGAAGGTTCATGTACTTCTCCATTCACAAGCTAACCAGCATCCCCCTTTTCCAACAAAATATTTCTACGCGGCGACATTGATGTTTGTTAGTGACGTATAAACGTCGTTACCGTGTTTCTTACAAGAAGATTCCTCCATATCTAGGAGCCCATTTGATGTATCAATGCTGCATATTACTGGAACAAACGATGAACCTTGAAACATATGCAAGACACCATGTGTGATGACTAGGGGAAAGATTCATTATGAGCTAGATTTTGTGACTGCTCAGCGAAAATCAAGTGAAGCAGATAGATTAGTTGATAGAAATTTGGAACACTTGTCCATCTTGTATAGTCAGATGGCTTGATCAAGATTCTGTTAATATCAAACAATATGAGGGAGTGTTATTAGCGGAAACCTTCCATATTTGGAAGTTTTCAATGTTTAACAATTAACATGACTGAACCGGCTTCGAATCGCTGCAAAACATGTAAATGAGAACAATATTGGAAGATTTTTCATTTCACAGATCAAGAACTTGGTGCAGCAGATATGGAACAGAACATGTGAATGAGAGGCAACAGCGAGTCTGCTTTTATTTCAAAAGGCGATAAAGAGAGCAAACAAGTTTAACTTGATAGAAGTCAATTTTAAAGAACAAGGATCACCCAATCAAAGTACTCTCTCATATAATGATACGTTATTATAGCAGTCACAGCTGAGTTGAAATATACAAAATCCAATCGCATTGCAGAGTATGGCATGGCAAAGCAGGTGCCATTCCTGGGAGATGTCTACAGTTTTGGGAACGTCTGCAGGAGGTTGTCACTGGGAAAAGTTCCAGACAGCTCATTTCAAGAGATTTCGAATCTACACCTACTTGTAAAGATGGCAACACCAGAAGCAACATGAATGACAAACACAGGATGGGGGAACGAGTGATCATATGCTTCAATTAGGTAACATGAGAATTTCCAGAGGACAGGGTGAGTACAGATCAAGTGCACGGATAACTGTCGACGACTATAGACATTATAGTTATGATTAATACAATTGTCTCTTCACTGTCTTCCTGTTTTCAAGCATAATGGCAAAGTCTTTGTGCAGCCAGTTCAGACATTGTTCATGCACAAACAACGAACATGATCAAATCTGTGAAACTTTTCATCTCTGCAACATGTTTTTGAAGTCAACATGTAGCAGCCATAGCTGATCTCTGATATTTGAAAATTATATTATCACTGATATTTCAATTAGTCACAAAATTCTTTTCCTCGTAAATAGAGAAATAAACCATAACAGGAAGAATAAAAGTCAGAAAACAAATCTTATAATGAATGCATAGTCTGGTTTTCCTTTTATCCTTAGGTATACAGACTTGTAATACAAAATACTTTAAAAAAAAAAAAAAAAAAAAAAAAAGACTTGTTATACACACAATAACAGGTTCTGATGGCATGGATGGAATAGGATTCAGATCTCAAGGTTTTTCAAAACAGGAATGTCAAATAATTGGTATAACTGAGTTACTTCTGCTGTAATTTTTAAGTTCATCCAACGTTAGGATAGTCGATAGAGGGAGAGAGCAGGAGGAAGAATATGACTGTCAGCCTTCAATTGAAAATAAACATCAATTTTCAAAGGTACATAATTAAACCCCACCCCAAAAATGAAACCCTGAATCAACTTCCATGACACATGAAAATGGGCCTTCCACGTGGCAAAAGTACCGGCAACAGTTACGAATAAGAACAATGATGCAAAGAGTAAGAGCATACGTGCCGATCAAATTTAATTCAAATCCAAAAATGTGCAACAAGGAGTATATTTTGTTGTAAGACATTGCCTGAAGCTTTAAAATGCTTTAGTAGGCCTACTGCAAGATGTCTTGAAAAATTCCATAGGGATCAAATGTTATAAATTCTACTTTATAAAAATCTGTAGCTAATCGGCCCCAATTTCAATACAAGTGCTAAAATGAATCACTTCAAGTAAACTCAGCATCTTTCCACCCAACAGCACCAGATATACCTCATAAAACTAACCTAACCTCCAAGAAATTATTCAGAAGTAAAACATATTACAACACCCTGTAGGACATATACAAGCTTCGAGATCACAGCATTTGAGATCATCAGTCTGAGCAGCCCTCGACAACCTTTTTGCACACTTATTCACCCCTGTAAGAAGCAATAAGGAGAATTTCAGCCCCAGAAGCCAGAGTTCCAAATCAGCACACAATATCTAACCATCAATTCTCAAAGTCCCGAATGGCTCGCTAGACAACAAATTTAAAGTACATAACTGAAATTTGTATCAAGATAAAATTACAAGCAGCCGCTCGCTTGAACTCGTTGTAAACCTAAACAGCTCAAACAAATAACTAGAAGTTCCCAGACATTTTCTATCCCCATAAATGTCAAGTCCACACTCAGATTTACACATAACTATTTAATTTTATTCGATCAAACATTATTTTCCATCCTGTAGATACAAGATCAGACCATGATTGCAAAGCCAAAAGCTCAAGCACACCTCCTCTTTGTCAAAGGCATCAAGAAAACAAGAAACACGGCTCCTCAATTATCAGCGATGTCCCAAAAGGCCAAAATAAAGTAAATGTAAAGCAAAAGGAAAATACTTCGACAGCAAGAAACTGAAATAAAACACGAGTAACTCGATTTTACATTCTCATAAATCGAATAATCGCTACCAATCAGCCCAGCTGAACCCCAACAAACTACCCAAAACTTTACCAGAAGAAACCAAGAAAAATCAAGAAAATAAGAAAGCCCTAAAAGTACTTTTCACGTCACCTATCAAAGGGAGGATGTTTCCACTCATTTACAATAGCGATCCGCCTTCTTCTTCACGCGATCATCGAGGGCTTCCTCAACTGACTTGGATTTAGCATTAGGGTCGTACCCGAATTTCTTACATTCGACAGGGAACAACTCATCGTACTTCATCTTCTTCGCGGCGTCGATGGTGTACACCTCCCCTGTACCCGGACCCGGATCCAAGACACTCAAACTCGGGTCCTCCGACGGCACAGAGTCGTCGAGCAGGCTCTTCTTGCTCTTCTTCTTATTTTTCTTCTTGTCTATGGCTTTGTCTCGGGTGGCGAGCTCGCCGCCTTTGAAGGCCAGCCGACCGGCCCGAACCCTCTCGTATGCCTCCGACATTCTTCGAGATTGAATTTTGAGGTGTTTCGTATCTATTTTTGCTCAGCTCCACAAGTATTTTAACCTAATTCTGCTCAATTGGCATTCTTAATTTAAAAAGTTGGGGAAAGTTGTAATTTTGATATCGATTATTTTGGTTGTATAATAATAATACCGAAAAAACTGTAAATTCAAAGCTGAAAAATCAAACATCGAACTCAAACGGAAATCATATTTTGTAATTCAGATATAAATCTTAAAACTGAAATTTATTTAGTTCGATTTTGGATTATATATGTCAAAACGAACCGATCGACAAAAACGAAATTTCATTAAATTAATAATTTTATTTATATTTATATTTATATTTTATTATATATGTTATGGCATAATATTTAGTGAATAAATAATCATTTTGAATAATTCTTGTTGATTGTTCTTTATGTAAATCTTTGCGATTGTTTTTGTAATTCATAGTTGATTAAGATGGTGGTTTAATGTAATTTTTAGTTGATTTTTGTTTAGTAATTTACTTAAACTTTATTTTTAAAAATTTTACTAAGAAACCATGTAAAAAGATAAGATATTATATTTTATAACATATTTATATTATTAATTTTAATAATCGTATCAAAACCGAAATAACTGACCGAAATAATCGAACTGTTTTGATAGAAAATCGAACCGAATCGAAGAAAAACGGTTCGAGTATCGGATTATATATTTCTAAAACAAAAACCGAAAAAAACGAAATAAAAAACCAAAAACATAATCGAACCGGCCGATGAACATCTCTACATTTTATTATGTTATGTATTATTGATCAAACCGACCAACCCAAACATTTTTCATAAACCGAAAACCGAAAAACCGAACCAAATTTGGACAAATTAAAACCGAACAATCCTATATATTATACAATTTAAGTCCTGTTATTTATTTTTTATTTTTACTATTTACCATTTACGTCCCCAACAGGCAACATGGGCCATGGCGCCTATTAAAAACAACCATGTATAATCGTATTTTTAAAAATAAGCATAGAATTGTTATGTTGTTTTAATAAATATGAAGAAAAAGAAGAATTGTCACGTTGCAAATAGACAAATATGGGATAAACAATTATTATTTTCGATAAAAAAAATTCTTTGATTTGTATAATATTTGATAAGTATTTAATTTCCCAATAGATTAGAGAGAATATGTTAGAAAAAATTATTTTGGGAGATTGTAATGAAATATATTGTGTGTGTGTGTGTTTTTAAAGTAAACTAGTTTTTCACCCGTGCGATGCACGGTGTGTTATTTTATATATTTAACGATTAAATATATAGGTAATAAGTATAATCGTTTGAATATCTTTAAAAATATTGATAAAATATAATGAATATATTTAAAATTTAATAATATCATATATTTATAACTTTTAAAAAATATAAAGTTTTTTTTGTATAAAGTTGAATATATATACCGATCAATACGTATCGAAATCTCTGTATATCGTAAAATTTTGGTATAATCGTTATGATAATTATATGTATCAAAATTTTCGGTACACCGATTTCGATATATATCAAAATTTTTGGTGCGGTATCGGTATAAAAAATTTTTATTCAATATTTTTCGATATGACATATATTTTTGGTACGATACGATTTGTTGTCCTTAAGTATATATAGATCATTTTGGCGACCAAATTATGGTATCTTTAATATAATTTCGGATTTTCTATTTCTCTCTAGTATTATTATATACTACAACTCTTTAGGATTTTAAAACGTAATGTCCCACAAAATCTTATAATTCTAAAAAATATTGTTTCATATTTTAATTAACCCATTTTTAACAATGTATAAAAGGAAACTATTTAAATTTATTTTTTAATAGACCAAAATAACAATATACAAATCATATTTAAAATTTTTTATTATTTTAATTTAATATAGTGGGTAAAATTTTCATATAGATAAATTTATTTAATTTGGTAAGATTATAAAAATTGTTAAGTGTATATACACAAAAACCAAATATAAAAGTTTTTTAACAATAACCTTTTTGAAAAAAAAAAAAAATTACAATTTGTTCGGAGTTTAAAAATTATAAATGGTTTAAAATTATAAATTTTAACTAATAAGATAGAATATTATACTTTTCTTCAAATTTAAAGACCAAAAATATGTTCATTAATAAATTATCTTTGTTTAATCTATCATATTTTTCTTTTATATGTGTTTTTAATTGCAAATATTTTTTATTATATTTGTTTTTAGTTTTCTTAAAGAGCGAAATTAGATAATTGATAGGAAAAAATTTTATAATGAATATTAAAATTAAAAAAAATAATTATCTTGTTAAAAAAATCTATGGTAAAAAATTATGGACTATATTTTATTATTGTTTTTTTTAGTGTTTTGTGTAGTTATCTTTCAAAAGTATATATTGTAATAAAACCAGATAAATATTATTTTTATAATAATAAAAAATAATTTAAATTTATTTTTATGTTTTCTTCTTATATTATTTTTATTTTCAATGCAGACAAAATTAAAAATATTTTCTTTTACCATAAAAAAACTAATAAGAAAATAAATGTATTTTATGTGTGTTATATAAATATTTTTAATTTAATAAATTATTTGATGAAATATTTTTTAAAAGCTAAATTACAACATGCGACTTCTCTGGTTGAAAAAAGCTAAATTACAATATATGATCTACATCGTATATTTTTTATGTGTATATAAATATTTTTAAATTTATGTGATTGATCACCAATTATTTTCAATACAGGATCATCACCAATTGTAATAAAAAATATCATCATTTTATCCATGAAATTTTCCCACAAAGTGCATGCTAACTTGTGGTGCCTAAAAAATTATAAATATATATGGAATATATAAGAATTCAAATTCATAATCACCATAAAAATAAGATATTAAAATAACAATATTTACCCCAATCACATCTAGAAAAATAAAGTGATAAATTAACACAAATTAAAATATAATAATAAATGCATGCTAAGATCATTTAATTACACGACACTTCAAGATTAAACATGACAAAAAATTTTGATTCGTAGATGACTTCTGCGTTCGTCAAATATTTAAATTTCTTGAATTCAAATATATTTGAGGGAAAATTATGATTTTTTTTATTTCGAAAACATTTGTTTTATAAAATATTACATTTTCAGAATTTTTAAAAGAGCGTCGTCTAGAATATTTGGTATATTGACTTTCCATAAATCTATATTACGTATCTTAATTAGAACCTTGATATAAATTTACTTAACATATTCCAAAAAATAATTATCATTTTTAATCAAATTTATTAATCGACAAAAAATTTGAATTTTTTGAAAAATATTTATTTTTAAAAATTCTGATAGAAAAATAATATATAATTTTTTATAATATCTTTTTATATTCTTTTTATTAATAAGAGTTATATCAACCAAGATAAAGAATTTAATGTAATCACACAAAATTGGTATGTCCATTTAAAGATTATCTCAAATGATATAAGTATTTCTCATAAATATGGTAAATATTTTAAAACGAATCAAATTTTTCTGCGAATAATATTATCTTCTGTATTCTAACATAAACTTTTTTTTAAAGAAAAATGAACCTTCTTAATTCTGTAAAATTTCTAAATTTTAATTCTAAATTAGGTAAATTGTATTATTTATGGAACATTTTATATGTAATTGAGAAATATTCTAAATTCGTTGTATTATTATAGAAATTTAGAATTTATTAAAATTTCACATATATGCGGTAATTTGTTTCAAAATTTGATTTGGTAATTTGTTTCAAAATTTGATTTGAAGCAAATTTTCAGACGAATTTTGACCCATATAAATTTTAATTCTAAATTACAAAAATTTTATCATTTATTGAAAATTATATATATAATTGGGAAGTCTGCAAAATTTTGTTGTATTATTATTATTATTATTATTATTATTATTGTTGTTGTTGTTGTTGTTGTTGTTGTTGTTGTTTGTTATTGTTATTATTATGTAATATATATATAGCATTTATTGAAGATTTCACATATATATGATAATTGTTTGAAAAGTTTGTTAGTTGGCATTGGAAGCATGTTTTCAGATGAATTTAGTTTCGTATAAAATTGTTTATGAAGCAAATTCGAAATACTAAATGAAATAAATTGTTATATAATACATTTGTACATTATTATTTATAGTATTGTAAGATATTTTGAAATATATATGGACTCAAATAATTAATTATTTTTATAAAGTGATTAAGCAAATTTTAAATTGAAAATTGATTTATTATTATATTTATAGTATTAATTAATATCTACCAATTTAAGCGTAAGTTTTTGGCAAATAAAATTATTATAAAGTAAGTTAATTTGAATCAATTATATTTGTGCATTATATATATAGATATATATGAAAATGACAACTATTTCTAAGTAATATTTAAAATAAATTTCGGTGCATAAAACATATAAATAGAATTAAATAAAGTTTGTTTCCTATTTTAGCTTAAAGTTTTTGACGGAATTTTACTATATTTGGCAAAAACTCAGTTATTATATATATATAGATTAAACTGAATTTGGAGGAATTGAATTAATAATAATCTATATAAGAGTAATTGATCAAAAACTTGATAGTTGTTAATGTATTAAATTGATAGTAAAATGAAAGCTAAATTCAGTTATTAAATTGATAGCAAAATGAAATTTAAATATATTTAAAATGATATAATAAAATTTGTAATCTTATATATTGGACCAAAAAAATAAAAGAAGAGATAGATGTATCTACGGCTGTAAAAAAATTCCTGAAATCTCGACTGTAGTAGCCCGTGCCCTAATTGAGTAATTAAAGGATTAATGCTAATTAATTGAATTAGGTATCGGACGGATCGGAAGCTCCGAAGGCACGATCGGAAGCTCCGAATAGGATCGGAAGCTCTGATGAGCGATCGGAGGCACCGATGTTATTACGTCAGGCATGACGTATGGTTGGATCGGAAGCTCCGATCAGGACCGGAAGCTCCGATCACCCCTATCCGGAATCAACAAGTGATATTTTGACACGTGGCAGATCAGGATCTTCGGAAGCTCCGATGGCAGGATCGGACGTTCCGATCGAGGTTCGGACGTTCCGATCAAGGATCGGAAGTTCCGATCGTTGTCTATAAATAGAAGGCCGAGACTTCACTTTCATTTGCCAATTCCGAGTTCTCCTTTCCTTTCTAGTCCTTTTGGAGCTGTTCTAGTCTTCTTAGGCTTGGTCCGGAGGTCGGCGAGGCGTTCGATAGTCGTAGCGGAGTTGTGCCCAAGTTCTGGAGGCATCGACATCAAAGGGCTAACGACGGACGAAGGTATAGCTTTTGCTTCCTATAAATATTTAGGAGTATGCAATAGCTTAGTTAAGGCTTTTAGAGCACTTTGATGATAGTAGTATCATTTGGCAGTGTAGAGCAGACTATAGGCGTGGACCTAGAGTTGGTAGAGCTTGCACTGTTTTGAGGTACGAAAGTACTGTTCGAGATATCCTGACTGAGTATGCATGTATTATATGACTGCATGATTTATATGCCATGATATTATGCTGCATTCATTTGCATCTTGCTGTATCTCCTTCGAGATGTCTGTAGTAGGGTTGTACCCTATCCTGTTAGTGGATGGACTTCCATCGATTTGGGTCCGGCGTATCCACGATTATCTCGGTATGGGAGCCACCTCCTGAAGCGACGGCACAACGTGCTACATACCAGGGCCCGGTCTGTCTCTGTTATCTGATCCTTGACCTCGAGTCTATAGGAAGTTCACTTTGCATGCATGTATACTCATACTCTCGTACTGAGCGTTGTATGCTCACGTCTCGTACTCTGTATTTTCTGGACACCCTATTCCATGGGGCAGGTTTGCGATTGGACGAGGAGGGTGGATCCAGGAGGGGCTAGTCAGTGGTTGGCCAGCTGGAGCTTCGTCTAGGTTTTATTACTGTTGTTTGGGTTTATACAGCTATTCGATTTGGTTGTATATTATTGGATAATTACAGATTCCTTTACTTGGGATTGTATAATGTTATTGGTTTCCGCAGTTTTATTCTGATATCTGTTTTAATTAAGTTAATTGCATGCCTAAGTTCTGTTTAGTAGGTGATCCGGGTAAGGGTCACTACATCGACCCTTCCCAAATCACATCTCATTCTCCCGTCCGGAAAAAAATCTCAACCCGACATTTTTCCGACCCAAAATTTCGGGATTTTTTTCGTCCCGATTAATATCGAGAAAACTATATCCCGACGAGATTCACGACTCATCCCGAAATAATATTATAATATATTTTATTAGTAATTTTAACAATAGATTGAGATAAATATCATTAGGCATCGACTTATGTAACAATTAATTGTGTACTTAATTTGCATAATTATTTATTACTGGAAGGATCGAATATAAAATCACGAAATGACATTTTATTTTTTGTATTTTTTAAAAAATCAATTAATAATTTAATCACTTCATATTTATAATTATTTAATCAGAATAAAGATGTGTAATTTGTATTTTAACATTTTATTAAGAATTGTCCGATGCATAATATGATGTTCTTCTATTGAAAATTTTTTGAAGTATTATTCGAAATATTTTAATAGTATTTGTTTTTAAATTGAATATTTTTTTTCTTTAGAAATATAAGTTTCTAAATAGTAATTTTTCAAAAATATATAATTACACTTTTGTTTTTGTTTTTTGAACGAAATCTTAAACATGTAAAAAAAATTCAGAATTTTTTCTCCATGCCCGACAGGATCCCGAAATGTGTCGGCCGGAATGAGGTCGGGAGAAAAAAAAATCCAATTCTTTTCGGGATGAGAATTAGGTAGGAGGGTTACGGGACTGGTCTCGACCATATCCCATCCCTAGATGTATCAAAGTAGTGTTCGAGTTTGTGGTGTAGATCGATGTTTGATCAATGATTAACTGATATGCAATTAGCACACTAGAATAGTCAAGTTTGCAACGAAAACGATTTCGAGCTAGTTCTAAAAAACTTTAGTAACTAAATCAACACACATGACGAATAAACCAAATTTAGGAGCAAAATTAGAGTAATTTCATGAGAACTATTTACGGAAGGGAGAAAAGACCTAAAGTGACGGCCGAATTCAACTTCTTCTCTTCAACTTCGCTCCCTGCATGCTCTCCAACCACAAATTAAATTAAATTAAGGACCAAATATTATTAAAGATATATGAAGATAAGGTTGACTTCTGAATATCTTCTCACAAAAGTTTTGTGTTCTATTATATATTTACTGATATTTATGCATTTTTTTATATAAAATATTGTTATTTGATCGATGTTTGATCAATGATTCACGACATACATTTCTCTTATCAACACGTTCTTGAACAAGCATGTAATGCAAAACTTGCATGGTGCAATTGACCTATATTAATATATATTTGCAGGTTACTATACTAACCCGAAAGTTTGTCTAATATGCAGCAAATGGTGCTTGCAGCTGGGGATGATCTTCTTCAAGCTGCCTTCCTCCAAGTCGAAAAGCTATACAAAATAATTTGCGCTTCAAGAATTATGATAGGGTTTGATATATATATATATATATATATATATATATATATATATATATATATATATAATAGGTTTGCTGAATATATAAATGCACGTAGGCAAAAGTATTTATCATTCTATGATCGGAAAAACTGCAAATTTGGTCCTGTGTATTTGTCACTTTGCGATTTTGGTCCTCTATGTTTTCATATTTCAGTTTTAGTCCTGCATGTTCCGATTTTTTACAATTTCGGTCATTTTTATTCGAAAATGTTTACGTGACACTGTACACGTCAGCTCCACATCAACACTGAATTGGTTCCACGTCAGCGCCACGTCGGAAAAAAAGACTAAAATTGCCAAAAAAATAAAGATAGCGGACTAAAACTGATATCTGAAAATATAAAGGACTGAAATCGCAAAGTGACAAACATACATGAACAAAAAAACAATTTTTCCTTCTATGATCTATCCATTTGTGTCACTTTGTATCAACCTAATATATACATATACCACTGTTCTTTATTGATTTGAAACGGTTTCAAAATTTAATTGCATGTTTGGAATAAATTTGTACATGGATAAATGTATTAAATTTCATAATTTAACTAGAAAAACACTTTTTCTATTATAATTAAGTATGACTCGGTTTCACTGAAATTGATCATCTCTGCTATATTTGAGTACTTTTGCCACAACAAGCACTACAAAAAAAAAAACGGTGTTTGTCACGGTTCTAGCGTGACATAAACCGTGGTAAAATTGGAGTTGCCACGGTTCACAAAAACCGTCCGAAAAGTCATCGTGGCAAATGTTTGCCATCTTAACCGTGGCAAATTATTGCCACGGTTTAAGTAAAAGCGTGGCAAAATATTTGCCACGGTTTAAGTACAAGATTGCCACGCTTTTTAATTTGCCATGGAAGACAAAGCATGAAAATGTTCTGCCTTGCTTTAGCACAACAATAGCAACAATTTTTCACGGTTTAAATAATAAACCGTTGCAAAAGTTTACTTTTTTATATTAAAAATATTTATTATATATTATTATTAATGAATAATAATTTTTTAATATTAATAAATAATATAATTCATATATACAATCACAAATTTGAAAAATAAATTTATCCAGACATAGACACAAATTCAGATATTAAACCAAAATACACACAAATTATCCAAATTTCAAATTAAACAATTAATTTAAATTAGTATCAAATAATTATAATTAAATTTTGTAAATTAAATTTAATAAAATACTTGAGATGACGGCGGAGGAGGAGGAGGACCGGCGGCGGTGACGGCAAGACAGTGTTGGCAGCGGGGTCGGCGGAGAGCGACGACGGCAGCGAGCAGCGGCGGGGCTTAAAAACACCTAACAAATTAACACAAAAAAATACCCATTTAATTGATAATTCACCCAACACAAGCTAATACAAAAAATATTTCACAAATAACACGATTTACCAGAAGAAACGGTGGCGGCGGCGTAAGGGTGGGCATTGGCGGCGGCGGCGGCACCGAGAAAATGAAAAACTTCAATAAAATGATCCCTACAACACGTAGATCTCAAATATCATATTATTTAGTGGGATAGATCGACAGAAAGAGGCGGGGATAGAGGGCGGCACCTAGGGTTTCGGCCGATTTGAAATGGAGGGAGGAAGATGTTGAATCCGACATTTTGGTGATAACAAACAACAACTCATTGTATAGGAATGTGCTACCAATCTTTTGTACTTCAGGAATCCACTACAACTCCTACCGCAACCATCTAAACCCTTCAAGTTATCTACCGGAAGCTTGTCAACCGCCTTTGTCTCTCGACCGGTTGCAGTCACAAGCCTATCGACTGGTTATTCAAACCAGCAGAGGATAAATCTCTCTACCGGAAGAAAGTCAACTGTTTATCAAGATATCTCAAGACAAATACTTGAGACAAGACGTTCTTTGCAAGATCTTTTATCAAAAGCAGAACCGGCGTATCAGAAGATCTGTTGACTCTTGCATCGAGACAACAGGTTGCACTAAAATGGCAAAAACGCAGAATGGCTACAGATAAAGCATTCGACCGTTTATACCAGTTTTGGACCCTGGAAGTTGTCTGCATTTAAAGAAGAGTACGATCTTCATACAGAATCATCAATGCATTTATGAAGCATTAAATGTGCATTCAATGCAGCATCAGAACGTTCAAAATAAAGACGTTGATGATTGACCTATATAAAGGGAAGATTGCTCAAGACAAAATAAGAGGACAAGCAACACGAAAAATCTCAATCAACTCAATCACTTGAATACTATCAGAAGTCCTCATCTGATATACTGAAGCAATACTTGAGCACACTTACAAGATCATTCACTTGCTTCTCAAATAAACCCTCGCCTATAGTTTACATATCTGATCTTCAAGGATCATCCTAGGGTTTCCAAGCCTCTCGACCGCTCTACAGTTTGAGAAGCTCAACCGGACTGTATTCATTATTGAAGAGACTTGAAGCTACTCTGAAAGCTTCCACCAGTCTGATAAGAACTGAGAATCTTATCTGTGTAAATCTAGGAGTTTCGGATTAGGCATTGGATAAGTCCTAAGTCTGAAGTGGGTGTATTGCAAAACGTTGTAATAACCAAAGTCTTCTAGTGAATTCCTTCCTAAGTGGAAGAAGGGGAGACGTAGAAGGATTAAGCCTTCGAACTTCCATAAATCGTGCCTCAGTCTTTACTGCATATTTATCTTACATATTGCTCATACATCGTGTTGTAACTTGCCTTTGCATCACTAACACCTCTGAACTATTTTCGCACTATTTAAGTTGTTCAAACCGTTTTAGAAGTTGAGAAAACAGATTAAGTGAACTAAACTTCACTTGATCATTTTGAAAAGGAAGAAAATAAGTTTCAGAGTGTATTCACCCCCCCTCTACCCTCTGAACCGATCCCAACAAGTGGTATCAGAGCGGGTTCCTTTCTCAACTGCTGATCTAAAGTTTTAAAATCATGACTTCTTTCAACAAAATTCCTATGTTTTCTAAAGAAGATTATGATGACTGGAAAATTCGCATGCAGGCACATCTTGCAGCACAGGATGATGACATGCTATATGTCATAACAGACGGTCCTATCAAAATCATGAAGGTCAACCCAGCTCTAACCGATGGTGCAGGACAAATGATTGAGAAACCAAGAGCTGAGTGGACTACTGAGGACAAAAAGAAGGCCAATCTTGACAATGTGGCCCGGGACATCCTATACAAAACTCTGGATAAGAACATGTTCAGTAAAATCAAGTCATGCTCCACAGCAAAGGAGATTTGGGAGAAGCTCACTCAGCTGTGTGAAGGAAATGACGAAACCAAGGAAAACAAGCTCACTATGGCCATTCAAAAATATGACAATGCCAAAATGAAGCCAGGGGAAACCATGGCCGAATTTGATGAACGGTTTAGTAGTATCATTTGTGACCTTATTGCTTTAGGAAAAACTTATACTAACCGTGAAATTGCTGTGAAGGTTATGAGAGCTTTGCCCAAAGAATGGGAGATCAAGACAGTGGCCATGAGGGAGTCAAAAGACTTAAGCAAGGTTGAACTGCATGATCTCTTTGCAGATCTCAAAGCCTACGAGTTCGAGCTCAACATGAGGACAGAAGATGAACCATCTACCTCTCAACCAACCAAGGCCTTAACCTCATCGGTGATGCGTCCACCAGTCGAGGAAGCTCCAAAGAAATCAGCTGAGCAAATCAGCAACGAAGCCATGACACTCTTTGTCAAGAAATTTGGTAGATTTATGCGTAAAAACAATTCTAAATTTAAAAATTATCATAAATCGGACCATACAGACGATGGTCCTACTTGTTTTAACTGTGGCAAGCCAGGCCACTTCATTGCAGATTGCACCAAGCCTAAGAGCAATGATCAGAAGCAAGTTTTCGAAAGAAGAAAGGGCAAGGAGGACAAGAGGATGTTTGGAAAAGGAAGAAACCAAAGGGTTCTAGTAGCAGACGAAAGCAAAAGCAAGTGGGCTGAGTCTGACTCTGACAACCCCAATACCGGAAGCTCTTCAGATGACAGCGATGATGAAAAGGTTGAATGTCTTATGGCTGACATCGAAGAAGAAGCTGAGGAGGTATTTGACTTTGGTTCACCTGAATTTACTCACAATGATCTAGTTACTGCTTTACACGAAATGGCTAATGAATACAAAACATTATCCAAGGAATTCGAGGAGGTAAAGGCAGAAAGAGCTGACCTAAAAGATAAGTCAAGCAAGTCAAGCTTCATGCAGCGAAAAGAGCTTGATGGTCTTAAGGTCAAGCTAAGTCTGCTGGCTACTGAGAATGACACCTTGAAAAGAGTGTTCCAAGCAACTTTGACTGAGAACAAAAAACTACTTGAAAAAATTAAGGCTCGGAATAAATCTTTGGTAACCATTGACAAGATTCAAGAAATCCAAAGACCGGCACATGACAAAACCGGTCTAGGGTTTGGAACAAATGAACAGTCTATGGAATCTTGTATTCAGTCAAGCCTGGACAAAGGCAATCTTAACAAAATAAGATTTGTCAGGTCCAGCACGATATATGAACATGATGAGTGCAGCTTTGACAAAAATCAGAAAGTATCTAATGAACGAAAGTCTAAGCATAGAGGGCTGGGATATGTGGATCCCCAGATCTCTAATCAAAGAGGAACTTGGATTAAACCAAAACCTAATGAAAGAAGAAAGGGAAACCAATCTAATTTCAAAAGGCCATGGAATGAGTCTAACTACTCTAAGAGAAGATGGTCAAAGGAGAAGCCTTACCAGTACTTTAATTGCAGGCCAGTTCAAAAGAGGTACAGGCTAACTGATAAAGATCAAAAAGGCAAGCAGCACATAGCAACCTCACAAGCACACACATTTACTGCTTATCGACCGCACAGATTTCTGGACACGCACACGGGCAAACCTGTAAGGGTGTTCCAGGTGTGGGTCCCAAAAGGGCTAATCCGACCTGGACCCTACTAGATATGGGTACCAAAAGTTCCTCACTTTTTGCAGGTACTAAAAGTCCAAACGGGCGAGAAGACCACTTCTATCAAGGACACTACCTGGTATTTAGATAGTGGTTGCTCACGGAACATGACAGGGAATCCAGAACTTCTAACAGAAGTCGTGCTGTGCAAAGGACCAAAGATCAGCTTTGGAGACAACTCCAAAGGTAAAACCGTGGGTAAGGGTAAGATTATCCATGGTAACATCATTATTAAAGATGTGTTGCTTGTTGACAAACTGTGCTATAATTTGATAAGTATTAGTCAACTATGTGACAATGATCATTCGGTCGAGTTTCACAAACACACTTGCATTATCAAAAATAACAAAGGTGAGACTCTTATGACCGGTGTAAGAGACCTAAACACCTACAAGGTAAATTGGTCTTGCTCACATACTTATTCACCTACTTGTCTTACTGCTCATCATGATAAACATTGGTTGTGGCATAAGCGGTTAAATCATCTAAATTTTAAGTCCATCTCTAACTTGAGAAAGCATGATTTGGTTTCTGGTCTGCCTGAAGGAGATTTTATAAAAGACAAAGTTTGTCCTGCTTGTCAACTAGGAAAGCAGGTGAGAGCAACCTTTAAAAATAAAGGGTGTATGTCTTCCTCCAAATGCTTAGATTTACTTCACATGGACCTATTTGGTCCTATACCAGTAAGAATCATAGGGGGAATGAGATATGCTCTTGTTGTTATAGATGACTTCTCTCGATTTACTTGGGTCATCTTTTTCTCTTCAAAAGATCAAACTGCACCTCACCTGATTAAGCTTTTTAAACGTTTGCAAAATGAACAATCCACTGTGATAGATAGAATCAGGAGTGATAGAGGGACTGAGTTTTTAAACACTGCTCTTATGACTTATCTAGATGATCAGGGAATCAAGCATGAGTTGTCAGCTGCCAGATCCCCACAGCAAAATGGGGTGGCTGAAAGAAGGAACCGTACTTTAAAAGAAGCAGCCAGAACTATGATTGCTGATTCAAATGTTTCTCAAAGGCTTTGGGCAGAAACAGTTAACACAGCTTGCTACACTCAAAACAGATCTATGATTAATAAACGATTTAACAAAACTCCATATGAGATCTGGAATGGCACAAAACCTGATATTTCATACTTCAAAATTTTTGGATGCAAATGCTTTATCCACAACAATGGCAAAAATCATTTGACAGCCTTCGATGCCAAAGCAGACGAAGGAACTTTTATTGGTTACTCAGCCGTTAGCAGAGCTTATCGAGTGTTCAATCAAAGATCACTAACGGTAGAGGAAACCATTCATGTTGTTTTTGATGAGTCTACTCTCTGTACAGAACAAACTCAAGGGAGCATAAATGATCTGAGTCATAGACTGGAAAACACAAATCTACAGGAAGAAAGTGACAGTGATCCATATCCTCAAAAGAAGGATGATCCAGTTCCCTCTATCGTGTATGATCAAACAAGGCCAGAAGAGGATCCACCGGTTGATAATGATCCTCCTGCCAATAATGATTCAGTAAACGAGGACGTTCGTCAACCAATTGATGACAACCCTTTAGGGAATTATTTTAGGTGGAACAAAGATCATCCACCTGGGTTGGTTATAGGTGACCCTTCTGCTCCTCGAAAAACACGTGGTCAAATGATTAATGAATTCTTGCATGCAGCTTTCATATCTCAGGTAGAGCCCAAAAAGATAGATGAAGCTCTATCAGATGCCAGCTGGATTGAAGCTATGCAAGAAGAGTTGAATCAATTCACCCGCAACAATGTTTGGCATCTAGTTCCTCGACCGGAAAATCAAAATGTGATTGGAACTAGATGGGTGTTTCGTAACAAGCTCGATGAACATGGCACTGTTGTGCGTAACAAAGCTCGACTTGTTGCCCAAGGATTCAGACAAGAAGAAGGCATAGACTTTGAGGAATCATTCGCACCAGTTGCAAGACTAGAAGCAATCCGCATCTTTCTTGCCTATGCAGCTTTCAAGGACTTTAAAGTTTATCAAATGGATGTCAAGTCTGCATTCCTCAATGGTCTACTTCAAGAAGAGGTGTACGTTGAACAACCACCAGGTTTTGTCAATCCTACTCATCCTCAATATATCTATAAACTTGACAAAGCCCTCTATGGATTAAAACAAGCACCGCGTGCATGGTACGATACATTACTAAAATTTTTACTAGAACATGATTTTTAAATTGGAACGGTCGATAAGACCTTGTTTAAATTTGTAAAAGGTGATCATGTGTTACTAGTACAAATCTATGTTGATGACATTATATTTGGGTCAACTAACCCCAAGTTGTGCTCAAAGTTCTCTAAGATGATGCAGGAGAAGTTTGAAATGAGCATGATGGGCGAGCTAAATTTTTTTCTTGGATTGCAAGTAAAGCAACTTGAAACTGGAATATTTATCAATCAATCCAAGTATGCCAAGGAATTGGTAAAGAAGTTTGGAATGGAATAGTGCTCAACTGTATCTACCCCCATGAGTACATCAATCAAGCTTGATAAAGATGAAGGGGGAATCCCGGTCGAGGTAACAATGTATCGAGGCCTTATTGGCTCATTGCTTTATTTGACTGCCATTCGACCGGATATCATGTATTCAGTTTGTTTATGTGCTAGATTTCAAGCAGCACCTAAGCAATCTCATTTCATTGCCGCCAAACGAATAATTAAATATATTAAAGGAACTACTAATGTGGGTCTTTGGTATCCCAAAGATTCAAATCTTAATCTTATTGGCTATTCAGATGCAGATTATGCAGGTTGTAGAATTAATCGCAAAAGTACAAGTGGCACATGTCAATTCCTTGGAGATAGACTAATTTCGTGGTCAAGTAAGAAGCAGACATCAATTGCTACCTCGACCGCCGAAGCAGAATATCTCGCTGCTGGCAGCTGTTGTGCTCAAATACTCTGGATTCAACAGCAGCTTAATGATTATGGAATCCGGTCGAGTGAAGCTCCAATCTACTGTGACAATACAAGTGCCATAGCCATCACTCACAATCCAGTGATGCACTCTAGGACAAAGCACATTGATGTCAGGCATCACTTTATCCGAGATCATGTCTTAAAGAAGGAAATCAGGCTGGAATACATCTCTACCGATCAGCAAGCAGCAGACATATTCACCAAGCCTTTACCGGACGCTAAGTTTTCATATTTTCGAAATATTCTTGGTTTAGTAGATCTAAGTTAGTATGCATGTTTTTAGGGGGAATGATTGCCAGTATGACGTTAATAGCTTAGCTGTTACATTGACATAAATGTTGGCATATCATCCGCCTTTAGCTAGTCTCTGACAGGCTCCGTACTAGCAGCTTTGTGCTTTGAACCAAATGACATTAATTGGGCACGGTGATTATACTCTTCAAAACTTTTTGAATTTCAAAAATACTTTTCATGACGTCACCCTATGGCCCATAGGTTCCTATATATACTTCTTTAAACTCGTATATCAATCTTTCACCGTTGCTAAAGCTTTCATATTGCATTAAAAGTTCTATCGTATTACTATCAAGCTTTTGCTTACTCTCTGCTCGAGTTCTTATCTACAGCTATCATGTCGATCCAAAAGACTTGCCTTGCAATCAACTTTGATTCCGTTATTGAGGCAAACAATGCAGGAATCACTGAGGTCTTCACCATGCTTGAAGCCTCTGGACTAAAGAAGTTTCTGGGAAGCAGAGCCATCTGCGATCTGCCTGTATTGAAGGAGTTCTTTGCAACCGCTCAAATCGAGCATGGGACTGTCAAATGCTTGATCCGGACAGAGTCCTACTCATTCAATCAAAAGTTCTTCGCCAGCACATTTGATCTGCCCTCCAGGGGTTTGACAAAATGCGCGGATCTTCCCGATGGTAACTGCTCATACTGGTTAAAGGAGTTCTCAACCACTGATGCTCCGATCAAACTGCCGGCTCAGAAGACATCTCTTAAAGCTCCATTCCGGCTATTGACCAACATCGTGGCCAAGAATCTTCTTGCCAAGACTGGATCATACGACAAGGTGACGATGGAGAAATTCCAATACATGGCTTGTATCGCCTCCAAAATCAACATCAACTGGTCAGACATATTATTCACTACCTTATGTGAAATGATCAGGGGAAAAGGGCAATCCGAGGGATTTGCTCTGCAAATTTGCCACATCTTGAGCGTCCTTGGAGTAGACTTCTCCAAGACGGAGCCTCTGCATCCCACCAAATGGCTCAACAAGTCTACAATCTTCAAGTTTCTGAACAAGAAAGAGGTTGCGGTCGACACTCTGCCTTCAACCGCAAGTGTTATTGCTGTCACTCAACCGCTTTCAACAGTTTCGGTAGCGGCCAAACCAGCCCATACCAAGAAATCTGCCAAGCGTCAACTTATCATAGAGTCTGACTCTGAAGACGAATCACGTGAGAACGTTCCACTGATTCAAGCCTTCAGCAAGTCATCTCCTTCTGTCTCCAAAGCAGCTGTGTCATCCACGCCTGCAGGCGAGAAGAAGAGGCAGCACAAGAAGTTAAAGTCTCTTTCTGGACTTGCTCCTACCGTTCCAACACCAATTCTGCCAAAGGTTGAGACTACTACCACTGCTGCTACTACTGCTCCACGTCCTACCAAGGGTGTGATAATCAGGGAAGGTGCCTCATCAACTCCAAATGTCACTCTCGCTGATCCCAAGGACAAAGGGAAAGGTGTGATGATCTACTCACCTAAGGCTCAACCAGCAACTACTGTAGAGCTCAACTTGATCATCTCTCACGTTCTCCGCACTGTCAAGCGTCACCTACAACGCTTTGACAGATGGCATCATTCCCGTACTCACCTGACGCTTGCTCAAATATTTCCTAAGTGGAAAGCTCTGAATGTTATTGAGCAAAAGATGCTTCTTTTTGCTGATACTAAAGACATCGTGGAGGCTCTGGGAAGAAGACAACTCATCGACTTGAAGCTTCGAGGAAGCCTGTTATCTCTGTTGATTAATGAGCGTGTCAAGAACTTCAAATCCAAGAGTCCTACCGCCGCCAATGACTTTGTGATTCTGACTGGACTACAGAATAGTCTACGTCAAATCACTCAACTACTTCAGCACTTCCAAGCTCTTAACAACGTAAAAACGGCAGCTTCAGCAGCTTGTTTACAGGCTTATGGACTGGAAGCACAGGTGATGATGAAGACTTTTCTTACCCAAGATCAGGGTGAAGAAGACGTCTCTGCTCTTACTCTTTCAGATGGGATTCTGACCGGTCTCATCACTGCTGACCTGTTTCAGTCATCCGCTCTAGGATCGATTGTGGGAGCATCTTCATCGGTCGACCCCGCCTCAACCGCAGTCCAAGCAGTAATTCAACCGGAAGCAGCTGTGCCTGCTCACTCATCTCCAGCGACGACCGCTCACACCTCTCCCAGTCGTCCACAAGATTCTTTCAAAGTGATTGAAAAAGAGATTCCTGTCACCTCTGTGACAGAAGCTCCTTGCAGCAGTGAAGCAGTAGTGCCCCCAACAGAGATACCAAGCACTATTGTATCACTTGCACCTTCAGAACAGCCAATGACTAATGCTGACCCAGCACTTTAACCGTCTCCATCTACTGAAAAGTTTGTGGAAGATCTCCTAATGGATGAACCGAGTGCTGATCCTGCTACTCCACCAACCATCTTGGCTGCAGTCGAGACTCCTACATCTCCAACTGTACCACTATTGGAAGGTCCATCAGCTAGCTCACCAGCCAGATCACCAGCACCACATCATCTTGAGTCTGGCCCGGTTTCACCAAGGAATGACACACAGAGTCAAATGCTTCCGATTGATGACTCATTAATTGAAGCCATGGCCGCAGCTCTGGATCACACTTTGATAAATAGGCTTCATGAGCTCATGCAAACAGTTCGATCCTTCTCACAAGACATCACAAACTCATCCTTATCAGTTGACAATTCACGCCAGACGATGATTCGGCATTTTGAGACCGTGTCTCGAGACCTTGCTCACCTGTCCAAAGAGATCACTGCCCATCATCGCACTCAAATCAATACGCTCTCTACCGTCTCCGAACAAGTTGTCAGATCCGAAAACCGCCTTCATAGGCAGTTGAATGATCGGATGGACACTATGCAAGCTACTCTACTTGCTCAACTAGATGCAAAAATTGATACTATGCAAGCCTGCCTTGGCACTCAACTCACTGAGATCATCCTTCGACTCAACCAAGGTGATGCCAAAAGGGGGAAGAAGAGCAACGAAGAGCAGCAGAGGCAAGAAGACGTGAGGAAGAAGCCGACAGAAGAAGAAGAGAAGGCGATAGGTCAGGAGGAGCCAGTTGGTTCAAAAGATGAACAACTTATCTCTTCTTTACTTATCGCAGCTGCATCTCTTTTTTGTTTTTCTTTAGTAGGTGTAATAAGAATGCTCATTGTAATTAATGAAATTCATTCTCTCAATGAAGTTCATTGTAATGCTTTCATATTGTCCTTGGAGCACTTAAGTTTTGTCATCACCAAAAAGGGGGAAATTGTTGAATCCGACATTTTGGTGATAACAAACAACAACTCATTGTATAGGAATGTGCTACCAATCTTTTGTACTTCAGGAATCCACTACAACTCCTACCGCAACCGTCTAAACCCTTCAAGTTATCTACCGAAAGCTTGTCAACCGCCTTTGTCTCTCGACCGGTTGCAGTCACAAGCCTATCGACTGGTTATTCAAACCAGCAGAGGATAAATCTCTCTACCGGAAGAAAGTCAACTGTTTATCAAGATATCTCAAGACAAATACTTGAGACAAGACGTTCTTTGCAAGATCTTTTATCAAAAGCAGAACCGGCGTATCAGAAGATCTGTTGACTCTTGCATCGAGACAACATGTTGCACTAAAATGGCAAAAACGCAGAATGGCTACAGATAAAGCATTCGACCGTTTATACCAGTTTTGGACCCTGGAAGTTGTCTGCATTTAAAGAAGAGTACGATCTTCATGCAGAATCATCAATGCATTTATGAAGCATTAAATGTGCATTCAATGCAGCATCAGAACGTTCAAAATAAAGACGTTGATGATTGACCTATATAAAGGGAAGATTGCTCAAGACAAAATAAGAGGACAAGCAACACGAAAAATCTCAATCAACTCAATCACTTGAATACTATCAGAAGTCCTCATCTGATATACTGAAGCAATACTTGAGCACACTTACAAGATCATTCACTTGCTGCTCAAATAAACCCTCGCCTACAGTTTACATATCTGATCTTCAAGGATCATCCTAGGGTTTCCAAGCCTCTCGACCGCTCTACAGTTTGAGAAGCTCAACCGGACTGTATTCATTATTGAAGAGACTTGAAGCTACTCTGAAAGCTTCCACCAGTCTGATAAGAACTGAAAATCTTATCTGTGTAAATCTAGGAGTTTCGGATTAGACATTGGATAAGTCCTAAGTCTGAAGTGGGTGTATTGCAAGACGTTGTAATAACTAAAGTCTTCTAGTGAATTCCTTCCTAAGTGGAAGAAGGGGAGACGTAGAAGGATTAAGCCTTCGAACTTCCATAAATCGTGCCTCAGTCTTTACTGCATATTTATCTTACATATTGCTCATACATCGTGTTGTAACTTGCCTTTGCATCACTAAAACCTCTGAACTATTTTCGCACTATTTAAGTTGTTCAAACCGTTTTAGAAGTTGAGAAAACAGATTAAGTGAACTAAACTTCACTTGATCATTTTGAAAAGGAAGAAAATAAGTTTCAGAGTGTATTCACCCCCCCTCTACCCTCTGAACCGATCCCAACAGAAGAAGAAGAAGAGGAAGAAGAAAGAGGAGTGGTCGGAGAGAGAGCAAATATAATTTTTTGCCACGGTTTTATAACAACCGTGACAAAATATAATTTTATATTAAATGAATTCATTAATTTTGCCACGGTTGTGCAAAACCGTGGCAATATTTCCACGGTTTTTAACCGTGGCAATATTGCCACCGTTGATTAAACCGTGACAAATATAATGTTATTTTATTTAACGCATGAATGCAATTTGCCACGGTTAAACAAAAACCGTGGCAAAATTATTGCCACGGTTTGTTTAAACCATGGCAAATTGCAACGGATTAATTTCATCGTGGCAAATTTGCCACGGTTATTGTGGGGACCCGGGTTGCTAATCTCATCTTAGGGCAATAAAAGATTAATTAACAATTAATCATGTAATAAAAGATTGTTCAAACCAAGAGGAAACAAAATTTTTTTTTTTTTTAAAACTCGGCCCCTCGCTCGATCGGGCAAACTTTGCCGATCGAGCGAGCTAAATATTCAAACTCTCGGCCTGCATCCATTTTGGCCTCGCTCGATCGGTGAAATCTTACCGATCGAGCGAGCCCAAAATTTCAACCTTCTGTTGAGCAACAAAAAGGCCTCGCTCGATCGGTGAAATCCTACCGATCGAGCGAGCTGTATTTCCAGAAAATCTGCAGGAAACACTTTTATTGTCAACCAAGGAACATGCATAAATATACTCTTTGATAAGCTACCAAATAATATACATGCATTGACAAATAAATCCTAATATTCAAATACATCCATTCTTGAATATAAACTAGGATTCACATAAACATGTACAAGATTCCTGGTCTTCTAACATGTTTGTATACAATACATATCAGCTGCTTAAAACCCGAATCTCCACTTCTAATCTTTCAATCTCGTGCTATCCAAGTCACATCTGACTCGCTCATGCCCCTAACCTGATGCAATGCACATATACAAATAAAACAACAGCCGGATAACTCCGATGAGAATAAATCTCAGTATGAAAGACATTCATATACATCATGAAAGCATATGGAATCTATATGCTATAAAACTCTAAAATCATAAAACATGTAATAACATGTAAATCATAGAATCATCATCGATGCTTAAACTCTTAACACATAATGACTCATCTAAAGCAATAGCACATATTCATATCTTGAATAGCGTATCACAACATGCTAGCATTTATATCTGCATAATCTAAACCATAGCAATCTCTAGGTTAATGCATAAATGCAATGCATGTGCCAAGGAATAGGCTATCAAATCTGATATCAATAAAGCTTAGTTCTTTGGGATCCCGAGGAATAAAATAACTATCAAACCGCCGACACTCCCAATCGAGGCGGCATCAAGTATTTTAATCCTATGACTTTGGTGCAATTATAGAGAGTCTTCTGGCTCTGAAAGCGAAGGCTGCAATCCATGCCACTCAACTATAATTTTCCAAACGTCATTTCGCACTCTAGGCTAATCTGCCCTTATGCTTTACAGGCTGGAGTTCAAGATGAATGCAACATAAGTTGTATGCATTAAAAACTGTAAAACAACTTGAACATATAATCACATAATCAAACAAAGCATCAAAACTCATATAAATCATATAAAAGCACTAAACAACTAAGTATGTGATTTCAGGATAACTCGAAAACCACCACGTTCTCGAGTTGTTCTACCTGGCAGGAATAATGTCGATTCATACCTTTCATCGCGATTCAAATCTCTTGAATCTGTTTCCAATGCTGATCATCTCAATGCTAGCCAAATCAGTCATCAAAATCTGCTCATTTCAATCAGTGCTACTTGAAGGTATTTTTGATTCAACTTCAAACACTTCAAGTCATTCGAACTCAAACTCATCGATTCAACTTCAATAATCTTCAATTCAAATCTGAAATAGATTATAACATATCTAAACATCAATTTCCAATCTGAATCGATGTTTCTTTAAAGCTTATACAATTCAAATCGTGCTACTACAATCAGAATTCAAACCGACGTCGTAACTATTCGAGTCCGATAAATCTTTTCGATTCAAATATCATTATATCTTCATTCTCAACATAATCACATATTCAATTCATCTACAATAACTTGAAGATGAGCTCTAGACATTGAGAATGCATAACAATTCAAAATCTTGAACCGGCGGCGTAACGATACGATTTCAGTCTTTCCAAAAGCATAAACATCAATATGATAATCATATCAATCTCATATCATCACCAATTCTACAGCTAAAATTCAAAATATGCAGCCCCATAATTTCAGAATTTCAACAAGTCTTTCAAAAATCGGAAACATGTTCAAACGACGATCTTTTCACGATCCGTCTTAGATATACTATCGTCGTATATGCTAGAACATGTTTATACAATCAAATCTTAATTCTAACAACAACTTAAAATTCAAACATGGTAGAACTTCACAAAACTTACGTCAAAACGTAGCACTCGGAGCTGTGATCGCAAATATATGTTCAATCGAAAATTCTACCGGGCGGATTGATTTTAATCGGGACTTGAAGGGACAAAAATTGGCTTTGGAACCCTTCTCTCTTTCTCTCGGCCACTTTCTGATTCCTTTCTGATTCACACGTGAAAGGCTAGGAAATATGTGAATTTTGGATATATATTGGCCTATTTGCAGTTTAGTCCCTGAACTTTGGCTTAATTGCAATTCAGTCCCCGGACAAGCGATGTAATTCAATTTCAATCCTAAATAATTTAAGAATATTAGAATTTAATTCTAAACTCTAAATATTCTCAAATTAAATATTCTCGGATTAAAATTAAATCATTTTGGACCTTATCGCATTTTAGTCCTTGAACTGGTCAATATTTGCAAATGGGTCCTTGCTCGGATTTCATCCTCAAATTAAATCCTTGATATTTATCATCTTGGAATTCACATCTTAAATTCTATAAATATCAATTCAAATATGTTTCATCTTTTAATTTAAGAATTCCGGATATTAAAATCTTAAAATCCGAAAATTCTCAAATTAAATATTTCTTACCCGAAATTGAAATCTCTAATTTTCATAAATTTTTAAATTCATCTTTTCTCTTTTATTCGGAATTTAAATCTTAAATCCCGTAATTAAGAACTTAATATTTTCGGGCCTTACAATTCCTCCCCTCTAAGGAATGATTTCGTCCTCGAAATCGCATTCGATCTTACTGCTGATTCTCGTAAACTGTATAGCTGACTGAAGTAATACTAACTTCAATTCTCTGAGCTTTCGATATCTATTCTGATATCTTTTCTTTTATCGTATCTTAATCTTCTTTTTGATTGCTTTGACAATACATATAATCACTGAGTCAACTTATATCTAAGTTGCTCTTTCTCGTGATCGAATTCTGCATTAGTTAATCTGTCTTGCTTAACATCTTATCTACTTCTGTTGTACCTGAATTGAATGCACATACATATTCTAGCTGATATTCTTCAGCCAATGCATATGGATAACAATTCATCTATTTGACAATTCGAGTATTAATCCATAAGCTAGATCAAATACTCATAGGAATCAATTCTGAAACCTCTTTCTGAACCTAATGATGCTCGGAAAAGAAATTCTTCACTGATCATTCTGTTCAGGCTTCAAATCTCTATCTGTTACTCATGTACTAGCTCTGTTCATGCTGCTCTATTCTTATTTTGTTCGAAGCAATCTTCACATTCTCTATCGTTTCTTGACTCATATCTGGTCTGATAGCTGATATTTCTGTAAGATTGTTTCCATATAAAGACAATTCTGTGTTTTTGATCAATCAATCATCAAAATACTGTCTTTATATCTATCAAATAGATGTCACAGGAATCATAGTAATAACGTGGAAAATAATCAATCAACTAGTACCGAATCTAGTACTATCGTTCTGAGAATATCCTCGGAAATCTAGATAATCACATCTGATAATCCACTAATCAGAGGATGGTATAATGAAATCTCATACAACCAAACACTCAGAACATCTGACAATCAATGTCACAATCTAGAAAACAAATCTAAAGTCTCTATCTCGACAATAGATTTCAATAATTCCTGTAATCTGATCATCTTGCTAAATACATGACAAGTATCTTTTTATGTTTGTATCATATCTAATACAACATATTCATGAATCTGTCGAAATCTACTACACTCTAAATCGCAAAATCATGACGATTCAAGTAGATTCAAACCAAAGTCATTCACAAAGTTGATCTGATTTCAACTCTTATGTAACTAATCTGTTACAGAAACCACTTGAGTTCTTTTTTTCTGCTTCTTTTACTGGAATTTTAGTAGTGGTACTGTCAATTCTGTCGTGTCTGCTTTCAGTTCTTTCACCAATACTGATTTCCAAGTAATGACTACATGTAAGTCATACATGTTTAGACAACTGAATGGATATTAAATATGTTTTCATATGCCTCTTTCAGAATCTAATATTCCATATCTAGAATATCTGGCATAATCAAACAATTATTCACCGCAAAAATTCATCTGTTCTGCTCTGCTGTCTTATCTTATCTTAATCTAGCGTTCTCAATCAATCTGTTGCTTTTATCTGTCCAAACTAATTCGAGTTTAGCTTGGATCACAACAATTCTGATTGTTTAAGTATCTGCCAAGCATAAACATTCAACAAGTACAGATCTGTACCCAATAAATCCAGCAATTAGCTAAACCCCAGAAATCTTGCTAATAGTCTGAATCTGAATTTCTATCAGTTACAAGTCAAATTCTTCAAGATAAACGGAATATTCAC